>NC_054467.1:111007844-112257844 GCF_017639515.1 Carcharodon carcharias
AAAGGTGGCTCATGATGCCTTTCCACCACCCAGGAACAGAACCAAAACAGATTTAATAGGAGTCATGTCTCCACAAGGGCAGTAATAGAGAGAACCATAGGGCCATAGATGAGATTCAGATGCCTGGGCCACTCAGGGGGTGCATTACAATACCCTCCAGAGCATGTGCCACTGATAGTGGTGGCACGCTGCACTCGCCACAATCTGGCAATGGCAAGGAGGGACCCACTGGAGGAAAAGGATCTTGAGACAGCTCCACAGGCCACAGATGGTATTCCAATGGTGGATCAGAGGAGGGGCCCAGGGAAGAACACAGTGAGGTCGTGGAGGCAGATCTCTGGAACCTTCAGGCAGGTTGGGACAGCAGGGAGGCCTTGATTCAGCTAGACTGCCAAGGCACTGCTTTCACCTCTTACCAGGGGTGCCACCTCCTTACCAAATGTTGAAAGAACCCATTGCAAAGTCCACTCAGTGCCTGTGTAATAAGGTTTAGGGCCCCTCATATCCAGCATGAGATACCGGCGTGCCCTCACCTACAAAACAAGTGAAGCGGACTCAGGCCATCAACACAAAAGCAAAATTGATAAATTGCTGGCACTCACAGAAAATGAACACAACAATATAAGGTGTTAATGGTCACAGAAGTAAACGAATTAATAAAACATGGCAGAATAGAAGATCACCTGTGAAAAGTCCCTCTTGTGCTCACGGTGCCTTAAAATGACGCTTGTGAGTGCTGCGTCTTGTTGCCCTGGTGCTGCCTTTCCATGACAGTCGCAACTCTCTCAGTGGAGGAGGCAGTGTGCTCAGTGCTGAGGGTCAACGGAGTACTCATGCTCCTTATAGACTCTTCCATGACATAGACCATGGCACTCAAACCCTGAGGAATCTCCACCAGACCGTCCCACACATCTTGCTGGATATCCAGCATCTGCCATCTAATGGATGACTCCAGAGACTCATCATCTGTCTCGGACTCAGCATGGTCCTGGTCTCTAGCAGTCCTGCCAGCGCCCTGGGCACCCACTGCCTCCGCCTGCTCCTCATGCAAGTATACCGTGCCTCATCGCTGTGCACCGACATTGTAGACGATGATCCAATGCCCTCCGAAGTTTTGGTATCTACGCTGGTGCCGAGAGGGGGTGTGATGCAGATGTATCTGATGGCCACTGGTTCTCTGGCTTCAAGGGTGGCTCGTCCGGGTCCTGCAGTTGTTTGCTGGATGGTGATTCTAGGAGAGAAAAATGACAAGTTATTAGTCATCACACTGTCACTGTGTATGCTAGGCGGGCTGATGAGACAATGGAAATCTGCATCATGGTGCCATCTTCTTTCAATGAACAATGGAGTCTCCAGGTTTGAGGTTTCCATTACAGATGAGACAACATCATAATGTTTACACACTCTGACACTTTCACGTCTGCACTCTTACCTTTGTCAGGGACCCCTGCCTCTCCACGACCAGTGGAACGAGCTGGATGCAGACGCGCCATCTCTAAGGCATCCATCTCATATCTCAGCAATATGAGTAGGTTTGGGGGCCTCCACCTGTCCTTCACCTCTTGATGTTGTTATGATTTCTCTTCTCCTGAAAGGACAGAGGAGCATTGATTAATCCAATGTCTACCTGCAGCACCATTGCAGCCTGGCCAACCCCAACCTGAGGAACACTTTGCAGGGCACATCCAAGTCATAGTCCTCAACCCGCAAAGCAATCAGGCCGAGCAGCCACAGCTCACTGCCTTGGCCAACACTGATGTCATTGACAGTTGGCACTCGGACTCTAGCCCTGAGCACTACAGGGGGATGGCCAGCCGTTAACTCTTCTCCACACTGATCCATACCAACTCGGTATTCATGCTTGCCAAGCACAGCAGATCATTGAACCTTTTGCGGCACTGCACCCATATGTGCCGCAAAACATCATGGCTGCTGACCTGGGCTGCCACCCCTGCCCATGCTTTCTTGGTCAGGTGCAGTGGCCTCCTCTTGCCATCCCTAGGGATCACAATGTCCCTCCTGGTACTGACCTCCTCCACAAGGATTCCCAGGCACTCATCCAAGAACTGGGGGGTGTTGAGTACCCACAAGACCTGCCCTCCTGCTTGGTGTGCCCAGCAGGTGCAGATGCCATTGTAGCTCAAAAGAAATGTTTTGTCAAACAACTCCAAAGCTACAAAGTGTCCCCTGGCTGCCTTCAGCTTTTAAATTCCCCACCAGGTCACCATTAGACCCAGTGCCTGACAGGCTCCCCAACCCAAAGCAGCCCTTCCAGCCATTGAGCAGAGGCATTTCACGTTGGGCGGCCCTTAATTGGACACCGAGCATAAAATTGCATTGGAAACTGATCTTGCTCAGGAGCAGGTAATATGTCTGCTCCTGGACCCGTCGACTTGGCGCGTGTACCAAGTCTGAAATTCAGGCCCATGAGACTGGCAATGTGAAATGTGTTCACTGCTCATCGTATTGTTGTGCACGTCATTATAAAATTTTCTGAATTGTCAATCACCTCATTAACATATTTCTAAAGGGCTACTGGATGGTCATTCTTATTGCTTGAAGTGTGTACGGTCTGTTTGGATCAGTGCATGCCTCTTTGTAGCTGCATCAGTCTTTGCTCTGGTGCACTGCCACTGCCAATGCCCTTACAGGATTGCTTGAAAGCTGGGCAATTTCTTGGTGCAAGCAGAAGGCCACACTTTCCACATGTATGACTAGGCTTAGGTATTCTAATAAGTGCATCAAAAATTGACATTTTATTTAGGGCCTGCAAGCTTCGTCGATCTGCGAGGATTGCTTTGTACTCACGTCCATCATTGAGTAGCTCTTTGATCCTATATACTTTGGGCTTGTCCAGCAGATCTTTTTAGAATGCTTCCATGGGAGTGGATGCAATCACCAATTCAACAACTCTGTCTGCTAGTTTTGCATCCAAGATGAGCTGCCCTAGTTGATGAATATGGAAGTTTAACTTGGTACTGAATCGGTCTTCCAATGTAGTCTATATCTTTTGGGGATCCTTTTGCTCTTCTGTTTCAATCCTGATGTATTCAGTCTGTATAGACCTTCATTCCCAATTGATAGACAATTTCCTGTGGCTTGATTTTCTGGTTCAGACGCACCTGAACAGAGAAAACATAACTCTGTATGTTGTTTAAACATCTTGAATTTGGAAAGGAGGTTAACTGCATCCCAATTCAATCTGGGGAATTTTGTGAACATTTTGACAATATCCCTTTGACCTTCCTTCTCTTATAGTACCTGGGATGAGTGTCGCTGTAACTGCTTTTGCATGCTTTTCCAAAGTTCCGTCTGTTATAATGGCAACATTCGCTGGCCCTATTTTTATGACTTTTTTTGTTAGTGTTTTTGTTTGAGTCTCTCTCATTCATTATCGATTCAGCCCACACCCTGGTCACTCACCTTTCTTGACTGAGCTAAACCGATTCTGGTCCTCTTGGTGCACTGACCCATGCACTGAGCCAACAGGCTATGCACTGCAATCTCACCATAAGGGATCCATCTGCTTACCAGCTCTTTATTTGAGCACTAGCCCAGCACTGTGTCTTCAAAGCTTTTCTGTGCAATTACCATGATGTGATTTCATCACTCTCTGACTCTGCGACTCCATTGTGGCCTGACCAAAATGTCTAGGGTCATCTCACGCCATGTAGCATGATCTAAGACTGTTCACCATGTCATATGTGTAATTAATCTTGCTGGTAGGCTGAGCACTATGTCGTTTAGAACGAACCAATGCAGCACACCATGTTGTGTGCGGTATGATGATATAAAGGTACCAATCACTCATAAGGGATTGTGCAAACACATTGTGGGTTTATTTATTAATTCTAGGTACATGGGGATATTTATATAGAGGCATAAAGCTTTAAGACATAAGTGCTGCAGAGCTGTGCATGTACGTACACTGCTGAAAGCAAAACAGGATCAAAGTTATAGTACGACAAAAATAAATATTTATTCTCTTTTTTAATTTAAGCTTACGAAAAGGCCTGTCTTGTGTCTGTTCTGGAAAGTCGCAGCACTCAAGGGCTTAAAACACTTCATTTGTTTGACTGCTATGGGAAACATCTCACCCCAAGAAACAAAACTCTATACTGCCATAAAATTAAAGAACTGTGAATTATTTTAAGGAAGTGGAACCAATTTCTAGTGTTAGCAATTTAGCATGACATGTTTACTGAATGATCATGCAAGAATAGCCTTTCCAATTTATGTGTGCCGTGTTCTTGTGCGATGGCATATTTACCTTGACACTAAGTGTTATATAAGATTTCTGGACCTCATGGAAATCCTATAGTTTTACAATAGCATTGAGTCATTACATAATGCATTTGATCCTTATATTGTGCGAAACAAATCCTTAAGAAACAAGAATATAAGGAAGGGTTAAGGGCAAGAAAAAAACATTCAACCCACTTAAGGTCATTCCTCTAAGTAGTCCACTCACCCAGCATGGCATCTAGCAACATTCTGAATGCCGCTGTTGTCTTTAAGCCTACACTGCAGATTATTCTAAATCTTTATAGGAACAGGAGTAGGCTATTTAAGCTCACCAACCTGTTCCACTATTCGATTAGATCAGAGTTGATCTGTACCACAACTCCAATTATTCACCTTTGCTCCATATCTCTTGATATGCCTATCCAACAAAAAGCATTCAATCTCAGTCTTGCAAGTTTCTATCATCACAGAATGCACAGCTTTTTGGGAGAAGAGTACCAGGTTCCCAATTCCTTTGTGTGGAAAAAAATGCTTTTTGGTTTTAATCCTGGCTCTAATTTGAAGATTAGGCACCTTTTTTTCTGGATTACTCCAATGGAGGAAATAGTTCCCCCATATTTATTGATTTTTTTATTATTCTTCAAACTAAGTGGTCTCTTGGTAGTATAACTCATAAAATAGAGCCAGCTTTGCTGAACCCTTCCCCATCCTTTCACCCCCACCCCTGCACAGTCTAGCGTTCAATGGATTAATTGACCTGTATTTGATTAAGTTAGCCTGTTCACTGACCTATATTCACTATGCTTGATTGCTTAAGCCTGGATGGAGCCTTTGAGAGCTAAAGAAAACAGAAGGTTCCAGAAAGAAAGAGCTGGGAACCTGAACTCTGAACATGTGTGAAGACATCTTGTAATTGAAGAAAGATTTTAAAGCACTGTAAATAAGCCATGCCGATGTTCCAGGATTGTCTCAGAAATTGGTTTCCCATCGGCGTCCCAGGCATGAGACTCCCAGGATGCCAGTTCTCCCAGATTCCTCCATGGAAACTACTGATTGTCTGCTCATGCACACTCAGCATAGTTTGCATGCGCAGATACCCAACCAAGAGGGAGCAGCAGCAATGGCCGACACTCTCCTCTGTCCAGCTTTGGAAGGTGGGTGGTTGGAGTTGGGGGAATCTATGTGGGGAGTATGTTGGGGTTGGGGGGCAGGGTGGGGTGGGGGTTTGGTAGTGGGGATGTCCAGCAGTGGCTGTGGCGGCACTCAGGCCTGAATCAGGAGGGGTACATCCAATTCTGAAAGTTGGGTCCAGCGGCAGCACTCTGAGGCCCGAGTCTGGGGTGGTGGTTCCAGCAGGCCTAACAGGGAGGGGCTTGGTGTTTATGCAGACATGTGGGATGGGTTGGGGAGGGGTCTCTTGACAGATGTTGGGGGTGGACCCAGGCAGTTATGAGGAGATGGAGCTTCTGGGCAAGCCCAAGGGGGTACGGTCCAGGCAGGGCCAGGGAGAAAGAGGGAGGAGGTCTGAGCAGGCCCAAGAGGGAGTGTGATGAAAGATGGCCACTTCTGCGGTCTCACCATGAAACTCTTCCCCGCCCCCTCTAGTTTAGTCAGCATCCCCATGTCTCGCTTGCTGCCAGGAACAACCTCCCAGAACCGTCCCACCTTCCCCTACTCTGTTCTCATCAGCACCCTCCCCAACCCTCAGGCAAAGTGTCCTATATTTTCTTCCCCCAGAGTTGGTCACCCTGCACTTATAACTAGTGTCATCTCTGCATTGCACTGAGGTAAATCAGAAATATAAACATACAAGAAACCAGCAAATACACAACACGCTGTCTAGGAGAAGATAAAACTGGTTTACTGGCCCTCACAGTCGTGCTGGGAACCCAATCCATTTGAGTCTAGATCTAGATTGTTGTCCCAGCTTCCAACACTGCCACCTTCAGTCAGTTACCTTGGCTGGTGGCAGCATTTTGGCTCCAGAGACGTTACAAGCACTTAATTTGTATTATAGGTCTCCCCTTGAAGGCAGACAGTAATATAAACGGGTTATAAATAAACGATCTATTAGGAAAGCACAGAAGTACTTTGTTAAACTAATGTGCAATGATGTAAATGGGCCGAGCAGCTCACGAAACTGTTGTGCAGGGTAATTTCAGCCCCAGAATTTGAAGCTACTGAGTATAGGTAAATATTAGTGATACTTAAAATCAGCAAGAGTAACCAAAATTATAAATTCATTTATGTATGTGGAAGTCATGTTTATTCTTGCAAGTGACATGCATCAAAATTGATCACATTTATGATCTAACTGGGGAATTTGTTAAAGTGACATTTGCTACCCCGGAGAAAATGATTTTTTTAATCCACGTACTGCTAAAGGCTGCATTATCACACAATGATCAGCTATGACAAAACAAGCAAGAAGTGACAACTGCATCCTCGATTAATTTAAACCACCCTCAGGAATACCTTGGGCGAAGAGTGGGAACGAGATACCCAGGAAGAGGTCAGTGCTATTAGGTGCTAATGTGGCAATAACTTGCTTCATCTGCACAAAGAACCATAGGACAGGAACTTCCTTCGAGCTGCTTTCACTTTGCCACCATAACATTTTTGGATTTAGCAGACACCCTGTTGTCTGCTAAACCCTGGGTTTTTAAACTCACATTTCTGCTAGGAGAGCAGGAGCAGTTCTGAAGAAATTCCTGGCTATAGGATCATAAAACTTTACCACATAGAAACTGATCATTCAGCTCATAAAGTATGTACCAGTGTTTTTCTCAAAATATCTCATTGTCTATTCCCACCCTCTTAGTTTCTCTCAACCACTTCAACATACCTGTTTTGTTTGTAACTAACTATGGAATTCCCTTCTAGAAGAAATGATGGAGTCAGCTTCGACAGCAGAGAATTTTTCATTCTAATCTCCCTCTGTATAAATAATATTTTTGATCATTTAAATTTCTAACTACTTGTTGCTTCCAGACCATAAATGTCACCTCTCCCAACCCATTATAATCTTGAGAACTTCCACCAGATCACCCTGCCAACTTCTCAGCTCTAGTGAGCTCTCAAGTAAGTTTTCATAACTCTAAATCCTCATCTCTGATATGAAGACTGTTTCATTTTCATTTATTTATGAAAATATTTAGAGAAGTCCCTCAGTGTAAGAATGTTTTTATGACAAGCATAATTATTTCACAATATCAAGAAATACTAGGATCCAAATCCATGACACAAGCTGAAAAATTCCTCGGTGTTCCTCCTGCTCTATCAGTGTTACATCATTGGAAATGGGATTGAATTTGAATGTACATGTGTCAAGAGGGTTTCCACCACACTTTTAGTGAAGCAACATGGATGGAGTGGGAACAGCTCCAATGAATTTCCCAATCATCATGACTAACTGCTATGGAGATATAAGCAATAGCTGGTTAAATAATGTTGAACCAGATTGTGATTTAGTGACACTTACTGGTCAAAGTGTGCATAGCAAAACCCAATTTTGCATTTCACATATTCCACAGTCTACTTTAATGATTTTTCATAAGATTTTGTAGATTTATTTACAGTGCACAAAATCATGTTTTATAAACACCATAATGCAATTTGTACAGCTTAAGTACTCATAGGGCAGGGTTTTATGATCGTCGGGCAGGCGTGCGCCCGACCTGATCGTGCGTAAGGTCATGCGCGTTGACGTTGGGCGAGCGTCCTGATGTCATTATGCACTCTCACGATATTTCAGTCGGTGGGCGCGCGCGAGTCAGCAGCACACCCACTGACAACTAAGAGGCCTATTAAGGCCCTTAAGCAATTAATTAAGTTGTATTTTTCACTGCCCACTCAATTATTTGGTGGCGGGTAGGAGAATAGGCCAGGTGGCCTTTGCATTTTTTATGAATCCTCATCCACAGTCAGGGTGAGGTTTCCAATGCTAAGTAAAAAAACGCAAAAAAATGTTTTCCACTTCATTCTAAACATGTCCCTCTTCATGTGACTGAGTCACATGTGGGGACATGTTTATACCATTTATTAAATCTTTATTTTCCTTTGTCCAAATCTTCAGCTCCTTGAGACAGTTTTGTGTCCACAAGGAGCTGTCAGCTTGCACTCCCCGCGCATGCAGAGATTTCCACACTTGCACTCCTCCTGTCCGCACCCCAGCAGCGCTGAGCCTTTCAATGCGCCTTTCACGCTGGCTGGTCGTTAATTGGCCAGCCAGCATGAAATCACAGTCAGGGCCCGATCGCGGGCGGCAGTCCGATTGACGGCCGCACCTGGGCCTGCCCATCGCTCCCACCCGACGAAGGAAAAATCCTGCCCAAACAATGATTCGATATAAGTAGTTAGCAAATAATAAAGCTAAATATTGACCAGCTGGGGTCATTTTTAACTGCACCACCTGGACAATAATCTGGCAAAGCAGACAGCATGCTCACCATGAATTTCATCCATTGATTTCAATTATTTTTTCTGAAACATTATTGTCCAGGCAGAAAAGTTGAAATGACCCCTGTTTATTTTACATTAACACGCAGCTTATACTCTTCCATGGAAGTTGTTTACACATCGGTCAAAAACAGAACACATAAATGTAAAGAACATATCTGATTTCCATAGTGGTACGAGTTGCAATTTGAATTTGCAGGGTATATGTACCTGCAGAAAAATGTCACATTATATTTGTCAGGACATAAATAATTCTGATTTATTATATGAGATTATTCAAGAAATATAATGATTTCCATATATTCATGGATAAGGCTAAGCGTTTATGTCACTGTTTACAACTGAAAGCTGAGACAGCCATCTTCCTATTTTCAAGTTATTGTACTTGTTGCCATTCTAGTACTGAGCCTCACAACCAAACTATACTGTACTTACAATGTGTGTTTTGCCCAATTCTACTCTCAAACAGAACTGACTCTTAGGCAGAACCCAAAATCACTGCCACAGTCAAATGGGAACATCAGCTGATCAGCAGTCCTGTTGGAATGTGGAGAGTCATAACTATCACTGGGACAAACTCCCATTAGCAAAATGAGTTACCACAGGAACAGCTAAGCTACTGGTGTTTCCACTTGATGGTAAGGTCTGGTTTAAATTTTAATCCTGTAACAGGCATACAGGCAGGGCTGTAGGAACAGCTTTGAATGGCATTGTGTTTGATCCTATCGAAGCTGATCCTATGGAGAATTAAAACACTAATTGCGTCTTTCCAGTTTCCATTTCTAATAGTCAGCTGCATTGGAAAAGCTTGCTGAGGGGCATGGCTAATTCTGGAGGATATGTCTTCAGCACTACAGCCCGGATGTTATAGGGGCCCACATACATTCAGATAACATAGAAACATAGAAAATAGGAGTCATCGGTCATTTGGCCCTTTGAGCCTGCTCTGCCATTCAATATGATCACGGTTGATTTCACATGGAGTGAACTGAATTGGCTGAAGACTGATATCTGAGATGGTGGGTCATCAAGAAGAGCCACAAAACATCATCCACTCAGCACTTCTGGCTGAGATGGTTGCAAATGTTTTAACCTTGTATTTTGCACTCAGGTGCTGGGCTTTGCTATTATTGATATGGATATTAATGGAGCCTTTTCCGCCTGTTGTCTAATTCTACGACAATTCATGACTGGATGTGGCAGGACTACAGGACTTTGATCTGATACATTGGTTGTGTATCACTTAACTTTGTCTATTGCATATTGCTACTGCAGTTTAGCATGCATATAATCCTGTGTTGCAGCTTCACCAATTTGGCACCTCATTTTTAGGTGTGCTTCATGTCGCTCTTGCCATGCGCTACTGCACTCCTTGTTAAATCAAAGATGATCTCCCGGCTTGATGGTAATGATAGAGTGAGGGATATCCTGGGCTATGAGGTAATAGTATGACAGGGTAAGAGAACTACTGCAACACCATGTTCCCTTCCCAACTGTCCATAATCAGTAACCTTTGGATAGGAAGATGTGAATGTGTGTGTTTTTAAGCTCTGAGTGTGTGGACAATTTGAATAACCAAACAGCAAGCTTTTTATGGGTTTAAATAAAGAGGATTGTTAATGTTCACACATTCACCCCAAAAATATAGCACTACGGCACTTACTCGCTTGGTCACACGCAAACACACTCAAGGAAAGTACAGTTAAATAGAATAGTTCACTCTTACAAGTTATAAACAACAGGAATAGTTCATAATTCACATGATTATCTTTTTCTAGAAAGCATACATTGCAGGCCTGAAGTTAGGTAAGATCAACAGCTCGAGTCATGTGTCAAAGCGGTTTTCAGAACTGTCTCAAACAGATGGATTTTCTGCAGGTCACAGAGTTAATTTCTTGTAGTCTTGTTACCAGGAGGTCAATTTGCTGTATTGGTAAACTTGGAAAAGGGCAGGCTTGGAGACCTTACGATGTTACAGCCTCCAGTTTTTAAGGTATGGATGTTACTGTCCTTTCTGCTGCTTCTGTGTCTTTCTGCAAAAAAGCATTTACAGATTAAAAAGGGAGACCAGCATGGTTACCCTACCATATGGTTCTTCACAGATCTCCTTTCCAAATATAGTGTTAGTCTTAGGTAGATTTGCCACAACCTCTGTTCCTGTGTTATTATTCAGAGACACTCATCCTGAGGGAGTTGAAACAATCACTGCCTTTTTGTCAGAAAAGGCCTATTCAGTTGAGGAAGCCTTTTGGATGGTCTCGGGAGATTGGCAATTGATACCCCTTCGTCTGGAATGTATCCTTTTGTCCTGGTGAGACAGTGTGGCAGCTTTCAGTTTAGACCAGGTCAGATGACCCTCGGTGGCTATCCTTTGCAGCATATTGTCCATTTTTAAAAGAATAGTCAGTTCCAAAAGATTCCACACTGAGCAAAGTTTATATTTTAAAAGTTATGAATATGACATGCCTTTATTGGGCATGACAGCTAGAGATTCTGGTGGAATACAATTCTGCTGCTGTTGATGGTCCAGAGTACATCATGGATGTCCAGTTTTGGACTGCTGAACCTGTTCTGAACCTATCTCATTTAGTACAGTGGTTGTGCCAGACAACACGATGCAGGATGCCCTCAGTATGAAGACAAGAGTTCATCTCCACAAGTACTATGCAGTGGTCACCCCTCCCAATACTGCCATGGACAGATGTAGCTGTGACAGGTAGATTGATTAGGACAAAAGACAGGTAGGTTTTTCCCCCATTTTTCCCTGATCACTTTGGGTGGATAGGGTCTGTCACTGAGAGAACTTCTCCCATGCTCCTCCTCCCAGCAGCTTGTTCCATTCTGTGCCACCTCTGACACACTCCATGCCATGCATTACTCTAAGGGAGATGCAAACTACTTCACCCCATGTCGAGGAGGAACTGGTTTGTGCAGATCCTTGAACTCAGGACAAAGTCCTTCCACACCACTCCCTATAGACTTTATCAACTTTAAACAATTCTGGAGACCACCAAACACTTCTACAGCTGCAGCAAGAACCAATAGAAATCAGTTGGCAACTAACCTGGATGTAGTTGAAGATTTGTTTAAGTGATGCTGGCGGGGTGTATGGGTCCTTCCTGCTGCCATATACATGTCCAACTGCACAGGATTAAGAGAGAATATTAACTGGAGTACTGAGCTCCAAAATGGTAGTGCTGGTGTCAAATCAACACTATAAGCTGATTGGCTACTCCTTAATAATGGATTCTTGCCTTCTCCTAATGACAGGTGTTAGAGTAACTGGCCTATTGTTTCTTGGTTTCTGTCTCCTTCCTTTCTTGAATAGAGGTATTACATTTGCAGTTTTACAATCCAATAGGGCCTTTCCAAAATCTAGGAAATTTTGGAAGCTCACAATCAGTGCACCCACTATCTCTGAAGCCACTTCTTCTAAGGTCCTGGGATGTAGGCAACCAGGCCCAAGGAACTTGTCAGCTTTAGTCCCATTAGTTTTCCTAATGCTTTTTCTCTAGTGGTCTTGATTGTTTTAAATTCCTCTCTCCCGTTTGACCCCTGCTTTTCTGCTATTCTTGGGATGTTTTTAGTGACCTCTACCGTGAAGACAGGTACAAAATACTTGTTCAAAGTCTCTGCCATTTCCTTAATTCTCCTCATCCTCTAATGGACTAATGTTCATTTTAGCTACTCTCTTCCTTTTTATATACTTCTAGAAGCTTTCACTGTCTGTTTTTATATTTCTTGTTAGTTTTCTCCCAAACTCCAATTTCTCCATTTTATTTATTTTTTCAGTCATCCGTTGCTGGTTTCTAAAAATGTCCCAATCTCCTAGGCTGCCACTAATTTTTGCCCAACCATACACAGTATCAGTTTTCCATCTTGCAGATCATATTGAAAATAATGCTGTAGCTCAGAACACTGCATTTTTATTGACTACGGGCAACATTTTTCTTTTTACAGAAACAAACAAGCATATGTATTCAGCATTCTGAAATCAGACTTTGTCTATGGCTCAATCCATTTTAAAGAGTGTCAATATTTGAATTAATACCAGTAATGCTTTTAGGTAGTGGTATGTTAGGTCTTTTCAATGTTGAAAGCTCTATATTCAATGCATAATCCATTGCTTGTACTGTATATTAGCTGTACGTTCCCTATGGCAGTAATATTACTATTGTAATATGGGCCGGGATTTTCCGGCCCTGTTGTGGGCAGGACCTGCTGTGGGCAAGGCGCCGCCCCAGCCAGAAGTCCATTGACTTGCATTGGGACTGGAAAATCCCGGCGGCAAACAGGTGCGAAAAATCCCACCCATAGAGTTGCCAATCGTCCAGGATTGGGCTGGAGTCTCCAGCAATTAAAGATCAATCTCCAGGACACTGCTGTGTGGTGCCCTGGAGGAAAAATCATAGGGACATTAAAAATTATATAACTTTTTGTATTTCAACATTTCTCTTAACCAGGTATAAAAATATTGAAAACGCAGGGAAAAGTCTGTTTGGCTGATAGTCAAGCATCATCCAATTGGGTAATAAGTCTTTTTGCTTTCCAGTTGGAAAAGAAAGCAGGATATCACAAGAATGGATGTGTTGGCCAACTAATGGCTGGACCATGGGGGCAAGTCATGTATGAAACCTCCAGGAATACATTTAATCACAGTTGGCAACCCTATTATAATAGGATAGCCAAAACTGCACACAACACTCTGAGAACTAATCAAATCCTTGTACAAACTGATCAGCTTTTCTTCTTGTACTCTATGGCCTAATCTGTACAAACTTAAGTGTCATTACTCTTTTTTTGGCTTTATTTAACTGCACTCGGACTTTCTAGGAATTATTTATTTGCCCACGAGTCCATAGGACTCTGGTGTTATATAGAGTATGTTTCTTTTCAAGATGCATACTAAATTTAGAAGGAAATAAATATATAATTTTCCTGTTAAATGCTTGTCAATGCAGTTCAGTTGTGTATAATTCTTAAATTTCACTTTCTACCTGTTACACTTCACTGCCATTTTAATGGAAATAAAAGTTTTGACAATGTGATAGCGTGATGATTTCATATATGATTTCATAATCTGCCATTTTATTTTACTGAAATACTGGTGATAACACTTAAGTTTTGTGCACTGTTGTGTTCTCAGTAACTGGCCACAAATATTACAACTGACATTGGCAATGGTCCAATGGTCTATTCCTATTGCTCAAGTGAATCATTTGCACGGTTACTCCTTTCAATGGCTCACCACCCAAGTTTCAATTGCCTTATCATTCAGGTCATGACTGGATGCTAATACACTCCCCAGCTGGCCAATCAAATTAATGATCCAGCTGCAAGATTTGAAAAAATTGATGGTCATAATCAAAAATTTTATAGCTGTTTATAACCATTACTTGCCACTTGCTGGTGTTACTATTCTGCAATTATAGTATGGGCCTGTTCAAAATGCTTGAACTGAATATCAGAGTACTTTTTAAATTACCCAAATTAATTGAAAAATTCTTGGCGTCATATTTTTGCTTGATGTTAAAGTATTTGAGCTGTAAATTGGCACTGGTACTGAGCAGAGATTCTCACTCCCTTGCAAATAAACCTTGTGTTCAGAATAAGAATCAATAATTCAATTTCCATTCTTAATATGGACACACTGGCTGCAAAATATATCTCTGTAGCACACAGTTTTATTGCTACGGATGTCTTTTTGGGGTTGGATTTTAGCAACCCGCAGGAGGTAGGTGGGGACAGGCCTGTAAAATGGTGAGGGAAGGTGAAGGGGTGCAGTGCCTGTCATCTGCCTGCTGCCATGGCATTTTACCAGAGGTGGGTGGACCAGTTAATTACCCTTGTTTATTCCCTTAGTGCCTGTCTTGTGCATGTCTTTTCCTAGTCTCGTGCCCTTTTGCAGTGTTATCCCAGTGGCTACAGCATAGTTTATGGTAGGAAACTGACTTTCACTGCTGCAGATGGTCCTGCAGGATGATCTTGAACAGATCTGGCCCTAAAAGGCTGCACAATTTTGGCATGAGGCAGCAGTGTGGGTTGGCTGGCTGAGATGCAACAGCAAGGGCATTGGCAATAGGATGAATGCTGCCATTCTGAGGGACAACAGCGGGTTCATGCTTCACAGAACTACTGCCACTCCCCCAGGGTGATCCTTCAAAAATCTAGTAGTATGTTGGAGGAGAAATGGTTTCACTGACCACAGCCTCAGTTGTGGCCACTCCAAGGATGACAAACACAGTTCCTCCATGTGGGTGAGGACATACAGTCATGCCTAGCTCCACTGGTTTGAAAGTGTTGCTAATGGTTATGTCCTGCTTTGTCCTGAGAAGGAAGTGTGTTAACAAATGTGGCGCACCCTGTATGGATGATGTGCCTATCATAAGTGGCAGCATGTGCAAGCTGTGAGATGTACATGTCAGTCTTACAGCAGTGCTAAGGTTCTGAGGATATGGTGTGGTTATGAATGCTGAGTATAAGTTGTGCTTGAGAGAAAATGTTGGTTGATAAGTGATAAGAGAATGGGTGAATTAAGCAGCGTGAGGGGCTATTGATTCACAAATATGGCATATGAAGATGTATTCACTGACCTTGATCTCTCCTGTGAGGTCATTAAACTTCTTCCACATTCACTTCTCAAGGCTAGACTGCTTACGTTGACAGCAATACACCCACTGCCTTCTCATTGTCTGAATGGAGGGCCTCCTGGTCCCCTGTGGGTGGAGGACCTCGGTCCTCCTGTTCATCTCCTCTACCAGGGCCCGCAGTGCTGCATAGAGCATGCTCTCTGCACTGTTGTGCATGTATATTCTTCCTGCTCGTAGACTCTCCCTCCAGCTAGTTTCAGCACCTGCTTCAGCTAGAATGCATCCCCCCTTTAAGAGGTGGAGGTTAGTTTTAAGTAGTGCAGGCTAGTTTTATGTGATAAAAAACGCATGATTGTGCGCCTGCGCCCCCCACCCCCCCCCCCCACCCCCGCCCTGCTCCCCGCAGAGATATGCAACCACTCTATAGTGCCTTCAGCCCTGGTCTTTCATTGTAATGAATAAGCAGCTCAAAGTTTGCAATGAAAGGGGGACGGGTTAATTGCATATTCTGTTGCCCACAGCCATTTTCAAATCTATCCAATTTTTTCCCCCAATGTATAATAGTAACTTGGAGCATCATTTAGGTTATTTACACCAACTCTGGTACAGGCATAAATTTTTCACTGAAATCATAGAACTGAAGTGTTCTTGCCTGTTAACAAGTCAAAGGTTAGCAGCACAAATTCAATCAATCACAAGATTTATCAATAAGTTTATATTTTATTAATGGACTTATAAGATGCTGTATTATTAGGACTATTATTTTTGTTACATGACATATTTTACCACTTTGTCCTCTAATCCATCAAATGCTGCTGAGTTCTCCTCAGCACTGTTGGTGCATGCAAATCAGATAAAGCAGCTGTTCACATTTCTTTCAACAATCTGAATGGTAAATAATGAGGGGACGCACAAAGCATTTCAAGAGACTTCATCAACACCCCATGTACCAACTCAAACATTGACTCCCTCCACCATCAGTACACCTTGGCTGCTATACACCACTGTCATCTACAAGATGCACTGCAGCAACTTGCTAAGACTTACTGCAGTATCTCCCAAACCCTTGCTCTCTACCACATAGAGAAACAAGGGCAGGAGGCACATTAGAACAGCATCACCCAAAACTCCTCAAGTGAAAAGGTGGTAATGAGCCACCTTTTTGAACTCCTGCAGTTTGTGTAGCTATACCAAGAAGGCAGTCCCTGGTAGAGAGTTCCAGGACTTTGACCAAGTGACGATGAACGAACTGCAACATAGTTCCAAATCAGGAAGATGTGTGACTTGGAGGGAAACATGTAGGTGGTGGTGTTCCCATGAACCTGCTACCCTTGTACTTCTAGGTGGTAGAGGTCATAAATTTGGAAGATGCTGTAGAAAGAAACTTGGTAAGTTGCTGCAGTGCATCTTATAGGTGGTACACAGTGCTGCCACTGGGTGCCAGTGGTGGAGGGAGTGAATGTTTACTTTACAATAATGAATACAGTACCAATCAAAAGGTTATTTCTTGGATGGTGTTGAGATTCTTGAGTGTTGTTGGAGCTGCACTCATGTGCATTCCATCACACTTTTGACTTTTGCCTTGTAGATGGTAGACAAGCTTTGGGGAGTCAGCAGGTGAGTTACTTGACATAGAATTCCCAGTCTCTGGCCTGCTCTTGTAGCCACAGTATTTCTTAAGAGACAACCAATATGGTAGCAATCAACAATTTACATACAGTGATCAGGCAGCAATTATAAAAGACAAATATTACCTCAATCCATTTTGAAGAGCAGGTGACCATGATTGTGTAAATTGTCTGATTTTCTTTGTTCTAATTGCTCTGCACTCCCTGCCACTCCTGAAGACTGTCCTCGACATACTCCCAAATTCAAGATGCGCTGAAAACATCATGACAAAGATCTATCCTCAGCCTATCAGTGGCTTTGTAACTTTTATTGTTCATAAATGGACCTGTCCATTTAATTCCTCCCTGATACTTTTCAGCAGTTTTTAGCAGGCTGCTGTAGGGAATCAGTCTAAGTAAGAAAACACATGGATGGGGGTGCGGGGCTGTGGTTGATTTTAATCAGAAACAAAACAACTGGTAGGTTGGGTGGGGGAGTTAAAGACTTAAACCCACCCTCTTCTGGCTGAGATGGGAAGGTGGGCCGGCAAGGTGAGTTAGTCCTATAAATGTGATAATGAGGCTGCAAGTGTTTCCCAAGCCTTGGGGAACCCAGCAGCTACCAGCTGAAGAATTAGTGAATCCAGGAGGTGAGAGCCTTTTCACCTACCTCCTGGACCCAGCTGCCTGCCTGAGGAACCTCTGCAACCAGGCATTCCTCCTTCCCCGCAACCACCATGTCCTTCCTCATCAAGGCCTCCAATTTCCCACCCCTCCCACTCCATGCTGTTCAACCTCCCTGTAGCCTTCAACACCCCCTGACCCCCAACATTGAGGCCTCTGATTTCACCCCCAAGACCTGCAACCTCACCCAGGCCCTTGATCTTGTCAGCAGCTTTCAATTGCCATCTACTAAGGGCTCCCTCCTTTACAACTCCACCCCCCAACCTTGACCTCTCGCATCCAAGGCCATCACAGATCTCTGATCTATCGTCCCCTCCAAGGCCTCTAACCACCCCTGATCTCACCCCTGACCACACCCCTACACCTCCGATTCACACCCCACATGGGGCCTGGTACCGACAGCCTCACCCCATCCTGGTGATCAGTCCCCCACAGTCAGCCCTCATCCCACCAGCTCCGAAATCAATGCCCCTTCCCTCCAATCCCTCAAATCCAAGGATTCACCACTCAGCCCTCCCCTCCCTTCCTCTGTGATCACCCCTCCCCTTTGGTCTGGCTTTGGTCGAGGAACCAATCAGTGACATCGTGTGCGTGCTGGGGAGTTAAAACTCCAAAGCATGAGGGAAATTCCCAACTTCTAATTTCGCCATGACTGTATAACCCCCCAGCTTCCAGTGGGTCAGGTAAGTAAAAACCCAGGCCAAGGGTCACGTCAACACCTGATGAAATCTATCGAAGACTACAGAGTGACTGTTTATGGTTAGTGTAAGTGAATCTGTGCCATTGTGACTCATTTAAGCTGAACACCAAAAAAGATGCATTTCCACTTGTGAACATTTCAGTAGCCCTGGGATTTGACCACACTGATAAATTAATAAATGTATAAATAAATACTTATTTATTTCTGCCTGGTCATTCCCATGTGTCAGAGATGAAAAAACAATATGTCTTCTGTGCATGATGGCGAGTTGGATGAGCTGCCCCCCCGTCATGAAGACTTTCCACAGCCCAGTGCAAGATGAGATCATGATCACATTTCAAATGCAACTGTTATTCATTATGTTCAGGGGAAAACGTGTAGAATCATCAGAGGGTGGGAAGTAATAGATTTGAAATTAGATTGGAATTCCAATAAGCTTTCAATCTGCCTTAAACCTTACAAATTTTGCTTTCTGTGTTGATGAGGTTCATTCTCTCAGCATCATCTTTGCTGCAACGTATCTACTGTATGAGCATTTTTAAATTGTTATTGTAGGAAATTTTTTCAAACTACATAAAATTCATGAACCAAAAATTATATTTACAATCATCATATTCAATTAATATGAGGGGCCTTCAAAATATTATTCACACAACATTAAAAATTAACACTCAGTACTTCTTGCCAAATAACACAGCATTTCATCAGAAAGACAGGAAGCTTGCACAGAAGGTAACAGCACAATTGAAGTGTTGTGTTGCTGTGGAGATGTGGCCTAATTATAGTAACCCAGAAGTACATATCGGAGTCTACTCAGGCTCCAATTGTAAAAGTTGACATAGCCATACAAAGTATTTCAACATGGCTTATTTACATAGTACAAAGCTGAATCAGTAGATACTTTTGCAATGCTGCCTGAGGGTTCAAGACTTGGTACTGCACATCTGTAGCAATTTCTAAACCACAGCTGCAGCTATTCATTTGACCACCTTACTTTCCTAATAAGAATGAATGTGCAAGACATTAACTAATTGAAGTCTTTCAATTGCCAATAGGCAAAAAACATGGTAGCCTGTGTCTCGATATCTGTAACCTAAGCAGGAGATGTCAGAATTCCTGAATAAAGAATCCCACTGCTTTTCTGGGAAAAGTTAATAAGCCAAAGTTACAGAAAGGATTGGGACTCATGGAAATTCAGGCACAGTAGTAGTGCTTTCAAGAACCATCTCTTTGGATGGGTCCCACAGCCTACTTAAATGTCAGTGACCAGGGACACTATGGCCATGTCTTGGACTGCCAGTAGGATAGGAGCTGGATGTGTGGTGCAACTGGCCGTAGGATAGCCAGAAACACTAGCACTTAATGAAATTTTAAAAGGGCCAGTTGTCTCTTTTAAAAAGTGTTATAAGAGGTGCCAGAAATTTTGATGGAATTATGCACATCGGAGCATTGTACTGACATTAGAGTTGAGTCAACAATCAAGTGGGTGTGGGGGGTGGGGGGTTGGTGGGGGTTGGTGAAGGGTGTGCTGATAATGAACATAAGTGTGTGAGGTGAGGTGAGGTGAGGGAAGGGGCTGCTTGTGGCCATAACTACCCCTGGTGGCTGACAGCCACAGTGTGCTTGTTCATAAAAAAAGAGCAAAAGCAAGAGCAGACTTCCAATCTCCCACAGGCTGTCTTAGAAAGCAGGGACTAAAGGTATCCCTTAAGTAAGTCAAAGTAAGGGACAATCTCTTAAAATACGGGACAATTGGTCACTCCGGGAGCAGGAGTATTTCCCTCCTAGAGCATGTACTATTGTGCCTAGTGGTGTAGTAGCAAATTTTGAGGTGCAGGAACTCTAAGGAAATGTGTTAGACATATCATTTCTAAGGCCTGAAGTTTTCAGGCAGCAGGCGGGCTCAGCGAGAGCAGTCGGGGGCAGTCGTGGAGCCGATCGCCACCCGCGATCAGTTCCAGGTCACCATTTTACATTGATTGTCCTTAATTGGCCCGCCCAGCGTAAGGTGCTGGGCAGGTGGAGGAAGGAGGGAGATTTGGGGCCAGCGGTCTTTCTTGCATGTGCATGAAAGAGAGCTTTAATCTCACTGAGGCATGGAGCTGCCTCAGGGAGACTGAAGAGCTTTTTAAATTATTAAATAAGTGGAGAAAACAATTTAATTAAACATGTCCCATCTCATATGACTGTGTCAAATGAGGTGGGATACGTTTTGATATTTAGGAAAACAATTTTCTTTAATTAATAAAAGTTTTAGGAGACCTCATCCCGTTCATGGATGAGGTTTCCTAAAAAACGTGAAGGCCGCTTGGCCTTTTAGTCTGCCCACCAACCTTAAGGTTGGACGGGCAGCGTTAACAATTACATTATTCACTTCCTTAATGGCCTTAATAGGTTGCTTAAATATTGGCTGGTGCACAGCTGACGCTGGTGCGTGCCTGCTGAACGAAACGTTGCGAGACTGCGAGATGATGCAGGACGCACGCCCAATGTCATTGTGTGTCATTTTATGCTTTGGTGTGTCAGGCCCATCCCCACATGCTGACAGAAAAATCCTGCCCTCAATTTGCTACTATGTTGTTTTCCTATGTATTAATCATATGAGTGCCCAAAAATCAGTAAACTATGCTTTTTAAGTGAAAAATATTAGTGCCGGTAGGCAGTAGGCATTTTATGTTGAATGATGTGGTATTTTGAATCATTAGTCTTTAATATAACTAGAATTTCACAATGCAACTATTTAATTAGTTAATTCAAGCCTATTAAAAACAAGTCACTTACTTCTGTCTGGGGGATGGTATATAGAGGGACCACTGCTTTTCTTGATTTTTATTAATAACCTAGACCTGGGTGTACAGGGCACAATTTCAAAATTTGCAGATGATGGAAGACTTGGAAGTATTGTGAATTGTCAAGAGGATAGTGATAGACTTCAAGAGGATATAGACAGGTTGGTGGAATGGGGAGACACGTGGCAGATGAAATTTAATGTAGAGAAGTATGAAGTGATACATTCTGGTCAGAAGAATGAGGAGGGGTGACATAAAATAAAGGGTACAATTCCAAAGGAAATGCAGGAGCAGAGGAACCTGGGAGTATACGTGCATAAAGCATTGAAGGTGACAGGGCAGGTTGGGAAATCAGTTAATAAATTATACTGAATCCTGGGTTTTATAAATAGGGGCACAAAGTACAAAAGTAAGCAAGTTATGAACCTTCATAAAACATGGTTCAGCCTCAATGGGAAGGATGTGTAAGTTTTAGAAAGGGCACAGAAAAGATTTACAATAATGGTTCTGAGGATGGCTATGTGGATACATTGGCAAAGCTGGGGCTGTTCTCCTTGGAGAAGAGAAGATTGAGAGGAGATCTGTTAGATGTGTTCAAAATCATGAAGGAACTGGATAGAATAAATGGGGAGAAACTGCTCCCATCAGTATAAGTTCGAGAACCCTAAGGTGATTAACAAAAGAATCAGAGGCAACATGAGGAAAAACTTCTTTATGCAACAAGTGGTTTGGATCTGGAATGCACTGCCTAGGCATGTAGTGGTAACAGAGTCATCTGCAGTTTTCAAAAGGGAACTGGATAAGTAACTGAAGAGAAGATTTTACAGGGCTACTGTGAAAAGGCAGAGGAGTGGGACTGGCTGGATTGTGGTTGCAGAGAGCCAACATAGAGACAATGTGCTGAATGACCTGCTATGCTCTAACCATTCGATGATTCTAGTATTCAAGGAACTTGATAAGCACATGAGGAAGAAGGAATCTGAAGGTTACCCTAATGGTGTGATCAAGAAGGGTGGGAGGAGGATTATGTGGGACATAAACACCAACATAGATGAGGTGGGCCAAATGGCCTGCTTCTATGCTGCAAATTCCATGCAAATCTGCCAATAGGGGATTCAAACACTATACTGCATTTCACATCCTCAGGCCATCACAGCCAAAATATTAATGTGAATCACTCTCCCACACTTTTTCTGCCCTCTCCCACACTCTCTCTCCACCCTCCACATTCTCTCTCCCCTATCCACATCCTCTTTCCCCTAAGACATTCTCTCCCCACCACATTCTCTCTTCCCCCCACACACTCTCTTCTCCAACACTCTCTTTCCCCCATCCCCTCACACACTCTCCCCCCACCCTTACTCTCTCTCTCTCTCTCACACACAGTCTCCAGTCACTCACTTACTCAGAAGCTGGTGAACCCTGCTTCGGCTGCCTCACGCTCTGCTCCAGCCCACCAGGGCCCCGCCACTCCGGCTGCCTCACGCTCTGCTCCGGCCTGCCTGGGTCCCCCTCTGGCTGCCTCACACTCTGCTGAGGCCCACTTGGGCCCCGCAACTCTGGCTGCCTTGCACTCCAGGTCCTGGAACTTATCTTCAAAGCTTACCTTCCCACTCTTTGCTGCTCATTCAATCATAGGCTGTTTTTTCTCCATACTAGTGAGCCTATCAACAGCAAATGCAGGGAGGAACCAGCCGGTGATTGGATGAGCAGCTTCACAGCACTTTTCAAATATAAGTCAGTTGAATGTCTAACAAGTTTGGCGTGCCCCTTTAAATGAAAGGTGCCGGAATGGCACTCCAGTGCACTCCAGCAGCACTACCCACCTGAGTGTGCCCAACTTCCCACCTTTCCCCGCTGCCTTCTCCTAACCAGCAAATCCCCCATGAACTTACCTGAGGCTGTTGCCAATGAGGCAGGTGTTGCAAAATTTACTGCTAGAGGAGAACGAGTTAGCATGGAGGCATGACACATGACGGCAACTCGGCCAAAATAGTTAGCTGCAGTTTGAGGCCTAATTTGAGGCCTGCCTCGAGCCCCACTGGTTTGCATGGATCATGTAACTCTAGGGCTGGGCCCAAAAATCAAGTTTAATTTCTAATCCACGAGATGTGGAAAACAAGGTCTTTCTTCTCACAGACTAAGATGTAAGCACTCAACTGAAAACTCACATAATAAATGATGTGGCTTTATCTAATTGATTGATTCAAATTTACAAATGAGTCTCCAATAAGCACCCTGCAAGAAACCTGAGAACAATTGTAAAGTGACATTTGGTCAAACAATGAAGTTCATTAGCAGCGTTCCCCTTTGTAGAATGGTTAATTACTAAATAGGAAGTAAAATTAGGTAGGTTTATAATGGCTAGTTGATCTGATTCAACTGGATTAGGTAAAAATGACCCCCTTTTTCCCCACTCTTGTCACTACTGCCTTGTCTGTAAATGAAAATCTGTACTTTTTAATGTCTATCTATTCGGGCATTAAATCTAAACCCCAGGATTGTTGGTATGTGGCTTAAAGTTTACAAAATGAGAAACCTGAACCCAACCCACCTCCAGTTTTAATGGTGACAGGTTGAGGGGTAGGTGATAAACCTGTCCTCTAGAGCCGGGTCCCTCATTTAGATGTTTCAATGAAGGCACCTGCCTAGGATTTTAGTTGTGTTTCAGTTTTAACTCTGGCCAGTCAGGTTACCCCAGCCTCAGAAAATCTGATAGCTGATGAGATGCAAGAATAGGTAAAAGCTTTAGAGCAATGCTTGAGGGTCAGGAGAAGCAGAAATGCTTCGCCCATGGCACTTCAAGCAAATCTGTTAATCTCCCCATGATTGAACTCTTGTGATCAGCCAAAGCCCTCGCAGTTGGAAACCAGCACCCATAATGGCTCAAGAGCCCCAGCCCTATTGATGTGTGATCAATGGTCTCTCCCTCCCTCATCTCTGCACCCCAGTGTGACTTGGTGCCAATCTCCCAAACAGATGGCAAAAAGATTCAGAAAATGTCAATCAGGTACATCCATCAAATTTGGCAGGACCTTCAGCAAACCCATGCCTGCAGCTCCTCGGCTGCTACACCTCCCCCTGCTCCCTCCCAACTTCTGCATCAATGCTGGGACATAAGTGCCTTTCTTCTATGCTTCACTGAACTTAAATGTCCAATGGGTGACCAGTCTGGGGCTATCCTCCTGTGTCTGTTATGTAGTGAACTCCTCTAAAGGGTTAAAAAGAAAAGCTAGTCCCCTTCCGTTTTCAGATCCAGGTTCTAATCACAGCCAAGTGTATCTGGGTCAATACTACACCAGGATCTGGCAGAGGGCCAGATCAGGGGATTCCTTAATCATAGGCCCTGCCCCCTCCTCTTGCATTGATATAAGTTGCAGAGTCTCCACCTCACATGCCCACCCAATTAATTTTACCTTGAACCCAGAACCCAGCACAATTTGGATTCCGACTGAGTTTACATACAATCCTGCAAACTCCCACTGAACAAACAGCATTCTGTGCCAGAATGGCAGAGCAGGGCACATCCTCTTTCGGATTACAAACCAAAGGTGTTAAAATGGGTTTCATGAGGAAAATGATCTTGCCTTATCATTAGGGTACCAAAAACCATTTTCAAACTTTCATCCCCTATAAATTAAGATGCCAATGAAAAGTAAATGATGCTTAAGGAACCATGAGACATACTGCAGTCCCAAGTATGGATAGAGCTTCTGAAGGAGACTGCAAGAATGTTAATCACATTAAAGGTTTTGACTGGCCTTGCTGAAACAGAGGTTAGTTTGAAGGACACAGCTTTAAATCTATGTGAAGATAAGCCAGCATTGAACAAACCCATTAGTTTTTCACGGCTTATTTCACAATTTAATATGGGACATTCTGTTCTTAAACTTTGATGAGAAACAGGACAGAGTATTGGAATTATAACATCTATACAAACACAATTCATTCAGTAGCTGGCACCATGCATTAACTAACCTCATTCTTTAGTTTATTACACTGCAGTGAAAACGATAGCAAATTTGAAGCAAATCATTTACCATCATTGTGAAGGGTAATTACCGATGCTGACCTTTAAATGAAGCTGCAAGATATATTTATAATAATTGGAAAATATAACTGAAATTGGAGTTCATGCAATATGTTTTTCATCAGCATCCAATTCCCATCATTGTCATGTACATTTTATCCCAATGCTCAGCTAATGCACCATTCATTCAATTTAAGCAAAAGTGTCACTCTTGTGTCCGATGAAATATTTGGAGAATATAACTCACAGGTTTTGTTGAAGATGCCAGCTACAGGTTGGGGCTTCTCCTCTCAATCTTCTTTTGTAATTACAACAAAGGAGAGCTTCACATGCGACCCACATTTGCACTGATCTGAGATTTACATCTATATACTGGGAAGGGATAGAATGCCTCAGAATTAATGAATAACACCTTAGTGTGAAGCATTGTAGATCTGCATAGGATGCCATCCATGGGTCCCCTTTTACCTCAAAAGGCAGAAAATACTATAATGCTAGATTGTAGCATTAAGATGAAAGTTAATAAATTTGCATTCAGCAAGCTCCCACAAACAGCCATGTGATAATGGCCAGACAATCCGTTTGTCAGCTGTGGCTCAATTGGTCGTATGCTCACCCCTGATCCAGAAGGTTATGTTCCACTCTAAGACTTGAGCATAAAAAGCAAGGATGACATTCCAGTTCTGTTCTGTTGAAGGGTCATGAGGACTCGAAACATCAACTCTTTTCTTCTCCGCCGATGCTGCCAGCCCTGCTGAGTTTTTCCAGGTAATTCTGTTTTTGTTTTGGATTTCCAGCATCCGCAGTTTTTTGTTTTCATGACATTCCAGTGCAGTGCTGAGGGATGGCTGCACTTTCAGAGATACCTGGTGGGATTTTCCGGTCCCACCCACCACCAAATCTCAGCCATCTTTTGGATGGCATGTTAAACCAAGACACACAGGGGAATTTTCCTCGCCCGCTGTCATTGGGCAAGATCAGTAGCATGAGCGGACAATATGGCGAGAAGACTAAAAAATCAGTTTCACGATGTCGTGAAACCAGTTTGCGATTATCGGCTCAGCCCGTCAATGGCGGGCGCGTTTCCCACCATCCGATGTTGGGAACCTCATTGTACTACATCAGCGTATCATAATAAGGCCAGCCCGCTGGAATCATCACCCCACACTGGATCGTCTGCCAACGTTGGCAGGAAAACACACCAGTGCAGAACACACCTTGACAAATGTGATGTGCAGAAGTCAGGACTTACCGCCAGGGCCTTATTCACATCATGGACATCCAAAGAACAGAAGATACTGGAACCTGACAGCAATGGCACACTGGAGGAACGTCCATAACATGCTGGGCGGATTCTCATGGACATGGTTCTGCCGCGAAGCAGCTCACGGAAGCTGAAAAGTCATCGTTGAGGCTCACAACGGATGATGGTCGAAGGGGTGGAGAGGAAGGTCCAGCTGCGTTTGGGAGAGGAAGATGTCTCAGGGGGTGGGAAAGGAATGTCTAGGATCGACTGGGAGAGGGACGGGTGTTTTCGGGGAGTGGGGGGTGAGGGTGGAAGTTGGGGGGAGAATGAAGGTGTTGTGGGGGGTGAGGTTGTGGGGGTCAAAGATATCGGGACGAAGATTGGAAGGGGGAGGGAGTACGGGGCGGGAGGAGGAGATAATGGGGAAGAAGATAACGGCAACTGGGGAGGTGGGTGTAGGGGTGGGTGGAAGATGTATGGGAAAGAGTTCAGAGGAGGGAAGGAAAACGAAGATGGGAGGGAGTTCAGGTGGAGGAAGGAACAAAGAGAGGGGAGGGAGACCGGGGCAAGGAAGGAGTGCAGAGAGGACAGGGAGCAAGGCTGGAGGAAGAAGTAAGGCTGGAGGAAAGAGTTAGGAGGGGGGAAGAACTAAGGGTGGCAGAAGAAGTTAGGGTGTCTGAAGAAGTCAGGAAAGGGGAGGGACTAAGTGGGGGCAGGGTTCGGGAGGGATAGTGGAGAAGGACTAAGGGGAGGGGGAGTTGGGTGGGAGGAAGGAGTTCTGAGGGGAAGGGTTTGGGGGAGAAAAGATTTCAAGGGGGGACGAAGTTCCTGCAGGGGAAGGGGTTCCGGAGGGAATGAGTTCAGGGTTGGGGAGGAAACGGGTCAGATTGGAAGGGGTTCTGGGGGAACAATGGGTTCCAAGTGGGGGAAGTGGTTCCAAAGGGGGAAGTGGTCCGGAATGGGGGGCATGTGCAGGTGAACATGCAAAGGAGGGCTCTGAGAGTCCATGGCTGCCTCCTGGGGAGCAAACTGAGGGTGGGCGTGGTACAAGGGAATGGTGAGACTGATGGAGGGCAGAATGAGGTGATAGAATGGAAGGGTGAGGTTTTGACGGTTTCTGTAGAAGGGACGGCAAGGGTGGTTGGTGGGGCTTTGGAGGCAGATGTGGACCTTGGGGGTGGAAAGGAGGAGGTCAGCGAGGTTAATGTGGATAGGGGTGAGAATTTTGGGAAGGAAGGGGACATGCACGTTTACCTGGCCTTCCTTTGCAGTAACAGAGGGCGAGGTTGAGGGGCTTACAGGCAAAGGGAACTCGGAGGGAGAGGACAGCCTCTGAGATTCCTGAGTGGATGGCCCAGGGGTTTCCAACTGCTGCTCTTCATCCCTTCGGGAACCCAGGGGTCCCAGCCTGACTCCTTGAGGGGAAGGAGCACCTGGAGGGACATCGAGGTGCCCCGTTTCCCTCTCGTGTTGCCACTGCAGGAACTCACACATGGCTCTCGTGATGAAGTGCAGGTCTGCACACATCTCCATGTTCTACTGGACCAGGGTTTCCATGGCGTCCGCCACCTTTCCCTTGGAGACCTCCATTCATGCACATGTGGGTAGAACATCATCAGAGAGCAGAAGGGCGTACTCCTCCTACTCATGAGCCACTCTGTTGAGGGCTTCCAACAGCTCTACGTGATGTTCCCCGGTCTTCTACTGACTCTCCAGGATGAGTTGGAAGGCCGAATCCAGAGGCTTGTCATCTGACTCAGACCTCACAGATGTCTCTTCCCCAGCAGTCCTCTGAGTGCTTAGCCGCACCTGCCTCCTCCTGCTGCGGACACATGTCCATGCGATGACCAGATTGTGAGCTTGAGCCTTCTCTAGTCCTAGGTCCCACCGAGGTGTGTGGCTCTGCATGATGCAGGGTGTGGGTAAATGCTGTGATGGCTCTTCAAGGCTGCTTATTTCCAGCTCTTCAATGGAGGAGGTGTCCTCTTGGCTGGAGTTGAGGACCTGGGCGGAGCTGAGTGACTGGCTGGCTGAGGGTGTCAGTCGCTTGGCAGAGCTCCCTGTGAACCAAAGTAGAGATAATTAGTGCATGGCAGCAGGGTCAAAAGCAGGAGATAGAGCACTCACAGTGGCGTTAAGAGAGGGATGATATAGTGCAGGATCCTCACAAGGGTGTTCACCGCTGACCTCACTGTCACCATAGTTGTCCACATTTTCACCAGTCAGCACGATAGCACACTCCTCATGTGGGCCACTCCATGTGGTCATGAAAGGCACTATATCAGGTCTGTTTGTCTGCATAGAGTACAAAAACAAGGAAGTTGCAATGAAGCATAGAACCATAGAAAATAGGAGCAGGAGTAGATCATTCAGCCCTTCAAGCCTGCTCCGCCATTCAATATGGTCATGGCTGATCCTCTATCTCAATGCCATACTCCTGCTCTCTCCCCATACCTCTTGATGCCTTTAGAGTTTAGAAATCCTTCTTAAATATATTGTGACTTGGCCTCCACAGCCTTCTGTGGTAGAGAATACCATAGGTTCACCACCCTCTGAGTGAAGAAGTTTCTCCTCATCTCAGTCGTAAATGGTCTATCCTGTATCCTGAGACTGTGACCCCTTGTTCTAGACACCCCCAGCCAGAAGAAACATCATCCCTGCATCCAGTCTATCCAGCCCTGTCAGAATTTTATTTGTTTCAATGCGATCGCCTCTCATTCTTCTAAACTCCAGTGAATGCAGGCCTGGTCGGCCCAATCTCTCCTCATACAACAATCCTGCCATCCCAGGAATCCGTCTGCTGAAGCTTTATAAATCCCCTGGTTAGACCTCAGCTGGAGTATTTTGTCCACTTTACAAAGAATGTTGCAGCCTTAGAGAATTTGCAGAAAAGATTTACTAGATTAGTTGCAAGAATGTGCATCTTCGGTTACATGGAGAGACCAGAGAAATTAGGGTTTTTCCTCTGTTTAGCAAGGAAGGTTAAAGGGAGATTTACTAGTTAATTCTTTCAAAAAACCAATAGTTGCTTTATCAGTTGTCTGTGGCAGCGTGGCTCTTGCTGTATGCCTGCTATGCATGTGTGCATGGGGTTGCATAATAGCCACGTCAATGCACAGTGAGCCACGTCATTGGTGGATAGCCCTTCTCACCCTTTGGTTTGTTGTGGTAGTTGAAATACAGCTGCCACAGAGCAATGCCCCAGAATGAATGCATCATGACTGCTGCCAGGGTATTGGAAATTGACCCACATTCACTCTGCCTGTAGTCACACACCAGCTGGGTGTTGGGGGGTTGAATCCATTCCGGTTCAGTTACGTGGCAGAGTTCCCATGCAGTGCACTCAAAGCAGAAGGGAAGTCTGCAATCCTTGCAAACCTTTGTGCTCACTCTGCCTGCTTCTCTCTGACAAGAGGTATTGAGCTGAAGCAGTCTCTCTTCGCATAAGGATCCTCAGTGGCCTCCCTTTTGCAGCAGCGCAGTACAAACTCCGAGACGTTACTAGTGCCTCCAGCAGTAGCCCGGAAGAAGCCAGATGCCTAAAAGCTCATCATCATGGTCACCTTGATAACCATTGGCAATGTGATCCTTGTCCTGACCTGAGGTTGGAGTTGTGCCTGGAATAGTGAGTAGATTACGGAAAGAGGTGTATAGAAAGTGGAGGGGCGAAATCAAAAAGGAAATTAGGAAGGCAAAGAGAGGGCATGAAAAAATATTGGCAAGCAAAATCAAGGAAAACTCCAAAATGTTTTATCAATACATTAAGAGTAAGAGGATAGTTAAGGAAAGAGTAGGACCCATAAAGGACCAGAAAGGTAACCTATGTGCAGAGGCAAAGGATGTGGATATGGTTCTTATGAATACTTTGCATCTGCCTTCACAAAAAAGGGGACAATGCAGATATTGTAGTTAAGGAGGAGGTTTGTGAAGTATTGGATACGATAAACATAGGGAGAGAGGAAGTATTAAGGGAATTAGCATCTGTGAAAGTGGATAAATCACAAGAGCTGGATTAAATATACCCCGGCTGTGAAAAGAAGCCAAGGAGGAAATTGAGCAGGGCCAGACCATCATTTTCCAATCCTCACTGGGTACAGGTGAGGTGCCGGAGAAATGGAGGTCTGCTAACATTCTTCCTTTATTTATAAAGGGAGCGAGGGATGGACCGAATAATTACAGGCCAATCAGTCAAACCTCGATGGTGGGCAAATTATTGGAATCAATTCTGAGGATAAACTGTCACTCAAAATGACACAGGTAAATCAAGGAGTCAGCATGGATTTGTTAAGGAAGATCGTGTCTGACTAATTTGAATTTTCTTAGGAAATAACAAATAAGATTTGAAGTGTTTTATCACTCCTTAACAATTTAGAATACAAACACACACACACACCGACCTGCTTGTGAACTCCAGCTTCCTGTCTAAAAACTAGAAGGTTCCTTTATTCTTTTTCTACACCAGAGGGCAATACATCCAGAACTTAGCACACCCTACTGGCAGGTTTTTTATATTACACTTCTTTTTAACTAAAATGTCCTTATTCGAAAAAGCATAAACGTTAAACACATCTCCTCCCCATTTAGGAACAAATCAGCCAGGCGGTTTGCAGACTCGCTTTGGTCTAGAGAGGAGTGTTAGCTTAGGTGTCTCAGTTTGTTTGCTTCGAAATGGAAGGTCCTGTTGTTCCACTTGTTTCTGTTCAGGTTCAACAGTCGCAGCTACAGGTGCTACAGGTTTGTCAGTTGAATCAATTCGGGTTTCACCAACTAGAGTAGATATTTCCCAGAAATCTTCCACTGTGACTGGAAATCCCTGGAAATTTGGTTCCCTGGATTTGGTTTATCTAATCTAGTCAGTGCGTCTCTTCCAGATTCCACAGAAAAATTCAACATCATAGGTCAGTGGTCCTCGATGCTTAATGATTCTTCCCAGCAGCCACTTTGGTGTTCCACAGTAATTTTGGACCCAAACAGACTGATCCAGATTAAACTCACAAGCTAGTTTTCTTGTGTTATGTGACCTTTTCTGATCAATTTGCCTTGAACCAATCTTTGCTTTCAAATCCGGACACAGCAAATCCATTCTGGTGCGCAGTCATCTTCCAAACATCAGCCCAGCAGGAGATATGCCTGTTGTTAAATGTGGAGTGTTACGATGCATCATCAAAAAGTTCTTCAACTTCAACTTCCAATCTGTTCCCGTGGCTGTTATGGCCATTTTGAATGTCTGGACAAAGTGCTCCGCTTCATCATTTGAGGATGGGTGATAAGGTGAGATGAGAATCTGCTTGATCCCATTGTTTTTCAGGAATGTTTAAAATTCACATGATGTGAACTGTGTGCCATTGTCAGACACAGTCTGCTCCAGCAATCCAAAAGTTGTGAACACATTCTGGAGAGCATCAATGGTCTTTGCTGAAGTAATTGACTTCATGGGGATAACATGAGGCCACTTTGTGTAGAACCACAATCAGGAATGTTTGTCTGAGAAGTGGTGCGGCAAAGTCCACCTGAAGCCTCTGCCATGGGTGGTCAGGCCAAGCCCAGGAATGTAATGGGGCAGTGCAGGAGAAGACTTCAGTTCTTGGCATGGGAGGCAATCACTGACCATGTCTCCGATGTCTTTTTCCAGGTGTGGCCAATGCTTTCAATTTGATGATTCCCATGTGACTGAGGTGAAGTTCTTCTAACACTCGTGTTTGGAACTTTGGAGGAATAACAACTCTGATTCCCCATGACAAACAACCATCTTGCAGAGTCAGCTCAGATTTGAGCATGCAGTTAATCTAAACTCGGTCATCACTTCTTGGGGTACACACCAAACTTTCTGTGTGTACACGTAAATTTGGAGAGCAAAGCACCCTCTGTGTTTCAAGCCGAATTTGATCCACTTTAACAGGTAACATGTCTATCTGGTTCGCACTGAAAGCAGTGACTTCACTTCAGGTTGTGGAACTGTAGTGTAACAGAAGTCTGGAAAGTGTGTCCGTATTTCCATGATTCTCAGTAGAGAAAAATTTAATTTCGTACTGTCAAGCAGATAAGATCAGTGCCCATCTGTGTAGGCTGGCAGCAGCAAGTGTCAGGGTTTGTGACTTCAGGCTAAGCAACCAGGTCAAAAGCTTGTGGTCTGTAACTAACATGAATTTACGTCCATACAAATGTTGGTGGAACTTCTTGACCCCTAGATTAGTCCAAGAGCTTCCTTCTCAATTTGGGCATGATTTTGTTCTGTCTTGGACAATGTACATGAGGCGTGTGCAATGGGCCTTTCACTGCCATCAGATAATGTGTGGAAGATTACAGCCCGAGCACCATATCCAGGTGCATCGCAAGCCAGGCTGACCGGTAACCTTTCATTGAAATATGCCAGGACTTTAACAGAAGTGAGCTCTTCCTTGAGTTCCTTGAAACTTTCCTGACAGGCTTGTGACCAATCCCATTTTGCATTCCTCTTCAGCAGATTATTCAGTAGTGCTGCCTTGGTAGCTGAACTGGAAAAGAACTTGCTGTAGTAATTCACAAGTCCCAAAAATGAACGAAGATCCTTAACGTTTTTGGGCTGTGGTGCACTCATCACTGCCTCTACCTCTCTGAGTGAGGTTGGGAGGCCGGGTTTGTCAATCACATGTCCCAGGTACTTCACTGAGGGCTTCAGGAATGAGCATTTGGATTCTTACAGTCTAACCAGGACCCTGCCTAGGTTCTCTAAATGAGTAGAGAGTTTTTTCCCAGATGAGCATGTTGTCTTGGAAGCAGATTACACCAGGGAGGCCCTGCAGTATTTTGTCCATGGCCTGCTGAAATAAGGTTGGTGATGACGCGATTCTGAATGGTAGTTGTTTGTATAGACACAGACCTGTGTGCTGATGGTTGTTTACTTCCTGGAATCTTCACTCAGCTGCATTTGAAAAAATGCCTGTGATAGGTCAAGCTTCATGAATAATTCAACTCCATTCAGAGCAGTGAACAGGTCCTCAATTTTCAGTAGTGGACACTGATGTACTTCCAGGAAAGGATTAATGATTTATAGTCACCACATATTCTGATAGACCCGTCATCCTTCACTACTGGTACTCTTGGGGCTTCCCCCTCTGCATAATCAACTTTCTCAATTAACTGAAAGATTTCAAGTCCTCCTGTTTTCTGCTCAATTTTCTGTCGCAATGAGTAGGGAACTGAACGTGGTTTGAAGAACCTTGGAGAAGCTTCGGCCTTCACAGCAAGTTTGGCTTCAATGTCTTTAATAACTCCAAGGACTTCTTTGAAGACATCAATGCACATGTCTAACAAGGATTGCAAGGTGGCTTTGCAATGCACTTTATTTATTTTATCCCAGTCCAACTGAATTTCTTTTAGCCAGTTTCTGCCCATAAGCGATGGACGATACCCTTTCACAATGATAAGTGGTGACTTTGCTATTTAATCTCCATATTTAGCTTAAACAGACATTTTCCAAGTTCATTCACTGGCTCACCAGTGTAGGTGCTAAACTGGAGGAGGGTTTTCTCCAATGGGCATTTTTTGAAAATTCTCTCCCATGTCCTCTCTGAAGCAATAGAAACAGATGCTCCAGTGTCAACCTCCATTTCAACCATTTTACCATTTAAGACAAAACCAACTTTTAGTCCTTCATTTAGTTTCAGATCAAACTGAATGCAATACAATTGCTCTTCCGCATTGTCGCTGTTAGTTTCACTTCCTTTCTCGGTTGGACTCGCATCGGTTTGTATTTTGTTTCCAAATAATGTGTCTTTTTAAACTGCCTGTTTATTTTCAAGTGCAACTTGTCTGTATGTTCCTCGAGATGCCCTTTCTTTGATGGTACTGCTTTACTATGAACAGCCCTTGATCTACATGCACGCTGCATGTGTCATTTTTTCCACAACAGCGACAATCAGCAGTTTTCCACTTACAGGCTTCTGCATTATGCCCAATCCATTACAGCATTAACATGTTTGAAAGCGAGTATACCCTGACTTTTCTATTTTAACTTCGGCATTGTTAAAATGCGCTTTCAAATCTCCAGGTAGTTTCTCTGCCATTTCTATGCTTTGTGCAATCTCGAACGCTTTCTTCAATGTCAACTCTTGCTCCACTAACAATCTACGCTGAATTCTTTCATTTCTTAATTCACAAACCAAGCGATCACACAATGTATCTTCCAGATAACCTTTAAAGTCACAATGTTCTGCTAACTTTCTCAACTCAGCCAGGAACTGGGAAATTGACTCACTCTCGTGCTGTTCTCTTTGGTGGAATGTGAATCTCTCGGCAATAATTGCTGGTCTGGGATCGAAGTGCTTTTTCAAAACATCCACAAGTTCTTTAAATATTTTACCTGCTGGCTTGTCAAGAGCAATAAGATTTCTCAGTAAAGTGAAATTTTTCATTCTGATGACTGTAAGAAACACTGAGGCCTGATTTTCCTCTTCAATCTCATTCGCACTGAAAAACTGTTCCATTTGCTCGACGTAAACTACAAAGTCCATAGTAGCTAGGCCAAAAGCCTGTAAATCCCCTAATAATGATGATCCCATCCTTGTCACCATTTGAAGTGCTTTGTCACTTCTTAACAATTAAGGATACACACACACACCTATCTGCTTCTGAACCCCAGCTTTCTGTGTAAAAACCGGAAGGTTTTTTTTATTCTTTTACTACACCAGAGGGCAATACATCCAGGACTTAGCACACCCTACTGGCAGGTTTTTTTTTTATATATAACACTTCTTTTTAACTAAAGTGTTCTTCTACAAAAAAGCATAAACATTAAACACAAACATCACAGGATTGATGAAAATAGTGCAGTTGGTGCAGCCTACATGGATTTTAGCAAGGCCTTAGACACGATTCCACATGGTGACTGGTTAAAATGAAAGCCCATGGGATCCAGGGGAATGTAGCAAGCTGGATACAAAATTGGCTCAGTGGCAGGAAACAAATTGTAATTGTTGATGGGTATTTAGGTAACTGGAAGGCTGCTTCCAGTGGGGTTCTGCAGGGCTCAGTACTAGCTCCTCTGCTGTTTGTGGGATATATTTTGGATGTAAATATAGGGGAATGATCAGGAAGTTTGCAGATGACACAAAAATTGGCCACGTGGTTGATAGCGAGAATGATTGCCGTAGACTGCAGAAAGATACCAATGGGCTGGTCAGGCGGGCAGAAAACTGGCAAATGGAATTCAACCAGAAAAGTGTGAAGTGATGCATTTTGGGACGTCAAACAAGGCAAAGAATTACATAATAATGAGAGAATACTGAGAGGTGTTGAAGAAGTGAGGGACCTTGGAATGAATGTCCAAAGATCCCTGAAGGTAGCAGGACAGGGTGATAAGGTGGTTAAGAAGGCATATCATTTATTATTCCTTCCATTTATTAGTTGAGGCATAGAATATAAGAGCAGGGAGGTTATGCTGGAACTGTATAAAACAGTAGTTAGGCTACAACTTGAGTACTGTGTACAGTTCTTGTTACCTCATTACAGAAGATTGTAATTGCATTAGAGAGCTTAGTGAAGGGATTTACACGGATGTTGCCAGGACTGAAAAATTACAGCTATGAGGAAAGATTGGACAGGCTGAGGTTGTACTTCTTGGAATAGAGGAGGCTGAAGGGGGGAAAACTCGATTAAGATGTATAATATTGTGAGGGGCTTGCATAGAGCGGATGGAAACAGCCTATTTATTTTAGCAGAGAGTTCAGTGATTAGGGGGCATAGATTTAAATTGATTGTCAGAAAGATTAGAGGAGAGGGTTGTGGGGGTCTGGAAATCACTGCCTGAAGGGGTAGTAGAGACAGAAACCCTCAATTAATTTAAAAGGTGTCTGGATTTGCTCTCAAGTGCTGTAACCCGCAGGGCTACAGACCAAATACTGTAAAGTGGGATTAGGCTGGATGGCTCATTTTTCAGCTAGTGCAGACACAATGGGCCAAATAGCCTCTTTCTGTGCCACAAACTTTCTATGATTTCACCAACATTTTTTTAGTGAAGCACAAACATCTCAAACATTGCTTGCCGCTGAAGTTCAGGTAGCAGAATTGCTTGATAACCATCCTGCTGAGAGTCCTCCTCCCCTCCTCCTCCTCTCTTTTCCAGCAACTTCTCCTAGTCTAGGTGGCCTCTGCACATTCTCCCAGTTCAATGCCAAGAGGAAAGCCTACTAGTCCACCCATGTGCAGAAGCAACTAGCTTGTGCAGTTGCATACTGATCGACATCATTATCTGACTACTCTGCATGCTGCTGGTGGATGTTAGATGTGCGTACACTAATCTCCTTTACCAATATGGCATCCAGTGCACATTGTGTCAGATGTGTGGGCACGCTGTCGATGCCACTTTGGAACCTTAAGTGGTCCCATAGCATCCAAAAGTCTACAGAGGCTGGTTTTGCCCCATAGTTTCTCTCTTCCTCTGTTGCTGAGTTGCCTCAAAATGTAAACAAGTGCCAAGGCAAATGAAGCTTGTCAACTATGGGCTAACTCTCAAGGCTAGGAATTGTGAATTCCATGGACACGACAGTAAGGGCTGCGATGTAAAGACAAATACTTAGAGAGGTGACTCCAGAATTGATAGTGTTGGGTTGGGAAGAGATACTGTTGCTAGAGATGATCTGGCTTTGGCCAATTAGGTAAGGATGAAACCAAGCAAGGGCAGACCCACTGTCACGGTAATGGATTACAGCCCCAAATTACTTACGGGTATATTGAATTTTTTAAGGAAGACATGCGTTTTTTAAAAAGACATAGGCCAGAATATAACACTCGTCAAGCTGGTGTGCACCCAGGCCAACCGAGCATAAATTGTCATGCGATGATGTTAGGTGAGCGCCCGACATCGTCGCACACTCGTGCGATATTTTGGGCGGCGGACGTGCGCCGGAATTGGCACCGTGCCCACCGACAATTAAAAGGCCTATTAAGTCCATTAAAGTTATAATTGAAAGGAACTTTTCGCCACCCATCCAATCTTATGGTTGGCGGGCAAGTGAAAAGGCTAAGCGGTCTTTGCCTTTTTTAGGAAACTTCATCCACGGCGGGATGAAGTTTCCAACAGCAAATAAAAATAAAATTAAAATTTTAACATTTCATTAATAACATGTCCCTGCTGGTATGACTCCATTCCTTCACTGTCGCTGAGTCAAAACCCTGGAACTCCCTTCCTAACAGCCCATGGTTGTAGCTACACCACATGGACTGCAGCGATTCAAGAGGCAGCTCACCACCACCTTCCCAAGGGCATCTAGGGATGGGCAATAAATGTTGGTCCAGTCAGCGAAGCCCACACCCTGTGAATGAATAAAGAACTGATCGCCTCTTTAATTTTCACTGAGCAGGTAGCACTAAAATTACCTGTAATATTTTTATCTTGTGACTTGAAGAGATAGCTAGTAGAATGCATTAATTTAACACAAACGTTTGTCAAAATGAACCCCACATTCAGATATATTCTGGGCTGTGTTTCCTCCTCATGTGCTTTGTTTCTTTGTCTTATTACCACATCTGATCAGGTCATCAATGCTGTCTTGTTTCTCAGCCAATAGGCACTGAAGTATGGCAATTTACATTTTCCACATGTATGTTATACTACAGATTTTAAAGGTAATTCCTAATCAAAGAAGTGTCTAGTTGTGATATCATCAAAAGCAATAAGTAATGTCATATCTAATGTCCTTATAGTCAGTAGAATCAATTAGCTCCATCAAATAAATATTGTTCAGTTCATCCCAGTACGACCCCAGATCATTTGTAGATTAAGTTGATCCTCGTCTAAATCAGCTGCAGGATTTTAACATGCAAGAATGTTTGGGCTTGGGAGCAAGTGGGTGGTTAAAACTGGCAATATTTACAGCACATCAGAAAGAACACAAGAAATAGGAACAGGATCAGACCATATGGGCTGTTGAACCGGCTTCACTATTCAATATGATCATGGCTGATCTTGGGCTTCAACTCCACTTTCCCACCCATTCCCAATATCTCTAGATTCCTTGAGAAATCAAAACTCTGTCTACACCAGCCTCAAATGTATTCAACGATAGAGCATCCACAACTCACTGGGGTAGAGAATTCCAAATATTCACAATACTTTGAGTGAATTAATTTCTTCTCATCTCAGCCCTAAATGATTGGTCCCTTATCCTGAGGCTAATGTTTTAGGCTGCCCGGTCAGCGAAAACAATCTCTTAGATTCTCACAAAAAACTGCGGATGCTGGAAATCCAAAACAAAAACAGAATTATCTGGAAAAACTCAGCAGGTCTGGCAGCATCGGCGGAGAACAAAAGAGTTGACGTTTCGAGTCCTCGTGACCCTTCAACAGAACTAGGTGAATCCAAGGAAGGGGTGAAATATAAGCTGGTTTAAGGTGTCTGTGTGTCGGGGGGGAGGGGGGGTGTTGGGTGGGGGGAGAGAAGTGGAGGGGGGGTACGGTTGTAGGGACAAGTAAGCAGTAATAGAAGCAGATCATCAAAAGATGTCACAGACAACAGAACGAAAGAACACATAGGTGTTGAAGTTGGTGATATATATCTAAACAAATGTGCTAATTAAGAATGGATGGTTGGGGAATTAAGCTCTAGTGGGGGTGGGGGGAGCATAAAAGATTTAAAAATATTTAAAAATAATGGAAATAGGTGGGAAAAGAAAAATCTACATAATTTATTGGAAAAAAACAAAAGGAATGGGGAAGAAACAGAAAGGGGGTGGGGGTGGAGGAGTAGGTTCAGGACCTAAAGTTGTTGAATTCAATATTCAGTCCGGAAGGCTGTAAAGTGCCTAGTCGGAAGATGAGGTGTTGTTCCTCCAGTTTGCGTTGGGCTTCACTGGAACAATGCAGCAAGCCAAGGACAGACATGTGGGCAAGAGAGCAGGGTGGAGTGTTAAAATGGCAAGCGACAGGGAGGTTTGGGTCATTCTTGCGGACAGACCGCAGGTGTTCTGCAAAGCGGTCGCCCAGTTTACGTTTGGTCCCAAACGTAAACTGGGCGACCGTTTTGCAGAACACCTGCGGTCTGTCCGCAAGAATGACCCAAACCTCCCTGTCGCTTGCCATTTTAACACTCCACCCTGCTCTCTTGCCCACATGTCTGTCCTTGGCTTGCTGCATTGTTCCAGTGAAGCCCAAAGCAAACTGGAGGAACAACACCTCATCTTCCGACTAGGCACTTCACAGCCTTCTGGACTGAATATTGAATTCAACAACTTTAGGTCCTGAACTCCCTCCTCCATCCCCACCCCCTTTCTGTTTCTTCCCCCTTCCTTTTGTTTTTTTCCAATAATTTATATCGATTTTTCTTTTCCCACCTATTTCCATTATTTTTAAATCTTTTATGCTCCCCCCACCCCTACTAGAGCTTAATTCCCCAACCATCCATTCTTAATTAGCACATTTGTTTAGATATATATCACCAACTTCAACACCTATGTGTTCTTTTGTTCTGTTGTCTGTGACATCTTTTGATGATCTGCTTCTATTACTGCTTGCTTGTCCCTACAACCATACCCCCCCCATCCACTTCTCTCTCCCCCACTCACCCCCCCCCCCCCCCACCCACCCACACACACACACACACACACACACCTTAAACCAGCTTATATTTCACCCCTTCCTTGGATTCACCTAGTTCTGTTGAAGGGTCATGAGGACTTGAAACGTTAACTCTTTTCTTCTCCGCCGATGCTGCCAGACGTGCTGAGTTTTTCCAGGTAATTCTGTTTTTCTCTTAGATTCTCTCCTATCAAGCCCCTTCAGAATCTTGTACAATGAGATTGCCTCTCATTCTTCTAAACTCCAGAGAATATGGGAAACCAGCTCCAACCCACTGACTTGTGCATTTTACTGCAGTACATTAGACTGGGTGCAAGCAACCCTTTCAGGGGAGATAACTTACTACTTATGATGAATTATATTGGGAAGGATTTTCTATTGGGTCCATGGGTTTCCTGTGTTTCCTCGAGCTTGACAGTAAAAACAAGGGGATGACACAGCGGCAACTGGGGAACTGAAGCCATAACAGGGAAATATGGCAATAAGTACTGAGAATTCATAGCTCCTTTCTTAGCTACATGTGAGAAAAGGTTTGTACTTGTGCTGAGAAGTTACTTTACGCACTTTGAAGGTGTCTACATCACTTTGGAACACTGATCTATCAGATCAGCATGGGTGCTGTTTATGCTTGAGACAGAGAATCATCAGAGAGCTGCAGCTCAGAGAAGGTCTTACCTAGCATACTGAGTATCCGGGCAGAGGATAAGGTTCCTCGACATGCCTGAACTCCAGTGTATCTGTTACATTCTTCTTCTCTTGGATGTAAACATAGCAATCATACACAAGGATCAGTGAAATAATAATGAGTTCTTTATTTGAAGATAAGACTATATACAGATAGATTTATAGGAGGCTAAGTACAGTACATCTAATCTCTACCCTGCTCTTGCCGACTGCCTGCAAGTCATGGGACTAACATATCATATCCTGTCTTGAGGCAGTAATGAGTGACAGTAGTTTCAGAAATGCTCCCTTAAAGATGCATGCCATCATATCTCAACATCCCCATTTTTTTTCAAACTAAATGCTTATCTTTAAAGAATCAAACTGTCTACATGACAACAAAGGAAAATAACATTAAGCTTGAATATGCTTTAATACAGAGGCATACACTTACAAGTCTCTGAAACATATCAGAGCTTTGATTATCCATCTAAACTTAATTCTGATAATCTTTGCTGGAGCCTGCTGTACATTTTCAGAATGATAGTTAGGGGTGCTTTATTTGTGTTGCATCTTAGACTGTTCTAATCTGTTCTAATCCAATAGGACTGCTCAGTTTTTCTAGTTGTGTTATTGTCCTGATTTAGCATCTGTTTCATCGCACTGTCATGCCATTTGGTGTTTGTACTTGATACATACTTGGTTCTGGGCATATGCTGATGATTTCTGTTAGATTTCACGCACCAGCAGTTGCTTATTGTACTCAAACTTTCTGTCCGATGTTCAGGTTGGGTAATTCATTACCCGCATGGGCATCATTCATCTTTCCTTATTTTTTGAGTAATGCATAATGTTATCCTGGGAGTATCAAGCATGATAACTGGGGAGGTTTGTCCACACTTGTCTACTGAATAGTAATTCTGTGTTGGCTCCACAATATGATGTTTGCAAGTTCGGAATGGGTATATTTATTTGGTTCAAAGAGTGTTTTGTAGTCTGTTGGCTGATGATCTGTGTTGCAGAGTTAGATGATCTCCTCCCAATGTAAGCATAGGGTTTCCAATGGCACTTCTTGTGGTCTGTGGTCCGTGTCATTGTCTCAATGATACTATGGATTGTGATCAAGGACAGGTCCTTGCACACAGGTAGGCCTGCAATCACTGGACCTGTGGTGTGCACAATATAAAGTATCTGGGTGACAAGGGTGAGTTTTTTTAGTGACACTTGAGTGTAATGGACCCCAGGGATGGAATCTCTGAGCCATTGTCTAGGTGAGGTGGGCAGTGGTTGGTTGAATCATTACTTGCCACTTCTGTGAGTACATACATTTCAGTGTACAAAGTGGAAATATGTTTGCAACTCCACCTTTATCCAGTTTTGCATATAGGTCACGCTGACCCTGCATCTGTAAGCGTATAATCCGGACGGTGGCAAAGGCAAAGGTATCCCTGTGTCAATACATTCTTTGATGTTCACTACACTGAGTGTCAGCTTACTTTGTGTATCGATGGTCTGATCGTCCTCATCACCTGACCGTATAGCTTGGCTAGACGTTTCTTGACTCTTGTCTTGACACTGTTTGGTACACGCACTTGGTTGGTTGGAATGCTGTACCTATCTGGCCTCTGGTTATGACTCCCCATGATATTGAACCCCTTGTTCCAGCCTTTGCTTTCTGTATTGGTGCTTCCAGTGTTCCTTGGTGCCACATGTCTTGCATACAGCATTAAAAACCAGTCATTTTCTGGTGTATGAATGAGGTCGCACCACCCGCATTGCTTACTAGGCTTGCCTGTGTGGGCTATCATGCCAATGATGGATGACTTATGCATTGCCTGTAGACTCTGCGCTCCCATTAGTGTGGCTTTGTGCTTGCATACACTTTTAGTAGTGCTTCCCGATGTGATCTATGGGTTGGTCCAAGAAGTCTTCTTGGAACAGTTCCATTAGGTTAGATGCTGTCAAGAGCTCAATTATCCTGTTGGCTAACTCTGATGCCAGGGAGTCACAATCAAGCCCCTTGTCTCTGCATTTACTTATGAATCGGTCAGTGGTCTATTTGGTTGTTGCCTGAGTGACATGAATTCCAGGCAGTGTATTCTGAAGTTGAGCTTCACTTGCAATTGATCTTCAAGCATTGACCATAATTTTTCTGGAGTTTTCAGATGATCGTCAGAGCTGACATGTTCAGTCTGTGGAGATCTTTGTTCCCTATAGCAATATTAAATTTGATGTCTTGTTTATCTGGTTCGAAAATACTGAGGTCCAGAAAATACAGTTTGATGTGTTATTGGAACAAATTAAACTCAGATAGCAGATTCGTTGCCCTCCAATTGAGAGTTGTAAATTTTGTGATAATCCATGGAGCATTTAATTTTTAATACTTATTGACAGCTATTCAGGCTGCTTTAATGACTGTGCAAGTTTCCTCCAGCGTCTCTGAGTTACAGTGCCTTTAGTGGCCATAGCCTTAGTTGGTCATTGGTTATTGCTTGAGTACAATGTTGGCGATGTTGAGCACTTTCAAATTTCTTCCAATTTTAGCTCTAAGCTCTGCCCATGAGGCCGTGATTTTAGGCAGGAAAATGGTTGCAGAGTTCAAAAATGAAAGCAAACAATGAAGAAAGCTTTTTTTTACAGGCTTCTTATAGTTGCTAGGAGTTGTTACTGAATAGATTCTTCTTCCCAGCCCAGTCTGCAGTATTTAGCTTTAGCAGTAGTAAATTCTCCTGTCTGTGGAGTTCTACTTAAAGTGAATCATCTGCAGTCTCCTGTTTAATTTTTCTTCCAGCTTAAACTTTGCAGCAGATGGAGCTTAGTTAGTACAAGTCTCTCAGATTTGAACAATCTTACCAGGACCCGTTGCCTGCTGCCTGGAGCAAGGTACCATCCCAGTATGAAGGTATGGTGTATGTAGAATCCTGACAAAGCTGTAGCATCTTTACACACTGTGAGGCTTAATGGTTGTTTTGTTTCACACCAACTCTTTTTTTCTGCTGAACACAAAGGATGTTTAGCAGTCTCAGATGTTTAGCAGTCAAATCTTCAAAAACTGTGCTGCTAATATATTACATTCTTCTTCTCTTCATTGTAAACATGGCAATCAAACACAAGGATTGGTGAAACAATAATGTGGGTTCTTTATTTGAAGATGAGACTATATACAAAAAAAGCTAACTGGGAGACAGTGAGTCACATGTCTAACCTTGACCACTGTTTCTTGCAGGCTGCAAATCATGGGATTAATACATCATATCCTATATTGAGGTATTAATGATTGACAGTAGTTTAATATATGCACCCTTAAAGGTACATGTCATCATATCACAAAAGTATCAGGAGGCTCAGGGTGTCACATCAGATGGTGACAGGTATTTGCAGCCTACTGGAACAAGACCTGCTGCCAGCTGGACCTGTGACATGCTTTACCAGTAACTGTCAAAGTCACCACCACACACAGCATTTTTGTCTCAGGGCTACACTGGAGACATTTGCAGTTGGTGGCCCACAAATGCATAATACAGGTGTCAGAAGCTTGTTTGCAAGGACTGAGCATTATGTGAACATCATCTGTTTCAATGCCAGTCAGTCTAGCAGGCTTTCCACAGGCGCCATTCGTCGAGTGCGCACGTGTGGCAACTAAGGCAACCATAAATCACCCAGGAGTGTTCAACAACTGCCAGGCCTTCCACTCGATCAGTGTTGAGTTGGGGTGCAAACTCAAGAAGATATTTATGCAGGAAAGTGCAAAAATCCCAGGCAACTACCATCTTGCTTCTATCCGTGAAATCTACCCTTCCTGACCTCTTGGCACGTTAAGCAGACTTACTGGCTGGCTTTCTTCCATTCTCTCATGGGATGTGAGCATCACTGGCAAGGCCAACATTTGTTGCTCAGCCCTAACACCTTGAGAAGCTGTTGATGAGCTGCCTTCTTGAACCACTGCAGTCCATCTGGTGTAGGTACACCCACAGTGCTTTTAGGATGGCAATTCCAGGTTATTGGCTCAACAACAGTGAAGGAATGGCAAAATAGTTCCAAATCAGGCTGGTGCGTATTTGGAGAGGAACTTGCCAGTGATGGTGTTCTCATGTGGCTGCTGCCCTTGTCCTTCTAGGTGGTGGAGGTCCCAGGTTTAGAAGGTACAGTTGAAGGAGACTTGGTGAGTTGCTCCTGTGCATCTTGTATATGGCACAACATGGTATATTATTTGCTCCTTTATAATATAACTGATATAGGAGTCATGGAAAAACAAACAATATATGACAAATATGTGAGTTCTTTATTGAAGCTTTAACTGGAACATATGTACACACCACAAGTGAGGAAGCACATTCACACATGTCTTACTCTGTTGGTCTACAGCCACAACTCTTGGGTCATGGGAGACATGACATCACTTCATTCAGTGACTCTTCAAGTATAATCTCTTAAAGTGATCCCACAACATCCCCTGGTTTTCCAAAGATAAAATCATATCCCATTAGTTAGAAAACGTATGTACGATTTACTGCTATGACCAGATGAGAAAGAATGAGTTGGCTCCCTTCTATTCCACCTCCTCAGCTGGTCACAAGGGGTTAAGTTTCTTTTTCACGAGGATTTGCCATTCCTGAATCCAAGGGCAGAATTTTACTGTCCCGTTGAAGTCAATGGAGTTTTGAACAGCTCGCTGCATTTTACAACTCCACCCCCCAGGGTGATGGGGCTGTAGAATTCCACCCCAAGTGCGTTTAACTATTTATGCAGTGAGCAATAAGGAGCCAATCGAACAAGGTTTTCTTGAATTAAAGAAAGAGCAAATTTATTAACCACTAAATCCAAGGGAAAATAATAAAAACATTACATCACACACACAAACACACACACACTGGTACCAGAAATGAGGGAAGTTAGAGTCCAGTTAAAAAAAAGTTCAAAGAATAAACAGTTAAGTGTCCTTAACTGTGTAGGTGTAGATTCTTAAACGTTGTGTCCAATTTGGATTAGCAGGTTTTGTGGATCGGCTCAGATGTAAAAGATGTCAATTATTGCAAGATTTTGGTTTTCTGGTATATTTCTAGTAAAGTTGACTTCTGCACCGGTTAATACACTTGTTGCAAAAGAGAGGGAGAGAGAGTGAGAAAGCTTTCAGCCTATATCTTCTGCTGAATTCTTTCTTGCAATGTCCCTGTAGACTGGCCTGTTATACTTCACCCATTGTGTATTTCCAAGGTGTTTTGGGTGGGTCTGTCTATGGCAGCCATTGTTTTAATAATCAGTACTTTGCATTTTAATCTCTCTTCCTTAGACAGTACGAGTTTCAATGGATGTCTGGTTTCTTATTTTTCCAACTTCACTCTTGGAAGGTAGCCATGCATTTTTAAGTAGTTTGTCCTGTCTCATTTCAAATTGCAAAATTTCCAGTCGGTTAAAAGTTTGAAACCATATTTTCAAAATTAAAGTGGCATAGCCTTGTGACAGTACAAAGAGGTCGTGGTTCAGACTAATTACACAGAAATAAGGTAAAACATAGGCCAGAATATAACGCTTTTTGGGTGGGCGTGTACCCAAGCAGAACGAGCGTAAAATGACGTGCGCTATATCAGTCAGCGGGCGCGTATGTGAGTCGGCAGCACACCTGCTGACACTTAAGAGGCCTATTAAGGCCATTAAAGTTAAAATTGAAAGAAATTGCAAAAAGGCCAAGGGGCCTTTGCATTTTTTTAGGAAACCTCATCCACGGGCAGGATGAGGATCCGACAGCAATTAAAAATAAAACATAAATTTTAACATTTTGTTAATAACGTGTCCCTGCTCATGTGACAGAGACATGAGGGGGCATGTTTTATAATATTTTAAAAATCTTTATTTTTAATGTTCCAAACTCTTCATTTCTCTGAGGCAGCTCTGTGCATCAGGGAGCTTTACCAGTGCGCACCTGTGTGCATGCGCGAACTTGCGCTCTCGCCCTCCTCCCCACTCCACACAGGCAGCACTGAGCACTGCCACGTGCGTTTCACACTGAGCAGGCCATAATTGGCCCACCGGCATGAAATCGTGGTCCGGCCCCAATCGCCGGTGGTGGTCGGCTTCCCGACCGCTCCCACCTGCCCCAATTGAGCCTGCCTGACGAGGGAAAAATCCTCCCCCTAATTTTCAAGTAATAATACCAAAGAATCTCAAAAACGTAGAGGTAGTCTACTAATTTGACCAGATCTTGTGTTCATACACTTCTGCTCAGAATTGTGATCATCTTCACGATTCTTCCAACTCAGTGACAATTCAGGACTTTAGTCAACCTCTTCCTCATCTGTAAATGTGGCATCCTGTCTTCATCATTGAAGCTTGTATTTGCCCTGGTCAGTGATCGAACAGGAGTGTCAGGTGCAGGAACATCATATAACTCTCTGGGCACAATCGGCCCAGATTTGCACTAAGTGCACGGAAAAAGGGCATTTTACTCGCCGGCCACAATGGCGGCTTTTTAACCATTATCCTCCCCTTCCCAGCGTGTCCCGGCTCATTACTAATACATTCCCAAGGGTCTCTGGTGGGGCCTCTGATTCCCTGCAGCCTCTGACTCGCCAGCCCCGCCATCACCTCAGGCCTTCAGTAAACTGGGCGCCATATTTAAAGGGCACCGCTGCACAGAGCTAGCACTTTTCAAGGGATTGGAAGCTGCTGGGAACTGATGGCTGCCAAAGGGAGGAAACATGCTGCCCCCAAATTTCGCAACACCTCCCTCGAGCATGTACTGGACACAATGGAGGCCTGTCTCAAAGTCCTCTAGCCCCGCTGTGGGCAAAGACCAGCAAGCAAAGCCACCAACCCAGTATGGAAGGCGGTGGCAATGGTGGTCAGTGCCAATGCCCTGCAAAAGTGGACAGCCATCCAGTGCAGAGAAAAGACGAATACATCAGGGTAAACCACACTTCTCATCACTCTCAACTCACAAACCCTTCGCACATTCAGAGGGATCTGACATCTAAAGGGACAACACCACCTACTCTCATACTCACTCTCACATCTCCATCAGGCTCATATGCTCTGGAGCTTGTGTCCAAATCCCGTCCATGGCTCCAGTCACCACACAAACATTCCACACAGCACCATGCCTCCTGCTCACATTCTCTCCATCTGGTTCATGCAGAAGAAGCTGGCTCACATCAGCAGGGAGAGATCCTAGACCAGGGGTGGAGTGGCCCACATTAGGCCCCTTACTCACTTTGAGAAGTGTGCCACCATGCTGACTGGTAAGGGAACGGACTGTGCTTGCAGTGATGGTGAGGTAGGCGGTGAACACCCACTTGAGGATCCTGCACCACATCATCCCTCTCTCGAAGCAAATATGAGTGGTCTCTCTCCTGCTTTTGACTCTGCTGACATGCTTTAATTATCTCTACTTTAGTTTACAGGGAGCTCTGCCAAGCGACCGACACCCTCAGCCAGCCAGTCCCTCAGCTCCATCCATGTCCTCAACTCCAGCCAAGAGGACATCTCCTCCATTGAAGAGCTGGAAATAAGCAGCCTGGAAGACCCATCACAGAGCTTACCCACACCCTGCACCAGCACAGAGACACACAACTTGGTGGCACCTAGAGCTAGAGCAGGCTCAGGTTCACAATTTGATGGTCATCGCACAGACGTGTCTGCAGCAGGTAGAGGCAGGTTCAGTCGAGCTACCCGGCACTCGGAAGACTGCTGGGCAAGAGGCACCTGTGAGGCCCGAGTCAGGTGACGAACCTCTGGATTTGACCTTCCAACCCATGCTGGAGAGTCAGCAGGTGTGGGAACATGACGCAGAGCTGCTGGAAGCCTTCAACAGAGTAGCACAAGAGCCAGAGGAGTACGTCCGTCTGCTCGCTGATGAAGTGGTGCTCATATGTGTGCACAATGAGGTCTCCAATGGGGAGGATGGTGAACGCCATAGAGACCCTGCTGCAGCAGAACGTGGGGATGCATGCATACCTGCACTCCATTTCAGGACCCATGGGTGAGTTCCTGCATTGGCAATGTGAGGGGGAAATGGGGTATCTCGATGTCCCTCCAGGTGTTCCTTCCCTTCAAAGAGTCAGGCAGTTGCCCCCGGGCACCCAAAGGGAGGAGAAGTGGCAACTGGACATCCCAAGGTCATCCACGCAGGAATCTCAGAGGCTGTCTGCCTCCTCCGAGCCCCCTTTGCCTGTGACACCCCCCTGCCCCCCCCCCAACCTCATCCTCTGTCACCACAGAGCGAGCAGCTGTTCCCACAGGAGAACAGCCAAAGGAAGCTGGGGCCCTCAAGACCTCAGTTCTCCAGAAGACCCATGTCGAAGTCATCAGAGGCAACAGGGCCAACCATTCCACAGGCTGTTTCCACTTCGCCTCTGGATGTGAGGGCAGCACCTATAAGTGGTAGGCCTAGAAACTTAAGAATTCCTGACCACAAGTGTCAGCTACACACAGTCGGAACCACAAGTAATTCTGGAGGGAGAAGTGTGTGTGTGTGACCTTTCAAATCCTCGTGCTAGCATTCTCCCATGCACATGGTGCCTTCCTCCATCACACTCATCTCAACGTCATGACCTGTCATGAAGATATTCATGTATATGATGTTATTGGAAATTATTTTAAATTGGACTTGTAGTAGGGCCCGTGTTTGTGGGTGTGAGTGTGTGTGTGGATTAAAGCCAGCTAGTCTGGGTGCTTTGATAAATAATAGTTTTGAGATGTTAAACAGTAAGATAGAAGGTACATTTGCATTTTGTTGAATAAACAATTCAAAGACTGGGGGCAAGATCTTGTACCTAGCTAGAAGCCACCAAGCAATATGTTTATATTACTAATAAAATTGGTACTATGAAATGGGTTATATTGTTAGAAGAGGTAGAGATCAAAGGGCCTGGTGATACAATGATTTTGAATTTGCATTCAACAGGAAGGATAGGCATATATAGAAAAGAGCTTTGTGTGTGAGTCAGAGCCTGTAAGCCTGCAACTGTGCGATGGAACCAAATTGAAAGGAACCTCATTTTGAATTCGTAAGATAAAATGTGCTCTGCCTGGTGTCTGTTTAAAGTTTATGAGATGCAAATACATTGAAATTATGTTCCCGATGTTACACGGTGGGAAAGGTGGCTCACCATAGATGGGTGGAACAGATGATTGCAAACTGGTTTCATTATGCCATAAATCAAATTTTGGCCTTCTCGCCATATCGTCTGCTCACACCCACCGTGATGCCGACGCCAACGGAGGGAGGAAAATTTCGGCCTCTAAGTTGACTTTGGTTTCGTCTGAGAATTGCACCATTGGGTGTCTTGACTTTGTATAATTAGAGCTTGTCCTGCACCTTAGCAATCTCTGCAGGATGCCAAGTTCCTGACGAATGATTGAGAACTCTAACCTTCAGTCCTGCTTGCAAGCGAACCAATCCTGGTCCTGCTTGCCTGCCATACATCAGCTTCATCTTCCTTCGTTTGGAAAGAAGTCCATCTTGTACAGGAGAAAATTTAGAAAGATGATGATTGGGCAGGGTATTCTTTATGCCTCCCAAACATCAGCTCTGCAGGAAATGGTACACCGATGTCTGAAGAAGTAACTGAGAGGTGTGGCATTGCAACATTAATACATTGTCCTGTCTGCCTACACTTTAAAATGAATGATTGGTACAAACCATGTGTTCAACCATACTGTTAGGCTTTCGATAATATGGCAGTGATATCATGGGCAGGATTTTTATGTCGGGGTGTGGGTGCGCGCCCAACATGATCAGCCGGGAAATTGCACATGATGATGTCGAGCGAGCATCCCAATGTCATCCTGTGATCGCGTGATACTCCAGTCAGCGGGCACACAAGAAGTTGGAAGCATGCCTGCCAACAATTAAGAGGCCTATTAAGGTTATTAAAGCTCAAATTAACCCCAATTTTTCATGGTCCATCCAACCTTATGATTGGTAGACGGGCGAACCTGCCAGACTGCTTTTGCACTTTTGATGAAACCTCATCCAAGGGCAGGATGAGGTTTCTGTTATTAAATTAAAAAAAAATGTATGGACAGAACTTTGATCATGTATATGTTCAGGTGACTGATTGTGATGCGTGGATGTTTATTTCTGGATTTTAAAATCTTTATTTAATTGTTCTGAAGTTTTCAGCTCCTTGAGGCAGCTCTCTGTCTTTAGGGAACTTTCATTCAGGCGCTCGCCTGTGCTTTCGTCAGTGCCTGCCTCCTCCTGCCCTCACCCCGGCAGTGCTGAGCATTTCAGCGTGCACTTCATGCTGGCTGGCCATTAATTGGTCAGCCAGTGTGAAATCGCGGTCAGGAGCCGATCGTAGATGGCAGTCTGTTTCCCGGCTGCTCCCGGGCCTGCTGATCGTGTCCGCACGCTGACCTAAAAATCCTGACCCATGTGACTGACTCCCTGCCTGCCACACATGTCTTGAAACGGTCTGCCAGCATATTGAGGCCCATTATCAGAGTTCATTTCTTCTGACGTGCCAAATAAACTGAAAAGAACACTTATCATATGTGCAACCATTGACAGGAGGTATCATGTAGCTGCTCGATGATCAAAAACTTTGTGAAATCATCTGTAACAAGGAAAACATGATTACCCTGAACACGAAATAAGTCTGTGCCAATCATCGCCGATGGATGTGGGGGGGTTTCATGTGGAATCAAGGGTTCCTTCTGTTGATTTGGCTGATAACTTTGACATGCCTCACAGGGTTTCACCACTTTCTCAACATGACTGTTGATTCCTGGCCAGTAAACCATCTGTCTGACAGAACTTGCTGTACATTCAATCCCTAAATGCCCTTGATGTAATTGGGTTAGAGATTTGCATATCAGAACTTGTTTCTCTTAAAAATCACCCATTGGGATATACCAGACTCATTTCAACACGGCCAGAAACAGTGCAGACATTTGGTTACTCCTGTATGGTGTCATGCCATCCTTCCATAGTCACCTCCACAACAACGATAGCTTAGAGTCACGTGCCATCTCATCTCTTAATTGCTTATATTTGTGGGGTCTGAAACTCATGATTTTCAAGACATCTTTAATCTCAATATCCATACTGTGGACATGCAAATCTAGCGAGACATCAGCATTTTATTTGGGTTAGGCAGTCTGCTCAGGGTGTTTGATATGATCATCCTGCTACTCGGTTTGTAACAGACTTCACAGTCGCACTCCTGAACCTTCACCAAAAGCCTCTATAACTGTGGAGGAGCACTCGTAAACAGTTTGCACCATATGGTTTCCAATGGCCTGTGGTCAGTTTCCATGGTGAAATCTTTTCTGAAAAGGCCGGTGTGAAACCTGGTAATGCCGAAGGTCAGGGCTCAGGTCTATGCACAATGTTGGAATAGTCAGCCTGGGTCTGTGACAAATTTTGATTTGAAGGCGATTGGCTTCTCTTCTTGCAGGATGCATGCACCCAATTCCTTCTGGGATGTGTGAACTTCTAGATTGGTCTCTTCTGTAGGATTGTAGTACTGCTGTACGGTATCTTGGTTCGATAATGCTAATTGCAAAGACTCAAATTCTTACAGGTGGTCTTCCTGCCACATGTAGGCTGTATCTTTTTGTAGCAGAACTGCTCACTCACACTATCTCTCTCTCTCTCTCCATCCCTCACACTCACTCTCTCCCCCCCTCACATTCTCTCTCTTTCCCTCCTCACACTCTCTCTCTCTCTCTCCCCCCTCACTCTCTCTCTCCCCCTTCGCATTTTCTCTCTCTCCCCCTCACTGTCTCTCCCTCTCCCCCCTCACTCTCTCCCCTCACACACTCTCTCTCTCTCCCCCCACTCATGCTCTCTCTCCCTCTCACACACACACACATTCTCTCTCTTCTCTTCACTCTTTCTCTCTCTCCCCCTCACACTCCCCCTCTCCCCCCTCACACTTTCTCTCTGGGGTGGTAAATAGTGAGGAGGATAGCCTTAGATTACAGGCAGATATAGATGGGCTGATCAGTGACAAATGGAATTTAATCCAGATAAGTGTGAGGTGATGCACTTGGACAGGACAAACAAGGCACGGGAATACACAATGAATGGTGGGAACCTGGGAAGTACCGAGGATCAGAGGGACCTTGGTGTAAATGTCCACCGGTCCATTAAGGTAGCAGGACAGGTAGATAAGGTGGTTAAGAAGGCATATGGGATACTTGCCTTTATTGGCCGAGGCATAGAATATAAGAGCAGGGAGGTTATGCTGGAACTGTATAAAACACTGGTTAGGCCACAGCTAGAGTATTGCGTGCAGTTCTGGAATCTGCATTATAGGAAGGATGTGATTGCATGAGAGAGAGTGCAGAGGAGATTTACCAGGATGTTGCCTGGGCTGGAAAGTTTTAGTTATGAGGAGAGATTGAATAGACTGGGGTTATTTTCCCTGGAACAGAGGAGATTGAGGGGGGACATGATTGAGGGTTATAAAATTGAAGGGCATAGATAGGGCAGACAGGTAGGAACTTTTCCCTTTGGTGGAGGGATCAATAACCAGGGGGCATAGATTTAAGGTAAGGAGCAGGAGGTTTAGAGGGGATGGGAGGAGGAATTTTTTTCACCCAGAGGGTGGTGGGAATCTGGAACTCACTGCCTGAAAGGGTGATAGAGGCAGATACCGTCATAACATTTAAGAAGTATTTGGATGTGCACTTGCGATGCCATGGTATACAAGGCTATGGGCCTAGTGCTGGAAAATGGGATTAGAATAGTTAGGTACTTGTTTGACCGGCGCAGACATGATGGGCTGAAGGGCTTTTCTGGTGCTGTAGACGTCTATGACTCTATGGCAATCTCTGTCAACCGCTCACACTCTCTCTCTCTCCCCCTCACATTCTCTCTCTCTCCACTCGTAGTATCTCCTTCCCCCTCACAAACTGTCTCCCACCACTCACACTTCTGTCACCCCCTCACATATTCTCTCTCTCCCTCTCTCCCCCTCAGACTCACTCTCTTTGCCCCCTCTCCCGCCTCATAGTTTTTCTCTCTCCACCCTCTCCCCGTCACACTTTCTCTCTCTTCCCCCTCACTCACACTCCCTCCCTCCCCTCACACACACTCTCTCTCTCACCCCTCACAGTCACTCTCTCTCCCCCTCAGACCCTCTATCTCCCTCCCCACACTCTCCCTCTCCCCCTCACACTCCCTCTCTCCCCACTCACACTCTCCCTCTCACCCCTCACACACTCTCCCTCTCACCCCCTCTCCCCCTCACATTCTCTATCTCTCTCCCCCTCTCCCACTCACACACCCCCTCCCGTCTCCATCTCTCCCCCTTCTCCCTCCTCTCTCTCCCCCTCGCTCTCTTCCCTCTTGTTCTCTCTCCCCCCTCTCTCTCCCTCTCTCCCACCTCTCATTCCCCCTCCCCTCTCTCTCTCTCCCCTCTCCCCCTCATACATTCTCTCTCTCCCACCTCACACTCTCCCTCTCTCTCCCATCTCCCCCCAGTCTCTCTCTCCCCATTCTTTCTCCTCCCTCTCTCTCTCTCCACCCTCTCCCCAATCTCACTCTCTCCTTCCTCTCTCTCCTCTCACTCCCCCCTCTTTCACTCCCCCTCCCCCTCCCCCTCCCCTCCTCTCTCTCCTCCTCTCTCTCTATCCCCCCTCACCATCTCTCACTCTTTCACTCTCTCCCACCCTCGCAATCTCTCACTCTCTTGCTCTCTCTTTCCCTCGCACTCACTCTCTCTCCCCCTCGCAGTCTCTCTCTCACTCCCTCGCAGTCTCTCTCTCTCCCCTTCACACACTCTCTCTCCCCGTCTCACTCACTCTTTCTCCCCCTCTCACTTACTCTCTCCCCTTACACTCACTCTCTTTCTCTTTCTCTCTACCCCTCGCACTCTTTCTCTCTTACCCTCACACTCTCTGTCTCCCCCTCACACTCTCTCTCTCCCCCTCACACTCTCTCTTGCTCTCTCCCTCGCACTCTTCCTCTCCCTCTCTTTTCCCCTCACACTCTCCCTCTCCATCTTCCTCCCACACTCTCTCTCTCACCTTAACACTCTCTCTCCCTGTCCGCCCACCCTCTCCACCTCACACTCTCTCTCTCCCCTTCAAACTCTCTCACTCTCCCCAGCCCCCCTCATACTCTCTCACTCTCCCCCCTCACACTCTCTCTCTCAACCTAACACTCTCTCTCCCTATCCCCCTCACACACTCTCTCTCTCCCCCTCACAAACTTTCTCTCTCCCCCTTACAAACTTTCTCTCACCCCCTCACACTCTCTCACTCTCTCTATCTCTGTCTCCCCCTTGCACTCACTCTCTCCCCCCTTGCACTGACTCTTTCCCCCCCTCACTGACTCTCTCCCCCTTGCACTCATTTTCTCCACCTCACACTCACTCTCTCTGCCCCCTCTTGGTCTCACTCCCCTCCCTTCCCCTCACACTCTCCCTCTCTCTCCCCCTCACTCTCTCTCTCTCTCTTCCTCACAACCTCCCTCTCCCTCTCCCTCCCACTCACACTCTTCCTCTCTCTCTCTCTCCCTCACACTCTCTCTCCCCCTCACACTGTCTCTTTCTCCACCCTCAATTCCCCTCACACTCTGTACCTATCTCTCCCCCGTGTGCTCTCTCTCTCACTCCCCCTCATGCTCTCTGTCTCTCCCCCTCACACTCTCTCACTCTCTCACTCTCTCCCCCTTGCAATCCCTCACTCTCTCTCACTCTCTTCCCCTCGCACTCACTCTCTCTCCCCCTCACACTCTCTCCCCCTCACAGTCTCACTCTCTCTCTGCCTCACACACACATTCTAACTCTCCCCCTCACACTCTCTCACTCTCCACTTCACACTATCACGCTCTCCCCCTCACACTCTCTCGCTCTCACCCTCACACATGACCGCTCTCCCCCTCACAAACTTTCTCTTTCCCCCTCACACTCTCTCACTCTCTCTCTATGTCTCCCCCTCACACTCTCTCTCTCTTCCCCTCTGTCTCTCTCTCCCTTTCGCACTCTATCTCTTCCCCCTTACATTCACTCTCTCCCCCCATCGCACCTACTCTCTCTGCCCCTCGCACTCATTCTCTCCCCCTTCACACTCACTCTCTCTGCTCCCTCATGCTCTCACTCCCCTCTCTTCCCCTCACAATCTCCCCCTCGCTCCCCCTCACACCCTCCCTCTCTCTCTCTTCCTCACAACCACCCTCTCCCTCTCTCTCCCCTCACACTCTTCCCCCTCTCTCTCTCTCCCTCAAACTATCTCTCTCTCCCCTCATACTCACTCTCCCCCTCTCCTCCTCATACTCTCCCTCTATCTCCCCATCACACACTCTCTTGCCCCCTCACTCCCCCTCACACTCTCTCCCTATCTCTCCATCGCGTGCTCTCTCTCTCACTCTCCCTTTCTCCCCCTCACACTCTCTCACTCTCTCATTCTCTCTCTCCCCCTCGCAATCTCTCACTCTTTTCCTCCCTCTCCCTCGCAATCTCTCACTCTCTCTCTCCCCCTTGCAATCTCTTACTCTCTCGCTCTCTCTCCCCCTCTCACTCACTCTCTCTCCCCCTCTCACTCACTCTCTCTCTTCTCAAACTCACTCTCTCTCTTTCTCTCCCTCTCGCATTCTCTCTCTTCATCACACTCTCTCTCCCCCTCACACTCTCTCTTTCTCCCCCAACACTCTCTATCTCTACCCCTCACACTCTCTCTTGCTTTCTCCCTCGCACTCTCCCTCTCTCTCTCCCCCCTCATACTCTCTCTCACCCTAAAGCTCTATCTCCCTATCCCCCCACCCTCTCCACCTCACACACTCTCTCTCCCTTCATACTCTCCCACTGTCTCTCCCTGTCTCCCCCTCACACTCTCCCTCTGTCTCTTTCTCCACCTCACACTCTCTCTCCCCCTCATACTCTCCCACTCGCTCTCTCCCGTCCCCCTCACACTGTCTCACTCTCCCCCCCACACTCCCTCTCTCTCTCCCCCTCTCCCCACTCACACTTTCTCACTGTCACCTCACACAGTCCCTCTCACTTCCCCTCACACAGTCCCTCTCGCTTCCCCACACACAAACTCTCTCTTCCCCTCACACATTCTCTCTTGCCTTCACATACACCCTCTCGCTTCGCCTCACATACTCCCTCTTGCTTCCCCTCACACATTCTCTCTCTGTTCCCCTCACACACTTTCTCTTTCCTTCACACAATCTCTCTCTCTTCTCCTCACAATCTCTTTCTCCCTCTCCCACCTCACAATCTTCCTCTCCACCCTCACGCTCTCCCTCCATCCCCCACTCACGTTCTCCTTCTCTCCCATCCTCACACTCTCCTTCTCTCTGCCCCTCATACTCTCTTCCCCTGCCCTCCACTCCCTCACACAGGCTCTCTCCCTCTACCCTCATACTCTCTCTCTCTCTGTCTCTCACACACCCCACATTGTCTCACATCCGGCACATACACCCACACCCCCCACACTCTGTCACAACTTTCTCTCTCTCTCCCCCCTTTTCACTTTCTGTCAACACCCCCCACACACTCTGTCTTTAATTCTTCCTCACCCTCTCTTTCAACCCCTCCTCACATCCTCTCTCCCTACCCACACTCTCCCTCTCCTCTCCTCACACAGTCTCTAGCCGATCATTTTCTCAGATGCCATTGGGCACCGCTTCTACCCCCTCGTGTTTCGCTTCAGCCTGCCTGGACCCCACTTAAACTTGCCAGGCCCCCGCTCAGAGCCGCCTGAGCCCTGCTCCCAGGTACCTCTGCTCCCTTGTCCACATTCCCTGTCACCTCCCCTCCCATGTCCATGCCCCCTGGGCCCCCAAGCTCACCACCGCTGGTGTTCACTGCTCCTTCAATTCCAGATTGTTACTGTCTTACAGATAGCCTGTGTTTGAAGGAGCAGCTCCATGCAGAATCTTCCATTCAAACTTACCCATTTGACCTGCATGTTGTAAATGATCTGCAGAGGGGCCGAGTGTGGTGGACAAGCCTGTTCTAAACGTCGTGAGCAGCTGAGATTCTTTTACCAAATGGACAGACCCATATCCCCGATTCACGATGAGTTTTGAAAAAAAACTTACACCAGTAAGCTTAGGGTCGTACCATAGATCCCCATTTTTCTACATACATAGCTTTCAACATACGGAGACGCAAGAACTTGTTTCTGTTCTGTCGAAGGGTCATGAGGACTCGAAACGTCAACTCTTTTCTTCTCCGCCAACGCTGCCAGACCTGCTGAGTTTTTCCAGGTAATTCTGTTTTTGTTTTGGATTTCCAGCATCCGCAGTTTTTTTGTTTTTATAACTTGTTTCTGTGTCAGTTTTAGCCAAATACCACTCTTCTGCAGACATACAATCCCAATCCTGGTGAATAACTCAGATGGTAAATGAACATCATCATGCCTTTCCACATTGACAATACGGAACATTTGTTTAACTGGTATCTGAACATGGTTCTTATTCAGACCCTCTTCCCATTTTCCTTCCTCACCAACCTGGTATATCTTCTTAGGCATTTGCTGTGTATTGGTGTACCTCTGACTGCGGTGGCCACTCTGCCTTGCTTTTCCTCTGCGTGTGGCTTGTCACCATTTTTAATGCATGCTTTGAACATGGCTTCATGAATTGTCCCGCACAATGTTCACAGCTACTGATATGCTGGGCAGATGTGAATTGCATGAGTCAAGCAACATCTATCACAAGACTTGGCATATTGCTGAGCCTTAGGGCAGAATTTTCACCGTGGCAGGCTGGCACAGCCCGACCCGCTTGAGTGTGAAATGATGCGCGGTGTCATCGGGTGAGCGTCCCGACATCAACGCGCAGTTGCAAGATAGTTCGGTTGGTGGGTGTGCACGGGAACAAGTAGCGCACCCACCGACAAATAGAAGGCCTATTAAGGCCATTAAAGTATTAATTAATTTAAATTTTCCACTGCCCGTCCAACCTTATGGGCAGGCGAAAAGACCAAGTGGCCTTTGCATTTTTTTGGAAACCTTATCCATGGGCAGGACGAGGTTTCCAACATCAAATAAAAATAAAATAAATTTTTTAAAATTTCAATTTATAACATGTCGCTACTCATGTGACAGAGTCACATGAGGGGACATGTTTCAGAACATTTTTAAAATCTTTATTTCTAATTTTTAAAACTCTTCACCTGCCTGAGGCAGCTCTGTGCCTCAGGGAGATTTTCAAGCACTCACTCCCGCGAATGCGTGAAGTTTGCGCTCGCCCACCTCCCCCGTCTGCATAGGCAGTGCTGAGCGCTGTCGCTCACATTTCATGCTGTGTGGGTCTTAATTGGCCGGCCAGCGAGAAACTGCGTTCCAGCCCCGATCATGGGCAGCGGTCGGGACTGCCCACCTCTGCTAAGCCCACACGACAAGGGTATAGTCACTGGACTGGTAACCCAGAGACCCAGGGTAATACTCTGGGGACCAGGGTTCTAATCCCACTATGGCATATAGTAGAATTTGAATTAATTAAAAATCTGGAATTAAAAGCCTAATGATGACCATGAAAGCATTGTCGATTGTCGTGAAACCCGCCTGGTTCACTAATGCCCTTTAGGGAAGTAAATCTGCCACCCCTGGTCCCACTGGTCTGGCCTACATGTGACTCCAGATCCACAGGAATGTGGTTGATGCCCTCTGAAATGGCCTAGCCACTCAGTTGTATTAAATCGCTGCAACGTCAAATAAAAAGGAATGAAACCAGACAGACTGCCCGGCATCGACCTGGGCATCGGAAACCTCAGCAGCAAACCCAGCCACATCAACCCTGTAAAGTCCTCTTTTCTAACATCTGGAGGCTAGTGCCAAACTTGAGAGAACTGTCTCACAGACTAGTCAAGTAACAGCCTGACATAGTCATCCTCACAGAATCATATCTTACAGTTAATGTCCCAGACACCAACATCACCATCCCATGTCCTGTCCCACCAGTGGGACAGACTCAGCAGAGGTGACGGCACAGTGGTATACAGTCAGGAGGGAATTGCCCTGGGAGTCCTCAACATTGACTCTGGACACCATGAAGTCTCATAGCATCACGTCAAACATGAGTAAAGAAACCTCCTGCTGATTATCAGGTACCGCCCTCCCTCAACTAATGAATCAGTGCTCTTCCATGTTGAACAGCGTGGCCTGGCAAATCCCCCACTCTACCATTACCATCAAGCCAGGGGATCAACCATGGTGCAATGAAGAGTGTAGGAGGGCATGCCAAGAGCAATGCCAAGCATACCTAAAAATGAGGTGTCAGCCTGGTGAAGCTATAACACAAGACTACTTGCATGCCAAAGAGCATAAGCAGCAAGTGATAGACAGAGCTAAGTGATCCCCCAACCAACGGATCAGGTCTAAACTCTGCAGTCCTGCCACATTCAGTCGTGAATGGTGGTGGACAATTATCCAACTCACTGGAGCAGGAGGCTCCACAAATATTCCCAACCTCAAATAATGGAGGAGCACAACACATCAGGGCAAAAGATAATGCTGAAGCATTAACTACAGTCTTTAGCCAGAAGTGTCAAGTAGATGATTCATCAGGGCCTCCTCCGGAGGTCTCCAGCATCACAGATGCCAGTCTTCAGTCAATTCGATTCACTCCACGTGATATCAAGAAATGGCTGAAGGCACTGGATAGTGCAAAGTCTATGGGCCCTGACAATATTCCGGCAATAGTGCTGAAGGCTTGTGCTTCAGAACTTGCCACGTCCCTAGCCAAGCTGTTCCAGTACAGCTACAACACTGACATCTATCTGGCCACGTGGAAAATTGCCTGGGTATGTCCTGTACACAAAAAGCAAAATAAATCCAACCCAGCCAAATAGTACTTCATCAGTCTACGCTCGATCAACAGTAAAGTGATGGAAGGGGTCATCAACAGTGCTATCAAGCATACTTGCTTAGCAATAACCTGCTCACTGATGCACAGTTTGGGTTCTGCCAGGGTCACTCAGCTTCTGACCACATTACAGCCTTGGTTCAAACATGGACAAAAGAGCTGAATTCTAGAGGTGAGGTGGGAGTGACTGCACATGGCATCATGGCATCTTTTGACTGAGTGTGGCATCAAGGAGCTCTAGCAAAACTGGAGTCAATGGGAATGGGAGGGAAACTCTCTGCTGGTTAGAATCATACCTAGCACAAAGGAAGATGGTTGTGGTTGTTGGAGGTCAATCAACTCAGTTCCAGGACATCACTGCAGGAGTTCCTCAGGGTAGTGTCCTAGGCCCAATCATCTTCAGCTGCTTCATAAATGACCTTCCTTCTATCATAAGGTCAGAAGTGGGGATGTTCACTGATGGTTGCACAATGTTCAGCACCATTCGCGACTCCTCAGATAATGAAGCAGCCCATGTCCAAACGCAACAAGACCTAGACAATATCCATGCTTGGGCTAATAAGTAGCAAGTAGCATTTGTGCCACACAAGTGACAGGCAATGAACATCTCCAACAAGAGAGAATCAAACCATCATTCCTTGCCATTCAATGCCATTGCCATCGCTGAATCCCCCACATCCTAGGGGTTTCCATTGACCAGAAACTGAACTGGGCTAGCTATATAAATACTGTGGCTATGAGTGAAGATCAAATGCCACGAATTTTGTGGTGAGTAACTCACCTCCTGACTCCCCAAAACCAGTCCACTATCTACAAGGCACAAGTCAGGAGTGTTATGTAATACTCTCCACTTGCCTGGATGAGTGCAGCTCCCACAACACTCAAGAAGCTTGACACCGTCCAGGACAAAGCAGCCCACTTGATTGGCACCACATCCAGAAACATTCACTCCCTCCACCACTGACAACAGTGGCAGCAGTGTGTACCATCTACAAGACGCACTTCAGGTATTCACCAAGGCTCCTTAGGCAGCACCTTCCAAACCCACGACCACTACCATCTAGAAGAACAAGGGCAGCAGATAGATGGGAACATCACTACTTGGAAGTTCCCCTTCAAGCCACTCACCATCCTGACTTGGAAATATATCGCCAGTCCTTCACTGCCTCTTGCTCAAAATTTTGGAACTCTCTCCCTAGCAGCACTGTGGGTGTACCTACGCCACATGGACTGTAGTGGTTCAAGAAGGCAGCTCACCACCACCTTCTCAAGGATAATGAGAGACGGGCATTAAATGCCTAGCCAGCGATACCCACATCCTGTAAATGAATAAGAAAAAAGCTGGTCAATGGACTCATCTTGTTCCCAGTATGTCATCAGTCCTAACCTATGGGCTCGGACATTGACCTTTACCATGACTTGAACTTCCAGGAGTGTCCATAATTTGTCATGGCCCCTCTGATCCTCAGCCATCAATTCTGACATGTTGATCCAGTGCAGTCCCTCATTGCTCAGTGTGATCTGGATTTTTATAGCCTGTTTATCTGGTTCACTCACTCCTTGATCCAGGAAACTCAGTTGCATCCATTGGATAAATAATTTGAACTCATCTATTGTATCTGATGCCTTCCAAGTCATGAGTGGGTATTTAAATGCCATTTTCTTGATGTGCTGGATTCTTCAAAAGTACCAGCTTCTTCACAGGTTTTCCTTTCACAGTCACAGTGTTTCCACTGGTTTGCCTTTTTAATTAGGCTTTCTTCATCCCAGGCCGCAGCTTTCTTTTAAGGAGCTCCTTTTTTTTAGGCTGCAATGTTTATAAAACCTATATTAAAACAGAAAATGCTGAAAAAACTCAGCAGGTCTAGCAGCGCCTGTGGAGAGAGAAACAGATTTAACATTTTGAGTCCATATGAAGAAGAGTCTGAAGAAGTCATACAGACTCAAAACGTTAACTCTGTTTCTCTCTCCACAGATGCTGTTAGACCTGCTGAGTTTTTCCAACATTTTCTGTTTTTATTTCAGATTTCCAGCACCCACAATATTTTGCTTTTATAAAAGCTGTTTTTTTTTAAAGCACTGTTTTTTCTCAAAGCTCCAGTTTTTAAGTGCTGTAGCCACAACTCTTCTGATGACACTGTGGGGTCATTCCTGCATTTTTAGAATAGTCCTCACCCTGAAGCGAGTTCGCATCGGAATCCCTGATTTCTGGCCCGCCGTCAGAATACTAGACCACACCGATCCCGTAGCTTTTTTGGCATGTCCCTTGAACTCCGATCCAGCTGCTGTATGACTATGGTACTCAGCCAGCTCTTCAACCTCCCATGGACCTGTCTGTGGTGAGGTCTCCTGCACTGCTGAACTTCCAAGGCATCTTCAGCCATCCAGGTAAGCAATCAGTGACACTTTATTGTACTTGTTCAGAATTTCTCTAGTCCTGTCACTCTGTTGTACATGGATTTTTCTTCAAAAATCAAAACTGCTGCCACCATGTTGTATCATTTACTCCTTTATTGTGTGATTGTTATGTGAGTCACAGGTATACAAACAATATATATTGAATACATGGGTTCTTTGTTGTAACTTGAGCTGGAACATATACACATACCACAAGAACAGGAGCACATTTATATGTCTCTTACTCTGTCGGTCTATGCCTACAACTCTTGGGTCATGTGAAACGTGACATCTCTTCCTTCAGTGATTCTTCACTTATAGTCTCTTAAAGCAATCCCACAACAGTGCACACTGATGCCTTTGTGCATTGGTGGTGGAGGGGATGAATTTTTAAGGTGGTGGGCAGGGTTCTGATCAAGTGCACTACTTTGCCCTGGATAGTGTTGAGCTTCTTGAGTGTTGTTGGAGCTGCACTCATCCTTGCAAGTGGAGAGTATTCCATCACATTCCTGATTAGTGCCTTGTAGCTGGTGGACAGACATTGGGGAGTCAGGCATTGAGTTACTCACTGAAGAATCCCTAGCCTCTGACGTGCTCCTGCAGTTACTGTATTTATATGTTTGGTCCAGTTCAGTTTCTGGTCAATGGTGGCCCCCAGGATGTTGATAGTGGGGATTCAGTGATGGTAATGCCATTGAATATTAAGGGGAGATGATTAGATTCTGTATAGTTGGAGATGGTCATTGCCTGGCACTTGTGTGGTGCAAAATGCTACTTGCCACTTATTAGCCCCAGTCCGAATGTTGTCCAGGTCTTGCTTCATTTGGAAATGGACTGCTTCAGTAGCTGAGGAGTCGCAAATGGTTCTGAACATTGTGCAATCATCAGCAAACATCCCCACTTCTGGCCTTATGATGGAGGGAAAGTTATTGATGAAACAGCTGAAGCTGGTTGGGCCTAGTATACTACCCTGAGAAACTCCTGCTGCAATGTCCTGAGGGTGAAATGATTGGCCTCCAATAACCACAACCATCTTCCTTTGTGCTAGTTTTGACTACGGCCAATGAGGGGATTTCTCCCAGTTCCCATTGACTTCAATATTGCTAGGGCTCCCTGATGCCACATTCACTCAAATAATGCCTCAATGTCACTCTTACCTTGCCTCAGCTCTTTTGTCCATGTTTGGAACAAGGCTGTAATGGGGTTAGCAGTCGAGTGGCCGTGGCAGAACCTAAATTGAGCATCAGTGAGCAGGTTATTGCTGTGCAAATGCCATTTCATAGCACTGTTAACGAAACACACCTTCCATTACTCGCAGTGATGACATTCAAAGGTAGGCTGATGTGGCATTAATTGTCCAAATTGCACTTGTACTGCGTTTTGTGGACAGGACATACTTGGTCAATTTTCTACATTGTCAGGTAGATGCCAGTGCTGTAGCTGTACTAGTATAGCTTGGCTAGGGCACAGTTAGTTCTGGAGCACGAGTCTTCCATACTGCTGCTGGGATATTGTCAGGATACATAATCTGGTGCGCAATTGTGAGCAATGGAATCAGGATGTGGGCAGCCTGAAAAGGAAACCTTGTCAGGGTTTCTTGCGGGTTTCTGGGGGGGGGTGGGGAAGGTCCCTTGTTTAAAGGCACTCAAGGAAGGGGCATGGTCTGCTGAGAGCCACAGCCTTAGCCTTAAAGTGGATCACCACCACCCCCCCCACCCCACAGCCTTCCCTTCCGATTCCGATCCTGCAACTCCCCTCTCATTATCATTCACCTGTGTCTGAATCCATCAGCAAGCGTAGGCTGCGGGTGTATGTAGTACTGGCAGCAGCCATTGCTTTCCGCTAATGCTGGCGAGCAATGAAGAGCTGTCAGCCTCTGAATAGCCAGAAACTTCAGCAAGTGTGACTACCCCACCCCGGGGCCTTTGATCCCAGGGAAGGCTGAAACCATGAAATCCGGGCCATATTTAATACAAAATTAACATGTTTTCCCTCTCGTCTTTCTTCAGCCGTTTCTTGATACCACATAGAATGAGTCAAATTGGCTGAAGACTGGCATTTGTGGGGGAATCTCAGCATTTGGCTGAGGTCATCTACTCAGCAGTTCTGGATGAAGATGGTTGCAAATGCTTCAGCTTTGTCTTTTTCATTAATGTACTGGGCTCCTCCATCATTGAGGATGGGGATATTTGTGGAGCCTCCTCCTCCAGTGAGTTGTTTATTGGCCCACCACCCTTAATTAGCACATTCCTTAGATAAAATCACCACCTTCAATACCTCTTTGTCCTTTTGTCTGTGACATCTTTTGGTTATCTCCACCTATCAGTGGCCCTCTATCCAGCTCTACTTGTCCCACCCTCCCTTAAACCAGCCTATGTTTCACCTCTCTTCTATTTTTACTTAGTTCTGTTGAAGGATCATTTGGACTGGATGTGGCAGGACTTAGACGTGATCCGTTCATTGTGGGATCGCGTGTTCTGTCTATTGCATGCTGCTTCCGCTGTTTAACACGCATGTGGTCTTGAGCAGTATCTTCACCAGTTTGACACTTCATTTATAGGTATGCATGGTGCTTCTCCTGGCATGCCCTCCTGCACTCTTCATTGAACCAGGTTTAATCCCCTGTCTTGATGATAATGGTTGAATGGGGGGATATGCCAAGCCATGAGGTTATGGATTGTGGCTCATTACAATTCTGCTGATGCTAATATACCAAAGTGCTTCATGGACACCCAATATTGACTGCTGGACTCATTCTGAATCTAAGATAAAATCAAAAAAACTGCGGATGCTGGAAATCCAAAACAAAAACAAAAATACCTGGAAAAACTCAGCAGGCCTGGCAGCATCTGCGGAGAGGAATACAGTTAACATTTTGAGTCCAAATGATCCTTCAACAGAACTAAGTAAAAATAGAAGAGAGGTGAAACATATGCTGGTTTATGGGGGGGGTGGGACAAGTAGAGCTGGATAGAGGGCCAGTGATAGGTGGAGATAACCAAAAGATGTCACAGACAAAAGGACAAAGAGGTGTTGAAGTGGTGATTTTATCTAAGGAATGTGCTAATTAAGGGTAGAAAGCAGGGCAAGCAAGGTACAGATAACCCCAGTGGGGGTGGGGTGGGGTGAAGGAATCGAAAAAGGCTAAAAGGTAGAAATAAAACAATGGATGGAAATACATTTAAAAATAGGTGGGAAATAGGTGGGAAAAGAAAAATCTATATAAATTATTGGAAAGAAAAAAAGGGGGAGTATTGGAAAGGGGGTGGGGATGGAGGAGAGAGTTCATTATCTAAAATTGTTGAACTCAATATTCAGTCCGGAAGGCTGTAAAGTGCCTAATCGGAAGATGAGGTGCTGTTCCTCCAGTTTGCGTTGAGCTTCACTGGAACAATGCAGCAGGCCAAGGACAGACATGTGGGCATGAGAGCAGGGTGGAGCAAGCGACAGAGAGGTCTGTATAATACTAGTGGACAGACCATAGATGTTCTACAAAGCGGTCACCCATTCTGCGTTTGGTCCCTCCAATGTAGAGGAAACAACATTGGGAGCAACGGATACAGTAGACTAAATTGAGGGAAGTGCAAGTGAAATGCTGCTTCACTTGAAAGGAGTGATTTTTTTTCTTTCCAATAATTTATATAGATTTTTCTTTTCCCACCTATTTCCATTATTTTTAAATGTATTTCCATCCATTATTTTATCTCGACCTTTTAGCCTTTTTCGATTCCTTCACCCCACCCCACCCCCACTAGGGTTATCTGAACCTTGTTTGTCCTGCTTTCTACCTTTAATTAGCACATTCCTTAGATAATATCACCACCTTCAACACCTCTTTGTCCTTTTGTCTGTGACATCTTTTGGTTATCTCCACCTATCACTGGCCCTCTATCCAGCTCTACTTGTCCCACCCCACCCCCCCACCCCCACCTTAAACCAGCTTATGTTTCACCTCTCTTCTATTTTTACTTAGTTCTGTTGAAGGGTCATTCGGACTTGAAATGTTAACTGTATTCCTTTCCGCAGTTGCTGCCGGACCTGCTAAGTTTTTCCAGGTATTTTTGTTTTTGTTTTTCATTCTGAATCTATCCCATTTAATACACTGGTAGCGCCACACATTACAATGGAGGGTATCCTCATTATGAAGCCAGGACTTTATCTCCACAAGGACTATGCAGTGGTCACTCCTACCAATACTGCCGTGGGCAGATGCATCTGCGACAGGTAGCTTGGTGAGGGCGAGAGCAGGTAGGCATTTTCCAGGTTGGTTGCCTCACCATCTGCCGCAGACCCATTCTGGCACATATGTCCTTCAGGACTCGGCCAACTTGGTCAGTAATGGTGGTACCAAGTTACTCTTATTGATGCACTCCAGATTACATTCTGTGTCCTTACGAACACTCAGTGCTGTTTTTTAATGCATTTGTTCACGGGATGTTGTCTTCGCTGGATAGGCCAGCACTTATAGTCCGTCCCTAATTGCTCCTGGGAAAGTGGTGGTGAGCTGTCTTCTTGAATCACCGTAGGCCATGTGGCGTAGGCAAACCCACAGTGCTGTTAGGGAGGGAGTTCCAGGATTTTGACCCAGTGACAGTGAAGGAACAGTAATATATTTCCAAATCAGGATGGTGTGTTGCTTGGAGGGGAACTTCCAGGTGGTGGTGTTCCTATGTATCTGCTGCCCTTGTCCTTCTAGATAGTAGTGGTCATGGGTTTGGTTCCATAAATAGATATGAGTACAGGTGGGATGGGGAAACAGCAAAGGGAAGGGTGGGGGTTGGAAACCAGAGTAAGAAGGTGGTTTCATGAGGGATCCTTGATCAGGCAGAGTGCTCGTGAATGATGACATCCCCTGGGTAGGCCGCTGACAAAAACAAAGAGGTTTGTTGGCCATTTTCCTCGCATGGTGACTCTCCCATGTTGAACTGAGGCCCTGAAGTGGCCCAGAACTGGCCTCAGTTGTCATTTAGATGGAAGGGCACCAGCAAGCTTTCCCACTCTGGGCTTGATCGGAGGAAGGCAGGAAGGCAACAGGATCTCCACTCTGCAACCTCCCACCCAGTCATACGGCTCCCCTGGCTCTGAACCCGCCCAGGGTGGGAATTAAATTCTGCTCATATCCTTCTTACTAACACCTGGGGATGTTGAGCCAAAATTGGGAGAGCAACAGCCTGACATAGTCTTACTTGCTGCTTAAAGCCAATGTTTCAGACACCTCTATCAGAGTATGTCCTGTTCCAGCACAGGCAACGGCACAGTGGCTTACAGGAGGGATTTGCCCTGGGAGTCCTCAACATTGACTCCAGTCCCCATGAAGTCTCATGGAATCAGGTCAAGCATGAGCAAGGAAACTTCCTGCTGGTTAACACCTTAGCTGATGAATCAGTTCTTCCCCATGTTGAACACCACTTAGCTCACCTCCTGACTCCCCAGATCCTGTCCACCATCTACAAGGCATGAGTCAGGAGTGTGATGCAATACTCTCCACTTGCCTGGATGAGTGCAGCTCCAACAACACTCAAGAAGCTTGACATAATCCAGGACAAAGCAGCCCTCTTGATTGGCACCTCATCTACAAACATTCACTCCCTCCACCACCAATGAACAATGCCAGCAGTGTGTACCATCTGCAAGATGCACTTCAGAAACTCACCTTAGGCAGCAGCTTCCAAACTCATGATTGCTACCATCTAGAAGAGCAAGGACAGCAGGTAAATGGGAACACCACCACCTGGAAGTTCCCCTCCAAGCCGCTCACCATCCTGACTTGGAAATATATCGCTGTTCCTTCGCTGGGTAAAAATCCTGGAACTCCCTCCCTGACAGCACTGTGGGTGTACCTACACCACAGGGACTGCAGCGGTTCAAGAAGGCAGCTCACCACCACCTTCCCAGGGGAAATTAGGGATGGGCAATAAATGTTGGCCTAGCCAGTGATGCCCACATCCCATAAATGAATAATTTTAAAATTATCATGGCTGCTGGGTTTGGTCTATGCCTGTACCTTCCACCTGATAGTCTGTTATGCAGACCTTTTGCCAAGGTTCTAATGTGGATAGTGTTCTTGCTCTATGCCAGCGATTATACTCATTGGACTGTTTCTCTTTGTGTGTTTACGCATGGCACCTTACTCGGTCATGGTCTTGTAAGCTGATGTTGGGTCTGAGTTGATGTTACAATGAAGAAAGTTGGGTCTTTAGGTTTCTCCCCATCAGCAGTTCAGATGGCGATAAACCATTCCACTGGTGTCCCCCTGTGACTGAGTAAAGCTAGCTCCAGGTCATTGTTCTTTTTCATCACCATTTCAATGGTTTTAACTCCTCTCTCCACTTTTCCATTTGCCTACGGATGGTGTGGTGAACTTGTCACATTTTGCAATCCATATTCCTCTGCAAATTGTCAGAAATGTTCATTCATAAACTGTGGACCATTTCCTGAAACTGCCTCACCTGGGATGCCACAGGTAGAGTAGATGTATTTCAAAATTTTTACCACAGCTTCTACAGTTGTGGTATGGAGTCTAATGATTTCCAATAAACAAGAGTAATAGTCAATGACTATCAGGTAGAGTTTTACCTCCAAAGTGAAACAGATCCATTGCTAGTCTTTGCCAAGATCCTTGTGGAATTGTTGATAGTATTAATGGTTCTGTTGGTTCTTGGCTGTTGATGGCACAAGTCTGACACATTGAGTTAAATGCTTCAATAGGTTTTGAAATTCCTGGCCACCACACCAATTGTTATCCCCATGCGCTGCATTTGGTAATGCCAAAGTGACCACCGTGAGTTTTTGGAAAATGTCTTCTCACATCGTTTTTGGGATCACTAGCCTGTCGTTGAAGAGGTTATCAACAATCATCAGATGTTTTTGTTGTGTATGGCATTGTCTTAACACCTGATTGCTTGGGACATATTCAGGCCAATCATCTTTGCAGTATGTTCTGACCTGGCTGCATTCTGTGTCCTTCAGTTGGGCTTGCCTGACCTCCCCAGGTTTGTTTGCTGAGGCTAGCAGGGTACCTGTTATTGATGAAAATATGCTTCTATCTCATAGATGAGTGTCAAGGGATGTTCTGTAGCCTGTTCAACAGTGGCTCTTGACAATGTGTCAGCAATTGTCGGGCTTTTCCCTGGCATGTGCTCAATTGTAAAGTCATAGTGCATGAGTCTCAGCTGGAAACGTTGTATCCTTGGTGGCAATCTTAGCAGGAGCGTGACCAAAGGTTTATGGTCCATCTCAATCCTGAATTGTAAGCCCATTAAGTAATCTGAAATTTTTTCGCAGGCCGGTGCAGCCACTAGTGCTTCCTTTTCAATTGATGCATAACGTTTTTTAGTCTCTGGGCAGAATCGACCCAGATTTGAACTAAGTGCATTAGCGGGCAGGAAAAAGAATGTTTTTCCTGCCGGCCGCAATGGCAGCTTTTCATGCCTTATCGTCCCAATCCCGCCTCATCGATCATGCATTCCTGGGAAACACGTTGTTTTGATGGCAGGCAGTCTTTCATTTGCCTGACATGCCATCACCTCACCACTTCCTCGCGCCAGGCACCATATTTAAAATGCAGTCGCGTGCACACCTCTCAGTGCTTTCAGCCCAGGATTGCTGCACTGAAGACATGGCCTCAAAAGACAAGAACACTACAGGCCCCTGAATCAGTGGTGCATCCCTAGGATACCTTCTGGTCACTGATGGAGGCCGCTGCGATGTTCTCTACCCCCACGCTGGCTGCACGAGGCCCAGCAGTGTCACCACTCCGGCTTGGGAGGTTGGCCATCCAGTGCGGAAAGAGGATGAATGATTTCATCCGTGCCACCAGGGTAAGGCAACCATCTCATCACTCTAAACTCACAAGCTCACAAGCCCAGCACACATCCACTGGCATCTCACTCACTGCCAGATTAAGGGACATCATCATCACACTTTCATACGCACCCTCCCATCTCCATCTGGCCTCATCTCCTCTGGAGACTGCATCCTCAGCCCCATGGCGACTTGCGCAATCAACATATGTTCTCATACATATACACCCTGGGATACCCACTTCCCCAGTAATGCCCTCACCCTGCAGCCTCTTCCCTTGCCTGAGGTCACTTATCCTCCTTCCCCTAGCAAACCATTGCCCTGCAGCCATTGAAAAGCCACCCCCCGCCTTACGGTTTGTCTTGTGAGTAAAGACCTGCCCCATGAGCCCCCCCTAAAAGTGATGTGGAGTTGTCTGTGAAGCCTGGCGCTGATGACTGTGAGTGATGCCTAGAGCAAGGTAGGCAAACTAACCTCGAAGTCCCAAGTGAAGTGCAGCCCACCAGGTGCACGTTGTTTATGTACAGGTGTGAAACACATTGGCATGCAGTCACGCCGACATGCCTGGATGATCCAACTTGGGGGATGATTCTGGCAAGCTGGGCTTATAACGATATGCAAATATATCATAATGAGTTCCTTGATGTCCAGCAGCAGGAAACACAGCCTGCCTTCGACAGGCAGAGCAAATGATTGCAAACTGGTTTCACAACATCATGAAACCAATTTTTGGCCTTCTTGCCATATTGTCCATTCGCCATGCCAAAGCCACCCGATGCCAGCGGGCATGGAAAATCCCAACCTCTGTCAATGATCGAGAGGCTTGGTAAACCATTTTTTTTCCTGCCATCCTCCTGCCTTTGTAGCAGAATGGCTCCAAGCCCCACCGCTGATGCATCAACTGCCACTATTGTTGGTAGTTTGGGGTCATAATGTGCAAGCGCGTCAAAGGTGTTCTTCTGCTCGACTCCCCAATACTACTGCTGATCTTTCCTCAACAGGTCTAGTAAAGGTTTGTTGATGGCAAACAGATTTGGGATGAATTTCCCCACCTGATTGACCAGCAATACACTTGGGCTGTAGAAATTCTTTAATCGTCTTGACTTTTTGGGGGACTATAATTATCCCTTTTTGGTGTAAAACCTGATGGTGGTTTTCCCAAACTCACACTTTTTGTTCAGAGTGAGGCCTGCTTGTTCAAGCACTTTTAAAACCTCCCAGACTCTATGATTGTGTTCTTCTTTAGTGGCACCATGGATGAGCAGATTGTCTAGGTGGCAAATAATGCCTTCTTTGACTTCAAGGATGCTGGACACGATGCGTTGAAAGATTTCTGGAGCATGACTATGCCAAAGGGAATTTGATTGAAATAAAAGTGACCAAAGGGAGTGATAAACATTGTCAACAACCTTGATGAATCTTGTTCCCATCCTCTTTCCTTCAATTGTGCTTTAGAATTGCAGAACTGTTTAAAGTGTCCAGTCTTGCCATAGTGAAAGCATTTGGCTCCCCCGATGGGCATTTTCCATGGTAGTGCTGTTTTTTGGAGCCACATTTGGAACATTTTAAAATAGGTGGAAGGGTTCTTCCCTCCCCCTTTGGTGGGTTTTAGTAGGCTTTTGGCAGGCTTTTTGGTGGGCAGGGCTCCCAACTTTGGCCCTCCGTACTGGATCAACCCTCCTGACCCCCAAGACCTACCTGAAATCCATGCTGCTCTGACTGCCTTGAAAACTAATCAGCTTTCTCTAACATTAAATCTTCTTTGGTCTACGAAAGGTCCAACAGCACGTCGTCAAGCACACTGACTACAACTCATGCTTTAAATCACCTTAACTGCAACCATTGGCCAATCGATACAAATCGTTAAGAAAATAATTAATGGATTCACCTGACTTTTGCCTCTTATGGTTGAGTTTTGACTGTTCAATGCCCAAATTCTTCTTTGGACTGGAGTTTTTTTTTAATCATTCATGGGATATGGGTGTTGCTGGCTAGGCCAGCATTTATTGTCCATCACTAATTACCCTTGAATAAGTAGTGATGAGCTGCCTTCTTGAACCGCTGCAGTCCATGTAGTATAGGTACACCCACAGTGCTTTTAGGAAGGGAGTTCCAGGATTTTGGCCCAGCGACAGTGAAGGAACGGTGATATATTTCCAAGTCAGGATGATGAATGTCTGCTGCCCTTGTCCTTCTAGATGATAGTGGTCATGGGTTTGGAAGATGTTGGAGTAGCCTTGGTGATTTGCTGCAGTGCCTCTTGTAGATGGTACACACTGCTGCCACTGTGCGCTGGTGGCGGGGCGAGTGAATGTTTGTGGAAGGGGTGCCAATTAAGCAGTCCTGGATGGTGTCAAGCTTCTTGAGTGTTGTTGGAGCTGCACTCATTCAGGCAAGTGGAGAATTCTCCATCACACTCCTGACTTATGCCTTTTGGATGGTGGACAGGCTTTGGGGAGTCAGGAGGTGAGTTGCTCACCACAAAATTCCTGGCCTCTGACCTTCACTCATAGCCACAGTACTTATATGGCTAGCCCAGTTCAGTTTCTGGTCTATCGAAATCCCTAAGATGTGGGGGATTCAGCGATGGCAAGGTCATTGAACACCAAGTGGCAATTGTTGTATTCTCTCTTGTTAGAGATGGTCATTGCCTGGCACTTGTGTGGCGTGAATGTTATTTATCAGTTGTCAGCCCAAGCCTGGATATTGTCCATATCTTGTTGCATTTGGACATGGACTGCTTCAGTGTCTGAAGAATCATGAACAGTTCTAAACATTGTGCAATCATCAGCAAACATCTCAATTTCTGACCTTATGATGGGAGGAAGGTCATTGATGAAACAGCTGAAGATGGTTGGGCCAAGGACACCCCTCTGAGGACCTCCTGCAGTGAAGACCTGGAACTGAGATGACTGACTTCCAACAACCACAACCACCTTCCTTTTTGTTATGACTCCAACTAGCAGAGAGTTTTTCCCCTGATTCCCGTTGACTCTAGTTTTGCTAGGGCTCCTTGATGCTACACTTGGTCAAATGCGGCCTTGATGTCAAGGGCAGTCACTCTCACCTCACCTCTGAAGTTCAGCTCCTTTATCCATGTTTGAACCAAGGCTGTAATGAGGTCAGGAACTGAGCGGCCCTGGTAGAACCCAAACTGAGTGTCAGTGAGCAAGTTATTGCTGAGTAGGTTCTGCTTGATAGCACTTTGGATGAGCCCTTCCATCACTTTATCAATGATCAAGAGTAGACTGTTGGGGCCTATTTCAGCATCCAGCTTGTATGGCAGTAGACCGTGGTGCAGAACCCCCTCACAGATTTCTCAACTAGCACGTCAAGGAAGGAGAGTTCATTTGACTGCTCCATTTCAAAGGTGAATTTGTGTGCAGATGGAGCCTATTAAGACTTGTAAGAAAATTATTACATGCAGCTGCAGATTTAAATATAGCGGACGTATCATCCACATATCGGAAATGTGTGGGGGTAGGAGGTTAGGTGTTTCACGCTGTATATTGTACAAGTTCGTGAACTGGCCTAAGGTGTCACTTTTGGCCCTGAAAAGTGCCCAGACTACCCCAAGTTACTCTGGAAGGTCAAGGTAGCTCAAACATTAGAGGAACAGGTGAAGCTATTATGCAGTAACAACACAAATGGTATTTGCCACGAACAGGAAGGTGCTGTTAAGCCAAAAAGACATTCTGTCTATTACACAAACGAGTAATGTGGTATATGAATTTCAGTGCCAGTGTGATGCCAGGTATGTAGGCCATACATCCCAAAGACTGACGGATTGCATCAAACATCCTGTCTCAGCCACTATTCACAATGTGCAAGATACAAGATACCCAACCAGCCTGTGCTTGCAAAGCTCAAAACACAGTGTCCAACATTAGATGTGATTCCGCGTTTGGACAAAATTTGCTAAATAATCCTCAGTGTGCTAAGAATTACATTGACAACCAATTTAAGATTGTCAGTTGGGCTTGCAGTGTGATACATTTGCAATGTACTGGAAGCTACATATATTAATGCACAGGGCCCTGATCTTTGCAGACAGAAAGAACATGTACATACATTGACAACACAAAAAATAAAAAAATACCTGGAAAATCTCAGCAGGTCTGGCAGCATTGGCGGGGAAGAGTACAGTTGACGTTTTGAGTCCTCATGACCCTTCAACAGAACTAAGTAAAAATAGGAGAGGGGTGAAATATAAGCTGGTTTGGGGGGGGGCAGGGGGTGGGGGGAGAAGGGGGGGTGGTTGTAGGGACAAGCAAGCAGTGATAGGAGCAGATAACCAAAAGATGTCACAGACAAAAGAACAAAGAGGTGTTGAAGGTGGTGATATTATCTAAAAGAATGTGTTAATTAAGAATGGATAGCAGGACACGCAAGTTATAGATAGCTCTAGTGGGGGTGGGGTGAAATAAGACCAAAAGGGCATAAAAGGTATAGATAAATGATCGGGAATACATTAAAAATAATGGAAATAGGTGGGAAAAGAAAAATCTATATAAATTATTGGAAAAAACAAAAAGGAGGGGGAAGAAATGGAAAGGAGGTGGGGATGGAGGAGGGAGTTTAAGATCTAAAATTGTTGAACTCAATATTCAGACCGGAAGGCTGTAAAGTGCCTAGTCAGGAAGAGGAGGTGCTCTTCCTCCAGTTTGCGTTGAGCTTCACTGGAACAATGCAGCAAGCCAAGGACAGACATGTGGGCAAGAGCAGGGTGGAGTGTTAAAAAGGCAAGCGACAGGGAGGTCTGGGTCATTCTTGCAGACAGACCGCAGGTGTTCTGCAAAGAGGTCGCCCAGTCTGCGTTTGGTCTCGCCAACGTAGAGGAAACCGCATTGGGAGCAACAAATGCAGTAGACTAAATTGAAGGAAATGCAAGTGAAATGCTGCTTCATTTGAAAGGAGTATTTGGAACCTTGGACGGTGAGGAGAGAGGAAGTGAAGGGGCAGGTATTACATATCTTGCGTTCGCATGGGGAGGTGCCGTGGGAGGGGGTTGAGGAGTAGGGGATGATGGAGGAGTGGACAAGGGTGTCACGGAGGGAACGATCCCTGCGGAATGCCGCCGGGGGGGTGAAGGGAAGATGTGTTTGGTGGTGGCATCATGCTGGAGTTGGCGGAAATGGCGGAGGATAATCCTTTGAATGCGGAGGCTGGTGGGGTGATAAGTGAGGACAAGGGGGACCCTATCATGATTCTGGGAGGGAGGAGAAGGCGTGAGGAGAGATGCACGGGAGATGGGCTGGACACGGTTGAGGGTCCTGTCAACTACCGTGGGTGGAAAATCTCAGTTAAGGAAGAAGGAGGACATGTCAGAGGAACTGTTTTTGAAGGTAACATCATCAGAACAGATGCGACAGAGGTGAAGGAACTGAGAGAATGGGATGGAGTCCTTATAAGAAGCAGGGTGTGAGGAGCTGTAGTCGAGGTAGCTGAGGGAGTCGGTAGGCTTGTAATGGATATTGGTGGACAGTCTATCACCAGAAATTGAGACAGAGAGGTCAAGGAAGGGAAGGGAAGTGTCAGAGATGAACCATGTGAAAATGATGGAGGGATGGAAATTGGAAGCAAAATTAATAAATTTTTCCAGGTCCCGATGAGAGCATGAAGCAGCACCGAAGTAATCATCAATGTACTGGAGAAAGAGTTGTGGGAGGGGGCCGGAGTAGGACTGGAACAAGGAATGTTCCACATACCCCAGAAAGAGACAGGCATAGCTGGGGCCCATGTGGGTACCTATAGCCACACCTTTTATTTGGAGGAAGTGAGAGGAGTTTAAGGAGAAATTGTTCAGTGTGAGAACAAGTTCAGCCAGACGGAGGAGAGTAGTGGTGGATGGGGATTGTTCTGGCCTCTGTTCGAGGAAGAAGCGGAGAGCCCTCAGACCATCCCGGTGGGGGGTGGAGGTGTAGAGGGATTGGACGTCCAGGGGGAAGAGGAGGCGGTTGGGGCCAGGGAACTGGAAATTGTTGACGTGACGTAAGGTGTCAGAGGAAGCACGGATGTAGGTGGGAAGGGACTGGACAAGGGGAGAGAGAAGGGAGTCAAGATAGCGAGAAATGAGTACCGTGGGGCAGGAACAGGCTGACACGATCGGTCTGCCGGGACAGTCCTGTTTGTGGATTTTGGGTAGGAGGTAGAAGCGGGCCATCCGAGGTTGGGCGTCTATCAGGTTGAAAGCTGTGGAAGGAAGATCTCCAGAGGAGATGAGGTCAGTGACAGTCCTGGAAACAATGGCTTGATGTTCAGTGGTGGGGTCATTGAGCCTGTTTTAGCTAGACAAAATACGTGACAGTCATTTACTGACTTATTCCTCAAGGCAATGCCTTGACCAATCAGGGTCAAGCTGCCTAGTTTAAATTTCAAACAATGCTTGTCAATTAACTGTTAGTCACCATCGCTAGTGCATTCTCAATGGCAACTACAGTCAGAGTTCACTTGCCAACCAATCAGCACTCTCTTCCTATACAGTATAAGTTCTTGATTTCCCCTTTATTGATATTCTTGTGTAATGAACTGATGAGTGCAAGACAAAAAATTTCGATATGTTTCTTTTTGCAGCAATACTCAAGTTCTGTACTACCAAAGGACTATTTATATAGTTTTTTTAAAATATATTTATTTACACTATTTACACTATTTTCATGGTACGTAAGTACATGGTTCAATGGAACCAAACAGTTCTATGTCTTGGTCTCGTGGAGCCTCTTGGTTATCTGACCTTGATGGCATGCTTACATCATCATTAACATCATTGTCATTAACCCTTTATTCTACACGACCTAGAAGGACAAGGGCAGGAGATGCATGCACCAACAGCTACAAGTTCCTTCCAAGTCACTCACCATCCTGACTTCAAACTATATTGCTGTTCCTTCACTGTCGCTGGGTCAAAATCCTGGAACTCCCTTCCTAAGAGCACTGTGGGTGTACCTACACCACATGGACTGCAGCGGTTCAAGAAGGCAGCTCACCACCACCATCTCAAGGTGGCAGCAAATGAACTGGCAACAATTGCTGGTCTTGACATGATACCCACACCCTGTGAACAAGTAAAAAAAATTAATTTGAATAATAGACTATGAGTGGTGAATTTCAGACGTTGCCTCTATATGGAGGAAGTAGAACATTTGAACAGGCATATTTGGAGCTTTGAAATATTGAGAGAAATGTCCAGCGGAGCACTGATACCAATAGAATGAACAGACTGTGGAAAGAGCCAGAAAAGCAATTGAGGAGTAGAAGAGATAAAACGTAAAGGAGTATTTATTAACCTTCTATGTTTAGGAGTGCAAACAATTAGCGACTAGAGGCAAGAGAGGGATCATTATTGAATGGAATATTTCACTTAGCTTTATGTCCCTAAGTGCTGGGTGTGGGTGCAATATTACAATCCTGCATGGACTTAAGGCTTTAAAGGGAATAAAGATTAATGACAATAAGTACGTGTTTGTTACGAAAGAGAAAACTCAGCTTCTTGCAATGGAAGAGTCGTGGCAATTCTACTTAAAATCAGAGGGGCAGGTGAGGATAAAAATGTCACTAAGTGATGAATGCCTGGTGAATCATAAAGTTTACAACACAGTAAGAGATTGTTTGGCATAATCTGGCAGGAAGGTCTGCCACCGCCACAGTGTCTTGACCTTGATTTCCTACTCCCTATCCCTGCTGGGACCTCTCCAACTGCCCCTTTCACAAATTGCAGCAGGGAGGCAAGGCCAATGATCCGTCTAAATCTTCTATGTTTATTGCGGCCTGTTATTTTCAATAGACTACCTTTAAATAGCTTCGTGCAGCATCTTAAAGAGGATGGTTTGTGAGTGGCCTGCACAGTACCTTCATGGTTGCTGCCCATTTGGACATGAACCAGAGCAGATCCTGCCTTTCCACCCCAGGTACCACCACTATAATAAGTTAAGAAAAGGAATAAGAAGAAGATTGCTATCTAAAGCTCAAACCTGAGAGTAATCTTGATGCTGTCTTTATGGGCTAGCTAAGCTTCAAAGCATATTTGTTACTTCCTGTCAGTGCAACTTGGTCCATAGATGCCAATAGAAGCAAACTAAGACCACTTTAACTTATTGGTTATTTAAACTGCATGAAGTAAGTTCTTTTTGAAAAATATGTCAATTGTGATGAGATGCCAGAGGTATTGAAAACTGAAAATGGAGGTACTACCTATCTATGCCATAAGGGGGAGAACTTTTCTCACTTTTCGAGAACAATGCAAAATCTTAAATCACAACCAATCTGTGTGCAAGATTTTCTAATATCAGTGTGCAACAAGTACAATCTCAAATTCTGCACGAAATATGTGAAATTTTCGTAAGCAGTTTTATGTAACATTAATCTACATTAATTTGTTAATATTTTATTAGAACATTGCATATGTTTTAGTGTTGTTTTATTGTGACGTGGATTATATCTTTCAACAGTCTGTAATCACAGTACAGTATTGGAGTAATGAACAAATATTTTATCTACAAAACCGCCTTAATAAAATTCTACTTTTTTCTAGTTGTACTTTGAATATAACTAATGCTGAGACTGATAAGAATGACACTTTCTTTTTTTAAGCTTTCTTTTTTTTTCCTTCTTTTATCCACTGCCTTTTCCCAATTGTGTTTCCTCTTTATTTTGGGGGCTCGGACTGTTATATGGCCATCCTCACCTTTCGCACCTATCCCACTTTCGATAAGTATGTGAGTGCATTTCTGGGCTTTTGGATTGGAAGCCAAATAAATAGGAAAAAATTTGTTCATGCTGGAGCTCACTTAAGGGGTCTTTAACCTTTCCAGCATGATGATGCACAACTTTAATGTTTCTTTTACTAATTTATGAATCCCATGAGTTTCAAAACCACTCAGACATAGAGCCACCCTTAAATGTTTACAGCATAGAAGGAGCCCATTCACCCATCCGATCTGTACTGTATTTTTATTTGAGAAAACAGAACTTACCACACTATCCTGTTCTCCCCCAAAGTCTCTGCTTCAACCACCCTCTGTGCCAAAGCATTATGCTTAGCAATAATCTGTGGAAATAAATTTCCCCTAACATCTCTCAACAACAATTTGTATCTATATAGCACCTTTAATGTAATAAAATGTCTAAAGGAGTTTCAAACAAATAATTTGACACAGGGCCACAAAAGAAATATTAGTGAAGATGACCAAAAGATTGGCCATAGAGATAGGTTTTAACAAGTGTGTTAAAGGAAGAGAGAGAAGTAGGGAGGTGGAAAGGACAGGGAGAGAATTCCAGAGCTTAGAGCCTACACATCTGAAGGCACAAGCCGGTGAAGTGGATCCATTGGGTATACACTAGAGGCCAGAATTGGAGGAGTACAGCGATCTTGGAGGGTTGCAGGGCTGGAGAAGGTTATAGGAATGGGAGGCATGGGGGCAGGTTCAAGGCCATGGATGGGTTCGAAAACAAGAATGAGAATTTTAAAATCTAAGAATTATGGACAAGGACACAATGTAGATCAGTGAGCACAGGGGTGACGTGTAAACAGACCATATGACGTAGGAGCAGAAGTAGGCCATTCGGCCCATCAAGTCTACTCCACCATTCAACGAGATCATGGCTGATCTGATAACCCTCAACTCCACTTTCCTGCCTTTTCCCCATAATCCTTGATTCCCTTACTGATTAAAAATCTGTCTATCTCAGCCTTGAATATATTTAACGACCCAGCCTCTACAGCCCTCTGCTGTAAATAATTCCACAGATTCACCACCCTCTGAGAGAAAAAATTCCTCCTCATCCCTGTTTTAAATGGACACCCCCTTACTTTGAGATTATGCCCTCTGGTCCTGGACTCTCCCACAAGGGGCAACAACCTCTCAGCATCTACCCTATCAAGCCCTCTAAGAATCTGATATGCTTCAATAAGATCACCTCTCATCCTTCTAAACTCCAGTGAGTACAGGCCCAACCTACTCAACCTCTCCTCATGAGAAAATCCCTCCATACCTGGGATCAATCTAGTGAACCCATTCTGGACTGCCTCCAGTGCCAGTATATCTTTCCTTAGATAAGGGGACCAAAATTGTTCACAGTATTCTAGATATGGTCAAACTAGTGTCTTGTATAGTTTTAGCAAGACTTCCTTATTTTTATACTCCATCCCCTTTGAAATAACATTCCATTTGCCTTCCCTATTACCTGCTGAACTTGTATGTTAGCTTTTTGGAATTCATGCATGATGACTCCCAAATCCCTCTGTGCTGCAGCTTTCTGCTGCCTTTCTCCATTTAAATAATATTCAGCTCCTCTATTCTTCCTGCCAAAGTGCACAACCTCACATTGTCCCACATTATACTCCATCTGCCAAGTCTTTGCCCCCTCACTTAACCTGTTTGTATTCCTCTGTAGACTTCTTGTGTCATCCTCACCACTTACCTTCCCATCTATTTTTGTGTCATCCAGAAACTTGGAGATAAATGAGGGAAGTGAATGTACTAAGCCATTAATATATATTGTAAATAATTGATGCCCCAGCACTGATCCCTGTGGCACTCCACTAGTTACAGGTTGCCATTCTGAAAATGTCCCCCTTATCCCAACTGTCTTCTATTAGTTAGCTAATCCTCTATCCATGCTAATATACTACCCCCAACACCGGGGGCTCTTGTCTTATTAAGTAGCCTTATGTGTGGTACCTTATCGAATGCCTTTTGGAAATCCAAATATACTACATCTATAGGTTCCCCTTTATCTGTCCCGCTTGTTACCTCCTCAAAGAATTCTAATAAGTTTGTTAGGCATCATTTCCCCTTCATGAAGCCATGCTGACTCTATTTGATTAGATTATGTATTTCTAAATGCTCTGCTATTACATCCTTTATAATAGACTCCAACATTTTCCCAGTGACAGATATTAAGCTAACTGGCCTATAGTTACCTGTTTTTTGTCTCCTTCCTTTTTGAATAAGTGTGTTACATTGGCCATTCTCCAATCCTCTGGGACTTTCCCAGAATCTAAGGATTCTTGGAAGATTACTACCAGTGCATCCACTATCTCAGTAGCTACTTCCTTTAATATCCTAGGACGCGACCCATCAGGTCCAGGGGACTTATCAGCTTTTAGCCCCATTAGTTTCCCTAGTACTTTTTCTCTAGTGACAGTTATTGTATTTATTTCCTCCTCCCCCCTCCCCAACTTTTGCCCCTTGATTATTTAGTATTTTTGGAATTATTAGGACTTGGTCTGTGTTAGGATGTGAGTAACAGAATTTTGGTTGAGCTCAGGTTTAAATAAGGTGGAAGATGGGAAACCGGCCAGGAAAGAATTGGAATAGTCAAGTCATAAGACTAAAAGGAAAGAAGAACTTGCATTAATATAGCACTTTTCATGATCACCAATGTCTCAAAGCACTTTACAGCTAATGAAATACTTTTGAGGTGCTGGAACTGCAGCATCAAAATACTGCACAGCAAGCTCCAACAAACAGCAATGTGGTAATGACCAGACAGCCTGTGAGATTTACCGAGGGATGAATATTGGCCAGGGCATCGAGAAAAACTTCCCTGATCTTCTTTGAAATAGTGCAATGAGATCTTTAACATTCACCTGTGAAGACAGTGAGAGTCTCAATTTAACATCTCATTCAAAAGATGCACCTCTGACAGTGCAGCACTCCATCTGCTTTATGCTGGAGGACCAGTATTGATTTTTCTGCTGAAGTCCTGGAGGAAGACTTGAACACAGAATCTTCAAAGTCAGAGATAAGACTGAGCCACAACTGACACCTGGGACAGAATTTTACGTTCCGCGGCAGGACCACATCCAACCCGATTGGGCGTGAAATCGAGCACTCGCACGATATTTCGGTCAGTGGTCATGCGCAAAAGTCAGAAGCGCACCCACTGACAATTAAGTGGGCAATTAAGTTGTTAATTGGCCAATAGTGTGAAATCATGATCGGAGGCTGACCGGGGTCGGGGGCCTGTTCTTCGGCTGTTCCTGGGACCGCCAATCGCATGTGCCACGCAACTGAAAGATTCAGGCCCTGGACTTAACAAAATCACAGATGAGGGTTTCAGCAGCAGATGAGGTAAGGGAAAATTCAGACAATGACACAGAGCTGGAAGTAGGCAGTTTTGGTGATTGTTTTTTAATTCATTGATGGGATGTGGGCGTCGCTGGTTAGGCCAGCAATTATTGCCTGCCCCTAGTTGCCCTTGAGAAGGTGGTGGTGAGCTGCCTTCTTGAACCGCTGCAGTCCATGTGGTGTAGGTACACTCACAGTGCTGTGAGGCAGGGAGTTCCAGTATTTTGACCCAGCGACAGTGAAGCAATGATGATATATTCCCAAGTCAGGATGGTGAGTGGCTTGTAAGGGAAACTTCCAGGTGGTGATATTCACTTCTATCTGCCGCCCTTGTCCTTCTAGATGATCACAGTTTTGGGTTCGGAAGATGCTGTCTAAGGAGCCTTGGTGAATTCCTGCAGTGCATCTTGTAGATGGTACACACTGCTGCTACTGTGCTTCAGTGGTGGATGGAGTGAATGTTTGTGGATGTGGTGCTAATAAAATGGGTTGCTTTGTCCTGGATGGTGTCAAGCTTCTTGGGTGTTGTGGGAGCTGCACTCATCCAGGCAAGTGGGGAGTATTCCATCAAACTCCTGACCTGTGCCTTGTAGATGGTGGACAGGCTTTGGGGACTCAGGAGATGAGTTACTCACCACAGTATTCCTAGCTTCTGACCTGCTCTTGTAGCCATAGTATTTATAAGGCTAGTCCAGTTCAGTTTCTGGTCAATGGTCACCCCCAGGATGTTGATAGTGGGGGATTCAGTGATGGTAATGCCATTGACTGTCAAAAGGTAATGGTTAGACTCTCGCTTGGTGGAGATATTCATTGCCTGGCACTTGTGTGACATGAATGTTACTTGCCACTTGTCAGCCCAAACTTAGATATTGTCCAGGTCTTGCTGCATTTGGACATGGACTGTCTCAGTATCTGAGAAGTTGCGAATAGTGCTGAATGTTGTGCAAACATCCCCACTTCTGACTGTATGATGGAAGGAAGGTCATTGATGAAGCAGATGAAGATAATTGAGCCGAGGACACTGCCCTGAGGAACTTTTGCAGAGATGCCCTGGAGCTGAGATGATTGACCTCCAACAACCACAGCTATCTTCCTTTGTGCTAGGTATGATTCCAACCATTGGAGAGTTTTTCCCCCGATTCCCATTGACTCCAGTTTTGCTAGGACTCCTTGATGCCACACTTGGTCAAATGCTATCTTGATGTCAAGGGCACTCACTCGCACCTCACCTCTAGAGTTCAGCTCTTTTTTCCATGTTTGAACCAAGGCTGTAATGAGGTCAGAAGCTGACTGGCCTTGGTGAAACCCAAAGTGGGCATCAGCGAGCAGGTTATTGCTAAACAAGTGCTGCTTGAAAGCACTATTGATGACCCCTTCCATCACTTTACTGATTATAGAGAGTAGACTGATGAAGCAGTAATTGGCCAGGTTGGATTTGTCCTGCTTTTTGTGTACAGGACATATCTGGGCAATTTTCCACATAGGCGGGTAGATGCCAGTGGTGTAGCTGTACTGGAACAGGTTGGCTAGGGGCGTGGCAAGTTCTGGAGTACAAGCCTTCAGTACTATTATCAGAATATTGTCAGGGCCCATAGCCTTTGCAGTATCCAGTGCCTTCAGCTGTTTCTTGATATCACATGGAGTGAATCGAATTCGCTGAAGACTGGCATCTGTGATGCTAGGGATCTCTGGGGGAGGCTAGGATGGTCATCCACTTGGCACTTCTGGCTGAAGACTGTTGCAAATGCTTCAGTCTCATCTTTTGCATTGATGTGCTGGGCTCCTCCATCATTGAGGATGGGGATATTTGTGGAGCCTCCTCCTCCAGTGAGTTGTTTAATTGTCCACCATCATTCACAATTGGATGTAGCAGGATTGCAGAGCTTAGATCTGATCCATTGGTTGTGGGATCGCTAAGCTCTGTCTATCACTTGTTGCTTATGCTGTTTGGCATACAAGTGGTCCTGTGTTTTAGCTTCACCAGGTTGACACCTCACTTTTAGTATGCCTGGTGCTGCTCCTGGCAAGCCCTCCTGCACTCTTCACTGATTGAACCAGAGTTGATCTCCTGGCTCGATGGTAATGGTAGAGTGGGGCATATGCCTGGCCATGAGGTTATAGATTGTGTTCGAATGGAATTCTGCTGCTGCTGATGGCCTACAGCACCACATGGATGCCCAGCCTTGAGTTGCTAGATCTGTTCGAAATCTATCCCACTTGGCATGATGGTAATGCCACACAACACAATGGAGGGTATCCTCAATGTGAAGATGAGACTTCGTCCCCACAAGAACTGTGCGGTGGTCACTCCTACCGATACTGTCATGGACAGATGCTTCTGCAGCAAGCAGGTTGCTGAGGATGAGGTCAAGTGTGATTTTCCCTCTTGTTGTTTCCCTCGCCACCTGCCGCAGACCCAGACTAGCAGCTATGTCCTTTAGGACTCAGCCAGCTCAGTCTGTGGTGGTGCTACCGAGCCACTCTCGGTGATGGACATTGAAGTCCCCCACCCAGAGTATATTCTGCACACTTGCCACCCTCAGTGCTTCCTCCAACTAGTGTTCAACCTGGAGGAGTACTGATTCATCAGCTGAGGGAGGGTAGCTGAGGGATGTCGGGGAGACGTACCTGGTAATCAGCAGGAGGTTTCCTTGACCATGTTCGACCTGATACCATGAAACTTCATGGGGTCCGGAGTTGATGTTGAGGACTACCAGGGCAATTCCCTCCCAATTGGACACTACTGCGCTGCCACCTCTGCTGGGTCTGTCCTGCCAGTGGAACAGGACGTACCCAGGGATGGTGATGGTGGTGTCTGGGACATTATCTGTAAGGTATGATTCCATGATGATGACTATGTCAGGCTGTTGCTTGGCTAGTCTGTGAGACAGCTCTCGAAATTTTGACACTACCCCCCTGTTGTTAGTAAGGAGGACTTTGCAGTTTCGACAGGGCTGGGTTTGCTGTTATCATTTTCAGTGCCTAGGTCGATGCCAAGAGGCCTGTCCGGTTTCATTCCTTTTTCTTGACTTTTTAGCAGTTGGATACAACTGGCTTGCTAGCCCATTTCAGAGGGCACTTAAGAGTCAACCACATTCCTGTGGGTCTGGAGTCACATGTAGGCCAGGCTAGGTGAGCACACAGCAGATTTCCTTCCCTGAAGGGCATTCGTGAACCACATCGGTTTTTATAACAAATGACAATGGTTTCATGGTCATCATTAGACTTTGAATTCTAGATTTTTATTGAATTCAAACCATCTGGTGCAGTTTGAGACAGTTGCCAGGGAAAACAATTTGATAGATCCTTTGGAAGCAGCAGAGGTAACAGTGTATGGGTGGAAAGAGAAGTCATTCCAGGTGATTCCCTCATCACTCTCTTAGTGACAATCTTAAATTTATGATCCCTTGTCACTGACTCCTCAACCAGAGCAAATAGTATATCTTTGTTCACCATATTGGAACCTTTCATAATTTCAAAGTGCTTTACCAAATATTATTAACCAAAGGAAAATAATATGCTCTTGTTATAGATATCCTGAATACCGATTTATAGCTCCAGAATAGACTCTCCTAGACTCCCTCAATTGATATTTCAGGTTAGCATCCCAGAGAAACAGCTCAAAATTTAACTTACAGAGGCATTGAATGCTATTTCTGCAAGGAAAGAGTCAGAAGAACTATACATCATGGCTAAATGTTATTGACATGAATGATGTTTACATTTTGCAAATCAAAGCATCACAGAGTTGTTGGTGCCTCTTTAAGAATAATTAATTAGTTTTCACCAAATCTGCTAGAATTGGAATCCAGTAATGACCATTCACAACAGGACATACGTTGCTTCGTGACTGCTTATAATTTCATTTATAAATGTAAATTCTTTGTTTTTTCACTTGCTTTTTAATGAAGGTCACATAGTTTAAGAAACATAAAGTGTAATTCATGATACATTAATTTATATATCAATGTTATCAAAAGTCAGCTTGGGAGAGGACACTGCTGTTGGACCACCTTTCTTGCCACTGGATTTGGAGGACCTTGCGAAGTCACTGCTGGTGGGACTTCTTCAGTGCTTTGAGGTGCCTGCTGTAGGTTGTCCAAGTCTCTGAAACATAAAGGAGAATGGGATCACTGATGCCTGGTAAACTATGAACTAAGTCTAAGGTTTGAGGTCCTGGACTTCAAGTACTCTTTTCCTCAGTCGGCCAAAGGTTGACCTGGCACATTGGAGGTGATGATGGATTTTGTCGTCTATGTCTGCCTTCATTGAGAGGAGGCTCGCAAGATATGGAAAATAGTCCACATTTTCCAGGAGTTCATCATTGATCTTAATCAGAAGGGGCAAGCCAACTTGCCCAGCATCAATGCGGGGAGGCGGTGGCATAGTGGTATTTTCACTGGACTCGTACTCCTGAGAACCAGGGTAATGGTCTGGGGAATCCCACCACGGCAGGTTATGAAACCCATCTGGTTTACTAATATCCTTTAGGGAAGGAAATCTGCCAATCTTATCTGGTCTGGCCTACATTTGACTCCAGACCCACAGCAATGTGCTTGACTCTTAGTTACCCTCTGAACAGGGCAATTAGGGATGGGCAATAAATGCTGGCCCAGCCAGCAACACCCACACCCCATAAGCGAATATAAAAATAATACACTAATCACCCAAAACCAGCTCGACATGTAGTTTGTATGCCTGACACTAGACTCCTGAAATAATCACTCAACCCGGAACTTGGTCATGGCAGGGGACTCCCATGGGGACAGCAGAAACGCTTTAGGGATGTTCTCAAAGCACCGCTGAAGAGATCAAATATCCCCCCAGCTCATGGGAGACCCTGGTTTGTGACTGACCAAAATGGAAAATGCTCATTTGGGAATGCACCAAACACGTCGAGCGACTTTGCTGGGAATGTGCAGAGGTGAAGTTGAGGCATCAGAGGGAGTGCGCAAACATCCAAACAACCCATCTACCCAACTTTCCAAGTACCACCTACCCAGCATGTGACAGAGTCTGCATATTGCGCATTGGGCTTAGCAGCCATCTCAGAACCCATTGAACTGGAGTAAAAGCAAGTCATCCTCAATCCTGATAGACAGGCTAAGACAAAAAAGAGACATATATTATCAAAAATTATACATTTTTTTTCTGTGACTTTGCAGGAGTTTCCATCATCTAATGGGATATTTGTAATATTCCCCTTGGTACTTTGGAGCAATTTCTGTCTGGCTCTCTCTCTGCCCTCATTACTCATTAATACTATCAGTGTCAGTCTCACTCTATGCCACTTTCACTTAGTTGGTAGCACTCTTGTCATTTGAGTCAAAAGATTGTAGGTTTAAGACCCAATCCAGGGATTTAAATTTCAATTAGCCTCTCATTCACCTCATAACCTCTCTCTCTCCTAAACACCAGGGAATACAGGCCTAGTCTATTTAATCTCTGCTCAGAGGCCAATCCCCTCAGCCCAAGAACTAGAGTGAATCTCTATTACACTCTCTCCAAGACAAGAATATCCTTCCTTTGGTAAAGAGATAAAACTGTATACAGTATTCCAGGTATGCTCTCACCAAGGCTCTGTAAAATTGCAGTAAGACTTTTTCAAGCTTATATCCCCATTGCTATAAGAGTAAAGAGGGTTATATTAGTCACAAAACAAAAACAGAATTACCTGGAAAAACTCAGCAGGTCTGGCAGCATCGGCGGAGAAGAAAAGAGTTGACGTTTCGAGTCCTCATGACCCTTCGACAGAACTTCAAGTTCTGTCGAAGGGTCATGAGGACTCGAAACGTCAACTCTTTTCTTCTCCGCCGATGCTGCCAGACCTGCTGAGTTTTTCCAGGTAATTCTGTTTTTGTTTTGGATTTCCAGCATCCGCAGTTTTTTTGTTTTTATCTAGGGTTATATTAGTGTTCACTTTTGGATAAAATACTAAAATGAGGCCCATCAACCTGATCAGCTAAACATCCGAAGGCACCAATCAAGGAAGTGCAGGGAGTTTCCCCAATGTCCTGGCCAACATTTGTCCCTCATTCATGTTATTTATTATTTATGACTTTGTTTTTTATAAATCAGCTGCCACGTTTGCTTCTATAGCATGGGGCGCATTTTGAAAGCAATTCACTGCCTATGAAGCACTTTGGGGCATTCTGAGGATATGAGAAAGAAATATATAAATGCACATTTTTCCTCAATACGAAAAAATAAGTTTGACAACCAGATTGCACACAGCAAACATGTCAAATGAAGGAAAAGCTTTATAAAGTAATGATTATATGTACAACATCTGGGATCTTATGGGTAAAATGCCGGCTTCACAAGCTTCACCTTGTTTCAGGTTCAATTATTCTCGTCTTCCACCGTCACAACTGTGCTTACTGAAATTTTTGTCTTCGTAAGAAATCAGCAGGAAATGTATTTACTTCAGTTGAAATAATATGACGTGAATTAGTATAGCCATAATTTAATAAAATGAAATTCAGCATGATCTTCAGTGCAATACTTTCTTTGTGACTTAGTATCTTGGGGCCAGTTCTACAAACATCTGTTTCCACTGCTTATCATCAGCCTAATTTTAAATAATATTGGCTCTGATGTTTAAATAGAACTCAGAAATAAATCTGTTTAACTATATAATTGTACCAGTAAATCTTTGCTAGTGTCCTCTCGGACAGCCTGAAACCTCAAAAACAATTTCTGTTGATTAGTGCAGCTCCGCTGCATATTAAGTGCAAAAAGGCTTTTACTGAAATGCTCAAATTTTATAACCAAACGGAATACAGAAAATTGTATAATCATAAAGAACAGAAGGGAGCCATTCAGCCCACATGGCTTGTGCCAATTCTCTGAAAAAGCTATCTAGTCAGTCCCACTCAACTACTTTTTCCCCATTGCCCTGTATTTTTTTTCTTCTTTTCAATATATATCAATTTTCCTTTGAAAGTTACAATTGAATTTATCCCTATCACCCTTTTAGGCAATGTGCATTCCTGATCATAACAATGGACTGTGTAAAAAGAAATTCTTCCCACATCCCCAAGTTCTTTTGCCAAATATCTCCTTTGGTTACCAACTCTTCTGCCAGCAGAAACATTTCCTGTCTACCTACTCTATCAAAACCTTTCATAATGTTGATGACCCCTGCGGTTAAATCTTCACTTAATATTCTCTGCTCTAAGTAGAACAATCCCAGTTTTTCTAGCCCCTCCACATAATTTTTTGACTACAATTTTACAAAACTTATTTAACATGCAAATATCCTTTGTCACGATGATGTGACTTGTGCATGGGTGAATTCAATCTGTAATTTCACTGGCTGGCCAAGCATGTACTGAACTGTTTATAAAGGACTTTTTAAAGACAAGAAAAGACACTGACTAAAGATGAGTGCTACAAGTCACTTGATTTATGGCATTGCCAGTGACCAGCTTCTGGAAGGTTCTGATATGGACTTACAATTCAAAATCTGTAACTTGAAACGAGACAGAGCGAACTGCTTTAAAATGTAAGGCTATATTCCAAGGTAGGCCCTCAGGAAGTGTGAAAAGAGAGACCTTTCCTATAATCCAGATACTTATCGAAACTCGTAACTGTCTAAGAAAGAGACATTAAAATGTAAAGTGCAGGATATTGAAACAATGACTACCATAGACAAACCCACCCAAAACCCCTTGGCTTTATACAATAGGTGAAGTATTTCAAGGCAAAACTGCCCAGTCACTGCAGAGAGAGATTGCAAGCAACACAGGCGGTGCCAAGAAAGCTTTCAGAAGAGGAAACAGGCTGAAAGTTGCACCCTCACCCATACTTTCTCTTTTGTAAAATGTGTGTGTCACCCGATTCAAGAAGTCAGTTCTTCAGGAAACCTACCAGCAAACCGAGATGTTGTAAAAACTGCAACATATTCTACATCTGACCACATCCGAGAAACTAGCTAACTTAAAGCAGCCACAATGTTTAAAATCTATGCCTCAAGAACAATCAAAGGACACTTAACCGTATATTCTTTTATCTTTTTATATTGGACTCGAACTCCCCTTACCCCTGATATCTGTGTGTGTGTTTCGTGTATGTGTGTGGGCCCGAAGGCTGCCTGAGGGCCGAATGCTTGAGATCGCATTTTTAATATTTTCTCTCGGGTTTAGTGGTTAATAAATTTGCTATTTCTTTAACTCAAGAAAACCTTATTTGATTGGCTCCTCATTGCTCACAGCTTAAATAATTAACTACATTCTGATGTGGAAAAGGAAACCATCCTCGTGAAAAAGAATCTTAAAATCTTTGTTGCAACCAACCGAGGAAGTTGAACACAGGGGAGCCAGTTCATCCCTTCTCACCTGGCTATAACATTTGGTTTTGCTTTTCCTTTTCCTCCCTCAAACTTCTTAGTGCTAAATATTTTCAATTTTTTTTTCCAGCTTTTACAGTAAATATGTAGTGCTTGCTGACACTGGTGGTGGTATATCAATGTTGTGCAATCTTTTTGTTTCTGATGCACTTTTTTCACTGGTCATACCTCCCAGTTGTTTGTAAATGTTGTAAATTTTCTATCTCATTGTCACAATTCACCTGGATATTATAATTAAGCGAAATCAAAGTGAAAACATAGCTTTATATATATGCAGGGAAGAGGGACAGGGAGAAGGACAGAGGAATGGGAGAGGAGAGAGAAACAGGGAGCAAGCCATCAGCACTCATAAGTGAAACCTTGACAGTGTTACATGTATTATGTGTACTAACATTGAAGGGCCTCAGTAGACTCAAGGGCAGCCCACCTGCCCTTGAGTCTATTGAGGTCCTTCAATGGCCAATTAATAACCACTTAAGTGCCTCATCCTGCCACCCACCACTACTTTACCTGTGGCAAAGGGAGGCCTGGCAGCTTTTACTGCACAGGCTTGTGCTGGTTGGTGGGGTGGTTGGGGAGGATCCTCTTTTGAGGGTTCCCTGTGCGTATTAGAGGTACCTCCCAAAATACTCCCTTTCACCCTCTGACCCCAAACTCTCAAACCCAGACTCCCACCCTTCACTGGGGTCAGCCAGCCAGGCTCTGTCGATTCCCCAGTCTTACCTTGATGTCTGGCTCCATAGCCCCCTCTTCTTTGGGAACTGCCTATAGTCCCAGCAGTGGCCATCATTGCTGAGACTACAGAGCTGCCGACCAATCTGATTGGCTGGCAGCTCTCTAAGGCAGACTTCCTTCCCAGATTGGGGCAGAAGTCTCGCCCTGAGACAATCAATGCTGATTACAGTGTACAATGGCTGCCGGGCAGCCAGCCTTTTGGTGGGCAGGCTTCCGACTGACTTTTTAGCTGGGGGTGTGGGGAATACGGCACCCAAAAAATCCAGCCCCATCTGAGGTCTAAGCTAAAACAGCAGCAGTGGCAGCTGTGATAATCTGATACATCACAGGTAGCAAGTGGAAATCGGACACATAAACTTCTAATGTGATGGAAATGAGCTCCAACATAGTGAAAGTGACCTCCAAATTAGTGAAATCACCTGTAATGTAGTGAAAGTAAACACTCAGAACATGTACCCTGAGTAAATCTCTTTCCCACAATAAGTCAAGAAGGCAAGGATGGGATCACGATACTGGTGGCAATTTTTGCCTGTCATTCTTTTCAGTGCCACAATTATACTCTCACCTTCATTTCACTGGAAAGTTTCAGTAAGCCCTGGAAACCTGTGCACCTATGTTAAAGTTAAAAGGCTCTGTTTAAAAATCTCTTTATCACTATTAACATATGTAAATTGGCAACCCACCTCTCCCATGAGGGTTTCTCCTAACCAGCCTGACAAACTGCAGTTAAATGCAGAGGTTGGTGAGCTGGAGTTGGCTTCCCAATGCGCTGTCAGTTTAATTCCTCATCTGCATCAAAAACTATTCACTCTTAGAAGTTACAACTCACTGCCACTTACCTCACTCTAGGGGCTAGTGGCAGATGTAAAGCTTGTTTAAAAGCACAACAGCAGTGCAAATCACAATGAGAAGATTTTGAACCAAAGATTTCTCAGAATAAGGCCATAGCTAATTGAATTTAAAACCTCCCATCTAATGGTATTAAACACCCTTCCAGCCAATTGCACCACAGGAAATCAGTAGTGCACAACACTTGGTACTTCTGGGCTTAGCAGGAATCATGTAACCTTCAAGTAAAATAAGCAATTTTGCTTGGACACTTTTTTTAATAGAAGAAGACCAAGAATGTGTTCACATTTTCTGGATTTTTTTTCTGCAATATGAAACTTGCTGGTAAAAGGAATGAAATCCGCTAAACTGAATAGATTTTACAAGCCACGCGATGCATCTCAGCTTGAATCTGCTTTACAAGAAAATGCCCTCTATTAATGATTTACTTCTTGTATTTCTGAATTCATTATTCATTTCTATTATTGATGCAATTTGAATGTAGTTCAGAGGGAAGAATTCAGTTTTAGAATGAACCTCAGAGTTAAGTGTGAATAACAATAAATATGTTTCTTTTTCCAGTTGACTTTTCATCCAAATAGAAGACACAGAAGACATATCTGTAACTGCAACATTTAATGTTAGCAACAGGAAGGGCAGACTAAAAGAACCTTGGAAAATGTACTGTTATAAAACATTCACTGAGACATTTATTCCACAATAGAGTGTCATTGTACTCTCTCATTACGTATATTTGCCATTTTCCATTGTGAACTGGCCACTTGAGTGTGTTCAGTTAATACCAAATATCCATGATTTCAACTGTCAACATTTAATTTGGCCAGTTTTTCATGCATAGACATTGGCATGAGACCAGGAAAATTTGTTTTTATTCATTCCATTATGTCTCAGTTCAAACATTAAAATGAAACTGCACCATGTTTCTTATGCTGAAAATCAGACCACTGAAGGCAGTACTAAGGAAAGTGATTCCTACAATAAGAACATTATGAACCAGTTATACTGTAGATTTTGAATTATTTTAATATGTAAACTTGCTTAATGAATGAACAACATGAAATATAATTATAGCTATTTCAGTTTGACACAGGTTTGACTTCACACCAACTTCTAATTACAATTGATGCAGGCTGAACTGGTTAAAGTACTAAAGATATTTACAGCACAGAAGACAAGCAACTTCCACATCTGTGCCAGCTACTTGCTAGATTAAGCAGTTATGTGGTAGGTTCTCACAGACCTTCAGCTGAGTGCAATGCCCACCCAATGCATCAAACACTCTCTCCACATGTTCACAATGTAGCATGCCAAAGCACTTTTCACAATAAGACTCAAATTGTGTTCCACAAAGGCCACTCGCCTCTGCAGTAATTGAACAGCTCAACTACCCCATGGATGCCCATCCTTTGATCTGTTAATTCTGAATTTGTCATTCTATACTTTCAAAGGAAACCTTCTCAGAACACAGCTGAAATATAATGGAGCCAAAATTAATATGCCCCAGTCCTCCCCCTCTTGGCGATCATTGGGTAAAAATTACCACCGGACTCCTCTGATTTCTCATTGTTTCTTCAATGGAAGATTGTTAAACTCCTGGGGCAGACTTTTGTCCTTGGCGGGCAGGGTCGGCAGGGGGGATCAGAAAGCTGACTGCTGCCCGCGATCGGCACAACACTGTGGTTTCATGCTGGTGGGCCAATTTTGACCCGTCCAGCATGAAAGATGGCAGGGAAGCTCCGAGAAGGGGCAGGCAAGCGTGGGGGCATGATGTCCGCCGGGTCCAATGGCGACCTGGCAGCCAATTCAAAAGCGGCCCAGTCAGCCCTTGGAAGGCTGCCATGGAAGGACGCTGAAGACTTGATGGATTCCAGTGTGGTTGGACACGGCAGGTGGGAGGGCAGGTCGGCGGGGCAGTTGGCCCCGCGTTTCTCGGATGAGTGCCTTCCTCCCCTCCTGGAGGAGGTGGAAGCCAGGAGGGAAACCCTTGTCCCCAGAGATGGGAAGAGGAGCTCTCTGCAACTCACCAAAAAAGCCTGGGAAGAGGTGGAAAACAGTGAGAGCAGCCACGACATGGTGAGATGCACATAGGTCCACTGCCAGAAGCTCTTCAGCGATCTGCTGCGATCAGGAAGGGTGAGTACTGTGTTGACATGTGTCAATGTGCAGAACAGTCAAAGGCTGCCCATCCCTCCATGGACCTGAGGGGTCTTAGAGCCTGAGTGGCAACTGTCAATGATGCCAGAGCTGGCCAAGAGGGTGAACCTGGCTGCTTGGACTGAGTGCCTTGTGGCTCAAGGGCCATGACTCGGATATGCCCTGCAAGGTATTCCTCGGGTGGGGTTGGCCAGGCTGCAATGGCATTGCAGGTACAGAGTGGACTAAACAATGCTGCTCTGTCCTTTCAGGAGAAGACATCTCATAATAACATTGAGAGGTCACAGATTGGTGGGGGACCCCCACAGTTGCAAATCCTGATGTGCTATATGCAGAATGGCACTGGAGCTCGAGAGGTAGCATGCACCTCGGTCAAGTGGTCACAGTGAGGTTGGTATGCCAGATGAAGATAAGAGTGCAGTGCACTGTGGTGAGAATGTCGGCTATTGCAACCATTGTAGTGTTGTCTCTATATTGATGCATGCCTTAGAATTGGAGTCCCCAATGATAATCGATAGATGAGGGCACTCTGGACGTGGGAGAACATAGCAATCGCTGCAAAGTCTCTGGTTCACTCAGCCTGGCTGGCCTTATCCTTATGGTAATGAATGAAAGTCAATGCATGCCTGAACAGAGCTTCTGTCACCAGTTTGACTGCAGCAACTGTGAACAGCTGATTTGGAGGCTCTGCACAGATTTCCCCATTGAGCCATGGAAAGAGCTGGAGGCATAGAAGTTGAGGACCGCTGTGGCCTTTAGAGCCACTAGCATGGGGTGCCCACCCACACAGTCAGAACTGATCTCAGGCCCAATCCTCTGACAAATTGAGGTCACTGTCTCCCTTGAGAGGCAGAGCCTCCTTCAGCACTGCATCTCAGACATATTGAGGTAGCTGCATCGACGCCAGTAAACCTTGGCAGCGGGATGGTGCCGTCTTCTGTGGCTCCTTCAGCCTTGGGCTGCCAGCTGGCCCTGCCCCCCTTATGCCTGCACCTCTCCTTCCACCGGTCCCTCCCCAGGAGGCTGAAGAGGGACACCTGGCCTCCTCTCCCTTCTGCCCCTCTCTTCCTCCTCAGAGGGGGTGCTATCAGCAGAGACCACAATCCCCACTACCAGGGTAATGGAAGGTTGTCTGATATCCGGAAGAGCCCACACGGTCTGAATCGTCCAGGGGTCTGGAAGATATCAATGAGTCCTGAAATGAAGCCTAGAAATGCTCAGAATGAAGCTCTGAAGCAAGGTGAAGCTGTCCAGTTCAAATAAGCAACCAGCAGCACACAATCTTCAAAACTCCTCATTACTCACATTGATGATGCTGCTGACCTTTCTTAACCCGCTCACGGATGAGATTTTGCAAAATGTGGCCTGCCCGTTTTGCTTGGGCAATGGCCGAAAATTCGCACAGGCTACGTAAACTCGGAGACAATTAGTGTGTCAAGGGCCTTAACCGGCCTCTTAATTAATGGCGGGTGCACCCCCATCTCCCTCGCATGCCCGCTTGGCGAAATATCGCGAGATTGTGCGTTGACATTGGTTTGCTCGGCCGACGTCGACACTCGTAGTTTCACACTCGAGAGGGTCAGGCGTGCGACCACCCACCAAGTGAAAAATTCTGCCCCAAGAGAAACATTGTAAATGTGAGATTTGTTTGTTGTCTATGGACTCATGCTTTCAAATAGCAGCTCAACAGCAGGTCCAGTTTGAAGTGGCAGTATAAAGTCTGTGGCATGAATGCAGACTTGAAGCTTAGAAACAGCTGTTCTCCAAGCTGGAGCTTAGGCTACAATCTCTGTCTTGATTTAACTGGGTCAAAGGAAACTCTTTTTGACATGCATAATTTGCAGATCTACTTAATACAGTGAAATATTAGCTACCTCATCAGTGGCCACATCCTTTTGGTTGTTTCACACAACATTTACTATGTCTGCTGCCTCCTGCCAAGCAGAGTGTATGAAGCTCCTGTCAGAAGGTACCCTGGGGTCTCAATATATGGACTTTCTATACAGTACATGTACTGTGATTTGCTGTATATCCATTTCATTATGTAGCATGCTTGAGAATTCAATTTCCTTTTCTGAGAATTTGGCTGATATCACAAAATGGGAGGGAGGGAAGTCATTGGAAATTTTCATGAGGTTTGAAATTACACTTTGGAATTTTAATAACAATCACGTTATTCATATGAAATTCTTTTGTTCAATATTTTAACAAAAACATAAAAAACAGAAACCCGATATTGTTAAAATGGTTGAATGAGGGATTTCATACAAAATCATTGATGTCACAACTGCCTGAATTTCTAGAGCACATTTAATGTTGTTAAATTGTCCCAAGGTGTTTCACAGAAGCATTATCAAACACAATTTGACACGTAACTACATAGCCAGATATTAGGAGAGGTAACTGGTGAAAGAGTTAGGTTTAAGAGGCAGCTTAAAGGAGGAGGGAGAGTTAGAGGTTCTGAGAGACTTAAGGAATTTTATTCATTGTGCTAAGGGCCTGGACAGCTGAAGGCCACCAATGGTAGGACAAAGAAAACCTGCAATGTAGCAGGGGTCAGAATTGGAGAAATACAGAGTTGTTAGAGCCTTGTGGAGCTAAAGGAGGCTACAGAAATAGGAGGGGGTGAGGCTTTGGTGGGATTTGAAAGTAAGGACCGGAAGCGAATGGCGGTCAGTGCAGGGGTGATGGCTGACTGTAAGTTGGTAAGAGTTAGTACACAGGCAGGAGAGTTTTGGATGAGCTCAAGTTTATCGATAGTGCAGGAAATGAGAGATCAGCCAGGGGAGCACTGGCATAGTTGAGTCTGGAGGTAACAAAGATATGGATGAACTTTCAGCAGCAGCTGGACTGAGGCAGGGGCAGAGGCAGGCGTTATTATGAGGTGGAAGTAGGCCCTTCAGATGATAAAGAGACATGGAGTCAGAAGATCAGCTCAGTATCAAATTGAGTACAGTTGCAAACAGTCCAGTTCAGCCTCAGACAGTGATCAACGAGGGGTATGATTCAATGCCTGGGGAACAAAGTTTGTGACAAGGTATGACGACAATGGCTTCGGGCCTCCCAGTATTTAATCCAATTCTGAATATCAGAGAATGTGAGATATTATGTGCAGGCGGTGGTCAGGTAGAGTTAGGTGTCATCACATGATACCAATAGCAGTGAATCCACATAAGTGGCCTAGATTCTCCCAAGAATAGTAATTTTAGTCATTTGGTAGTACAGAACTTGAGTATTGCTAAAAAAAGAGACATATCAAAGCTTCGACATGTCTCTTTTTTCATCAATAGCGATTTTGTTGCATTTTTTTAAACAAAATTTGAAATGCTGCCTGCTTGCTCAGGGGCTAATATTCAGATGTGTGGTTATGCAGGAAGCCTTGAACCCTCTTGTGTCCCCCCCACCCCCCCCCCCAAAATCGCATGACAGAAGTTTTCATAAGCATGGGTTAAGCCAGAGACCCACATTAATAAGGTATTCATCAGTAAAGCCTGCCAACTCCAACTGGGGGGCACCACTGGCTCCAGTCCTGGCAAAACCATGAGGACTGCAAGCCAAGCAATTTCAGGGTTATGATGCTCAATTAGTGTTTGCTTTTAAATCAGTCATAGCCTTACAATATTACCAAAATTTCTCTATTAATAAGTAAATTCTCTGTCAATGGTTTTCATGATTGATCAGTACAAAATATTTCAATTTATACCATTACCACAATTCCCTGGAAAATATCAGGTTGTCATATCATTTGAAGAGGGATGATGAAGTTAGTAATTACATTAAAAAAGAAACATATAGTCAGTCTGTATACAATAAACAAGAAAGTCTTTTAGGTTAAGTGGAATGTTCTATGGAATCTCCATGAATTGGAAGAATGTACCATGGTCTTTTTGCATCAATGATGATAAATTTCTGTGTGACTTCTCTTCAGCAGTCGTAACTTCAGCAGGTTCATTAACTGAGTTCCCAATGACCTTGCTCTGAGATTACAAGAGTGGAGTGAGAGAAACTTCGAGGAAACTCAACACCTGCATAACCTATTATGGAAATCACTGTGACGTGATGGACTGAACATGGTTACTGTGGGATAAGGTAGGCTGCCAGAACCATCAAAAGACCTCAAAGAAGAACTTCAAAGCAATGAAACTTCTGTGGATTCTGAGAGATACAGATCAAGATTTACTCTGCAGTAGTGTATGATTATGTGGTCTATGGGTCTTAATATTATTGATGATAACAAATATTAAAGAATGGTTCATACAATTAAAAGTAAAGTCATGTTGAACAACCTTCTATTAAAATTAGCACGCTCAATCCTCAAGCAAACGATATGTAACTTAGGAAAAAGAAAAGACATTTCAAAAGCTGCAGTTAAAATTTCAGTGAGAAAGGTCTTTGTTGATATCATAAATGCTTACGTAAGAGCAGCGCCTATTGATTTTAACGATTCCTGAAAGATTACCTCTGAATAAGAGTGAGACAATAAATTTTCAACAAAAAAATGTATTCTAGGCAGAGAAATACTATATATTGCCAGGAATAAAACCATAAGAATGGACTATGAAACTAGGAGTTTTACTGTCCACGAAGGTGTCTATTGTGCAATCCTTATTTCTGTGATGTACCGGCAATGCATCTCTATCTTCTGTCTATCATTCCTCCCTAGTGGTCCGCTGTCCAGACTTGGTTATCTCTTGCTTCCTTAGAGCCATGGCAAGAATTTCTGAAGCTTTACGATGTCTGATTTTGTAAACTTGGATCCAAGATGTTCAGAATGTACAGTGGATGTGACCTCTTTTTATTTCCTAAGATGCTTTACTATCAGAGTTCTCAAATAAATCTACATATATTTTGCTATCTGAACTCAAGAAACTTTGAAGAAAGTGTTGTCAACATTGCAAGATCAAATAAAAAATCTTGGTGGAATATCCACTCCGGAAAAAGCATATTGTTCATGTACAGAGAAGTGTTGCTGACAGAGAGATACCCAGAATGAAAGAGTGGATGCATGTGCCTGTAACTGGTAAATATGGATGCTATTAGTGTAGGAAATTATCTTGAAAGTGCACTTCTGCCTAGTTTTTTAATCCATTCTTGGGATGTGAGCATCACTGGCAAGGTCACCATTCCAGCAATAGTGCTGCTGACCAGAACGAGCTGCGTCCTTTGGCCAAGCTGTTTCAGTACAGCGACAGCACTGGCATCTACCTGGCAATGTGGAAAATTGCCCAGGTATGTCCTGACCACAAAAAGCAGGACAAATCCAACCCGGCCAATTTCAGCCCCTTCAGTTCACACTCGATCATCACCAGAGTGAAGGAAGGGGTTGTCGACAGTGCTACCAAGTGGCATTTACTTAACAAAAACCTGCTCACTGACGCTCAGTTTGGGTTCCACCAGGGCCACTCAGCTCCTGATCTCATTATAGCCTTGGTCCAAAAATGGACAAAAGAGCTGAACTCAAGAGGTGAAGTGAGAGTGACTGCCCTTGACATCAAGGCAGCATTTGACCGAATGTAGCATTAAGGAGCCCTAGCAAAACTAGAGTCAATGAAAATCAGGGGGAAAACTGGAGGGAGTCATACCCAGCACAAAGGAAGATAGTTGTAGTTGTTGGATGTCAAAAACCTCAGTCCCAGCTCACTGCAGGAGTTCCTCAGTATAGTGTCTTAAGCTCAAGCATCTTCAGCTGCTTCATCCGCAACATTCCCTCCATCATAAGGTCAGAAGTGGGGATGTTTGCTAATGATTGCACAATGTTCAGCACCATTTACAACTCCTCAGAAACTGAAGAAGTCCATATCCAAATGCAGCAAGACCTGGACAATATTCAGGCTTAAAGCCAATTTAACAAATCAGGCCTAAAAGTTATTCAGGTCTTGCTGCATGCTGACATGAAATGCTTTAGTATCTGCAGAGTTGTAAATGGAACTGAACATTGTGCAATGGTCAGCAAACACTTTTGACCTTATGTTAGAGAGAAGGTCATAATGGAAGCAGCTGAAGATCATTGTGCCTAGGATACTCCCTTAGGAACTCACACAGTGATGTCCTGGGCTGAGATGATTTGCCTCCAACAGCCACAAGCTTCCTTGTGCTAGGGATGACTCCAACCAGTGGAACATTTTCCACTTGATTTCCATTGATTTCAATTTAGCTAGGCCTCCTGGATGCCACACTCAGTCAAATTCTTGGTGTAAGGGCACTATCATTTAACCCCAGTATTTAACTCTTTTGTTTATGTTTGGACCTAGGCTGTAATGCGGTCTTGAGCTGAGTGGCCCTAGTGGAACCCAAACTGAACGTTAGTGCAAAGGTTATTGTTGTGAAAGAATTACTTAAAAGCACTGTTGAAGACAGCTTCCATCAGGTTGCTCAAAGAACATAAGAACTAGGAGCAGTAGTAGGCCATTTAGCCCTTTGAGGCAGAACCGCCATTGAGATCATGGTTGATCTTCTACTTCACCACTGTTTTCCTGCACTATCCATGGAACCATATAAAAGTTGTCGTGTTGAAAAAGGCCTTTCTGCCTACTGTGTCTACCTCGACCAAAAAAGAGAAAAATAAAAACTAGTCGCTCATTTTGATCCCACTTTCCAATACCAGGTCCATAGCCCTGCAGGTTACAGCACTTCATGTGCATATCCAGGTACCTTTTAAATGAGTTGAGCATTTCAGCCTCAACTACCAACTTAGACAGTGAATTCCAGATGCTCACCACCCACTGGATACAAAAGCATTTCCTCATGTCCTCTCTAATCCTCGTACCAATCACCTTAATTCTATGCCCCCTGGTGATTCACCCCTCAGCTAGGGGAAACAGGGCTTTCCTATCTGCCCTATCTGGGCCCCTCATCATTTTGTACACCTCAGTTAGGTCACCCCTCAGCCTCCTCTGTTCTAAGGAAAACAACCCAGTCTATCCAATCTTTCCTCATAGCTGCAATTTTCAAGGCCCGCAACATTCTTGTAAATCTCCCCTGTATGTTCTCCAGAGCAGTTATGTCCTTCCTGTAATGTGGTGACCAGAACAGCACACAAAATTCCAGCTGTGACCTAACCAGTGTTTTATACAGTCCCAGCATTACATCCCTGCTTTTGTATTCAATACCTTGTCCAATAAAGGAAAGCATTCCATATGCTTTCTTTACCACCTTATCTACCTGTTCTGCCACCTTCAGGGACCTGTGGACATGCAATACAAAGTTTCTCACTTCCTCAACCCTTCTCAATATCCTGCCATTTATTGAGTGAAGTAGAGGGTGAGAGGAGGACCTGGGACAGGCATTCATAGAGTTATAGAGGTCTACAGCACAGAAAAAGACCCTTTGGCCCATCAAGTCTGTGCCAATCAAACAAGTAACTAAGTATTCTAATCCCATTTTCCAGCACTAGGCCCATAGCATTGTATGCCATGGCATCGCAAGTGCACACCCACATACTTCTTAAATGTTATGAGGGTTTTTGCCTCTACCACCCTTTCAGGCAGTGAGTTCCAGGTTCCCACCACCTTCTGGGTGAAAAAATTCTTTCACACATTCCATCTAAGCCACCTGCCCCTTACCTTAAATCTATGCCCCCTGGTTATTGATCCCTCCATCAAGGGGAATAGTTCCTTCCTGTCTACCCTATCTATGCTCCCATAATATTATGCGCCTCAATCATGTCACCCCTCAATCTCCTCTGCTCCAGGGAAAATTACCCCAATCAGCAGCACTTAGAGGAAAATGTGAGAGGAGGACCCTAGGACAGGCAGTCAGTACCACCTAGAGGAAAATGCGAGAGGAGGACGCTGGGACAGGGTGTCAGCAGCACCTGGAGGATCTAGCCTAGCAAGAGAATCTAACATTTAGTCTTTGTTTAACTCCAGAACACTAGTGTTCTGGAGTTAAACAAATGTAACTACATAGGCATGAGGGCAGATTTGGCCCTAATGGACTGGGCAGGAAGACTACAAGGTAGGACAGTTGATGAACAGTGGCAGATATTTAAGGAGATATTCAATCCCTCCCAAGTAAAATATATTCCAAAGAGGATGAAAAATGGTAAGAGGGGGGAAAAGCATCCATGACTAAGCAAGGGAGTTAAAGATAACATAAAGGCAAAAATTAAAGCATACCAAATTGCAAAGGTCAGTGGCAGGCTGGAAGATTGGGAAACTTTTAAAGATCAACAAACGGTTATTAAAAAAACAATAAAAAGAGCAAATGTAAATTATGAAAGAAAACTAGCGCAAAATGTAAAAACTGATCATTAAAGCTTCTACGAGTACATAAAAGGAAAAAGAGTAGCTAAAGTGAATGCTGGTCCCTTGGACGATGAGACTGGGGAGTTAATAGTGCGGAATGCAGAAATGGCAGAGAAGCTTAATCAATATTCTGCCTCAGTTTTCACAGTGGAGAACACCAATACCACACCAATAGTAACAGGCAGAGCAGAGGGTATAGAGAAGGAGGAACTTAGAAAAATCACCATCATTAGAGAAAAAGTACTGAGAAAACTATTGGGATTAAAGGGTGACAATTCTTCAGGACCTGACGGCCTACACCCCAGGGTCTTAAAGGAAGTGGCAGTGGAGATAGTGGCTGCTTTGGTAATAATATTCAAAAATTCCCTGGATTCTGGAAAGGTTCCAGTGGATTGGAAAAATGCTAATATAATTCCCTTATTCAAAAAGGGTGGGGGGGGAGTCAGAAAGTAGGAAACTGTAGGCCAGTTAGTTTAATGTCTGTCATTGGGAAATTATTGGAATCCATTTAAGGAAGAAGTAATGGGGCATTTGGAAAGTCAAAATGCAATCTATCAGAGTCAGCATGGTTTTATAAAGAGTAAATCGTGTTTGACTAATTTGCTAGAATTCTTTGAAGATGTGACAAGCAAAGTGGAGAATGGGAATCCTGTAGATGTAGTATATCTGGACTTCCAGAAGGCCTTTGATAAGGTGCCACACAAAAGATTGATACACAAGATAAGATCACATGGAGTTAGGAGTAATATATTAGCTTGGATAGAGGATTGGCTAACCAACAGAAAGCAGGGAGTTGGGATAAATAGGTCTTTTTGTGGATGGCAAGCTGTAACTAGTCGGGTGCCACAGGGTTCGGTCCTTGGGCCCCGATTATTTACAGTCTGTATTAATGACTTGGATTCAGGGATAGAAGGTACTATAGCTAAATTTGCAGATGACACCAAAATAGGTGGGAAAGTGAATTGTAAGGAAGAAATAAGAAATTTACAAATGGATATGGACAGGTTAGGTGAATGGGCCAAAATTTGGCAGATGGAGTATAACGTGGATAAGTGTGTGGTTATCAATTTTGGTTGGAGAAATAAAAAGGCGACTTATTATTTAAATGGAGAGAAACTTCAGAATGCTTCAGTGCAGAGAGATCTGGGTGTCCTTGTGCATGAATCACTGAAAGCTAGTATGCAGGTACAGCAGGTAATAAGGAAGGCAAATGGAATTTTGGCTCTTATTGCTAAAGGAATAGAGTATAAAAATAGGGATGTGTTGCTGCAACTGTACAAGGCATTGGTGAGACTGCACCTGGAGTACTATGCAAAGGTTTGGTCCCCTTAATTGAGGAAGGATGTAGTTGCATTGGAGGTGGACTAGATTGATTCCAGAGGTGTGGGGCTTATCTTATGAGGAGAGATTGAGCAGTTTAGGCCTATACTCGCTAAAGTTTAGAAGGATGAGAGGAGATCTAATTGAGGTTTAAAAGATGCTAAAAGGGATAGACAAAGTAGATGTGGAGCAGATGTTTCCCCTTGTGGGGCATTCTAGAATGAGAGGCCATCCTTTTAGGCTAAGGGATGGTAGATTTAAATCAAAGATGAAGAGGAATTACTTTTCTTAAAGGGTCGTGAATCTATGGAATTCAATAACTCAGAGTGCAGCGGACGCTGAATAAATTTAAGGAGGAGATAGACAGATTTTAATTAGTACTGGGTTGAAAGGCTATGGGGAGAGGGTGGGAAATTGGAGTTGAGGCCGAAATGAGATCAGCCATGATCGTAATGAATGGCGGGGCAGGCTGGAAGGGCTGAACTGCCTACTTTTGCTCCTAGTTTTTATGTTCTATACTCAAGTAGGAGTAAGGGAAAATAAAAGCAAGGGTTAAGGTATGTTTGGGGAGCTCAGTCCCATGATTTGCACATACTGCACTATGTGGGAAATCCTAAACACCCCTGGCAGTCTGGATGACCATGCGTGTAGGCGGTGTCTCTGGCTGGAGCAACTCGAGGTCCAGGTTTTGGAACTTGAGGGGCAGCTGGGGGCACTACGTTGCTTTCACGAGGCTGGGAGGTTCATGGATAGCACGTTTCCGGATGTGGTCACCCCGCAGCTTAGGGAATTGCAAGCAGAGAGGGAATGGGTGACCACAAGATAGAAGAAGGGGGCCAGGCAGGTAGCGAGAGAATCCCCTGTTTGCATTTCACTCACAACCCATTTTCTGGCCTTTGAAAATGGTGAGAGTGACGGTTCCTCTGTGGAGGCCAACCAAAGCCAAGACCATGGCACTATGTGTGGTCCAGCTGCTCAGTGGGGGAGGAAAAAGTGTGGAAGGGCAATATTGGTAGGGGATTCATTCATGAGGAGAGTAGACAGGTAATTCTGTGGCCATAGATGTGACTCCAGGATGGTATGATGCCTCCTGGGTGCCAGGGTCAAGGATGTCACAGAATGGTTGCAGGGCATTCGGAAGGGGGAGGGTGAACAGCCAGACGTCATGGTCCATATTGGGACCAATGACCTTGAAAGAAAAAAAAAGGAGGTCCTGCAAGCAGACTTTAAGGAGTTAGGTAGGAAACTGAAAACCTGGACTTCAAAGGATTACTCCCGGTGCCATGTGGTAGTGAGTAAAGGGACAGAAGGATACAGCAGATGAATGAGTGGCTGGAGAGATAGTCAGGAGGGAGGGCTTTAGATTCCTGGGGCATGGGGACCATTTCTGGGGGAGGTGGGACCTGTACAAATCAGACAGGTTACATCTGAACAGGAATGGGTTCAGCATCCTCGCGGGGATGTTTGCTAATGCTGGTGGGGCAGATTTAAACTAAACTGGCACAGGATGAGATCCTGAAAGGTAGTTCAGAGGGGAGAGAAACTGAGATGGAATTAGAAGTTAAAACACTAGTAAGTGAGTCTGGAGGGCAGAAGAAACATAGGCTACATAAGAAAGAGGTGATTTTAGCAAGACTAAATGGAATATACTTTAATTCAAGGAGCCTGAGGAACAAGACAGACAAGCTGAAGGTTCAGATCAGCACATGGGAATATGATATTATAGCTATGACCGAGACTCGGCTAAAAGAAGGGCAGAATTGGCAGCTCAACCTGGTTATGGGGCATTCAAATGAGATAGAGAGGGGGTTAGAAGAGGAGAGGAGGTCACAATATTGATCAAGGAATCAATTATATCAGTGAGGAGGGATGATATCTTGGAAGGATCATCAAATTAAGCCAAATTGGTAGAAGTAAAAGACATAAAAGGGGCAACCACGCTGTTGCGTGTATACTTTAGGCCCCCAAACAGTCATGGAGAGATAAAGGATCAAATATGTAATCAAATTTCAGAAAAATGTAAGAATAATAAGGCAGTTGTAGCTACCCAAATATTAACTGGGATAATTTTAGTGTGCAAGGTAGGGAGGGAGCAAAATTTTTAAGTTGCACGCAGGAGAACTTTTTTAGCCCATACATAGAAAGCCCAACAAGGGAGGGGGCAGTTCTGGACATAATATCTGGAAATGTGTCCGGGTAGTTGGAAGGCATATCAGTAGGGGAGCATTTTGGAGATAGTGACCATAATTTAGTTAGATTTAGGACAGTTATGGAAAAGGATAATGTTGGGCCGGGAATAAAAGTTCTAAACTGGGAAAGGCTAATTTTACTAAGATGAGATATGATTTGGCCCTAGTGGACTGGGAGCAGCTACTTGCAGATAAAACTGTGTCAGAGCAGTGGGAGGCATTCAAGGAGGAAATAACAACAGTACACGGCGAATATGTTCCCGTAAGGACAAAGGGGGGACCAAGTCCAGAGAACCTTTGATGTCAAGAGCAGTCTTAACAATTACTTCAATTACTTTATTAATGGCCTTAATAGGCTGCTTACATATCAATAGGTGTGCAGCCAACTCCAAAGCGTGCCTGCCAAACGAAACATCGCGATGATGTCAGGATGCACATCTTAGGTCATCGTGCATCATTTTACGTGTCAGTGTGTGAGGCCCGCCCCCACGTGCCGGCTGAAAAATCCTGCCCATAGAGATTTACAGCACAGATGGAGGCCATTCCACCATTGCGTCTATGCTAGTCAACAAAGATCTGACTACACAAATCCCATTTTCCAAAGCTTGGCCCATAGCCCTTGAGGTTATGGCAACACAAGTGAATATCTAAATACTTCTTAAAATGTTACGAGAGTTTCTGGCTTAATCACCGTTTCAGGCACTGAATTCCAGACTCCCCCCACCCTCCAGGTGAAAATGTTTCTCCTCAACTTCCCTCTTAGCCTCCTATCTCATACCTAAAATCTATGCCCCTTGGTTATTGACCCTTCTACTAATGGAAAAAGTGCCTTCCTATCTATGTCCCTCATAATCTTATGCACCTCTATCAGGTCCCCTCTGAACCTTTATTGCTCCAAGGAAAACAACCCCAGCCTATCCAATCTTTCCTAATAGCTCAGACCCTCCAGTCTAGACAGCATCCTAATAAATCTCCTCTGCACCCTCTCCAGTGCAATCACATCCTTCCTATAATGTGGCGACCAGAACTGCACCCAGTACACCAGCTGGCCTCACTAAGGTTCTATACAACTCCAACGTGACCTCCCTACTTTCATAATCTATGCCTCAATTGATAAAGGTAAGTGTCCCTTATGCCTTTTTCACCACCCCACTAACATGCCCCTCTGCCTCGATTGACACACACGCCAAGGTCCCTTTGTTCCTCAGAACTTCCTAGTGTCACGCTGTTCATTGAATACTTCCTTGTCAAATTACTCCGTCCAGAGTGTATTACCTCACACTTTTCAGGGTTAAATTCCATCTGCCACTTATCTGCCCATTTGACCATCCCGTCTATATCTTCCTGTAGCCCAAGACACTCAACCTCACTGTTAACCACCTGGCCAATCTTTGTGTCATCCGCAAACTTACTAATCCTACCCCCCATATAGTCATCTATGACATTTATATAAATGACAAATAATAGGGGACCAAGCACAGATCCCTGTGGTACGCCATTGGACACTGGCTTCCAGTCACTAAAGCAGCCTTCTATCATCACCCTCTGCCTCCTACAACTAAACCAATTTTGAATCCACCTTATCAAATTACCCTGTATCCCATGTGGGACCTTGCTGAAATCCATATGAACTACATCAACTGCACTACCCTCATCTACACACATGGTCACCTCCTCAAAAAATTCAATCAAATTTGTTAGGCGTGTATATGTATGTTATATATGTGTATATATTTTAACCTGTGTAAATTAATAAAATGTTTCAATTAGTTTAATATAAAGCCTCGAGAATTGATGGTCTGATTCCTCAATTTAAGTTCGCACCTCAAACATAACACTTAAAATTATAGGTTATGACAATTGTTTAAAGTTTCCATCTGGGATTTTTAAATAACTCCACTTTACTAACTGCATCGATCATAACATCTGCCCATTCAATTAAACCATTGATATATTTCTGGAGACAATAGCTATCCTCTTCACTATCTACTATGTGCCCAATTTTTGCGTCATCTGCAAATTTCCTGATCATGCCTCCCACATTTAAGTCCAAATCATTAATATATACAACAAACAGCAAGGGCCCCAACAAGGAGCCCTGTGGAATGCCATTGTAAACCACTTTCCACTCACAAAAACATCCATTGACTTTGTTTCGTGTCATTGACCCAATTTTGAATCCAACTCGCCACCATCCCCTGTACCTCATGGGATCTCACTTCTCTGACCTATCTGCCATGTGGGATCTTGTCAAATGGCTCACTAAAATCCACTGCACTACCCTCACCAATCCTCCTTGATACTTCTTCAAAAATTTGATAATGTAAGGGAGGTGATGGCAATGGTGATAGTGTAGTGGTATCATTGCTGGACTAGTAATCTAAAGACCCAGGGTAGTGCTTTGCGGACCTTGGTTCAAATCCTACCATGGCAGATGTTGGGATTTTTATCCAAGATCTGGAATTAAAAATCTAATGATTGCCGTAAAAACCTTAGCAAAACTGGAGTCAATGGGAATCAGGCAGAAAACTGCAGGAGTTCCTCAAGGTAGTGTCCTAGGCACAAACATCTGCAGCTGCTTCATTAATGACCTTCCATCATAAAGTCAGAAGTGGGGATGTTCGCTGATGATTGCACGATGTTCAGCACCATTCATGACTCCTCAGATACTGAAGCAGTCCATGTCCAAATGCAGCAAGACTTGGACAAGATCCAGGCTTGGGCTGACAAGTGGCAAGTAACATTTGCACCACACAAGTGCCAGGTAATGAGCATCTCCAACAGAGAGAATCTGACCATCACCCCTTGACATTCAATGGCATTGCCATCACTGAATCCCCCATTATCAACATCCTGGTGGTTACCATTTACCAGAAACTGAGTTGGACTAGCCATATAAATACAATGGCTACAGGAACAGGTCAGAGGCTAGGAATCCTGCAATGATTAACTCATCTCCTGACTCCCTAAAGCCTGTCTACCATTTACAAGGCACAAGTTAGAATGTGATGGTATACTCTATAAGGTGTGATTCCATGTGTATGATTCTGTCAGGCTGTTGCTTGACTAGTCTGTGAGAACACTCTCCCAATTTTGGCACAAGCCCCCAGGTGTCAGTAAGGAGGACTTTGCAGGGTTGACAGGGCTGAGATTGCCATTGTCATTTCCAGTGCCTAGCTTGATGCCTGGTGGTCCAGCTGGTTTCATTCCTATTTATTGACTTTTTATTGAAAATTTGCGTTTGTGTACATCATTGTGAGGAAAATAGGGGAGGAAGGCTTTCCAGGAGCTCCTGACCACTAATGTCACTTCCCATAAGATGTTATGTCAGATCTATAATGCATCAGTTCAAGTATGTGTGGGAATACTATAATAGGCTAGATCATATATTTCACAGATAGGACAGATAGAGTTTCAGCGTAGTATTTTGTCCAGAAGTTTGCACCTCCAATAAGGCAGCATTTCACCAAACTTGCACTTGGGTCTCAGCTTAATTAAAGAGTTGAATTTCTGCATTCATTCAATTATCTATTTTGGCCATTTCTGTAGGATTTTCCTGGATCTTCTGCTGTATACTATCCTGGTAAGCATTTTGTGATTTGAACAAGTGCTATCCTACAAGCATATATTTCAAATTCATGAAATTTGAATAATCAGGTTTAGGACTGCCAGTTTATTTTGGCAATCTCTTCGTGAAGAGAATAAAACAATTTGAGCAAATGTTGAAGCCAAAAATAGAGCTAAATGTCTGTCTAAGACAGCTGGGCTAGTTGATTTTTAGGAAAAAAAATGACATAATACCTGACCCTGGGTAAGTGGAGATAGTGAGAAACTATTTTGTGTTTGTAGATATGACTGAGGCATGCAGTTTACTTGATGTAGCCTCATAATGTGGCTGTTTTCAATGGTCTCACCCTTAAATTGACAGACAGAAACAAATACAAAACTTACATGGACTGCTGACTGCCACAAAGATCTTGAACAATCCACACTAGTCAAACATCAGTGCCCTCATACTGGTACTTCACAGGTTTGACAACTCATTCAACATGCGATTAAAGGATTTTACTGGTATTATTCTAAGGATGCAATGACAGTGAAGGAATAATTTCAGATTGAAAACTGTCGATATCGAATTTGTTAAACGATTCCAATTATATATAACAATTGCTACTAACTATTTGAGGATTAAATATAGGTTACTAAATGATTCTACGAGATTTATCTCCTGCTTGTTAACTCTCTCGATTGCCAATTTTGCTGATATAAGCAAATTCTGCAGTTTGGTATGTGCACAACAGACTGGAGCAGCGAAACTCATAACGAAGCTCAACATATTATTAACTTAAGTATTGGCTATGGTCAGTTGATAATATTTTTTTCTCCACAGCATAAAATTGTAGGTTCAAACTTTATTCCAGAATTTGAACACATACACGAATGTTGCACTTCAATGCTGTATTGAGAGCACTGAACTGTTAAGGTACTGTTTTTTGCATAAGGAATAGAACAAAGCCTCCACTGCCCTCAAACAGCTCCCAAAAATAGATTATTCAGTCATCGATCTCAATTGTTGTTTATAGGGTCTTTGTATAAAATAAATTTTTGGATTTACGTATGCAACAACAGCTAATGCACTTCAAAATTAATTGGATCTGAAGGTGCTTCGGGATGTCCTGATTATATGAGGTACTATAAAAATGCATGTTTGTTCTTTTGGGCAGGCCAGGAGTTTATCACTGATATAGCTGGAAAATGCAAACATCCAAGATTTTGCAAGATTTGCAGATTATGGCAGAATGTTGCACCATGGGTTCTACACCCACTTAAGTTGTACACATCCAATCATTAGAAATCTTCTGATATTAACCTTAATTTTATATTATTCATAAGGTCCCAGCACATAGTTGACAAAGAGTTAGGAATAACACACCTGGCGTAGTTGAATACTGCATTCATTTTTAAAAAAGGAAGTTTTATTTTTAGTAAGCAAATGTTGTGGAGAAACAATTGTATCTACAGTTCTAATGATAGAAAACAAGGAGGAGCACTTTGACTTAGGGCTGAGCTGCAGTAATAGAGGTGCTATTGCAAGAAAGTTGTCCTGTTTGGCATTGCATGGCACTTGCTCACGGTCTTTCCATGTTACACACTGACCACTGCCTCATATAAAACATGCAGAATACTGTACAGCCCATTCTGCAGCAGAAATCTCTGTTATTATGGGTTTATCTCAGGATTCAATGGCTTCTTACTCTAGAAGAGATCTTGGATTTTCCACACCCGCCCACCGCCGGGATCTTCCAGTCCCACCGCAAGTCAATGGACCGGCAGGTCCCTCCCACGGTGGGGCCGGAAAATCCTGGCCCTTGCTGCAGGTAATGGTCTTTAGTTGAAAAACATTTATTTACATGCTAAGAATTTACAAAGGTTAAATAAGACCAAAATGTAGCTGGAGCTACTCTCCGAGATGTTTCACACTCATCCGCTTTCAGTGAATGACATCACTGTATTATTGCTCTTTACGCACATGTCAGGAGCTATCATTAAAGTTCACCTTTTGCTCTACAAAATCTAACCCTGGCCACATTTTATTACTGAAACCCTCGTCATACTTACACCTTAAAAGGCTTCCATGCAACAAACGTTTCTAACAAAACCTCGGTGTGTATGATGTACCTGTTCAGCTATTTGATAGTTGAAATATGTGCATCTTGGTCTCAATAACCCTCACGACTATGGAGAATCCTGTAAGCTAGAAAAATCATAGAGCTTTCTCATTCTGCCATTACTTTTCCTGTGGAAAGTAATGAAGGTGTGTGCCCTGGTGAACAATGCATTGGTGACATGTTTAATTTCTTTAAAAGGACAAATATTCCCAACATTCCCATGGTTGCCTCAAAGGAACTGAAATTGATGTCAGGTGTGACCTTGCCTGCCAAATGAAATGTCATCCTAATAACTGAAGTGGTCTCCTCCTTGTTAAACAGTGTGTAGCATTTTAGCTTTAAGAAAATACACCCTGAAAGGTTTGAATGTTAATGGCCATTAAAACCTGATTTTTATAGAGTGATCTAAGGGATAGCAAATACATAGGTAAAAGGCCAGAAATTACATGACAATGAACTTGAACAATGCTGACTGTTCATAACAGTATGATGGTCTAAAAGACAATGCTAGGATAGTATCAGAGCTGATGGTGGCAATGTCACTGGATTAGTAACCCAGAGCCCCAGGCTGATGCTCTGAGGGGCATGGGTTCCAATCCTACCACGGTAGCTGGTGGAACTTGAATTCAATTAATACCCTCAGTAATGATGACCAGAAAAGCTAGCTTTTTTTTTGTTGTAAAAACCCAACTAGGTCACTAATGCATTCTAGGGAAGGAAATCTGCCTACATGACCCACATGATGTCGTTGACTCTTAACTGTCCCCTGAAATGGCCTAGCAAGTTATTAGGATCAAGTGCCACTAAGGATGGGCAACAAATGCTGGCCTTGCCAGCGATACCTGCATCCCCTGGAAGAACAAAGAACAAAGAACATGCTGTGTGAATGCAGCAAGGACAGTGACCATGTATGACAGACAATCAGCACACCATCAAACTGAAGTAATGGTTCTGATCCAGAACATCACTCTCCCATCTCCAAGATATTCAGGGCTAGAAAGCACCATTTTGAGGCAGACATTTGAAGCATTGATATAAGGAATAAGGGACAGGAAGGTTTTAAAATGCAACCCCCTTGTGTCTCAAAAGTCCAGTTCCAACAAACCCTTTGGAATGCAAACTAACCAATGAAAAGTTAATTTGTGAGACAGATACACTTTAGCCTGGATTTTAGCTGACAGAGCAGTTTCTTGCTGGGTGTGGCAGGGTTGCTGATATTAGGTTAGGAAACCCAAAATAATACATTTCCAAACTGTCCTACAGTTTTTAACTGCAGGGCTTATCCAAATATATTTCTGCTGTGTTCACGCCCATAGGCAACTTGATTGACAGCCTAGTCTTTCGAATGGGAAATTTGCTTCACAAGGCAGAAACCTATGAGGACAGCTAGCTGTTTGGGGGGGTGAGGGGGGGGTGGTAAGAGAGATTGTGAGATAGTTCCGGATTGAGGAGCTCAGACTTGATTGCAGAGGTTGGCAGGGCTTGATGGTGATTACGGGAGTGCCCAATGGTGATTGGTGATCCTAACCACGAGGGGTGCCTTATGGTATTTAAACTCAGAAATAAGTTTAAAAATGAAATAGCTGATAAAATGAATGTCAGGAGCCTCAATATAATACTTAATTAATCAACTTGCTTTCAGTGAATGGATTGGTTGCTTCCCTCTGGAGGTGAGTAGGTTCCTGATTCAGATATTTTGCCTTTTAACCTCTGACACAACCCCAACCCATCAGTATTTTTTTCAAAGTCAGGGCTCAGTGTTTTACTTTAACAATGGACAGAAAGTTCCATGGCAATTGCACAAAAGCATATCGATGGCCACCCATAATGCCTGACAAGTGCTATCTGTAATGTCGCCATCTCATGGCCATTTGTGTTTTCATGGATATAAGAAAAAACAAATCCAACCAGTTTTCTTTTATCCTTCCACCATGTTGTACACAAGTGATTTTGTCTGGCAAGATATAACAGTTTGGCAATGAGGATGGGATTGTGGGTTTCCTGAAAACTTTGGGTTGGAGGAGTTCTCAGCTAACCAGCTGAGGGACTAGTGAGTGTTCTTTGTTGAGAAAAAAGCTTAAAAATCTGGTTTAAAAAAAAATTGTGTTGCACACATGGACAGACTCACCATCCAGGATGGCTGCCTCAATGGGAATTATCAGGTGACTGGGGCAGTACAGCCAAGACTGAGAGTCTTTCAGTGCATATGTGGAACAGTGGCAGATGTTTGTCACTGCTAAAAATTTCCTCAAAGATCCTGACAATTCAGCTGTCAACCAAGCAGAGTGGGAAAGTGAAAGAGTGACATTTTTGACTGAAATAGGCCCAGCGACACACAAGAATTTTTTTGCCCCAGCAAAGCCAAAATACATGCCGCTGATGGACATTTTGATTAAGCTTGAGCTCCAAGCCTTTGGAAATTGAGGAAGGCTATCACTTTGGAACATGGGATCAGCTGCCCAATGAGGAGATTGGGGAGTTTATTGTGACCTTTAAAAAGCTGTCAATTCATTGTAATTTTGGAGAATTTCAAGAAAGGGCGTTGCATGACAAATTTGTTGCGGCTTATAAAGTGAGTGCATTTACAGTAACTTGATGACATTGCCAAAGTTGACTTTTGACAAAGTTTACCAAACAGCATTGTCCATGGACATGGTGGAACATGTCTCAAGGGAAGTCAGAGTTAACAACCATCAGTCATCTGCTGAAGTAAACAAACTGCAGATGAGCAAGTAGATGGCCCCAACGACAGCAGTTGGTAGTAGCAGTGGTACAACAAAGTCCTGTTACTGATGTTTGGGCCAACAGTGGGGACATTATTGTCCACTTGTGAAGGCAGAGTACTACAGCTGCAAGAAGAAGGGTCAACTTGCCAAGGCATGTCCCAAGAAAGTAAACAGAGAATAGGCCGGCTGAAGAAAATGTCAGTCGCTACATGCGATTGTCGAACAGCAGCAAATTGATGAGGGGTTGGTTGAAACCCATATGATTCAAAGCATAAGGATATCCAGTGAAAATTCACAGGACATCATGGTCCAAAACGTGTTGGATGGAGCTCTAGTAAACATGAGAGTCGACACGGGTGCTTCGGTTAGTGTGATTCCCAAGTCACTGCAACATGAAAAGTTTTGTCAACATCAGCTGGAAAAATCGCGAGTAGAGTTACGCAGTTCTGGAAGAGAAAAATTTCCCATAATTGGAAGTGTGTCAGTTCTGGCCAAGTACAGTGAGCAATGTGCAAAATTAGACGTCACTGTTGTGAAAGGTGAAAAACCAGCCTTACGAGGAAGAAACTGGTTAGCAGCATTTCAGTTCAATTGAAGTGTGTTCGTGCTAATACAAAATGCACATTGCAAGATGACATGGTCAACATGTACCCAAAGGGGAGAATTTTCTCCCTGCCATGGTGGGGTGAGGGGGTGGGGGGGACTGAGCGGGAGCGGGTGTGGCCACCAGCGATCAGCTGCACGCCACCACTTTATGTGGGTGGGCCAATTAAGGCCCGCCTAGCGTGACGCACACCCGGAAGCGCAGATCGTTCTCTGTGCAGGCGGGGGGAGGAGGTTGAGTCGGGGCCTGCGCTCTTTCGCGCATGCATGAGTAAGAGCGCAGAAATCTCCCTGAGCCACAGAGCTGCCTCTCGGAAATTAGTTTGATTATCAAAAATTTTAATAAAGAAGAAAAGAATTTTTAAGACATGCCCCCTCTTGTGACATGTCAATGAACTTTAATAAAAACTTTTACTCAAGTTATAAACACTTCGTGAAACCTCATCCCGCCCGTGGATGAGGTTTCATGAAAAATGCGAAGGCCGCCTGGGCTCTTCGCCTGCCCGACAACCTTAAGGTTGGACAGGCAGCTCTGTTAAGTATTTTAATTAGTTTTTAAATGGCCTTCATAGGCCTTTGGCAGTTTGGCGGGCGGGCAGCCGACTCTGGTGCACGCTCGCTGAACTGAAAATTGGAATGACGTGCGGTGAGGTTGGGACGCACGCCTGACATCGCCACGCGTCACTTTATGTGTTGGTGAGAGCGGCCCGCCCCACACCCCAACCCGAAGATTCTGGCCTAAGTTATTCAATGAAACCTGCTAACCAATTCAGGAGTACAAAGCATAATGTACGTGTTCAGATGAACACAAAACCAGTTCATTGCAGGCTACATCTAGTTTCTATGCCCAAAGAGAGAAGGTAGAGCAAGAACTGAAAAGATTTGAGACTGAGAACATTATGGGGAGAATTTTCTCCTCGTCGGGCAGGCTGCTCGGGAGTGGGTGTGGGCGGGCGCAGAATTGATCGCCACCCAAGATCAGCTCCATGCCGCCATTTTACGCAGGCGGGCCAACTAAGGCCAACCCAGCGTGAAGCGCAGCTCCCAAGGATAGCAGGAGTGGACGGGCGGCAGTGGGACTGCAATGACTGCCAGGTGTAATGGTGACCCAGCGGCCTGTTTAAATAAAGCGCTGGCAGCCTTGCAAAGGCTGTTCATCAGAACACTGCTGGAGAGAGGGCCAAGCAGGAGGGTAAGGCAGGGGGGCAATGTGCCCCTCAGTTTTCCGGTGAGTGCCTAGCTGCCCTCCTGGAGGAGGTGGCAACAGGACAGGAGGTCCTTGTTTCTAGGGGCTGGAGGAGGAGGCCCCCCCACCTGACCATACGGGCCTGGGAGGAGGTGGCAGAGACAGTCAGCTCCCAGGGTGTGGTGCGACGCATGTGGGTCCAGTGCCGCAAGCGATACAACGACCTCTTGCACTCGGGTAGCCTGAGTACCATGTTGGGAGAGGTCACTTAACACAGCAGGTAGGCTTTCCCCCCAGCCTGCAACCACCCCATCCCCAACACCCCCGTGCCAGCCAACTCGAGTGCAGTTACAGCATTGAATCCTTCTTGGCATGTTTCCCTCACTGGGTGGGCCAGCGGATATTGCCCATGCCTAGTTCACCCTGAGAGGGTAGTGCTGAGAGGGGTTCTGCACCCGCAGCATGTGTGATACTGACACACAGAGTACTGTTTCGTGAGCGACCTCAAGGATCTGCAGCTAGGTTCAGTGCTGGAACTGTGAAATTTGTCAAAGTCAGGGTGCTAACATGCTGGGAGGGGAGATTCCAGGTGACAGGGCACCCATCCATCTGCTGCCCTTGGTGTTCCACGTGCTTGTGCCTCCTTGTTTTGCAAGGTTAGACCATGTGGTGGCAAATGTGATGGAGGCAGCCCGTGGGCAAGGGGGGGATCAGCCCTGGCTTCTTGATGTGAGTGTGTGGCAGCTGCGGTGTGACGAAGCACTGGAGCCCTGCAATGTCCCACTCTGGCTGAGTTGGCAGGGATGCGATGGGTATCCAGATACAGGCTGGACTGATCAATGCTCTTCTCTCCTTTTCAGGAGAAGACTGCACACAACGCTGCCAAGTGGATGCAGACTGGCGGATGCCAGGCCCAGTTGGCCATCATGACCAGATATGAGCAGGAGATGATGAATCTGGAGAGGGGCCGTGCGCCCAGGTCCACCGATGCCGGTGAGGCTGGGGTGCCACGGGGAGGTATGCTTACCAAGCACTGTGTTCCAGCAGCCATGGCACTGCTGAATGATCAGTGATTGAAGTTGACAACATGGGTTGACCATTGATTATAGAAGGATGAGCATATACTGATCCAGGGGACAGGCATGCACATTGACATTGTCTCCAATTTAACTAATCAAATGTCCTTATTCTTTCTTTCAGCATCACCGGAGCAGGGTCAGGAGGAGGAGGCAGAGGGGCCACCTCTCTCACCTGAGGGCCCAGAACAATTGGACACACCACCGTCACACCATCTCTGCCTGGCGGCACCAGCGCAGATATTAGCACCTTGGTGGGAATTAGATCATCGACTAGTGTCCTAGGGCACAGCGGTGAGGGTACTTCACACTCACTTGAGGTGTGGGTAGAGACAGAGTGTGCCCAAGGCGCAGTCAGTTGGAGGACTGCAGGGGACCAGGCACATGCTCAGTCAGTGACTGATGATGTGTCTCTGGAGTCGTCCGTGAGGCAGCAGACGCTGAAAGTGCAGCGGGAGGATCTGATGGAGATACATCAGGCTATGCATGGCATGGTGCCCGTGCTGGAGGATCAATGAGCATCATGGCCGAGCGCCATGCTTTCTCCATGGAGGGAGTGGCGACTTTCATGGAGACGCTCCTCCAGGAGACCAATCAGGGCTTCCTGGGGATGGGCTTGGACCTGCAAGCCCGCGCAATGGCATTGATCTCAGCGGGTCAGTGTCAGTGTGGGAGATGGTTTGGGCACCTAGAATCCCAGCTTGGTGCCCATCCATCCATGGTGAGCAGGGAGGTCCAAAGCGACCTCACGTCGGCGCAGCAGCTGCCTGTCATCTCTGCGGGCACCTCTCAGGGCGTTTCAGATGAGGGCAGCTCTCCTCCGCCCCTCTGCTCATGACCATTGCATCCAATGAGGCTGCGGTGACTGGAGAGATGCCAGCAGTGCCACTAACTGCTCGCTCCCAGGCGGGTCCAGCACAGGCTCCATGGGCTAGAGGACGCCCGCCATGGTCATTGAGGCCAACAGGATAGCACAGTGAGCAGGCTGTCTCAGATGCCAATGCCAGCGAGCGGGGAGCACCTAGATGTAGTACCCACAAGCGTAAACTTAAGGCATCTTAGGCACACCATGGGTTTCTCGCTGGTGGTTTTATGTTGCCTCACTATTAGTTCATGACCACTTGGTGTGCTATGTAACTCCTTTGTAATTTTTTATCGTATTTCATTTTGTAAAATCATTAAATTTTGATATGTGAGCATGGTTCAGGGTGATTCCTTTCTTCTGCATGTGTAGGGGAAGCCATGATGTTATGAGTCTGTTGTTTGACATTGAGCTTTATTGTCAAAGCCCTTAGCTAATGTTCCTGACCAGGCAAATTTTGGACTCCGGTTTTGAATATGGAGCCTGCAGGCCTGGCATGTGTTGAAGGTCCATCTGTGGTGTGCTAGCTGAAGCTTCGTTGGATTAAAGCCTCCTGAGTGTCCCTGCCTCCCTGGAGGTTGCCCAGGTCAGCATCTACCCCCTCAGCATTTTCCTGTGTGTGCTCATGCTTGGACTTTCTGCTGGACTCATTGTATGCGGCCAGAACATCTGCGTCTACATCTTCTTCACCCACAATGTCCCCCCTTTCCAATGCCAGATTGTAGAGTGCAGCATGCAACCACTATCAGTGACACACACTCTGGGAATACTGGATTGTGTCAAAGAATCAGAAGCATATTTTGAGAAGACCGACGTTTCTCTCTACCGCCCTTGTGGAGGTGTGGCTCCTATTGTAGTGCTGCTCAGCTTCTGTTCTTGGATGTCGGAAGGGCGTCATGAGCCATCTTCTGAGGGGATAACCCTTGTCACCCAGCAGCCACCCATCCAGCCGGGCTGGAGCACTGAAGAGCCCCGGCAGCTGGGAGTGTCTGAGGATGTGGGCGTCGTGGGAGCTGCCTGGGTATCGTGCACAGACTTGCAGAATCAGCATCCTGTGATTACACACTATCTGCACGTTCATGTAGTGGAAGCCCTTCCTGTTGATGAAGGCACCGGGCTCACCCGCTGGCACCTTGATGGCCACGTGTGTACAGTCTATAGCACCCTGAATGTGGGGGAACCCAGCAATGGCTGCGAAGCATCTGGCTCACTGTGTTTGGCTTGCCTGGTCCCAACGGTAGTAGATGAAGGTCAATGCACGCCTGAACAGAGTGTCTGTAACCTGCTTGACACAAGTGTGGGCAACTGATTGGGAGACACCGCAAAGATCACCCACCGACCCCTGGAAAGAGCCGGAGACATAGAATTCGAGGGCAGCTGTGACCTTCAGTGCACTGGCATGGGGTGCCCACCTACACAGTTGGAGCTGATCTCAGGGCCTATCATCTGACAACTAGAGGTCACTGTCTCCCTTGAGAGACGGAGCTTCCTTCAGCACTGCACTTCAGTCATATTGAGGTAGCTGCTTCGCTTAGAGGCTCCCTTAGAAGCTGAATGTGGATTCCTGGTCTCCCCCCACTTCTGGCTCCCTCTTCCTCCCCAGTGGAGAGCACAACCCCCAACTCCCAGAGTAAGGGGAGGCTGCCAGAAACCAGCAGGCCCCAGAAATGATGTTTACTCAGAGTCCTGACCTGAAGCCTGTTACTCCTGCCCAAACAGCTGTGAAGAGTTTTGAAGTATTTCTGCTCACACAGGCAAATATCAGTAACTTCAAGCATTAAATATCTGACAAATAACACTCGCGACCCCACTCACCCCTCTTATCCCGCCCGTGGATAAGATTAATACAAATGTCTCCCACCTGCCTGCCCATTGCACCCATGTGATGACCTGAAGATTGCACAGGCCCTGAAAAATCCCCAACAATTACTGCCTTAAGGCCTTAAGTGGCCTGTTAATTAATGATGGGCACGCATCGGAGATCATCGTGCACCCGTCCACCAAAATATCGCAATGGCGCGCGGTGACTTGGGGAAGCTCATCTGATATCACCTTGCGTCATTTTACGTGTCAGTGTATAGGGCCCACCCCCGCACACTGACAAGAAAATTCAGGCCTATCTTCAGGGTAGAGCAGAGTAATTGGGCTATCCCATAGTGGTAGTATCAAAGTCGAATGGTAGTGTAAGAATATGTGGGGATTATAAATCAGATACTGGAATTTAATCCACCCGATCCACAAATGTGGAGAATCCATTTGCAACATTGGCAGCGGGCCAAATTTTTCAAAGATAGATCTGACAAACACCTATCTGCAAATTGAGTTAGATGATGAGTCTAAGTCACACTTGACTATCAATATACACATGGGTCTATAGATAAAAGCAAAATGCTGCAGATGCTGGAAATCTGAAACAAAAACAAAAATACCTGGAAAAACTCAGCAGGTCTGACAGCATCTGCAGAGAGGAATACAGTTAAAGTTTCAAGTCCGTATGACTCTTCATCGCTTCGGACCTCCCTGCTCACCATTGATGGATGGGCACCGAGCTGGGATACTTGGTGCCCAAACCATTTCCCACACTAGCACTGACCCGCTGAGGTCAATGCCACTGTGAGAGCTTGCAGGTCCAAGCCCAACCCCAGGAGGCCCTGATTGGTCTCCTGGAGAAGCCTCTACATGAGAGTCACTTTTATAAAATCAATAAATTAATTTCCCCACCTTCACAAACATGTCCCAACTCATTTGACATGAGGGGACATGTTTAAATCAATTTTTATGTTATTCATTGAAATATTTTATTCTCTATTCAATCTCCCTGAAACAGCTCCATGCCTCAGGGAGATTGTTGCGCTCCTTCGCACACATGCGTGAAAGAGTGCAGGCCGGGACTCTCCCTCCTCTCCCCGCCCCCACAGGTAGCGCGGAGCGTTAGCGGCTGTGCGTATTGCTGGGCGGGCCTTAATTGGCCCGCCTGCATAAAATGGCGGCATGCAGCTGAATGCGGGTGGCGATTGGCTCTGCCCCCGCCCCAGCCCGCTCCTGCCCAGCCCACCCGCCATAGGCGAAATTCTCCCCTTTGAAACAGAAATAGACCCACGTGTAACAAAAACAAAAATAGCTGAAAAAACTCAGCAGGTCTGACAGCATCTGCAGAGAGGAATACAGTTAACGTTTCAAGTCCGTATGACTCTGCATCAGAACTGAGGGACTATAGAAATGAGGTGAAATATAAGCTGGTTGAAGGGGGTGGGACAGGTAGAGCTGGATAGAGGGCCAGTGATAGGTGGAGGCAAAGAAGAGATTGCCAAAGATGTCATGGACAAAAGAACAAAAGGGTTGTGGATGGTGGTGATATTAGCTAAGGAATGTGCTAATGGTGGACATTAAGTGTAGAAAGCAGCATGAGCAAGTGACAGATAGACCTAGTGGGGGTGGGGTGGAGAAGGCATTGAAATAGGCTAAAGGATGGAGATAAAACAATAGGTGAACCCATAACATGTTTACTTAATCCTTTATGAGCAATTGGTGCTTATATCATTATAATAACAAGACAAGAGAAAGAAGCCTGAAGGGATTAGAGTGAAGAATCATGATCATATGTGATTGAAGTGGCTACCAGGAAGAGTCATGAAAGTATGTGGTCCTTGCACATATTTGGTGAAAATGTTTGGTAGTGGAAAAGTTAGGTTTGTACATATAGATTATCTTTTACCTTCAGAGGTTCACGAAGAAGAAGAAAGTTGGGAAGAGTCAAATGAGTCTGATGAATCAGATATTTTGGATACAAGTCAAGTACCAAGAGATACCCAGCCACAAGTCTTGCTAGAAACTTGTTCAGATTGAAATCAGTGTCAGACAGACATGCCTGATGAAGTGGAAGGTAAAGATCAAAATCAGTCTGTTGGAGAAAACTTCCCCTCAGACTCAGGCAACGATCGATCAAGGTCTTTCCACATGTTCTGAAAATTTGGTTCAGGAAAGGAGGTATTCCCTAAGAAATAAGAAACCAGTCATTAAGTTTGATATGTGAATAAAAGAAACAGAGACAAATAAAAAAGTTCTGCACTAAAAATGTATTGTATTATCATTTTTTCATGAAGGAAAAAGGAGTGTAATAGTATCATCTCGTGGCCATTTGTGTATTCATGTATATAAGAAAAAACATATTAAACCAGTTTAGTTTTACCCATCAACCATGTTGTACACATGAGTGGTTCTCTCGGTAAACATATGACACTATCCACGCTATGCCTTTCATGTTAGGTGGGTCTGGCGACTTATTTTCCCAAATACATTGGGGTACATTTTTGCTCTTGGCCCTTTTCCAGGCCTGGACTTGGCTCCGCGCGACTAATGCACAAGTAAACCAAAAAACCCTAGGACTGATGGAACTGAACTCAGTCCTTATGTAAGCCTCATTGGCGTATTTAGATCTCTACAGCCAGTGTGTCCAAACAAGGGGGTTAATGCCATGCCACTTGTCATGCCGGTGGTCCAGGAAGAGGGGATTGGAGCCGGTTGGTTAATGTGAGATGGGGGCTGTTGCTTTTCTAATGGAGATGGGGAAAATTCCTGCTCCTCTTCATTCTGAAGGAACATTTTCTTGATAAAATAAATTTTAAACAACCTCTTGTTGGTGGTTACTAATGGTGTTAAAAAACCTGAGCAAGGCAGTGCCTACTTTCACGAAAAGTCCTTCAGCAGACATTTGACCCTAATTTATATATCTAAGAGCTTTGATATCTGTTTTAGATGTCTGCCTTGGTGCAGCTAGGTGCAGGCAGTCCCACTGCTAAATTTGTATACTTTATGCCCATTTTATACCAGAAAAGTAGGACACCGCATAACAATTTCTGCTCCATAAATCCTCCAACTGTGGTTTCAACTTAGAACTGAAAGAAGTTGTTCTCCAGCCACAGAAGCAATCTGAAGGCAACATATTTCTTTAAAGAATCAATTATTAGAATAAGAAATGCAATACAGAAACAAAACTCATAAATACAGAGAAAAACATTATATATTTGACACAGGGCTTCAGTATATTTGACACAGAGCTTCACACAAGAAAGCCTTGTAAACCTCTGGAGTAAATGGGTAACATCATGAGCACCTGTTACTGATGTAACTACGATGCAATGTCACATGACTAAGACACCGCAATGTAGTGTGAAGCAGAAGAACAGCCTTGTGTAGAGAACTGAGATGCACGTAAATAAGCAAGAATGGTTTTTAAGAATAACAGTCTATGGTAACATTCTTTGGGTAACAGGCAAACCCTAAGGCCAGGGTTTTCAGTTTGTTGGGCGGGCATGGCGGGAAAAGGTCCACCACCCGTGATCGGTCCCCGACTGAGAATTCACACTAGCTGGCCAATTAATGGCCAGCCAGCGTGAAGCATGTGCTGCAGCGCTCAGTGCTGCCAGGGTGGGGGCGGGAGGAGGGCGAGCGTGGAAGTCTGTGCATGCGCACGGGAGCACTCGCTGAAAACTCCCTGAGGGCACAGAGCTGCCTCAGGGAGCTGAAGAATTGGAGAAACAAAAATAAATGATTTAAAAGATGAAATAAACATGTCCCCATGTGTGACTCAGTCACATGAAGAGGGCCATGTTTGAAATGAAGTTGGAAAATGTTTCCACTTTTTTATTTACTGTTGGAAACCTCATCCTGCCCATGGATGAGTTTTCGTAAAGAATGCAGAAGGCCACCTGGACTATTCACCCACCTGTCAACCAAACAGTTGACCGGGCAGTGAAAAATACAAATTAACTACCTGCTTAAGGGCCTTAACAGGTCTTTTAATTGTCAGCAGGCATGCAGCTGACTCTCGCGCACGTCCGCCATCCGAAAGACTGTGCGAGTGTATGATGGCATTGGGATGCTCATCCAACGTCATCGCACACTATTTTACCCCTGACTGGGTTGGGTGTGCGCCCGCCCTCAGGATGTAAAATTCTGCCCTAAAGAAACCCAATCTAGACCCCGAAATCAAAACAAAATGTGGTAGCAGCGGACAGAGCATAAAGATCCAGAAAAACTCCAAGACAAGACTGCAGACCTGAAAGACTTACAAATCCTTGGAAAAATGATAAGAAGAAAATGACTGAAGACTTATCTGAGGATGATGCATCAGGGGCACTGCAGACACAGGGATCCAGGGTCCAGACAGCAGTGAGTGCAGATCACAATCTACAAGCCAAAATACTGAAGTAGCAATACATCAGACCTTAGGGTAAGCATGGAATCTACAGTGCCACTCCTAAAACAGTTTAGAAGTGCTGAAGGCACTCATAGGCTCAACAATAGGAAGAAAAGATTCTCTAGGTACAGAACAACTTCGGGTTTGCATAAAAAGGAACAGAATGATCAGGTCAATGCTTTACTCCACACAGTAGGGCCCACAGCAGACAATGGTATTGCACGACAGGATGTCGAGCTCATATGAGGAAGTCCTTCAGGCATTCGATTCATACTTCAGTGTTAACAAAATTTGATCATTGAGCATCTGGAATTTAATAAGAGGCAAAAACCAAGCAAATCCATGGATTCATTTAAAAATGAGATTTGCCTGGACTACGGCATTCTCAGAAATGAATGTATACATGACCGTATAGTGGTTGGGACTCTTAGGTGAAACCCTATCAGATCTTTTGCAAATGAGAAAACTCTCATAAAGACAGTACCAATAGTGTTACAGACCGAGCTTAGAAAGCTAAACAGAGCAGAAAAAAATGAGTGAAGCCATTCAATATGTTGGATAAAAAGAGAAAGTGTCGTGAAGCAAATGCCCACAAAATCAAGGAAAAAGCGCACCAATTACCAATTGAGGTGCTCTCGCGGTGGCCTGAAAACCCTGCACAAGTGGGAAGAATGTCCAGCAGGGGGAGCAGAATGCCAAAACTGTGGGAAGCCAGGACATTTTAAAACAGTCTGCAGATCCAAATTTCTATAGCTGATAAGAAAAACGATAACAATGAAACCAAGTCAAATCCATGAAGTGGAGGAGCCACAGGAAAGTCAAATAAACTACTTAGGAGAAATTAATGAAATAGAAAATAATTATTGAAACACTAAATTAGAAGTTGACAGTCACTCCATAGAATTCAAGCTAAATATTGGCACAGTTTTACCTGATGAAGTAAATGGCTTAAAATATGATGTTACAGCCATCCTCCGCCAGCTGCAAGGTCCAGAAGGGACTACAGTAAAAGTAATAGGCCAACACTTGGCAAGATTAAGATACAAGGACAAGGACGTTATTGAATCCCTCCCAGGAGTCATCGTTATTGAGTAGAAAAGCATGTTAGTAGTTGAGGCTGATTTAGAAGGTTGATGAAATTGCTGATGAACAATTCAGTAAGGTATTCAGGAATGAATTCCTATCCCTATTTCAGGATTAGGAAAGTTGAAAACAGAATATCACATAACCCTAAGGGCAGATGCTGAGGCTATATGTCTCTTCACAGCGAGGATGGCCCCACACCCACTCTTAGACAAAGTCAAGAACAAGATTGAACACACATTACAACAAAGGGTCATTTCTCCAGTAACAATGCGACAAGGTGGTTTTCTGGGACGGTCACAGTGCCAAAATCTAATGGTTCAGTTCAAATCTGTGCAGATTTGACTCAATTAAATAAATCAGTTGAGCGTGAGATACACCCGACGGCATCAGTGGATCAAAGACTGAGACATCATTCTTTGGAATATCTCAGATGCAGAAGCAATCAAAGTCTTACCAAATTAGCAAAGGGCACCGTCTTCACAAAATAAGATGCTTACAGTGGCTTTTGGCAGTTGCCCCTGCACAATGAACCCAGATCGCTAACTAGTTTTATTACCCCATTTGGTTATTATTACTGCACCTGAGATATTCCAAAGAATGATGTCTCAGACCTGGAAGGCATGGACAGGCTGCTATGCCATATGGATGACATTCTAATACACAGGTTCACTGAGGGAAGAACATGAGTGAGAGCAGTCCTCAAAGTCCTGTAAGAAGCAGGGTTGACATTAAATGACAAATATAAATATTCAAAGCCGATGATGAAATTCTTAGAGCATATTGTGCAAGCTTTGGGATTTGCAGCTGACCAACAGAAAACCAAGATCATTAGAGAGTTCCAAAAGCCTGCAAATATCACAGAATTAATAAGATTCCTTAGAATTGTCAACCAAGTAGGCAAGTTCCTACCAAACTTGGCAGAAATCAATAAGCCATTATGACAGCTGTTGAGACAAGGTTAACGTTGGTGCTGGAGCATGGACCAGAAAAGTGCTTTTGACAAGATCAAAAATATCCTCATTTTCCCAGAATTTCTAAAATGCTAATGTCCAGAGATACCGACCATTGTAGCAGCAAACACACTACCTATCAACTTGGGCAAAGTGTTGTTTCAATTTCAAAAAGATGGACAAAGAAGACCAGTTTATTATCCTTCAAGATCTCTCACATAGAGAAGAGCTAAGCAACTATTGAGAAAGAAGCATTAATAGCCACATGGGCCAGCAGGAAGTTATCTGATATGTCATGGGGTTAAGCTTTAAAATTGAAACTGACCACAGACCTTTGGTTACCCTTCTTAACCTAAAGGAAAGTGTAAAAATGCCACCTAGGATTCAATGTTTTAGACCGAGACTTGTGAGTTACGATTCAGTTACTGAGTTCATTCAAGGCAAATACCAGATGACAGCAGATGCATTATCAAGGATACCACTGGAAGGAGTCAAACTAGAAGATTTAAATTTTATTGAGGAAGTGGATGCATATACTTCACTCATTACCAAACACTTACCAGCCATTGAGAAGAGCTAACAAGAAATTAAGTGAGCACAACATTAGGATGGGGAGTGCATCAAAATAAAAGAGTGCTGCTTGAACAGATGGCTGGATTATACTGCTAACTACCCAGTACTTTGCCAATGCTTTGAACAGAGGAAACGCCTCACAGTCACCCATGATTAGTTAGTTTTTAACAACAGACTAGTCTTCCCTAAAACACTTTGACACAACTTTCCCCAGAAAATACATCAAAAACACTTGGAAATAGCGAAATGCCAGTACAAAAGCCCAGCAGTCAGTCTGGTGGTCAGGCATCAGTCACTCTATTGAAGGATTAATCACAAATTACCTTAGGTGTACAGTGAATATCCAACAGCAGAGTGAACCACTGGCACCTTCTACTTTTCCTTCGAGGCCATTGCAGCGCCTGGGAATGGATTTAGTTGAGTCCAAAGGCAGAGTTTTCATCATCATTGATTACTATTGATGGTAAAAATGGCTGTGAACACAACTTTCAACTCTACAGCAAACACTACAACCTAACTACAACCTAACATGACCTCAGATAATCATGAGAAAGTTAGGAAGCGTGAGGAGCAACAAAGAGGCAGTCAAGTTTGTAGTTTCAACTTCAGGCACAGAGCATGAGTCCTGAAAGTGCTAGAGCCCAGTGAGATCAACAGAAAGAAGGATTAGTAATAGAAAGAACTCCTCAACCAACACCTTATAGAATTGAGATGGAGCAGGGAAATATCAGAAGGAACTGAAGAGCCTTGATATAATTGGAAAGGAAACCAATGGAACCTTGGACGCACTACTTAGATCTGGATGGAGACAAGTGACCCGTAACAAGTAGAAATTCTACAACTATCCAGGTGGATGACATTCCCTTCAAATGACGAGAGAGTGCAGTACATCCTCAGCCTCAAAATGAAATCAAGTCATGGAGATTGGTCAAGGCACAACAGAGATTAACCCTGTGAAGTCTGAGACTTTGTGGGGAAATGTAGATGTATGTACATAGTTAGGCTAATGACTTGCTGGGGGGGAGATGTAGAGCAAAGTGTTAACAATAGGAGCACCTGATACTGATGTGACTACTGGTGTAACTACTGATGTAATGTCAGATGACTAAGAGACTGAGATCTGGTGGGAAGTCAAAGTACAACCTTATGTAGAGTACTAAGATGTACATAGATCTGTAAATAGACAAGAATGGTTTTTACAAATAACAGGCAAACCCTAAAGAAATACCACCTGGATCCCGAACTCAAGACAAAACAAACCAACCTAACTACATAATGAAATACAACAGGTCAGCAGGTCAGGCAGCATCGGTGGAGAAACAGAGTTAACACCAGAACTGCAAAATAAATGTTCATTTTGTGTCAAAGGAAGTGGACTTGTGAATAGGCAGATGTATATTAATGCCTAAGCTTCATATACTTGGGACATTTCAAAGAAAGAAAGAATTTAGATTTATTTAGCGCCTCATTATGTCCAAAACACTTTACAACACATTGATTACTTGCAATGTGCAGTTACTGCTATGTAATCAATTACAGCAGTCAATATGTAAACAAAAACACACACAGGCAGTAAATGAATTGAAAAAGAATAAAGACTTGGATTTATATTGCCCCTTTCACAATCATCAGATGTCTCTATGTGTTTTACAGCCAATTAGGTACTTTTGGGAAGTAGTCACTGTCATAATGTGGGAAATGTGGCAGCCAATTTGCACTCAACAACATGATAATGACCAGATGTTTTTGTGATGTTAATTGAGGGATAGATATTGGCCAGAACACCTTATTTTCTTGTAAATGGTGCCAAGGGATCTTTACTGCTCACTTCAGAAGGACAGCACCTTCAGCAGTTCAGCAACCCCTCAGTACTGCACTGGAGTGTCAGCTTTGATTTTGTGCTCAAGTCCTGCATTGGGACTTGTACCAAGAACTTTTGAACCTCGTGTTGAGAATGCTATCAACGGAATCACCACTGACATCTAAGAAAAGGAACAATGAAGTTTACATGGCTCTATGCTACAGCAATTCAAATCTTATCCCACTTCTGCATTGTCTGTATATAGCACTGTATTTTCTTCTGCTTCAGTTATCATAAATATAATTCTTCTTACCTTTTGCCTTGTTTTCTTAATGATAATTTGAATCGATGGCCTCCTCATCACTGATTCCTCAAATAGCCTTTTCCTCTTCAGTCTATCTGTGGGGGAAGGCAGTGCCATAATGGTATTATCACTAGACCAGTGATCCAGAGATCCAGAGACCCAGGGATAATACTCTGGGGGTTGATGTGGAATTTGAGTTCAATTAAAAAAATATATCTAGGATTCAAAATCTAATTATGACCACAAATCAATTGTCATTAAAAAAAAAACCATCTGGTTCACTAATGTTCTTCATTCAGGGAAGGAAAGCTGTCACCCATGTGATTCCAGCCCAGATCCATAACATAGCAATGTGGCTGACTCTTAAATGCCTGGCAAGCCACTCAGTTGTATCAAATCACTACAGAAGATTGGACCTACACCAAGTAGACTGTGGTGCTTCAAGAAGGCAGCTCACCACTAGCTTCTCAAGGGCAATTAGGGGATGGGTAATAAATACTAGCCTAGCCAGTAGCACCCACATCATACGAATAAATATTTTTTTAAAATCCTTCATAGGATCCCCTGACCTTGGCTTTCTCTGCCCCAGTGAAAGTGGCTTCTGTATATCGAGTCTCTCCACATGAGTATAGTTTTTCATGTCAGATGTTGTCTGAGTGAATCTGCACTGCCTACTTTTTGTGGCTTTAATGTCCTTTCTGTAACACATGCATGCAGTAACCTAACCTGGCTTAACCATAGTTTTATACAATTTCATCATTATTTCTTGCTCTCATGTTCTGCATCTTTCCTCATAATATTTTTAATGGTGCTATCTGCCTGTGGTCAAACTTTCAAAAAGATGATGACACAGAAATTGATGGTGAGGTCATGCCACCCAGCATTGTTATTTTGTGAAAATGTCAGCAACTTGAGGTTGCTGGATTGTGCTGTTCTGCCATTAGCCTTGACAAAATCGAAAGAATTACAACTTCACAGCATGCCTCTTCATTGAGATAATTTGTTTGTCAAGAATTGCTGCATTTATGTCAATACACTATGGGTAGAATCATCCCAGATTTGCACTAAGTGCGGTAGTGGGCGGGAAAAAGAATGTTTTGCCCATTGGCCGTAATGGCGGCATTTCATGCCATATCATTCTAATCTCGCCTCAGTAATCATGCATTCCCAGTTATCACGCCAGTCACCTCACCGCTCCCTCACACCGGGGGCCATATTTAAAGTGTAGCCATGTGCACACCTCTCAGTGCTTCCAGCCCAGGACTGCTGCACTGAAGACATGGCCCCAAAAAGCAAGAAAAGTGCAACCCCCCTGATTCAGTGACGTGTCCCTGGAACACATTTTGGACACTGTGGCGGCACGCTGTGCTGTCCCCTACCCCTGCTCTGGGCGAAGGCCAGCAAGCAAGGTGACAAACCCAGCATTGGAGGTGGTGGTCAACACCAATGGCCTGCAAAAGATGACAGCCACCTAGTGCTCTTCTAAACTCTGATTTTACCCTCACATTACATCTATTATATCTCTCATGATTATCATCAATACTTAGCCCTAACTTCATCATAAGCCTCCCTTTTAAATTACTCCCATTTAAATTTCTCTATCTTTTAACATATTATCTTTTTGATTAAAAGAAGTATGTTTATTTTATACTTTTACATTCGCCTATTTGAGATTTCCCATTGCTGCTCCATTAGCTTGTTTGCTGATTTTTCTACCTGAATGGATACATTCTCTTGGGCTAGAGATTCCCTTGCAACCCTTTGGAGGCCTAGTGTGGTTTTTGTGATGTGTCCTGTGCCATTGGCCACTTCCTGCAGATGCAACATTGCAGCAAGAGAAGGTGCATGCAAGTTCATCCCCTGTCTCTGGTAGAAGGCTTTGGCATTATCCTGACCCCTCAAAACCAAACGAGGTGATTTGACTTATTTGAATCACGCAAGTCCAGTGTTTGTATTCATTCATTGTTCTTTAAGGAGCCAGCACGAGGCTGCAAGATGGCATCCACCCAAATTGCAGGCAATGTAATTTTTGACAACTTTTTCAATCACATTGCCTGGAATTGCTCTGGTGTATTTCTGGAGGTATTTTGTGCTGAGCTCCTGGATTTGGCAGAGAATGTTGCAGCATTCTTACATGAAGGGCAGAGGATTAGGTGACCTGCCCATACAAAGGCGGCAACACATTGTTGAGCAGCAGTGCCATTGTCTTTGGGTCTGCAACTTGATGGAAAATTGGAGCAGAGAGTGTGCAGAGGGCAAGCTCTATACCATGTCGTCTTCAAGCCAGGATCATCCATGTTCTTTGACAGTTTCCAGAGGCTGTCTGGCAGGCCTGGTGTGCATGCCCATCCGTGCTTTCCCGCTTGCTGCTCCATCAAGTCTACACTGGAACCTTCCAGACGCTGGTCACTGGCAATACCCAGGTGTCAGGTGACTTGCAGCAGCTATCTTTACTCTGTGTCTTTTCTTGGCTTTAAAAAGTCCTTTTTAATTTGATCAGTATACATCCTTGACCAGCCAGTGAAATTACAGATTGATCTCACTCATGCACAAGTCACATCATCATGACTGGTGTCTGAAAGTGGGAAATCAGAAGGAGAAGGTTGAGGTGAGGGAAGGGGATATGGGATCATTAAGCCAGCTACCAGGATGAGAGAATTCTGAGAGCTGAGAAGGAGCACAAGGCAGTAACATCCAGTCATCCTGAATGTTCTCACCAGCAGAAAATGGAAGGTGTTCCGATATAGCCAGCACCATGATTCTGGGCTTGTTCCCTTCTTTTATTTGCCACCTTTGTCTTGCAAGATATGCAGAATGTCAGTGATTAGGTAGCTGAGTGTTTGGATGGTGTTCCTGCCAAAACTGAAGGTATGTGAAGGCAGCAAGAGTGGGTGTAAGGCTGGTAACATTGGTAGGTGGATGAGTTGGTGTATTTGGATGTTAATCCTGCATGCCAGGGAATGCTGGCAGGTGAGTGGTGGCAATGTAGTGCATTGAACAATATGAGAGGTTGGTGATGTTGCCGGGTAGGAGATGTCATGTGAAGATGCATTCCCTGACCTTGACAATCTGAGCGAGATCATTAGACTTCTTGTGGCACTGCTGCCACGTCTCGGGTTCAGACATGGGGAATTGTCTCCTTGAGTATCTGTTTCCATTCCCTTCCTAAGATGGTCCATGAGGGCCTCCTGCCTGCCAGTGGAGACATTGTGTCTCTTTTCCTGCCCACTTCCACCATTAATACCTCCAGAATCACACCTGTCACTCTGGAGCATTTTCTCTGCAATTGTATTCAATTTTCAAAGTTTTAAATTGCAGCAATGTTCTTCAGTGCAGCTTCCCTTTAAAAGGGACAGACTGCCTTTAAGGAGAAGACTGGTTACACTGTGTGGTTTGTGAACAACACTAGCATGCCCTCCTGCTGAGCGTAGAGTCAGCCAACAGCATTAGCATGAAGGAATAGCATGGGACCCACTTGGCCAGGAGGCCACGCCCAAAAACAAAGGCAATCAAATTTCTCGCCTGCCTACTCTAGCAGCACCATTTTACTTTCCTGTACAGACATAAGAAAGCTAGCTGACCCAACTGGGCTGGTAGCCATCAGCATATTGAATAATGGGCTGAATGGCTTCATTCTGTGCTACAAGTATCTAAGGGTTCTATTGTTACTTTTCTGCTGTCTCAAGTGGAACAGAGTTAACATTATTTCAGAGTGCTGAGAGCAGGAATTGTGTTTACAAATTCAAGTGTGCAGCTACAAAATTGGGAGGCTCAGAGCAAAGAAACATATGTACTGGGAGCAGCATGCAGGTCCTCAAATAATAACTTTAGGTGGTATCAGCCCAGATTTGCACTAAACGCGGTAGTGGGCGTGAATAAAGAAGTTTCAACAGCTGGCTGCAATGACGGGATTTTGCACTGTATCTCCCCTTCCCTGTGTGTCCTGCCTCATTAATAATGCATTTACGTCAAAATGCTCCAGAACACTAACCGGCAGGCTTGGATTTGACCCTCACACCATGACCTCAGTGCTTCCTTGCTCCGGGTGCCATATTTAAAGTGCATAAGAGTGAATCCTACTTCATGTCTTCAGACCAGGACTGCTCCAGGCTACAGGTTACCCCGAAAGCAAAGAAGATGATAGCCCCAAAATTTAGCGATGCCTTGCCTGGGCACCCGCTGGATGCAGTGGAAGGCCATCATGATGTCTTCTACCTCTACTTGGGCTGCAGGAGGTCCAGCAGAGTCACCAATCCGGCCTGGGAGGCTGTGGCAGTGGCGGTCAGCACCACCAGTGCAACAGAGGTGGTCAGCCATCCAGTGCAGGAAGAGGATGAATGTTGTCATCCGTTCCACCAGAGTAAGTCAACCACCTCATCACTCTCAACTCACTCACCCACAGGGATCTCACATCTCAAGGGACAACACCACTAATTCTCACACACAAACTCACATCTCCATCAGGCACTTAGCCTCTCAAGCTCATGTCCTCATCCCGTCCATGGTTCTGCTCACCAAACATTCCATGCAGTGCCACGTATCCTGCTCACACTCTCTTCATCTGTTTTCATGCAGGAAAAGCTGGCTCACAACAGCAGGAAGAGGTCCCAGACCGAGGCGTAAGTGGTCCACATTAGGCCCCTCACTCGCTTTGAGGAGTGCGGCATCACGCTGACTGTTGAAGACATGAACTGTGCCAGCGGCAAAGGTGAGATCAGTGGCAAACACCCATGTGACCATCCCTTTCTCAAAGCAAATGTAAGTGCTCTCTCTCTTGCTTTTGACTCTGCTGCCATGCACTAATTATCTCTACTTTGGTTCACAGGGAGCTCTGCCAAGTAACCAACACCCTCAGCTCCATCCAGGTCTTCACTTCCAGCCTATTGGACACTTTGTCATGAAGAGGTATTAATATGTATAATGTTATTAGAAATTATTTCTAGTGGGGGTCTGTGTCTAGGTGTGTGTCTGTCTGTGTCTTAGTTGGATTAAAAGCAGCTAGTCTGGGTGCTTTGATGTATTGTAGTTTTGAGGAGTTAATTGGGTAAACAGTGTGGAGAAAAGTAGCGTAAAGTGTTCATTTGCATTTGTTGAATAAACCACTCAACACTGCGGTAAAATCTTGCACCTAGCCATTTATTTTTGCAGTTTACTAATAAAATTGGGGTCACAATCTGGTGAGCACGTTGCACTGTCTGATCCACAGCAGGTGATGGCAGAGGCTTCCCAAGCATCCAGCATTTGGAGGACTGCTGGAGGCCAGAATTCTGCTAAGTCTGAGTCAGATGACGCCTCTGGACTCAGTTGCTGGAGCTGCAAAGGAAAGCGTGGGAATATCAGGAAGGGATGTCTGCTGCACTCCTCAAGTTACAAGGCATGATGGAGGACTCCACCCACCTTCAGTCTGAGGTGATTGCGCAGGCATGCCAATGCACCAAAGTCAACACTGGTAGGATGGCGGTCGCTATGGGGACCTTGGTCAAGGCCATTGGTCCTGCATTGCTGCATGGGATGAACTCCATCACTGGCGCCACAGCTGGCCTCCAGCAGTGTCAATGTGAGATCTCATTCCAACTTTCCCTTCTCTTCAAGGAGTCAACCAGGGGCCTTCAGGCACTCGTAGGGAGGAGGTTCAGCAAGTGCACAATCCAGGGCCATCCACCCAGGAAACTCTGGGAGTGCCCGACCCATTCAAACCCCCTCTTCCTGTGACCTCAGCAGCTCCAGCTCCACAGGCCAAGGAGGGAGCCACTGCCACACAGCAGGACCCTGAAAGCAGGCTGGGGCCCTCCAGGTCTCAGCCCGCTAGAGGATGCCCATCAAGATCATCACAAACAGGGTGTAGCAAACAGCTGGCTGGCTCCACCTCCACTGTGGATGTTGTGGGAGCACCAAGACATGGCAGCAGGGTTAGGAAAGTTAAGGAGATGAAGTTGCACAGCCTGGGTACGAGTGTTAATCACACGTACATAATGTTCACTTTGTTAATAAACTCCCAAGAATGTCTCCTTGCTGATGAGCAGTGTTGGTGTCTATTATGTGAAATCTTGTTCCCTGTGCAAGATAAAAGCAAGTGTCTCAGTCCAGGGCCTCTTCCTTGTACTTTGTGCAACCTTCCCAGCACACTGATGGTGTGCCTTCACACTCACTGGTCACATTAGTCAAGCCCGGTATGGGGCTTAACATTGCTTCCAGAATGTCCTAGGTCGACAGCACAGAGTTCCGCCATTTTCCCTGTGTACTCTCAGTACATTTGAGATGTGGCTGGCCCTCCCAACCCATCAGCATCTGTGTCCGGTGACAGTGTGGTTCTGAAGGTTTCAGCTCACAAAGGATGCCATAGAATAAGGAGAGGTTAAAGCTTCCCCACTGCATCTCCATGATATGACCCTCTTCACAGAGCACAAGTGATCTGCCATCAACCTGACAGGAGTCAGACATTCTCACAGGCTATGTGAAGATTTATGGAATTTCCCCACTGCATGTTGTCATCATCCTGCTCGAATGTAGGGACTATGGGCATCTGCTGCATTTCCATGACAGGAGCCTTATCACAGAGGATATGTGCGCTGCCACCAGTCAGACAGGAGTCAAATGTTCACAGATATAATGTGAGGACCTATGGTGTCTCCTCGCTGCATGTCCATCATCATCCCCCACAAATCTAGCAGCTATGAGGGCCTCCCGAGCGCACCTGCCTCATCTGGCCAGTGCGATGGATTCATTGCCATCAACCTCACCCTCAACGTCCTCCTCATCAGAGGAGACATGCAGCTCCTCCATCTCCTCCTCAGCTAGCTCCTCTCCCCATTGCAGCGCCAGGCTGTGAAGGGCGCAACTGGCAACATTGATGCATGACACCCTCTGTGAACTGTTATGCAGGGCTCCACCAGACCGGTCCAGGCACCGGGGCCACAATTGCAACATTCCAATGGTTTACTCCACCAAATAGGTGAGTTGCAGCATAAACCTCGTAGTTCCTTTGCTCTGCTGCACACTGAGGCCGCCTCATGGATGTTATCAGCCATGTCCTCTGCAGGTAGCTCTTGACCCTGAGGAGCAAACACTGCAGCCTCTGTGGACCCTGGAAGATGCCAGGAATCTGAGACTTGCTGAGAATGTAGGGGTCATGAACAATCCCTAGGAACTGTGTGCAGACCTGCAGGATGCGTTTGTGGTGGCCGCACCCCAGCTGCACATTCATCGAGTGAAAGTCCTTGGGGGTGACGTAGTTGACTACTTGTTGCCACAGACAACTAAGTGCCATGAGAGTGCAATCAATGGCACCCTGCACCTGAGATCTGTGCAAATCCCAGTGCTCTTGCATCCTGGCTTTCCTGATCACGGGTGAAATGCACAAAGTTGTGTGCCCTTGCGAATATGGCATCTGTGACCTCATGCATTTGTGGGTGGAGGCTTGCGAGATCCCACTGAGGTCACATGCAGAGCCCTGAAAGGAGCCACTGCTGTAAAAACTGAGCATTGCAGTCACTTACATGGCCACAGGTAGTGGATGCCCTCCATGTCCCTGTGGCACCAAATCCTGCAGCAGGTGGCAGCTGTAACCAACCAGTTCCCTGGACATGCATCGTCTTTGGCGACATTGGTTCTCGGTCATCTGCATGAATGACATGTGCCATCTATAGACTCTGGGCCTAGCTAGGCACCAGCCAGTGACAGCTCGGTGTGGCTCTTCAGCGGTGTGTGGAGCCCCAGCCGCTCCTTCTTCCTCATGGTGCTGCTCCCCCATCTGCCAAGCCAAGCACCTCAGACACTCTCTTCTCCTTTGTCTCCGCTCTCTGTAAGCCATGAGGCAAACAGCTAGGTCACCAGGCTCCATGCTCCTGATGTACTCCTGCAGGATGAAAGAGAGAGATGCATGGGTTAGCTTGGGTGTTCTAAGAACCTCTTTTGGTTAAGTGTGAAGGCCCCTCCATGCATGCCGGAGAGCGCTGGCTGTCCCTTGGATGGTCAGAGTCTAGTGCGCTGCAGGGCTGCCCGAAACCCCTCTCACATGCACCCCACTCCACCTAACCGATTGGCAGCAGCTTTGCCCACTGGACTGTATGCTGTGCTCTCAGCTCAGGCACAGGCATTCTCCTAACTCACACTGCAAGGCTGCACTGTTAGCTTGAACCATGGGGGAGACTGGTCCAAAACTAAATGAGGAAATTTCAAAGGGCTGTGAGTGCCTCCACCTGTGACTGCTCCATGGCCAGCTTTAGCAAGGAGATTGTACAATATGTCCAGTTGTCTAAAATGCTCGTTAGTTTGCAGTCTGTGCCCGAGGGGTGAAAAGTTTGGAAGCATTTGGTGGCAATTTCATTCCTCTGTGCTGCTTGAGTGGGCAGATAAGCTGGAGGCCTGACTCCTCACGTGTTAAAGGGGCTGCGCCTGAACTCACTCAGCTGCGGTGGAATGGTCACTTTATACAAGGTTTGCCTAACGTGTTGCAGCTTCCTCCCCCCACCCCCACATGTGCTTGTGCATTACCATCAGACCACGCTGCCTTGCTCCCCACTCCCCTAACTTGCCCCAACCACAGTGCTGGCACCACACTGTCAGCCAGCTGGGAAAAAGTAACTTGCCTGTGCCCTCGCCTGAATGCGCAGAGCCTCAACGTTGATGTTGAATGGACAACCCTTACGAGCGCTGCACAACGTTAGTGCGCATTCACCTCCGAATTCCCTTCGAAGTTCAGCTCGCCAGGTGCATACCTTTCAAATGCTGTTGTGAAATACACCCGGATGATCCAGCATCGGGGGATGATTCTGGCAGGCAGGGATTATAATTTTATGCAGATGTATTAAAATGATGCTCTTGACCTTCGGCGGCCATTGACGGATGGAGCGAACATTTAGAAATTGGTTTCACGACGTTGTGAAGCTGATTTTTGGCCTTCCAGCCACATTGTCTGCTTATGCCCGCCATGACACCCAACGCCAATGGGCACGGAAAATTCCAACTGTTGTCTTTCAGCTTCATTTACAAGATTCTCGAGTGCTCCCCCTGCATCCACCCCCTCAACTAACAGCTCAGCTGCACACAGCCAGACCACGAGTGATTCTGGAGGGACACTTGTGTGTATGTGTGTGTGTGTGTGTGTGTGTGTGTGTGTGTGTGTGTGTGTGTGTGTGTGTGTGTGTGTTTGTGTGTGTGTGTGTGTGTGTGTGTGTGTGTGTGTGACTGGGCCTTTCAGAGCCTCGTGCAAGTATTCTCCCATGCTTGTGGAGCCTTCCTCCATCACACTCGTCTCAATGTCCCGAGCTTTTTCATTGCTGCTTGCTGGGGTTCTCTTTCAGTTGTCCATCTGAGCTGACCTGCATCTCCGCCCACCCACTGATCACACTCCCATGCGGCACCTGTGCCCGTCCAACACGAGGCTCCGCTCACTTTCGATATCTGCGAAATGGTAGTTGTCAAGTTTATCATTAGCTCCCCCATCATTTCCCCTCCCCCAGTCGCCCATGTCCTTTCCCCCATCACTATTGACCCCCCTGACATCACCTTCTATGTTCCCATCGTCACCTACCAACTCGAACCCTTGTCATTTCAGAATGTTCAGGTGAACGTGTACGTTCTCTCCCTTCCTGAAAATCCCACCCCCATCCAAATTGACCACCCAACCTCCTCCCTCCCACCCCAACGGTCCATGTCTGTCTCCGAGTCCCTACAAACCACCCGCGCCATTACTTCTACTGTTACCGATGCACCCTCACCCTCCCAGAGCTCCCTTCACCCTCTCTCACACTCACCATTTCCTCCTACCACATCCACCCTCAGTTTGGTCCCCAGGAGGCAACCATTAATTCCACAGAGCCCTCCCTTGCACAATCACTTGGACATCGCCCCCCCTTACTTTTTCCGCCACCCTTATTCCCTCCTCCCCCTGCTCACCTTCTCCTCTCCAAACTCCCTCCTCCCTGCGGACACCTTCCCTATCCAAACTCCCTCCTCCCTGCGGACACCTTCCCCTGTCCAAACTTCCTCCTCCCTGCGGACACCTTCCCCTGTCCAAACTCCCTCCTCCTTGTGGACACCTTCCCCTCTTCAAACTCCCTCCTTCCCCTGGACACCTTCCCCTCTCCAAACTCCCTCCAACTCTGAACACATTCCTCACTCCAAACTCCTTCCCTTACACCTACCTCCCCACTTGCAGCATTCTCCCCTGTTTTACCCTCCTCCCCCTGGGCACCCTCCTTCCCTCTCCCAACCTCACCCCGTGGCACCTTTGTTCCCCCCCACCTCCCAACCTCACCCCCTAACACCTTAAACCTCACCCACTCCTGAACACCTTCCTCTCCCATTCACAGCTGATCTTCCTCTCCCACCTCTCGCCGATCATCGGTAGTAGCCCTTGGCGAAGACCATGATGTTCTGAAGCAGGCCCAAAGCATCAAAGGAGACCTCCCACCTTCCATGAGCTGCTTCATAACAGAGTCATGTACATGAGGATCCACCCAACGTGTGATGCATGTGTTCCTCCAGGGTCCAGTAGTTGTAGGGCTCCAGTATCATCTTCTCATTGGATGTCCTCAATCTGAGCAAGGCCCTAACGGTAAGTCCTGACTTCTGTACGCCATAATTGCCCAGACACGTTGCGCCACCTCAAGACTCAGAATGACGTCGAGGCCAAGCACGACCGTTCATCCTAAGGTCTTGGATGGCATTGGCCGCAAGCCAGACATCCATAGAAGCACGATGCGCCAACTCCTGGGGAATTATCCAGCCAACTCCTCCGCCACCCAGCAGATCCTGACCCTGGTCACCCCGGGAACCACAGTCCTCAACTCCGCCAGCCACTGAAAATGACAGAGGGGCTGCTTCCTGAGCAGCTGCTCTCTGACAATAGCCGCTACTCCTGATGGGGGAGAGCTGCGTCGCAAGGTGACCATGTTCCAGACTTTGATCAGGTCCTGGTAAAAGATGGGCAATGCCTGCAAGGAGCCATGAAGGCCCCTCAGATCTACAAACAGGAGCTGCATGTCATAATTCAGGCCGTGCACCTGGTGGAAGAAATATGTCGCCAGGGCACACCATCTTGGAGGAGGCTCAAAGTAAAGGTATCGCTGCAAGGCCTGAAGGCAGAAAGTCGCCACCTGTGTGCATAGGCACACTAGCACCTGACCGCCCTCCCTAAGCAGGAGACTCAGAACCTCAGCAGCGACCCAGTGCAATCTTTTGTCCCAGAAGAAGTCGACGAGCATTTTCTGGATTTTTGTGACAAAGTCCGGGGGAGGGGTCAAAGTGACCAGCCGATACCACAATATGGCGGCGATCAGCTGGTTTATGACCAGAACTCGACCCTGGTAAAACAGCACTCGGAGCAGTCCTGTCCAACACTGCAGACGAGTGATGACTTTGGCCTCCAGCTCCTACCAGTTTGCCGGCCAGGATTCCTCACAGGGCAGAGGTGGACTCCCAGGTAGAGGAGGCTGAGCTCCTCGAGTAGGGAATCCATCTGCCACTGACCGACCAGGAGTCTAGAGCATTTACCCCAGTTGATTCTGGCAGGGTATGTGGCAGAGTAGACCTCCTGGCACCCGTGCATCCTCTGCAGGTCAGCCGGGTCAGTGAACATGAGGAGCAGGTCATTGGCGTAAGCTAAAAGGACCACCCTGATACCCAGCCCACGCAGAACCAATCCCAACAACCTCCTCCGCAAGAGGTGCAGGAAAGGCTAGGTCTTACAAGTCCCAGCGCTGCAATGGCAGGATGTAATAGCAGCAGCAGCCTTGTTGGCAGCAGTCTTCTTGCTCTAGTTGAAGACTAGAAGGAAATCCCAGAGCAGCAGGAACAGCCACAGGAAAATAGCAGCAGGACAGCCACAGCCAATACCAAGCACAACCACAGCAACAGTTCAGCAGTAACGGGCTGCAGCCCAATCAAGAAGCATAGTCTGGGCACAGGTGTTAATCACATGTACACACTGTTCACTATTGTCAATAGACTCCCAAGGATGTCTCCCTGCCTGTGGCTCCTTGTTCTGTTGAGCAGTGTTCTTGTCACTCAAATGCGAAACCTTCCTGCACAAGATAAAGGCAGATGTTTCAGTCCAGGGCCTCTTCCCTGTGCTTTGTGCAGCCTTCAGTCCAAAGTGATGGTCCTCCTCACACTCCTTGGACACGTTAGTGATGCCTGCACCTCGATGGTGCTTGTCATTTCTGTCAGAATGTAGTGGGCAGGCATCACAGAGTTCCATCATTCTCTCTGTGTGCTCTCAGCACCTTCAAGGTGGGGCTGGACCCCAACTCTTCAGCATCTGTGACCAGTGATGCTGTGCTCCTGAATGGGTCATCTGTTGAAGACTGACAAAAGATCAGGTGTGTTAAAAGTTTCAAGGCTGCGTCCTCATGATATGACTCTGATCACAGAGCGCAAGTGAGCTGCCCTCAGCCAGGCAGGAGTCAGGCATTCACAGAGGCTATACAAAGATCTATGGAGTGTTCACACAGCATGCTGTCATCATCCTCCTGGAATCTAGCAGCAATGATGGCCTCCCACACACGCCTGCCTCATCTGGCCAGTGCGATGGCCTCATCACCTTCGAATACCTCCTCACCCTCATTGCCGGCCTTCTCATTGGAGGAGATGTCCAGCTCCTCCATCTCCTCAGCCAGCTCCTCACCCCGTTGCAGGGCCAGGCTGTAAAGGGCGCAGAACACGACGATGATGTGTGACACCCTCTCTGGACTATATTGCAGGGCTCGACCCGACCGGTCCAGGCACCAGAACCCCATTTTCAGCATCCTAGTGGTTTGCTCCACCAAGTTGCGAGTTGCTGCATGAGCCTCATTATAGCATCACTCTGCTGAACTCTGAGGCCGCCACATGGATGTCATTAGTCACGTCCTCTACGGGTAGCCCTTGCCCCTGAGAAGACACCCCTGTAGCCTCTGGGGACCCTGGAAGACACCAGGGATCTGTAACCAACTGAAACCATGTGCGGACCAGCAGGATGTGTTTGTGGTGGTCGCACACCAGCTGCACATTCAGCAAATGGGGTCCCTTGTGGTTGACATGGTTGACCCCTTGTTGCGACAGAGATCTGAGCTCCACGTGCAATTGATGGTGCCCCGCAACTGTGGGAAACCCGAGATCTGGGCAAATCCAATCACTCTTACATCTTGGCTTTCCTGGTCCCGGGCAAAATGCCCTCGAGAAGACAGCATCCATGGCCTCATGGATGCATTTGTGGGTGGAGGCTTGTGATATCCCACAGAGGTCACCTGTGGAGCCCTGAAAGGAACCACTGGCTTAAAAATTGAGCTCCACAGTCACTTTCACAGTCACTGGCAGTGGATACTCTCCATGTACCTATCACACCAAATCCTGCAGTAGATGGAAGATGTGACCGACCAGTTCCTGAGACGTGCACAGTTTTTGGCGACACTGGTTCTCAGTCATCTGTTGGAATGAAAGACAGGGTCTATAGACTCTGATTCTATCTAGGCATAGACCAGCAGCTCCTCAGTGTGGCCCTTCAGCAATGTGTGCGGGAGCCCCAGCCGCCCCTTCTTCGTGCTCCTCCCATTGTGCATCCAGGCACCTGTGTCGCTCTCTTCTCCATTGTCTCCACTCTCTGTACACCGGAAGGCATACAGTTAGTTCAGCAGATTCCATGCTCCTGATGTACTCTGCCTGCAGGGCGAAAGAGAGAGATGTAAGCGTTAGCTTGGGTGTTCTAAGAACCTGTCTTGGTTAAGTCTGAAGGCCTCTTAACCCATCCCAGAGAGTTCTGGCCACCACCTGGATGGCCAGAGTTTAGTGTGCTTCATGGCTGCCCGAATCCCCTCCCACCTCCACCCCACTCCACCTGACTGATTGGCATTAGCTTTGCCCACTGGACTGCATGCTGTGCTCTCAGCTCAGGCACAGGCATTCTTCTAGCCCACACTGCAAGACTGCACTGTTAGCTTGAACCATGGGGGAGACTGGTCCAAACTAGGAAGATGACATTACAAGGGGCTGTGAGCTCCTCCATCAGTGACTGCTCCATGGCCAGCCTTAGCAAGGAGATAGTACAATGTGCCCAGTCGTCCAACTGTTCTGCAGTCCACTAAACACTCAGTAGTTTGCAGTCTGTGCCTGAGGGGTGAAAAACTCTGAAGCACTTGGTGGCACTTTCATGCCTCTGCATTGCTTGTGCATGCAGATAACTTAGAGACCCAGATCCAAGCATGTCAATGTAGCTGCGTCTGAACTGTCTCAAGTGCAAGATTTCCCTGATGTTTGGCCGCTTCCCACGCCCCACCCCACATGTTCTTGTGCACTACCATCAACCACAGGGCAGCCTTTTCCCCCCCGCCCCAAGCCATGATTGCAGTGCAGCCCTTGCGTCCACCTTGAAGCCCAACAGACATCCTGGGCAAGCGTTCCACAACATTACTGTGTACTCACCTCCAGATTCCCCTCAAAGTGCAGCCTGCCAAGTGCACGCCTTATAAATGCTGTTCTGAAACACATCGGTGTGCAATCATGCTGACATGCTTGGTGAGCCAACATGGGGGGATAGTTCCGGTGGTCTGGTCTTATAATGAGATGCAGATGTTTTACAATGAGGCTCCCCAACATCCGACAGTGGGAAATGCAGGTCGCCATTGACCGGCAGAGTGGACGATTGCAAACTGCTTTTTGGCCTTCTCGCCATTTTGTCCACTCATGCCACTGAAGGCGCCTGACACCAGTGGGCACGGAAAATTCTGCCCACTGTCTACAACAGGGAAACAGAAAAGTCTGTCAGTGTTAGGTGTTGACTGTGGCTCAGTGGTTGCCCCATTACCTCTGAGTCAGTGGATTGGGGGTTTAAATTCCACTCCAGGGACTTGAATATGATCTAAGCTGACACTTCGTGCAGCACTGTGGGAGTGCTGCACTGTTGGGTGAGACATTTGAACCAGGCCCCATCTGCCCTCTCAGATGGCTGTAAAAGAGCCTATGGCACTTCAACAACAACAGTTTGGAAATTTACGCAATGCAGAAACTCACCAAGGCTCCTTAGACAGTGCCTTCCAAACCCACAAACACTATCATCTAGAAGGACAAGGGCTGCAGATAGATGGGAACACCACCACCTGGAAGTTCCCCTCCAAATCGCTCACCATCCTGACTTGGCAATATATCGCAGTCCCTTCACTGTCACTGGGTCAAGACCTTGGAACTCCCTTCCTAACAGCACTGTGGGTGTACCTACACCACATGGGCTGCAGCGGTTCAAGAAGGCAGCTCATCACCAGCTTCTCAAGGACAATTAGGGATGGGCAATAAATGATGGCCCAGCCAGTGACGCTGAATGAATAAATTTTTAAAAACGTTTCCATTACTATCACTGGGTCAAAATCCTGAAACCCCTTCCCAAACAGAATTGTGGGTGTACCTATACCACAAGGACTACAGCAGTTCAAGAAGGTGCCACATATTAGGGATGGGCAATGAATGCTGGCCTTGCCAGTAATTCCCACATCTTCTGAACAAATAAAAAATAACAACATGCAATAGTATTGCACCTTTTGCATAGTGAAATGTACCAAGGTGCTTTGTAGAAGAGTTATCAGACAAAATTTGACACTGAGCCACATAAAGAGACATTAGGACAGTTGACCAAAAGTTTGGTTGAAGAGGTAGATTTTAAGTTATTTGAAGCAGGAGAGAGAGGTAGAAAGGCAGAGATGTGGAAAGATTTGAGCATCAATTACCACAGTATAGAGCCTAGGCAATTGAAATCACATTCAGTAATGAAGGAAAGAAAATCAGGGGTGTTCAAGGGGCCACAATAGGAGAAGCACAGAGATCTCAGGAAGTTTAAGGCTGGAAAAATCTCAGAGGTTCCCCTTGGTATTCTGGCCACTATTTATCTGTCAATCAACATCACTAAAGAAATTATCTGATTATTTATTTCATTGCTGTTGGTGGGACTTTGTGAACAACTTGGCTTCCATTTTAACTACAACACAACAGCAGATACACTTCAAAAATACTTTCTTGGTTATAAATTGTCTTAGAAATGTAAAGGTACTGTATATATGCAAGACTTACTTACGTACTTATATACTTATTCTTTCTCTTAATTGTTATCTCGTGAGTTCAGCTGCAAAAAGCTTCTGTATGGACTTTATATCAAGACAGAAATCGGACTGGGTTGTACCTCCACCCTTCCCCATGGATGATTACTTTAACAATTCCCATTGCATAAATTCACGGATAAAGAATGGTCACTTGTGCAAGGTGGCAGATGGTAATCTGCTCCTGAGAACAAAAGAACAAAAAGGGAGAAAATTGGGAAGTAAATATTTATCAAAAGATAGAGGGGGTCATTATTGCCTTCACTGCCTGGGTGGTAACCTGGCTGAGCAGATAATGCCCACCATGGTACCCATCTGATTCTTATCCCATCTCTTTGTGTTATTGATTGTTACAAATCAATTACAGCCACAATTCTTTCTTGTTCTACACAATATTTTTTAACAAGCAACAGAATAGTTTTTAAACAGGTGACAGCCTCCATGTTTTCAAAGATGCTATTGAACCCAAGCTCAATAACGATCAAAGAAGCTGTCATTAGTTGCTAGCCTTGCATCTTTTATCAGCCCTGTAGTTATTTCATTAGTTGTTGATACTGTTACAACAATATGACTCAATGATGGAAGCAGTTTAATCAGCATTTTTTTAGCATTTTATTATAACAAATATACGTTCCTTAAAGGAATAAAAACTCCATGGGAAAAGTGGTCCAACTGTGGATAACAAGGGAAGTTTAAGATAGTAGGTTAACGAAATAGGCTCATACAGCTACCAAGACAAGTAATAAGTGTGAGGATTCGGAAGGTCGTAGAATTCAGAAAAGGATGAGAAAATAGAATGAGAGTAAAGTAAATACAGAATTCAATAGATTTGTAAAAAGGATGAGATTAGTGAACGTAATCACGAATCCCTCACAGGCAGAGACAGGAGAAGTTACAATGGGGAATAGGAAAATGACAGAGACATTAAATAATTATGGTTGTATTTGTCTTTGCAGTGGAAGATATAAAACAAACTCTGGAAATAGTGGGGGACAACTAATCTTGTGAAAATAAAGAATTGAAAGAAATTGGTATTGGAAAATAAATTGTACTAGAGAAATCAATGAGATTAGAATCCAAGAAATCCCTTGGATTTGAGGGATTAAATAGAAGTGGCTACAATGATAGTGAAAGCCGTGTTTGTGTGGGCGGGGCGGGGGGGTGGTAGACTGGGTCGGGGTCTGCGCTCTTTCGTGCATGCACGCAAAAGAGCACAGAAGTCCCTCTGAGGCAAAGAGCTGCCTCAGGGAGATCAGTTTGAGTTTCAAAAATTTTAATAAAGAAAAAAAATTTAGGACATGTCAAGAGCTGGGATATGTCTAAGAATTTTAATGAAAATCTTTATTTCGCTTATAAATCATTCATGAAACCTCATCCCGCCCATGGATGAGGATTCATGAAAAATGCTAAGGCCGCCTGGGTTCTTCGCCTGCCCAACAACCTTAAGGTTGGACGGGCAGCTATGTTAAGTGGTTTAATTAGTTTTTAAATGGCCTTAGTAGGCCTTTGACAGTTCGGTGGGCATGCAGCTTACTCCAGTGTGCACCCACCGAACTGAAAATCGAAATGATGCACAGTGAAGTCAGGACACATGCCCGATGTCGCTGCATTTTACACGTCGGCGAGCAAGCCCCGCCCCCACTTCCCGAGCCTAAAATTCTGGCCAATGTTTCATTTAAGTATCAGCACAGAAGAGACAGGAGGTTTATGTCATTTTTATTGCTGATAAGGGAAATAGTTCTCAAACATTTATTTCCCAGCAACTCAGCTAAATAGGAAGTTAAGATTAAGAAGGAACATTAGGTGGAACTTCTTCGTCTTTAAGCATAGCGGAGTTAAAGAATACATTATCGGGAAACACCAGTGAAACAGCAATGTAGTTGTGTCCAAGATACAGCTTGGTGCATTTTTAGAAAGAGAACAAACTGAGCGAAATGGTTTAAAGGTTAGTAGGTAGGTTTAGTCTATAAGTAAGGTGGGTTTGATCAGGCCTGATTGCTCTTCCTTGTCCTTAAATACTCTTATGCTCTACTATTGCAGGTATTTGGAATTTTAAAAACAGTTTGTACATAAAATTAAAATTATTTTTTAACACTTTATTCATACATTAGTCTATCTCTGTCACAACACTTCCTTCTGTTTTTCTCTATTTCTCCCCTATCACTTTCTCTGTCTCCTCCACTGCCATCCTTGATTCCACGATTGCTGGGGTTCTGATAGATTTCTTGTCTGACCGGAAGATTTGGATGAATCTGAGAACATTCTGTAACAAGCCTATTAAGTACCAGGTTACATCATGACACTGGGAGAACTCAGTGACATTTACAGGTCACATATTTCACTTCAGCAACATTAATACTGGTTTAATTTGCTACATTCTGTCCTCAATATTTCTCGCCATAGTGTTTGGAGAATGCTGGCAGATGTAGCACCAGGGAAACAGAGAAATGAGGAAGGAGGAGTCTTTCCAAACCCTATTGCCTCGGTGTTTTTTCTGAGCAATTGAAGTTGGTCCATTCTGGGGTGTTCCTAAAGAAACATGCTTGAGGCATGCAACTGGAACACTCTCAAATTGGAAAATTTGAGGGACCAAGGAAGTCTGGTGAAGCAGATCAGGAAAGGTACTGTCGTTCTCTTCCAGCCACCCCATATAGCTTGAGGCTTCCTGGCTCCTGACCTCCAGCAGTGTCCAGAAGACCCAAAGCCCAGAAGCCAGTTTTACAAATACAGACTTCCAACCTGCAGCTATTTTTCAGTTCTTGGCCTTGTTTTCTAATGCAAGGCTCTTTAAGAGGTCGACCAGCAAGGAGTGACTAGGCAATGCTCATTACTCAGATTACCAAGTTTTTCCCAGAAATGCACCAACTTGGATACAACGATGTTGCTGTTTCACTGGCCTTCCCTGACATTTTTTTTTTATCAATTTCACTATGCTTAAGGATAAAGAAGTTCCGCCTTAATCTTCTTAATCTTAACCAAGGTCTGGGCTTTGGGTGAGTTCAGACTGCTAAACACACTGGCAAATGGCTGGGGCGGTGTCACAGCCTCAATCTCTAATATGAAACACAAGGAAGCGCTTTAAATTGTAAACATGTACAAAGAATATAACACTGAAATGAGTCATGTGTAAGTCACCCACTGGTACTATAAAATGCAGTTTTATTTCATTTTATTTCATAGTAGGAGCAATACACAAAGCTACCAGTACTCAGCTGGGTGATGCTGCTTAAAACTTTATCTTAACCGACTTGCACAGCTGGACTTTCTTGAGTAATTGAGCATTACTAAATTTAGCCATATTGTTTGGAGTGGGGATGAAAAACTCGTCAGTTAGAGTCTTCTCATAAATGTACCCTAAGGGAGGTCAGCCAATTTGCCATTAACAGAATCCATTGATATATGTGCATATTATGAAAGTCATGATGCCAACTCAGGCAAGGTTCAAAACCAGAGATTAATTGAAACTTTACATTATGTCAACACCATAAATCCCTTTAAAATAAGATTTTTGTGTTTATAAATTTATGAATATGTTATAAACATATTTATAATGTTTGAAAAGAATGTTCATTAAACCCAGATACAAATCTATTTTAGATGTGATTTTGAATATTGAACTAGTTGTTTAATAAGGTTGTGTAGCTAGCTGTACCTATGCTGGGTGCAGTAAGTGCTGAGGATTACAAACCACCAAAGTTTGTTTGACACATATTGCACATTTGTTCCACTCTGCTGCTCAAAAGGGGTGCTTTAAAACAAATTTTTAGATAGAACAACCTGGCAAAGGTGAAGGAATTTGAAAATATTGCCATTTCAGCATTTTATGTAATTCCAACAAATCACAAACAATCCAAATGACCTACACATTGGCTGGCTCTGTCACAGCGAAGAAAGTGCTTCGCCTCTCCTCCATGTCATGAGCCTGATAAGACTTATTAACTGCAAGTGAGGTGGAACTGGAATTCACGCGTATCAGGGTTTCATTGTGCTAAGAATACAGCAGGAAAGCAGCTGAGTACATAGAAAGCAAAGAGAAAACCAAAACATACTGAATCCCTATTGTCCACTGTTTAGTCTTTCTACCCAGACCCATGTAGCCCACATTAGTTTCCAAATCATTTGACCTTGAATTTTATTCAAATTCTGCTAGACCAGAATTGTCTCTACAATTTTATGTATTTTGAGCATCAATCAAAGTGACGGATATTGTTGAAAAACTATAACTCTCTTTGCCAGATTTTAGACTTTTCATATATAAAGTAACAAAACAGAATCTACATCACAACATTACTAGTAATCATTATATCTTCTATGGTGTTTCTCTTATTTTATTTATGGGCAGAATCTTCCAGTCTGCATGCCCAACACACCACCGTGTAAAATGACTGGCGATGATGTCGGGCATACGTCCTGACATCGCGACATTTCAGCTGCGCACCCGCCAAAATGTCAACTGCCTATTAAGACCATTAATAAATTAATTAAAGCAGTTATGAACGCTGCCTGTCCAACCTTAAGGTTGGAGTCACATGAGGGGATATGTTTAAATAAATTTTTTAATCATTTCCGTCATGATTTTATTATACATTCATTCTTCTTGAGGCATCTCCACGCCTGCCCCCGCCCATTACTGCCCAGCCTGCCTGCCATAGGAAAAATCCAGGCCTATGTGTCTGTGTACATGTGCATTTCCATCATTTCATTTTTACAACTTTCAAAAACCATGGCCGGGATTTTCTGGCCCCGTCACGGGCGGGACCCGTTGCAGGTGACAGCCGCCACGGGCGAGGCAGTGCCCCAGCTAGAAGCCCATTGAGTTGTGGCGAGACTGGAAGATCGTGGTAGTGGGTGGGTGCGGAAAATCCCGCCCCATGTTTTGTCTCACTCCACTAGATAATAAGTGCTAGCACTGCGCGCAATGAATCTTATCACCGCAAAGTTAAAGTTCAATATCCATTATATATTTTCTAGGGCACTTTCTAAACATCACCAGATCTAAACTTTAAGCATCAACAAATTAATTGAATTCAGGGATCACACATCAGGAAACCGTCACGAGAATGTCCATGTGCACACGTGCACACACACATATACCGCACATCAATCAGCATTTCAGTCAAGCCATGGCTAAAAATATATTTATGTTTTTTCAGGGTTGTTAGTCAAGGGCTAGATCTCACATTTACTAACTGACACTGTAAAACATCTTTTCCAATAAGTGGAAGGTAATTTACGTCCCAAACCTGGTATAAATGTAGTGAATGTGGTTTTTGAACAGTAATTAATCTTAAATGAGAAAATAGAAAGCTTTAAGTGTAAATCAGATGACTATTTGGATTGTTCTTCACACGTTTATATAATGTTTCCAATTTCTCTGTCTTCATGGTATAGGGATGACAGGATATTACGTGTAAAAAGGACCCAAGCAAGTTGGCAGATAGAGTTGACCTAAGAACATAAGAAATAGGAGCAGGAGCAGGCCAGCTAGCCTTTCCTATCTGCTCTGCAGCTCAATGAGATCATGGCTGATTTTCTACATCAACTCCACTTTCCAGCCCAATCCCCATATTCTTTGATTGTTTTAAGTACCAAAAAATATATTGATTTCTGTCTTGAACATGTTCAACTAGAGAGCATCCCCAGCTCTCTGTAGGAAATTCCAAAGATTAGCAACCACTTGAGTGAAGAAATTCCTTCTCATCTAAATCTAACTGGCCGACTCTTTATTCTGAGACTGTGACCCTTAGTTCTAGATTCCGCAACCCGAGAAATATGCTCCCAGCATCTACCAGTCCAGTGAACCTTCCTTGCATTGCCTCTGGCACAAGTATATTCACTGATACTTCAGGAGTATCAAGGTTCCATTGAAGATTGAGGCATTCCCCATGCTGCAATATTCTGTCTTACTGAGTCCAGATAAATAGTAAGGTGATTGATGGAAGCAGCACCAAGGCTGCAGGATACTGAAGTTTTATTGGATTGCATGGATCTGTTAATATTGATCATGTGTACCGTGCTCGTATTTGTGACCGAAGCATCACTTGCATGTATTTCATGGCACCTTGCCTGTGGTCCCTCAGGGTCTTCATCATCCTGCAGCTGGTCATCAACTTCCTCCAACTCTTCAACTTTGGAGGAGGCATCATACTCAGTGATATCTCATTGTTCAGTTGCCCTCCCCTCTGTCACACTAGGTTATGCAGGGCACAGCAAACCATGAGATATTCTATACCAAGTGGAGAAAAATGCTGGCATGGGCTTTTTGGGCCAAATGGCCTATTTCTGGGGTGTTTATTCTATTATGTAATCCTATTTATGATGCAGGTTCATATGTTTTAACTGGCCCTCTTGAAGATAGCCTTGGTGACCATCTTCTTGTAGCCCATGGCCTGTGAATCCACTCAGTTTGCAAGGCCTCTTTCCACCTGTCCTTTACCTTCAAAAGTGCCAGCTTCAATATGCCTCTCTGATGATATGCCCCTGCAGCTCTGGCACCTTTTACCCTTCTCCTGATGGACAATGGCAGTGCCCGTTCTGTTCCACCCTCCATGAAAAGCCATGTTAGTTCACCCTTTGGCTACTACCTGGAGCCAGAATGGACCTCCTTTGGCTCACCACCTGCTCATACCTGATGATGCACTGAAGCCCCGTGTTTTACGTGAAGGCCTGGAAAAAATCAGAAAACCCTCATAAAATTTAAGTTAATCACCTTTTGAACAAGTTTAATAACCTGCCCGCCCTGTGTAAGTGTGAGATCCTCCAGCTATGCCGGTCACCCTTTACAATATCCGGTTACAGTCAGGCATCCATCCTGATGCTTTCCAACCCAATGCTCCGACCTCTCTCGCCTCCTGGGCTGCTTCCAATGGCCAGAAACATTCAGTCCTATATTTCAACTGCCACATTTTTGTCCAATCATTTAATTAGGCTATAACTCTTTGCAGCCTCTTTCCATCCTCCTAACCATTTACTTTCCCACCTAAATTTGTATCATCAGCAAACTTGGATAGATTACACTCGATCCCCTCATCTGAGTCATTCATGTAGATTGTAAATGACTGATGTTCAAGTTCTGATCCTTGCAGTACCTTACTGGTTACAGCCGAATTTTATCTAAAATTACCTGTTTATTTCTACTCTCTTTTCTGCCTGTTAACCAATCTTCAATTCACCCCATATCACCCCAATCCCATGAGCCCTAATTTTCTGCAATAACTTTGCATACAGGAGAGAATATACAGTGAAATCCCAGAATATTCAGTAAAATCTCAATGAGTCAAACTCACATGACACGGAATTCCATTTGTATCAAAGCTATCAACCATTTTCAATGGGAGAATAGGAAAAGCTACGGAATAGAACAATGCCCATGATTAGATGAAATTCTGCAGTGGTCAATCCAGGCTAGCCAAACTTATGTGGGGAGTCAGCAAGAAAAGCAATGCTGGAATCCGTCGCAAAAGAGGTGCTACTTTGACACAAACAAACCGGACTATTCTGTCAGGGGTCAGATGACCACGCTAACACATTGGCAACTGCATGCAAAAGCCCTGAGGGATCAACTTTAACTTCCGAGGAGGAAGACAAAGCCTCAGAGGGTGAGGCGTCACATACTTGCTCCACACCTAGCAGCAGCGCAGATACACATACCTCAGTGGGTATGCACAACTTGGCTCTGAGGGACAGGTGAGATCACATCACAATCACAAGGCCAGCTGTCGGACACTGTGGTACTGCAGAGGCCTGGCACTGGGAGGAGTGCTGGGGGTAACCTAGGTGCTGAGCCCCAGGCTGATGACAAGCCTCTGGACTCATCCGTCAGGCAGCAGATGCTGGACATCCAACGTGAGCTTCATGGAGATGTGGCAGCTATCAAAGGGGTTGCGTGCTCTGGCACAGACATTGGAGGAATCCATCCAGGCCATAAGCATTGTGATCACCCAATCAACAGAACACATGGCTCCCTCCATTGCAGATTAGTGACTGTCATGGGGGGCCAAATCCAGCAGCTCACTGATGTGTTCTGACCTACACTCCATCACCTTCCCTCTGAGCTCCAAGGAAACGTGCACATGCCAGCATTATTCTTTGATTATGATCGCACATGATCTGGACATTGATGCAATGGTATATTCTCCTGCTTATAAATACCCCTAGGTGTTCAGATAGAGATTTCATTGCAACAAGAGTGCCATCAATTACCCCTTGAAGCTTTGGAAATCCAGCTATGGCTGCAAAGCCTCTGCCTCTTTCTGCTTGACTGGCATTTTCACATGTAAAGGAGATGTACTGATGGACATGCCTGAGCATGGCATCCGTGAAAACCTTAACGCAGTGATGGGCTGCAGACTGGGTAATCCCACCAAACTCTCCACATGCTGCCTGGAATGACCCAGAGACAATGAAGTACCATGCCACAGTGTCTTATAAGGCCACAGATGTCGGGCGTCCAGTCACAAAATTGGAAACTCCCTCCCCAGAAAGTGTGTCAGAAAGGAATGTGACTGTCTCCCTTAAGAGACATAATCTTTGGAGGCAGTGTCATTCCAACCAACATCTGTGAGTAAGACCCTCTGATACCATATACTTGGTTGACAGGGGAGTGCCTTCACCTAACCCTGCCTGCCTGATGTTTCTGTCTCCCCTCCACAGCTCCTTACTCTGCAGCAGGTTTGCCACCTTGGTGTAGCTCGTGGCACAATGGTCCCTGGCCAGCTGCCCTCCTCCTCTCCTCCTCGCTGGAGGAGATGCCTCCAACAGTTGGACAATTTGTATAAAGGACAGCAAAGTACAGCACCACTGATTAAGCGCTCTATGTTGATTAGAGCACTTCCATTTTGCCCCCTTCCCTTAGGAAATGCTCCCCGGAGGTTGAAATGTTATGAAAAATACAATTACTAACACTAGCTATGTTTCCCAGCTTCAACAACAGACTCTTCTGCTAAAATCAGCCTTTGTCCTACGTGCAGCATTTATATCCAACTTTTCAACAGTTTGTGCAATAAAATGTACGTCCCACCGGCCGTCTTTCCCTTGCACCCACCATATTGAGTGTGAGCAATGCTTTATTCCCATCATTCTTGTGAACAAGCTTAAACACTTGTTAATGAGGTATTTAAAAATGGCAGGTAGCTGCTGATCTTGGCAACCACGCAGCTGCTGTATAGTGGCAGACTGGCGTGATGACATTGGGCTCGCAACCCAACATCATGAAGCCAGATTTTACACATGCGTGGGATGGCAATAGTCCCAATTTTCAAATGTAAAATCCAACCCATGGAATTATAGTATAGTGCAGAACAGAAGAAGCCCATTCTGCCCATCAATCTGCGCCAGCTCTATCAAAGAGCAATCCAGTTAACCCCATTTCCCTGTTCCTTTCCCATATCCCTGCATTTTTTTCTCATTCAAGTATCTATCTAATTCCCTTTGGAAGTCTACTATTGAATGTGTGCTAACTACACCAACAGGCAGTGCATCCCAAAAACTAACCACTTGTGTAATTTTTTTTTCACTTTGCTTTTGGTTCTTTGGTGTCTTCTCATTATTGACCCTTCAATGATTGAAAGCAGTTTTTTTCTTTATTCTATCTAAACCATTCATAATTTTAAACACCTCTATCAAATCTCCTCCGAGCCTGCTCTGCTTCAAGGAGAACAAATCCAGCTTCTCCAGTCTATCCATGCAACTGTAATCCCTCATCCCTGGAACTATTCCAGTAACTTGCTTCCCTTTCCAAAACTTTCACATCCATCCTAAAGTGTGGTGCCCAGAATTTGACACAATACTCCAGCTGGGACTGAACTAGTGTTTTTATAGGTTTAACATAACTTCCTGGCTTTTGTACCTCTATTTATAAAGCCAGGTTCCACATGCTTTATTAACTGTTTTGTTAACATGTCCTGCCATCTTCAAAGATTTGTTCTGAAACACTCCAGGCCTCTCTATTAAATTTGTACCATTTGGTAGGCATGGTTTTTCTTCATTCTTCCTACCCAATGTAAAACCTCACGTTCTCTGCCTTGACCTGCCATGTCTTCTCCCATTCCACCAGCCTGTCCATGTCCTCCTGAAGTCTGTTACTATTGTTCTCACTGTTTACTCCAGCGTCTGTGTCGTGTACAAAAATATTATAATTGGGTCCTGAAACCCCAAGTCCAAGTCATTGATCTGTATCGAAGACAGCAGTATTCCCAGTACTGAACCTTGGGAAATGTCACTGTACGTCCCTCCAGTCTGAAAAATAGCCACTTACCACAACTCTCTGGGCCTGATTTTCCCTTTCGAGGCAGGGATTGTGAGTCTGGCCATTTCTTCATATCATGATCCCAAAGTGAAGCCATTCATCCATCATTTTCATCGTTGAGAGTCGGGGGTGGGAAGTGGGGTGGGGGTGGTTAAAGTCGGGGCTGCCGCCTCCAGAATGAGTGCAGATGTACGTGTGGGGCTGGAAGATGTCAAGTGCTGAGGCAGACGCTTTCCGTCTCGGGCCTGATGAAAGGCTTGCCAGTGGTGCCAAAATGCTTCTCCTCCCTCCATGACCTTTCAAACTTGAACCCTTTCGGAACAGTGTACCAGGAGGCAGAACTATGACTGATCCCTGCTCCTGTAATTTATGGCTGAAAGTTGGCCCATTAAGAATACTTAGTGAACCCAGAACCCATTGTCAGGTGTATAGTTGTACTTGAATGCTGTCTCTGAACATCTAGCTCCATCAGTCTTTCGCAAGGCTCTACACTAAAACAAATCAACATATGGAAGCTCACACCATAGCTGTACAAATAGCCATAGCATCTCAGCACAGCTGCTGCACCTCATACTCAGAACTCAAACCCGCTACCCCTCACAACACCCTCTGATTGCTACCTCAGCAAAGGTGGCAACACACTGAGAACTCCCATGTTCAGACCCAGACTTACTTCAAGTCAAGGCACGTGTGCCCCCAAGAGCCTAGGAACATAGGATTTAGGAGCAGGAGAAGGTCCTTTAAGCCTGCTCCACCATTCAATGTATTTTTTATTCTTTTATGTGATGTGGATAGCCCAGCATTTATTGCCCATCTCTAATTGACCTCATGAGCTGCTTTCTTCAACCACTTCGGTCCATGCAGTGTAAGTACACACCCAGCGCTGTTAGGAAGGGAGTTCCAGGATTTTGACCCAGCGACAGTGAAGGAACAGTGATATTGTTCCAAGTCAGGATGGTGGGTATCTTGGAGGGGAATTTGCAGGTGGTGGCTTTCCTGTGCAACTGCTGCCTTGGTCCTTCTAGATGGTAGAGGTCATGAGTCTGGGAGGTGCTGTCAAAGGAGCCTTGATGAGTTCCTGCAGTGCATGTTATAGGTGGTACACACTGCTACCACTGTGCACTGTTGGTAGAAGGAGTGAATGTTTATGAATGTGGTGCCAATCAAGCAGGCTGCTTTGTCCTGGATAGTGTTAAGCTTCTTTAGTGTTGTGGGAGCTGCACTCATCCAGACCAGTAGGGAGTATTCCATCACACTCCTGACTTGTGCCCAGTAGATGGTGGACAGGATTTGGAGGGTCAGGAGGTGAGTTACTCATTGCCTGACCCTTCAGTGGCCCGAATGTAACTTTCCACTTTTCAACCCAAGCCTGAATGTTGCCCAGATCTTGCTGCATTTGGACATGGACTGCTTCAATGGCTGATCTGGTTGTAGTCTCAACTCCGCATTCCTCTTTGTATTCATAATCATTGACTGCATTCTCTATCAAAAATCTGTCTAACTCAGCCTTGAATAAATTCAATGACTCAGCCTCCGCTGCTTCCTGGAGAAGAGAATTCCACAGACTAATGACTCCCTGAGAGAAAAAGATGTTCCCCTCATTTCTGGCTTAAAAGGGAGACCTCTTATTCTTAAGCTATGTCCCCTAGTTCTAGTCTCCCACACATCCTCCTAGTATCCACCCTATCAAGTCCCTCAGCACCTTATATGTTTCAGTAAGATCACCTCTAATTCTTTTAAACTCCACTGGGCACGTGTTCCAACCTGTTCAATCTTTCATCATAAGATAAGCCCTTCATCGCAGGAATGAGTCAAATGAACATTCTCTATACTGTTTCTGCAGCAATTCTATCTTTTTACAAATAAGGAGACCAAATCTGTACACAGTGCTCCAGATGTGGTCTCACCAAGGCCCTGTCCAGCTGCAGTAAAACTTCCCAACTTTTATATTTCATTCCCCTGGCAATAAACACCAACATTCCATTTGCCTCCCCGATTGCTCGCTGCACCTGCACACAAACTTTTTGTGATTCATGTACCAGCACACCTAGATCCCTATGTACCACCGATTTCTGCAATCTCGCTCCATTTCTCTATTCTTAATAGAGAATTCCAAGATTGTCGCAACGTGTCAATGCCTGCTGCCCTGCAATTTGTTCAGCAATGCTAAGGCAACCAAGTCTGAGCATAGCAAACCCGTCATTTTTATGTCGCACCATTGCAACACCATCCCCTCACAGGCATACCACCCCACCAAGCTATTGGTGGACCACCCGATGAACAGCACACATAACCCCCATGGACTCTTCTATTCCAATGCCAGGATGTCTGAAAGCACGAGCAACCAGGAGTCCGGGAGGCACCAGCTCTGAGGTTCTCAGACCATGACTTGGAAACCCTTTTGAATGAAGTGAACATGAGGAGGGATACCCTATTTTCACATGGACCAAGGCTTCCCCACCTTTATGAAAAACACCTGGGTGCAGATTGTGTAGGTGGTGAGTGCTGCGGGTTGCAAGTGGTTTAGTGACTTGCAGTGCTCCGGCAAGGTGAGTGAAACTTCCATGCTCGGTGTCCACCCTTGGATCACTGCATGCAACATGCTAAGTATCAGGGTTTCAAGCTCTCCTGGATCACCACGTGTATTCAAGCTTCCTTCCACGTGATCTCTCTCACTGATTCAGCCATGCCAACAGAACACCACTGCCTCACATGCCCATAATAAAGAGTTACAGACCTTTAGCTGTCTCCTTGGATCTTCTAGCTTCTTGCAAGATTATTTTTGCTTTAAGTTTGCACCCTGCATCTTCTCCCTTTAAGTTTGGAACCTTTCTTTGCTCCTCACTCTTAACTTCACTTAACTGGACCTTTTCCAGATTCCTGTTTGTTCTCTTTGACTAGAAGGCCTCCTTGGGACCCCTCTCCTTCTGTTCTTTGGGGAAACCTGCTTCCTGCAACTCCCTCCTGTCCAGCTTCTCCTGGCAACTCCTTTCAACTTTAGAGCACACTGACCAACTGAACTCAAATTGCTATCGGTTTCTGTGTTTGTGTGTGTGTGTGTGTTATGGGGTGCTGGGGGGCGGAGGGGGGACGCCCTCTCTCTAGGCTCCTGTTGCTAGGCAACAGCACAGGTTTTTTCTACGTTGTTTGTTTTAACTGCCCTTTAGGAGTCATAAGCCTCATCTCTTAAAGTGAAGCTAAAAGTCAAGTTCTCCCCTTCTTAATACACCAATACAAAAATTAAAAAAACACACTTAAACATTAAAGCTAAAAATCATTCCTAACACACAAAAATACAAATATAACTTACTTAAATTATCTCTAGTTTCTAACAGTGGAAAATAGGGGATAGACCCCATACCGGCGAGCCATTAAGCCTGTGGAAGAGAAGTCATGCAGATCGCAAGGATGCCAGCAATGGCATGTGTGGGTGATGGTGAAATCCCCCCACCCAGGTGCACAGGGCCATTGTGATGTTAGTATTGGGAATCATCTGGTGAAGGTTGTCAAGCCCCCAGATATTAGTAAGGAGGACTTTGCAGGGTCAACAGGGCTGGGTTTGCCGTTGTTGTTTCCAGGGCCTAAGTCGATGCTATATGGCCTGTCCAGTTTCACTCCTTTTTTTGACCTTTTAGCAGTTTGATACAGCTGAGTGGCTTGCTAGACCATTTCAAAGGGCATTTAGTAGTCAACCACATTACTGCAGACTTGGAGTCACACGTAGGTCAGACCAGATGAGGATGGTAGATTTCCTTCCCTAAAGGCTGTGAGTGAACCAGATGAGTTTTTACAACAATCGACAATAGTTTCATCATCGTCATTAGTCTGTAAATCCAGATTTTTATTGAATTCATATTCCACCATCTGCCATGGTGGGATTCAAACCCCACTCCTTGGAGCATTACCCTGGGCCTCCAGGTTAGCGGTACAGTGATAATACTACAATATCACCACCTCCCTAGCCAAGAATGTGAGCAGCCTGCCTCCACCTCCTCTGAGGCTACAAGGGAAACACTGTCCAAATGTGGAGGGTACCTAATTGTTTAGATCACCAAATGAGTCAGTGTGTTGTTCAGAACATTAATCTGCTGAAGAACAATAGCAAAACAATGTTTAAAATATAACAAACTCTTTAATGTATATGCATGTAAACTGTTAACAATATAAAAAACAACTATTCACAACCAGTAGATCAACTGTGGACATGCTCTCCTCCTTACGCCAGCTATAGGAGAAATGTTGGGAACAGGGGATACCTCTTTACTTTCATAGATCTCATAGCAAAGCAGGACTCTGCAAGATTTTGGGGAAAATTGGCTGTCTGCCAAAGCTCCTCAGTCTTATCTGTTCCTTCCATGACAACATGCACTGCACTGTACAATTTATTGGCTCCACTTCCAACAGTTTCAGAGTGGAGAATGGAGTGAAATAGGGCTGTGTCCTAGCCCCCACTCTATCTGGCATCTTCTTCTCCATATTTCTGATTGTCACTTTCCCTACTGATATGGAAGGAGTCTACTTGAACACTGGATCAGGCAGCAGCCTCCACAATCTATAAGACTAAATGTGAAGACAAAAACACCTGATCAGGGAACTCTTCACTGATGATGCTGCCCTAGTCACCCTCACGTAATCTCAGCTGCAAAGATTCATGAACTGTCTCTCCTACATCTGTAACTTGTTGCCCCTGACTATAAGAGTCGAGAATACTGTGGTCATGGAATAACCTGTTGCATCTCTGCCCTTGATAACACTAAATAATACCCCACAGAAGTGATTAGCAAATCCTGCTAACCCTGGGTCTATGGTGACAGACAATCTGTCTCTTCATGTAGAACTTGATACAGGAGGAAAAGCAGCTGCCACCTTTGGTTGACTCATGAAACGTGCATGGAATAACATCATACTGACCCTTCGGACCAGCCTGATGGTTTATAAGGCCTTATCAGCACCTTGCTGTATGGCTGTGAAACCTGGATGACTTACAACTATCAAGAAAAGAAGCTCAACAATTTCCATCTTGGCTGTGCACGACATATTATGTGTATATCCTGACAGGACAACATCATGATTGCGGCAATCCTCTCAAAGGCAGAGCTCCCAAGTTTGTTTGTGCTCATCAAACAGGGAGGAATTTATTGGCTTAGGCACATTCGCAGGATGGAGCACGGTCACATACTCAAGGACTTTCTGTATGTGAGGTTGCCAGATGACCAGTGGGATGGCTAAAGCTTGGCTTCAAGGTTGCTTCCAAATGTGACCTGGAGGCCCTAAACTTTGATTATTGCATCTGGGAGCCACTAGTTGATGACAGGTGAAAATCATGACACCTCCTGTGGGCTGGCATGCACCAGCACAATGACCAGTGGCTAGTGGCTTGGCAGCAGATGCCAACCATGAAAGCAACAACTTATACACTGACACTTGGAAGATCCTTGTGCATCACTTGTGATAGAACCTGCTTCTGAAGGATTGGCCTCTTCAGCCATCAACAAAAGTGCACCACATGATGACACTCCATCTGAAATGGATTAATTTTTACATGTCAAAGTTCTTCTATAGGTGGAAGGATGTCAACAATTCACAACTATTTGCACAAAGGTCATCATTAGCCAGTGAGGCACCTGGAGACTGCAGCCAATAGACCTTCCACATGTTCCATGTTGGGAAAGAGATTATCTTGTCTGCCACCCCTTTGAAGGATCAGGCTATGTCTGATGGTGGGGATGAGTCAGGTCACCATCTCCTGAGGGAACCTTTAGCTGAACCTCTGTTGAATGAGGAGATCCCTGGCCACAATGGCGTCCTTCATGGATTCTTCAGCTCTTACCTGTCTGTGTCCTGTGACACCTCTCTGTCCTGCAAACCGAGGCCCTGCATCCTTGGCCTCCCCTCACTCTTCTTCTTCATTCCCCTGCTCCTCTTCCTCCACTAAGGATGTGGACCCTGCCTCACCCTCTTCCTCATCAAATGCCACAGACCTCTATTACACTAGTTAGTGCAGCATGCAGCATGCAGCAAGCCACTATCATCCTGGAAATCATGGAAGCCAAGTAGTAGAATGTACTCCTGGAGTAGTGAAGGCATCTAAATATTATTTTGAGAATGATTGCTCAATGAGTATCCTGGTATGCAGACAGCTATCATTGTATTGTCACTGTGCCTCTCTCTAAGGATGCTTCAGTGGTGTTAGCAACAACTGGCTCAGAGGGCACCCCTTGTTACCCAGTATCCATCCGTAGAGATGTGGGTTGGGGTGGAACAGTTGAGGCTCCCTGGGTAACGTCCACAGATGCACATATCTTGTGGTGGTCTGCACATTTAAGGAGTTGGTACCATTTTCAGTTGATAACTCAATCCGGATGATCCGTTGGTGCCCTGATGGCAATATGCGTACAGTCTTCAATCCCCTGGACCTGGGGGTAGCCAACTATTGAGGCAAATCATGTTGCCCTTTGAGTTTGCAGGGCAGCATTTGTCTGGTAACTTATGAGCTTGCCCATCCTGGAGAAGACGGCATCAGAGACAGTGTGGATGCGCCTATGGGCTGCTGTCTAGATGATGCCACGCAGGTCTGCTGCTGAACCCCAGGATGAGCTTGAAGCAAAAGAAGTTGAGAGCCACAGTAACACATATTTCTGTGTAGATCTAGGCACCAAGGTGCCATGGAGAAGGGCTCAGAGGTCGGTGACAATCTCCCTTGAGAGACGAGGTCTCCTCCTGCATTGTCACTTTGTCACCTCCTGGTAGGTGAACCTACTCCTGCATACCATGTGCTCGGAAGGTTCCCTTGTCTTTCTCTGCTCCTTTCTTGTGGCTTGAAGAGTTTGTGTCGCTTGCTGCCTGCAGATCCTGTATCATATCACACAAAGTTGCTGCTGCTGCGGCTGCTGCTGGACCTCTATCATTTGCAGATGAGCTGGAGCTGCACCCGTCTCCATTGGCAGACAAGAAATAGTGATGAAGAACGTTGAAGCCTCTCTGAAAGCAGAAGCACCCTAGGCTGGGTGTGATCAGTAACCTCTCCTCTGCCTCCTTCCCCCACATCCTGGCACAGACTTTGGGCACTTGCTGGCACTTTCAGAGTTGAAAAAAATGAAAATAAATCCTTACCTGAATGGAGTGGAGAACTTTCCTGCACTTCTGAAGGCCCTCTTGTTTTGCCCATGACTTGATGAACCTGGTTCCCACAAGCTTCTGAAATAGTTCCACCGCAATGAAAATACCGACGGGAAGGAAAGCTAGATTTGCAGCAGCTTTTTATAATGGCGATCCCCAATGTGACTTCATGTGTTACCTGCCACATACCCCACCCCGTGGAAAATGGTGTCTGTCAGGAAAGTTTAAAATTGTGGCTCCAGTTCGGGCCTGGTGATATGGGTTCATTCAGTGTCAGGAGGGGAAAATTCCACTGTCTTTAATCCCTGAGTCAATTTTGTATCCGCACTACTACTGCCCCTTCTATCCCATGGGCTTCAATTGTGCTAACAAACCTGATATGTGATACTTCATCAAATACCTATTCGAAGTCCATATGAATAACATGAACTGCAGTGCTCATCCACCCTCTCTGTTATGTCATCAGAAACCTCAATCACGTTAGTCAAACAATGATCTAGCCTTAACAAATCTGTGCTGGCTCCTCTTTATTTGCCCATGCTAGGCCAAATGGTGGTTAATTTTCTATTGTCACTAACCACTTGCCCACCACTGACATTAAACAGACTGACCTGTAATTATTGGGTTTATCCCTTTTTGATCAAGGATGTAACTTTGCAATCCTCCAGTCCTTTGGCACCATTATCTGAGGTGGATTGGAAGATTGTGGCCAGTATCTCTATAATTTCTGCCCTTTCTTCCTTCAACAGTTTAGGGTGAATCCTGTTTGGGTCGGGTGACTTAACCAGTTTTACGTCCTGCCAGCCTTTCTAGTACTCATGCTTTTTTTTAAACTCATCCAATATCTTGGCATCCTCGTTGTTTACCATAATTACGCCTGAATCTCTTCCTTGATAAATATTTATGCAAGATCCTCACTTAATACCTGAACCATGTCTATTGGCTCCACTGCTCACAGAAGATCTTTTATCTTTTATCTTTTATCCCTTTGAAATGTTATTTGCTCAGATGCCAATCATAAGAGGTAAACACGTGTCCTCGATGTTTATCCAGGAAGGGGATTTTGCAAAAAGCTATGGCAAACGAGCTGGAATACTGGATTAGATAAAAATAGATAAGAATGAAACACTGGAAAGGCTGGATGTACTTAATGTGGATAAGTCACCGGGTCTGGATGGGATGAATCCTAGGTTGCTGACGGAAAGTGGAAATTATGGAGATTCTGACTACAATCTTGTAATCAGGTGCAGGGATGGACTGTAGAATTGAAAATTTACATTCTTGTTCAACAGAGGTCTGCTCTGCTCTGGTGTCATAGCCTGCTTTCAAGGTAACTGAAATACATCCCTATCTTTGCAGTTATGCTCTTATTTGTGTACAGACATTGCTCCTTATTTAAGCACGCTTAAAAACACTAGAATTTTTAAAATTCCCATTTCAAGCATGTCTTTAGTGCTAAGCATTCAACATAGCTGGCAATATATGTAGGAGCTGCTAACATGCCTAATTTGTGATACTTGATCAACACAGTTTGGAAATCCATATACACAATATCAACAGTGCTGCCTCATCCACTGTCTGTTATTTCATCAAAAAACTCAATCAAGTTAGTCAAACATGATTTGCCCTTACACCCATTCTGGCTCTCCTTTATTAGTCCAAGTGGCTGTTAATTTTCTCCTAGATTATTATTTCCAAAAACTTTCTCATCAACAGCATTAAAATGACTGACCTGTAATTGCTAGATTTATCTTTCTCCCCTTTGTTGAACAAAGATGTAACATTTTCAATGCTACAATTACTCTGGTACCACCCCTGCATCTATAGACCAGCATGACGTATGGAAGTCAGCACTTACCTTTAGGGCCTTGCTCAGATCACGGACATTCGAGGAGGAGAAGTTGCTGAAGGCCTATAGCTACCAGACCCTGGAGGAATACATGCATCCTATGGTGGGTGGATCCTCATGCACATGGCTGTGCCAAGAAGTAGCCCTCAGAAGATGGGAGGTCTCCACACAACAACTTCAACTTTGCTGCAGCTTCGGAACTTCATGGGCTTTGCCATGGACTAGTATGGATGATCGGCAAGGGGCGGCTGAGAGGAAGGTCTAGGTGTGAGTGGGAGATGAAGGTGTACCAGAGTGGGGGGTGGTGGTGAGGTTGGGGGTGTGGGCATAGGTGTTGGGGGAGCGGTAAGGTTGGAAGGGGGAGGGAGGGAGCCTGGGGAGGAGGATGTACGGTGGGGAAGAGGGAGTCTGGGGGGGAGGAGGTGTAATGGGGAAGAATGTTGCAAGGGGGCGTTAGGTGTAAGGAGGGGGGAAGGTGTAATGGAGTGAGTTTGGATGAGGGAGGTTGTCTGGTGGAGGAGGGAGTAAGGTGGGGAGGAAAGTGTAAGGTGGGAGGAAGATGTCAGGGGGTGTGTGAAATGTCTAGGTGAATGTGCAAGGGAGGGGTCTGTGGAATCAATGACTCCCTCCTGTAGAGTGAACTCAGGGTGGGCCTGGTAGGAGGGGATGGTTTGGATAAGATGGGGCAGAGGGAGCCCGAAGGTTTGGAGAGTGAGTGTGCAATGGTATCAGTAGAAGGGACAGTGAGGATGGGAGGTAACTCCGGAAACGGAGGTGGGAAGGAGGAGGTTGGGGAGGTCACTGTGGATGGGGGTAGGATTTTCAAGAAGAGAGCGAGCGTGCACGTTCACCTGGACATTCATGAAGGAGAAGAGTTCAGGCTGTAGGGTAACGGTGGGGAGGTTGAAGGCGATGTTGGGGGTTCGATTGTGATAGGGGAAAGGCCATGGGTGACTTGGGGAGGGGAAAGGATGGGAGAGCTTACCAGATTGTGCAAGACTCTTAAACAGGGGCTTTCACTACCCTCTAAGGTCCTCACCTCGTATTTGGTGTCAACGATATGAAATAAACTATGTATACAATTTACCCTTTATGTGGAAAGCCTTTGTTTAGTTCTAAGCAATAGTGTATACTTACAAAACCAGTTGCTTAGTAAGACCCATTGCAGGAACTCATCCCCGGGTGGTCAGTCTGCTGAATGAATTCCTCCACATGACTTCCAGTGACTGACCAAATCACACTTCCTGGTTGCAGCCCCAATGTCCTTGACAGCAGTGGCTTTATACCCCTTTTTGACCCTGTTCTCTTGGAATAATAAGGTAATGTCTTAAATCGAGTCATCTGATTGGATTATCAATCTCACCCTGGCCATGCAAAGACCACCTGCCTGTGGTCATTTCCTGCTCTCAACAGGGGGTTGTCTCCAGGTACCTGCCAGCAATGGATGTGATTTCTGTATGTTCGGCCCATCGAGTCTGCACCGACACGTGAGAAACACCAGAACTACCTACCTAATCCCATTTACCAGCACTTGGCCCATAACCTTGAACGTTATGACATGCCAAGTGCTCATCCTGTCTCAGGGTCTCTGGTACTTAGTTACCGCCCCAGTGGCCTGTGCTGACATGTCTGTGTCTGTGTGCATGTATGTCCTTGTCCCGTCTTTATTTTTAAAAAAAGTTCCATAAATGCCTCAGCATTGATGTCTCCGGTTGGAAATCTTTGTCTGATGTCCGATGTCCTCCTCACTCCATGTTCCTACCACCCGGTTCTGAGCCCAGGACGTTGGTCACAACTGATTGCATTTTGACACAAGTATAAAGATAATACACGTTAAACAGAAACAAAGGGAGGCCATACAGCATCACAGAAATACACAAAATATCAAAATGCTTTCCAATTGTGAACCAGAGTCTGCTCTGCGTCTAGGTCCCACCGAGGTGTGTGTTTCTGTGTGATGCAGAATGTGTGAGCAACCTCTGTGATGGGTCTTCCAGGCTGCTTAATTCCAACTTTTCCATGGAGGAGGAGTCCTCTTGGCTGGAGGTGTGGACTTGGCTGGAGCCGAGGGACTGGCTGGCTGAGGGCATCGGTCGCTTGGCAGATCTCCCTGTGAACCAAATTAGAGATAATTAATGCATGGCAACAGAGTCAAAAAAACAAGGGGGGGCACTCACAGCTGCATTGGGAGAGGGATGACCTGGTGCAGGGTCCTCACGGGAGTGTTTACCGCCAACCTCAACATCACCACAGGTAGATCCACATCCTCACCAGTCAGCGCGATGGCATACACCTCAAAGTGAGTGAGGGGCCTAATTTCGGCCACTCCACCCCTGGTCTGGGACTTCTCCGTCCTGTTGTGAGCCAGCTTCTCCTGCAGGTAAACAGATGGAGAGAGCATGAGCAGGACACATGCCATGGCAGATGATAAGGATGCGTGGAATGTTTGTGTGGTGAGTGGAACCATGCATGGGATGAGAACACGAGCTCCAGAGGGTATGAGCCTGATGGAGATGTGAGGGTGTGTGTGAGAGTTAGTGGTGTTGTCCCTTGAGGTGTGAGATCCCTGTAGATTGGTGATGGGTTTGTGAGTGTGTGAGTTGAGAGTGATGCAGTTGGAGACTTACCCTGGCGGAATAGCTGAGATCATTCATCTTCTTCCTGCACTGGATGGCTGACCTCCTCTGTGCTCCGTCAGTGCTGACCGCCACTGCCACCACCTCTCAGGCCAGATTGGTTACTCTAGTGGACCGCCTGCGGTCAGAGTGAGAGTAGAGGACATTGCATTCCAGCAGGCACCCCAGAGAGGAGTCACTAAATTTGGGGGCTGCCGTCACTTTTGCTTTCATGGCCATTTGTCTCCTGTAGTAGTCCGGTCTGAAGACATGAAGTAGGCTTCGTCTGGTGCACTTTAAATATGGCGTCCGGAGCAAGGAAGCATTAAGGCCACAATGTGGTGGGTAAATCTGAGACTGCCCACCAGCGAGTTTTTCATGAATGCATTAGTAATGAGGCAGGACACAATGGGAAGCGGGTGATATGGCGTGAAAACGTGCCATTGTGGCCAGCGGGTAAAACATCATTTTTCATGTCTGTCACCGCACTTTGTGCAATTCTGGGCTGATTCTGCCCTGTTTCACGAGCATTATTTATTAGGAAAGTATCCACTGTACTGGCTTTTGATGGATTTTATATTCGCTGCCATGGCAGTAACCTAGTGAAACAGATGGCTCATCCAATGTAGAAACTGTTCAACCTTCATTCCATTGAAATAGACTGAATGAAAATCAAATGGTTTCTATAAAGGGCATAGCATTCTATTCAGTCATATGGCAAAGTTGAAAATGATCCTCATTGGGCAAGGTTAAGTGGCATCGTATTAGGAATGTAAAAAGGTCGTGGGTTCTTATCATTTGAATAGCACCATGGGCAGAACCATCCCAGATTTGCACTAAGTGTGGTAGCGGGTGGGAAAAATAATGTTTTACCCACTAGCCGCAATGGTAGCCTTGCACGCCATATTATCACAATCCTTCTTCGTTTATTATGCATTCCCAGGAAACACGTTATTTTGATGACTGTGGGTGGGCTCTCATTTGCCTGCGACACCGTCACCCCGCTGCTCCCTCATGCTGGGTAACATACTTAAAGTGCAGCCACACACACACCTCTCAGTGCTTCCAGACCACGAAAGGCAAGAAGACTGCAGCTCCCGGTTGAATGACACATCCCTGGAACGCTGTTTGAGCATCGTGGAGGCCCGCCATGATGTTCTCTACCCCCGCACTGGCCACAGGAGGGACAGCAATATCACCAATTGGGCTTGGAAGGTGGTGGCAGCGGTGGTCAGTGCCAATGCCCTGTAAAAGAGGACAACCACCCAGTGCCAAAATAGGATGAATGATATCCTCCGTTCTGCCAGGGTAAGTCACTCTTCTCATCACTCTCAACTCACACACTCACAAACCCATCATACACCCACAAGGATCTCACTCACTCTCTCTCACACACATTCATTGTCCTTATCCCATCCATGGGGCTACTCACCACACACACATGCCAGGCATCTTTATAATCTGGCCTGGCAAGTGTCCTGCTTACACTCGCTCTATCTGTATTCATGCAGGACAAGCCAGCACACAAGAGGGCAAGGTTGCAGACCGGTGGAGGAATGCCCAACATCAAGATTCTAACAGACTTTGAAAACAAAGCCATCCAGCTAGCCAGCAAAGATCTGGACTGGTCCTGTGCTGACAAGTGAGGTCGGTGATGCTCTACCAAGTGAGGACCCAGCAATGCAACATCCATCAGACAACCATGCTGTGAGTGATGTGTCCTCTTCCACAGGCCACTGCCATGGACTAATTATCTCCCCTTGCTTTCGCAGGCACAGCTGGAAAACAGCCGAGGGAGTCCACAACCCAAGGCCTCCAAACAGGCCATGAAGACACATTGGGAGATGAATCTGAAGGCACCCTCATTGAAGACCCATCACAGCACTCACCCATGTCCTCCAATGGTGCAGAGACACGCACTTCATTTGGAACTTGTTCCAGATTAGCCTTGGGGTCACAATCTGGTGAACATATCACACTGTCTGATCCACAGTAGGCGGTGGCAGGGACTTTCCAGGTTTCAGGCACTTGGAGAACTGCTGGAGGCCAGGAATTTGCTGAGTCTGATTTGGAAGGCGAACCTCTGGACTTGGTCATGTCATAGTTGCTGCAGCTGCAAAGGCAAGCTCGGGAACATCAGGAAGGGATGTCCAGTGCACTCCTCAGATTCAAGGCACAATGAAAGAGTTTGTCCACCTTCAGTCCGAGGTGATAGCGCTGTCTTGCCAACACACCGAGGTCAAAATGCCATGGAGACCTTAGTCCAGGACATTGGCCCTGCAGTGCTGAGCGGGCTCAACTCCATCACTGATGCCATTGTTGGCCTCCAATAGTGTGTACATGAGAGGGATGCGGGGCAGCTCAATCTTACTCCAGCTACCCCTTCTCCTCAAGGAGTCAGCCAGGGGCCCGTGGGCACTCTAGGGACTCCACAAGGCCATCCACCTAGGTAACTCAGGGAGTGTCCAACCCATCTGAATGCCCTCTTCCTATGATCCCAGCAGCTCCAGATCTGCAGGCTGAGGAGGGTGCCACTGCCACACAACAGGCCCTGAAAGCAGGCTGGGGTCCGCCAGGTCCCGGCCCTCCAGAGGACGCCCATCAAGGTCATCACAAGGTTGTAGCTGTCAGCAAGCTACCTCCACCTCCACTGGGATGGCTGGGGAGGATCAAGACATAGCAGCAGGGTTAGGAATATTAAGAAGATGTAACCCTTTTCCCTACAAAATAAATAAACTAAGTGAACAAATCAAGGGACAAAGTAAAAAGCAACCCCTTAAAGGGAAACTGCAAAAACAAAAGACAAAATGCAAAGGAAATTTACTAACATTAAATCAAAATGTGATTAAAGGAGTCAATAATACACCCCAATCCCTTCAGTGCCCACCAAGCACAGAAGGCCTCGAAGGTGCTGGCGGACACCGTATGCTCCCTCTCCAGGGACAACTGACTGCGAACATAGCTGCAGGAGAGGGACAGACAGACGGGTCAGATAACCTCCACGTTCGCCCACTGCCTGGACCTGTTAATACCCAACTTGACCAGGCCCAGGAGCAGGTTCATGAGGAGGTCCTCCTCCCTCTCGGCCCCCCCTCTGCGTTGGGTGCCCTAGATCAGGAGCGTGGGGCTGAAGTGAAAATTAAACAACAGTGAAAGAGGTTTTTCAAGAAACTAAAAAGGGGGTGCAGCCTACAACAATTAACTTACACGTGGTCCAGAAACTCCACAAGGCTGCAAAAGACGCAGGCATGTTGAGTGTCCTTGAACCAACACAGCCGACAGGTTATATGAGACCGCTGTGTGCAACATCTTCCACCCCAGGTCCTCAATGGAGAAAGGGAGGACACGTCCATAGAGAGACCCCCCCTCCCCACTGGGGACCTCTGCCACCGGACAGCAACAAGGCACACCAGGCCGTGTCCAAATGGCAGACAAGGGCAAAGAAATAAAGCGTGTTCAGCAGCAGCCCGTACAGGAAACCACTCCACACCATGCTAAAGGGCACTGAGGGTATTTCCACAAAGTGACTCAGACTGCAGGGCCACCAGCTCCCAAAGGATGGTTCAGGGCTTGAAGCCTACTGCACCTGGTATTCCCAAGCAGTCTCCCCTCAAAGCACTAACCAGGCCTGAGTCTACTTAGTTTCTGAGATCAGATAAGATTGGGTGTTTTCAGACTGGTATGCCCAAATTGCATAGCCTGGGCATGGGTGTTAATCACTTGTACATGATGTTCACTATTGTCTCTAAACTCCCCAGAATGTCTCCTTGCCTATGGCACCTTGTTTTGACGAGTAGTGTTCATGTCACTCAGATGGGAAACCTTGGTTTCTGCACAAGATAAAGGCAGATGTCTCATTCTAGGGCCTCTTAGCTGTGCAGTGTGTAAACTTCACTCGCTAGACACTTTACTGATGCCTGCATTTGGTGCTTGTCATTTCTGCCAGAATGCTGTGGGCAGGTGTCACAGAGTTCCATCATTCTCTCTGTGTGCTCTCAGCACCTTTGAGGTGGGGCTGGCTCCCATCTCTTCAACATCTGCGACCAGTGACGCCATGCTCCTGAAGTGCTCAGGTGCTGAATGTGGACAAAGGGTGAGGTGCTTTTAAATTTTCATGGCTGTGTCTCTATGTTATGACCCTGATCACAGAGTGCAAGCGATCTGCCCTCAGCCAGACAGGAGTCAGACATTCTCAGAGACTATGTGAAGATCTATGGAGTGTCCTCACTGCATGTTGTCATCCTCCTGAAATTGAGTGACTATTAGGGCCTCCACTGCATCTCCATGACAGGAGCATCCTCACAGAGGGTATGTTCGCTGTGATAAGCCAGACTGGAGTCAAACATTCATCGATGCAATGTGAGGATCTGTAGTGTCTCCTCACTGCAGGTCGTCATCACCCTCCACAAAAGTAGCGGCTATGAGGGCCTCCCAAGTGTGCCTGCCTGATCTGGCCAGTGCGAGGGCCTCATCACCGGCATCCTCACCTTCAAGGGCCTCCTCACCCTCATCCCCATTAACATCCTCCTCATCGGAGTAGACGTGCAGCTCCTCCATCTCCAGCTCAGCCAGGTCCTCTCTCCATGGCAGTGCCAGGTTGTGAAGGGCACAGCAGGTGACAACGATTGTGATACCCTCTGTGAAATGTATTACAGGGCTCCACCAGGCCAGCCCAAGTACCAGAATCTCATTTTCAATGTTCTGATGGTTTGCTCCACTAAGTTGTGAGTTTCAGCATGAGCCTCATTATACCTTCGCTTTGCTGCAGTCTGAGGTCACCACACGAGAGTCATCAGCCACGTTCTCTGCGGGTAGCCCTTGTCCCCACTGACCCAAACCCGCAGCCTCTCTGGACCTTGGGAGACATCAGGGATCTGAGACCTACTGAGAATGCAGGAGTCATAGATACTCCTTGGGGACTGTGTGCAAACCTGCAGGATGAGTTTGTGGTACACCAGGGATCTGAAGGCCACATTAGTGTAGTTGATGGCTCCCTGCACCTGTGAGAAACCTGAGATCTGGGTGAATCCAACTGCTCTTGCATCCTGGTTCTCTTGGTCTCGGGCAAAATGCACAACATTGTGTTCACAAAGATGGCATCCAGGACCTCATGGATGCATTTGTGGGTGGAGGCTAGTGAGGTCCCACAGAGGTCACCTGTGGAGCCCTGAAAGGAGCCAGTGGTGTAAAAATTGTGTGCCATGGCCACTTTCACAGCCACAGGCAGTGATTGCCCTCCATGTTTTCAGTGACCTGCAGGAATGAAAGGCAGCTTCTGTAGATCCTGGGTCTAGCTAGATGCCGGCCAACGATGTCTCATTGTGGCTCTTCAGCAGTTTGTGTGGAGCCCCAGCCACCCCTTCTTCCAGAGAGTGCTGCTCCTTCCGCTGCCCAGCCAGGTGCCTCCGTCACTCTCTTCTCTGTCACCTCCACTGTCTATAGCTAGATCACCATGCTCCATGCCCCTGATGTGCTCCTCCTGCAGGATGAAAGAGGAAGATGCTGGGTTAGCTTGGGGTATTCTAAGGATCTCTCTTGGTTAAGCCTGAAGGTCCCTTCATGCATCAAAGAGAGTTCTGGCCATCACTTGGATGCCCAGAGTTTGGTGCGCTGCATGGCTGCCCAAAACCCCATCTTCCTCTGCCCCATTCCACCTGACCGATTGGCAGCAGCTTTGCCCACTGGACTGCATGCTGTGCTCTCAGCTCAGGCACAGGCATTCTCCTAACCCACACTGCAAGGCTGCACTGTTAGCTTGAACCATGGGGGAGACTGGTCCAAAACTGAATGAGGAAATTTCAAGGGGCTGTGAGCACCTCCACCTGTGACTGCTCCATGGCCAGCTTTAGCGAAGAGATTGTGTAACTTGCCCAGTCGTCCAATTGTTCTGCAACCCACTAAAATGCTAATTTGTTTGCAGTCTGTGCCCGAGGGGTGAAAGGCTGTGGAGCACTTGGTGGCAATTTCAGGCCTCTGTGTTAGTTGAGTGGAAAGTTAAGTGGCCCGACTCCAAGCAGGTCAATGTGGCTGCTCCTGAACTGTCTCAGCTGCGGAGGAATTGGCGCTTTATACAAGGTTTCCTTAATGCATGGCTACTTCACTCCATGCTCCACCCATCACCCCGCACATGCTTGTGCACAGCCATCAATCGCAGTATAACCCTTGTCCCCCCCAGCCCAACTTGCCTCAACCACAGGGTAGCCCTTGCCCTGGCAAAGCACTGTCTGCCAGCTGGGAAAAAGCAACTTGCCTGTGCCCTTGCCTGAATGTGCAGTGCCTCAACAGATCCAACAGGTGACCCTCGCAAGTGCTGCATAACGTTAATCTACACTCACCTCAGAGTTCCCTTCAAGCGCAGCTCACAGGCGAATGCCTTATAAGTGTTGTTGTGAAACACGACTGCGTGCAATCACGCCAATGTGCTCGGATGATCCAGCATGGGGGGTGGGGGTGGTGGTGATTCTGGCGAGCTGGGTTTATAATGATATGCAGGTGTATTACAAAGAAGTTCTTGATGTCTAGTAACGGGAAATGCGGCCCGCCATTGACGGGCGGAGTGGATGATTGCAAACATATTTCACACAGTGTGAAATCAATTTATGGCCTTCCCGCCATATTGTTCACTCACGCCCACCACGATGCCCACTGCCAAAGAGAGCGGGTGATTCCGCCCCATGTGTACATGATGTGATGATGCTTTTTGATATGATTTTGAACCATCTGGTTGTCTTAATAAACAAATCTAAAATGATCAGCCACTTTTTCATGAAGTCTGAACCTCGTTACTGCCAAGACTTTTACAGATGAGCTGTGCCAGAAATGAAATGATTTATCTTCTGGTGTATTCATTTACCTATTCACTTGACACTGCTGCTAAGTTTTATGTTAGAAAAAAATTAAATGTCAAACTAAGAAACCTGGCATTAAGGAGAAATTGAAAAAAACTCAGATTTTGTGTATTTTCCACTAAAAATAACATTTCAACTCACTGAAATGGAAACACAAAACAATCTGCAGCATTTATTGAAAATTAATTAAAGTAAAAGAATGAAGTGAAAGGCGACACAATAAAAATCAGATCACAATTTCAGCTTTTAATGGAAATGTCTCTTTTTAACAATCCCCCAAATATATACTTTTAAAAATGCTGACTCCTGTTGGGAATTGGATTCCACAAATGTTGACACTTCCTGCTACCTCACCCAAGCATCTATTATGATGTGAGCTCAGACAACATAGCATTAAAATTTTACTCCCATGTGTGACAGGCACAGGGAGAGAATAAATCAGAGGCAGAGGTCTTGCATACCTCCCCTCCATGGATGGGCTATCTGGGGTTCTTCACCAAGGCAATGCTGAGGGAACATGGGACTGGCATTGCCCAGGGTATGAGCCACATTAAGCTGTTAAAAATTATTGGAATTAAATTACAGTGTCTCTGTTCTGCATTTTCCATCAGTTTCAATCACCCTTCACTCAGCACATTTATTTAGGGCATTTTGTTTTTGTGTTTTGATTGACTTTAGGGCCCAAAATTCCAACCCAGATCCTGGCATATCTTGGGCTGAAATAATATTGAGGAGCTGGAAGCCAGACTGAATTCTGTGTGGGGATGTGGAGATCTTCTACCAGCACTTTTGGGAGTTGTGAAGTTGGGGCACCCTGTATCTGCGAAGATCCATGCCCAGTCTCCTGTACTGTGCAGCTCCAACTTTCTAGTTCTCCATTGGGGTAGGTGTCAATGATACATCATTAAAGGTGCTCATGGCTTTCCTGTGTATGTTAATAATGCTATCCCCATAATTTGGAATGTAGCCAACAGGAAGGTCCAGACACAGCTCAAAATTCTGATCTGCTACACTTTACTGATGCATCAGGTCTCTTGGAATTTTAGATGCCTGGTCTATTTTTTCCCTTCCTTTTAACGCCTCACAAACTGGGAAGTTTCCATGTGCTTTTCAAGAACCCTGTTGGTAAGATGGGCAATGCTTTTTGACCAGGATTTTACAGCCCCTACCATCTAGCGGGATATTACAGTCCCGCTGAACTGAATGGAGATTTAAATGGCTCACCGCATCCACCAATGGGGAGACATGCCATTGAGGGGCTGTAAAACTCTGGCCCTTGAATTCTTCTTGCCCGCTGGGTGATGAAGAGCAATGGGAGTTTCCAGGTGATTTATCAGGAGGAGGGCAGCCTCTACCTGAGGCAGTTGGCACAGACTCATCATTACCTGGTAGACAGTCCATAATCCAATCAGAGACCCTTGGGCAAAGCAGAAGAGACTTCATGAGAGATGTCGGTCACGTTAGACACTGAAGAAGCACATATACTTTAACAGACATTTGCATAACCTTTATGCCAACCTGATGTCACACAGCTAGTTTACATCACAATGATGACCTTGGAAGATGTAAGTGTGAGGTTTTTCACCTGTGCATTTCAAGTTGAGAATATAGCTCACTTATAGAACAAGAACAAAGAAAAATACAGCACAGGAACAGGCCTTTCGGCCCTCCAAGCCTGTGCCGATCATATTGCCTGTCAAACTAAAATGTTTTGCACTTCTGGGGTCCGTATCCCTCAATTCCCATCCTATTCATGTATTTGTCAAGCTGCCTCTTAAACACCACTATCGTACCTGCTTCCACCACCTCCTCTAGCAGCGAATTCCAGACACTCACTACCCTCTGCGTGAAACACTTGCCCCGCACATCTCCGCTAAAGTTTTCTCCTCTCACCTTAAATCTATGTCCCCTAGTAATTGACTCTTCCACCCTGAGAAAAAGCTTCTGACTATCTATTCTGTCCATGCCATTCATAATTTTGTAAACTTCTATCAAGTTGCCCCTCAATCTCCATCGCTCTAGTGAGAAAAATCCGAATTTCTCCAACCTCTTCTCATAGCTAATAACCTCCAGACCAGGCAGCATCCTGGTAAACCTCCTCTGCACCCTCTCCAATGCCTCCATATCCTTCTGGTAATGTGGCAACCAGAATTCCATGCAATATTCCAAGTGTGGCCTAACCAAAGTTCTATACAACTGCAGTATGACATCCCAGCTTTTATACTCAATACCCCTGCCAATGAAGGCAAACATGCCTTATGCCTTCTTGACTACCTTATCCACCTGCGTTGCCACTTTCAGTGACCTGTGGACCTGTATACCCAGGTCCCTCTGCCCATTGATGCACTTAAGGGTTTTGCCATTTACTGTATAATTCCTACCCGTACTAGACCTTCCAAAATGCATTACCTCACATTTATCCGGATTAAACTCCATCTGCCGTTTCTCTGCCCAAGTCTCCAACTGATCTATATCCTCTTCACTATCTGCAACTCCTCCAACCTTAGTGTCATCTGCAAACTTACTAATTAGCCCAGTTACATTTTCCTCCAAATCATTTTACGTATACTACAAACAGCAAAGGTCCGAGCACTGATCCCTGCGGAACATCACTAGTCACAGCTCTCCATTCAGAAAAGCACCCTTCCATTGCTACCCTCTGTCTTCTATAGCCAAGCCAATTCTGTATCCATCTTACCAGCTTACCTCTGATCCTGTGCAACTTTACCTTCTGTGCTCATCTGCCATGGGGGACCTTGTCAAAGGCCTTACTGAAATCCAGGTAGATTACATCCACTGCCCTTCCATCGTCGATCATCTTTGTCACTTCCTCAAAAAACTCGATCAAGTTAGTGAGACATGACCTCCCCTTCACAAAACCATGCTGCCTCTCACCAATACGCCCAATTGCTTCCAAATGGTAGTAAGTCCTGTCACAAAGAATCTTCTCCAATAATTTCCCTACCACTCACCAGCCTATAATTTGCTAGATTATCCCTGCTACCTTTCTTAAACAATGGAACAACACTGGCCATTCTCCAGTCCTCTGGGACCTCACCTGCAGCCAGTGAGGATACAAAGATTTCTGGCAAGACCCCAGCAATCTCCTCCCTTGCCTCCCTCAGTACTCTGGGGTACATCCCTTCTGGCCCTGGGGCCATATCCACCTTAATATTCTTCAAGACGCCTAACACCTCCTCTTTTTTGATCGCAACATGATCCAGGCTATCTACACACTCTTCTCTAGACAAATTGACCGCTAAGTCCTTCTCTTTTGTGAATATTGATGAGAAGTACTCATTTAGTATCTCTCCCATTTCTTCTGGCTCCACACACAGATTCCCACCTCTGTCCCTGAGTGGGCCTACCCTTTCCCTGGCTACCCTCTTGCTTTTTACATATGTATAAAAGGTCTTGGGATTTTCCTTAATCCTGGTTGCCAATGGCTTTTCATGACCCCTTTTAGCCCTCCTGATTCCTTGCTTATGTACTGAAACTTGAAAGGAAAGTAATAAGCTGTAAGTTTGTGTAATATCCTGGCATGGATGCTGAGTATATATGAAACAGGTAATGTTTTGCAGAAAGCAAAATGAGACACAGAAGGCTCTTGGGTAATGATTCCTTGCCACTTTCCTCTAAATTTTCCATCTTCGTCTCCATTTGGTCTTAGTTCCTGTAGGTAGTCTGCACAGCACCAAGACTGTTTACCATCTGTTACCAGATTTGGTGCACTGGTGTCTTTTGGGAGGACATTTCTGAGACCCAACTCGTACAGCTGCACATTCATTCAGTCATCCATTAGAAAGAGAGTTGGACGCTACTACACTCCATCACCTGCTGACAGTATTTGTTTTGTGCCATCAGTTTGGATTTCCTTTCACTTCCTTAATGCCTGCCAATTTTCCTTTCTAGAGCCATGGCTGATGAACAGATGAAATTGACTTTGAACATTGATTATATCATCTTACTGTGCAGAAGGAGGCCATTTAGTCCATCATGCCAGCTCTTTGAAAGAGTGTAGTTCCACTGCTCTTTCTCCATGGTCTGGCAAATGTTACCATTTTAAATATATATCCATTCTCTTTTCAAATTCATGATTGAATCCACCTTCGCTACTCTTTCAGCCTATGCATGCTAGATCATAACTCACGGCATCAAAAATATCCTCATCTCCCCCCTATATATTTTGTCAACCATCATAAATCTGTGTCCTCTAGTTACAAACCCGCCTGCCAGTGGATTATCTTTATTTATTTAACACAGTAAAAAGCACCCGGAATGCACAGATGTTCCAGCTCAGGGATTCCTTATTCCACCGGCATCAAACCTGTGAATATATCCATGAAAAAGCTTATCCAAAAGAAAAAAACTCCTTATAATGGATCACCGTTGCCCGACACAAAAACAATGTTGAAAGCTTGGCTCGTTGTCTCAAATCAGTCATGTTGCAAACTTGGTTGTCAAACAATGAGAGCTGGAAGGCCTTGCATTCAGCAGGAGCAATGGGTTGACATTTCGAACCTTTCTCTTTTACCTCCTACCCCACTGTTCATAAAATCTTTTTGAGGTTAAAACTGGATTTGAAGCACAGCAAAGAAACAAAATTGAGAGCTGGTGCACTCATGCCTGGTGCTAGTTCCTCTTGAGTATATAAACCAGATTATCTTGCTATCTTGACCATGGTAAGGTATCTTCTGCTTCTCAGGTCTTCTCGGATTCAAAGGGACTCCGTGATGTGCTAACTGTCCTCCTTTGTCTCTGGCACCAGCATGCACATTCTAGTTTTTCTCACTAAGCCCTCCAAGCATCGGGAAGGCCTCGGGCCATGCCTTCTGGCTCCTGCTTTTTCTGTCTTCATTGCAGCTCATTCCTTGTGGCTTCTGGCTCTCCCTAAGCTACAACTCAGCAAGGAGACTGTGGTCTCTCTCGAAGGAAACCATGGATACTGACAAATTCACCTCCCCGGCACTCCCTTCAGCCAAAGCCACCTGCCAGTGGGGATCCAGCCAACAGTCACTGCAGCAACTGTGGGGCCCAGCACTAATCGGGGGCACAGAGTACCTCCCCTTTACATTTACACTTTCAAAATCCTCATAATTTTGAACATCTCCTTTACTTTCTGTGCTCTAAGGAGAACAATCCCAACTTCTCCAGTTTATCAACATAACTGAAGCCCCTTCTCTTTGGTATCACCCCTGTAAACCTCCTCTGCACCCTGTCCAAGTCATTTCTTCAGTCTAGTGTCCAGAGTTGGACACAATGGCCAGAACTTTCCATCCTACCCCCCCCACCCCTCCACCACCCCCCCCCCCCCGCCCCCCTCCACCCCACCCCCCACCACCACCCCCCCCAATCCCCCAGCACCATAGTGGGTTTCCCCACACCAGGGCCTGTGAGCCATTGAAATTTCCATTCATATCAGCGGGACCGGAAGATCCCGCTGGCATGAGGGGTTGGAAAATTCTGGCCAATAAGTCTAACCATGATTTCTAAATGTTTAACATAGCTTCCTTGCTTAAATTTAAATTGTTTTTATTATTTATAAAACAGTAACTAATTACAGCTGAGTGAACGCACTGATTGGCAGGTAGCAAAAGTGAATGAAAACCGCTAAGTATAAAGTACAACAAACTGACAGTCAGCAACAAGTACCAATAAAAAGAAAAGAGCAAGCAATGAAATTACTTCAAATATATTTTGACAATCCTTTTGTTCACCATCTTGGCTTTTCTTCTGAAATGGGGACTCTGGAGAAGTGGCCAGCCAGATGGACTGCAATTTTTCTTACCCTGTACTTTCCTATTTTTCTAAAGAACTCGCATTTGCATAACACCTTATCAAGTCCTCAAACCATCCCAAACCACTTCACATTCAATTAATCACTTTTGACATGCAGTCACTGTTGTTTTGAAGGTAAACGTAGCAGTCATTGTGCACGTAGCAAGATTTCACAAGCAGCAAATGAGATGATGAATGGCCAGTTTAAGTGTTTTGATGGTGTTGCCTAAAGCAGGAATGTTGAACTCGTGGCCTCAAATCTCCTTGGAGGTTCTGCCAGATGCCTGCTGTAACATCAACATCAGTGTCCTAGTTGTGGATTTCTCTGCCAGCCTTGTAAGGGAGTGAATCCCTCTCCAGCTTTTACAAGGCTAATTCCATCGAGGGGAATATCTACTGAGTGAAAACCCCTGTACTGGGAATTCCCATTTCTCTGGTTCAGTCAGGACTCAGTCTAGGACTGGGGTTTGGTACATTTAGTAACATGAGGCATGTTGGCTTCCAAACCGGGAAAAGTGGGCCCCGTCTGGGGTTGGGGAGAGTGGAGACCAACAAATAGAAACAGACTGGACCTCTGAAGAAATGATTATCTTTTTAATGTCCCTTTATCAGCCTCCTACATAGGACAGTGCTTGGCTGGGGATTGGGGATCAACGTAGAGACAATGGACATATAACTGGAAACAAAAACAAAAAGAAAGACTTCCATTTACATAGGATCTTTCACAGCCTTAGGATATCCCAAAGCATTTTACAGCCAATTTTGTAATGTCGGAAACACAGCAATTTGCATGCAGCAAGTTGCCATAAACAGCAATAAGATAATGAGCAGACAATGGCCCTTATTTTTCAGAAGCAATAATGGAAAACAGTCAGCGTTCACTGTCGTTAGTCCATTGAAGATGGCAGTTGCTTTGGGAGACCAATCATATGCAGATTAACATGAAAATGCAAATGTTCCTGTCACTACTTCTACCCTCCTCCAAAGAGTGTACTGTTGAGGTCCCCCCAGAATCAGATCCCCAAGCAATCAGTGAATTGGAAAAAACTTCCACCTCCAACATTGCTTGGCTCATTGTAAAAACCCTTAAAGTAGTTACATTCTGTTATGAGATATAACCCAAGTCACACAGCATCTTGACTTGGAACTATATCCGCACTATTCCTTTACTGTCGCTCAGTCAAAATCCTGGAACTCCCTCCCTACCAGCACTGTAGGTCTGCCTACACTACATGGACTGCAGTGGCTCAAGAAGGTAACTCATCACTACATTCCCAAGAGAAATTAGGGATGGACAACAAATGCATTGCCAGCAATGCCTAAATCCCAGGAATGAATAAAATTATAATTATAATTAAAAAATCCATGTATTTCTAAAATAATTTTTTAAAAATATAGTTTTCTTTCTGAAAAGTTAAATTAAAAGTGATGGTAATCAGTGCTTTTAACTTCCAGGCTTGCAGTCTGTGAGAATACTTCAATCAGATTGATCACTTGTTGACATCACTGCAGGACATTTGGCGATCCCCTTGACTTGGCGTCAGATGTAAACTGCCATCGAGAAAAGGGAAAGACTGTTAGATCTTTGTGGGCAGATTTCTTTGACCACAAAATTCAGCCCATTCTGCTTGTTTGCAATGTTGATTGGGGGATATATATTTAGCAGGATACTGCAGGCCATGGATAACTCTGCAGCTCTGTTTTGAAATAAATGCCAGGGGATCTTTTACTTATAGTCAAACTGCTACCAAGACTGGAGACTTAGAAAACCCCCTCAGAGTTGGTCAGATGCCATTTATATAAGCTGCATGAGGTAGGCCCATGCCAGAAAAGATGCCCCCCATTGTAGCACTTCTACCCAAAAAACCCATATAAATAAAGTGCCTTCCTAATCAACCTGGCAACTCTGGTGTGGTCAGGATTGAGGGCAATAGTGGGTGCTATCTTGGTGAGACCATCAGGATTGTAGCCTATAGGTTTTGAGGGTCTATGCGTTTGCTGACCTCCCATAGATACAGTCAGTAAGGATGCTAAGCAGGGCAAACGTAGATGTAGCTAAGGAGAATATTAGTGAGTGAGAAATAACAGAGCAGGAAGCTATACATTGTAATGAATTCTAAATGCTAAATTCTAAACCCTTTTTCATTTAGTGGTAGAGTCAGAACTAAAAACAGTAGGATCAAAATCCCACTAAATGTGATTTCAGCAGTGCTAATTCTGTCAGGGTTTGTCAGCCGGTAGAAGGGTAACCACACTTTTTTAGGTGCATTTTTGGTGCCTTCCTGCCGCATGCACGACTAACTCTGGTGTCTGCCCATCAAGAGTTAGTGGTTGTCCAGGTCCTTCCACTGAAGTATGGGCCAAGTGAATGAGCGATCCTGCAAAGTAAAAATAGTTTCAATTGCTCTTTTTCTTTGACAGTCCAGCAAGCCAACACTGTAGCCAGTCAGTCTTCAACCACGTTAGCTTGCCTGACTGTCAAAATCACCTCTTCCAGCTCCTCCTCTTTGTCATCCTGTGATTTATGCAAGCTCAGGTTATGAGAACTGCCACCAGGAAAGAGCAAGAAACAATTTTACCATATTGGCACCTATGAAGAACTCCAAATGCTATAAACTCCAGCCCAGACACATTCAATTGGTGGCACTTTGGACTGAGTCATCCATACCAGGTTGGGCCTTGTATTAGTACTGAGTTAACAAATTTCACTTCAGACAGCAGTATGGGCATTATAGTTGACCTCAGCACTCCTTGAGTCCTGGTCACTTGGGTGGGGAAGCTGAGGGAGGAATGAACAAAATTTTCCATTTCTGATCACCATTGAGCATACACGCCTACCCAGAAAACTAGGAAAAGTTAAGCAACAGCTTTACAAAAAGCTGACACAGTCCCAGAAAAGTTGACAACTCATATATGGCTGTGTATGTAGGCTCTTGACATGCATACAAGATGACGAATTGTGCTAAGAAACAGCAGGGCATATGGGTAGATCATCACATAAGCACAGTTTGCAGGCGTGGTGAGAATTTAGAAAAGATCAAAGTTTTGTGTAACTACTGGAGGTGAGAAATGTATTTTGTAGAGGAATCTGGGGGTCTTGTCTCCCAGAAAGGATTTCACTTTTAATACTTTATTATACACATTTTCTAGCACCTTAGAAGCTATTGCAATTCGGTCGTTTGAGCCAAACATGATTTCATGTGCAATGGTCTGGATATTTCTATATCAGCTTGGCTCGATGGCAACACAATCAATTCTGAGTCAGATAGTCCTGGAATCAAGCCCCAAGGTCTGGAACAGCATGGAATACTACAGCCTCAGAGGTGCAGTGTTTCGGATGAGATGTCAAAATGAAATCCCACTTGCTGCTCAGGTGGACATTAAAATTCCAATTACATTATTTAAGGAGTTCTCCCAGAGTCATGGTCTACATTTATCCCTCAATCAGTATTCCAAAAACAGATTACTTGGACATTTAATTCATTGTTGTTTGTGGGGGTCTTGTGCAATTTGATAACAGCATTTGCTTACAAAATAGCAGTGATTACATTTCAGAAGCAATAAATTGGCTGTGAAGCATTTGACATTTGCGGATAATACGAGGAAGTCTTGTGGCACAGTGGTAGTGTCCCTACTCGTGAGCATACAAATTAGGAGCAGGAGAAGGCCATTTGGCCCCTTGAGCCTGCTCCACCATTCAATAAGATCTTGGTTGATCTGATTGTAACCTCAACCCCACATTTCTGTCTGCCCCTGATAACCTTTCGACCCCTTATTAATCAAGAATCTATGTAGCTTTGCCTTAAAAATATTCAAAGGCCCTGTTTCCACCGTCTTTTCAAGAAGAAAGTTCCAAAGCTTCATGACCCTCTGAGAGAAAAAAAATTCTCCTAATCTCAGTCTTAAATGAGTGACCCCTTTTTTTAAAACAGCGACCCCTTGCTTCTGGGCTAGAATCTCCAGGTTCAAGCCCCACTTCAAGACTTGCTGGCCATGGAAGGTGCATTCATAACATGGCCAAGCAGGTTGATTATCAGCCTATAAATCCTTCCAATATACCCAATAAGAACATAAGAACATAAGAAATAGGAGCAGGGGTTGGCCATTCAGCCCCTCAAGCCTGCCCTGCCATTCAATTAAATCATGGCTGATCTGCCCCAGGCCTCAACTGCTCTTTTGTGCCAGCTTCTCATAGCCCTCAACTCCCAGATATTTCGAAAATCTATCTAACTCCTTTTTAAATATTTTCAGTGATCTAGCCTCCCCAGCTCTCTGGTGTAGAGAATTCCAGACATTCACTACCCTCTGTGAGATTAAATTCCTTCGCATCTCAGTTTTAAATGAGTGCCCCCTTATTCCGTAACTATGTCCCCGAGATTGAGATTCCCCCACTAGTGGAAACATCTTGTCAACATCTACCCTGTCAAGCCCCCTCAGAATCTTGTACATTTTAATAAGATCACCTGTCGTTCTTCTAAACTCTAATGAATAAAGGCCTAACCTGTTTAGCCGTTCTTGATAAGTCAACCCCTTCATCCCAGAGTGGGAGAGTTACTCGGTCAGCCATATTGCCGCAGGAAAAGGCAAACTACTACAGTGCTTTGCCAAGCATAATCATGGGCCAATCCATTGGTCACCACCACTCTCTTAGGGCATAATACCAGGAGGAAGAGGCTAATACAAAAGACATTCGAGAATGAAAATTCTGCTTGCACAAGTATGAAAAGAAAAGTAGTTGTACAGGTTTCAGTACATCTCTGCTCTGTTAAAATAATAGATAGAGGAATGACAGAATGCTGTGAAGCATCCATTCATTGTTATTATCAACATCATTTTCTAGCCCTAGCTATATTGCTCTTTTAAACTTATCGTAAAAGGTTTATTTTTTCTATTGGAAATCAAAATTCATTAAATGCTGCAATTGCTGAAAAAAAAAATAAGTGTGCAATAATGTGGTTTCCATAAACAGTAGAGCTGAACTTTGAGCCCTCAGGGGAAACCTGACTGATTGCCTCCAATCTGGGGTAAAATGTGTTATCGTCTCATTGATTATTAATGTCATTCTTTTTCTCCCATTACAGCAGTAAACTGCAGTGAAATCCTGAATATGGGAATTAAACGGCAATTTGTTTAAATTAGGTAAAGTTCATGCCAATTCTGAACCAGTCTACTTCCAGCCACTGGCTGTTCTAACAGTCCCATCACAGGAATGTTCAATACAGCCAGTCAAATCATTCACACCAGGCAACATCCTTCTTATCTGAAAAGGCAACTGCAATTAAATCTGGATTACTGCTTGTCATGCCCAGAACGTTTTCTGGAGGAAAATGAAAGATTTTCAAAAATATGCATCTTCTCAGTTGGTGAACAGTAAATAAAAGCTCTTGTAACCATGACTCTCAAAAATCATCAGCTCATCTTTTCTTCCTGAGGTTTGTGTGTGACCAATGGTGGCAGACAATATTGGATCTAATGGAGCTCAATTCTGTTCCCAAACTGATGTGATTGAGGCTGACAGTTCCCCAGTTTTCCATTCTTACTGATCTGATTGTTTCACAGTTAAAAACCCCAGCCCAGTGAAAAAGATTGTTTTCTTTGCCTTGTGAAATGGAATGAATGATGAACAGGCAGGATCAAATTTGGCACGATTCCTTCCATGGACAAATACGCTGCCGCCACTTAAGATCCAAAATTCCTCTACTGGGGCTTTTGTGTCACATTGTTGGAACAACACTGTCAGTGGAGCAGGGACCTGACGGCTCTGAAATTACTGCCTCATTTCACTTCAATAATTATTTGCAGCTTTGCTCTTGTGCAGGCAGCATACCTAATGGGGGAAATAGAAAATCTGGCTCATTCCATTTCATTCAAATTAAAAGCCTTTGTTAACCAGAGGACACTAATTCAATGTCATTTGCAAAAGAACCAGAGGGAAGATGAGTATAATTTTTTTACACTGCAAGTTAATAAGAGGAATAAGGCAATAATGTGGGACAAGATTTTCCAAAGAGCTGGCACAGGCCTAATGGACCAGATGGCCTCCTTCTGTGCTTCTAAGTCAATTAAGTTCAAGTGAACACAGAATACAGAATATAGAGAGACACGAGGTGTGGTGGGCAAAAGCCATGACTGGTGCACTATATACATTCACCATGCAGTAGCAGATACCTTGTGACATTGCTCATAAGTCAGACAATACACTGTTTATATGGCTGGGAGAGCAGCAGGTAAATGGTAAATCTTCTCAAAGACTAAACTTAACGTTGGTTTCAAATATCTCATTGATCCCTCAGGATTTCAGAACAGTTTTAAGTGCTTTTCACTGGAGGAATGAGGAAATGGAGCTGAGATTTGAAGGCCAAATCTTCAATTAAGTTCACGATTAGGACATATCTGGAGGAAATATAGCAGAGGAGGGAAAGACTACTGGGTGCCCATGGAAGGAAAGCTCAGGAAACTGTTGGGAGCTATGTGGTGGAAAGTGACACTGCTAACAGTGACACCCCTGTCTCATGCCCATGACTAGAGGCCACTGCAGGAAAACTGATGAAGGGAGGCAAGGTAGCAGACTGTTCACTGTGCTTCCTATTCCTCAGGCAATATGTACACCAACACATTGTTAATCTTTTAATATAACTGTCTGAACAAGTTTTCCTCCTCACTGCACATTGGATTCAATAGTTCACCGAGACTGTGGGTGCAATCTTGTGGAGATGACAGGGGTTTCAGCTGCTGCTGGAAAGCCAATGAGAGACCCATGTTGCCTCCCTTGGGGAAGGGCTGCTGAACCACACAAAAAATCAGGCATGGAGAGGCCAACATTGGGCCTTTCCCCTGGAACAGCGCCCCAGGGGCAGATATGCCATCTACTGAGAGCTGTCAGCTTCTGATTGCCGGCAGCTCTTTTGCTCAGCATCACCACAGGGGAGGCGGTAGCCAGTGTGGGAAAGGCACCCACCGAAAGCCCAGGATCCCTGGGTTACCCAGGTCATGGGTAAGTAATGCTGGGAGGGGCTTTGCAGAGCGGAAATTGCTGGGTAGGGGGGCTCAAGAGGTTGGGAGGGGAGAAGGTACAGCAACAAGGGCAGGGGGCTGGCTTTCAGTCGGCAACCAACTCCCCCCCTTTCTCCATGCTAGGTCCCTCGATCAGTAGTTTTGACTGACACGACCAATCCTCCAGGAGATGACAAGCAACTACATAGATTTACTTGTCATGCAAGCTGCATGGCAACAGGCCTGCCCGGAGCTGGGTTAAAACTAGAGGAGCCAGGATGAGGCCCTTAAGTTGATTTTAATTGTCTACTCTAGGTCCTCAATTGGTGGCCACCTTCTTGCCCGATTCAATGCCCTCCCCGCCTCCAAACACACTACTAGAGAGGGTAGAAGATTTTGCCCTGTATCTTGTGGCACACCTTGGTGCTTTCCCTTAGGAGAATGGCTTGCATGCAGAGCATGGGAAACCTTCCTCTGCATTAACATGGTGCTACCAGATAATTTCTTACACCAAGTGAGTATCATGGAGCCCAGCTCAACGGAGTACAGCTTCCACTGAGTACTTAACTCAGGGATTTGATGAGTGAGGAAATTCAATGCAGAGAGGGTAGAGGTACTATTTTGGCCTTTTCCAAAGCAGCCAGTGACCTCAGTAGGGGAGCAGGAGACAACCAGACTGGAGAGCTGAAGTCCAGAGGCGTAAGTTAGATGAGCAGGGGAACGGTTAGTGAAATTGCCAGCAAAAAAAGCGACATCTGCAAAACAGCTATCGTGACAACCAGGGAAGGAGCCCTGGAAAATAGGAAGATAGAATTGATGAACATGTGATTGGAGAAATGGTGCAGGAGGGAGGGCTTTAGATTCCTGAGATATTGAGGTCACTTCTAGGGGAGCAAGGCAAGTGCAAACTGAATAGGTTGTAACTCAACGGGGACGGAGTTAATATTCTTAATGGGGGTTTTGCCACAGTTGTGGGAAAGCATTTAAACTAGCTAGGCAGGGTGATGGGAACCTGAGAGTCAACGCAGAAAGAAGAGAAGAATAGCTGGAAATGGAAGGGAAAATTAGTTGCATGTTTGGAAGACAGAAGAAACATAAACTAGAAAAGAGATGATGGAGAAGAGCAAAATACTGCGGATGCTAGAGATCTGAAATCGAAACAGAAAGTGCTGGAAAAACTCAGCAGTTCTGGCAGCATCTGTGGAGAGAGGGACAGAGTTAACATTTTGAGTCCAATATGACTCTTCTTTGGAACTCTGGGTGGGATAATTATTCCAAAATTATTGAAAAAATTCTGAGGTATGGGATAAATGTTCATTTAGAAATATATGGATTGACCAAAGACAGCTTGCATTTTTTAAGAGATGGTAATGTCTGACAAACATGGTTAACTTTTTTGAGGAGGTAACAAGGAGGGTCGATGAGGGTAGTGCATTTGCTGTAGTCTATAGGCATTTTAACAAGACTTTTGATAAGCCTCCACATGGCAGACTGGTCACAAAAGTAAAACCCATGGGCTCCAAGGTAAAGTGGCATGTTGGATCCAAAATTGACTCAGAGACTGGAAGCATAGGATATTGGTCAATGAATGTTTTTGTGACTGCAATGTTTTTCTAGTAATGTTCCACGTTACTCAGTATTACATCCATTGCTTTTTGTGGTACATATCAAATATGTGGACTTGAGTATTGCTAAAAAAAGAGACATGTTGAATCTTTTCATCTTGTACTCATCAGGACACTTGCAAGGATACCAATATAAGGGGAAGACAATTTATACTGTATGTGAAAAGAGTACTGATTTGTTGGCAAGTGGTAAAAACAAAACACTGCGGATGCTGGAAATCCAAAACAAAAACAGAAGTACCTGGAAAAACTTAGCAGGTCTGGCAGCATCGGCGGAGAAGAAAAGAGTTGACGTTTCGAGTCCTCATGACTCTTCAGCAGAACTGATTAAATATTAGAAGAGGGGTGAAATATAAGCTGGTTTAAGGTTGGGGGAGTGGGGATAAGTGGGGGCGGTGGTGTGGTTGTAGGGACAAGCAAGCAGTGATAGGAGCAGATAATCAAAAGATGTCACAGACAAAGGAACAAAGAAGTGTTGAAGGTGGTGATATTATCTAAACGAATGTGCTAATTAAGAATGGATGGCAAGACACTCAAGGTATGGCTCTAGTGGGGGTGGGGTGGAAGGACTAGCAGGGCATACAAGATTTAAAAATAATGGAAATAGGTGGGAAAAGAAAAATCTATATAAATTATTGGAAAAAACAAAAGGAAGGGGGAAGAAACGGAAAGGGGGTGGGGATGGAGGAAGGAGTTCAAGATCTAAGGTTGTTGAATTCAATATTCAGTCCGGAAGGCTGTAAAGTGCCTAGTCGGAAGATGAGGTGCTGTTCCTCCAGTTTGCGTTGGGCTTCACTGGAACAATGCAGCAAGCCAAGGACAGACACGTGGGTAAGAGAGCAGGGTAGAGCATTAAAATGGCAAGTGACAGGGAGGTTTGGGTCGTTTTTGCGGACAGACCGCAGGTGTTCTGCAAAGCGGTCACCCAGTTTACATTTGGTCTCTCCAGTGTAGAAGAGGTCTCCCTCCCTGTCACTTGCCATTTTAACACTCCAGCCTGCTCTCTTGCCCACATGTCTGTCCTTGGCTTGCTGCATTGTTCCAGTGAAGCCCAACACAAACTGGAGGAACAGCACCTCATCTTCCGATTAGGCACTTTACAGCCTTCCGGACTGAATATTGAATTCAACAACCTTAGATCTTGAACTCCTTCCTCCATCCCCACCCCCTTTCCGTTTCTTCCCCCTTCCTTTTGTTTTTTCCAATAATTTATATAGATTTTTCTTTTCCCACCTATTTCCATTATTTTTAAATCTTGTACGCCCTGCTAGTCCTTCCACCCAACCCCCACTAGAGCCGTACCTTGAGTGTCTTGCCATCCATTCTTAATTAGCACATTCGTTTAGATAATATCACCACCTTCAACACTTCTTTGTTCCTTTGCCTGTGACATCTTTTGATTATCTGCTCCTATCACTGTTTGCTTGTCCCTACAACTACACCACCCCTCCCCACTTCTCTCCCCCCCACTCCCCCACCTTCAACCAGCATATATTTCACCCCTCTTCTAATATTCAATCAGTTATGTTGAAGGGTCATGAGGACTCGAAACGTCAACTCTTTTCTTCCCCGCCGATGCTGCCAGACCTGCTGAGTGTTTCCAGGTAACAATATATGTACATCTATTTTCTGTCTGCACAGAACAGAGCCCTGTATATTAATATATGTAGCTTCTAGTACACACAAATGCACCACACCGTGAGCCAGACTGACAATCTTTAATTGGTTGTCAGAATAATTCTTAGCACATTGAGGGTTATTTAGCAAATGTTGTCCAATCACGGAATCATACCTAATGTTGGACACTGTGTTTTGAGTTTTGCAAGCACGGACTGGCTGGATATAGTCTGTACCCTGCTCATTGCCAATAGCGGAAGGGGCATGCTGTTTGGTATGATCTGCCAGTCTTTGGGACGTACAGCCTGCATGCTTAACATTATAATGGCACAGAAATTCGTATACCACATGACTCATTTGTGTGATTGATGCTGAAATAGGGTGCATCAAAGGCGTTCTGCAGGACAATGGCTACTTTGACCAATCAGGATCAAGCTGTCTGGTTTAAATTTCAAACAATGCTTGGCAGTTAATTGCCAGTAACCATCAATGATGCATTCTTCATAGCAATGTCACTTGCCAACCTCTCAGCACTCTCTTTCCATACAGTATAAATTGTTGTCTTCCCTTTATATTGGTCTTCTTGCGAGTGTCCTGATGCATGCAAGACAAAAAGCTTAGGCATGTCCTTTTTATCAGCAATACTCAAGTCCTGTACTGCCAAACAACTATCTTGACTTGATCAAAAGGGGTATGATTTAAAAAGTTTGCAGATGATACAAATATTGGCTATGTGTTGATAATGAAGAAGGAAATTGCAGGAAGATATCAATGCATTTGGGGAAGGCTAAAAATGACAATAAATGGTGTACTACTGAGAAGTAGAGGAATAGAGGCACCTTGGAGTGCACATCCGCAGATCCCTGAAGGTGACAGTACAGGTAGATAAGGTGGTCAAGAAGCGATACAGGATACTTGCCTTTATTAGCCGAAGCCTAGAACATAAAAGCTGGAAGGTTATGCTGGAATTGTATGAAACACTAGTTAGGACACAGCTGGAGTACTGTGTGCAGTTCTGGTCATTGCACTACAGGAAATATATGATTTCACTAGAGAGGGCACAAAGATTTATGAGAATATTTCCTGAACTGGAGAATTTTATTTATGAGGAAAGATTGGGTAGGCCAGGGTTGTTTTATTTGGAACAAAGGAAGCTGGAGAGAGGCCTAATTGAAGTGTAAAAATTATGAGGTACCTAGATAGAATGGATAGGAAGGCCTTATTCCCTTTGGTTCAGGGGTCCAAAACCAGGGGGCATAGACTTAGGGTAACTGGTAGGAGGTTTAGATGGGATTTGGGGATAGTGGGGATCTGGGACTCACTGTCTGAAAGGATGGTGGAGGCAGAAACCTCATAATATTTAAAAAGTACTGGATATGTACTTGAAGTACCATAAAACATAAACGGCTACAGACTAAGAGCTGGAAAGTGGGATTAGGCTGAATGAAAACTTGTCAGCTGGCACAAATATCACAGGCAGAATGTTGTCTTTTCATGCTGTAAATTTCCATGATTTCTATGATTTTCTATGATAGCTGTCTGATCAGAACTGGGAGTTGTTGAATCACACAAGAGACAAGGTTAGAGTCACTGGAGAAAACAAATCGGGCCTGGTAGTCTGATTCTTGGCCACCACGACGTCTCCTAAAGGTGGAAAACAGCATCTGCTTTACACGCCTACACACCTGACAGAAAGTGTGCCAGATATCATATCTGTAAAGTGGTTTTTGCAAGGGCAGCTAATGACAGCAGGAGCCATGCAAAGCCACAGATTGTATTGTTAACCAGCGTGTAATGCGTGTTCAACACCAGAGCTGCCATTTTCAAGCTCCATACTACAGTTTTTGTCCTCTCTCAATGTCGCATAACTGAACACAACACTAAATGGCATGATGGACACCCCCACAGCCCAACTCCAGCCCCATCAGTGCTAAGTAAATGAATCATGAACTATTTACAGGTTAGGCTTAGGGGTAGGGCTAGGTTAGTTTTGTCTTCTGGCTGTTAATGGAATTTTCCAGGTAAGAAGTAGTGACCACTGCTTCCTGCTTCTAGTAGCGATACAGAGGCCTACCTTTTTTGGCAGGGCAGGATGCCAGTCACTTCCTGTGTAGCCCGAGTGACATTCTCTGAGGGTATAGGCATGTACAGGGACACCCCTGCATGTGCTGGAAGACAGTGATTTGGTGATATCCTGATATCACATAGCTCAACTGGCTAATGTGACGCCAAGTTTCCCAAATTTGGGCAACATTAAGAAGGGCCTTTAACAGTATTATTTAAAGGATCAGCCACCTCTGATTTCAGGTCAGTTAAAATGTTGAAACTTTTTCATTCAATATGTCTGAAAGTACTCTAGAATGCTTTTGGAGATATTGTGATGAGCTTCTTGATTTGCCAGAAAATTTTGCATACAAGAATAGCAGAGGAGTAAGAGACTTGTCCGTACAGTGTGGGAGATAGCAATGAAGTGCCTCTGGGTCTGCAGAAGCTGTGGAAAGGACAAGACATCCCCTCTGCCGAGTTGGAGCCCGAGTCCTCCTGCTCCTCGACAGTAAACATCATTGTCTTTGGCTGTCCTTCGATGTGAGGATGATGAATGACTTTCATGCATTTGTCACTTCTGTGTAGATTCTTAATCAGGGACTCCAGGCCTGACGCCATCGTCAATCCCCCATTGCCACAGGACCTGGCTGATGGACCCTGTGGGCAGAAGCCTGCTGTGACTTTGTTTAACTTGGGGCCCTTGGGCGCTGTCATTGTCCACATGATTTTGATGGGTTGGTGATCAGATTTTGGTGACGTGTCAAACCACAATGACCGGGACCACCTTGCTGCTGCTGCCTTCTTCTGCCTTCACAACCAATGAGATGCACTGCCTTCCTTTGATAATTCAGCTTTTGAGGACTGTTTGGACAGTAACAAGAGGCTGTCTGACAGGCCAATCCACCCACTGGAAAGTTGGAGGAGTCCGTAAAATGGTGACGGAAAGCAGGGGTTGGAGTGCCTATTGACCTCCTGCGGCTATGCCAGTTTACCAGCGGCAGGTGGCCCTCCGCCACGTGGGGAGGGACCACCTAGTGAACCCAACAGCCTCCCTGTGGTGTGGTGGGGCAGGGTGGTATCCTATTTGGGCATGCTGACAACGTTGTCTTGCAAGAGAGAGGGTAGAATGTCAGCTGTTGTGTGGCACTATGTTTGGATGATGTGGCACCTGAAGGGGATCCCCAGTGACAATGCCTGCCCCTGCTGAAACTCTCTCCCTGGCCACACTGACCACCCACCACCCCTCGTAGTCATCTGCCTGATGGGCCCTAGCATCTCCAGACCCCACTTACCTTGTTGGGAGAATGACCTGCTTCCATGGTGTCCTTTCTTCCAGGTGCAGTCCCAGCAGTGGGCAACACTCCAAGACGTGCTGCTGAGACTGTTGAACTGCTGGTCCTCCAATTGGCTGACTGGTCCTGGGGCAACGCCCATCTTTTAAAGAGACGGGAGTCTTAACAGCGATTAATTCATTACCAGAGGCCAAAAAGTGCAGCAGGGGATCCCACAAATGGTCCAACTTTGGTTCACCACTTCACTGATAGAATTCCAGCCAGAATTTTGTTATGCATGTCAGCCTTGTCCTGTGTGCCACCTGACTGATGTCCTCCATCTGAATCCCATGTAGCAGAACCTGCCTGTGACCTCACCTCCAATGAGCTTGCAATAGAACCATCCTTTACCCCTTGTCTGCTTGCAGTGCACTCAAGGTGACTGACTCACGATTTGTTGATCCCAACTCTTATACTAATCTCTGAGGTAAGTCCAGTGCCAGTGTCTGAACACAAGGCTGCAAGTGTCAAATCAAGCGACAGAGCCTCTTCATCAGTGCTGTGCTGTTGCTCTCTCTCCTCCTCTTTGTGGCTGGGCAGGTGGCAGTTCATGAGTATCTGAAAGCAGGAACACAAAGGGGAATGTAGGTGTCAGGGATGGGGATTGGGATGGGAAGCCAAAAGTCCCTGATCAACAGGTTGCTCTTCAGGCCAGATAGCAGGATGGTGGTAAGCTGGGTGTTGAGAAGCGGCATTAGACGTAGGGTACGTATGCGGTAGAGAACCATCTCCTATGTAGGGTTCAGGAGATGCAAGTGTAATGTCCCATGCCAGTTCTGCTCTGCCAGTTCTGCCCTGCTCCTATTTTGAGCCATCTTGTCTTGCAAGAGAGAAGGCAGAATGTCAGTGGTTGTGTGGCACTAGGTTTGGATGATGTACCTGCTGCAACTGAATAGATGGAGGTATTTAGGTACAGTGTGAGACTGACAGCATTGGTGGGTGTGTGTGAGTGAGGTATGTTAGACGTGACACATGAGTGCCAGGGGGTGCTGAAGGGTAAATGATGGGTGTGTGGCACCTTGAGCAGCATGAGAGGCTGTTGTTATGGCTGTGATATGGTATGTGAAAATGTGTTCAATGACATTGATAACCCACACTGCTGCCAGGTCATCCAATCAAGAGAGGAGTTACATTGTTTCCAGGACTGTCACTGACCTCATCTCCTCTGGGGATCTTCCTCCCACAGCTTCCAACCTGATAGTCGCCCAACCTCGGACGAGCTTCTATCTCCTACCCAAAATCCACAAACAGAACTGCCGCGGTAGACCGATCGTCTCAGCTTGCTCCTGCCCCACAGAACTCATCTCTCGTTATCTTGACTCCCTTCTCTCTCCCCTTGTCCAGTCCCTTCCCACCTACATCCATGCTTCCTCTGACACCTTACGTCACAACAACAATTTCCAGTTCCCTGGCCCCAACCGCCTCCTCTTCACCATGGACGTCCAATCCCTCTACACCTCCATCCCCCACCAGGATGGTCTGAGGGCCCTTAGCTTCTTCCTCGAACAGAGGCCCGAACAATCCCCATCCACCACTACTCTCCTCCGTCTGGCTGAACTTGTTCTCACGCTGAACAATTTCTCCTTCAACTCCTCTCACTTCCTCCAAATAAAAGTTGTGGCTATGGGTACCTGCATGGGCCCCAGCTATGCCTGTCTCTTTATGGAGTATGTGGAACATTCCTTGTTCCAGTCCTACTCCGGCCCCCTTCCACAACTCTTTCTCCGGTACATCGATGATTACTTCGGTGCCGTTTCATGCTCTCGTCAGGACTTGGAAAAATTTATTAATTTTGCTTGCAATCTCCACCCCTCCATCATTTTCACGTGGTCCATCTCTGACACTTCCCTTCCCTTCCTTGACCTCTCTGTCTCAATCTCTGGTGATAGACTGTCCACCAATATCCATTACAAACCCACCGACTCCCACAGCTATCTCGACTACAGCTCCTCACACCCCACTTCCTGTAAGGACTCCATCCCATTCTCTCAGTTCCTTCACTTCCGTCGCATCTGTTCCGATGATGCTACCTTCAAAAACAGTTCCTCTAACATGTCCTCCTTCTTCCTTAACCGAGGTTTTCCACCCACGGTCGTTGACAGGGCCCTCAACCATGTCCGGCCCATCTCCCGTGCATCCGCCCTCAAGCCTTCTCCTCCCTCCCAGAAACATGATAGGGTCCCCCTTGTCCTCACCTATCACCCCACCAGCCTCCGCATTCAAAGGATCATCCTCCGCCATTTCCACCAACTCCAGCATGATGCCACCACCAAACACATCTTCCCTTCACCCCCCTTATCGGCATTCCGTAGGGATCGCTCCCTCCAGGACACCCTGGTCCACTCCTCCATCACCCCCTACTCCTCAACCCCCTCCTATGGCACCACCCCATGCCCACGCAAAAGATGCAACACCTGCCCCTTCACTTCCTCTGTCCTCACCGTCCAAGGACCCAAACACTCCTTTCAAGTGAAGCAGCATTTCACTTACATTTCCCCCAACTTAGTCTACTGCATTCGTTGCTCCCAATGTGGTCTCCTCTACATTGGAGAGACCAAACGTAAACTGGGCGACCGCTTTGCAGAACACCTGCGGTCTGTCCGCAAGAATAACCCAAACCTCCCTGTCGCTTGCCATTTTAACACTCCACCCTGCTCTCTTGTCCACTTGTCTGTCCTTGGCTTGCTGCATTGTTCCAGTGAAGCCCAACGCAAACTGGAGGAACAACACCTCATCTTCCGACTAGGCACTTTACAGCCTTCCGGACTGAATATTGAATTCAACAACTTTAGGTCGTGAGCTCCATCCCCCATCCCCACCCCCTTTCTGTTTCCCCCTTCCTTTTTTTTCCAATAAATTATATAGATTTTCCTTTTCCCACCTATTTCCATTTTTTAAAAAAATTTTTTTTTTTTTTTTAAATCTTTTATGCTCTCCCCACCCCCACTAGAGCTATACCTTGAGTGCCCTACCATCCATTCTTAATTAGCATATTCGTTTAGATAATATCACCAACATTAATTTTAACACCTATGTGTTCTTTTGTACTATTGTTGTTGACATCTTTTGATGATCTGCTTCTATCACTGCTTGTTTGTCCCTACAACCAAACCAACCCCCTCCACTTCTCTCTCTCTCTCTCTCTCTCTCTCCGCCCCCCACACACACACCTTAAACCAGCTTATATTTCAACACTTTCTTGGACTCGAACTCAAGTTCTGTCGAAGGGTCATGAGGACTCGAAACGTCAACTCTTTTCTTCTCCGCCGATGCTGCCAGACCTGCTGAGTTTTTCCAGGTAATTCTGTTTTTGTTTTTGTTGAGGAGTTAACCTTCCTGGCAACCTGCTTCAACTCCCTTTGGAGGATTGTTCTTGAGGTTCTCCCTTTTGGGACAATGGCATCTCTCCTCCTGCCTACCTGCATTATAAAATCCTCCAGCACCACATCCGCCACAATAGATTCCCTCTGTCTGCCCTGTGTTCGCTTTATAAGAATTTACATTGCAGCAGTCTCATTGTCAGTTGCCTGTTAAGTAGGGCAGGCTGCCTGACCACATGATGTCATGGTCACATGAGATCTTTAAACTTTTCCCTGCACTGCATCCAGATTCTTGCAGCTGTACTCCTGGAGTTCCACTGCTACCTATTCACTCTACCTCCTGAGCATGTGTCTGGAGCACCTGATGCCATTAATTGCAGGGTATCAACTGGGAGGACAGAAAACAAATAACCCAGAGAGACCAGAGCTTGAAAACACAGGATTCACGATGGACTATTTAAAATACAATGTGTTTGATCATTTCTAGCCTCTTTTGGTATTCACTACTTTGTAAAGGGGTTGAAGTGTTTACTGAAATATTGCAAAATAATGGGCTGGCTCTTGCTGGAAAAATAGTGGTGTGTTAATGATGCACAATGTTATTAGTGTGCAAATTCACCAGCAAATTCAATGAAAGAAAGATACAGCAGGAGTTGCAAATCACCAGAACTTGCTGATCGATTTAAGCTATTCCGCTGTTTGTTTCACACAAATGCCATCTTTCCCTTAGCCTCATGCAAGATTTACACATTAATTACCTATTAAACTCACTGCAGAAAGATAAAATTGGTCATTTAGAATTTAAGCACATTGCTAACCATGTGATTATTGTTAACTTGATGCCAATCAACCTCAGTCACAGAAATGAGCAGTTTAAAGTGGGGAATCTCATGCCTTCTTAGAGATTATAAAAATACCATTTTAAGTTTTATGTTCTTGTATTTTTTCTTTCATTTCCTTCCTGTGTCTTTTTTAATTGCACCTTTCTTCCTTTCTCTTCATTTCTCTTTCTGTATCTGATTTGACTATGGTTTAACACCCCACTCCTTTATTCTTCTCTTTCTTTCTCAATCCTTAAATGTCATCGGTTAGGGAGATAAATTGCTTTCCTGTCATTCACCTAGATATCCTGTTGCCCTTGTTACATCGCTGCCTGCTTGCTGATCCAGCAAGTTATGGATATAAAACATTTTTGAGCCAAATAATGTAGAGCCAAAAAATCTAACTAACAGGGTAAGCTGAGAGATACCCTGGATTCATGTTGGTGTTGCATTTTGAAATCACTGTCCCCTTTTCTACAGATAATGCCTTATCAAAGATGTGAGTATTATTAATCTAAACCTACACTATATTAAAACTAAATGGTTTATCTATTTTAATTCTTCCAATTATTTTTATAGCTACCATATGTGCATTTCTCCTTAATCTTTCTCAGAGATCCTCAAGTTACCCAAATGATGTGATCCTTTCCAATTGTCTTCACATCCACAGTCATAGATAATGGTACTTGTATCATTCTGGAAGACTTCTGCACCTGGATGTGGAGAGCCTCAGGCATAACACTTAGTTACTTAACCTTTTGAAAACCTGAGGTGAAGAAAAGTGACAAGTGTTCACAATGCTTAAAGTTTCACAGTGTTAAAGACAACAATCTTCCATAAAATGTGTTTTGTTTTTCTCAGCAGCTGTCTGAAAGAAAGAAAATATTGCTTTAAATTGAGTAGAATATTGTCATAAGTAAATGGGTCTCTATTTCATTACATGCATGAGATGAATAAATGGGTATGGGTGACCTTTCTCATTAAGTCTTAGCAGAAATCCTGAGGTTAATCAGCAACTTTAATATTGCTTAAACTAAGCTCTCTCTTAGAGAGAGATTATTTACTTTAAATAGACGAACAATACAATGTTCAAATTTTTTGGAAAAGAAGCCAAAAATATTACACCATGTGGTTGCACAGGAAGCAAGTTTTACAAAACTGTACTTGCTTGTCAGAAAATAGTGCCCGTTTCTGTTTCTTCTTGGGCAGTTTGCGGCAGCACATTCCCTGACCTGCGTCACTGAATGTAGCTCTTGGTAGCCTTGCATAAATGATGTATTATCAGTGTAGCTGGTGAGTGTTTATACATTGAAGCTCTGGGGTGACCATGAAGCACTCCAGTGAGGTCTGTAGCTTGTTTTTCAGATTTTTGTGATCATTTCCTATGCCACTTGCTGTAGGCCCCAGTGACTATTTAAAATAGTGGTGGTTCATATATAACATGGGACCTTTGACTTTTTCATCGTTTTTCATCTCCTTATTCACAACAGTAGGGGGATGACTAATGTCTCTTCTTCTGTCGATCATTCTTTTTTCCCCTAATTTTTGTTATTTTCTATTCCATTTCTTCAGGAGGGCACTTGTTCTTAGGTTCAATTCACTGATTATGAGAGACATTATATCTGTATTATTTCTGAAAAAAAAACTTTTTTTAAAGGGATTTTGAAAACACATTTGTGCTTGTTTTCACAGGTGTTTGTACTTGGAAAAGGGTTAGCCACAGCCTAGGAGGTTCTACCACACAGCACTGTGCAGAGTCGACTGTGCTGTGGGTCCTTTAGTTGTTAACAGTAGGTAAGGAGTTTAACAGATATTAATCATCTGTGCTTTACTCAGAGCTGTGTTTTAATTTCTGGCTGTGAACACAAATATTGTACTGGGATAGGATTTTATTTTGTTTTGTAAAAGAAAAGAATATATGATTCAAGCAAAAACATCTAAATTCGTTTTAAAAACGTTACGTGGACCGGCTTTTTAACTTTTGGCTTTTGTCCCCAAATGGATAATTCTGATAGGGGTTCATTTATTTCACATTTTGTGCTCTACTTAAGTATAAGTGTTGCATTCATCTCTTGCTGTAATTTCAAATATTGAAATCAATGATAGGGCTGGGAGGGAAGAGGTAAAATGAATACTGAAATATATAAGAATGTTGATTTACTGCGTCTTTCCATCAATTTCCATTATTATTGTTTTTATATATTGGTAAATTCCCAGATCTGTGCTTCCAGGGAACACAGGGTGGAGACAGTGCTATGCCATGGGGGAGCAGATATTCCTTTAAGTGTGGGATTGGTGCATTAATTCATTACTACCCACTACTTGTTCCTCGTTCTTAAATTGAAAACATGCAAAACTTATCAGATCTCTATAACTCAGCACTTGCTACTATACGCTGTGTACCTTCCCAAAAGCAACATTATTAAAATGTTAGTTTTCAAAGCAAAAATGGATCTAAAACATAGGCAGAAATTCATGTGAAAGAGAGGCAGGAGGCAAAATTCGATGGCATAATTGTTGAGATTAATGGCCGTTTTGTTTACGGCACCATTCTGTTCATTTAGGTTCATAATTGTGTTTAGATTCTGATGAGTAGATTTTAAAAGCTATCACTCCTATGCATTGCTTTGCATGATGTAAGTGCATACTGGAAATGCAGGCTTGTTGGCAGGCTTGCCCTGCACAGTTTTCTGTTCATAAATTTTCATGGACAGAAAATCATGTAGTGTGTGATCACCTCCTTGCCTGAATTCCCAATATGTGCTTCCAACATGTGAAGCTCTAAGCTGGCAGTGCTAATTCATAAAATCTTCTCCGTGTAAGTCCAGCTGCCAATTTGGAACTTAAAACTATTAGGTTATGGTTTGATAGGTGTGACATGTAATAATATGCTAACATTTAAATTGAACATCAAAAGTGATCCTATTCATTTTCATCATTTTGCTTCTCATGAAATACAGAAGGGTATCCAACAGAATCTTTATTTCTGCCTTAAGTCTTAGACTGCAAAAATAAACACTACTAAGTTATCTTTCTGGTGGCAAAGTAAATGCCTGCAGGTTCATCCAGTTAGACTCGTAAAGTCGAAGTAACAATGGATCCTATCCACTGCCAGTTGCAGCAGCCAGCTCAGCCTCTCAGCAGAGCAGTGAAGAGTGCAAGATGTTTTTACAGCTGAAAATAAGATGAAGCACCATGGCCCCCCTCTTGTGCTCTCCATTAGCTGCGAAACTCCATGAAGTACAACACTCATGTATAAACAACTTGTGGAAACCATTCCAAAGAAGTGTGGAAGGGGAGGAAAAAATGCCTTTGATTTGTACAATGTAGGCTTACATTCGATAGAACTCAAGACAGAGACTTTCTTTAAGATAGTAATTAGATGGTCTGTCTGAATCAACAATATAAGGAAACAATATTTTAAATGCGCATCCTGTTTACATATTTGTTTATCTCCTTAAAAAAGTGAGTAATCCAACTCGATCAGATCTCTCTCAAACACAGAATTTAGAAAATAAACTTCATGAGATGTAACATTGAAATTAAATTAGGGTTAATTGATAGAGAAAACAAAACATGTGGCAGGTGTGAGCCGGTCTTTAAATGCAAATCTAAATAAATGATTAAACTAAAAACTCAAACATGTGAGGAGTCTAGTGTTAGTTCTACAAGTGTTAAAAGTGAGAGTATTTTATTAATTCAGAGAAATTTACATTTACTTCAAGTGGCTCAGTTCATTAGTATACTATGTGGTCTGGAACTAAGACATACAGAGACAAAACGTCCCATGGTTGGTTCTCAGATAATATTGAATTAATTGAGCTGAGTTAAGGTGGCAATGGAACACCCTATAATAGGCTCCAGTTGGCCTCAGCACTACAGTCAAGCAGGTTCCTGACCACTAGACAGTTACTCTTACTGGAAAGTGCACATTTATATGAAGATGAGCAAGGGTAATGTTAGGCTTGGCTGTAATGCCTAACACAGTTGGATTGCATTCTGGCATCCTCTATCAATGCCGAGGCAAGTTGGAACCACATGTATCAAGAGTAACAGGGCCTTTCTGTCCAATTTTCAGCTACAGCACATATGAAGTTATCATCACACCTATCACTCTCTGCAGTAATGCCCTCACCTCTCTTTCCTAGATCTTGTCCTTATCATTTTTTTCACCCCCGATGTGGAATCTGGTCTTGTAGGTGGGCCAACAGGCTGAAGGAAAGGGCCAGAAGCTTGAGTCCATAGGAGCAGGAACAGACCATTCAGTCCTTCGAGCCTCATCTTTCATTCAATGAGAGCATGGCTGATCTGTGACCTAACTTCACATACCCACCATTGCACAATATTCCTTAATACTTTGGTTAACAAAAATCTATTGATCTCAAATTTAAAATGAACAACTAACTTAGTTAATTAACTGCCATTTGTGAAAGACAATCCCAAACTACTATCGTTCCTTGCATGCATAAGTCTTTCCTAACTTCATGCATTAAAGGCCTGTTTCTAATTTTTAGTTTTTGTTCCCTAATCTGGAATTCCTAATCAGCAGAAGTAGTTTCTCGCTATTAGTCTATCAGTTGTTCTTCACATCTTCAAAATTTTGGTCAAATCACTCCTTTAACTTCTATGTCCCAGGAATACAACCCTAGCTTGTGTAACAATTAAGAACAAAAGAACATAAGAAATTGGGCAGGAGTAGGCTATTTGGCCACTTGAGCCTGTTCTGCCATTCATGAAGATCATGGTTGATCAGATTGTGGCCTCAGCTCCATTTTGCTGCCTGCCCTACATAACCCTTAACTCCCCTGTGGATTACTGAATATATCCAATGACCCAGCCTCCACTGCTCTCTGCGTTAGAGAATTTTCAAGTTTAACCACTCTTTGAGAGAAGAAATTCTCTCTCATCTCCATCCTAAATGAGAGACCTCTTATTCTAAAACCGTAACCAGCTAGTTCTAGATTTGTTCATGAGAGAAAACATGCTCTCAGCTGCCACCCTGCCAAGCCCCCCTCAGAATCTTACATGTTTCAATAAGATCACCTCTCACTCCTCTAAATTCCAATGGGTATAGGCCCAACTTGCTCAACCTTTCCCCATAAGACAGCCCCTTCATTGCAGGAATCAACCCAGTGAGCCTTTTCTGAACCCCCTCCAATGCAAGTATATCCCTCCTTAAATAAGGAGGCCAAAATTGTACACTGTATTCAAGATGTGGTGTGTGGTCTCACCAACACCCTGCACAGTTGTAACAAGACCTTCCTATTTTTATACTCCATTCACCTTGCAATAAAGGCCAACATTCCACTTGCCTTCCTTATTACTTGCTGTTCCTGCATATTAATTTTTTGTGATACATGTACAATGGCACAGAGATTCCTTACTGCATCGATCTGCAATCTCTCTCCATTCAAATAATATTCTGCTTTTCTATTTGTTTTACCAATGTGGATAACTTCACACATTCCCAGCCAAATTTTTTCCCAACCACTTATCTGTATGCCTTTGCAGACTCTTTGGCTGGGATTTTCAAAAGGCTGTGGGATCAGGAACTGATACAGGCTTTGAAAATCACAGTCCCAGAGATTGTCTCATGATCTCGATGCCTCCCAGATACTTTCAAATTTTCAAAGTGCTGGTGAGGGGTTTGGAATGGGTAACCTGCTTACTGCCAATTACCAGGCCGTTAAGTTTAAGGAGCTTGCTAAGGGACACGATTTTCAATCTCTTTCTCAGTGAACCCAAACAGTCCGGTATACATTAATGTCTAACTATCAGGTTCATTGCAGGGATATTTGAAATTCTCTTATTATTTGTTAAAAACAGAAGTGTGATAGGCTAATTTCCTCCATTTTCCAGCTCCTAGTCCTCTAATGAGCTACCTGCTCTAATTGGCAAGGCAGCAGCATTCCCCTTCATGGCTGCTGCCTCCCTTTACAGCTGGCACGAAGCAGGCAGCTCCCACCTCCTGGAGACATTTGGCACATCTAATTGGGCATCAAGTTCACCTGCTGGCCAGTTAGGCCATTTAAATTTACAAACAGCATCAAAATAGCTCTGAAACAGGGTTGGGACCTATAAAAAATCTGGGTGCTGGTTTCCTGATCCCGCATTGAAAATCCATCCTTTTACGTTCTCCTCATGATTTGCTTTCCCACCTATGTTTGTATCATCTACAAATTTCACTATAAAACACTCTGTCCCTTCATCCAAGTCATTAATATAGATCATAAATAGTTGAAGTCCCAGCACTGATCCCTGTGGCACCCCACTAGTTACAGATTGCCAACCTGTAAATGACCCATTTATCACAGTTCTCTGTTTCCTGTCAGTTAGCCAATCTTTTACCCATGCAAACACATTAGCCCTAACACCATGAGCTCTTATCTTGAGTAGTGACCTTTTATTTTGCACCTTATGGAATGCATTTTGGAAATCCAAATACACTACATCAACTGGTTCCCCTTTATCCTTACTGTTTGTTACATCCTCAAAGAACTCTAACAGATTTGTCAAATGTGATTTCCTTTCCATAAAACCATATAGACTATGCTTGATTGTATTATGATTTTCTAAACGTCCTGCTACTGCTCCCTTAATAATGCATTCTTGCATTTCCTCAATGACAAATGTTAAGCTAACTGCCCTGCTTTCTGTTTTAAATTCCTCCCTCCATTTTGTCCCTTGATTTTCTACTATTATTGGAATACTTCTGCTATGAAGGCATATACATCATATTTGTTCAACATCTCTGCCATTTCCTTGTTTCTCATTATTAATTCCCCAGTAATACCTCATAAGGAAGGAATGTTTACTTAAGCTAATCTCTTCTTTTTTTATACTTGTAGAAGCTCTTATTGTGCTTTTTAAATATATTTCTTGCTAGTTTACTCGCATATTTTAATTTCTCGTTTTTTTAATCATCCTATTCTGGTTTCTAAAATTTTCCCAATCTTCTGGTGTACCAGTAGTTTTTGCAGCATTATATACCTTTTCTTTCAATATGATACTATCCTTAACTTCCTTAGTTAGCTACGGATGGTACATCCTTCTGGTAGAGTCTTTCTTTCTTAATGGAATATATCCTTGTTGAGTGATATGAAATATCTCCTGCAATGTCTGTCACTGCTTATCTACCATCTTACCTTTTAACCTATTTTCCTGGTGTACTTTAGTAACTCTATTTTCATACCTTTGTAATTGCATTTATTTAAATTTAAGAAATTAGTTTCAGAATCAAGCTCACCCTTAAACTCTCACCCTCAGACTGAACATAAAATTCTATCATGTCATGATCACTCTTCCCTAGAGAATCCTTTACAATGAGATCATTAATTAATCCTGTCTCATTGCACATTACCAGATCAAAAAATAGTCTGTTACCTAGTTGGTCCCATAATGCATTGTTCTAAGAAGCTCTCCTGAATAAACTATCAACTCATCCACGAGGCTACCTTTGCCAATTGGATTTATCCAATCTACATAAAGATTAAAATCACCCATGATTATTGTAGTACCTTTCTTATTTTTTGATTTAGTTGGTCCTACAGTGTAGTTACTGTTAATGGGCCTATAGATTATTCCCAGCAGTGATTTATTTCCCTTGCTACTTCTTAGTTCTACCCAAATTGATTCTACATCCTGATCTTCAGAGCCAAGATCATTTCTCACTACTCTACTGATTTTATCCTTTATTAACAGAGCTACCACATACCCTTTTACTTTCTTCCTATCCTTTTGAAATATCATATAGCCTTGAATATTCAGTTCCCAGCCTTGGTCACCTTGCCACCATGTCTTTGTAATAGCTATCTTATCATAACCATTTGTTTTGATTTTGTGCCATCAATTCACCTATCTTTTTACAAATGCTGTGTGTATTTAGATAAAGAACCTTCAATTCTGTCTTTTTATTTCTCTTTGTAATTTGGAGTTCAGATATCACTCTGATAGACCACACAACATTCCCCCCAAAGACCAATACATCCTTCCTAAGTTATATTGTCCAGAGTTGTGCATGGTATTCTAGGTGTGATCTAACAAGGGATTTTTAGCTGTAGCATAGCTTCAATGTTCTCCTATCTCAATCCATTAGCCTTTTAAAATTATTTTCTGCGCCTATCCACAACATTTTAATGGTTATGTCCATGTCTTAATCTCATTGGACCTCCACTGTTTGTAGCATTTCAACATTAAAATTTTATTCTATTCCATTCTTTATAGGTCCAAAGCAGACAGCCTCACTGTGTGGAAACCCATTTGCCACAGTTTTGACCATTTACATAATCTATTAATATGTCCTCATAATTTTAAGCTTCCGTCCACACTGCTTAAAATTCCACCTATCATTGTGCCATCAGCAAACAAAATATCCATCTCTCAATTCCATCATGAGTCATTAATAAATATGATGAATTGTTGAGACTCCAACACAGGTCTATATAGGACACCACTTGTCACACCTTGCCAATTAGTGTACCTGTTCATATCCATGTCTTCTGTCGCTCAGCCAATTTTCCAACTAGGTCAATAATTTACCTTCAATTCCTGAACTTTGACTTTGGCTAACATTCTCTTATGAGGAACTTCAACAAATGCCTTCCGGAAGTATATATGGATAACGTCCATAAACATTTCCGTGTCCTTTAGTCACCTCTTCAAAAAAAATTAATGAGGTTTATGGAGCATGATCTACCCTTTACGAGTCCATACTAACCCTCTCTGATCAGTTGAAAATGTTGAAGGTGCTGAGTCATTCTTTTCTTGATTATAGATTGTAAATGTTTCCTGACAATGCATATTAGGCTACATAATCTTATATTTTACTGATTTTCCTCTGTCATAAGAAGTAAGAAGATATGAAACAGGAGCTGAAGGAGGTCATTTGATCCTTTAAGCTTGTTCTTCCATTCAATAAGATTATAGCTGATTTTCTATACCGACTCTACCTTCCTGCACTAAGACCACAAGAATAAGATCCCAAGATCAGACGATCACATTCGCCTATCCATTAATTCCCTTAATTCCCAAAACTAATTGACCTCTGTCTTAATATATTCATTGACTGAGCATCCAAAGCTCTTTGGAATAGAAAATTCCAAAGCTTCACAACCCGTTGAGTGAAAAAAAAATTCATCTCATCTCAATCCTAAATGACTGAACAATTATTCTGAAACTATGATGCCTTGTTCTAGATTCCCCAACCAGGGTAAACATCTTCTTAGCATCTAACCTGTCAAGACCCACATTCTTCTAAATTTCAGGGAACATAAGCCCAGTCTACTAAATCTCTCCTCAGAGGACAATTCCCTCATCCTAGGAACTTGTCCTGACAACCTCCATAATTGCAATCGCTTAAATAAGGAGACCAAGTGTGCTTACAGTTCTCTAGATGTAGCCTGACCACTTCTCTGTATAATTGTAGCAAGAATTCTTTAATCTAAACTCCAAACCCTTTGTAAGAAAATGTAATCTACCATTTGTCTTTCTAATTGCCAGTTGTACCTACATGTTAAATTTCTGTCATTCATATACAAATACATCCAGGTCCTTCTGAATGCAAACATTTCCCGGTCCTTTAGCAATCAAAAACTATTCTGTTTTTTTATTTTTCCTACCAAAGTGGATAACATCGTAATTCGTAGCATTGTATTCCATCTGCCATGTTCTTGCTCACTCACCCAACCTTTCTATATCCCTCTGCAGCTTCTCTGCATTCTCTTCACCATTTACTTTTCCACCTAAATTTGTACCATTAGCAAACTTGAATCTGATACACTCAGTCCCCTCATTGAAGCAATTAGTATAGTTTGTAAATAACTGAAGTGCTAATACCTGGCACATACAGAAGGCAGCTGATAGGTTAATGCACTTGCAATTTTCCAATCATTTTCCTTCCATTAATGTCAATGGATGGATACTCATGGGTAAAATCGCTATAATGTTCCAGTAAGTTGCCCATAATGGATAATGCCCTGTAGGTAGAAGTCTTCCCTTAGGAAGCTGGAGTGGCTCGATAAGCAGTGCTTCTAAGTCTGAGCTAGAAGGCCCTGGGTTCAAGTCCCACACCAGGGGCAGAATGTTCCACTTGACATGTAGGGGGCGGGCCCTGCACATAAAATGACACACAGTGACTCTGGGTGGGTGTCCTGACGTCACCGTGTGCCATCGTGGTATTTCGTTGGCTGGGACTGTGTTGAAGTCTGACGCATAACCACCATTAATTAATGGGCCACTTAAGGCCCTTTAGTGTTGAATTGATGCTGGTTTTTCGGCACCCGTGCAATCTTCGGGTTGGCGCATGGGCGCAATGGGCAAGTGGGTAGGACACATTTGTAGTAACCTCTTCCACAGGCAGGATAAGAGGGCTCAGTGGGGTTGTGAATCTGCTCTGTGAAGTATTTATTGTTGAAAGTTTTTCAAACTTGCCCGTGTGATCTTCAATGCTTCAGAATGCATCCCAACAGCTTTTCCTGGACTCTTAACCTTCAGGTCAGCACTCTGCAGTGAGAAATCTTTTCTGGGCCTGCTGGTTTCAGGAAGCCTACCCTTGGCTTGGGAATGAGAGCTGATCTGTCCACTGGAGGCAGCTCCTCTGAGGAGGAAGGGAGGGCTAGAAGGGGGAAGAGGCCAGGAGTGCACATTCAGCCTCCAGGCTTTGGGAGGTCAGGCGCAGGCACAAGGGGCGCAGGGTCAAGAGGTAGTCCAAGGCAGAAGGGGCTGCAAAAGATGCCACTATCCTGCTGTCAGGGTTTACAGGCAGAGAAACAGCTACTTCAATATGTCTGAGGTGCAGTGCTGAAGGAGGCTCCGTCTGTCAAGAGAGACAGTCAACTATATCTATCAAATGATTGGGCCTGAGATCTCCACTAACTCTATGGGTGGACAGCCCATGCCAGTGGTTCTGAAGGTCACAGCTGCCCTCAACTTCTGGCTTCTTCCAGGGCTCGGTGGGTGATCTTTGCGGTGTCCCCCAATCAGCTGTCCACACTTGTGTCAAACAGGTCACAGACACTCTGTTCAGATGGGCATTGACCTTCATCCACTTCTGTTGGGACCAGGCAAGCCAGACACAGTGAGCCAGAGGTTTCGCAGCCATTGCTGGCTTCCCCCACATCCAGGGTGCTATAGACTGTACACATGTGGTCATCAAGGCACCAGCAGGTGTGCCCAGTGCCTTCATCATCAGGAAGGGCTTCCACTCCATGAACATGCAGATAATGTGTGACCACAGGATGCTGATTCTACAAGTCTGTGTAAGGTACCCAGGCAGCTCCCACAATGCCTATGTCCTCAGATACTCCCAGGTGCAGGGGCTCTTCAGTGCTCTGGCCCGGCTTGATGGATGGCTGCTGGGTGACAAGGGCTATCCCCTCAGAAGGTGGCTCATGACACCTCGCCGCCACCCAAGAACAGAAGCTGAGCAGCGGTACAATAGGAGCCACGGCACCACAAGGGCTGTGGTGGAGAGAACATTGGTCTTCTCAAGATGTGCTTCTGATGCCTGGAACGCTCAGGGGGTGCACTTCAGTACCGCCCAGATCATGTCTCAGTGATAGTGGTAGCATGCTGTGCTCTCTACAATCTTGCGCTGGAAAGGGGGGATGCAGTGGATGATGAAGACGTAGACACAGTGGCTGCTGATGCACACGATGAGTCCAGCCGTGGGTCCAAGGATGAGCACACACAGGGAAATGCTGAGGGGGTAGATGCTGACCCCAGACTACTCCAGGGAGGCAGGGACACACGGGAGGCTTTAATTCACTGTACCTTCAGCTAGCACAACATAGGTGGATCACCAAGACAAGCCTGGGCTGGCACCTCAATATTCGACACCAAAATGCAAAATCTGCCAGGTCAGCCGCAGTAACTAAGGACCTTGTACATAAAGTTGAATGTCCAACAAATCACTCATTACACGTCTGTCAACCACACACATGCAGAAGAAACGAGGCACCCACAGCCATGGTCACACATCTGCATCAAATGTATGAAGCAAAAGAACTTATCACAAAGAGAAAACAATAGTGTTAACAATCAAAAAGAAATAATAAGGACCTTATCTCAGGCCAACACAAAAGCACCAGTGAAAAACCCATGGTGTGCCTAAGATGCCTTATGATAACGTTTTCGGGTGCTATGTCTAGGTGCAGCCCCTTCGCTGGGAGTAGCATCTGAGACAGCCTGCTCACTGTGCTGTCCTGTTGGCCTTGATGACCTTGGCAGTCGTCCACTGACCCGTGGAGCCTGTGCTGGCTCCGCCTGGGAGGGAGCTGCCTGTACCGCAGCTAGCATCCCCCCAGTCATCACAGCCTCACCAGATGATACGGTCACTGGGAGAGGGGCGGAGGAGCTGCCGCCCTCATCCAGAGCGCCCTAAGAAGTGCCCGCAGAGACCACAGGCAGCTGCTGCATGAATGTAATGTCATTTCGGACCTCCCTGCTCACTGTGGATGGATGGGCAAAGAGCTGGGAAGCTTGATGCCCACACCATCGTCCTCATTGCCACTCTGTCCATGGAGGACACTTGGTGCTCGGACACGTGGCTCATTGCTTCAGCGAGCGTTCGCATGGACTCCTCCACCACGGATACGAAGCAAAGCATAGCCTCATGTATCTCCACCAGTTGCTCCTGCACATCTGGCCACATTTCCTGCACCTGCTGCATCGCGGGCAATGCCAGACGCACATCATCAGCCACCAACTGGTCCCCTGCAATCCTCCAACTGCTGGCACCATGGACACTCTCTTTCTCCGCCAGCTCCTCCAGCAACTGTGAAGTGCCCTCACCGCTATGCTTTAGGACACTAGCTGTTTGAATTCCCACTGCGCTGGTGCCTGCCTCGCAGAAATGGTGTGACGCTGGTGAGACTTCAGGCCCCTCAGGTTTGAGAGGGGGCATCTGCTGCTCCTCATCCCCATCATGCTCTGATGATGTTGAAAAGAAGAATAAGGACAGTGGATCAGTTAGGATGCAGGCAATGACAAAGTTCATCCCTGTCCCCCCGGCTCATTATGCGCTTAACCTTCCATAACCAATGGCCCAGCAATATTGCAACAATAAGTCATTTAACAATCATCAGTGCTATGGCTGTTGGGAGCCCAATGCGGACCTCACTGATGGGCCTAAATACATGGCCGTGGCACCCCCAGCCTCACCAATACCAGTAGACCTGGGTACATGGCGCCTCTCCAGCTCAAGGGCCTCCTGCTCGAAGCGGTTAATATGGAGAGCTGTGCCTGGATGCCTCCAGTCCTCAGACACTCGGCCGCATTCTGTGCGTTATTCTCCTGAAAAAGACAGAAGAGCATTGATTAGGGTGAATTGCACATGGACTCTGTTGGCACACGACACACCCCAACCAGAGGGGGGCATATCAGGTCTCCAATGCCTCCTCACCCCACTCACACAAAGATGCTAGGCCTGCTCCCCACTCCCACACATGCTGACTACATCACATTAGGAACCACACGGTATTTCCTCCCATAGCAAGGAGCTGCAAGCACGTGCAGCGTAGAGGGCAGCAGATGGTTCGTTGCCACGCCACCTTGAGGCTCCCCTTCCACCATCTCATCACCCTGACTAGAACATGTCCTGGAGTTCTGAGTCTGCATCTAGGTGCAGCTCCTCCAGGTGGCCCCCAAACCAGTCATGTGGGACTAAGATCAACACATGTTGCGGGGGAAAACTCATCTCCTCACGACCCACTCAGGCTGACCTCAGCATGGGCACTACCTGCTGGCCCACCCAGCAAAGGAAAAATGCCGTCAATGATTCAATGCAGTCACGGCACTGAGATTTGGGGGTGCTGCAGAGGGTAAGGCTACCTGCTGGGTTAAATGCCCAATGTCAACATAAACTCACCGTGCCAGAATGGAACAAATCATCAAAGCGCTTGTGACACTGGATCCAGGTGCGCCGCACCACGTCGAGGGAGCTCACCACCTCCGCCACCTCCTCCCAGCCACGTTTCGTCATGTGGCAGGGCCTCCTCCTCCCATCCTGGGGGACTAACACCTCCCATCATGCTGCCACCTCCTCAAGGAGGGCAGCAAGTCAGTCATCAGAAAAACAAGAGCTCAGCTGGCCTACCCTCCAGCCTGACCTGCTCACCCGAACCCCTCTGCTGCAACCTGTGACTGGCCATTGTCAGCAACCAACAAACTGCTGCCAGGCCTTCTTTTAAACAGACTGCCGGGTCGCCAATGGACCCGATTGTCTGTGCGCGCCTGCCGCTGCCCGCACACCTCCCCTGTCCTCGGGAGCCGCGATTCACACTGAGCAGGCCTTAATTGGCTCACCCGTGTAAAATGGCGGTGCAGACCCGGTCATGGGCGGCGATCGGGTCTGTGCCCATCTGTTCCCACTCCATCCCCCCCGCCTCTGCCCACGACTTGTTGGTTATGAAAGAACACTGCATTGGAGCGGGTATGCCAGTGTGTATTGATGCTGCTCTATAGTCTGGGTAAATGTGAAAACCTGGTGGCAGGAGGGGCATCTGGCTGCCAAGACACCTGCTAAATCCCCCAAAAAACAATGATTGATATGAAGGGATCAGCCAGCATTGGGTGACCCTGTGTAACGTGACGAAAAATAAAATAAAGCTCTTCCCTTAGCCTCGCTCCATATCCACTGGACAACAAATTTGCTTTTTTATCTGGAGTAAGACTCTCTCGCCTTCTCCGTTTAAATGCAAACCATTTCTCCAGTGGGTAATCTGATTTACCCTGGAAATAATCTCAATAATTCATGAAGTCAGTACTATTTGACCCGAATCAACAGGTTAGCTATTCATTTACTTCTATAATTCTATTCATCTTTTCCTTTTCCAGAGATCAGAAATAAGATATACATATGGAGAGAAAATGATATTGAGCCTCCCTGTAGAAACAAAAACAACCCTAAGCTACATTCAGAATTCATGTTGTAATAGCACTTAATCATGTCAGGGAGTGCCAAGGAACATAAGACAACACTTCATCTTCACGTTGTGATTAATTCCTTCCACTGATGGGACAAGTTATTTATCACTAGAACCTGACAATCCAACTCAAAATATCTGATGGAAATCCAAGCAGTGATTTTTGGCAATGAAGGGGAAAGTCTGCCTTTGGGATGATACTTCTAAATGTTTCTGTCAACACTTTACCAGAAGAATGATGACAACTGCAAACAGGAGATAGGGAAATGTGATGCACTGAAATAGTCTCACATTTCATAAATTAAATATGTAACTAAGAGGCAGAGTAATGTTTTCCAGCGTTTAAGTTCAAGACAAAAAGCTGAGCCACTGCTTAACGGCGATGCAAAGTAATGTTGAAATACATGGGGCAGAATTTAATGCTGGCCAAGAGAGGCGTGAGCAAGGTGGGGGAGGGGTGTTAAATTGCACATGTCAATTCTCCGACATCAAAGTTAAAGGCCCAAATTATCCTGGCAGTGGGAGGGAACATGATAGCAATATCAGCACCGTTTGGCAGCAAGGTAATTTCAATTGCTTTGCGTATCATTAATACTCATTAAACTGGAACTTTTAGCAATTCAATGTTAGCTTTGCAATGAAATGTGTGACGCATGGGATCAACAGGCCTTCACTTCCTGTTGTTTAAAGTTGGTGGTGAACAGCCGAGGTGACCCAGTTGGAGCTGCCTGCCACGACTCGCAAATTTTCTTGGAAGAGGGTCAAGAAGGTTATGATTCATCATGGGGGAGGACTATCCAGAAGGGAAAAAACAGTAAAAACTGGGAAATAAGAGTACTGGTCCAAAGTGCTTTTTCCCTCTGGGAAGTGTCCCTGCTGGGAGGTCGAGGGTCACTGAGAGAAGGTCAAGGTTCGCTTTGGGAGGTCAAGGATGATATCAGGTAGGTTGAGGGCAGATCTAACTGGCCGCAGCAGCTTGATGACTGTGGAAGCAGTGATTCAATCATAGGTGCCGGGATTTTGTTGAAGGCCAGGCACCCATTGGAGGAGACACCCTTGCTAGGGTCCTGACCTCTATTAAGCTTTCGGAGACAACATGGGTCTCGTCCAGTACCCAGTGTTCCTGGATCCCTGGTGGAGGAGGAACAGCACAGAAGAGGGCTGGATCTGAGTCCAGATGCACAGCTGGCAGAAGGCCATCAAGGGGTCCAACCTGTGGCTGGAGTAAACACTGAGATCTGTCAGAAGGAAGTCAACCGGGGCCAATCCTAGAGTCTACGTCTCACCTCAATTACCTACTGATAGCTGAGAAACAATGCCAACATTGATTGAGGATGTCTTGGAAAGCCGTCACTGACCTGTGAGTTTGACTGCAGGATGACCCGAGGCCCTGCGATTAGAGGGGACCAAATGCCAGTGGCTTTGAAATTCATGGGAGCATTAAGTTTCTACATCAGTGGCTCCTTCCAGTACTCGGAACATGTAAAGCATCTCACAGGCAGCCACTCATTGCTGCATCAAAGAAATGATGAAGGGCTGGAGGGTGTGTGCAATACAGAATGGAGTCAGACAGATAGTGGGCAGATCTGTGAGCTTTGAGGCCATCGCAAGTTTCCCACAGTTCAGGGGGTTATTGATTGTATGCATGTGGCAATCAGAGCTTCATGGGACCAGCCTGCATTTATTATCAACAGATATCTGTAGTAATTGAAGGTACAGCCTTTCCTCCTGCCTATCAGGGGGTCACGTGATTGTTCTTGGAGGCTCCGACCAAAGAGCCCTAAGCACAGGTAATACAGAGGGGCTTGGTGCTTTCTTGTTGAGGACCTGGTTCAAGAATGTAGCTTCTGAAAAGCTCTCTGCAATAAAGTTATCTGTTTCAAGTAGAAACCTGTCCGGTACGTCAAGTCATTACATTTGGTGACGAGGGTAATGTGAATACATCAGATCTTAAGAAAAAAGAGAAGAATACTCCCCAGCCATGCTACTCTTTGGCAGAATCGATTCTTATGATGTGAGTATGGAAGCCTGTAGCCAGTATGTAGAGCATCTTGGTTTTTATTTCGTAGTGAACAAAATTACCGGGAAGGAAAAGCAGAAGGCAATTCTTTTGAGTGTATGTGGCAGCAAGACATACAATCTCATCCACAGCCTGTTGGACCTGAACGTGCCCAATTCTAAGCCCTTTAATGAATTAGTACACCTCACATTACAAGCCGAAGCCATCCATAATAATGCAGAGGTTTAAGCTTAACTCCAGAGTAAGGACCCCAGGAGAGTTCATTGCAAACTATATAGTGAAGTTGAAGCAGTTGACTGAACACTGTGGCTTCGAAGACACACTCAATGATATGCTGCAGGTCTGATTAGTTTGTGGAGTTCACGACAACACCACTCAGTGCTGTTTACTCGCAGAAGCCAACATCAATTTGAAGCATGCCCTGGAAATAGCACTAGCCATTGGAAGTGCTATGGGAGACTTGCAGGCTATACAACACATACAATATGGTACTGTTCTTCATGTGGGATCCTACCACTGGGTGTGGTGCAAAGACCAGAGACACAGCAACTAAGTGAGAGGCAATGTCTACTGTTAGAAAATGAAAGGCCTAGTAGAAACATTTCAGCAGTGATTCCAAGGTTAATCTGTTATAGATGTGGGTGTGACCACAGACCGGACACCTGCATTTTCAAAGAGGCAGAATGCCATTACTGCAATAAGAAAGGACACATAATAAAGCAATGCAGGGTGAAATTGAAACAGCCCATAAGGCAGCAAACCAACATGATTGAATTGAATAATACAACAGAACCTGAAGCTGCTGATACCGACATCTATTCCCAGTACAACATCACAACGGTAAAAACCAAATCTATTACTGTCACAATCCAAGTGAATGGGAAGGCACTAATACTGTAGGTAGAAATGGGAGCCTCAACCACAGTGGTGGGAGAGCACACATTTAATTACCTAAGTGAAGGTATCCAGCCACTGAATCTGGAGCAAACAACAGCTCAGTTGAAGATATACATTGGAGAATCCACACAGGTAAAGGGCAGCACCCAAGTACCTGTGTCCTATAGGCAACAGACAGCCCAGCTTCCAGTGATCATAGTGACAGGTGAAGGACTTAGTCTTCTGAGCTGAGACTGGTTACAAAAAATCCAAGCTCAACTGATCTGAAATATTTCATGTATGAACAGGAGGAGTTCCTGAACTGCTAAGGGAATATGACAGTGTATTTTGGAATGAGTTAGGAGAATTGAAGCACCTTCACATGCTGTAAGGATCCCTTAGGTCAGAGTTACTCTGGAGAATCATGAAGAGAAACCAAATGAATTTAGTTAAAAGCAAAATACTGCGGATACTTGAAATCTGAAATAAAAACAGAAAATGCTGGAAAAGCTCATTGGGTCAACAGCATCTGTGGATAGAAAAACATAAATGAATGTTTTGAGTCCATATGACCTTTCTTCAGACCTTCTGAAGAAAGGTCACACAGACTCAAAACGTTAACTCTGTTTTTCTCTCCATAGATGCTGTCAGACAAAATGAATTTAGTGTCAATCTGAAAAAACTGAAGCAACAGAGAAGACTCAACAATGTTCAATGTTCCAGGAAGAAACCAAGAAATACAAGAAGGAGACTGAAGAGCTGAAGAATCAGCTGAACGAAACAAAAGAGGCATTAGAAGGAAAAGTCGTAGAACATCTCACGATGCGAGTGGGTAATGAAGCCATGCAGAGCTCAACTACTGAACTGAATCAAGTTAAGATTTCACCAGAGAGAAAATTTGACAACTGTGAAATCAAAATAAAAGACGAGACAAAATTCTGTGGCAAACAGAAAAAGAAAAGACAGAAATTGGATCAGGAAGGCCAATTGGCTATGTCTCCAGAACCCTCCTCACAGTCAAGAAGGATTATTCCCAACTTGAAAAGGGAGGTTTATCGGTGATATTTGGAGTGAAGAAATTCCACCGGTACCTGCATGGACGACATTTCACTTCAGTGTCGGATCATAAAGCATTAGTGCCTTTATTCGGTCAGGATTGAGCCATTTCGCCAAAAGCATCAACAAGAATTCAACACTGGGCTTTGACATTATCTACATACGAGTATACCTTTAAGCACCATCCTGGCTTGCATATTGCAAATGCGGATGCACTCAGTCATCCCCGCTTTACCAGATAGCATTGTACATGCTCCAGTGCCACAAGAAGTTGTGCTTGTACTGAATTTCTTGGATTCTCCACCTATGTGTGCGAAACAAATAAGAAATTGAACGAACAGAGATCCAATTTTGTCGAAAGTCAGAGATCTTGTATTGCAAGGTTGGTCTAACCCACCAGTGTCTGAAGACCAATTCCATGCCAGAAAACAGAGTGAAGTTGCCAAGTTGGAACCTTGTTATGGGGATCAAGAGTCTTTGGCCCTTCACAAGGAAGAGAAACACTCTTAAAAGAGCTTCACAGTGCTCATCCAAGCATATCGAAGATGAAGATGCTCGTGAGAAGCTATGTGTTGGTAGCTAGGCATTGATAGTGACATTGAAAGCATGGTCAAGCACTGTCTCCAGTGTCAGCAACAACAGAAGTTGGCTGTTTCAGTTCCACTGCATCTGTGGGAGTGGCCTGGTCGACCCTGGATTAGACTATATGTTGATTATGTAGGACCATTCTAAGGACCATGGTATTATTGATCATAGATGCATATTCTTAATGGATGAATGTGTATGAAGTCAGATCACCGACATTGAGAGCAACTATTGAAAAGCTGCTCCAATGTTTTAGTCTCCATGGCTACTGGAAGCCATCATTTCTGATAATGGTACATTCTTTACCAGGACAGAGTTTCAGAGATTAATGAGATTAAATGGAATCAGACAGATTGGGCGGGATTTTCCACACCCGCCCACAACTGTGGGATCATCCGGTCCCGCCGCAAGTCAATGGACTTCTGGCTGGGCACCACCTCACCCGCGGCGGGTGAACAGCACCATATCATCCCTCATCAAATGTGTTAGCTGGGGGAGCAGTGCAAACTTTCAAATCTGGAATGAAGAGTCCATCAGAAGGTACTCCAGAAACTTGACTTTCGCACTTTCTTCTCAATTATCATATGATGCCTCATTCAATTACAGATTCAACGCTGTCTGATTTATTGATGAAATGTCACCTACATACAAGGTGAAGTCTGGTATTTCCAAACTTAGAGAGGAAGGTAGGGAAGAATCGGAGTACTCAAAAATTGAATTGCGATGTTCATAGCAAAGCTTGAAGATTCACTGTAGGAGATACAGTTTGCATGTGGAATTTTGGAAGTGGACCTTGTTGGGTTTCTGGTACAATTTTCTCAGAACCTGGTCCCTTGCCCTTTCAATTGGAAGTGATAGACCGAATTGTTTGAAAATATGTGGACAATCTTATGAATAAAGAGGCATTCCAAAAACCAACTATTCTGCCTGTGGTTAACCATCAATCGAACCATTAATCGGTGAGATGACAGATCAACCTAGAATAGACATGCCCAATGTCTCCATAGAGTTGGCAAACTCTGAACTGCCACTTTATAATGAGGTATCTTATGCTGCAGTTCCTGACCGTGTCAACCCAGTGGAAGAAGCTCAAGTGGTAGAGCTACACCGCTCTAACCGAATAAGGAAAGCACCTCAGAGACTTAATCTTTAATCACCTGATGTATATATGTATATGTTGTTGGGTATTCAAATTTTCTCTAAATGGAAACTGTAAAAAAAAACTAAAGGAGGAGGAAATGTCATAATTGAAGTTGTAGCCTCTCCTACTGCCTGTCGGGGTCACGTGATTGTTCTTGGAAGCTCCGACCAATGAGCCCTAAACGCGGGTAATTCGGGGGCGGTGCTTTTCTTGTTGAGGATCTGGTTCAAGCATGTAGCTTCTGGAAAGCTCTCTGTAATAAAGTTATCTGTTTAGAGGAGAAACCTGTCTGGTACGTTAAGTCATTACACATTTCATGTGCAATCTGTGTGCGGCCACAGGAGACATATCCTTCTGTGCTCGAATGAAAACCTCCTGAACTGTGCTGCCATGTGATGCCTGCTCTGAGCCATGTGCCAGGTGGACTGATCTGCCTCCTTAATGCCGATTACAGATCAGGACAAATAAGGTTGATTCAGAGGTCTGTTCAGGAGCTTGGAGTTAAGTGGCAGAGTCTGGAATTCTGTTCAGGAGTCAGATTCTGATCTACCTCTGCAACATTGTAACTGCAACTTGTACTCACAGCAGGCATGCCCTGATGCCACTTAAAAATGGTGCCCCAACTCCTGACCCCATCAGCTGATGGCAGGTTCAGTGACTTACTGCTCGGCCCCACCATATTTATTGGCCAGTTTTGAGCAGAAGTGCTGCCAGCTTCTGACTCTGTCATTGGGACCCACACCAGGGCAACTAAATTCAACCAATAGAAAATTTACTGAGACAAAACAAAATTGAGTCATGTTAAAATATCCACATTCCTTTTCACAGTAAGTATGAACTTACCTATCTGCTCTTGGCCAGAAGTCTTCCACTTGAGTTTGCCTTTCGAATATCAACCTCCACCTTTGATATTCTCCTTTTTTTGATCTACATGGTACCCCCGGCGACATCATCTGCAGACATGTGGTTAATTTTTACACATGTGCTAATAGCATCTAGTGCTATCTCTCTGCCCCTGTCTCTATTGAGCCATCAGCTACCTCTGTACTGCCAGACTGTTTGACAACATCCATTCCTGGATGAGCTGTAATTTACTTCAGCGAAACATTTGGACAATTAAACCATCATCTGCACTAACTCCATACCATTGCCATTGATTCTATCTCCTGCCACTCCCTCAGGCCAAGTCAGACTGTTTGCTAGCTTGACATCGTATTCGATCCTGAGCTGATTTCAGCTTCCGACTTCATCATCTCCTTCCTTCACATCATCTCCATCGCTCACAAAGACCACCTACTTCCACATTACCCACCTCAGTTCTTAACTCAGCAATTTGATGCATTTATGCATTTGTCACCTCCAGACACGACCATATTATATTGCTCACCTGGATAGCTTTCAATTCTCCATGATCGGTGGGCATGGGAGCAGACAGGAAACAGGGCCTGACCGCGATTGTCCCCCAACAGCAATTTCACACTGGCTGGCCAATTAACGGGCAGCCAGCATGAAACGCACACTGAGAAAGGCTCAGCGCTGCCGGTGGGGGCGGGAAGAGGGTGGGCGCCAAAGTCACAGTGGGTGCTGGTGGGCGCTTCCAGTGAGCTCTCTGAGGGCAGACAGCTGCCTCAGGGAGCTGCAGACCTCCACAGAATAAACAAAACAACAAAAATGCTGCAAAGTATGTCCATGCAGCACAATCAAGCACCTGAAAGCATATCTCATTAAAAAAAATCAGTCTCCAGAAATCTCTTTTTATTTTATTTCCCCACGGAGATTTCATCCCGCCCTGAATTAAGGTTTGAGCAAAAACGTTAAGGCTGCCTAATCGATTGGCCCGTCCGCCAACTGTAAAAGTGGACAGGCCATGAAAAATCGCTTTCAATTGCCTCCTTAATGGGCTTAATTGCTGACAGGCACTGTTGAAAAGGGCGCAGAGAATGGTGGGGACTTCAGATTGTAAAGGATGCGGAGAGAGGCAGGGACTTCAGATTGTAAAGGATGCGGAGAGCGGCGAGGACTTCAGATTGTAAAGGATGCGGAGAGCGGCGGGGACGTCAGATTGTAAAGGACACGGAGAGCAGCGGGGACGTCAGATTGTTAAGGATGCGGAGAGCGGCGGGGACTTCAGTTTGTAAAGGATGCGGGGAGCGACGGGGACGTCAGATTGTAAAGGACACGGAGTGCGGCGGGGACGTCAGATTGTAAAGGACGCGGATAGCGGCGGGGACGTCAGATTGTAAAGGACGCGGATAGTGGCGGGGACTTCAGTTTGTAAAGGACGCGGAGAGCGGCGGGGACTTCAGTTTGTAAAGGACGCGGAGAGCAGCGCGGACTTCAGTTTGTAAAGGACGCGGGAGCGGCGCGGACTTCAGTTTGTAAAGGACGCGGAGAGCGGCGCGGACTTCAGATTGTAAAGGACGCGGAGAGCGGCGCGGACTTCAGATTGTAAAGGATGGTATCCAGGAAATGTGAATAGGAACTGTGATGTCACAGGAAGCTAGTAATTTGATTGGTCGGTAAGTGCTCAGTCTGAGGGACAGTGTGTGAGAAACCAGCGTAGGACAGGCCAGTTCAGGTTGATTTATAAATAAAAAGAACTAAACTTTAAAATAATGAACCAAAATTTGAAAAGTTTAAAATTAAAATCAAAGTATAAAGATAAAAAAAGGCAATCAAAGTAAAGTAATTTAAACAAACAACTAAAACAAATACCTTGTAGTTCAGGACCATATAACCTTTATTTGTCAGTGGTACCAGCATTCAATAAACACAGTAAACTATAGCATAAATAGGAAGAAAGTAATTATAGTAAATTAATTAGATAACAAGTTAGAATGGCGGGACATGTGTTATGGTGTGGGATGTGGGAGCTTTTGGACATCAAGGTGATTCATGACAAACGCATCTGCAGGAAATGTAAGCAGCTTGAGGAATTCCGGATCAGGGTTATTGATCTGGAAGCCAAAGTGCAGGCACTGTGCAACATAGGGGAGGGGGAGAAACACCTGGATACTTTGTTCCAGAAGACAGTCAGACCTCTTAGCAGAGTGTCATCTGTTTTGCTCAGCAGTGAGGGACAGGAGGATGTGTCTGTCAGTGAGGCAGGTAATGGGACTGAGCAGGCATTATGGGAGGAGCTCAGACTTTGCAATTGTCAAACAGGTTTGAGGTGCTCACAATCTGTGTGGATGAAAGCGAAGTCTGCAAGGTGGATGAGCTGGCTGGCCATGGCACTGTGGTACACAAAGCCGTTCAAGCAGGGGGAGAAAGAAGGAATGTAGCGGTAGTAGGGGGTAGCATAGTGAGGGGGATTGACACTATTCTCTACGGCAAAGAGCAAGAGTCCAGACGGCTGTGTTGCCTGCCTGGGTTTGGGACATCTGCTTAGGGCTGGAGAGAAACTTGCAGTGGGAGGGGGAGGATCCACTTGTCATGGTCCAATGACATAGGTGGAAAAAGGTTCTGCAAAGTCAGTATGAGGAGCTAGGTACAAAATTAAGAAGCAGAACTTCAAAGGAAATGATCTTTGGATTATTCCCTGAGCCACAAGCAAATTGGCATGGAGCAAAAAAGATCAGAGAGACAAATGCATGGCTCAAAAACTGGTGTGGGGGAAGTGGGTTCTGGTTTGTGGGGCACTCGCATCAGTACTGGGGAAAGTGAGGGCTGTACCATTGGGACGGTTTACACCTGAACCATGCTGGGACGCGTGTCCTCGCAAATCACATAACTAGGGAATTAGAGAGGGCTTTAAACTCAACAAGAGGGGTGAGGGATCAGCATGGGTAGAGGTAGCAATTCAAGGTGTAGAGTCAAGGCTGGAAGGCACAATAGTAACATGAGAAATGGGGTTCAGAGAATGGCAGGAAGGCGTAGAGAGAAAAAACCTAAGAATACAGCAATAGTCAAGCCTAGATGTTACAAAGGTAACAAAAAGACAAAATGGAAGGATCTCTATCTGAACGCACGTAGCATTCGTAACAACGTAAATGAATTGTTGGCCACATTGAAGTAAATAAATATGATCTGATAGCAATTATGGAGAAGTGGCTGCAGGACAACAATGATTGGGTCCTTAATATTGAGGGATACATGACATTCAAGAAGAATAGGAAGCTAGGTAAAGTTGGGAGGGTAGCACTGTTAATCAAAGAGGGCACTGGTGCAATAGTTAGAGATGACCTTGGTTCGGGAGATCAGGATGCAGAGTAACTTTGGGTGAAGATGAGGAATAGTAGGAGAAAAAAGTCATTAGTGGGAGTGGTCTACATGTCCCCTAAAAGTAGCCACAGCATAGGACAAAGTATTCAAGAGAAAATATTGTGTGATTGTGATAAAGGGATGGCAATAAACATAGGTGATTTTAACCTACCCATAAACTGGAAAAATCAGATTCGCAGTGGTAGCCTGGATGAAGAGCCCTTAGAATGCTTTTGAGAGAGTATCTTAGATCAGCATGTTCTTGGACCAACCAAAGAGCAGGTTATATTAGATTTGGTGTTGTGTAACGTGATAGGATTAATTAATGATCTGAGAGTAAAGGCACACCTAGTTAGCAGCAACCACAGTATAATTGAATTTTACATCCAGTTCAAAAGGGAGAAGAGTGGGTCTCAGACTGGTATCTTCAACTTAAATAAAGGCAACTATTTGGGGATGAAAGCTGAGCTAGCTGAAGTGAACTGGGAAACTAGGCTAGAGGATAGATTAATAGATAAGCAGTGGCATACATTTAAGGGGATATCTCAGAGTATTCAGGATAAGTACATTCCTGATATAAAGAAAATTTCTAAGGGGAGGACCCACTATCCATGGTTAACTAGAGAAGGAAAGCATCAAACTTAAGGAAAAAGCATACACCTCCGCAAAGATGAGTGGCAAGACAGATGATTGGACTGAATATAAAGAATGGCAGAGAATGACCAAATGGTTAATCAGGAGATAGAAATTAGAGTATGAGAGGAAGCTAGCTAGAAATGTAAAAACAGATAGCAAGAGTTTCTACAGGTATTTAAAAAGGAAAAGAGTAAGTAAAGTGAGTGTTGGTCCTCTAAAGATTGACAGTGGGGAGTTAATAGTAGATAATAAGGAAAAGGTGGAAGAAATAAACAAATATTTTGCTTCTGTGTTCCCTATAGAGGATACAAAAACTTTCCAGTAATAGCTGCAAATCAGGGGGTGAATGGGAGAAAGGAACTTGGTGAAATTGAAATCACTGGAGAAACGGTACTGAGCAAACTGATGGAGCTGCAGGCTGGAAAGTCTCCGGGTCCCGATAGACTACATCCTAGGGTCTTAAAAGAGGTGGCGAATGAGGTAGTCGATGTGCTGGTGTTAATTTGCTAGATTCTGGAAAGGTTCCATCAGATTGAAAAGTAACAAATATAACCCCTCTGTTCAAGAAGGGAGGGGAGGCAGAAAACAGGAAACTATAGGCCAGTTCACTTGACGTCTGTCATGAGGAAGTTAATAGAATCGATCATTAAGGAAGTTATAGTTGGGTACTTAGAAGCACTCAAGGCAATCGGGAAGAGTCGGTATGGTTTTGTAGAAGGAAAATCATGTTTAACCAATTAATTGGAGATTTTTGAAGGAGTAACATGCGCTGTGGATACAGAGGAGCCTGTAGATGTATTGTACTTGGATTTCCAGAAGGCATTCAGTAAGGTGCTACATCAAAGATTATTACTGCAAATAAAAGCGCATGGTGTCGTGGGTAACATATTAGCATGGATAGAAGATTGGCTGGCTGGCAAAAAGCAGAGATTATGCATAAATTGGTCTTTTTCTGATTGTCAGGATGTGACTAGTGGGGCCCAGCAGAGTTCTGTACTGGGGCCTTAGCTTTTTATGATTTACATCAATGACTTAGATGGGGGGAGTGAAGACATGGCAGCTAAATTTGCAGATGACACAAAGGTAGGTAGGAAGGGATGTTGTGAAGAGGACATGAGGAGGCTGCAGATTGATATAGATAGGTTGAGTGAGTGGGCAAAGATCTGGCAAATGGAGTTTAATGTGGGAAAATGTGAAGTTGTTCACTTTGGCAGGAAGAGCAAAAAAAGCAGAGAATCACTTAAATGGAGAATGGCTGCATAATTCTGAGCTGCAGAGGGATCTAGATGTTCTAGTATATGAGTCACAAAAAGTTAGTATGCAAGCACAACAAGTAATTAAGAAAGCTAATGGAATGCTACCCCTTATACTAGAGGGACTGAACATAAAAGCAAGGATGTTATGCTTCAGTTATACTGGACATTAGTGAGACTGCACCTCGAATGCTGTGTGCAATTTTGGTCTCCTTATTTAAGGAAGGATGTAAATGCATTGGAGGCAGTTAAAAGGAGGTTTACTACTTTAATACCACTGGAGTTTAGAAGAGTGGGGGATGATTTGATTGAAGTACAAGATCCTGAACGGCTTTGACAAGGTGGACGGTGAAAAAATATTTCCACTTGTGGGTGAGACCGAACTAGGGGGCACTGTTTTAAAATTAGGGGTTGCCCTTTTAGGACAGAGAACATAAGAATTTTTTTCTCAGAGCTTTGTGCAACTTTGGAACTCTCTGCCTCCGAAGGAGGTGGAAGTGGGGGTCATTGAATATTTTTAAGGCAGAGTGAAATAGATTCTCGTAAGGCAAGGGAATCAAAGGTATCGGGTTTAGATGGGAATGTGGAAATTGGAACACAAGAAGATCAACTGTGTTCTTATTGAATGGTGGAGCAGGCTCGAGGGGCTGAAAGGTCTACACCTGTTCCTATTTCTTATGTTCTTATGTTCTGGATGCCGTATGCACCCGCTGAGCGAGATATCATGTGAGTGCGCAATGATGTTGAGACGTTCACCCGATGTTATCTCGCGCTATTTCGCGGCTGGACAGGTTGGGCATGCGCCCGCTGCGGGATGTAAAATTCTGACCTTGGATATTTGTCTACATTAAAGACAATGTGCATTAAAGACAGTAGACATATATGTAAATGCAAGTTATTGTTGTTGTGAAGAACTATTTCAATAAAAGTGTGTTGCATAGTACATGCTAAGTGAAATAAGAACAGAAAAGGCTGGAAATAGCAGCATCTGTGGAGAGAGAAACAGAGTTAGTGCATCAGGTGCGTTCATCAGAACTGGAAGATGTTAGAGAAAAACTGCTTTTAAGCAAGTACGCAGTCATGGAAAAGCAGGGAAAAGAAGGAAAGGGAGAGGCCTGTGAGACGGTGGATGAAAGATTGACTAAATGACAAAAGTGACGAGGATTCAAAGGTTAAGGAGGTGATAATGAGACAAGTTTAAAAACAAAAGTAGCCCAGTAGGGGTGAAAATGGTTACAGCAGAGTTGGTGGGGGAGGGCTGGAGAGGACCATGGAAAATCTAGCAAACAAAAAAAGTTGGATGATGGTGCGATTGATCTTCTGTGTCACTTTCAATATTTGAACACAATAACACAAAGACAGAAAGCGGTGGAAAAACTTGAATTGTGGAGACATTTTGGCCCCCTCATTTTTTTCTGTTTTATGGAAACTACTGTGGTAAATAATCATATGAATCTTCCTTTTGTTCAATCTAAGCTCCAAATATTCCATTCCATTTGCTGTTTCTCCCTTTCCATCAAACCATAAAGTTTACAGCACAGAATGGAGGACATTCACACCATTAGGGCCATCCCAGAACTAATGCCAATGCTCCATTCTCTTCCTGTAGCCCTGTGTCTTCCTTTGCTTTTCTGTCTGACTTAACTATTTCCTGTAGCACAGATTCCAATGTTATAATAACTCACTGTGTATATAACTTTCTCCCTCAACTTTCTCATCACTCAGTTACATTTTAACTTGATGGTTCTTCATCAGCACATTCCCAAACAGAGGAAATAATCTTCACTTATTAAACCCATCAAAATCCTTCATATTTATAAAAATCTCTTTTGAATCTCCTCCAATGCTTCTCTGCCTTAGTGGAAATAATGTCCGTGCTTCAGGTTTCTCTTCATATTTCTTAATTTATCTCCCTGGTACCGTGATGCTGCATCTATGTTGTATTCAGTCAACAGCTTTAATATCCATTCTATAATAGGATTCTTAATACTGGACTCATTACTTCACTAGTGACCTAACCACTGCTTAGCACCAATTTATCATTATTCCTTTGCTATTATACCATGCTCTATTATTAAAACCCAAAATGATTTTGTCCCTTTTCTAATTCTAAGCTTTTGTAATTTTAAAGCATTATGGGTTAAGTTTTTATTTTCATCATACCTGACAAAGCAGATCACCCACCTGTTATAAAACCTAACTCATTTTCAGTGGAATGAGAATCGAGCATGCTCTATAGCTCTGGGTCATTTTTGAAACTGTCAGATTTACTGTGCATGTGATGAAGAAAGTCTCAAAGTTTTGGATTGGCTCAGTGTTGATGTAGGAAATGTGGACAAGCCAGCAGTCTAAAGTCTAACCCTTAAGCATATCATATTTTAGGATTATTAGCTTTAGACCTGGGGTGGGGGTGGGGGTGGGTTGCGGTTTCTTCCTTTAATATCTAGTTGGTTTCTGATATGAACAGTTTTCAAACTTTATGGGCAGAATTTTGCCCTCGGCGGGCACGGTGGGCAGGCCTGGGAGCAGTCATGAAGTCAACTGCCGCCCGCTTTCGGGCCCCAACCGCCATTTAATGCTGGCTGGCCAATTAACAGCCAGCCAGCGTGAAACGTGCGTTGCAGTGCTCAGCGCTGCCGGGGTGAGGTCGGGAGGAGCGCGAGCGCGGAATTTACATGCGCAGTAAAAGCTCCCTGAGGCACAGAGCCATCTCAGAGCTGAAGATTTTAATGATAAAAATAAAGATATATAAAATAATGAAAACATGTCCCCTCATGTGACTCTGTCACATGAGCAGGGGCATGTTAAATCAGAGTGTAAACAGCTTTTATTTTCTTCAATCACTGGCTGAAGCCTCAACCACCTGTGGATCAGGTTTTGCCAAAAATTCAAAGGCCACTTGGTCTTTTCACCCGCCTGACAACCGAACGGTTGGATGGGCAGCAAAAAATTCTAGTCAATTAATTGATTAAAGGCCTTAATAGGCTGCTTAATTGTTGGCGGGCACACTGCCGGCTCCTGAGTGTGCCCTCTAACTGAAATAGCACACGTCATTTTACGCACGTTCAGGTCAGGTGCACGCCCGCCTAACGGGAGAGAAATTCTGGCCTATGGGTTAATTTACAAAAGTGCAACCACTCAATTAATTTAACATAGAAGAACTCTGACTGCTGGGACAAAGAAAGAATAGGTAAATAAATGAGCTGCTCATTGAGGTAAATCCAGAGCAATCAGGGATGATTGGAAATTTGAAAGGAAAGCTGGGAAGAGAGAAAGAGTCCGCAGAGAGACAGAGATGTGAAAGCAAAAATGCATAAAGAGTGTGCGCTAGAAAATTTGGTGGACAGGAGGAAGAGGGAGTTCTTGAAAAGAAGATAGAGGAAACTGAGACTGGGGAGAGAAAAAGCATTGTGACAGACTAGGATATGAGAGTGAGTTTGAGAGAGAGGACAGAAATCAGCTTTCCTCTCCTGATTAAGACCGCACAGTAGAACAAACATAACAGTCTGGAAATTCCGTGATCCATGTAGAAGGGGTCATGTGAATATTCAGGGTGGTCAACTCTGCTGGTCGCAGTGTAACAGAGGCTCTCCTTTCAGTGCAGGGGTTTATCTCAGAGGGTCACACTGCTGCTTAGGCAAGGGAGCCATTGGGCTGAAGAGAATTGGCGCTAATATTTATTTTTAAATTCTCCCCTGGGAAGAGAAGTGCTTGAATATTTTTGTATTTCATCTTTGCTGGCCCAAAATAAGACCTGTTTCTCCCCTGGTCTCAATGGGCCTAGTGGGTTAAGCTTGGCAAAGTTCCCAAAGAAGCCTGGGAACAACCCAAGGTGTGTCCCCAAAGAGGTGGGGAGGAGGTGGTGCAGAAGATGTGTCCCCTCTTCCCACAGTGCAATTCCTCAGGCAGAATATGGGGACAGAAAGAAGATGGATCTGGTTCTGCAGTAAGTTACAAGCCCCGCTCTCCCCACCCCACCCTGCCTACCACTGACTCCCATCCTAGTTATGGATGTCTCAAAATGTGGAAAAACCGTTCATTAATAAGCAAATTATGCAGAAAAGATATGCACTGAGTTTTAAAAATAAAAAACAATTTATAGTATTACAGTATCTTTACAGTGCGGAAGGAGGCCATTCGGCCCATCGAGTCTGCACTGGCTCTCTGAAAGAGCATTCCACCTAGTCCCACTCCCCTGCCTTATCCCTGTTATCTTGCACATTTCTCTTTTCAGGTAGCGATCCAATTCCCTTTTGAATACCTCAATCGAACTTGCCTCCACCACCCTTTCAGAAAGTTGTTCCAGATTCCAACCACCCTCTGGATGAAAAAATTTTTCCTCACTTGACATTTACTCCTTTGGCCAATTATTTTGAATCTGTGCCCGCTAGTTCTTTGATGTTCTCTTGAGTGGGAACATTTTCTCACTACTTTCCCTGTCCATACCCCTCAGGATCTTGAATATCTCTATCAAATCTCCTCTCAGCCGCCTTTTCTCCAAGGAAAATAATCCCAACCTCTCCAATCTATCCTAATAGCTACAGTTCTTCACCCCGGGAATCATTCTTGTGAATCTCCTCTGTACTCTCTCCAAAGCTTTCACATTCTTCCTCAAGTATGACACTCAGAACTGGACGCAATACTCCAGATGAGGCCTAACCAGTGTCTTATACAAGTTCAACATGACCTCCTCTACTCTTGCACTCAATGTCCCTATTAATAAAGCATAAGATACTACATGTTTTATTAACTGCTCTCTTAACATACCCTGCCATCTTCAGTGACCTATGTACATATACACCAAGGTCCCTCTGTTCCTACACCTCCTCTAGAGGATCTCCCTTTATTTTATACTGTCTCACCGTACCTTTCCTGCCAAACTAAATCACCTCACACTCCAAGGCATCAAAGTATTGTTAAATTATAAAGAAAGAAGTGCATATGTTCATTTTATAGCCAATGAATTACCTTTGAAGTGCTACCATCATTATAATTAGGTAGTTACTCAAGTTGTGGCCTAACTACTGATTTATACAGTTCCAGCATAATCTCCCTGCTCTTTTATTCTGTGCCTCAGCTAATAAATGAAAGGATTCCATATGCCTTCTTTACCACCTTATCGACCTGTCCTGCTACCACATTCACTCCAAGGTCTCCCAATTCCCCTATACCTCTCAGTATCCTCCCATTTATTGTGTAATTCTTTGCCTTATTTGACCTCCCTAAATGCATCACCTCACACTTCTCTGGGTTAAATTCCATTTGCCACTTTTCTGCCCACCTGACCAGTCCATTGATATCTTCCTGCAGTCTACAGCTATCCTCCTTGCTATCAACAAGGCAGCCAATTTTGTGTCATCTGAAAACTTCTTGATCATTCCCCCTACATTTACATCCAAGTCATTAATATATACCACAAAAATCAGGGTACCTAGTACTGAGCCCTGCAGAACCTCACTGGAAACAGCTTTCTAATCATAAGAACATCCATCAAGAATTATTGTTGTCATATATATTTTATCACCATTGGCTTGTTACTGCAAGAAGCCTTTTGATGTGCCACTTTTGGTGTCTATTGATGCATCCAAGGATAGTGACATTTAACAATAAATTGATAATTGTTGAAGTTGTTGGAGTGTAATTATTATCTGTGCAGAGGTTGGCATCAAGTGTGCCATCTTCTTATATAGCTTCCACATTGCTTTGGAGAGTTTTTTTGGCACTGACTGAATTTTTAGGTCTTGATTTCCATAACATGGAAAAGTCATTTTTAGTAAACCAGCAAATCTAGCCTTTGGTCAGTTTTTATGTAATGTAAGCATTGTATCATTTAAAATGATATTGATTTTCACTCCTGGATGATTTGCCGGTTTGGATTGGGTAATATTTTAATGGCCTAGCCCCATCTGCATGTCACTTAGACAATAAGACATTGGAGCAGAAGTAGGCCATTCGGCTCATTGAGTCTGCTCCACCATTCAATGAGACCATGGTTGATATGATAATCCTCAACTCCACTTTCCTGCCTTTTCCCCATAACCCTTCATTCCCTTACTGATTAAAAATCTGTCTACCTCAGCCTTGAATATATTTAATGACCCAGCCTCTTTAGCCCTCTACAGTAAAGAATTCCATAGATTCGCTACCCTCTGAGAGAAGAAATTCCTCCTCATCTCTGTCTTAAATGGGCGACACCTTACTCTGAGATTATGACCTTTGGTTCTAAACTCTTCCACAAGGGAAAACAACCTTTCAGCATCTACCCTGTCAAGCCCCTTAAGCATCTTATTTCTTTCAATAAGGTCGCCTCTCATTCTTCTAAACTCCAATGAGTACAGGCCCAGCCTACTCAACCTCTCCTCATAAGAAAATCCCTCCATACCCAGGATCAACATAGAGAACCTGCTCTGGACTGCCTCCAACGCCAGTATATCTTTCCTTAAATAAGTGAACCAAAACTGTTCACAATATTCGAGTTGTGTTCTAATTAGTGCCTTGTATAGTTTTTGTAAGACTTTCTTATTTTTATACTCCAATCCCTTTGAAACAAAGGCCAACATTCCATTTGCCTTCCCTATTACCTGCTGAATTTGTATGTTAGCTTTTTGGGATTCGTGCACAAGGACACGTAAATCCCTCTGTGCCGAAGCTTTCTGCAGTCTTTCTCCATTTCAATAATATTCAGTTCTTCTATTCTTCCTGTCAAAGTGCATAACCTTACATTTTACCACATTATATTCTATCTGCCAAAATTTTTTCCCACCTACTTAACCTGTCTATGTCCCTCTATAGGCTCCTTGTGTCATCCTCACCACTTGCCTTCTTACTTATTTTTGTGTTATCCACAGACTTGGTGATAGTATATTCACTTCCCTCATCCAAGTCATTAATATATATTGTAAATTATTGTGGTTCCAGCACTGATCCCTGTGGCATTCCACTAGATACAGGTTGCCATCCTGAAAATGCCGCCCTAATTCCAACTCTCTGTCTCCAATCCTCTATCCACGCTAATATACTACCCCCTACACCATAGACTCTTATCTTATTAAGTAGCCTTATGTGTGGTACCTTATTGAATGCCTTGTGGAAATCCAAATATATTACATCTACTGGTTCCCCTTTATCTATCCTGCTTGTTACCTCCTCAAAGAATTCTAATAAATTTGTCAGGCATGATTTCCCCTTCATGAAGCCATACTGACTCTGTCTGATTATATTATGCATTTCTAAAAGCTTTGCTATTACATCCTTTATAATAGACTCTAACATTTTCCCAGTAATGGATGTTAAGCTAACTAGCCTATAGTTACTTGTTTTTTGTCTCCCTCCCTGTTTGAATAAGAGTGTTACATTAGCAGTTTTCCAATCCTCTGGAGCTTTTCCAGAATTTAAGGATTTTTGGAAGATTACTACCAGTGTATTCACTATCTCTGTAGCTACTTTCTTTAATATCTTAAGGTGCACCCCATCAGGTCCAGGTGACTTATTGGCCTTTAGACCCATTAGTTTCCCGAATACTTATTTTCTCTAGGGAAAATTATTGCATGTATTTCCTCCCCCAATCCCTTTTGCCCCTTGATTATTTAGTATTTTTGGAATGTTATTAGTGTATTCTACCGTGAAGACTGATCCAAAGTATCTATTCAACTCCTTTGCCATTTCCTGGTTCCCCATTATTATTTCCGCAGTCTCATTCTCTAACGTTGGCCTTTAACTTCCTATTTATATATTTAAAGAAGCTCTTTATTATAGTCCATTAAGTCCATTATTATATTACTTGCTAGTCTACCCTCAAGGTTTATTTTCTCCCACTTTATTACTTTTTTGTTCATCTTCTGTTGGTTTTTAAAACTTTCCCAATCCTCTGATTTATCACTAATCTTTGCCACATTGTATGTTTTTACTTAGAATTTGACACTATCCTTAACTTCCTTGGTTAACCATGGTTGGTTTACGCCCTTCCTACAATCCTTCTTCCTCAATGGGATATATTTTTGTTGTGAGTCATGAACTATTTTCTTCAATGTCTGCCATTGTTTATCAACCGCATTTTCTGCTAAACTCCTTTCCCAGTCCGCTCCAGCCAACCCTGCCCCATTCCTTTGTAATTGCCCTTATTTAAATTTAGCACAGTTGTTTCCAACCCACGTTTCTTACTCTCAAAGAGAATGCTAAACTCTACCATGTTATGCTCACTGTTTCCTCTTTTACTCTGAGATCATTTATTAAACCTGCCTCATTACGCATTACCAGATCCAAAATAGCCTGATCCCTGGTTAGATCCATAACATATTGTTCTAGGAAACTGTCCCAAATACAATCTATGAATTTATGCTCATGGCTACCTCTGCCAATTTGATTTTCACAATCCTCATGAAGATTAAGGTCAGCCATGGATAATGTACTTTTTTTACACGCTCTTATTATTTCCTGATTTATTATCTGTCCTACAGTATAGCTACAGTTAGGAAATCAATAGACCACTCCCACCAGTGTCTTTATCCCCTTGTTATTCCTTATCTTCACTCATATGGATTCTACATCTTCCGATCCAAGGTCATTTCTTGCAGTCGTACTTATTCCATCTCGTACTAACAAAGCTACCCCACCACCCTTTCCTTCCAGCCTGTCCTTTCAAAAAGTCACATATCCCTGAATATTTAGTTCCCAGCTTTAATCTCCTTGTAACCATGTCTCCATAATGGCTGTAAGGTCATACCCATTAATCTCTATTTGTGCTATTAATTAATTTATTTTATTCCGAATACTCTTTAATTAAGTAAACAGCCATTAATTTTGCCTTTTTACCATTTTCCCCCTTTGACCCTATTTGCTTCTGTTTTTTATGTTTGTACATTCTGTCCCTTCTTGTCACACTCTGGGTATCATTCCCTAAATAGCTGCTCTGCAATGCTGCCATATCGTTTTGCTTTGTAAGCCTACGTATCCCTTCTCCAGAAACCTCCCCCCTTCTCCTTAGTTTAAAGCCCTCTCTACAGCTCTAGTTATTCAATTTGCCAGGACACTGGTCCCAGCACAGCTCAAGTGAAGCCTGTCCCAGTGGAACATCTCCCTTTTACCCCAGGACTGATAAAAGTGTCCCATGAACTGAAACCAATTGCTCCTACACCAATCTTTGAGCTGCTTGATGACATCCTGATTAACATGGCTGAGAAGTGTCTGCCTGGACATAAAAGCAAGTGGCAGGGGGTTACTAAAAGGGATCCAGAGTGTAGTCTGCAGCTTAATTTGAGAGCTCCAGGATGGGAATTCTGGTCCAGTTACACCAGGGGAAGAAGGCCAAAGAAGGCCCAAGTCTATCTTGTGGGTCCTGAAGAAGCACACCTGCTCCAAATGGAAGCCAAAATAAAATTTAAAACTAACTTTGCCAAGCCTCTTCTAGCTGGTTTCCAGCATGTTTTACCTGGCAAGGAAGCCACCACTGCTCCCCTTCTCAGGAGTCAGGTTAATGTGACGTTTTGTAAACTCTTGATAAATCAAATTCCAGGGGAGCCGCATTCAAATTTGGGTTAAGCAGAGCTTTGTGATAGCCGAGGAGGCCCAATGTACCACATGAATGCTTCTTTATATGCCTGTAAATGGGATCTACACTGCTGTATTTGAAATGCAGCAAAATGAGTCATTCTAATACACATCACTTTCTGTTTTTCAGATTTAAATGCTGAATAAAAAGCACACAGTAAATCACAATAAATGAGTTTTTAGAAAATCTTTATTTCATTTGTTCACAGCTTACCATGGGTTGGCTTTAAAAAAGGCCAGGATTTAGCACTGGAAAAGCTCTGTGATCTTGTTCTGCTTAATGTGCTGTCTTCAGACGTGCATGATACAGTTCACAGTCAATGCAGTCAAACATGTTTTATGTTTTTTGGTGTTTTCAGGATGAAATGAGAAATCTCGGTCACCTCTACAACCTTCACGGCATCAACCAGGAAAGCAGGTGGGCGAGCATGCAGGCAATCATTGGAATGGTCAGGATCATTGGCTTCCTCAGCTGAAAAGCATTCTAAATCGACAGTGGAATTACCCCTCAGTTCCGTCATGCAGTGTATGGCATAATTCACATGCGTGTAACTTTCCATGGTTATCTCTGCTGGAACCTCCATACTGGGCTCCCACAGGTAAGCAAAAAGTGCCTCATCGTTGGTTTGGTTCGCATCACCCTGGCCAGAATATTGCCATCAGCGTGCATGGGCAGGCCCCACACACCGACATGTAAAATGACACAAGATGACATTGGGCGTGCGTCCCGATGTCATCGCAGTCATTTCGATATTGATTCAGCGGGTGCGTGCCCGAGGCGGCTGTGCACCTGCCGAACTGTGAAAGGCCTCTTAAGGCCATTAAGAAAGTAATTTACCTCATTAACAACGCTGCCCATCCAACCTTAAGGTTGGCGGGCAGGCAAAGAGCCCAAGCGGCCTTGCGTTTTCCAAGAAACCTCATCCATTGGCAGGATGAGGTTTCCTGAAGGTTTCATTAAAATTAATAAATAAATTTTCGTGACTACACAAACATGTCCCAGCTCATGTGACACTGTCACATGAGGGGACATGTTTAAATAAGCTTTAATTTTATTATTGAGAAGCATTTATTATGTACTTGATCTCCCTGAGGCAGCTCCGTGCCTCAGGAAGATTGCTGTGTACTTTTGCCCGCATGCATGAAAGAGCTCAGGCCCCGACTGTCCCTCCACCCCCCTGCCCACACAGGTAGCACTTCATGCTGTGGGACGCGTATTATGATGGGTGGGCATTAATTTGCCCGCCCGCATGAAATGGCGGTGCACAGCCGATCGCGGGTAGTGATTGGCTCCATGCCCACTCACGTCCAGTCTGCCCGACATAGGTAAGATTCAGCCACCTGTTCCTCTTCTTTCTCGTGGTCTTGGGCAGCCATAACCTGTTTGAACCTAGTGTGGTGGAAGCAGCTTGTGATTATGGCTTTCTTCACCATCTGTCTTTTTCAGCTTCTAGTACAGCGGGATTGTAGTCTTGTTTCTTATTGATGGCCTTGATAAGCTGAGGGATAGTTACTGACAGTAGTGGGTTTTCAAGCTGGAGCTTGGCTGTGGTGTTGGGAGGTAAGAGCACCAGTTTGACATTCTTCAGACCAGTGATATAAGGGTGCGCTGTTCAGTTCTCTCCAATGATGGCAATCATCTTCTTCTTTGATTCATTTTTTCGACTTTCCTGACCCATGTCCCAAAGTGCCACAGGTCATCCAGGCCATTTTATTTGCCTCATACTGTATTGTTAGCATCTTGATTTTCGCAAAACACTATGGGAAGAATTTTCCCATCGGCGAGCGGGGACAGGGAGGGGACATGGAACTCCCGACATCATCCTGCGCATTTCCATTTTCAGCTCGGCGGGGGCACAGCCGAGTCAGCTGCGCGCCCACCGACCTAGCAACAGCCTACTGAGGACATTGAGAAACTAATAACAATGATTAATGGACCTGACCGGGCAGGCAGGGAGCCCTGGCGGTCTTCGGAAAAAGCATGAAACCTCATCCACGGGCAGGATGAAGTTTCCATGAAGGTATTTACATTTTTAATAAAGGATTCAGTTAAGGTTATGGACATGTCCCAACTCATGTGACAGTGTCACATGAGGGGACATGTCAGGGAAATTTTTCTATCATTTGTATTATAATTTTTAATTCAGAGACGATCTCCCTGAGACAGCACTTAGCTTCAGGGCAAACAATGCACTCTATTACGTGCATGTGCGAAAGAGCGCACTCCTGGCTGAGGGAATCCTGCCCTGCTGGCACAGGGAGCTTAATGCGCTCCCTGGCAGACGTCATGCTGGGCGGGCCTTAATTGGCCTACCCGCATAAAATAGCAGCACCCACCTGACTGGGGGCGCCGATCGGAGGCGCGCCCGCCCGTGCCCGCTCCTGCGCTTCCTCCTCCAATGGGGGGAAAATTTTTCCCAATGGCAAGGATTTTACAGCCCCTCCCGCCCGGTGGGATATTATGATCCCACCAAACTGAATAGAGATTTAAATGGCTCACCGCATCTGCCATGGGGAGACATGCCGCAGTGGGGCTGTAAAACCTTGGCTAATGACTTCTTGGACTTATTTATCAAGAGAAGCAGCAGCTTTTCAATGCCATTCATGTTGGCACAAACCATAGCAGTGGTGCAGTCCTTGCTCTGCTTTCCACCATTACACCTTAAACATCAAAGAGCAGCCTGGCAAAAGACGGTAAAACAGTCCAGTTTCATCTGCACTAAAAATGGCCCTGTGCATAACTCTTTCAAGATGAGCATGAGACCATTTTGGAGCCAATCTTGTCATTGCAGTTCAAGAAGGCAGCACACTGCTACCTTCTCAAAGGCAATTAACGATGGGCAATAAATGGTGACGGCAGCATCCTATAAACAAAACATACTTCAGCCTGCTCACTATTACTGAGTGGAAGACAATGCTATGCCTTGTCTTGAATTGGTCCAGCCATCTGTCACTGCAGGTGTACTCCATGTGTCCCAGCTTTAATGCCATGGCAACTCCCCTTTCCCACTAGATTGGGCAGGAGCTGGGCATGTTCTTTGCTCAGGCTGCCTTGAACCACATTAGTGGAGCTTCTTCAATGTTGAGATAGGCGCAGCCTCTTCCTTGCCGGGGAGAATGCTTGTTTGTTAACCTGTTCCAAGAGGACCTCCTTAGCTTTCAGAATGATTGACAGTGGATTCTGCAACTCTGTTCTGATATCTGCTTTCTGCTTTATGCCATGGCTTTCAACTTGTTCTATCAACTTCACCTTTTCTCCAGTTGACAACACTTTTAGCTTTCGCACAGGTTTCACCAAACTTATACATTTTGAAAGTTGCTTCATAGAGAAATTTGAATGCGCTGAGGCCTAACAACTCCACTCTGATTGGATCCAAGGGTGGACACCGAGCAGGGAAGTTTCACTCACCTTGCCGGAGCACTGCAGGTCACTAAACCATTTGCAACTTCTGTGATGGTCCCCCGCAGCACTCACCACCTCCACAATCTGCACCCAGGTGTTTTTCATGGAGGTGGGGAAGCCTTGGTCCACGTGAAAATATGGTATCCCTCCTCATGTTCACCTCATTCAAAAGGGTTTCCAAGTCATGGTCTGAGAATCTCAGAGCTGGTGCCTCCCAGACTCCTGGTTGCTGGTGCTTTCAGACATCCTGGCATTGGAATAGAAGAGTCCATGGGGGTTATGTGTGCTGTTCATCGGGTGGTCCACCAATAGCTTGGTGGGATGGTATGCCTGTGAGGGGATGGTGTTGCAATGGTGCGACGTAAAAATGATGGGTTTGCTACGCTCAGACTTGGTTGCCTTAGCATTGCTGAACAAATTGCAGGGCAGCAGGCATTGACACGATGCGACAATCTTCGAATTCTCTATTAAGAATAGAGAAATGGAGCGAGATTGCAGAAATCGGTGGTACAAAGGGATCTAGGTGTGCTGGTACATGAATCACAAAAAGTTTGTGTGCAGGTGCAGCAAGCAATCGGGGAAGCAAATGGAATGTTGGTGTTTATTGCCAGGGGAATGAAATATAAAAGTTGGGAAGTTTTACTGCAGCTGGACAGGGCCTTGGTGAGACCACATCTGGAGCACTGTGTACAGATTTGGTCTCCTTATTTGTAAAAAGATAGAATTGCTGTAAAAACAGTATAGGGAATGTTCATTTGACTCATTCCTGCGATGAAGGGCTTATCTTATGATGAAAGATTGAACAGGTTGGAACACGTGCCCAGTGGAGTTTAAAAGAATTAGAGGTGATCTTACTGAAACATATAATGTGCTGAGGGACTTGATAGGGTGGATACTAGGAGGATGTGTGGGAGACTAGAACTAGGGGACATAGCTTAAGAATAAGAGGTCTCCCTTTTAAGCCAGAAATGAGGGGAACATCTTTTTCTCTCAGGGAGTCATTAGTCTGTGGAATTCTCTTCTCCAGGAAGCAGCGGAGGCTGAGTCATTGAATTTATTCAAGGCTGAGTTAGACAGATTTTTGATAGAGAATGCAGTCAATGATTATGGGTACAAAGAGGAATGCGGAGTTGAGACTACAACCAGATCAGCCATTGAAGCAGTCCATGTCCAAATGCAGCAAGATCTGGGCAACATTCAGGCTTGGGTTGAAAAGTGGAGAGTTACATTCGGGCCACTGAAGGGTCAGGCAATGAGTAACTCACCTCCTGACCCTCCAAATCCTGTCCACCATCTACTGGGCACAAGTCAGGAGTGTGATGGAATACTCCCTACTGGTCTGGATGAGTGCAGCTCCCACAACACTAAAGAAGCTTAACACCATCCAGGACAAAGCAGCCTGCTTGATTGGCACCACATTCATAAACATTCACTCCCCCTACCAACAGTGCACAGTGGTAGCAGTGTGTACCATCTATAACAGGCACTGCAGGAACTCATCAAGGCTCTTTTGACAGCACCTCCCAGACTCACGACCTCTACCATCTAGAAGGACCAAGGCAGCAGTTGCACAGGAAAGCCACCACCTGCAAATTCCCCTCCAAGATACCCACCATCCTGACTTGGAACAATATCACTGTTCCTTCACTGTCGCTGGGTCAAAATCCTGGATCTCCCTTCCTAACAGCGCTGGGTGTGTACTTACACTGCATGGACTGAAGTGGTTGAAGAAAGCAACTCATGAGGGCAATTAGAGATGGGCAATAAATGCTGGCCTATCCACATCACATAAAAGAATAAAAAAAACATTGAATGGTGGAGCAGGCTTAAAGGACCAAATGGCCTTCTCCTGCTCCTAAATCCTATGTTCCTAGGCTCTTGGGGGCACACATGCCTTGATTTGAAGTAAGTCTGGGTCTGAACATGGGAGTTCTCAGTGTGTTGCCACCTTTGCTGAGGTAGCAATCAGAGGGTGTTGTGAGGGGTAGCGGGTTTGAGTTCTGAGTATGAAGTGCAGCAGCTGTGCTGAGATGCTATGGCTATTTGTACAGCTATGGTGTGAGCTTCCATATGTTGATTTGTTTTAGTGTAGAGCCTTGCGAAAGACTGATGGAGGTAGATGTTCAGAGACAGCATTCAAGTACAACTATACACCTGACAATGGGTTCTGGGTTCACTAAGTATTCTTAATGGGCCAACTTTCAGCCATAAATTACAGGAGCAGGGATCAGTCATAGTTCTGCCTCCTGGTACACTGTTCCGAAAGGGTTCAAGTTTGAAAGGTCATGGAGGGAGGAGAAGCATTTTGGCACCACTGGCAAGCCTTTTATCAGGCCCGAGACGGAAAGCGTCTGCCTCAGCACTTGACATCTTCCAGCCCCACACGTACATCTGCACTCATTCTGGAGGCGGCAGCCCCGACTTTAACCACCCCCACCCCACTTCCCACCCCCGACTCTCAACGATGAAAATGATGGATGAATGGCTTCACTTTGGGATCATGATATGAAGAAATGGCCAGACTCACAATCCCTGCCTCGAAAGGGAAAATCAGGCCCAGAGAGTTGTGGTAAGTGGCTATTTTTCAGACTGGAGGGACGTACAGTGACATTTCCCAAGGTTCAGTTCTGGGAACACTGCTGTCTTCGATACAGATCAATGACTTGGACTTGGGGTTTCAGGACCCAATTATAATATTTTTGTACACGACACAGACGCTGGAGTAAACAGTGAGAACAATAGTAACAGACTTCAGGAGGACCTGGACAGGCTGGTGGAATGGGAGAAGACATGGCAGGTCAAGGCAGAGAACGTGAGGTTTTACATTGGGTAGGAAGAATGAAGAAAAACCATGCCTACCAAATGGTACAAATTTAATAGAGAGGCCTGGAGTGTTTCAGAACAAATCTTTGAAGATGGCAGGACATGTTAACAAAACAGTTAATAAAGCATGTGGAACCTGGCTTTATAAATAGAGGTACAAAAGCCAGGAAGTTATGTTAAACCTATAAAAAAACTAGTTCAGTCCCAGCTGGAATATTGTGTCAAATTCTGGGCACCACACTTTAGGAAGGATGTGAAAGTTTTGGAAAGGGAAGCAAGTTACTGGAATAGTTCCAGGGATGAGGGATTACAGTTGCATGGATAGACTGGAGAAGCTGGGTTTGTTCTCCTTGAAGCAGAGCAGGCTCGGAGGAGATTTGATAGAGGTGTTTAATATTATGAATGGTTTAGATAGAATAAAGAAAAAAACTGCTTTCAATCATTGAAGGGTCAATAATGAGAAGACACCAAAGAACCAAAAGCAAAGTGAAAAAAAAATTACACAAGTGGTTAGTTTTTGGGATGCACTGCCTGTTGGTGTAGTTAGCACACATTCAATAGTTGACTTCCAAAGGGAATTAGATAGATACTTGAATGAGAAAAAAATGCAGGGATATGGGAAAGGAACAGGGAAATGGGGTTAACTGGATTGCTCTTTGATAGAGCTGGCGCAGATTGATGGGCCGAATGGGCTTCTTCTGTTCTGCACTATACTATAATTCCATGGGTTGGATTTTACATTTGAAAATTGGGACTATTGCCATCCCACGCATGGGTAAAATCTGGCTTCATCATGTTGGGTTGCGAGCCCAATGTCATCATGCCAGTCTGCCACTATACAGCAGTTGCGTGGTTGCCAAGATCAGCAGCTACCTGCCATTTTTAAATACCTCATTAACAAGTGTTTAAGCTTGTTCACAAGAATGATGGGAATAAAGCATTGAGTGTGAGCAATGTGGTGGGTGCATGGGAAAGACAGTCGGTGGGACGTACGTTTTATTTCATAAACTGTTGAAAAGTTGGATATAAATGCTACACGTAGGACAATGGCTGATTTTAGCAGAAGAGTCTTCTGTTGAAGCTGGGAGACATAGCTAGTGTTGGTAATTGTATTTTTCATAACATTTCAACCTCCAGGATGGCTTTTCCTAAGGGAAGGGGGCAAAATGGAAGTGCTCTAATCAATATTGAGCACTTAAGCATTGGTGCTGTACATTGCTGTCCTTTATACAAATTGTCCAACTGTTGGAGGCATCTCCTCCAGCGAGGAGGAGAGGAGGAGGGCAGCTGGCCAGGGACCATTGTGCCATGAGCTACACCAAGGTGGCAAACCTGTTGCAGAGTTAGGGACTGTGGAGGGGGGACAGCAACACTAGGCAGGCAGGAGTAGGTGAAGGCACTCCCCTGTCAACCAAGTATATGGTATCAGGGGGAATTACTCACAGATGTTGGTTGGAATGACACTGCCTCCAAAGATTATGTCCCTTAAGGGAGACAGTCACATCCCTTTCTGACACACTTTCTGGGGAGGGAGTTTCCAATTTTGTGACTGGACGCCCGATATCTGTGGCCTTAAAAGTCACTATGGCATGGTACTTCATTGTCTCTGGGTCATTCCAGGCAGCATGTGGAGAATTTGGTGGGATTACCCAGTCTGCAGCCCATCACTGCATTAAGGTTTTCACGGATGCCATGCTCAGGCATGTCCATCAGTACATCTCCTTTACATGTGAAAATGCCAGTCAAGCAGAAAGAGGCAGAGGCTTTGCAGCCATAGCTGGATTTCCAAAGCTTCAAGGGGTAATTGATGGCACTCTTGTTGCAATGAAATCTCTATCTGAACACCAAGGGGTATTTATAAGCAGGAGAATATACCATTGCATCAATGTCCAGATCATGTGCGATCATAATCAAAGAATAATGCTGGCATGTGCACGTTTCCTTGGAGCTCAGAGGGAAGGTGATGGAGTGTAGGTCAGAACACATCAGTGAGCTGCTGGATTTGGCCCCCCATGACAGTCACTAATCTGCAATGGAGGGAGCCATGTGTTCTGTTGATTGGGTGATCACAATGCTTATGGCCTGGATGGATTCCTCCAATGTCTGTGCCAGAGCACGCAACCCCTTTGGTAGCTGCCACATCTCCATGAAGCTCACATTGGATGTCCAGCATCTGCTGCCTGACGGATGAGTCCAGAGGCTTGTCATCAGCCTGGGGCTCAGCACCTAGGTTACCCCCAGCACTCCTCCCAGTGCCAGGCCTCTGCAGTACCACAGTGTCCGACAGCTGGCCTTGTGATTGTGATGTGATCTCACCTGTCCCTCAGAGCCGAGTTGTACATACCCACTGAGATATGTGTATCTGTGCTGCTGCTAGGTGTGGAGCAAGTATGTGACACCTCACCCTCTGAGGCTTTGTCTTCCTCCTCAGAAGTTAAAGTTGATCTCTCATGGCTTTTGCTTGCAGTTGCCAATGTTGCGCCTGTGGGGGAAACAAAAAATGTAGAATTAGGGGCATCATCATCATTGGAGGTGAGTTCACAGACACACAGTTCCTCATTGCAAATGCTGAAACCATTGAAAGTTGTGAATCAGTGTTTAAACTTTAGCCCCTTCAACATGGAGACACATCTTCCTGATGAATTCTGCAAGCCTCTGAAGTTACAAACCATTAATGCTACTTTGCTGACAGCTTCGTCAGTTTCCAGCACCCTCCCCACCCAAGCCCCTTCGTACTGTTTTCAGGAAGTATGAATATGCACCCTTGAAATCTCACCAACCTGTGACCTTCCTCCAACTCGCTTCGACCAATGCCTCAGCTCCAATCATTGGCAGCCCACTCCACCTCAATGAGTGTCAAGATGGTCAGGTTTGGTATACCACCTCCGGTCCTGTTCCCCTCTCGAGCATCGTGTGCCGTCTTCTCCCAAAAACAAAGAGGGAAATTGTAATGACAATGCTGTGCTACAATCATGCCTTCAAATCTATGGCCAATACATACTTTGTTGTCAGCCAACATTTCTCAATGCTCTTTGCTAACTAAAAGCTGTTTGTGTTTACCCTGTCCCCATCCAATAACCCCAGTTGCCATGCAAAGTGGCATGCCTGCATCATGGCACCTTACACACCTGCATAACGCACAAGACAATCCCATAATGAACCCATGCATCACACCCTTCAATGTATGTCCATCTCCAGAATGGTAACACACTTACCCATGTTGATCTCAAGAGGGGATTTAGCCTTTCTTGGCACTGCAACCAAGCTCATTGGATGACCACAAGGCTGCTGATTTAGATAGTGGCCTCCATCCAGGCTGCTTTTGCCTGGCTGGGAAATCTCTTCTTCCTGTCAGTGGGCATGAGGACCTTCCGCTTATCACTTAAAGCCTAGGGGAGGCTTCACAGGGAGTCACCATCAAACCTTTGGGCCATGCTTGGTCTAGGGCTCTCCCCAGCTCCTGGCTCAATTCTCTCTGCCATCTGTGAAGAGACAAAGAGAGTTAGAGGATTGATTTGCGCTATCTCCCTAAACACTTGCTGTTCATAAGAGAAGTGGGTCAGCTACATTCAAATGTTCTTCCTTCCCTGCCAAAGGAATGCTTCAAAACTAGCAGGATAACCATCATTTAAAAGCAAGCTCTTCTCTCCTGCAATAGTTCACTGGATTTTAAATTCTTCCTCAGAAACAACTGCAGCCTGTGATGCATTCTGGTGCAGCTTCCATGCCAGGGGTCCCTTTAAGCAGATGGCCATGGTTGATTTCCAGTTCACGGCCTGACCCCTCTGTCCCTGGCCTTCCGGTTGCCAATTGGGCATGCCGCCTATCCTTCCTGGACATAGTTGGTCAGCTTCCCCTTGGGCGGCCATTAATTGGCCACTACACAAATTATCGGGCATGTTTCAAAGAGGGCGGGCTGCAGTCGGCGATCCATGTACTCCTGGGTTGCACTCCCGACCGCCACTGAACAATGTAAGTTCAGCCCCATGATGCATGGCACATATGTATTTGTATAAAACTGTTAACCTCCAGGTGGCAGTGTAAGTCCACTTGATAACATGAATTTTAATTGAGTTTTCCTCAAGATTCTTAATACTGGAAATTTATTCAAAAATGGCTGTACCTTTACTTATCAGTTTTTGTTATTTTGATGTATTTGTTATCTACCTTTTGTACCCTTGCCTGAGACATACTAGACTTCAGATAAAAGTCAAGTTATTGAGAAAATCCTCGTGAATCAAAACCAATTAATAACCAGCCTGTAGGGAAAGTCCAGACTTTCCAGAGGGAATTTTAACTTTCTCCGAATGGTGGTAACTGGACAGAGAATGACCTAAAATCCTACACTAACCACTTGTTTCCACCCCACAGCTATTTTAACACTGCTACTATCTTGGGCAGTTGCAGTGCCTGCCTGATTGAGGCTGGAGCTTCATAAAACTATACAAATTGGTTCCTATTAATTCAATACAATTCTGACCAATACAATTTGAATGTAGGCTTTTCAGAGGACCAAAGGAGCCTTTTCTATGTGGGGCAAAGAGGAGCATATGTAGAGAGTGAAAAGGAAACCGTAGACCTTCCTTGTTCTGATTTCCCTACCCAGTCACAAACCACCCCCAAATGCATCGTCCCTCCTGTTCCCAAAATTATTTTGGGACTGATGGATGACTTTGAGACCACGCTACCATTTTCTGCTAACTTCTCAACAGTTTTTGTCAAGAGAGAAGCCACTAGCATGTTAATGTGGCCGGGCAGTTAAAATCGGCTGGGCCTCTTGCTGCCCCTTGCTAGGCCATATCCCAGACTGATGTGTTAAAATTCCCACCATTAATTTGAATCTGGCAAAAAGTCCATTAGTAATTGCTGATATTTGAAAAATCTTGTTTCTTTCCAAGATCTAATTCTATGTACTTAATTAAAACAGTAACTAAAAACCAACAGGGAGTTAATGTGCAAATTTAAAGTGTCACCTAATATTCAAGAAAATTACAAAAACGTACCAATAAAGACACACAAAAAATACATCTCTGTAGCTGAAATTAGTGGGTCGGAAAGGCACGGGACATCGCCACCAGATACCAAAGGAAAATGATGTGTTTAGGAATGGGGTCCTGGGGGTGCACTTGCAGTAGGGGAAAGGAGTAGGAAGCCAAGGTCCAAGGAGGCCCAAGGTTTCATTGTTAGGACTGATGAGCATTCCTACTTCTCCTGACCCACATGAAAAGCTTAAATAATTAAAAATTAAAACATACTCTCACAACTCTTCACCTGGCACATGGGACTTTCCTTCAACAAACCAGTCTAAACTAATATGTGACATCAGGGGTTGATTTTTGCCCAGGGAGTACTTCAATGGGAAGTGTTGTGTTCTGTTTTCCTCTGTGATAGCTACTTCACTGAACATTATGTGGTAAGATTCATGCCACCCAAGTGCCAGGCAATGACCATCCCCAACAAGAGAGAATCCAACCATTTCTCCTTGAATCCTCCACTTTCAATATCCTCAGGGTTACCATTAACCAGAATTGAACTGGACGAGCCATATAAATACTGTGGCTACAAGAGCAGGTCAGAGGCTAGGAATCCTGTGGCGAGTAACTCACCTCCTGACTCCCCAAAGCCTGTGCACCATCAACAAAGCACAAGTCAGGAGTGTGATGGAATACTCCCCACTTGCCTGGATGAGTGCAGCTCCAACATCACTCAAGATGCTTGAAACTGTCCAAGACAAAGCGTCCCGCTTGATTGGCACCACATCCAGAAACATTCACCCCCTCCACTACCGATGCACAGTAGCAGCAGTGTGTACCATCTACAAGATGCACTGCAGCAAATCACCAAGGCTCCTTCGACAGCACCTTCCAAACCTACAAACTCTACCAAAGACCAGAGATGCTATGTTCATCGAGAGGTCCAAAAGTAAGCCAGATCGGCGAACTTGAGTCACCTACAAATCCTACTTCTGCCCAGCAGAGCCTGAGAGATCACCCACAGGACTCAAATCCCCAATCTCCTCCAAGGAGAAGAGAACCCAGTCGTGTAGACTGCTGAAACAGCCCCAGCAGTTGTATCGATAAAAAAGAAATTTACGTCAGACACTTGGTGGGACATGTATAGTATAAGGGGTTAATTCTAACTGTGTGATATGCTAATGAAATACAGTATATATCATCACAGGAAGTGATGTAATGTCTCATGAACTTGCTCTCTCTTGGACAACTTCCTGGTTAAGATGTAGTCTGCAGTAAAAGATGGTCTAATAAAGTTAACATTTTCCTTACCTCAGCTGCCTCTGTAAATATTGTGTTAGCACAAGATCAAGAATATTATAATAACAGGCAGAGCATTCATTGGGAGGGTAGGAAATCAGATCATCTGTCACTTAATGGCAGTCTCTAGCCCTTACAGGAAAAGTGCAATTTTGAAAGTGGATCAGTGGCTAATGAGTTATTGAAACAGGCAGTATAATTGTCCAGCATTGAGATACTGAGGGAGCAAATGAGGGACACAAAGATGGTCCTCTTTTCCCCTATGGCTTGAAGCATGTCAAGAGCCCTAAACTAAGTCTACTGTGCTGAAGCCACTGGGTAGGAGAATCTCACTAGTGTGATAACTGGTGTGTAGCATTTGTCGGAACGGTAGCATCAAGTTGGCAGTAAGTTGGCAGTTCACTTTTTCTGTGATTTTGGTCCACTTGTGTCCTTACTTCTAGGAGTAAAAATGTCACTCATAAGACAGGAATCAGCACCACCTTAATATCTCACCAGAGTAGATCAATAGAAGTTTACCAAACAGAAGGTGGGAACAAATTTGAGTAGAATTCCCAAAGGAGTTCTTCTGAACACCCACCATAACTTTGGTAATTTACATCATTTCTCTATGGTTCCTGTCAGTCTCCTGTGAAGTTTTAGTGGGAGATTTGTTGAAGCATTCCGATAAAATGTCTTTGCTTGTTCTTTGCGAGAGCAACATAAAACATCCCACTGCCTTGTTTTTTTTTCCCTCAGGGCCAGCTTTCTTCCTCTGTTTCCAATGTTTATCCACTTCTCCCTTATACAATGGTCTCTGTCTCAATTATTCCCTGTGGTAAAGCATTCCATGCTCCAACAGCTCTGTGTAAACAAGTTTCTCCGAACATTTCTCCTCACTCTCTTGGTGACAATTTAAATTGATGACCTCTCATCACTTCCCCCATGTAAATGACAGTGGGGAGGTTAGGGTCAGCAAGCTGCCAGGTTTCCTTGTTTTCCACCACTGATAGCACTAAACCCAGGACTACCCTGACTATCACCACTCTCTTGGAATGATAGTGCTAAGCCTGCTGCTTCATTGTTGGAGCAAACAGACATAGTAGAGCCTCCCCTCCCTAACAGTGGTTTCAGTTACTCACCCAATGAAGGCCTTAGTACAGTGGTGGCCTTTCATACAAAATTTGACTTTGCCGTTCACTGCGTCTCCTGCCAACATAAATTGCCCGCGAAGATAGCCGCCAGTACACGCCTGCGCATGTTCACTGGCCCACGCACACACAGCAAGCCAATGGGGTCAACCCAGTTAATAAACATTTCGAAGATAAAACCACTCATTTTGTCGGTAAGAAGAAACATTTATACATTAGAATCGTTGCGCGGGGCATTTATCATAAGGGTACTATCATAGGAATATGAATAGGCTTTCATTCAGTTATACATTTCAGTGTCAAAAGCACTTTGGAGACTTTAGTGAGTAAAGGTGCTTGCATATGATCTTCAAGTGTCAAAAGCGCTGAAGATTTCGAGCCTCCCATTACTTCCACATGACTTGGCAGTGTTAAGCTGGCAGCAAACGCAGCCTTTACCTTTATGATTCTTCTGTATCTGCAGTATGATTCCAGCCTCTCCTGCTGCAGCATCACAGCTACTCTCCCCTCTGCAGTGGTGAGTTTTTTCTCGCTGGCAGGAATCCCACTGGCTGCCCATCCTAGATAAATAATCAGCCAAAACTCAATAAAACCAGTCAGGGCAATGGTGGGGTCCTGATGGTAAATGGAAGTCTGACCTTGAGTCTCCTCCAGCAGGAGGAGGAAAGAGCAAGTCATTGGCACTGCCTAGTGATCACTTCCTCCAACCTCACATCAGCCAGCAGAGTTCACAATCTTGTCATCAAGGGAGAACTTGGGTTGGAGTTTCTTCTGTTTGGCAGGTTGTTGGTGGAGAGAACTTATGACTGCCAATTTTCAAAATGGTGCTGCTGAATAAAAACCAGGCACGTTTTATAAAGTTAGGAAGTGAAAGATTACTAAAACGACTGAAGGAGTGACTGGCATGGGTGGGTGGAGGAAGGTTATTAGCAAAAAGTGCTCCCAGGTTTTCTGATGTCCCCATAATTCTTTTATAAGTTAATTCATGGGCTGCAATTCAGCAGCTTTTTGGTCACTTTTACTGATACCAGCTTTTGGTTTCCAATTTGCTTTTTAAACTGAACTCAAATTCTCAAACTGCCTTGGTAGGATCTGAAATCACATTGTCTGGATTATTATTCTAGTGACATGCACTACACTACTGTACCCCATGAAGTGCGGGCTTATAGGAATAGAATGCTGGTGGCTGAGAACAGGAAGGCTCCATAAGAGGCTGGCACACAAAAGGGTTGTTGGGGTTGGCAGAAGCAGTGAGTGCAATCTCCATGGAACTGTCACACAGAGCAGGCAGATGTTTAATAACCTCATAAGTTTGGACAAGGTAAGTGATAACAATATTCCCCATATAAATCATGTAAGAATGATAGAGTTCACACATTTTCCTCTTAACTGATGTGCCAATTGGAGGAGTCACATCAGCAACATGAAGCAGGAAATTTGTCATGTTTTCCAGGTCACAATCCAAGAGATATCTACAACAACAAGGTATCTGGAGGAGGTTTTAAGGACTTTGTTTGAGTCCAGGCAGGCAGCTAATCTGCCTCAATAGATGTTCTGAGAGTCAGTTTTAACACAACACAGTTACAGAGATTTGAAATTTAACCTAGGTTTTCACACAAACCAGAAGCACTTCTGAGCCTATGCCCAGCAATCAGTAGACTGAAAGGTATGTCTCTTCTTTTATGACAATGACAATGAGCCTACTTCGTTTGAATCCCACAGTGACAGCTCACGAGAGAATTTCAGGCCTGTACTTAGCTCCTCTTAAAAATGCAAGAGAACGGAGACTGGAAGCAAATCCCTGGGGATGTCTCCAGTCCTTGAAGGTTCCAGACGAATCTTCCCAGTTGTCCGTCTGTCAAACTGATATCACCCAGGAGAAATCAGTACGCATTGCAGCATTTACTATTTCAAATCATTGTAATCATTTGGAAAATATATTGACAGTGAAAATTGATGAACTAATAGATTTCATAGAACAAAAACAAAAATACCTGGAAAAACTCAGCAGGTCTGACAGCATCTGCGGAGAGGGACGCAGTTGACGTTTCGAGTCCGTATAACCCTTCTTCAGATGAAATTCTGATGAAGGGTCATACGGACTCGAAACATCAACTGTATCCCTCTCCACAGATGCTGATAGACCTGCTGAGTTTTTCCAGGTATTTTTGTTTTTGTTCTAGATTTCCAACATCCGCAGTATTTTGCTTTTATAATAGATTTCATAGTTGATTTCCAGGATGCATTCTGTACTGTGTAGATGAAGGTGAGATTTCTATGACTGAGATAATGGATAATCTTTCGAATGTAAGTCTTAATGAGAAAGTTTGGGATTTGGGGGAAAGCAGTCATGAGAGAAGGATCTTTATTTCTCTTCACAACTTTATTTTATTCAATGGACTCAGCAATAAGGTGATTCCTCCTTTCTCTGCCTGCAAGCTGGTAGGTCAGTTGCTTTATCTCTTGCCCCACCTGTGCAATCTCTTCCTGATGTGCAAAGGAATAACATCTCTCTTTTTGACCTTATTACCTTTTTCAGCTTAAGGAAGTAATAAACTTTTCTGTAGTTTTCTCTGTGTCCTTTCGCATGTGCTCCCTCTCTGGACTTGAGCTCATCAATCCATTTTCACTGTTGCTCTTTTTATTTAACTTGTTTTCTCATTAACCCTCCTTCTATTACCTTTCTCTTCTATTGTCATGCCATCTTGCACTTCTCCCCTCTCAGTATGTCGTCCCAATTCCCTATTCCAGCCTTTCAGTATTTCTCAACCTTCATTCCGCTGTCCGAGGCTTGACTCCTTGTTAGATAAACCTACAGCTGCCCTGTGTGCCTTTCTTGGCACGTGCAGTTGGCTCATCAAGTCACTTGATTCTGGCTCATTATGAACAACAACTCCAATTGCCCCATTAAACTCTGCAGTCAACAGTCTCGCCCAGTATGCCCGCTGGGGTCTAACCTTGCCAATCTCCTCCTTGTCCAATTTGCCCCTCCCACTGCTGACCCAGTGGACTCTGCCAGTGGATCAGCTCTCACCATTCCGCTACTCATCTCCCTCCAGAATGTCCATTCACTAGTGAACAAGGCCCTTGCCATCTACAAACTTATTCTGGATGATTGAAACATCATGGCCTTAATAGAAAATTTGTTGAGGGGTGATGACACCTTCCTCCTTCATGAAGACTCCCCAAGTGAATACATCTTCCACCAATTACCGCATCAAGATCTTCTCAGTGTGGAGTAGCACCTATCACCAGATCACACCCTGGCCTGACCCACTATTCCTCTGGCACTTTGTCCTCCTTTGAGCAGCTTCAACCCCTCAACTCTCTTTCAAAATTATTGTTTTGTACCACCCTCCCATTGACAATAAAGATGTTATCACCAAGATTTCTTCACTGCATTCCTCCCTTATTCTCAACCTCCATGTCAACTCATCATGTTCTTTCTCCTCCGAGCTCATGACCCTCTTATGTTCCCTAAATCTCTCCCTCCATGTAAATTCACTAACCCATATTCATGACCATCCCCTTATCCTTGCCATCTCACATCATCTTGCTATCCCCATTGTATCAATTACAGATAAGGCCATTGTATTGACTGAGGGTAGCCCCTCCTGCTGTCTATCAGGGGTCACTTGATGTTCTGTTAAACCTCCAAACAGTGAGCCCTGAGTGCAGGCAGTCTGGGGGTGGGGCTTCCTGATGAGAGTCCTGATTGAGCATGTAGCACCTGAAAAGCTCTCTGTAATAAAGTTTAGCTGTTTCTTGTTGAAACCTGTCCACTCTGTCAAGTCAATACAGCCATCTCTGATCATTTCCTTGTATTACTCACCACCCACATTACCTTTCCTTGCCCCAATCCTACCTCCTTTTCTATCTGTCCCTGGAAAAAATCTAACACCCAATTCACTGACAACCGCCCTTTCAAAATCCCAGCTGTCTAGCATTTGGCCCTCCATTGGCCAGAATATTCCTGCAGCTTCTGATTTTACTCAACTGCACCCTCACCTCCATCTTTGATGTCCTAGTCCTCAATAAAAGAATTACACTCTCTCACCCTGGCCCTCATCTCCACTCCCTTAAGTCCAAGGGATGCAGACTTGAAAGGATATGGCAGACAACTGGTTTGGCCATTCATTTCCAGATCTCGCTGGGCCACTTGAAACACTATCAGGTCCTACTTTCATCTGCTAAAACTGCTCACTATTCCATGATTGCCAGGAATTCAAAGATAAATCCTGGCTTCTTTTCTGTGCCGCAAACCAACCTCGTAAACCTTCTCCCCTCCTCCCCCTCACCTCCAACAAGAAGTGTGAGGAGCTCATAGATTTCTTTGGCACTATGATCAAGAACTTCCAATCAGCTGCCTCTGCCACGTCCCTTCCTTCCACCTAGCCAAACTTTCTTCAACGCTCAGCCCTGCCAGTTCTTTCTCCAGTTTCTCTCCTAGATCCATATGCCTTCTCTGGGCTCACCTGTCCATGAGGCCCATCTCCTGTTGCCTTGATAAGATACTCACTAAGCTGCTGGTCACCAAACCTCCCCTCCTGACCCCCACGTTAGCTGACATTTTAGACGTTTCTGTCTCTTCAGGTGTAGTCTCTCTTTCCATTAAATCTGTAGTCATCAACCATCTCCTCATCCACCCCACCGTTCTTGCAAACTATACAACTTTATCTTCAACCCCCCCTTTCCTCTAGACAGTGTTGTCACCTCCCAAGTCTGTTCCCATTTTACCTTGAATTCCATGTTTGAAACCCTCCAGTCAGGCTTCAGCTTCTGTCACAGTACTGAAGCAGCTCTTATCAAAGTTATAAATAGCATCCTATGTGACTATGGTAGATAAACTTTCCCTCCTCATTCTCTTGATCTGTCTGCAGCCTTTGACACAGTTGACCACGCCATCCTCCTCCATTGCCTTTGCATTGTTGTCTAGTTGGCTGGGACTGCTCTCATCCAATTCCATTCTTTCTTATCGAATCATAGCCAGAGTATCACTTGCAATGATTTCTCTTCCCACTCCTGCACAGTTACCTCAGTTGTTGTTCAAATATCAATCCTTGGCCCCTCTGCTATTTCTCATCTAAATGCTGTCCCTTGACGACATCATCTGAAGGCATGGCAGTATTTTCCACATGTACACTGGCAATATCCAACTCTCCTCACCATCATCTCTCTCGACTCCTCCACTCTTGCTAAATTATCACACTGCCGATCGAGAACCAGTACTGGATGAACAGAAATTTCCTCCAAATAAATATTGGAAAGACTGAGGCTATTGTTTTCAGTCCCCATTCAAAACTCCATTCCCTAGCTGTTGACTCTAGCCTGAGATAAAGGAAGAGTATTCGCAACCTTGGTTTCACGTTTGATCGCGGGATGAATTTCTGACCTCATACTTATGCCATCATTAAGACTGCTAATTTTCATCTCTGTAACATCACCTAACTCATCCCTTTCTCTATGTTGCTGAAACCCTCACTCATGTCTTCATTACCTCTAGACTTAACTATTCCAATGTACTTCTGGCTGGTCTCCCACATTTTATCTTCCATTAACTTGAGATCATTCTGTCCCGATTTTAACTAGCAGCAAGTATCATTTCCCTAGCAATACTGTGCTCGTTGGTTTACATTGGCTCCTGGTCAAGCAAAGTCTTGATTTCAAAATTCTCATCCTTATCTTTAAACCCCTTCATACCTAGTTTCCCCTCCCTATCTCTGTAATCTCCTCTAGCTCCACAACGCTCCAAGATATTTGCACTCCTCTAACTTTGGTCTTTTGTGTATCCTCAATTTTAATTGCTCCACCATTGGTCGTGCCTTCAGTTGCCTAGGCCACATGCTCTGGAATACCCTCCCTACACCTCTCCGCCTCTCTACCTTGCTTTCCTCCTTTTCAAAGAATAGTTTACTGTATCTGCTTTAAGGACCACACAGTAGCAACATGAAGTTAAGCATGATTTGTTTATTTTCAAATTGCAGATTTTCCAAATGTCTTGGGGGCAATTGATCATACACATGTGACTAACTGACCAGCTGTGCATAATAAGAAGGTCTCTAGAATTTGGAAACATTTTCAGTCCAGGAATATACGGGTGGTCTGTGACAAATATGGTGACTTCTTAGGTTCTAATTGTTCTCATCAGTCAGACTTTCTGATAATCTTCACATGAATACAAGGTTATGGAGGAAGTCTAAACCTAAAAAAATGGGCAGGTTTGTGTTGGTTGACTGGTGGTTAAACAAAACAACTTACATGTATAAAGTGCCTTTTACATAATTTTAAAATCAAGGCATTGCTTGACCAGGAGCCAAGGTAGGTCAGTGAGTGTAGGGTGATAAGGAATGATGGGGTGTGAGTATGGACATGGACAGCAGAGTTTTAGATCACCTCAGAATTTATGGAGGCTGGAATGTAGGAGATGAGGAGTTCATTGGAATAGTCAAGTCTAGAGATAATGGAGGCATGACTGAGAATTTCAGCAGCAGATGAGCTGGGGGAAAAGCAAATTCTGAGATATCTGTTTTCTGGTCCAAGTCCTCCTCCAGCCCACCCATTTCCAGCTTTAACAGAGGCCAGAATATTGGTGGGTGACCAGCCCACTCCAGGGAGGTGGGTTGGCACTTCAGATGTGATAATGAAGCGGAGAGTCTCAATGATATTATACTGTTCAACTTTAACTGTTGCTATTCAGATTTCCCAAGTACCCAGTAAGCCAGCAGCTTCCACGTGGCAAAGACTTGGTGGATACAGGAAGCGAGTGCCTTAACACATCCTCCTGGATCCACGTGCCTGCCTGAGAAGCTTCAATGATCCGTGCTCCCCAACAGCCTCTGAACCCATCGCCTAGCCTCCAATCCTCCCCTACCACAAGGCCTCCAATCAACACCACCCCACCAAGAGGCCTACAACCCACCCTCCCTCAGGCCTGCAATCTGCAGCCCCCCCCCCCCAGCCACCCCTTCCCCAACCCCCACCAGGCCTCTGATTCTTCCTCCAACTTTGAGACTTATGACCTTCCCCTCCCTCATGCCCCTGACACCCCACTGCCCAGGCCTGAGTGACTCCCTGTCCCACTCAACTGACTCCCAACGCCCCCTCACTCAACCTTCTTCCCACATGAAAGCTCCAAAAGCTTGCATTTTATATACATTTTGTTCAGCATACAGAAAGCTAAATAACTATACAGGCGGTAGGGAAGTGTGAATTAACAGGACTATGACCGGAGTTCCCTTTCGTTGATATTCAACTTTCTACTTAATATTTGAAAGGAAGTACTTAACTTTTTAAATGACCTAAGTAATGCTCTTAACTTTTCACAATTAAGTAGCCAAGAACATGAAAGTTCTCCCTCTATCTCTTGGCAAATCACAACTACACCCTACAGCTGGTTAAATAGTATTGAGACTCAAGCCAGCTCGACAGAGTCCACAAATGCGTAACAGATGTTGCCATCTGATTTTGCTATACAGAAAATGAGATGAAATATTCACCAAATTGATTTAGTATAACATTTAGTGAACCAGAGCTATATGTCTTTTTTTAGTGAATTTAATTTACATTATTATTGGGTTAACATTATTTAGCATTGAATTCCCTTAAGATAAAGCGAGTTCAAGTAGAAAGATTGGAATCTTTGGATCTGCTAGCAGGTTAATGTTTAAACATTGTAGACGGATGGAAAGAGGGGTTTCTCCATTTTAGCTGTTTATATTGACAGTCAATAGTTCAAGACCACGCATCATTTGGCAATTTCATAAACTTGACCATAGTGAGATGAATGCTACCTGTTATTCAAAGTGGAACAATATTTACAATGTTGCTAGGATCTTCGAGCACTGCCTTTTACATACGTTCCAGTATTTGGTATAAGTATCACCAAATACTAAGTGAGTCAACTTCTACCATAATGAATAAACATTCCACAAAATCTTTATTTGGCAGTAAAAATGTCATCGCACCACCATTGATATGTAATAGACTTGATGACTAACTCTGGAATCCACCTGAACAAGCAATGGACTAACCATCAACTCTTTGAAAATATGCTGCTCTGAAGTATTTTTTGTGAAAGGAGACCAAAATAGTTCAAACAAGAGGAAAACAGATTTTGAGGTATCTGTTGAAGAGACAGAGTCCCTACTGTTACTCAAAGATTGAGGCACCAAACGAACGTCCCACAAAGACCACTCTTGGGTTGGTGATTCATTCAGGTCTTCTGTACATAGGCTTTTCTAATAATAACTCAGCTAAATAAAGGTTTCCTTTCAGGCCACGTTTTACTTAGCCATTTATGTCCTGCACAAAAAGACACCCACATACCAGGACCAGTCTGAATGTGCTATACATTGGTACATTACACTCTTAAATCTAAGATATTTAGAAATGTTAATTGCTAATTTACTAATGATTTCCCGTTACTGGGGCATAGAATGAAAATCCACTTACTCTCAATCTGGTTTGATAGGCTGGTTCAATATGCTCTTTCAATCTTCTTCTTAGACAGAACCTCAGAATCGAGGATAATCTGCTTCCCACTCTAGTTCGATGGGTTCTGAAATGGCTGATGAATCCAATGTGAAATCTGCAGACTCTGCTACATGCAGAGCAGGCTGTGCTTGAGGAGTTGGGCACATGAGGTGTTTGGAGATTTGTGTGCTCTCTCTGACATGATGACTTTCCCTCTGCATGTCCCCAATGAAGTCTCTCAATGTTTTTGTAGCCTTCCCAAAGAAACCTTCTCCATTTTGGTTGGTTACAAACCAGGATCTCCCATGAGTCAGCGGGGATGTTTGATCTCTTTAGGGATGTTTTAAGGACACCCCTAAAGCATTTCCGCTGTTTTCCTGGGAGTCTCCTGCCGCAATAAAGTTCTGGGTGGAACAGTTGTTTCGTAATCTGGCGTCAGGTATTGGAATGACAATCCAATATCCAATCTGTCACTGCCAGAGCATTAAGATTAATAAAATGGATAGCACAAGTTTCCAAGATAAGGGCCATGTGTCTATTTAGTGAACCAGTGGGTTGATAGAGTTTGCAGACAATGTTTCGCTGCTATACTCTAACTCAACACTATCTTAGAAATTGCACACACTGTATATATAATTGTCGGACTGTAAAGTACTGAGGATGAAGAGAATGAAGAAAAGAGACAGCAAAGCTCCACTTTATAATTAATTTAAGTTTTGCAGGTTGTTATTTGCTAATGTAATTATAGACAGCAAGTACCAGACCATAAGATCACAGGTTGCAAAGATATTTTACCCATTGATAGTTTCTGATACCATTTGTCAGCAACAAATAGTCTTAATTACTAAGGACCTGGACAGCCTCAGAATTAGTGCCAGTATTTTAGAATAACCAAGAACTAGATTTGTTTGAAAATGTTCACATTGCGTTAATCGTCCAAAGCTGATATTTTATATGCCCACTGCAGTTCGCACTTACATCAATTGGCAATCTAATGTCATGATATTGGCAGACACCCATCGAACTAAGATTCTGGTGATGAGTGATGGTGTTTCCCCAGTAAATGAAAATATTAATAGTTGACAGACTCATGCTGTTAAAGTGGAATGATACACCAAATATATTTTAGGAGTTAGATGTCAGTAGAGACCTGTACATGTTAACTATTTGCTATTTTCAGAATTCACTTTTTCTTTCAATTACTCGGAGATTTTTGTACTGATTCATGAGGAAGCATCATCTAGCAATGAGATATCATACAAATTGTAGCACTTCAAATCATCATCAAGTCATGTACTATTAAATTACAGCAGTTACATCTATCAATTAAAGAGTCTACTCCAGCCATTGCAAGCAGGCAGCTTTCATTACAGTGGCAATACTCTCTGCACAGTTCATGAGAAGGGTGATAATCACAAAAATGTGGATCCATCTCACAAAGGTTAAGATAGAGTTTGGAGCTGCAAAATGAAAACTCAACATTTGTAAATCAAACACTTGGCAAATTGCCAAGTCTCTGGGCGAATGTATAACTTGCATATATAATAGATAAAATACATGTATTGAATTTTACATATGAATAGAAAAAATTCAAAATTAAAGTGGACCTAACTGAATTATCACATATTTTGACATATTTTTGCGATATTTTGTTATCTAAATTATCTATTTAAAGTCATCTTTAAAACAAACTTTAACTTCAGATACGTCGAGTTAAGAAAATTTTTTGGGATATTTATTCTTGTGGTATTAAAAAAAAAGCTGTTAAGCACATTCAGAATAATTTATCATCTCAGCTTTATTAGAAACAATAATGGTCATAACTATAAAACCTGTTTCTCAACCAAAGGCATCATCTATGACTATGGTGTGGCTATACCACTCAAACAGGTTTATTTAATGCATGATGATGTTTGTCATGAAAATACTCACCTGAACCACAAAGTACAGCATAATGATTGATCATTTATCCCCAAAATAAAAATATAGCTCATACTTCTCTTAACTTTTATTGTAGGCTTTTTTCGTGTTCTTGCAATCAAACTGGAAAAGGCTTGGAGACACAAATGTGATGTTAAAGAGCCACATGCGGCTCCACAGCCTCAGGTCGCCAACCCCTGACTTATTTTGTGGTCCAACTGAATGCATGTGATTCTCACTCTGGTGTAGCTTAGATTTGTGCTCAAACTCCTCATTCTTCCTTTGTGTCTGTGCCACTGCTATATAGTTCAATGATCGTATATTAAACAGCTGGGTAACAGCAGACTGCTTAAATTAACAGCACAATTCCACTGATTCATCTTGATGGTCTTCAACTTTTGTTCGATAACCTTTGAGAAAGTATAGACATGGTCACTTTACCCCCAAAATTTGTATGTGTGATTTAGACCCCATTATATTGTAGATTGGAATTCAGTGGCAAGAAAGGTGGTCCACCAACAACGTCATCTTCCAAGCCAACATGCCCAGCATCCTCATTCTCTTCACTCAAAACCAGCAGAAAGTAGGACTACAACTATGTGAAGAGCAAGTGGGTGAACTGGGAAAAAGTGACATTGTGATTGCATTAAATTGTGCTGCATAAAGAAACCAGCAAGGACATTTAAAATTGCTTTGAATAAACTATTTACAGCTGCAGTATATACTGCACAGCCAGCCTGAGACTGGTAGCTTTAGAATGCAAAGCACAGCTGGAAAACCACAGCTGAACTACTCTAGGGTGCAGATTGTAATCTGCAACCAGGGTAAAGCTTGAGCTGCATGCTTGCATTCTTACATGTACAAAGCTCTGTTGTCCTGACAAATATATTTTAATATTGAGAGTACTTGGCAGCACCATGCTAAAAATGGACCTGTGTACTTTTGAAACCAGACTCAAACTTGATTGGAGTTATGCATCACACACGTGACAAACTCAGCCAATGGGATGTGCAGGAACCTGACCCCAGAGTTATATGATCACTCACATATTAATAGGAATGTGAAACCTTTGCCTTTGGCTGGAGTTAAATTGCATAACCAGTCTAAGACTATTGGTTGCATTGTGCAAATTTCCATTGCAAAGTCATATAGCAGGCTGCAGGTTGTGCTTTTCTGTCAGTCGAAAGCTCAGCTCATACATGTATAAATGCAGCCCTACAGCGTCTCAGTGTAAGAGATAATGCTGGCATAGCAGTTCTATCACTTCTATGAGCACTTGCGCTTCTGCACCCAAATGAACTGACCTGAAGAACAAAAGCTGCACTTACAGTATTTTGAATGTAGAAAAATGTTCCAAAGCACTTTGACAGAGTTTAATCAGACAAAAATTAATACACATCCGAAATATGAGATGTTAAGTGGGGTGACTAAAAGTTAAGTCAAAGAGGTGGTTCCTAAGGAAGGTCTTAAAGGAAGAGAGGGAGTTTGAGAGGCAGAAAGGTTTAGGGAGGGAAATCCAGAGTTTAGACCTAAACAGCAGAAGGCACAACCACCGAAGGTAGGACATGGGATTTTATAATGGAAGCCAGAGGTGGAGGAACCCAAGTTGGTGGAAAGTTACAGGGCTGATGTGGCCCAGAGAGAGGGAGGGACAAGGCAATGAAGATAATGAAGAACAGAGATACTCTTTTTAGAATTGAGATAATGAAGGACTGGGAATCCAATGTAGGTTAGCGATTTGGTGCGGGATAGAATAGGGATAGCAAAATTTTGGGTCAATTGAAATTTAGGGTGGAAGGAAGAGTTAATTCATGCAAACATTGGAGCAGTGAAGTCAGGGGATGACAAAGGCATAGAGAAGAGTAACATCAGCAGATGGATTGAGCCAGGGTTGGAGATTACAGATATGGAAGAAGATGGTCTTTGTGTTGGAGACAACGTAAGTTTGGAAATCCACCTCGGTGTTGAATGGCACAGCAAGTTTGCAAACAGTCCAGCTTGAGACAGTGGCGGGGGAGGGGGTGGAAATGGTTGCAAATGTATAGTTTGTGGTGGGAGGTGAGGACGATGAATTTTTTCTTCCTAATATTTAACTGGAAAAATTGCAGCGCATCCAGGACTGGATTTTGGAAAAGCAGTCTGACAACAGTAATATGATATTGTAAGGTTAGTTCCTTTAAATATTTTTTTAGTGCATAGTAAAGTACAAGCCATGTGAATCAGGTGCCCTTTTTTTCAGCTGTGAGGCACAAAGCTCCCATTGAAGAATTGGCTGTTGGAGGCCTCAATAAAAGGGACAGCTAAGGAAGAATAGCCCAATAAAGAGTGCCAACTGTATCTGATATTTGAAACTTTTAAAAGTAAGTTTCTGTTTCTGTGCCAATTGGAAACAGGCACCTAGCAATGTGGGCGTTTCTCAGGCATTCCAATTATGCTATCATTGCAGGGTATTTGAGGCCTCAGTGAACCCTGCACACATTTTACTATCACTCAGCAAGCAAACCGTGCATTGGTAAACCATTATTGTAAGTGCTTGAGTGTGCTGAACATGGAAAAAGACCACAGGCCTCAGCATTCAGTATTATGAGCCTCCTGTGCCTAAATGTAAACAGTACTTCTGCTGCTAAGGGTTGCATCATGGGTCCCACGGTGTCTTATGCTCCATTTTATTCTGAGGAAGAATTTGAGGAAAAGGAACTTTCTATTTTAAACCTTGCCCTAAATTTAGTATTTGGTGGATCCCAATTGTTTTAAGACTATCTTGCTAAGAGAAAACTGCACAAAGCAAACAGAATACAGCCCAAACTAAGACTTTATTAAATCTGACCAAAAATCTTACTTCCATTCAGCCACGATAGTGCAAGGATGCCTTAATTCAATGAACATGTTGCTTCATTAGATTTTTTTTAATAATGGTTACTTGTGCATCAGCAAATTTATATTAATAATCCAGGAAAGAGCCAAAAAAATATATATTTTTAGATCAGTCCTGTGATTAAATGATCAGATTGGCTATAAACATAAATGTGTTAGCTTCACTGCTCTTTTGTGCATTATTGACATTAAAAAGTGCAACTTATGAAAAAAATAATTGACTATAAATCCATGTTAGTCATGCAGGAAATCTTGCAATGGTGGCAAATGATCAGAACTGGAAGAAAAAAAATGTCAAGATCACAAATTACAGTGGTCATTTATTTATCAAATATAAAAACTTTCATATTGTTCAAAGACATTTTTGAATTGCTGGAGTATGACAATAAATTACTAACTATTATATACATATAGGGGAGAATTTTCCTGTTGGCGTGTGGCAGCAGGCCCTGCACGCTGATGCGCGGTGACGTCGGGCATTCGTCATTCAGACCTTTCGTTCGGTGGGCGTGCACCAGAGGTGGCTGCGTGCCCGCCAAACTGTCAAAGGTCTATTAAGGCCATTAAAATGTCAATTAAACTAATTGTCAATACTGCCCGTCCAACCTTAAGGTTGGCAGGCAGGCAAAGAGCCCAAGCGGCCTTCATATTTTTCAGGAAACCTCATCCATGGGCGGGATGAGGTTTCCCGAAGGTTTAATAAAATCTATAAATAATTTATTCACATTTCATAAGCATGTCACAGCTCGTGTGACACTGTGACATGAGGGGACATGTCTAAATAATTTTTACCTTTCTTTATTTAAACATTTCAACATGAACTTAATCTCCCTGAGGCAGCTTCGTGCCCCAGGGAGATTCCTGTACTCTTCCACGCGTATGCGCGAAAGAGAGCAGGCTCCGACTCCCCCTCTCCCTCCCGTCTGCACAGAAAGTGCTGTGCGCTACCGGCCGTGTGTCACGCTGGGCAGGCCCTAATTGGTCCGCTCACATAAAATCGCGGCGTGGAGCTGATCTCAAGCAGCAATCAGCTCAGCGCCCCCTGCGCCTGCTCCTGACTGCCCCGCCTGACAGGGAGAAAATTCTCCCCATAGAACATTTTAAAAGTCTTATTAATTCGGCCTGCAGTGGAACTTACAAAAGGATGCATTCAAAAAGGTCTTGGTTTTGAATTACAACAAAAAATGCTGGAAAAGCTCAGCAGGCCTGACAGCATCTGTGCAGAGAAAGACAGAATTAACGTTTCAAGTCCGTATGACTCTTCTCCAGACCTAAGAGGAGAAATGTTGTAAAATATATACTGTTTAAGGGAGGGTGGAGCAGGTGAGGCTGGATAGAAGGCCAGTGATAGGTGGGGGCAAAGAAGAGATTGCCAAAGATGTCATAAACAAAAAGTCAAAAGGTTGTTAACAGTGATGGTACTGGCTAAAGGAGGTGCTAATGGTAACATTAAGTGGAAAGTAGAATGTGATAATGGCCGGACCAGGGTAAGCACTCTGGAAAGTGACAGATGGCCCTAGTGGGGGTGGGTGGTGGGAGGGGACAGTGAGGGAAAAAAGATTGAAAAGTCTAAAAGCTGGGGATAAAACAATGAATAAAATGGAAATTTAAAAAAAATAATAACAATAATGAAAATAAATGGGAAATCGATTTGCGGAACACCTTTGGTCTATCCGCAAGCATGACCCAGACCTTCCTGTCGCTTGTCATTTCAACACACCATCCTGCTCTCATGCCCACATGTCTGTCCTTGGCCTGCTGCATTGTTCCAGTGAAGCTCAACGCAAACTGGAGGAACAGCACCTCATCTTCCGATTAGGCAATCGCAGAAGGTGCAACACCCGCTCCTTTACTTCCCCCCTCCTCACCATCCAAGGGTCCAAACATCCCTTTCAAGTGAAGCAGCCTTCATTTGCACTTCCCTCAATTTTGTCTACTGCATTTGCTGCTCCCAATGCAGTCTCCTCCACATGGGGAGAATTTTCTCCCTGTCAGGCGGGCCATTCGGGAGCAGGCGCAGGGAAAGTGCCGTAGAAGGGGGTTGGGGTGTTGGGGGTGATGGTGGAGTGCACCAGGGTGTCCCAGTGGGAATGGTCCCTAAGGAGTGCTGACAGGGGGTGTTGAGGGGGAGATGTGTTTGGTGGTGGCATCATGCTGGAGTTGGTGGAAATGGCGGAGGATGATCCTTTGAATGCAGAGGCTGTTGGAGGGAGACGTGAGGACAAGGGGGACCCTATCATGCTTCTGGGAGGGAGAGGAAGGTGTAAGGGCTGAGGCACAGGAGATGGGTTCAACACGGTTGAGGGCCCTGTCCAGCACCGTGGGTGGAAACCTCGGTTAAGGAAGAAGTCATGTCAGAAGCACTATTTGGAAAGTAGCATCATCGGAACAGATGCAATGGAGGCGAAGGAACTGAGAGAATGTGATGGAGTCCTTACAGGAAGAAGGGTGTGAGGAGCTGTAGTCAAGGTAGCTGTGGGAGTCGGTGAGCTTGTAATGAATATTGGTGGATAGTCTCTCACTTGAAACAGAGAGGTCAAGGAAGGGAAGGGAAATGTTGGTGATGGACCATGTGAAAGTGATGGAGGGGTGGAAATTGGAAGCAAAATTGATAAATTTTTCCAGGTCCAGACGAAAGCATGAAGCGGCACCGAAACTGTCATTGATGCACTGAAAAAAGAGTTGTGGAAGGGGGCCTAAGTAGGATTGCAACAAGGGGGAGTGAATGTAAAAGGTGGTAGATGGTGTGCCAAGCAAGCGGGCTGCTTTGTCCAGGATGTTGTTGAGCTTCTTGGGTGTTTTAGGAGCTGCACTCATCCAGGCAAGTGGAGAGTATTCCATCACTCTCCTGATTGTGCCTTGTAGATATTAGACAAGCTTTGAGGAGTCAGGAAGTGACTTACTCGCCACAGAATTCCCACTTCTGACCTACTTTTGTTGCCACAATATTTATATGGCTCTTCACCTTCATTTCCTGGTCAATGGTAACCCCAGGATGTTGATAGAGGGGAATTCATTGATGGTAATGTTATTGAATGTCAAGGGGAGATGATTAGATTCCCTCTTGTTGAAGATGGTCAATTCCTGGCACTTGCATGGCGTGAATGTTACTTGTCACTTATCAGCCCAAGCCTGAATGTTGTCCAGATCTTGCTGCATATGGATATGGACTGGCTCAGTATCTGAGGGTTCGCAAAGGGTGCTGAACATTGTGCAATCATCAGCGAACATCCCCACTTCTGACCTTATGATGGAAGGAAGGTCATTGATGAAGCAGCTAAAGATGGTTGGGCCCAGGACACTATCCTGAGGAACTCCTGCAGTGATGTCACGGGACTGTGGTGACTGACCTCCAACAACCACAACCATCTTCTTTTGACCTAGGTAAAACTAAAACCAGCAAAGAGTTTTCCCCCTGATTCCCACTGACTCCAGTTTTGCTAGGGCTCCTTGATGCCACACTTAGTCAAATGCTGCCTTGATGTCAAGGACACTCACTGTTGTGGGGGGTGGTGGTGTGATACAATTTCACCTCTGACTTCTGAGCAGTTCGAATCGCTCCTACTCCCTGGGTTCTAGACCTTGGACTTATTTGGGGGTTGTGACAAAGTGCAGCAGACAACTGGTTTTGGTGCAAGAAAAACTGAGTATATTGAAGTCACAAATGAACTTATAACATTAGGATTACACTGAGATTATACAGATTTACAAAGTACACTTAGTTAAGAATAGGGAACACATGGCACAACAAGGGAAAAATCATGCTACTGATCCCCTTACCCTTGTCCCACTCCCAAAACCTAATTAAATTGAACTAGGAGAGGTCAGGGATCATGCTCACCAACCCAGGGTTCCTTGGCAGTTCGAAATCCAGCCAGGTAAGCCAGTTGCAGTTTTGGGGTACGCTCTTTGTGTCCTCTGGGGCCTGCCGTCCCCACGTGGTCCTGGTCTGTAGAATCTGCAAAGGTTCTTCAGTTGGGTGGGGGGCACGGTTATGAGTGATCGATCTTCATGGAGGGCTGCGGTTGCGGCCTTGTTGTCTTCAGTTGAGCCTGCCACCCCCAGATCTTCTTGCTTAAACTCTGTTTTAACCACTCCCAACTGCTCACTGCCTGCTAGCGGGTTTCCCTCTCTCTCCTCTGCTAGCTGGTTTCTCTCTCTCCTTCGTAACTGACTGCCCAGTTATACTGTCTTTTGAATTTCTTATCGGAATCCAAATAAAGGTTAATTCTTTGCTGGACTTTGGTGGGCTTCCCTGGTGATTGGTGTCTTTATTTTTAATGGGCTCGCATGATGTTTATCATTGTCTTCCTACCTAGTACAAGTTTTGAACTGAAAGCCATTATATGTGTGGAGTATTGATGTGTTCGCATAATTAAATTGATTGTGTCTTTGATTATTTTGCAAGATTTTGATGGGCTTTAGTTTCGTGTGAGGTGAAGTCTTTCTCTGGGTTGATTGTATTAAAGGGAAGAATGCATATTCTGTCTCCTCTTATTGTCTGATTTCAGGCAAAACAATCCACACTCAATAAGCCCAGTATGTGCAGCCCCAGGCATTCATGGGCCCAGCCTCCTGTCTGCAGAGTTTTACACTTAACTCGGCAGTTTAAAAGTCCAAAAATCATATCCTTGTTGATGATGTGAAAAATGTTGGAATTTTGAGAACCCTTTACCTCACCGCTGGAGTTCAGCTCTTTTGTCCATGTTTGGACAAAGACTGTAATGAGGTCAGGAGCTGGGTGGCCCTGGCTGACCCCAAATTGAGCATCAGTAAGCAGGTTATTGCAGAGTAAGTGCCGATTGAAAGCATTATTGATGACTCCTCCCATCACTTTACAGATGATCGAAAGTAGACTGATGGGGTGGTAATTGGCTGGATTGGATTTGTCCTGCTTTTTGTGGACAGGACATACCTGGGCAATTTTCCACATTGCTGGGTAGATGTTAGTGTTGTAGCTGTACTTGTACAGCTTGGCTAGGGGCAAGGTTAGTTCTGGAGCACAAGTCTTTGGCACTATTGCTGGAATATTGTCAGGGCCCAAAACCTTTGCAGTATCCAGGACCTTCATCTATTTCTTGATATTACATGAAGTGAACATGAAGTGAATCAAATGGGCTGAAAACTGGCATCTGCAGTGCTGGGGACCTTCAGAGGAGGCTGAGATTAATCATCCACTCGGCACTTCTCCCCTGAAAATGATTGCAAATGCTTCAAACTTCTCTTTTGCACTGATGTGCTGGTCTCCCCCATCTTTGAAAATGGGGATATTCGTGGAGCATCCTCTTCCAGTGAGTTGTTTAATTGTCCACCACCATTCATAACTGGATTCATGTCATTCATGGCAGGGCTGCAGAGCTTAGATCTGATCCGTTGATTGTGTGATCTCTTAATTCTGTCTATCGCATGCTGTTTCTGCTGTTTGGCACACAAGTAGTCCTGTGTTGTAGCTTCACCATGTTGGCACCTCATTTTTAGGTGTGCCTGGTGCTGCCCCTGCCAACCTTCATTGAACCAGGGTTGATCCTCCAGCTTGATGATAATGGTAAAGTTGCGTATATGGCAGGCCAAGAGGTTACAGATCGTGGGTGTGTGCAATTCTGCTGCTGCTGATGGCCCACAGTGTCTCATGGATGCGACGTTTTGAGTTGATAGATCTGTTCAAAATCTATCCCATTTGGCACAGTGGTAGTTCTACACAACACGATGGAGGTTCTCATCAATGTGAAGACAGAACTTTAGGCAGAATTTTACATTCGGCATGCGGGAGCAGGCCTGACACGCCGGAACTAAAACGACGCGCGATGACGTCGGGCATGCGTCACGGTCTAATGCCCACCGAGGTGCTGGTATCTGTGCTGGTGCCTGCCTGGTTGAGAGGGTGTGATGCTGGTGCATTTATATTGTCTGTCCCCTCTGGGACCCCTTCAGGCTCCTGACCCCGACAGGCTTCTGGTGAGGCTGAAAGGAAGAACAAGGACGTGTCATTAGTTGAAGTTGTTACACTGTTACTGTGCATGCCTGGCACCTGGATCAGGGAGCCCTCGTCTTTCCATTATCAATAGGGATTCCATGTTCAAGACTCACATAAATATAGAAACAACAGTGGAATGGTTGCTATGACAGACATTGTGACCTCAGTGCACTGCACTCTTACCTCCCGGTGGCACCCCAACCTCACCGTGGCCGGTTGACCTAGGTGCATGGTGCATCTCCAGCTCCAACTCCTGCTCATATCTGGACAAGATTAGTAGGTGGGGGTGGTCCTCTGCCTGTCCTCAACCTTGCAGCAATGTTGTGGGATGTCTTATCCTGAAAGGAAAGAAGAGCATTGATTAGTCCACCCTGTACCTGCATTGCCGTTGCAGCCTGACCAACCCCACCTGAGGAAAACCTCGCAGGGCTCAGCTGATTTGTGACCTCGGATCTGCAAGACACTCATTCCAAGCAGCCAGGGCTCACCCCCTTGCCCAGAGGCTGCCTCATTGACATTTGCCACTCACACTCTAAGAACTCTAAGGTCCGGGGGGTGGGGGTGGTGGGGGGTAGGGGTGCTTGTGCGGATGTGGGGGGCTTGTGCGGATGTCGGGGGGGGGGGCGGTGGGGGTGGGTGTGCGCTCCTAATTGCTGTGGTAAGTGACCGATGCCAACATGGCACTCACCCTTCCCAATCACAGGAAGTCATTGAATCGCTTATGACACTGCATCCATGTGCATCTCACCACATCAAGGGAGCTCGCCCTGAATGCCACCTCCTCCCAGGCATTTTTGGTGAGGTGTGGGGGACCTCGTCCTCCCATCCCTGGGGACAAGAACATCCCGGTTTGCTGCCACCTCCTCCAGGAGGGCAGAGAGACACTCACCAGAAAACCTCAGGGCCCCAACTACCCCGCCGGCCTGCCCTCCCACCTGCCGTGCTCAGCACTGAAGTGTTCCATACGAGGTTCCTCTGAGTCAATGGGAGCCTTCGCATGGCTGCCGCAGCCGCTTTTGAATCGGCCGCCAGGTTGACATTGGACCTGGCAGGCATTGAGCTCCCACCCCTGCCCGCCCCTTCTCGCTGATGCTGGAGTCGCGTATTACACTAGGCAGGCCTTAATTGGCCCGCCTGCGTAAAATAGCAGTGCGGAGCTGATCACAGGTGGCAGTCAGGTTCCCGAACACCCGTGCCTGCTCCTTCCAAGCCCGCCCAACCAATGTAAAATCCTGGCCTTTGTCTCCACAAGGGCACTGCAGTAGTCGCACCTACCAATGCTGCCATGGACAGGTGCAACAGCTAGGTTGGTGAGTATGAGGTCAAGTATCTTTTTCCCTCTTGTTGGTTCCTTTACCACCTGCCGCAAACCCAGTCTAGCAGCTATGTCCTTTGGGACTTGGCCTGCTCGGTCAGTTGTGGTGCTACTTTTGGTGATGGACATAGAAGTCCCCCACCTAGAGTACATTCTGTGCCCTTGCCACTCTCAGAGCTTCCTCCAAGTGGTGTTCAACATGGAGGAGCACTGAGTTATCAGCTGAGAGTGGTGTAGGTGGCAATCAGCAGTAGGAGATGATCTGTTATAATCTGATGATGTGCTGCGGTGAAAATGTGATATCAAGTTCAATGGCATAATGGGTCATACCTTATGCTTTGGCATTGCTTATTTTTGAAGTCTTTGTTTTTGTTTGTTATTCTCTTTCTACTATTTTCTTTCCTGCCTTTTACCATTCTGGGCTCCAAAGGACATGAAAGTAACCTGCTCACAGGCCTCTCTCAACAATGTTAGTTAGCCTGTGGTTGGGAATTTCTCTTGACTACAGATAAATTGAAGTGAGCTATTTCATCTTCATGTTCTTATCTCCATATTGCTTATCTTTATACTTTCCACTTAATGATTCTCTTTTAAGAACTTCAGTGATTCTGTGGGTGGCCTTTCTCAACACTGCAGTAGACATTCTCACAACTCTCTGTGAGAAGATGTTTTCACAGATTTGCTTTAGTTTTGTTTTAAGCTTATATCCTCTTGTGGGTATAAGGAGGTCTTGGGAACATCATTTAGGATAATATTTCAGTGCCGTGGCAAGAAAGTACTGCACTGTTTTTCAGATAGATGTAATAAAGCCCATGACACTCTTCAAAGAATAGGCAGCTGTCCCAGCATCCTAGCCAACACTCATCCTTCATTCAGCACCACGAAAAGGTCTGTCATCTCATTGCTCTTGTTAGCTTGTGGAAACTTGGTCTGTGCAAAACAATTTGTTTGCGCAAGTAGTAACGTGGCTACACTCCAAAGTCATTCCTTGTATAAGAACCCCTTTGGGGCATCAGATAAGTCACTATATAGATGCAAGCTTTCCAAATAGATAGGGAGATGGTGACATAGCGGTAATGTCACTGAACTGGTAATCCAAAGTCCCCAGACTAATGCCCTGGAGACATGGCTTCAAATCCCATCATGGCAGCTGGTAGAATTTTAAATTCAATTAATAAAGCTGGTTTCAGTAACAGTGACAATCATAGATTGTTGTAAAGACCCAGTTGGTTCACTAATGTCCTTTAGGGAAGGAAATCTGCCATCCTTACCTGGTCGAGCCTGCATGTGACTCCAAACCCACAGCAATGACCTCTGAAATGTTCAGTTCAACGGCAATTATGGATGGGTAACAAATGCTGACTTTGCCAGAGAAGCCCACACCCTGTGAAAGAATGAAAAAAAAAATTCATAGGGAAGTATTGCAACAGAAAAGATTAAACAGTACATGGGCCTGAACAATATGATAACTTAGACATCAAGACACCTTTTTGGATTTTGCATTCTAATATGTTTATATATTCTCACCAAAATAACATTTTTAATAAATATCAGCATCTATCCATGAAGGAATTTTTAAAAACATAATTTTAGTTAAAATATAAGAGAAGTAAATATAAAATATTACAGGTATATAATTCTCAATAAAATATATGCAATCTAACTTTTCTGCTGAGATTAAAAATGCTACCTCCAAAATTATAACAGAATACAAAGCCGCGCAATGTGTCACTTGTACAAGTTTGCTTGATTGGCACTTCATCCATTGAGTTACACGTCCACACTGTGGCCCCTGTATGAACTACCAATAGGATAGACAGAGAAACAGGAGCACGGACAGGAGATTACGCCTGAGTGAGCTGTAGACCAAGTGAATAGTTGGGAATTTGATTCAGGTGATAATGTTTGGTAAGCTTTTCTCAAGCTTAAATTTAGAGTAAGAGTTTGGTTCTGGCTTTCAAATATTGCTAGTTTAATAGCCTGGTTAAACAGGGAGCTGCATGAAGTGGCAGTTATCTGTCAATCAGCTGAAAGAAGTTGGCCCCAATAGATGATAATTACTGTAGCAGAAAACTGAGCTAGCTAGTGAGTCATCAGAAGCCCTATATGTAAACAGAGAGGTTTTAAACCTGCACTGAGAAATGGGCACACAGACAGTAGACTACATCTGAGTGAGGCGTAGATCGACGAGTAGTTGGGAATTTGGTTCAGGTTGGAATTCGGTGCAGAGGGGCAAAGCGGTGCTCCTTTTCCTATTTTTCTTCAGCCTCTAGTTGTCGGTGAGTTTTCTTCTTTGTCTCCAAGCTATGTGATTGCAACTTTCGATTACTTTAGTTATGTAAATTGTTAACTATTGAGTAATTAAATAAATAAGTTTTGACAGAAATGGCAGGACTGGTGGTGTGCTGTGACTGCAGCAGCATGTGGGGATCTGTGGAATGCACTGCAATCCAGGGCAACCATATCTGCAGAAAGTGTCTGCGACTTAGGCAACATCAGCTTACAGTTGCTGAGCTGGAGTCTGAGTTGCAGGAAGGGGGCATGTTACCTGGACACATTGTTCCAGGAGGCAGTCACACCCCATAGGTTAGACAGAATTTTAGAGTTGGTCAATGGTCAGGGATAAGGGAGTGTGACAGCAAGTCTCGCATGTATGGAGAACCAGCATATAGTGATGGAGGAACCTCAGCCTTTGACTTTGTCCAACAGGTGTGAGGTGCTTGCTATCTGCGTGGATGAGGAGAAAGACTGCAAGATGGATGTATGGTCTGACCATGGCATCCTGGTGAAGGATGCAATCTAACTATTGCCCCTTGACAATCAATGGCATTACCATCACTGAATTCCCCAGTATCAATATCCTGGGGGTTACCATTGACCAGAAACTGAACTGGACAAGCCATATAAATACTTTGGCTACAAGAGCAGGTTAGAGGCTAGAAATCCTCATGATTCCCCAAAACCTGTCTACCTTCTACAAGGCACAAGTTAGGAGTGTGATGGAATACTTCCCACTTACCTGTATGAGTGCAGCTCCCACAACACTCAAGATGCTTGACACTGCCAAGGACAAAGCAGTCGACTTGAATGGCACCACATCCACAAACATTCACTCCTTCCACCACCAACACACAGTAGCAGCAGTGTGTACCATCTACAAGATGCACTGTAGAAATTCACCAAGGCTCCTTAGACAGCACCTTCCTAGAAGGACAAGGGCAACAGATAGATGGGAGCACCACCACCTGGAAGTTCCCCCTCCAAGTCACTCACCTTCCTGACTTGGAAATATATTACCATTCCTTTCCCATCCAAGTCACTCAACATCCTGACTTGGAAATGTATTGCCAATCCTTCACCGTCGTTGGGTCAAAATCCTGGAAATTCCTTCCTAACAGCACTGTGAGTGTACCTACCACATGAACCTGCAACGGTTCAAGAAGGCAGTTCACCACCACCTTCTTAAGGGCAACTAGGGATGGGCATTAAATGCTGGCCCAACCCGTGAAGCCCACATCCTGTGAATGAATAAATAAATAAAAAATCCCAACTCGAGTCTGCTGTGGTATTATTAGTAAACGTGGATCACACAAAAACCAAAGGCTATGCCAGCACTTATTCTGGAAAAAAAAAACCTATTCAAAATACCTTCTGTTTGCGGGCAGGTGGTAAGAGGAAAGCAGCACTGTTTGAACTGACCCCCTCCTGTCTGTATCAGGTGCCTTAACATTAGATATACTGTTGGATAAAGCAGTAAACAAGAAATTATTGGAGCTTGTAATATGTAATAAATGTGGGGGACTTTAATCTTCATACAGATGAGACAATCAAATTGGCAAGAGTAGTCTCGAAGATGAGTTTGTAGAATGACTTTCTGACCATTTCTTGGAGTGTACAGGAGTATTATCAGTAAAACGGATGAGTTAAGTGTGAGGATTGACACGTGGCATTGTGATATAGTAGCCATCACTGAATACGCGGTTGAGGGAGGGACAGGATTGGCAGCTCAATATTCCAGGATATAGAATCTTCAGCCGAGACAGGAGAGCGGGTAAAAGAGGAGGAGGCATTGATAATTAGTTAAGGAGTCAGTTACTGCAGTAAGGAGAGATGATATCTTGGAGAGGGCATCGAATGAAGCTTTGTAGGTAGCGCTTAGGAATAAAAAAGTAGCAGCCACATTGTTAGGTGTTTATTATAGATCCCCAGATAGTCAGTGGGAAATTGAGGAGCAAATATGTGCACAATTTGCAGAGGTGTGTAAAAGCAATAACAAAAGGGTAATTATATTAGGTGATTTCAACTTTCCCAACATTAATCAGGGTAGACATAGTGTGAAGGGCTTGGATGGAGTGGATTTCTTGAAATGTGTATAGGAGAACTTTTTAGGTCAATATGTAGAAGGTCCAACAAGGGACGGCACAGCGCTGGACCTAATTCTGGGGAATGAAGCCGGACAGGTGGCTGAGGTGGTGGGGGGGGGGGAGCATTTTAGTGATAGCAACCACAACATGGTACAGTTTAAGCTTGTTATGGACAACAAAATAGACAAGTTTCAAAAAAATGTTTTGGACTGGGGGAGAGTAGAATCTAGTAAAATAAGGCAGGATCTGGCCAAGGTAGACTGGGAACAGCTACTTGTGGGGAAATTTACAGAGGAGCAGTGGGGGGCATTCAAAAAGGAAGTGGGCAGAGTACAGGTTCAAAATGTTCCTGCTAGGGTGATTGGAAGGAGTAACAAGCCCAGAGAACCATGGATGACCAGAGATATTCAGGTTATGATGAGAAAGAAAAGAGAGGCTTTTAGCAGGTACAAGGGAAGCATTAGTGGAGTACAGAAAGCGCAGAGTGGAGCTTAAGAAAGCAATTAGGAGAGCAAAAAGGGGATATGAGAAAGCAGTGGCTGGTAAAAGTAGGGAAAATCCCAAGATATTCTAGAGGTATATCAATGGGAAGAGGATAACCAGGGAAAGATAGGCCCATAAGGGACCAAGGTGGCAATCTATGAATGGAGCCAGAGGACATTGCTAGAGTGTTGAATGAATACTTCACATCTGTCTTCAACCAAGAAAATGAGGCTGAAGGTATTGATCTCGGGGAGAGAGACTGCGAGGTTCTTGAGCAAATTGATATAGGGAGTGACAAGGTATTGGAGGTGTTGGCAGGCTTAAAAGTGAACAAATCTCCAGGTCTGGATGATTTGTGTCTCAGACTGCTGAGGGAGGCAAGGGAGGAGATCGCAGGTGCTCTGGCCCAAATTTTTAATTCCTCTCTGGCCTCAGGGGAGGTGCCAGAGGACTGGAGAACAGCTAATATGGTTCTGATATTTAAGAAGGGTTGTAGAGATAAGCCAGGGAACTACAGACCAGTGAGTCTCACGTCAGTGGTAGGGAAACTATTGGAGAAAATTCTGAAGGAGTGTATCTATCTCCACTTGGAGAGGCAATGTTTGATCAGGGATAGTCAGCATGGCTTTGTCAGAGGGAGGTCATGCCTAACAAATTTGATTAAATTTTTTGAGGAGGTGACCAGGTCTGTAGATGAGGGTAGTGCAGTTGATGTAGTTTATATGGATTTCAGCAAAGACTTTGACAAGGTCCCACATGGGAGACTTATGAGGAAGGCAAATGCACATGGAATACAGGGTAATTTGATAAGGTGGATTCAAAATTGGCTTAGATGTAGGAGGCAGAGGGTGATGACAGAAGGATGCTTTAGTGACTGGAAGCCAGTGTCCAGTGGCGTACCACAGGGATCTGTGTTCGGTCCCCTATTATTTGTCATTTATATAAACGACATAGATGACTATGTGGGGGGGTAGGATTCATAAGTTTGCAGATGACACAAAGATTGGCCGGGTGGTTAACAGTCAGGTTGATTGTCCTGGGCTACAGGAATATACAGACAGGACGGTCAAATGGGCAGATAAGTGGCAGATGGAATTTAACCTTGAAAATCGTGAGCCGATGCACTTTGGAAGGAGTAAGTTGACAAGGAAACATTCAATGAATGGCATGACAGTAGGAAGTTCTGAGGAACAAAGGGACATTGGCGTGTGTGTCCATAGATCTCTGAAGGCAGAGGGGCATGTTAGTGGGGTGGTGAAAAAGGCATATGGGACACTTGCCTTTATTAATCGAGACATAGGTTACAAAAGTAGGGAAGCCATGTTGGAGTTGTATAGAACCTTGGTGAGGCCACAGTTGGAGTGCTGTGTGCAGTTCTGGTTGCCACCTTATAGGAAGGATGTGATTGAACTGGAGGGGGTGCAGAGGAGATTCACCAGGATGTTGCCTGGGATGAAACATTTAAGTTATGAAGAGAGGTTGGATAGACTTGGGTTGTTTTCATTGGAACAGAGAAGGCTGAGGGGCGACCTGATCGCGGTTTGCAAGATTATGAGGGGCTTGGACAAGGTTGAAAGGCAGCAGCTGTTCCCCCTAGTTGAAGGGTCAGTCACGAGGGGACACAAGTTCAAGGTGAGGGGCAAGAGGTTTAGGGGGGATGTGAGGAAAGGTTTTTTTCACCAAGAGGGTGGTGACAGTATGGAATGCACTGATTGGCAGGGTGCTAGAGGCGGGTTGCCTCACATCCTTTAACAAGTACCTGGATGAGCACTTGGCACGTCATAACTTTCAAGGCTATGGGCCAAGTGCTGGTAAATGGGGTTAGGTAGTTAGGTCAGGTGTTTCTCACATGTCGGTGCAGACTCGATGGGTCAAAGGGCCTCCTCTGCACTGTGTGATTCTGTGATTCTCTGATAATACATTGTTGAACCAACTAGGGACAAATTTATCTCAGATCCAGTATTGTATAATAAAGCAGGATTAATTAGTAATGCTGTGGTAAAAGATCCTCTGGAAAATAGTGATTGTAATACTGCTGAGTTCCACATTATGTTTGAAAGTGACATACTCCAATCACAAACAAGAATCTTAAACTTAAACAAAGCCAATTGCATAGGTATGAGGGGAGAACTGGTTAAAATTAATTAGATAAATAGACTAAAAGGCATGGAGGTAAATGAATAGTGGGAAACATTGAAAGAAACAATTCAAAATCTTCAACAAAAATACATTCCATTGATAAACAAAAGCCCAGTGAGAAGGATGCATCCGTGACTCACTCAGGAAGTTTAGGAGGTGCAAATGAGCTCTTGGAGAGTTGCTGAAAGCCACCTAGTGGGACAAAGGCAGGAGGTATATGGAAACACCATCAATTTCAAACTCCCTTCCAAGCCCTACCATCAGGACTTGGTCATATATCACTGCTCCTTCTTTGTTGCTGGTCAAAATCCTGGAACACCCAATGTAACAGCACTTCGGGAGCACATTCACTGCACAGATTACAGTGGATCGAGAGGAAGGCCCATCACCATCTTCTCAAAGGGTTGATGGTAAATGCCGGCTTTGCCAGCGATGCCCACTTTCGGAGAACATAGAAAACAAAAATTACATTATTTATAAAAAAGACTCTTCAGGAACATAACTTATGCAACTCTAGCTGAAAAGAAACATAAGAAAAACACTTTTGAGCTTCAGTTTCACTCACAGGGGAGTTACTGGGGCTTTGTGTCTGATTGCATTAGTTTTTATTAGACCACTGTTAGGAAATAAACAAGGCTGCCAGGAAAAGTGCTTAATCTATTGACCCTGCCTTCAAAACTAATTAGCCTACTGAGGCAAAATGTTTTCTCCACCCTTTTTCTTTGAATTAGTTCATTATTTCCCAACACAGCAAATAAGAAAACTTTGAACTAAGATGATGACTTTGTAAAATTGGGCACTTTGTCTTGAAACTAAATAAAATGCTTTTGAAATTTTTGGCTGCAAAATTTGGATCCATAACACCAGTAGTTTTGGTGATACGGGTGCTGCTTTAGTACCAAAATGGCATCCACGCTACTCACACTCACTCACATGGCCCAGGCCATGTTGAACCGCATCATAATGGGAGCAATAGGAGTGTTGCACCAGGTGTGTGCAGAGTAGGCAGATTGTGACATCAGTTAGTTTCTACCACTGATTTGGCATTAGTTCTGCCTTTTTAACCTTGCCCCTCCAGCAAATTCCTATTCTTAAACATGCACAACTGAACATGTGTTCAGCAGCAAGAAGACACAGCACAATTTAAAGGAAACATTGGCCAGGATTTTCCGGCCCGCCCCAGCATGGCGGGTCCTGGCGCAGGTGATGGGCTAGCCAAAAGTCCATTGACTTTGGTGGGACCGGAAGATCCCACTGGCAGGAGGGGCCGGAAAATTCCAGCCATCGTCCACTTGCACGTTACTTGCTAATTACTTTCGACTGACTCCGTTTGTGTTTGTCAAAATGCTGAGTAGCCTGAGCAGTTGTTTACGAATGGTAAAGTTTGCAGGGAGTGGTGCTGCATGTGGGGGAGGCCTTAATTGTGACAGGAACAGCTCTAGCGCACATCAGTTGCTCCCAGTCATAGCTTCTATAGTAACAATCTTGGGCTAGAGCAACGAGAGGGGTAGTAGGGAAGCACATGCGACCAACTGCTTGCAGAGGGAGGAGGAGGAGAAGAAGTGTTCAAGTAGGAGGCCTTGTCCATATTGGGTCTTTTGGGAACATTTCTCTTACCTGCACCTAAGATAGTAGCAGTGTGTTCACTGTCTGTGATTCGCCATGGAGACAGACAGCCTGCTTAAAAAATTTAAGGCCTCTTTAAGGGTGATTCTCCCAGGCCACTGTTGGCCTCCTGATGCATGTAAAAGTTGCCAGCTTCATGGAGGTGGCCTCCCTGCGGCATCCTGGGAACCTTGGAGCTGGAGTCTCCAAGACCCAAAGAGGGATCCACAAGCAGGGGCCATCCAGAGGGCCTTGCCTGACACCTGTGATCTTTAATTTAAAACTTACCTTTCCGAGGGCTCCATGTTATGGCATCCTCTCGATCCCCGAACTGCATCAGGAGCACCTACTTTTCTGCCAAGGTTTCAGACCTGCTGGCCCTCAGATTGCACTGACAACATCGACATCATATTCAATCCTTAGTTGAATGTGAGCGCAGGGGCAGCCAATTAAGGAAGACTCCTGAGCCGGCCCTGCTGCCAGTAAATGTAGGCTTGGGAGCCCCATCCCAACATCTGGTCCAGAAGCTCATGGCAAAATCCTTCCCTAGGGTGCTTTACATCTGACAGTTTACTTCTGAAATTCAGCCACCACTGCCATGGGGGAAACTGTAACAAGTATCTTATGTATTACAATGCATCATTAGTAGCAAAGGAATGAATGACCAAATTAATTTTCTGGTAATGTTGACTGAGGCAGACATTTTGGCCCAGACATTAGAAAATCTCTTTGCTTTTCTTTGATCACGACTTATGGGAACAATTGTTAGCTTGGCTCAATGGTAGTGCTCTTACTTCTAAGTCAGAAGGCCATGAATCAATTTGTAGTTTAAAACTGAGGGAGGAGTTACAGATCGTCGCTGACTTTCAGATGAGATGCTATTCTGGCATTCTGTCTGCCTCTGTTGTTCGATGTAAAAGATTGTATTACATTGTTTGAAAAAGAATGGGGGCTTCTCCTTGTATCCTGGTCAATATTTATCCCTCAGCCAATACCACCAAAACAGATTAAGTGATCATTTATTTCATTTGCTGTTTGTGAACCTTGCTGTGTTTATCCATAAAACAACAATGACTACTGTTCAAAAAGTAATTAACTAGCTGCGAGGGACTTTGATAAGATTATATTTCTTTTGTTGACATCCTCTGAGCAGGTGGATCTTCGATTTATATCTAATCCAAAAGACAATGGGGACAAATTTGGCATTAGATATTCATTGGTGCGGTCGTCCACTTCATCCACTGAACAATGTCGGCAGGAGACATGATTCATTTTGTTGTCCCATCTCATTTTAATGTGCGCAGTGAGTTTTTGTTATTGAATGAGTGCTGCCAATCCACCAGCTCCTCCATAAAGTTGAGCCAGAGATTTCCATTGAAGAGGAGTAGAGCCAGGGAAGGCTCCAAATGTAGGTGAAAATTTCTATGCAGGCCAGGCGAAGCACATTCTGGAACAGTGGTTTTACATTGTTTTTAGAGCTTCCTGATTTGCCCCCGATGCTTCATTCCACTGGTCACACATATTACTGCACTGAACCCAAAATTGCATTGGAACCTAAAGTCTCATAGTCTCAATTTAAACATATTAATGAGGCTCTACCAGTTTCAAGATGGTAACTTGGCTGCTCAAATTGAGGCGCGATTATTAATCATATTGAATGGACCTTAGGCAAGAAGGATAAAGCAGTAAAAAGTGAGAAATAAGGGTACTGGTCTGAACTGGTCTTATATACCTTAAAATGGAATACCTGTTTGGACCAGTACTTCTATTTTCCAGTTTTTACTGTTTTTTCCCACTGCAGTGTAGAATTTTATTTTTACTACCATCTCACTACCTCCCTATTCACACTGAACAATGGGCTGGTAGGGAAACCAAATTTAAACCCACTGGGGCCAAACATGCCCCTGGATCTACAATCCTGGTGCAAGTGCCCACCTTTCTCACAGATCCAGACTTTTTAGAGTCAATGGGAGTTTCCCTAACTTCCAATTTTCTAGCCAATGCTCACAAGACCACAGACCACAAACAGCTGCCAGAAGGGATATGGTGGAAAATGTAGCACTGGCCAACTGCTTTAGATGACTGTCATCGGCACAGTTTCAGCTATTAGTCTCCATGACCCTCACTCATGCACCCAAAGAAAAAACAATTTTAAACTTCATCTGCCCATTTCCAGATCGGAGTGCAAGTGCACATATATTGAACATCCTTGTCACAAAATCCACACACGTGCCCCTTAAATTTGAATTTGCAGTGCTACCTATGTCATTCAGACCTTGAATTCTGAGGTAAAGAGGCTGAGGTGAGGCTGCTATAAAAAATCGCAGCTGACTGATTGTCAGGATTAAGAGGGCAGTAATGTTGCTGACCCTATTTTTAGGTCCTTATCACCCTTATGAGGACCTATTTTCCTAAATGAATATCAATCCCTTCATGTTTCAAATTCTTGTAACCAAAAAGGCCTGCCATTCTGACAAATAGCTACTGTTTGTTTGGACATCTGCCTATTAACTCAGACCTGTCGTGTAACTGCAACTGCTTTTCTCATTCGTTCCCCTCTCTCCATTTGACGAATAAACTGGTCTAGGTGCAGGACATTTTGTATGCTTGTTCCCATCATTCATAATTCTACTCAAATGTTTTTGAACTATGACTCAAACTGAAGCGACACCAGGTACCACGGATTGGCACTTCATTGTTCAGTGTTTGTGCAGGTCCTGACATAGAATGCATTAGAAAAGCGAGGCCTTTGAAAAGAATAGATCTCGAGGCATTAAAATGATATTGTCCACCAGATTGTTTTGGAGAATGTTAACTTGGTATAGAATTCACATTACTTGAAAAGTTTTCATGTGGCTGACAATATGTATCAGGCTTTTTTTAAACCAATTTTTATTCCCTTCATGAAAAGTACTATGTCTCATCAAAGAGGTTCATACTTTATCACAGAGCCATCATTAGATGGTGAGTCACCATGTCCAATCTGACATGCCTACTGGTGGCACTTTACAGAGTTGGATTGGCAGAGAATTGGCAGCAGTACACCCATCTTTCTGCTTCACCTCTGTGTTTGAGAATGACAAGTAATGTGAGAGTAGCTAAAGAGATGAGGGATTACAAGGGGTAGACAATTGATAAGAGCAATAAAACTATTGTCACTGAAACCACTGCAGAATTACAGGTTCAAGAAAAGGATAGGTGATATGATATGATATGACATGATATGATTTGAAGACAGGTTCAACTGAGGCATTCAAGAGGGAATTATTTGAAAAGGAAGAATGTGCAGGACCACGGGGCAGAATTTCCCAGTCAACATATAAAATGACGCGAGATGACGTTGGGCAGAACTCCTGCCATTTCAATTTTCAGGTCGGCAGGGGCTCAGCCGCATCAGCTGTGCACCCACTGACCTATTGAGGCCATTGGCAAACTCATTAACATCATTAATGGGCCTGCCCGTCCAACTTTAAGGTTGGGGGACAGGCCGGGAGCCCTGGTGGCCTTCAGAGAAAGCATGAAACCTCATCCATGGGCGGGATGAGGTTTCATGTAGGTTTTTAAAAATTTAATAAAGGTTTCACTAAAAGTGATGGACATGTCCCAACTCATGTGAAAGTGTCACTGAGGGGACATGTCAGGGAAATCTTATTTTTTATATTTAGCATCTTTATATTTGGAGCCGATCTCCCTGAGGCAGCACTTAGCCTCAGGGAGATGAGTGTGCTCTTTCACCTGCATGCACAGAAGAGCGTGCTCTTGGCTCAGGGAAGCCCCCCAACTGCCCGCACAGGGAGTGCATAGCACATCCTGGCAGACGTCACGCTGAGCGGGCCTTAATTGGCCTGCACACGCCAACTCCTGCACCACACCCCACCACCACCCCCCCCGCCCCCCCACCCCCACCCTCCACTCCCTCCCTCCCTCCCCCAAAGGGGGGGGTGGAAATTCTGCCCGGGCAGAAGGTAAGAGAGTGGCACTCGGTGAGTTGATCCTTCAGAGAGCCAGCACAGACACGCAGGCCGAATAGTCTCCTATAGTTCTATTTGAGGATATATTAGTCTTCATTGTGTGAATTGTTCAGCACTTGTGCTATCTTTTATGTTTATTCATTTTCAAATATTGATAAATTAGATGAGAAAAACAAAAAATATCAAGAAAAGAGAAAGAAAATATGTATTAGAAAGGCAACCTGAAAAAGCCAAACTGGAGTACAAATATGTGCATGTAGTCTCAATATATTACAGCATTTGGAAAACAAACATATTGCATCTTTCCCTACCTTACAACTATGACTGTACTTTATTGTGTATGGAGTACTTTGGAACATCCTAGAGTCATGAATAGTCAGACATAAATATAACTTCATTCTTCCTTTGTTTAGAGATAAGGTCAAGAATGAATGAAATGCAGTAATTCTTCAGCTAACGCTTTATAATGTGAGTTGTTTTGTACTTGGTATTCCTCAGTCATGTGCTCTCATCCTCACTTCCTATTGCTATACTTATGTCTGTCCATACAATGGACTGTTAACTAAGTCAGTGAATCTTCTCCTTCCTCAATGGCTAAGTATAGGCATTTTTTTCCCTTTACAATTATTAATTTTCTATATTTGTTGTCAAGAAATATGGAAAATGTATGGCACGCGCCAACTCCTGCACTCCCCCCCACCCCCATCAGGGGGGAATTTCTGCCCAGGGAGAAGGTAAGAGAGTGGCACTCGGTGAGTTGATCCTTCAGAGAGCCAGCACAGGCATGCAGGCCGAATGAGGACATTGTTATTCATCATTTTCCATATTTCAGTTATTTCCACAACTGAATTCCACCAATTTTATTATTATTTATTCACAGGATGTCGGTACAACTTGCAATTAAGGCCAGCATTTATTGTCATTGCCAACTACCCCGACAAGATAGTGGTGAGTCGCCTTCTTGAACTACTGCAGCTAGTTAGTGTACTGTAGGTACACCCACAGTGCTGTTAGGGAGGGAGTACCAAGATTTTGACACAGAAATGATGAAGGAATGATAATATAGTTCCAAGTCAAGATGACATGAGACCTGGAGGGAAACTTGGGTTATTTTTCCATGCACCTGCCGCCCTTGTTCTTCGAGGCAGTAGAGATCATGGATTGAAAGGTGCTGTTGAAACACCCTTTGTAAATTGCTGCAGTGCATCCTGTACACACTATAGCCATGGTGCATAGGTGGTGATGTGAGTGAATGTTTAAAATGGTGGATGGGATGCCAATTAAAAACAGGCTGCTTTGTCCTTCATGGTGTCGAGCTTCTTGAATATTGTTCATGCAAAACTAATCCAGGCAAGTGGACGATATTCATCATACTCCTGGCTTGTGTCTTGTAGATAGTGGAAATGGAAGAGACAGGAGGTGTGTTATACACTGCAAAACACCCGGCCGCTGACCTGCTCTTGTAGCCACTGTATTTATGTGACTGATCTGCTTGAGTTCCTGGCCTATACTGACCCACAGGAGGCTGATAGTGGGAGATTCACTGATAATAATGCCACTGAATGCCAAGGGGATATGTTAAGACTCAATTTTCTTGAAGATGGCCTGGCAATTGTGCAGTGTGAAGATTATTTGCCACTTATCAGCTCAAGCCTGAATGTTGTCCTGGTATTGCTGCATGTGGACGTGGAGTGCCTCACTTTCTGAGGAGTTGTGTTTTCTGAGTAGTATTGAACACTGTGCAATCATCTGCAAACATCCCCACTTCTGACCTTATGATTCAGAAAAAGTCATTGATAAAGCAACTGAAGATGGCTGGGCAAAGAACACAATACTAAGGTACTTCTGCAACAATGTCCTGGGCTGAGCTGATTTGTCTCCAACAATCACAACCATCTTCCTTTGACCTAGGTGTGATTCCAACCAGTGGAGAGTTTTCCCACAATTCCCACTGGTGTAAATTTTGCTAAGGTTCCTTGATGCCACGCTCAGTCAACCTAACCTCTGGAATTCAATTAATTTAACCATGCTTGGACCAAGAGCTAGAATGACGTCTGGAGACAAGTGGCATTGACAGAACTCTGAGCATTGGTGAGCAGGTTATTGGCAGTAAATGCTGCTTGAAAGCACTGTCATTGGACCCTTCCATCACTTTGCTGATGACTGGTGGTGGGCTGATCAGGCAGTAATTGGCTAGATTTGATTTTGTGGTTTAGGCATATCTGGGCAATTTTCCACTTTGTCAGGTATATGCCAATGTAATAGCTGTCCTAGAATGGTTTGTTTTTTTTCCCTTTTGTTTCTTGTTTTCTTTTAACTTTGCATTCAGATGGCTGTTATCCAGCCATTCACACTTGATTTAGATGTATCTTTTATTTCTTCACTTTGTTTCTTCACTTTGCCCATTACCAGTCCCTTTGCCTTTTATACTATGAATACTTTTGCCATTTAATTCCTCCTGCCTTCCATCCTATCACAGAATATCCTTACTGTTCCTCTTCCTTTCTGCCCCCTTTCACTGACACAAACCCTATTAGCATTGAGAGAGAGGAGGTATTAGTGGGTTTAGCAGGCTTAAAAGTGGCCCAGATGAGATGTATCCCAGACTGCTGTGCAAGGCAAGGGAGGAGATTGCAGGGGCTGTGACATTAATTTTCAAATCCTCTCTAGCCACAGGAGAAATGCCAGAGGACTGGAGGACAGCTAATGTGGTACCATTATTCAAGAAGGGCGGTACAGATAAACCAGGGAACTATAGACCAGTTAGACTAACGTCAGTGATCGGGAAACTTTTGGAAGAAACTCTGAGGGGCAGAATTAATCTCCATTTGGAGAGGCAGGGATTAATCAATGATTGTCAGCATGGCTTTGTCGGGGGACATCATGTCTAACAAATTTGTTTGAATTTTTCAAGGAGAGGACTAGGTGTGTAGATGAGGGTAGTGCAGTTGATGTAGCCTACATGGACTTCATTAAGGCTTTTGACAAGGTCTTGCATGGGAGACTGGTCAAGAAGGTAAGAGCCCATGGGATCCTGAACAATTTGGCAAATTGGATCCAAAATTGGCTTAGTGGCAGGAGGCAGAAGGTGATGGTCGAAGGTTGTTTTTATGACTGGAAGCCTGTGTCCAGTGGCATACCACAGAGTTCAGTACAGGGTCCCTTGCTGTTTGTAGTATACATTAAATGATCTAGACATGAATGTAGGAGATATGATCAGTAAATTCGCAGATGACATGGAAATTCGTTATGTGATAAATAGCGAGGGGGAAAGCCTTCGATTACAGGACGATATAGAAGGGCTGATCAGATGAGCAGAACCATGGCATATGGAATTTAATCCTGAAAAGTGTGAGGTGGTGCACATGGGCAGCACAAACAAGGCATGGGAATACACGATGAATGGTAGGACCCTAAGAAGTACAGAGGATCAGAGAGACCTTGGTGTGCATGTCCATAGATTCTTGAAGGCAGCGGGACAGGTAGATAAGGTATTTAAGAAGGCATATGCGATACTTGTCTTTATTAGTCGAGGCATTGAATACAAGAGCAGGGAGGTTATGATGGAGCTGTATAAGATGCTAGCTAGGCCACATCTGGAGTACTGAGTACAGTTCTAGTTGCTACACTATAGGAATGATGTGATTGCACTAGAGAGGGTGCAGAGGAGATTCACCAGGATGTTGCCTGGGCTGGAGTGTTTCAACTATGAAGACAGACTGGATAGGCTAGGGTTGTTTTCCCTAGAGCAGAGAATGCTGAGGGGTGACCTGATTGAGGTGTACAAAATTATAAGGGGCATAGATAGGGTGGATAGGAAGAAACTATTCCCCTTAGTGAACCAGGGGGCATAGATTTAAGGTAAGGGGCAGGAGGCTTAGAGGGGATTTGAGAAAAAATGTTTTCACCCAGCGGGTGGGGGATATCCAGAACTCACTGCCTGAAAGGGTGGTAGAGGCAGGAACCGTCACAACATTTACAAAGTATTTAGATGAACACTTGAAGCACCATAGCACACAAGACTACGGGCCAAGTGCTGGAAAATGGGATTAGAGTAGACAGGGGCTTGATGACCGCTGCGGGCACGATGGGCCAAAGGGCCTCTTTCCGTGCTTTAAAACTCTCTGACTCTATATTTCCAACTTTCCTCAGTTCTGATGAAAGGCCATCAACTTGAAATTTTAACTCATTTTTTCTCAATCTTCACAGATGCCACCTGATCAGCTGAGTATTTCAACATTTTCTGTCTTTCCAAGATCTGCAGTATTTTGTTTTCGTACGCATTGGATGAGAACTGTCTCCGATTAGTGAATTTCCCATTTTGCTCACTTATTTTAGTGGAGCTGCAGCATGGCGAATAAGAGAACGACAGGCAGAGAGGCAGATGCTGTTGTGGGGTGGGAAGAAAGGGGAGGGTGAGAGACCATCATGGGGATTTGGTTCATAGGAAGACATAGAAACGGACCCTAGTTAGTGAAAAAGAGAAAGATTAACTTTGTTGGACAGAAGATGAAAAGAGAAAGGGTCAGGTAACCTGTTGAGATGTTGTTAGGAGGAGCGAGAAAGTCCCTGATGAGGATAGTTGAGAATGAGTGAGATGGCTAGATATTAGTTTAGCTCCACTCTCAAGCTCAAACCAGGCAATACATTTAGAGGGAATGTCAGAATCCATTGACTCGAAGCTCATCTGAAATTAGACCTCGGGTCTCATCCCGCCAAGTTACAATCAGTGGGGCAGATGTCTCTCTTAGTTAGGTCCCATTACAGTACTGGAAGAGGCCCTCAGGTAGGTCCTGGGAGGTGGGAGGGAAGGAGAATGATCAGGGAGGGTGGTGAGTTCAGGTCAACAGAGTCCCTCAGGAATGCTTTGGAGCCAGGAAGAACACTCCTGCTTGCCCTGGCTCCTCATGAAGGTAAGTTAAATAGAAGAAACCTACCTTTTTGTTGGCAGCCTTCAGCAATCCCTGAAAGGTATCAAGTTTTCAGAATAAATTTAAATATCTAAAATCTGACTTTTAAAGGATACAAATGTCTACACATCAGCTAAACAACATTTCCTTCAGCACTAGGTTATAAATAGCTCATAGAAAAGAAACAAAATTAAACCACAGTTGATCATTATTATTAAAAAATAAATACTTTCCAAAATGAGAAAACTGGTTACTTAGCTCTACTAGAATATCTAATGATTATTATTGCTCTGCCAACACTGGTACTAACTTTAATGCCAGATCTAAGTGCTTTTAGAAAAATAAATGTTTGAGTGTTGAGTCATGAAAAGCCCTAGAATTTTATTGCAAAGTTGAATATCTTGCCTGGGCAGGGAGCCAATACACCCAACAGGATTAAAACTATGAAAGATGCCTCAGTGTTCAGGGAAACTCCGTAAAAGTTACTGATGATTAGAGCAATTTAAAGTAATTTAACAGTGACAGCCTTCTAACTGTGTTTATATTCCCCAGGTATCATCTTGAATTTTTAGTATGTTTGCTAATGGTGTACTACACTAATTGATTGATTTTTAAAAATCTTGTCTTTGGTTTAACGCTTAAACCTGGTAGGGTTCAAAGTTTACAGTCCCTTTGCATTTAACACTTTAGAATGTTACTTGTACTTTACCTGTGATGAAATATAAATTAGATAATAATGAAAGGATCACTGTATTTTTCTATCTCTGGGCAAATATTAGATACAATAATAAGTTTTGTTTCTTAACTGAGATGTCAAATAAATGCACACAAGTACATCCAAACTGAAATTTCAAAATTGTTCAGAATGGAGATTTCTCTTTATTCTTCTATCATCAATGAGAACTTTGGAGCTTTCAGTTATGCATATCACCTTCATGGACTATGGAGCAAGAATCTGAGATGTGTGATGCGAGTCTTACTTTGGTGTCACATTATTGTTCCATCAATGTAATGCTCTTTAAACTGAGAGTCTGAAATACATTGAGGGTTTGCTATGTTTGGGAGCTTGTTTTGCTTTCAATGCCACTAATGGTCCATATCATCTAGTGGATAAAAGATGTTAAAGTGAATGTGACTTTTTCCTGTTTTCTCAGGTGGTATTTACTTTGTCGACTCATCTGTGGCCCAGTGCTCTTTTCGTTGTTAACTGACCTTCAGCTATACTTGGAATGTACATCAGCTATTCTATCCCCTGCACTATTGTGTTTAAATCTATTGACAACTTGGCCACTAATCCAACAGTCAGGCAGGAGAACTCCAATAATAAACAGCATCTTCTTTCTATTCTCAAACCTTTGAATTCAGTATCTTTCATTTAACAATACTCTAATGTCTGCTGCAAAGACACCCCCATGATAAAATATGCTGTTTCGGGAAAAGATGTAAATAACACTTAGTGGAAAGACTGTTGGTTTAACATTTCTCAGAGATTTGTTTTACAGAGTAAACTTTTAAGCTTTTCATCTTGTTTAAGAAATTAATTGAAACAGGTGGATCTGAAATATCAGGGGGAGACCAGGTGAACCCTCAGTGAAGTGATGGAACCCCAATCACAATTGCAAGGTATTTCAGAAGAGGTTCTCCCTACCAGCAGCCTAAACTACGGCAGATTCAAAGGGGCAACCAGAGGTCTTATTCTACCAGAGCTCAGCCACAAAGCGAAGAATCCCCCACCCGATGTGTCTTTACTTTCAATTTTTTTGTGTATAGGCTATAATGTTAAATTGGTGTTACATTATGTTACTTTTTAAAGTGCAATCACAGGAGTCTTCAACTTCACTCTTTCTAGAAGCTTGGATATGTATGGGATGAACTTAAAGTGGAACACACAAGTGAGAAGCCAGTTAGAAAGCACCTGAAAGGATGCTGTTCTACTTGCAAAGCAACTGGTTAACTGGTATAAATAGGGCATTGTGAGCCTTTGCAGGTGTGAAAATGGAGTAACTTTGCAGGAAGTACAAAGCAATACAGTCAAGGTCTGCCACCCATAACAGTAAACGGCCACCTGAATGACAAATGAGTGAGCAACTGATCTTCTAAGGCCTCAGACCTACTCTAAGGGTGGGATTTAATGCCCAATGGCAGCAAGTTTGGAGGTGGGGGGGAGGGAACTTTATCAGGCGGGAGGGTGCCACATGGGGACTCCACTGCCTTCCTGCCTCTGCCTGATTAAGTCCGGGGCAGGAAGGCTCATGGATGGCCTTCCCACACATATGCTAACTGAGGCCCTTAAGTGGGTAATTAATACCCACTTAAGGACTTCAACCCACCGCCGCTGGTATTCAATCAGCAGCAGGTGGGACAATTGCCACACACGAAGCCCAAAAAGCAAACCCTAACAGATTTGCTTGCAGTCCCCCAGGAGGGGATCCCTCATAATCAGGCACTCCGAGCCTGATAGAGGAAGCCAGCATAGGGAATAGGGGCCTGCTGAGAGCAGATCCCTGCCCTTGCCTCCAACTACTGTCCCCACTCAACTGCAATCCCCACCCCGTGATCCCCACCCAGCCTTCACTCACCTTGGCCTCTGGTGGAAGTATTATCAGCAGTTGCCACTGCTCCTGATGGTGCTGCCCATAATAGAGAGCTGCCAGCCTCTGTTTGGTTTGCTGTAGTTGGTGGGATGGGGTGGGGGCAGGGGGGGCGGTGTGGTGGGTGGGGGGATTTCTACCTCCAGAGTCCTTAATTCTAGAAAAGACCCAGTGGTGGCCACTCTGTACAGGTGGGCCTTCCCCAGCGGATAAAACGTGGTGCTCACGCCAACACTCCAGCTGGTGGACAAAGCCCCTGTGACCTAGAGTAAACGCTGCTCTAAGAGCAAAAATAGCACAACATATTAGATGATTTGCCACAAAGTATTGGTGCAGCAGCATGCCGTAGCTAAATCACAGCAAGGAAAGGGGAGTGTCTTTCATGATCTCAGGACATCATAAAGTACTTCACCAGCGAAACAAAGCTTCCTGCTGTTGCAATGTAGGGAAATACAGCCGTCAATAGGGCTACAACCAACTCATGGAAACAGCAATGAGGTAATTAAACAGATTATATGTTTTCCTGGGGATGTTTCATGAATAACATTTCCCCAGAGCACCAGGGGAACTTGCTTACTCTATTTTGAATACTGCCATGGAATCTTTCACATCCAACTGAGAGTGTAGAAAGGGACAGCAATGTAATGTTTCCACAGTGCTGTGCTGAAGACCAAATGTCGGGACATAATTTGTTGTGGCATAGCAAGTTGATGAAGGTTTGAGCTGAGAACAGCGCAATGAGGGAAAGTGGGGATCTGGGACCTAAATAAACGGGGTAATGAATTGCTTTATTCTATGTCTAATCTGAACCAGCCCTAGAGTTTCTCTCTGTCTGTCCCACCAAATATTTAATAATCTTAAGCACCTCAATTAGATCATCCCTCATTTATCAATATTCAAGGGAATACAGGTCTAGCCTATAAGCATGTCTTTATGATTTAATCCTTTTAACGCCAGTATCATTTTGGAGAATCTGCACTGCACCCTCTTCAAAGCCAATATATCTTTCCTGTGATGTAGTATGCAGAGCTGAAAGCAGTGCGCCAGACAAAGGACAGAATCGCCCCAGATTTGCACAAAGTATGGGAGCGGGTGGGAAAAGGACGTTTTACCTGCCAGCCGCAATGGTGAGTTTTTGCACTATACCATCCCACTCCCGGCTCATTAAAAGCGCATTCCCAGGAAACACGCCGGATCACTGACAGGACAGCCTTTGATTTGCCTGCCCCACCGTCACCTCAGGCATTCAGTAATCTGGGTACCATATTTAAACAGAGCTAGCACTCGCTCAGGGATCGGAAGCTGCTGCAAAGATATGGTAGCCAAAGGAAGGAAACATGCTGCTCCCACATTTAGCGACGTTTCCCTTGGGCACCAAATGGAAGCAGTGGAGGCCTGCCATGAAGTATATTACCCCCATTCTGGGTGAAGACCAGCAACCAAGGTCACCAATACAGCATGGGAGGCAGTGGCAGCACTGGTCACCACCAAGGCCCTGCAAAACAGGACAGCCACCCAGTGCCTAAAGAGGATGAATGATCTTCTCCGTTCCACCAGGGTAAGCCTCTCTTCTCATCGCTCTCAACTCACACACTCACAAACCCATCACACATCCACAGGGACCTCACTCACTGCTGGTTCAAGGGAAATCACCATTCACTCTCCCACACACACATTCAGGTGAAACGGACACCATTGGCATCGGGTGTGCTTGGTGGCATGAGCAGACAATATGGTGAGGAGACCAAATATCGGTTTCATCACGTTGTGAAACCAGTTTGCGATCTGCCATCGAATGTCAGGAAACTCAGTGTAATACATCTGCATATCATTATAAGGCCTGCTCACCAGAATCATCCCCGCCCTGCTTGATGGTCCACTTGTGATTTCACGCTGACATGTTTCACAACAGCATATATAAGGCGTGCACTTGGCGGGTTGCACTTTAAGGAGAGCACAGAGGTGAGTGCACAGTAATGTTGTGCAGCACTTGCCTGGTTTGCCTGTTGGATTTCAAAGGACTTCAAGGTTGAGGTATGTTGGAGACATGGGGGCAAGGGCTGCCCTGTAGCTGAGGGACATTTGAGGGGTTGGCAAGGGCTGCCCTGGTGTTGAAGGTAGTGCACAAGCACATGCGGGGGGGGAGGAAGCGGTCACGCATTAGGGAAACCTTATATAAGGTGACAATTCCTCTGCAGCTGAGACAGCTCAGGTGCAGCCACATTGACATGTGTGGAGTCGGGCCACTAGCGTATCTACCCACTTAAGCAACACAGACACATGAAAGCGCCACCAAGTGCTCCAGGGCTTTTCACCCCTTGTGCACAGACTACAAACTATTGAGCATTTTAGTGGATTGTAGAACAGTTGGACGACTGAGCACATTGTACAATCTCCTTGCTAAGGCTGGCCATGGAGCAGTCACTGGTGGAGGTGCTCACAGCCCCTTGCAATGTCATCTTCCCAGTTTGGACCAGTCTTCCCCATGGTTCAAGCTAACAGTGCAGCCTTGCAGTGTGGGTTAGGAGAATGTCTGTGCCTGAGCTGAGAGCACAACATGCAGTCCAGTGGGCAAAGTGGGATGGAGGTTGTTGGGATTTTGGGCAGCCATGCAGCACACTAAACTCCAACCATCCAAGTGGCAGCCAGCTCTCTCCGTGGTGTTAAATGGCCTTCAGACTTAACCAAGAGAGATTCTTAGTATACCAAAGTTAACCCACGTGACTCTCTCTTTCATGGAGCCTGGTGAACCAGTTGTATACCTCATGGCCTATGGAGATCGGAGACAACGGAGAAAAGAATGACAGAGGCGCCTGGCTCTGCAGATGGAGGAGCAGCACCCTCAAGGAGAAGGGGTGGCTGGAGCTCTCGCACACGCTGCTGAAGAGCCACAGTGATCCATCATTGGTCGGTCCCTAGCTAGACCCAGGGCCTATTGATGCTGCCTTTCATTCCTACAGATAACCGACAACCAGTGTCGCTGAAGACTGCATATGTCTAGGGAACTGGTCAGTCACATCTGCCAGCTGCTGCAGGGTTTGGCACCATGGGAATACGGAGGGCATCCACAACCAGTGGCAATGAAAGTGACCGCGGCACTCAAATTCTATACCAGTGGCTCCTTTCAGGGTTCCACAGGTGACCTTTGTGAGATATCACAAGCCTCCATCCACAAATGCATCCATGACTTGCCCAATTCTCAGGTTTCCCACAGATACAGGGTGCCATCAACTGCACTCATGTGGCGCTCAGACCTCCTTTGCAACAAGGGATCAACTATATCTACCACAAGGGCTTCCATTCAATGATTGTGCAGCTGGTGTGCGACCACCACAAACACATCCTGCAGGTCTGTGCATGGTTTCCAGGGAGTGTGCACAACTCCTACATTCTCAGTCGGTCACAGATCCCTGACGCCTTCCAGGGTCCACAGAGGCTGCAGGGTTGGCTCCTCGGGGACAAGGGCTACCCACAGAGGCCGTGGCTGTTGACGCTCATGCGGCGGCCTCAGACTGCAGCAGAGTGACGGTATAATGAAGCTCATGTTGCAACTCACAACTTGATGGAACAAACCGTTGGGATGCTGAAAATGAGGTTCCAGTGCCTGGACCGGTTTGGTGAAGCCCTGCAATATAGTCTGCAGAGGGTGTCATGCATCATTGTTGCCTGCTGTGCCCTTTACAACCTAGCGCTGCAACGGGGAGATGAGCTGGCTGAGGAGGAGGTGCAGGAGCGAGAGGTCTCCTCCAATGAGGAGGACGTCGACAGTGTAGGGGGTGAGGAGGTCCTCAAAGGCTACGATGACGGTGATGAGGCCATCACACTGGCCAGACAAGGCAGGTGCACTCAGGAGGCCCTCATAGCTGCCAGGCTTGTGGATGATGATGACGCCACGGATTCTCACATTGCAACTCTGGATTTGGTCATGTCACAGTTGCTGGAGCTGCAAAGGCAAGTTCAGGAACATCAGGAAGGAATATTGGCTACACTCCTCAGATTGCAAGGTATGACGGAGGAGTTTGTCCACCCTCAGACTGAGGTGATAGCGCCAGCATGCCGACACACTGAGGTTAATACTGATAGGATGGCGGCCGCCATGGAGACCTTGGTCCAGGACATTGGTCCTGCATTGCTGCATGGGCTGAACTCCATCACTGACGCCATAGTTGACATCCAATAGTATTAACACATGAGGGGTGCGGGGCAGCTCGATATCACTGGGCCAAAATCCTGGAACTCCCTCCATAACAGCACTGTGGGTGTACCTACACCACATGGACTGCAGCGGTTCAACAAGGCAGCTCACCACCACCTTCTCAAGGAAAATTAGGGATGGCCAATAAATGTTGGCCCAGCTAACGATGCCAACATCCCATAAATTAATTTTAAAGAAAACTCCAGCTTTCCCTTCTCCTCAAGGAGTCAGCCAGGGGCCCTCAGGCACCCATAGGGAGGAGGTTCAGCAGATGTACACCTCGGGGCTATCCACCCAGGTGACTCTGGGAGTGCCCAGCCCATCCAAGTCCCCCCTTCCTGTAACCTCAGTAGCTCCGGCTCCACAGGCCAAAGAGGATGCCACTGCCACATAGCAGGACCCTGAAAGTAGTCCAGGGTCTTCCAGGTCTTGGGCTCCCAGAGGACACCCATCAAGGTCACCACAGACTGGGCGTAGCAGTCAGCAGGCTGCCTCCACTTCTGCTGTGGATGGCAGGGGAGCACCAAGACGTAGTGGCAGGGTTGGGAAGGTTAAGAAGATGTAACTCTTTCGAGTACAAACCTGTTTCCATTTGTTTCAGATGAAGTTACATTGTTTCATAGTTTGCCATTGTGAGATTTGAACTCTTGATCTTGGGGTTATAAACCCAGTACCATAACCACTTGGCTATTTAGGCCAAGCACAGCATGGGCAGGGATGTTAATCACTTGTACTTAATGTTCAATATTGTAAATAAACTCCCAAGAATGTCTCCTTGTCTATGGCTGCTTGTTATGATGTCACTCAGATGTGAAACTTTGGTTCCTGCACTAGATAAAGGTGTCTCAGTCCAGGGCCTCTTCCCTGTGCAGTATGTAACCTTCAGATCAAAGTAATGGTCTGGCTTCAGATTCCCGGGACACATTACTGATGCCTGTACCTCGATGGTGCTTGTCATTGCTGCCAGAATATTATAGGCAGGTGTCACAGAGTTCTGTCATTCTCTCTGTGTGCTCTCAGCACCTTTGAGGTGGGGCTGGACCCACATCTCTTCAGCATCTGTGACCAGTGAGGCTGTGCTCCTGAAGAGGCCAGGTGCTGAAGGCGGACAAAGGATCAGGTGCATTTAAAGGTTGTATTCCATGGTATGACCCTGATCACTGAGCTCAAGTGAGCTGTCCTCAGCCAGACAGGAGTCAGACATTCACAGATGCAAGGTGGAGATGTCGGGACTGTCCTCACTGTATCTTGTCATCATCCTCCATGAATCTTGCGTCTATGAGGGGCTTCCAAGCACCCCTTCCTCATCTGGCCAGTGCGAGGGCCTCATCGCCGACATCCTCACCTTCAAGGACCTTATCATCATCATCCCCTTCCACGTCCTCCTCATCAGAGGATACATGCAGCTCCTCCATCTCCTCCTCAGCCAGATCCTCCCCCCTTTGCCGCACCGGGTTGTGGAGCATGCAGCAAGCGACAACGATGTGCAACACCCTCTGGAGATTGTATTGCATTGTTCCACCAGACCTGTTTAGACACCGGAACCTCATTTTCAAAACGCCTTTCATTTACTCCACCAAAGTTCAGGTTGCAGCATGAGCTTCGTTGTACCTTCACTCTGCTGCAGTCTGAAGCCACCGCAGGGGCGTCATTAGCCACATCCATGTCGCTAGCCATGTCCACAAGCAGCCAACCATGCAACCATTTTGGACTGTGGAAGATGTCAGGGATCTGAGACCTGCTAACGATGTAGAAGTCATGGACACTCCCTGGGATTTGTGTGCAGACCTGCAAGATGTGTTTGTGGTGGTCACACATTCAGCGAGTGGAAGCCCTTGGCGTTAATATAATTGACTTCTTGTTACCAAGGAGATCTAAGTGCTATGTGAATGCAGTCAATGGCACCCTGCGCCTGTGGAAAACCTGAGATCCGCTTAAATCCCAGCGCTCTTGCTTCCTGGCTTTCCTGATCCCAGGAAAAATGCACAAAGTTCTGTGCCTTTGCGAAGATGGCGCCTGTGACCCCCCCGGATACACTTGTGTGTGGAGGCTTATGAGATCCAGCACAGGTCACCTGTGGAGCCATGGAAGGAGCCAATGGTGTAAAAGTTGAGTGCCACAGTCACTTTCACGGCCACTGACAGTTGTTGCCCTCCATGCCCCTGTGACGCCAAATCCTGCAGCAGGCGGCATAAGTGACCGATCAGTTCCCCAGACATGTGCAGTCTTTGGCAACACTGTTCTCAGTCAACTGTAGGAATGAGAGGCATCGTCTACAGACCCTAGGTCCAACGAGATGCCTACAAGTGATGGCTCGCTGTGGATCTTCAGCTGCGTGAGCAGCAGGACCTACCACCCCTTCATCTTGAGGGAGATGCTCCCTCCATTGCTGAGCCAGGTGCCTTCGCCGCACTCTACTTCATCTTTTCTGCTCCCTGTAAGCCATGAGACATACCACTAAATCACCAGGTTCCATAATCCTAATGTTCTCCTCCTGCAGGAGGAGAAGTAGTAAGCATTGGCTTACTACGAACCCCTTTTGGTTAAGTCTGAAGGCCCTTTCACACATGCCGGAGAGTGCTGGCCACCACTTGGATGGCCAGAGTGTCGTGCGTTCATTGGCTGTCCGAAAACCCACCCACCTCGACCCCACTCCACTTGACCAATTGGCAGCAGCTTCGGCAGCTGCATGCTATGCTCTCAGCTCAGGTGCAGGCATTCTCCTAACCCGCACTCCTAAGCTGCACTGTTAACTTGCATCATAATGGATATTGGTCCAAACCTGAATAAAAATATTGCAAGTAGCTGTGAGCGCCTACACCAGTGACTGCACCATGGCCAGCTTTCGCAAGAGGATTGTACAATATGCCCAGTCGGCCATTTGCTCTTGCCCCACAAAACACACGTTAGTTTGCAGTCTGAGGGGCGAAAAGTCCAGGAGCACTTGGTGGCACTTTCATGCCTTTGCATTGCTTGAGTGGGCAATAAGTTCAGAGGCCTGACTCCAAGCATGTCAATGGGGCTGTAGCTGAACAGTCTCAACTGCCAAAGAATGATCACTTTTGGCAAGCTTTTCCAAGTGCATGACTGCTTCCCTCACCCACCCACACCCACATCCCCAAAATGTGCTTGAGTATTTCCCTCAGTCTGTCTGTGCTGCTGTGCACCACCCGACCACCACCCTCAACCCCCTTCCCCACATTCCCCAGGTCTGACCCACACTGGAGCCCTGGCCCCAGAACCATATTGAGAGCCAAACGAGAGAAAGCAACCTGCCTGTGCCCCCTGTGAATGCATGGCACCAGGTCCTTGATGTCCTATGGGCAATGCTTGCAAGGGCTGCTCAAGGTTGTGTGCACTCATCTCCGAGTTCCCCTCAAAAGTTCCCAAAGTTCAGGTCGCCAGGTGCAAGCCTTTTAATGGCAGTCATGAAAAACGCCATTCTGAAGGCAGGCTGACATGAGCAGTAAATTTGACATGGGGGGATGATTCCGGTAAGCAGGGTTTATAATGAGATGCAAATCTATTAAAATGTTGTTCCCGACATGTGGCGGTGGTGGGAAATGCGGTCAGCCATTGACAGGTGGAGTGGACAGTCGTAAACTAGTTTCACGACAGTGTAAAACCGATTTTTAACCTTCTCGCCATATTGTTCCCCCGCTCCCCCACCCCCGCCCACCATGACACCTGATGCCAGAGGGGCCGGAAAATTCTGGCCATAGTCTAATCAGAAGTTTGTACTTCTGTAGCATAACCTCTGTCCCTTTGTACTGCAGCCTCCTTTAGTCACAGCCTTTGAAATTATTTCTTGTACCTCCATCTCACTGCCCCTCCACAATTCCTAGCTCCTCACCATGTAGAAAACACCTTGATCGATCTTCTTTCGCTCCAAGATGAATAACTATGTAAGGGTTTATTGTAAAGCATTCCCAAAACTGTCCCTTCAACTGCTCCGGTGTATTCCAAATATCAGGATTGTTCTTCAAGTGTGCAAATTGTCTGTTTAATGATGTTCTTGGCAACCAAATGCCTCTCCCTTGTCTGTTGTTCGGGAATATGGAAATTGCCGAATAATGCCATGAGCCAAACATGTGACCTCCAAGTGTGTAACTTATATCTCCTCCACGTCTGTAATGCATATCTCCTCCAAGTGGGTAACCCATATCTTTCCCAAAGTATGTAACCATATCTCTTCCATGTGTATAACCCATATCTCCTCTAGGGTTAAACCTATACCGCCCCCTGCACCCCCCCCACCTCCCTGGCGGCTAACCCATAGGGCCAGTTAGCTCACTTGGCTAGATGGCTAGCATGTAGTTCAGAGCTAATGCCAACAGCGCAGGTTTGCTTCCCATTCTGGCTGAGATAGAACCCGCAACCTGCCTTCTCACCCTGTCTCTGAGATTTGCCAACAGCAAATCACTACTGACAAAACTGCCAAGAAAATGGCTCAGGATGAAGCGCCAAGGACCTGCCTTTGGGCAGAGCACGCACAATGATGATAATGTATACCCCATATTTTTCCAAGGTGTACAACCGATATCCCCTCCAAATGGGTAACCTATATCTCTAGGAAACAAAGGGCTGAAGATTTCCAGCCTTGTGGTGATGGTCTTGGAGGTGGGGAAGCTGGGAATATAGCAAGGCGCTGGGTTGGGACGCTCCCCAGTGCATTCTCACCATCAGGGAACTTTCCCAGGGCTGACCTGGAAAATGGATTGGCTGCTCAGTGAACAGAGGGTAGGCAATTTGCATATTTATAAAGCCCAAATAAAAGCTATTTGGAGGACTCACCTGCATTTTTCTGATAGTGGAGCAGCCCCTTTCCACATGGGAGGTCACCAATACCATGCCTTTCTGCAGCAGGCAAGGGGGCCATTAAAGTTCCATGGCCTGAAGAGGGAGCCGCAGGCAGCAAAGGCCGCACCCAAATGCTGCCATTGAAGGTGTTTCCTCTCCGCTCTGAGAGGCCTGTCTGATTGGCCCTTGTGGATTTTTAGCTTAAATGTATTCCTCCGGGTTACCTCAGTGACATTTAGGTGCCTTCGCATTCTAAGACCTGCCTCAGCAATGTCCAACTCTCTTGGTGGGGCTGCCAAGGCTCCAGAGATGTGGCTTTCTGATTGGGCCGGCAGCATCGGAAGACTGGCCACCAACCTTAATAGGATGATGAGCAGGGAGACAGGCAATTAGGAGGCCACCTCCTGGAAAATAGCTCCGCTGATCTGTCTCCCCACAAGTACAGGTTGGGGACCCCCATTTTGCCCTGACTTCGAGGTCCCAAAACTCCTGGGAAAATCCTGTCCCAACTGTCCAAACTGACTCTGAAGTCAGCGGGAAGCCCATGATTTGTTCAAGATCAATCATCATGGACACTCACTGGAAACTGTACATTGACACCCATCATGGTTTGAATGATTGTCACATCATGTTGATCTGAGGAACCATATAGGGTGCTATTAGATAGTGCACAGGTAGTGGCTAGTCACAAACACTGTTGTCATTTCTCTGTGCCTTGGGAATATATCTTAGAAATTGGATACCTGTCAACCTCTCTTGCTGCAGCATGCTAGTACTGATGTTAATGTGTTTACCAATATATTAGAACAAGGCATTATAATCTGGGTAACACCGGGTGAATTGTAAATTGGTGATCCTTGCCAATTGCCATTTCCTGCAAAGGATTTGGTTGTGCGAAATATTACAAATCATTATGGCTTCTCCACTGAGATGCAGCCACCTCATGTGCTTCTCCTTGGTGACATTGAGCTTTCTCTGTTTATTAACACACTGGTGTTCCTGGTGGTTCTGCTCCTAAATCTTCAAACTTTCTTGACTTTCATTTCCTGTTTGTTCTCCTCTTTGTTCAAAATGTATTGCAACTGGATTGAAGCAGTCAGTTGCTTTTTATATCTCCTTCTCTGCATTGTGCTGGATCTCTACCAAATCTCCCTGCTGTCCTATGTTACTTCTAGCTGAAACCATTAATATAATGTGGTCTGGAGGGCAAGTAGAAGCAAATCAACACATTGCCTTTAAGAAGTGCTAAATAAATATGAAACTATAATACTGTTAACATTGTGTCTTAATGTGCATTAAACTAATTCTGGCTGTTAATGCAAAAATTTGCTACTGCTCCATGAATGTTAAAATGCTAAGAGGGTTGGAAGTGAGTGCTAGCATTCACATCTTTAAGTCAGAAGGTGCAAAGTTCAAACTCCACTCCATACAGACCCAACAATTGGAGACTAAAATCTATAGCATCCAGCAGGATACTTGCTTTTGGGGATGTGGGTAGCAGTCCCCTCATCCAAGGGTTGTAGGACCTCAGAAATCCTGCTACCAAATAGAACCTGCTACCCTACGGTGATATAAATATGGTTACATCCATGGAAGAAGCATTTCTGTTAGACTTAAATCAGCCTGTGAATCCTTCCACTAAACTTGCAACCCAAGCATTGTGTGCACCTGCACGTAAACGGCCTAACATTGTTGGATAATGCGAGTGCATTCCATTCACCTAATTTACTGGCCTTCTGGGGGCATCTTTAATGTCACATTGAGGGAATCAGGGCCACTTCATAGGTGCTGGCAGGTCTGCTGGTTGCTCAGTGTGCACTGAGTATTTTAGCAGCTTGAAGGACTTGTACCTCAAGTCAGAGAAGGGGAAGGATCAGAGATGGCACAAGGGAGCTGGAAAGGTTGCCAACCTTTCAGGATTGGCCTGGGGTCTCCAAAAATTGAAGATCAAACTCCAGGATACTAATGTGTGCGACCCTTGCGAAAAATCATAGGGATGTCAAAAAATTGCTTTTTTTGTCATTTTCTTTGAACATTTCTCATTACCAGATATAAAAATATTGAAAATGAGTGAGAAAAAAAGGCTGTTTGGCTGACAGTCGAGTAACATCCAATTTGGTAATGAGTCTTCTTGCTTTCCGATTGGAGCAGGATGGCAGTATATCTTAAAGGTGGCTGGGTTGGCTGACAAATAGCTTGAGGCATGGTGACAAGTCAGGTGGTGAAACCTCCAGGAATACATTTAATCACAGTTGGCAACCAATCGTAGGTAGGAACAGGGACCACCTGTGTTGCTGAGCATAGCTGCTGGGGAAAATGGGGATTGTAGGCGCCTGAATGAAATTTTGAAGTTCAATCTTAAGTCAAATCTTTGATTGCCTGAAAAAACGTGAGGAAGGGGTCAAGCTACTTCTGGATAAACACAGACTGCATATTTTGTGCAATTATGAGTATGACATCCAATCACTTCTAAAAGTGATTGACACTTGTACACATCCAGCAAGTGCTGTAATTGTTTTTCAGGATATTTAAGGAAATGTAACTGCTTGAATATGAGAGTCATTTCAAAACCTCCAAGACATAATGTTCAGTTTAGCACAGCTCCTGTGGTGAAAAGAAATACAAGACGAAAAAAAAACACGGTGGGTAGATTTTCAACATGCCACCCATGCATAAAACAGACATTGCCGATCGGCCACTCATTGTAGACACTGTCCAGTTTGCATTTCCATTGATTTCAAGCTGAAAATCCATCCGTGGCAATAAAAATCATCTATTAAAAAAAACTGAGCATATAGATTGTGCTTTTTTACTGTTTTCCTTTCAAGGCACTCCGATAGATATACATTATTTACAAAAGGTAAATGAGCAAATAAATCAATTTGCTTAATGATTTAAACTTGGCCTCATATTATGATACTTTACTACTTGTCAAAAATGGGAGCGTTCCTACGAAAGTAGAGGATAATTCTAATTGCTAAAGTAATGAATGAAAAGGTTGTTATGCAATGCATTTATTGTTCTGGCACATTGAAAAACACTAAACTATTGATACAAACATAAAAACAAAGAGCAGGAGTAGGCCATTTGGCCCCTCGAGCCTGTTCCACCATTTAAAAGATTATGGCTGATCTGATAGTAATCTCAAATCTGCATTCTGCCTATCCCCAATAACCTATCAGCACCCACCCCCCACCCTTGCTTACCAAGAATCTATCCACCTCTGCCTTAAAAATATTTAAAGGCGTTGCTTCCACCACATTTTCAGGAAGAGAGTTCCAAAGACTCACAACCCTCTGAGAGAAAAAAAATTCACCTTATCTCCAGTTTAAATGGACAACCCTTTATTTTTGAACAATGACCCTAGTTCTATATTCTCTCACAAGAGGAAACATCCTCTCCACATCCACTCTGTCAAGACCTTTCAGGATCTTATATTTTTCAATCAAATCGCCTCTTACTCTTCTAAACTTCAGCAGATACAAGCCTGGCCTGTCCAACCTTTCCCCATAAGACAACCCACCCATCCCGGGTATTAGTCTGGTAAGCCTTCTCTAAACCGCTTCCAATGCATTTATATCCTTCCTTAAATGAGGTGGCCAATACTGGACACAATACTCCAGGTGTGGTCTCACTAGTGCTCTGTATAACTGAAGCATAACCTCCCTACTTTTGTATTCAATACCCCTCACAATAAATAACAACACTCTATTAGCTTTCCAAATTACTTGCTATATCTGATTACTAACCTTTTATGACTCATGCACTAAGACATCCAGGTCCTTCTGAATCTCAGAACTCTGCAAACTCTCACCACTTAGATAACATGCTTCTCTCTTATTCTTCCTGTCAAAATGGACAATTTCACATTTTCCCACTTTATACTCCATTTACCAGATCTTTGCCCACTCATTTAATCTATGTATATCTTTTATAGTCTTCTTATGTCCTCTTCACAGCTTTCTTTCTGACATATCTTTGTGTCATTACCAATTTTGGCAGCAATCCCATCCGTCCCTTCATCCAAGTTATTTATATAAATTGTAAACTGTTGAGGTCCCAGCATTGGTTCCTGTGGCACACCATTCGTTACATCAGGCCAACCTGAGAAAGACCCACTTATGCCTATCCTCTGCTTCCTGTTTTTTTTAATATTCATTCACAGGATATGGACTTCGTTGGCAGGGCCAGCATTGATTGCTGATCCCTAGTTGCCCTTGAGAAGGTGGTGGTGAACTGCCTTCTTGAACTGCTGCATTCCATGTGGTGTAGATATACCCACAGTGCTGTTAGGAAGGGAATATCAGGATTTTGACCAGTTGATAGGGAAGGAAGGGTGATATATCTCCAAGTCAGGATGGTGAGTGACTTGGAGGGGAACTTCCAGGTGGTGGTGTTCCCATCTATTTGCTGCCCTTGTCCTTCTAGATGGTAGTGGTCGTGGGTTTGGAAGTTGCTGTTGAAGGAGCCTTGGTGAATTCCTACAGTGCATCTTGTAGATGATATATACTGCTGCTACTGTGAGTCGGTGGTAGAGGGACTGAATGTTTGTGGATGTGATGCTAACCAAGCGGGTTGCTTTGTCCTGGATGATGTTAAGTTTCTTGAGTGTTGTGGGAGATGCACTCATCCAGGCAAGTGAAGAGTATTGCATCACACTGCTGATTTGTGCCTTATAGATGGTGGACAGGTTTTGGGGAATCGGGAGGTGAGTTACTCATCGCAAGATTCATAGCCTCTGACCTGTTCTTGTAGAAACAGTATTTATATGTCTAGTCCAGTTCAGTTTCTGGCCAATGGTAACCCCCAGGATGTTGATAGTGGGGGAATTCAGTGATGGTAATGCCATTGAGTGTCAAGGGACAATGGTTGGAATCTCTCTTGTTTGAGATGGTCATTGCCTGACACTTGTGTGGTGCGAATCTTACTTGCCACTTGTCAGACCAAGCCTGGATATTGTTCAGGTCTTGCTGCATTTGGACATGGACTGCTTCAGTATCTGAAGAGTTGTGAATGGTGCTGAACATTGTGCAAGCATCAGCGAACAAGCCCACTTCTGACCTTATGATGGAAGGAAGGTCATTGATGAAACAGCTGAAGATGGTTGGGCCAAGGACACTACCCTGAGGAACTCCTGCAGTGATGTCCTGGAGCTGAGATGACTGACCTCCAACAACCACAACCATCATCCTTTGTGCTAGGTATGGTTACAACCAGTGGAGAGTTTCCTCCCAATTCCCGTTGACTCCAGTTTTGCTCAAGCTCCTTGATGCCACACTCATTAGCCAGCCAAGCTTGTATGTATGCCAACATCATACCCCATATACAATGAGCTTTTATTTTCTGCAATAAACTTTGATGTGGCAGTTTATCAAATGTCTTCTGGAAATCTAAGTACAGTACATCCATTGGTTCCCCTTTATCCACAGCACATGTTACTTTATCGAAATACTCCAATAAGTTGGTTAAATATGATTTCCCTTTCACAAAACCACGGCCTAAATTTTCCGTTAGGCGGGCGGGCGGAGGTGAAGCTGACGCGGGCAGCCACAGACCTGATCGCTGGTGGCGATTGGGGCCGCACCGCCATTGTGCACTGACAGGCCAATTAAGGCTCGCCCAGCACATTTCCTGCTCCTGTGGAGAGCGGGAGTCTTAAATTTGTGGCGAGCGTGTACAGACCGCCAGGTCCAATGGCGACCCGGCAGTGTGTATAAAAAAAGGCCAGGCAGCCTCCTTTAGGCTGTTCACAATGACCAGCTACAGCTGTCACTGCAGGGGCTCTGCACAGCAGGCCAATGTAGAAGGAAGGCCAGAGGAGGAGGGCAGGCTGCAGGGTAGGCCAGCGGGGGGCCAATGTGCCCCTCGCTTTTCTGATGATTGCCTTGCTGCCATTGTGCAGGATGTGGCAGTACGGTGAGGGGTGCTGTTTCCCCAGGATGGGAGGTGGAGGCCCCCCCCCACATGACAAAGTGTGCCTGGGAGTAAGTGGCTGAGATGGTGAGCTCCCAGGATATGGTGCGCCGAACCTGGATCCAGTGCCGTAAGCGGTTCCATGATTTGTTGCACTCTGAAAGGGTGAGTACCATGTTGGGCATTTAACCCAGCATATAGTCTTAGCCTTTGAGGCCCCCCACCCCTCCCCCCGCCCCGCCACGTCTTAGTGTCTTGACTGCATTGACTCATGTTGGGCATTTGTCACACTCTGGGTGGTCAAGCAGATAGTGCCCATGCTTACGCCAGATTTAGTGGTTAATGAGAAGGTGGGTTCTCCCTGCACCATGTGTTGGTCTTAGTCGCACATGAGTAGTTTGGGAGCAACCTGCAGGAGATGCAGCTAGGCGCGTGCTCATAACTCCAACACATGTCCTATTCACGGTGATGAGATGGTGGAAGGGGAGCCTCAAAGTGTCGTGGCCATCTGGTGCCCTCAACGCCGCATTTAGTTGCGCCTCCTTGCCACAGGAGCTAAGACTGTGTGTTTCTGAAAGTGATGGATGCAGAATGTGTCCAAGGTGGCCGTTGGGGGCTGCTTGGGAGCAGCCGTACTACATTTTTGTGACCGATCACCAGTAGCGTGGACAGGAGGCACTGTAGGCCTCAGATGGGCCACTGTGGTTGGGGTGCAGCGTGCACGTGAAGAGTATATGAGCAATTAGCTCCAATAAATGGTCTTCTATGTTCAGCAGGAGAAAAATGTGCATAATGCACATGAACATTCGCACACTGGAGGTTGCCAGGCGCAGTTTGTCATCTTGACCCGTTTTGAACAGGAGGGCCTGGAGCTAGAAACCCACCAAGTGCTCAGGTCCACAGATGTTGGTGAGGCTGGGGTGGAACAGTCAGGTATTTGAGGCCCGCAGTCCCATCCGCTCTGTCTTTCCACCATCCAAAGCACTGATGATTGTTGCAACCGTCAACACAGCAACACTGCTCATTCACAGACTGATAGAGTCAGGCGTGGGGGTCATAGACAAATGTCCCTCGGCCCTTCGAAGATGCACATGTCCAGCACCTTCCAAAGTCATCTTATCCCATTTCTGACCACTATCTCCATGGCCTTGTATGCCATGGCATCACTACTGCACATCCAAATACATATTACATCTTAGGAGGGTTTGTGCCTCCACCACCCTTTCAGCCAGTGCATCCCACATTTCTCTATCCAAAAGTTCCTCATCACCGCACCTATCAACCTCACGCCCCTTACCATAAATAAATGCCACCAGGTTAGTCATCCCTTTGCCAAGGGAAAATGTTGCTTTCTTTCCACCCGATCTATGCCCCTCATAATGGTATGAAGCTCAATAATGTCACCAGTCAATTTCCTGTGCTCCACAGCAAATTTCACCAGTGTATGCTATGTTTCCTCATAACTCCAAATCTCCAGCCCAGCATGCATCCTGGTCACGAACCTCTGCACTCTCTCCACTCCAATGCCATCCCTCCCATAAAGCGCTGATCACAACTGAACGCAGAAGTGTTGATGTGGCCGCGACAGCATTTTCTGCACTTGCAACATGACCTCCCTGTTCCTACGTTCTATTCCTCAGCTAATAAAGGCAAGTAAGGCTCTTACCTTGTTAAACACCTTATGGTCATGTCCCACTGCCTTAACGGGCCTGTCGACATGCCCAGCAAGATCCCTCCAATCATCCTTACTTTCCACGGTCCTACCATTTCTTGTGTATTCCCATACCTTGTTTGTCCTGCCCAAGTGCATCACCTCACACTTATCCACATAAAATTCCATGTGGCATTCCTTAGGCCATCTGGCCAGCCCGTCTGTATCCGCCTGTAATGTTTGGGCCTCCTCCTGACTATTTGCCACCCCACCAATGTTCATCTCCTTAGGTTCTGGAAGGTTGAGCACATCATGAGCCTATGGTGAAAGGGATGAATTGTGATACTGAGTGCACACTAACTGATCCACTGTCCTTGTTGTTAATTTCAGCATCATCAGAACATGGCCACCAGGAGGAATTGCAAGTGCTCCCTCTCACACCTGAGGGGCCTGAACTGTTACCTGAATTGACACCATTTCTGCGAGGCAGGCACCAGTGCAGAGACTATCACCTTGGTGGGAATTGTTACATCAGCTAGTGTCCAGGGGCACAGTGGAGACAGCACTTCACAATCATTGGAGGAGATGGCAGAGACAGAGTGCTGATGGTGCCAGCAACCGGAGGACTGCAGGGGACCAGGCACATGTTGAGTCGGGCTGTGATGATGTGCCTCTGGAATCGTTCGCCACACAGCAGCTGCAGGAAAAGTGGCCGGGTGTGCAGGAGCATCTGGCAGTTTGCATGAGAACATGCTTCGCTTGGTCTCCATGGTGGAGGAATCCACGTGGAGCGTCAGTGATGCCATGAGCCTCATGTCAGAGCATCAGGTTTCCTCCATGGAGAGACTGGCGACTCTCATGGAGAGGGGCTTCCAGCAGAATAACCAGCTTCTCCTGGGGATACGTATGGACCTGCAAGCCCTCACAGCACCAATGGCTACATCTGGTCATTGGCAATGTGGGAGATGGTCTGGGCACCAAGTGTCCCAGCTCGGTGCCCATCCACCTACGGTGAGCAGGAAAGTCCTAAGCGACCTCACGTTGGTGCAGCAGCTGCCTGTCGTTTCTGTGGACTCCTTTCAGGGCATTCTGGATGATGGCAGCAGCTCCTCTGCCCCTCTGCCAGTGACCGTTGCATCCATTGAGGCTGCGACAACTGGGGAGATGCCATCTTTGGCACTGGCCACTCCCTCCCAGGTGGGGCCATCACGGACTCCACAGGCCAGAAGGTGTGTGCCAAGGTCATCGAGGCCAACAGGACAGCAGAATCAGCAGGCTGTCTCAGAAGCCACTCAGAAGCCACTCCAAGCGATGGGGCGGCACCAAGACGCAGCACCCATAAACATAAGCATAAGGCACCTTAAGCACACCATGGGTTCCTCAATGGTGCTTTTGTGTTGGCCCTAGATTAGGGAATTTATATTTTTTGACATTGTAACAACATTAGGAATTAATTTTGTTGCACCATGTGATGGATGAAAATAAAATCCACCTGTGTTCCCATGGCTGAGGGTGGTTCCTTTGTGTTGTATTAGTATGTTTCACAGACATATCATGAGTGTTTGAGTGGACATTGAGGTTTATGTACAAAGCCTTTAGTTGCAGCTGATGAAGTGGAAGATGTAGCAACTAAGTGCCACGTATGGATGCGCCAGGCAATGCTGGTCCTGCAGATCCATGTGTGTGGAGCTAGCTGAAGGTTTGTTGGATTAAAGTCTCCCGGCTGTCCCTGCCTCCTTGGTGTAGTTCTGGTCGGCGTGCTGCCCCTCATCATTGCCTTGTGCTTCCTCATCCTCTGAATCACTGCTGGAGTTATCATGTGCAGCCGCATCCATAAAGGTCTTCATCGTCCATTGCGTCCCCCTTTTCCAGTGCAAGATTGTGCAGAGTGCTATCACTATGCTATCACTATGACAGAGACGCGATCTGGGGGGTACTGGAGTGCGCCCCCTGAGCGGTCCAGGCATCAGAAGCGCATCTTGAGAAGACCTATGGCTCTCTCCACCACAGCCCTTGTGGAGCCATGGCTCCTATTGTACTGCTGCTTAGCCTCTGTTCTTGGATGGTGGAGAGGCATCATGAGCCACCTTCTGAGGGGATAGCCCTTGTCATCCAGCAGCCAACCATCCAGCCGGGCTGGAGCACTAAAGAACCCCAGCACCTGGAAGTGTCTGAGGATGTAGGCATCGTGTGAGCTGCCTGGGTACCTTGCACAGACTTGCAGAATCAGTATCCTGTGATCATACACTATCTGCACATTCATGGAGTGGAAGGCCTTCCTGTTAGCGAAGGCACCGGGCTTGATGACCACATGTGTACAGTCTATTGCACCCTGGACGCAGGGGAAGGCAGCAATGGCCGTGAAGCCTCTGGCTCGCTGTGTCTGGCTTGCCTGGTCGCAGCAGAAGTGGATGAAGGTCAATGCCTGTCTGAACAGAGCGTCTGTAACCTGCTTGACACAAGTGTGGACAGCTGATTGGGAGGCACCGCAAAGATCACCCACCGAGCCCTGGAAGGAGCCAGAGGCATAGAAGTGGAGGGCAACTGTGACATTCAGAGCCACTGGCATGGGGTGTCCACCCAGACAGTTAGGAGAGATCTCAGAGCTAATCATCTGACAGATATTGATGACTGTCTCCCTTGACTGTCGGAGCCTCCTTCGGTGCCACACCTCAATCATGTTGAGGTAGCTGCTTTACAACCTGTAAACCCTGGTAGATGGATAGTGGCGTCTTCTGCGGCCCTTCCGCCTTGGGCTTCCTGCTGGCCCTGCGCCCCTTGTGCCTGCCCCTGGCCTCCCAAAGGTGGCTCCCCTGGAGTCTGTTTGTCCACTCCTGGCTTCCTCATTATTCAATCCCTCCCTTCCTCCTCAGAGGAGCTGCCTCCAATGGAGATGTCAGAACCCATACCCGAGCTAAGGGGAGGCCTCCGGAAAGCTGCAGGCCCAATGAAGGTTCCAAACTGCAGAATGCTGACCTGAAGGTTCAAAATACACAGAAAGCTGCTGGAATTCGTTCTGAACTGTTATAGATCAAACAGTCAAGTTTAAAATACTTTCTGCAATAAATACTTCACAGAACAGATTGACAACCCCACTGAGCCCTCATATCCCGCCCAAGGATGAGTTTTGTTAAAAAGTCACTTAATCGCCTACCCGTTTTGCCCGTGCACTGAGCTGAAGATCGCATGGGCACCTGAAAATCGGCATCAATTTTCGAGTTAAGGGCCTTAACTGGCCCTTTAATTAACGGCGGGCGTGCATCGCACTTCATTGCATGCCCACCCAATGAAATATCGCGATGGTGCACAATGACATCGGCCCAACCCCTGCAAGTCACGTTGAAAATTCTGCCCCATGTTTACTCTGCATGATTACCTTGATCTTATCCAAGTGCCCTGCTATAGCATCTTTAATAAAAGCTTCTAACACTTTCCCTATGACAGATGTTAAGCTAACTGGCCTATAGTTTCCTGCTGTCGGTCTCCCTCCCTTTTTGAATAATGGAGTTACATTTGCTATCTTCCAATCTAATGGGACATTTCCTGAATCTAGGGAGCTTTGGAAAATTAAAACCAATGCATCAACTATCTTAAATAAAGGCAAAATACTGCGGATGCTGGAAATCTGAAACAAAAACAGAAAATGCTGAAAAAACTCAGCAGGTCTGACAACATCTGTGGAGAGAAAAACAGAGTTAACGTTTCGAGTCTGTATGACTCTTCTTCAGAGCTCTGAAGAAGAGTCATACGGACTCGAAATGTTAACTATGTTTTCCTCTCCACATCAACTATCTCACTAGCCACTTCTTTTAAGAAATTAGGATGAAGTCCATCAGGACCCGTGCATTTGTCAGCCCGCAGCTCCAAGAGAAGCTATGCAGCTATGCTCAAGAGTATTGGGACCTGGTGTATACCTGAGAGAATGGGTTTGGATCCTGATGTTGAAATATCTGCTTTCAAAAAGATGATGAGGAAACAAAAATATAACAGTGGCTGAGCCTGTCAGTATCAAAGAAGCAGCCTGCGGCTGCCACACTTCTAAAAAACTCCAGTTGTATTATGAGGCAGAGGCTTTATTAACATAGAGGACAGGAGTCTAATGAGCCCAGTGTCCAGTATGTGCCTCTTGGTTTCCATTCATGCCAAACAGATGGGTACACTGGGTACTTAAGGCTGAAGATCATTGTGTGTATGGAGGAAGGGGCATCTAATCATCGTATCACATAGCTGCCATTGTATTGTCAGCTCCTAAATCAAGCCATATCCTAGCTCAGGAAGTGGCTTTAAGGTGCAGAGTGATTTCACCCCCAATGGCGGAAAAGTTTCTGGGTTTGCATTCCAGTGCACTGGATCTACTCAGAAAAATAGGGCATGTCAGGATGCACATTTGCAAAAGAAGTTTCTCAATAATGTTTACATTTAAATTATTAGCAGGTTCCTTTATAGACAGGCACATGCTATATCTCACCCAAGTTTCCGATATTCGCTTCACCCAGGTAATCTGCTGACCCAGGGCACAAATCCAGGAAAATCTTCCCTCATCTTTTTATTCATGTGTCAATAAAAACTAAAAACCACAAACTTGAAGGTGAAGGAACTATGGGAAAAGCATTTCATGGTGAACCTCAAAATATCCACATTTTCTAGAGGAATCTGACTTAAGCCTCAGAAAAATCACAACCTGGTGAAAGTGTGTCACTGAAAATGATACAGCAGTACACTAGCTCAGATATCTGAATAAAAGCCTCTTGTAAATTGAAGCATGAGAGTAGGCTCGAGTCGTGCATACAGCCAGAATGGACTGGTTTGGCTGAGTGGCCTGTTTCTGTGCTATATATTAATTCTATATAATCTATAGATGTGGTTGCAGCTAATTTACAAACACTTTTCTCAGCATTTCTATGTCCCAAACTGAAACATAACGGCACATGGAAATGTGTAAACATTATTAACCCTGTCATTTAGTTCTATTTATAGTAAGCAGGCATTGACTATGATCCATATAATAAATGCAATATTATTTCAATAATTATCTGTAATATTCTTCAGCATGTAGTTGATTTTTGTTACCAAGGATTAAAGCACACACATTATACAAAAAATTCCTTTTGGATTTTTACCTAGAATAGGTAATAATCAGTTTACATAATTGGGGAAAATGATCATTATTGCAGGTCAAATTATAACAACAATTTTAAAAAGTAATAAATATGATAAAATCTCTGGAGAACTGAGAAGAGAAACAAAATATTTTATAGGGTAGTGTAGTATTATAAGAGAAGGATTTACTTGACAGCTTTTTAAAAAATGACAATCAACATAGTCTGGTAAATTTCACTAAAATAACTTACTGAAAATCATTTGGGAGTATACAAGCCATAAGTTAGTTATTTCCATATAATATACCTGCAACCCATTGTATTTCTCGTTTATACCACGCATTTAGTCTATTGGGGGGAGAGAACACAAAATGAGTTTTACTTAAAATAGAGGTCGTGGTGATGACCCCAAGTGGCTAAGCACCATACGACAACACAATAACATTTCCAGGTACAAAATATTCCACTGGGAATATCCCAATTTAAATACTTCATCTATTTCAAAAGGTAAGCATTTACTGCTTTTGGCAATTAGATTTTATTGTCAAATGTACACTAGTAATTAAAGTAATTGTATCAGAATGCAACTGTGCTTGAGAAGTTACTTTTTAAAGATTTTGCCCTGAGAATATTCTATTGCGCATGTAACCAGTCAGTTAATTATGCATAATGATGTATATAGTGATTTACCCAGGCTGCTGTAATTTGAAAGCTTGGTTTAACGAGGTACCCTTTACAGAAAATGCCTTATTGAGCTCATACCCAAAATAACAAAACATTAACTTTCTTTCTGCAATCCAGAATAGAAAATCTCTAGGACCTAAAGAAAAGATTCTATTTGTGTCGCCTGCATTTATGTTTTAACTGTTATAAATTATTACAGTCCTGAAGCCAATCTAAACAGCCCAATGTAAATTCATCTGCAGACACACTGGCTGCCACTAATTTTAAACAGTGTCTGTATATGAATAAACAGGATTTTTATTAATCAGCAGAGGACATATTTATTGCCTTCCATCCTTTGGGAGAAAGGGAATTTTGATATTCACAAGAGAATTCATTCATAAAATTCCCTAACTCAAAATGTATATGTTTATAAAATTAATAACATGTTTCTACCTTTCATTTTTAACCATTTTGGTACTAGCATTATTGATTTGAAAATGTTTCTTTCTGCATGCCAAAAAATTTTAGAACTTTGCTTCAGAAGCATAAAAATCTTGAGTGATTTTTATCTTTTATGAAGTGTTCATTTTATTCAAAATTTGTTTATTTATTTTTGAAACCTATGTTTTTTAACCTAAATACTATGTGCTGTATGGTCCGAGAAAGAAGTATTCCATTGGTTCAAGTGATGTACGTTGTGAAGCTCAGTCACACACCGCTCCCCTTAAGGTCTGGCATGAAACCCTGAGTTACATTATTGAAGTGCATAATTCTAATTGCTTTCAAAGACCTTACAAGCCCAGGCCTAGCTAAATACCACCACATAGCATTCTTCCAAGAATCTGCATGCATCAATGACAGAGAATACTTCCTTAGAATGTTTAAGCCCCGACGGAACAAATTTTTTTCTGTCCATAACCAATAAAGTCCATTCCTTTTCTTTAAATAGGGTTAATGTTTCACAATGACCTTTGTTGAATTTAAGTACTCTGAATTTTCTACTATTTTTCACTTGGGTTTCAAATAAATAGTTTGGGTGTAGAATTTACCTTTGATATTTGGCAGCTTAATTTCTTTCCAAGGCTTATTTTCTTTTCCAGAAGGGTCCGTATTGCAGGCAGCAGTGGCGGTTGTTTTGTTGAAAGTAGAAATTAATAATAAAGCAATAATCTAGCTCCAGAGCATTTCTTCAGCCTTAAATTTAAACCTATGAGGAAAAGCCTGTGTTTTTCTACAAAGTCAAAAGCATCCGCTCAACAGAGAAAACTATCACCAGGATGAGTAAAGTAAGAAAATGCCCGATTTAGCAGGATAATGTGTCAAAGCTAAACTTTTGATTCCACTTCTACAATAATGAGGATACATCTTATGCTTCAGTAATTGGTGAATTTAATGGACATTTCATCACCAACTGTTAAGTTCTTTGCAATTTTTTTGCATTAGCAACAAAAAGCATTTTCTCCATTGTACATTTTGCACACCTCTGTGAGTCTGTGTGAAGCTGCACAGATTAGACTGAAAAGCATTCACAAAACTAAAGTACTTTGAGTACTGAATGGACATTCAAAACTATTTGTTTGCCTGCTTCTTGCTAACAGCACCAAAACATTTAAAATAAGTCTGAATGGGCATTTGTCATTATACAACCAATATTAAGGTGTGTAGTAAAGTGAATCTAAAAGAACAAGGCCTGACTCAAAGGTAAAAACAAAAAAACTGCGGATGCTGGAAATCCAAAACAAAAACAGAATTACCTGGAAAAACTCAGCAGGTCTGGCAGCATCGGCGGAGAAGAAAAGAGTTGACGTTTCGAGTCCTCATGACCCTTCGACAGAACTTGAGTTCGAGTCCAAGAAAGACTCGAACTCAAGTTCTGTCGAAGGGTCATGAGGACTCGAAACGTCAACTCTTTTCTTCTCCGCCGATGCTGCCAGACCTGCTGAGTTTTTCCAGGTAATTCTGACTCAAAGGTGCCTTACTCAGTGACCAGGAGTGTTAACCAAAAAGATGTATCAAAAGCAAAGTCATGCTGAAAAGAGGAATCATCAATGAAAAATATTCCCAGGGAAATATTGGAGGTTTTAAGAAAATTTTCATCTTCATTCGTTGTGCTTTTAACATCATACCACCATTTGATCTGTTGTTGGCAAAAGGTTCTATGGGCTTCCTCTGGTTAGATTGAAGTAAAATTTGTCTATCAGTCTTTGGCTGCTCTACATCCCTACTGATTGTAGAAGCATGTTTCATTCAGAAGCAAAGTGTACGTATAGTGAAGCACAGATATTGACTAAACATTTTGCATAGCTTTATAAATAACTGAGTTAGTTCCATCTCAAATCAATCAGCACGTTTTCTGAGGAGAAGTTGATTAACAAACATTTCTAATCTGAAACATGACCATAAAGATGCCTAAGATTGTTACCCCGCCCCCACTCAGTTAGGGCTGAATTAGTTGAGTTTAGCATAAGCAGGGGTATTAATGGTGTAACTAGCTTGAACTAGCTTTTCTTTATTCATTCTTGGGATCTGTGTTGCTGGCAAAGCCAGCACTTAATGCCCACCCCTTATTCATACTTGAGAAGGTGCTGGAGATGGTCTCTGGATTAAGAGAGTTAAAAGAAATACAAGGCCAATAATCCTGCTCACTGTGCAGTGATCTGTACTGAGAAGTGTGCATTTGGATGCCAGGTGAAGGCAGGATAAAACTTGGTTGAGATGTCCCATGGGAAAGTTGGCTTGTGGATACTCAGTGTCCAGGTGTACAGAAGAGTGAGGACAGAAGCAGATATGGAGAGACTACCAGAGCAGGATAAAAAAAACAATTCAGGTTAGTGGAATAGAAGCAAAGAAATAAATTACTCTATTCATAATAACCAAACCAGATTTCGAGAATTATTTAGTTTCACAAAATTAAAGAAAATGTATTTGTTGCATGAACTGAAATGATGGGCAGAATTTACTGCATTTGCACAAAGTGTGGCGGGGGTGGGGGGGGGGATAAAAGAATATTTTACCTGCCGGCCGCAATGGCAGGCTTTTACGCCGTATCGTCCCATTCCCAGCATGTCCCACCTCATTAATAATGCATTCTCGAGAAGCATGCCAATTTTTCCAACAGCGTGGCCACTTCCCTCACCACCCCTCCTTGCCTCCACCCCCCAGCATATGCTTGAGTATTTCCTTAAATCTGGGCTGCCTTGTACCGCACCACCGACTTGCCTGTTCCCCATCGAATGCATGGCGCCCCTTCTTTGAAGTCCTACAAGTGATGCTTGTGAGTGCTGCGTAAGGTTGTGTGCACTCACCTCCGAGTTCCCCCCAAAGTTCAGCTCACCAGGTTCACGCCTTTTAAAGGCAGTCATTTCGCATGCTGTTCTGTTGTCACGCTGATGTGAATGGTAAATTTGACATGGGGATGATTCTGCTGAGCAGAGCTTAAAACTAGACACAATGTATTAAAATAACATTCCCGACTTGCGACGCGGGAAATGCGGCCCACCATTGACGGGTGGAGCTGATGATCACAAATTGGTTTCACAACAGCGTAAAACCAATTTCTGGCCTTCTGACTGTGTTACCTCACCCCGTCTGCCATGATGCCCGACGCCAATGGGGCCAGAACATTCTGCCCTATAGCTTGTTGGTACTATACAACACATAGGCATTGCGACTGGTCTTTTTAATTACAAAACCTCCACAGAATTCAAGTTTTTTTTTATCACTCCTTCACAAAGTTCTAGTGTTTTTATATGCTCTGAAAATTGATACAATAAAATTTAAGACATCATAACATTGGGAATATTAATTATGCTAATTCAATGAGCTTGAATGAACTTTTCCAGACTATGAACAGAAAGGCCAGAATATTCCCATCGGCGATTTGGGGGTGGGGCCCACTCGCCAACGGGAAAATGAGACGGAATGATGTTGGGAGGAACCCCCGCCGTCATCCCGGTCCCTTTAAATTTTTAGGAAGGCGGACAGAGAGTGAAATCAGCTGTCCGCCCGCCAACCTGTTAACGGCCAATTAAGGCCATTTACAGGATAATTAAGATTGTTAGTGACCTGCCCGTCCAAGCTTAAGGCTGGCGGGCAGGCCAGGAGCCCCAGCGGGCTTCTGATTATACAAGAAACCTCATCCACTGGCGGGATGAGGTTTCATGTCCGTTTTTAAAAAGTTTAATAAAGTTTATGCTGTTTTTGTTAACATGTCCCATCTCGTGTGACATTGTTACCTGAGAGGGACATGTTAATAATATTTTTATTTTTCTATTTTTTAACTTTTGTGCACTGTCACTAATTTCCCTTAGACAGCACTTAGTCTCAGGGAGCAGTGCGCTCTTTCGCACACACTTTGACAGTTGGGGATTCTACCCCCCCACCCCCCCCCCACCACCCCTCCACCGCCGAGCCGATGGGGCCCGCATGCCCATCAAGGGCAAAATTCTGCCCAAAGTATTTGTTTGCAAATCAGAGCTGAACCAATTAAATAAGTTGAAAACATACATTAGACTTCAGTATTAGATTTACAAAAACAAAATCTATTTTATCTTCAGTCTTGCCTTGATTCCTGAATGTGCATAAGCATACAACCATGTAACAATGAAATGATGAGCTTGAACAAATATATGTCGCTGTTGTATAATTCACCTGCTTCCCATACATGCACCAAACACACGCCTCACACACCTCATACCTCACACAAACCTCACACCTATACCTCACACACAATACACATCTTGCTCACATATACACACTTCATGCAGACCTCACACACACACACATAAACACACACACACACACACAAACACACACACACACACAAACACACACAAACACACACACACATATACGCACATACACATATACGCACACATGTACACAACTTGAAAGTTTTAGGGAAGACTTGCATTATTAGATGCATTTTGGTATCTATGCATAATGCACAGTACCATTTTGTGTTTTCTTTTAGTCTGAAGTGTACACTGGGAAGAATCTTTAGGTCAACAAGTGGGCGCAATCATGGGTCCGGGGTTAGCCAGGGAACGCACCACCGACCCCGATCGGCCCCGACCATGATTTCACGCTGACTGGCCAATTAACAGCCAGCGTGAAACACACGCTGGGAAGTTCGGTGCTGCTGGGGCGAGAGCTGCCTCAGGGAGCTGAAGACCTGAAAAGCATTAAAGGTTTTAAAATCAGGAAAAAAATGTGCAAGCATCACAATCAGTCACCTGAACATATAGATGATAAAACTGCTGTCGATAGATTTTTCTTTTTCTTTCATTTAACAACGGAAACCTCATCCCGCACTGGGACGAGGTTTCATGAAAAATGGAAAGTCCGCCTGGCCAATTCACCCGTCTGCAAACCATAAGTTTGGACAGACCAAGAAAAATTGGAGACAATTGCACCTTTAATTACCTTACTTTTACTCTTAATTGTTGGCAGGCACACTTCCGACTTTTGTGTGTGCCCGCCGACCAAAATATTGCAAGCACATGATGACATCAGGTTGGGCGCGCATCCACCTGCAGAGCTAAAAATTTTGCCCGCTGTCTTTTCTTTATTTAAAGTGACTTAATTCAAATGATCTGACAGTTCAAAATGTTTTTGAACTGAATCTCTACTTAGGTATGCTAGTTGCACTGCATTAATTACTAGATACATCAGCCAAAGAAGCAATTTTAAATGATCATAAAAAGGTTGTTTTATAAATGAATATTTATGGTCATTTTAGGAACTGTGGGTGATGGTGTCTCTTGCATCTTGTTTATTATCCCCAAGATCATATTGAAAATGTTACGACAACCTAGCAAAATGATTTTTTATTTTAATATCTTCATGGTGATAAACAAGCTGGGCCTGAATTTTTCCCATGTTGGGCGGGCTCGGCAGGAGCAGACGGGGGCAGTCACAGAGCCGACAGCTGCCCGCAATCGACTTCACATCGCCATTTTACGTGAGCATTTTAGGCCTGCCCAGCAAAATAAGCGAGCGGTAGCGCTACCAGTGCAAGTGGGGGGAGGAGAGAGAGTCAGGCCCAGCGCTCTTTCACACGCATGCATGAAGGTAACCTTAAGGTTTGATGGGCAGTGTAAACTTGACATTAATTACTTTGTTAATGGGCTTAATAGGCCTATCAATTATCGGCGGGTGCACAGCCAACTCCGGCGCACACCCACTGAACGAAACTTCACAAGACAGCACAATGACATCGGGAAGCACGCCCGACATCATCACGCATCATTTTACGCACCAACGTGTCGGGCCCACCCCCAGACACTGACTGCAAAATTCTGGCCCTGGTTTACCACTGGGGCAAATCATTTAGCAATGACTCTGAAACAAATCAACTTATAACAATAAAAGCGTGAAGAACAAGACTAGCATAATTCCCTTCAGCATTATTAACCGACAGTGAACAAATACCAGGCAAGCAGCTCTTTACTTAAAATCAGTTAAATTTTCACTCTGCCGAGACCCTCTTTGGTTAGTAACGGACACAAATGTCAGATACAATCAGAGCAAAGTATTGTGACATAACATTGCAGGAAATTCTTTCAGAGAAAATACCAACAAAAAAGACATTTGTGATTCAGATCTACTTATAAGTAGAAGCCTTAGTAACTTTATTTGTGATACAATTTGGTACATAGTTGGCACAGTCTGATTGATGGGAGGAAACCCTTCATTATCAGTACAGCAGACAAAGTGCTAAACAAAACAGATCTTACGCTACAAAATTATAGGTGTCTCTAGAAACCTGACGCATGCATGGAATCTCAACATACTAAATAATATTGCATATACACGAATCGCATAGTTGACTCAGTACAGGCGTCACACTAATATACCAAACTCGATCATAAAGACAATCTCATAGTTTTGTTTTGATAGATTTCACATAATTGAGAAAATATATGTTTTTTATTTTGAACTTTATTTCATAGATTTAGTTACACAATGAGTAATTAAATAGGCTGAAATACAAATATTGCAACTGGATCTCCTTTTTAATAAGAAGCCTTGACAAATCCACATCAGTGCATACAATTTCCTAGATGATTAGGTGATTTAATTCCATAGACATTTGCATTCTCAGAATAATCTTCATTTCAAGCACCCCTGGTTCTGATGTAGAAAGGCAGCTGTTTGCTTTTATTTTTGTTGGAATTCAACATTTTGAAATGTTTGATCAGGATTGCAGTGAAACTCCTCAATAACATACAGAAAATAATCCTGAGAAGGAACGGAGAGCTATGAAATGAATATGATTGAATAAAATTTAAAATTCTCAATATAATTATTAGCATTACAATAGGGAACAGCACCTTTTTTCCTTCTCACCTGCCTAATTGTCTCCACAATTATCTTCAGCAACTTCCATTGCTTCATCAATGACCTTCCTTCCATCATAAGGTCAGGAGTGGGGATGTTCGCTGATGATTGCACAATGTTCAGCACCATTCACAACTCCTCAGATACTGAAGCAGTCCATGTCTAAATGCAGAAAGACCTGGACAATATCCAAGTGGCAAGTAACATTTGCACCACACAAGTGCCAGGCAATGACCATCTCCAACAATAGAAAATCTAACCAATGTCCCTTGACGTTCAATGGCATTACCATCACTGAGTCCCCCACTATCAACATCCTGGGGGTTACCATTGACCAGAAACTGAATTGGATCAGCCATATAAATACTGTGGCTACAAGAGCTTGTCAAAGGATTGGAATCCTGCAACAAGTAACTCACCTCTTGGCTCCCCAAAGCCTGTCCACCATCTATAAGGCACAAGTCAGGAATGTGATGGAATACTCTCCACTTGCCCAGATGAGTGCAGTTCCCACAACACTGAAGAAGCTTGATGCCATCCAGAACAAAGCGGCCCGCTTGATTGGCACCACATCACAAACATTCACTCCCTCCACCACTGATGCACAGTAGCGGCAGTGTGTACCATCTACAAGATGCACTGCAGGAATTCACCAAAGCTCCTTCGACAAAGCCTTCCAAACCCACAACCACTACCATCTAGAAGGACAAGGGAAGCAAATAGATGGGAACACCACCACCTGAAAGTTCACCTCCAAGTCACTCACCATTCTGACTTGGAAATATATCACTGTTCCTTCACTATTGCTGGGTCAAAATCCTGTAGCTCCCTTCCTAACAGCACTGTGGGTGTGCCTTCACCACATGGACTGCAGCAGTTCAAGAAGACAGCTCACCACCACCTTCTCAAGGGCAATTAGGGATGGGCAATAAATGCTAGCACTGCCAGCAAAGCCCACATCCTTTGAATGAATAAAGAAAAGCAATGTTATTACTGGGAAGCATAATGTGGACAGGTTTACTTAGCCCGTCTGACTAGGCAGGCAGAATCTGTCATGCATTAATCTGTTTTGATGAATGAACTAGTAAACACCTTTAAGTTCACATAATATTCCTTTGACTGAAGTATCTATTTCCTTTTGGCAGATTATTATCCCACCAGCTTTAGGAGTATGAATCTATCATCACTATTCTACAAGTGCCCTCAAAGCTGCCTCTTTGATCATTCTCTTCAGTGATTTCCTTCTTAGTATTTGGATCTGCCCTGAAACACAAAAGATTATTAAATAATCTTCTTTACTGTTAATTGTGTTGCATTTCAGAAATGAAGGAAGTTGTTACATTAACAAGGAAAGCTGCGCCAGAATATTGATGGGATCTGCTGGAAGCCAATGAAGCTAAATGATATTGAAGTGCAATTCAGCACTCACTGTAATAATCAGTGTGCTCCAAGCACATTACAAGTATTAAGAGGTGGTCTAGCGGTGTGGAAGAGCAGGTGATTGGTTTCTTCATTTAGAGTACTATGTAGACTGGGAGGGCAGGGATCAAATGAAACAAAATAGAGCACAGGTTCTGGGTTGCTAGTTACATATAGGACAGGTGTTTTGCTCTGAATGTTTGCATGTCATTTTCTAAAGTTTGAAGAAAAGTAGAGGTAAAGTGTGGCATGCTCTACTAGCAAAACACAAAGCATAGCTACAGACCATGACCTCCAGCAGTAATAGCATATTTCAAAGCTGTTGAATGTCAATGTAAAATCATATGTCACAACACTGATAACCTTCAGGGTTCACACTCTCCCCAAACAAGCCACAGTGTTCCTGCATAATACTTCAGGATCAGTTGAGCAGATGAATTAGAAGGAGTAGGCAGCATAATTATTAGGTGATAAATATGCCAAGTCTGTCCATTGTGGAGAAGTTTAATAAACAAACCTTACACATTCCAGAATAGAATTGTTTTTTTCATGGTGGAGTGCAAGTAGGTAAGTCAAATTTTTTATTGCATTCAATTCCTTTCCTAATCTGCATTCTAGTAATTTTTGATACTTCAATTATATTCTAGTAACATGGGTCTTGGAGTTCTTGTAGCACAGTGGGTAGTGTCTCTACCTTTGAAATTCCAGTTTCAAGTTGCACTCCAGGACCTGATGCTCATGGGAGGTGCTTTTTAATGTGGCCGTACAGGTTGATTATCAACTTGCAAATACTTCCAATATGCCTATGGCAGGTGGTACGAGTGGGAGAGTCTACTGGTCAGCCAAGCCTGATGCAGAGTGGTGCCTATTTAAGCTACAACTTTTGTCTGATGACCTGGAAAAATGAACTATGGAAACAGACATATGTGTGTGTGCTCCATTTGTATCATGAGTCTCTAGACACAAGAAGAAGAACATGGGCCTACATCAGAAATTAAGGGGAGTATTTTTACTCAAACTGTCCAACAGAAATGGGGCAGGTACACAGTTATTTTAACTGATTATGTTAAATGTCCACTCAATTCTTATTCACTGTCATGTTAACTGGGCCCTTTTTGTAGGTGGCTGAGATGCTCAAAACACTTGGCTCCCTTGTCAATCAAAAATCTACCTAACTCAGACTTGAATATCTTCAACGACCCAGCCTTCATTGCTCCACGTGGAAGAGAATTTTAAAGACCAACAATCCTCTGAGAGAAGCAATTCCTCCTCGTCTCTGTCTTAAATGGGAGACCCCTTATTTTTAAACTGTGTCCGCTAGTTCTAGATTCCAACACAACAGGAAACATCCTCTCAGGAAATACACTGTCAAGCCATGCCCTTACCTGAGACTATTTTCAGACAATTCAACAAGCTTAGAATCCTGACCCACACTGTACTCGCCCAGCAACAAGGTAGGGAGAATTTTTATTGGCTTGCTTCCCGAAACGCTCTAATAGAATTATCAAGCACACTCAACATCAATAAAATACCTGAGAATTAGTACAATCCAATTGTTTAGTTAGGTAATTATAGACAGTAACCTAATTTAACTCTAGCAATTACAAAGAACATAATCTTCTAAGATTTAACTGGTCATCATGCAAAATATTGTTGCAATGGGCAGAATTTTTCGCCAAGCGGGCAGACATGCGGCCTGACTGCTTGAACATGAAATAGTGTGTGATGACGTCAGCCAAGCATCCCAACATCATCCTGCACTTGCGCAATATTTCGATTGGCGGGCACACGCGGGAGTTAGAGCCACGCCCACCATCAATTATGAGGCCAGTTAATGCCATTAAAAAAGCATTTAAGCTAGATTTTATGTTGCCCGTGCAACGAGTGCAAAATCGCATGGGCAAAATGGGCAGGCGGGCAGCCGACAATTTGCAAAACCTCATCCAATAGCGGGATAAAAAGGGTCAGCAGCTTTGCCAGTGTGAGTAGTGAGGAGTTTTGGAGATAGTTTGCTGCTGGTTACTTATTGGTACTTGGCAGCTTCATCTCTGTTCGGGACTTCATTCTTAGCATTTCCAGGCTTCATTTCAGAACTCAGCTGACAGGAAGGGCTTCCACTCCATGAAAGTGCAGATACTGTGTGACTACAGGATGCAGATTCTGCAAGTCTGTGCAAGGTACCCTGGCATCTCCCATGATGCCTACATCCTGAGCCACTCCCAGGTGCCGAGGCTCTTCAGTGCTCCAGCCCAACTGGATGGATGGCTCCTGGGTGACAAGGGCTATCCTTTGAAAAGGTGGCTCATGGCACCTCTCCACCACCCAAGAACAGAGGCAGAGCAGCATTACAATAGGAGCCACTCCTCCACAAGGGCAGTGATGGACAGAATCATAGGTCTCCTGAAGATGCACTTCTGATGCCTGGACCATTCGGGGAAGCACTAAAATACTCCAAGAGCAGGTGTCACTAATCGTGGTTACATGCTGAGCTCTCCACAATCTGGCATTGGCAACGGGGGACCCACTGGAGGAAGAGGATCTTGATGCAGCTCCACAGGCCACAGAGGATGAATCCAGCAGTGAGTCAGAAGAGGACCATGATGAGGAGAAAGTTGAGGGCATGGATGCTGACCTCTGTAACTTTCAGGGAGGCAGGGACACCAGGGACACCTTGATCCAATGTTCCTTCAGTTAAGCTGCCAAAGATCTGCTCCCACCTCATGCCAGGGCTGCTGCCTCTATCCAGGATGTGTGAAATGCCCCTGTCATGTGAACCCAAAGTCCACTCAGTGCCTGTGCAATAAAGTTTAGAGCCATTCACGTCCAGCATTACATACTGGTGTACTCTGTACCAAAAATAAAAGATAAAGCATACTCAGGCCATCACAACAAAAACAAATTTATTGTCACATTCAAATCACATTAACATGACCATTACAGGTGTTGATATCCACACCAGTAGACATATAAATCAAACATAACAGAACTGAAGATCACCCATGAACTGTCCCTTTTGTGCTCATGGTGCCTTAAACTTATGTTTGCAGGTGCTGCATCTTGGTGCCCGCACCCCACACCCCTTGCTGGCTTCGACATTGGAGGCAGCCTGCTAACTCCGCTATCTTGTTGGCCTTGATAACCTTGGTGCTCGTCCTCTGGCTAGTAGAGCCTGTGCTGACCCCACCTGCGAGTAGCCAGTGCCATGGCTGGCATTTCCCCAATCATCGCAACTTCATCAGATGCCACGGTTACTGGCGGAGAGGTGGAGAAGCTGCTGCCGTCATCCAGAGCTCTCTGAGAGGAGCCCACAGAGATGACAAGCAGCTTGTGCATCAACTTGAGGTCGCTCTGCACCTCCCTGCTCACCATTGATGGATACCTAGCTGGGATACTAGGTGCTTCATCCATCTCCCACACTGGCACTAACCACCTGAGTTCATTGCCTGTGTGAGGGTTTGCAGGTCTAAGTGCACCCCAGGAACCCCTCATTCTGTCCCTGGAAAGACCTCACCATGAGAGTTGCCACTCTCTTGAGGAGGAGGCAGGCACTGCACTTGGCCATGAGAGACAACACAGTGCTCATGCTCCGCAAGGACTCCTCCACAACGGAGACGATGGCACACAGATCCTCATGGATCTCCACCAGATTCTCCCGTACATCCTGCTGGACATCCAGCATCTGCCGCCCAATGGGCAACTCTAGAGGCTCATCATCAGTCTTCGACGCAACATTATCCCGGTCTCCAGCAGTCCTCTGACTGCCGGCACCCTGGGCACTCTTTGCCTCCGCTGCTCCTCAAACGAGTGTGAACTGCCCTCACCATTATGCACAGACATTCTAGCCACCAATCTACTGCCCACCAAGATGCTGGGATCTGTGCTGGTGCCTGGTTCTGATGCAGGTGAAATGAAGCCTCTGTCCTCTGGCATCAGGGGTGGCCTTCGGGGTCTAGAGAGCGAGTGCGTGCTGGTGAATCTAAGGGAGAACAAGGACATGTCATTAGTTAAAGTCATCACACTGTCACTGTGTATGCCAGGCACCCTGGTGAGACAAAGGAGATCTACATCTTGATGCGATCATCTTTCAATGATCAACGGGGAGTCCAGGTTAGAGGCTCCCATTAGTGAAGAGACTACACGAGAATGGTTGCACAATCCGAAACTGTCACTTCTATGTACTACAATCTTACTTTCGTCTGGCACCCCTGCCTCTCTGCAATTGGGTGCATATGGAGGGTGCTGGCTCTCTCGCTCTAGGGCATCCCACTTGAATTTGGTGAGGAGCAGCAGGTTGGCAGGCGTGACCTCTCTGACTGGTTATGGCTCATCCTCTCCTGAAACGATAAAGGAGCATTGACTCGACCACTCTCTACCTGCAGCACCATTGCAGCCTGGCCAACCCCAACTGAGGAACACCTCACAAAGTACCGCTGAGTCACGGCCCTTGAGGCATAAGGCACTCAGTGAAAGCAGCCAGGGCTCACGCCCTTGGCTAGCTCCAGCGTCATTGACAGTTCGGACTCAGATACTAACATCCCTGAGGTCCACGGGCCACACCTTAACATTTCTGCACGTCCCAAGCCAACACAATTTTCACTCTTTCTGAGCAGAGAAGGTCATTGAACTTCTTCCAGCACTGCACCCATGTGCGCTGCACCACATCATGGCTGCTAACCTGCGCTGTCACCTCCTCCCATGTCCTCTTTGTGAGGTGTGCTGGCCTCCTCCTCCTATCTCTGGGGGCAAAGGTGTCCCTCCTGGCAGCCACCTCCTCCAGAAGGACTGTGAGCCACTCATCCGAAAGCCAGGTGGGCCAAGTGCCCACCCGACCTGCCCTCCCACCTGGCATCTCCAGCCATACTCGACTCCATCACTTTAGGTAATGAGAGACAGAAGCGATGTTCTTCCATGGCAGCCTTCAAGGGGCTGCCTGTGCCATTTTCAAACAGGCCACCGGATCACCATTGGACCTGGTGGCCGACAGGCCCCTGCCCCCACCTGGCCCTTCCCGACCAGTGGGGAGACGTGTTTCACACTGGGTGGGCCAGTCTTGGGTGGTGGCCCATTTCCTGACCGATCCCAGGCCTGCTGATGCACCTGCCCGCTGACCTGAAAATTCTGCCCCATGAGTAGATGAAAATAGTTTTAAAACACCAGGTTTTCATATCTGAAACTGTTTTTGCCATGACTTCCTGTTAAGCACAAAATTAATACTAGCATTCAGACAATAATCCTACAGTACCCACAGAGACAAACTCCTCCACAGTCCTAAACGGTGCAGTCAAAAGTTCTCAACATATAGAAGCCATTTGTTACCTCATAAAATTGGCCACTCATTTTAACTTAAATAGAGCTAGTTTCTAGACAGATTAGAAGTAGGTTGTATATTCTTTCACATTTGCAAGGAATTTGGATTTAAAGATCATTACTTAAAACAGTTCTAATTAAAGATGCTTCTTGCTCTGAAATACTGACATAGGAAGGCATAAAGGAAGATATATCGGCTGGAATCATCTGCTCACGTTGGTGACCAGCATGAGTGGACAATATGGCAAAAGGACAAAAATTGGTTTTAAGCCATAATGAAACCAGTGTGTGATCATCCACTCTGCCCATCAATGGCAAATTCCGTCCAACATCGGGGACTTAATTTGAATTCATTTGCATCTCATCATTGTGCCCACAAGCCAGAATCATTCCCCCATGTCAATTTTTTAAATTCATTTTACAGGATGTGGGCATTGCTGGCTAGGCCAGCATTTGTTGCCCATTCTTAATTGCCCGTGTGAAGGTGCCTTCTTGAACCGCTGCAGTTCCTGTGGTGTAAGTACACCCACAATGCTGTTGTTGGGGGAGTTCCGGGATTTTGACCCAGCGACGATGAAGGAATAGCAATATCTTTCCAAGTCAAGATGGTGAGTGACTAGGAGAGGGACTTCCAGGTGGTGGTATTCCCATGTATTTGTTGCTCTTGTCCTTCTAGAAGTAGTGGTCGTGGGTTTGGAAGGTGCTGTACAAGGCGTGCAGAGCATCTTGTAGTTGGTAACACTGTGCGTCGATGGTGGAGGGAGTGAATGTGGAAGGGTTGCCAATGAGGCGGGCTGCTTTGCCCTGAATGGCGTCAAGCTTCTTGAGTGCTATGGGAGCTGCACTCATCCAAGCAAGTGAAGGATATTCCATCACACTACTGCTTTGTGCCTTGTAGATGCTGGACAGATTTTGGTGAGTCAGGATGTGAATTACTCAACACAGGATTCCTAGCCTCTGACCTGCTCTTGTAGCCACAGCATTTATATGGCTAGTCCAGTTCAGTTTCTGGTCAATGGTAACACCCCCCCAGGATGTTGATAGTGGGGGATTCATCAATGGCAATGCCATTGAATGTCAATGAGTGATGGTTAGATTCTCTCTTATTGGAGATGGTCATTGCCTAGCACTTGTGTGGCATAAATGTTACCTGCCACTTGTCAGCCCAAGCCTGGATATTGCCTGGGTCTTGCTGCATTTGCACGTGGATTGCTTCAGTACCTGAGGAGGCGCAAATGGAGCTGAACATTCTGCAATCATCAGCAAACATCCCCACTTCTGACCTTAAGATGGAAAGAAGGTCAATGATGAAGCAGCTAAGATGATTGGGCTGAGGACACTACCCTGAGGAACTCCTGCAGTGATGTCCTGGAGCTGAGATGATTGACCTCCAACAACCACAACCATCTTCCTTTATGCTAGGTATGACTCCAACCAGAGAAGAGTTTTCCACCTAATTCCCATTGACTCCAATTTTGCTGGGGCTCCTTGATGCCATACTCGGTGTGTTGAAAGTGTGATAATTCTCATAATATTTTTCTGGTTATTGTAAAATAGATTTATGGGTGTAAGTATAGGTGGTTCTGTCTGTTTGATTTAATTACATTTGGAGTCAAATAGACTGCAAGCTTTAAATCATCAAAAGAAGCTAGATGCTTGACAAGCTAATGAATAAGCATGGATGCTGGCTTAGCATGTAAGGTGTGAAAGGAATTTGAATTTTTAGATAAGGGAAGGGATTGTTGGATTTCAAAGGGGTGTTCGTCTGTTTACAACTAGGCAGATAAGCAAGGCTAAAGAGTGTGTTTATTTTTCTCAAAGGTTACTGACAATATTGGCAAATTAAACTTGTTATATTAAGAGGCGGATACAATTTCAAAGACATATGGAACAATAGAATTTACATATTAAAGAGAGAGAAACATGTAAAGGGGAATGAAAGGTAATGTGAGGAGGACTTGGTGGAGGGATCAATAACCAGGGGGCACAGATTTAAGGTAAGGGGCAGGACGTTTAGAGGGGATGTGAGGAAGAATGTTTTCACCCAAAGGGTGGTGGGAATCTGGAACTCACTGCCTGAAAGGGTGGTAGAAACCCTCATAACATTTGAGAAGTATTTGGATGTGCACTTTTGATGCCATGGCATACAAGGCTATGGGCCTAGTGCTGGGAAATGGGATTAGAATAGTTTAGTACTTGTTTGACTGGTGCAGACTTGATGGGCCGAAGGGCCTTTTTCTGTGCTGTAGACCTCTATGACTCTATGAGACGGCCATGTAAGATCTAACAGGTGCATGTGAAACAGCCTTCAAGGAGCCTCCAGCCATTTGTGCATAATTCTGCTATGTAACGTGTCTGAAGTTGAGGAAGCCATTTGGAATTCCACTGTTAAGTGGGTACTGTGTTAACTTGCTGATTTTATTTTAAATTTAAAATCTATTTTGGACTGTTGCCTTAAAGAGATTGTGTAACTAGGAGTCAGGTTAATTAGGAATTTAGGTGTAATATTAGTCAGTAATTGTAGTCTTATGGACCTGCTTGAAATTATGTATTTTGTTAATAAATATGTTACTTTAATTGTTAAAAAAAACTCTAAAAGTCTTAGGGGACTCATTATTTCTGAATTCAATGCACACATCTCGCAATAAATATAAATTGCAAAACCATTGTGATAACATGATCAGGTTTCCCTTGGGGCTTTGGTCTGCTGGATACACATCGCCTGCCACGTCATAACATTGGTCAAATGCTACCTTGATGTCTAGAGCAGCCACTCACACCTCACCTTCAGCTCCTTTTGTCCATGATGGAACCAAGACTGTAATGAGGTCAGAAGCTGAATGACCCTTGCAAAACCCAAACTGGACATCAGTGAGCAGGTTATTGCTAAGTAAATGCCACTTGGAGCACTGTTGCTGACCCCTTCAATCACTTTACTGATGATAAAGAGTAGATAAAGATGGGCCAGTAATTGGCCTGGTTGGATTTGTCCTGCTTTTTGTGTTCGGGATATACCTGGTCAATTTTCCACATGCCAGGTAGATGCCAGTGTTGTAGCTGTACTGGAACAGCTTGGCTCGGGGCATGGCAAGTTCTGGAGCATAGGTCTTCAGCACTATTGCTGGATTATTGTCAGGATCTACAGCCTTTGCAGTATCCAGTGCCTTCAGCTGTTTCTCAATAACATGTGGAGTGAATCAGATTGGTTGAAGACTGGTATCTGTGATGTTGGGGACCTCCAGAGGAGGCCAAGATGGGTCATCCATTCTGCACTTCTGGCTGAAGATTGTTGTAAATGCTTCAGCCTTATCTTTTGCACTGATGTGCTGGGCTCCTCTAGCATTGAGGATGGGGATATTTCTGGTTCCACTCCCTCCAGTGAGTTGTTTAATTGTCCACCACCAATCACAACTGGGTGTGGTAGGACTGCAGAACTGATCCATTGGTTTTGGAATCACTTAGCTCTTTCTATCATTTGCTGCTTATGCTGTTTGGCACACAAGTAGTCCTGTATTATACCTCCACCAGGTTGATACCTCATTTTTAGGTATGCCTGGTGCTGCTCCTAGCATGCCCTCCCGCACTCTTCATTGAACCAGGATTGATCCCCTCGCTTGGTGGTAATAGCAGAGTTGGGTATATGCTGGCCCATGAGGTCACAGATTGTGGTCAAGTACAATTCTGCTGCTGCTGATGGCCCACAGCACCTCATGGATGCCCAGCCTTGAGTTACTAGATCTGTTCGAAACCTATCCCATTTAGCACGGTGTGTTTCCTGCGGCTGCATAACTTATGAGGCGGGAAGGGTGCTGAATTCTGCCATTGTGGCCAGCAGGTAAAACGTAATTTTTCACGCCCGCTACCCCACTTTGTGCAAATCTGGGATGATTCTGCCCATCTATATTTGTTTCCACCTGCACAACCCACACATATCTGGCCCTATTTTACCTCCATTGCTGCTGAAAACCCTCATCATGTCTTTGTTCCTAACAGATCCAATTACTCAAACACTCTCTGTGGCTGCCTCCTGAATTCCACAGAATATTGTACAATATAAATGCAAGTTTGTGTTTCTTGGTCATCTTTTTTCTCACAGTTCATTCTATTACATTCATTGTATCACAAATACATGTCACAAGGTATAAAGATATGGGCAAAAGTCCTTCTCTTAAAAGAAAAAATATAAAAACAATGACTAATGGAGAAGTGCCATCCATATGTACAGGCTACTCCCTCTGATGATATAGGAACCTTGGCCTGAATTTTACTTACCGAGGTCGGGAACGTGCCTGACCCGATGCACGTGAAATTGCACGAGATGATGTCCGGCGTGCATCCCGATGTCATTGCACACGCAATCAATATTGAGGTCGGCGGGCACATGCGGGGGTTGTAGCCATGCTGGCTAACAATTAAAGGGCCAATTAAGGCCATTAAAAATCCTATTGTCCACGATTTTATGTTGTCCATGTGATTTCATGATCATCGCATGGGGAAAATGGGCAGCCTGTTTATAATGAATTGTCATCCAAGAAAGGTTTAGAAAGGGCCTAGAGCATTGCCAGTGTGAGTAGTGAGGAGCTTAGGAAATAGTTTGCTGCTGGTTGCTTAGTGAAACTTGACACCTTTATCTCTGTTTTGAGCTTCAGTCTTTGCATTGCTAGCTTTCATTTCAGGGCTCATTGGTGTTTCCAAGGCCCCTGGAGGATTTACAACATATGGACCCTACCAGGCAGCAGGCAGCCTTCTGTTTCTCTAGTAATGGGGATTGTGCTCTCTGCTAGTGGAACCTCCTTTGAGGAGGAACAGAGGGGTAGAAGGTAGAGGAGGCCAGGTGTCCCAATGCAGCTTCCAGGGGAGTGACCTTTAGGAGGAGAAGCGCAGGCACAGGGGGCGCAGGGCCAGCAGGGGGTCCAAGGTGGCCGCAGAAGACACCAATACCTGCTGCCAGGGTTTACAGGCAGAGATGCAGCTACCTCAACATATCTGAGGTGCAATGCCAAATGAGGCTCCGCCTCTCCATGGAGACTGTGGCCTCCATTTGTCAGATGATTGGGCCTTAGATCAGCTCCAACTGTGTTGGTGTACACCTCATGCCTGTGGCTCTGAAGGTCACAGTAGCCCTCAATCTCTATGCCTCCGGCTCTTTCCAGGGGTCAGTGGGGGGGGGGTCTGTGTGGTGTCCCAATCAGCTGTCCACATTTGCATGAAACTGGTGACTGATGCTCTGTTCAGGTGGGCAATGACACTTATTTGTTTCCATACAGATGAGGCCAGCCAGGCTGAGTGAGCCAGAGGGTTTGCAGCGGGTTCCCCCCCATCCAGGGTACAATCGTCTGCACACTTGTGGCGGGTGAGCCCAGTGCCTTCGTCAACAGGAAGGGCTTCCACTCCATGAACGTGCAGATAGTGTGTGACCACAGGATGCTGATTCTACAAGTCTGTGCAAGGTACCCAGGCAGCTCCCATGACACTTACATCCTGAGAAACTCCCAGATGCCGAGGCTCTTCAGTGCTCCAGCTCGACTGGATGGGTAGCTGCTGGGTGACAAGGACCATCCTTGCAAAAGTTGGCTTATGGTGCCTCTCCGGCACCCAAGAACAGAACCAGAGCAGCATTACAATAGGAGACATGCCTCCACAAGGCCGGTGATTGAGAGAACCATAGGTCTGCTGAAGATGCACTTCCGATGCCTGGACTGTTCAGGGGAGCACTAAAATACCCTCCAGAGCCTATGTCTCTGATAGTGGTTGCATGCTGCACTCTCTACAGTCTAGCACTGACAAGGGGGAACCCACTCGAGGAAGAGGATCTTGAGGCATCTCCACAGGCCACAGATGATGACTCCAGTGATGAATCAGAAGAGAAGCCCAGGGGAGAACCCTGTGAAGATGTAGAGGCAGATCTCTGGAACCTTCAGGGAGGGATGAACAGCAGGGAGGCCTTGATTTGACATTCCTTCAGCTAGGCTATCAAGGTACTGCTTTCATCTCATAGCAGGGGTGCCGCCTCCTTATCGAGTGTTTGAAATGACCCATTCCAAAGTCCAGTCAGTGCCTGTGCAATAAGGTTTAGAGCCTCTCATGTCCAGCATGAGATACTGGCATGCCCTGCATCTACAAAACAAGTGAAGCGGTCTCAGGCCATCAACACAAAAGGAAAATGTATATAAATTTGACACACAGAAAATGAATACAACAATATAAGATGTTAATGGTCACAGCAGTAAACAAATTAAGAAAACATTGGCAGAACAGAAAATCAGCTGTGGAAAGTCCCTCTTGTGCTCACGATGCCTTAAACTCGTCTGCAAGTGCTGCGTCTTGTTGCCCCCCCCCCCATCCCACCCCCCTCACTGGCAGCGGCACTGGAGACAGCCTGCTGACTGTGCGGTCCTGTCAGCCCTTTTGACCTTGGCAGTCATCCTCTGGCCTGTGGACCCTCGGCCAGTTGGACTCTGCCTAGAAGGGAGAGTCCAACGCCATGGCTGGGTGCTCCTCAGTCATTACAACCTCATCAGATGCCACAGTCACTGGCAGAGAGGCAGCGAAGCCACTGCCATCATCCAGAGCTCCCTGACAGGAGCCCCCAGAGATGACAGTAGCTCATATGCCAAGGTGAGGACTGTCTGGAGCACCTTGCTCGGTATTAATGGACGGGCAGCTATCAGAGATACTAGGTGCCTCATCCATCTCTCACACTGGCAGGGATTTTCTGAGGTCAGTGCCTGTGTGAGGGCTTGCAGGTCCGAGTGCAACCCCAGGGACCCCTGATTCTGTTCCTGGAGTCACCACTCTCTCAATGGAGGAGGCAGTCCACTCCATGTTGAGGATCAACGCAGTTCTCATGCTCTGCATGGACTCCTCCATGACACAGACCATGGCTGCAAACCCTCAGGAATCTCCATCAGTTCCTCCCGCACATCCCACTGGAATCCAGCATCTGCCTCCAAATGGGCGACTCCAGAGGCTCGTCATCTGTCTCAGACTCAGCATGGTCCTGGCCTCCAGCAGTCCTGCCGGCACCCTGGGCACCCATTGCCTCCACCTGCTCCTCATGCAAGTATGCTGTGCCCTCATCGCTGTGCACCGACATTGTAGCCGATGATCTAATGCCCTCTGAAGTTCTGATATCTGATATCTCTTTTTAGAGAGGGGATGTGATGCAGATGTATCTGATGGCCACTGGTTCTCTGGCGTTGAGGGTGGTTTATCGGGGTCCGGCAGTCATATGCCGAATGGTGATTCTAGGGGAGAAAAACAACATGTCATTACGCATCACACTGCCACTGTTCATGCTAGGTGGGCTGGTGAGACAATGGAGATCTGCATCAAGGTGCCATCTTCTTTCAATGAACAATGGGAACTCCAGGTTTAAGGTTTCCATTACAGATGAGACAACACAATTTTTACACACTCTGGCACTCTCACATCTGTGCACTGCACTCTTACCTTTGTCAGGGACCCCTGCCTCTCCACGACCAGTGAAACGAGCTGGACGCAGACAAGTCATCCCCAAGGCATCCATCTCGTATCTCATCAATATGAGCAGATTTTGGGGCCTCTGCATGTCCTTGACCTCTCAATGTTGATATGGCTTCCCTTCTGAAGGGACAGAGGAGCACGGATTAATCCACTGTCTACCTGCAGCGCCATAGAAGCCTGGCCAACCCAATCTGAGGAACACCTTGCAGGTCACATCCAAGTCATGGCCCTCAGCCCGAGCAGCCAGAGCTCAACACATCGGCCAGCGCCGATGTCATTAACAGTTGGCGCTCAAATTCTTACACCCCTGAGCACCATGAGGGGACGGCCAACCGGTGACACTTGTCCACACTGATCCATGCCAGCTCAGTGCTCACCCTTGCTGAGCGCAGCGGATCATTGAACTTTTTGTGGCACTGCACCCATGTGCGCTGCACAACATCATGGCAGCTGACCTGGGCTGCCACCTCTGCCCATGCTTTCTTGGTAAGGTGTGGTGGCCTCCTCTTGCCATCCCTGGGGATGAGGCTGTCCCACCTGGCACTGACCTCCTCCACAAGGACTCCCAGGTACTCATCCGAGAACCAGGGGGTGCCAGGTATCCACAGGACCTGCCCTCCCGCCTGCTAAGCCCAGCAGGTGCAGATGCCATTGCAGCTTAAAAAAAATGTTTCATAAAACAACTCCAAAGCTACAAAGTGTCCCCTGGCAGCCTTCAGGGAGCTGCCTGTGCTGCTTTTAAATCCCCCACCAGGTCACCATTGGACCCAGTGCCCTTAATTGACTACCAGTGTGAAATCGCACTGGAAACATGATATCGCCAGGGAGTAGATTATACCTCTGCTTCCAGGCCTGACCACCTGGCACACATGCCAAGTGTGAAATTCAGGCCCATATGTTAGAAAGTACTGTTGGTAGGAATAGTATTCTTATGACATCCCTCTTAAAGGAGACTTTGACCTGTTTCAAACACATTGGTCAATTCCTCTGTTAAAATAATGGTAAAAGGAATGTGATACAATTGTACAAATTATTTGTCTGTTACTAACACTTTATGGAACAATTCAGTAGAATATGCTTCCCTCTTTAAAATGGCACTATTAGGAGCTTGGAACCTTTGATTGACTGAAAATCTGAAATTCATTTGAATTAATTTGCAGAAATTTGAATGTAGCAAGAAATGGCTCAATCTCATTGGTTTGGTAATTTGGTTTGGTTTAGATCTGACATTATTGAATTCAATTCTGTGTAAAACTTTCTGTGTAACTCTGCTGTGTCCAAGCACACATGTTTAATATTTATGTGTTATATAATATGTTTATACAAAGTGAGGTTATCATTCGTGGCTTATTTTTATATTTGATTTTATAACCGACATTAATTCCCCAGCATGGAAAATTCCTGTTCCCAGAAAACATATAAAGCATTTGGGGAGATGGTGGTGTTGTCATAATGTCACTGGACTAGTAATCCCAAAGCTCAAGCTAATGCTTTGGGGGCATGGGTTCAAATGCCACCACAATAGCTGGTGGGATTTAAATTCAATTAATAAATCTGGAATATAAAGTTAGTCTCAGTAATGTTGACCAAGGCAACTACACCGATTATTATAAAAACCCACCTGGTTCACTAATGCCCCTTAGGGAAGGAAATCTGCCATCCTGACCCAGTCTGGTTTACATGTAACTCCAGGCCCAGAGCAATGTGGTTGACATTTAACTCTGAAATGGCCTAGCACGCTACTCAGTTCAAGGGCTGTTAGGGGTGAGCAACAAATGCTGGCCTTGCCAGCGACACCTACACTCCATGAAAGAATAAAAAATATCTCTTTTGTACATTCCCTTGGTAACCGCTATGAAGTATTCTCTTCAGCGTCTCACTAACTTGTTTTATCCTCTGTCATAGGCCCCTGCTTCTGCTCACTCAGTATTTAGAATGGCATCCCTGCAGTTTTATTTTCCTTGGTTTAATAATTTTAACAGAATACCATTTTTTCAGTCAAATCATCAACTACAGGAAAATGGACATATTAAACATAGAGATTTTAATGGAGTTTTAATATCCTAAGCTACACGTAAAGATCAAATCACAAAATAAATTTGCACATTGTTATCATCCCCATAGAAACTGACAACTTCTAAAAGAGAGATGAATTTCCCAATGCCCAATGGAAAGAACCACATGAGGGGCAGAATTTCACACTTGGTGTGCGGGTGCATGCCTGACACGTCGGAGGGTGAAATAAAGCGTGTTGACGTCAGCCAAGCATGCCAACATCAACGCGCTTTCTCACGATAGTTCAGTTGGCAGGCACTTGCCAGAGCTGGAAGCATGCCCGCTGACAATTAAAAGACCTATTAAGGCAATTAAGTTAACAATTGTACTGAATTACACTGCCCATTCAACCTTGATGGGCAGGCAAAAAGGCTAAGTGGCCTTTACATTATTTAGGAAACCTCATCCATAGTCAGGATGAGGTTTCCTAAAGCAAATAAAAATAAAAATTTAAAACTTGAAATAAAAATATGTCCCTGCACACGTGACAGAGTCACATGAGGGGACATGTTCTATTCCATTTTTATTTCCTTTTTTTTTTCAAACAGCGCTTCATCTCCCTGAGGCAGCTCCGTGCCTCAGAGAGATTGAAATGCTCTTTCTCGCTCATGTGCGAATTGCACGCCAGGCCTGCTCACCCACCTTCCCTCACCTGCGCAGGCAGCGTTGAGCGCTGCCACTCGTGTATCACGCTAGGTGGGCCTTAATTGGCCCGCACACATAAAATTGCAGTGCGGAGCTGACCACGGGCTGCGGTCAGTTTCCTGACCACCCCAACCCACCCCTGCCGAACAGTCCCACCAAGGGAAAAGTCCTGCCCGAGATTTCACATTTTAAAACTTTTACTACAACAAACAAATTAAAATCAACACCGACTAAACATTACTTCGCAGGCAACTGATACACTAAACTACAGAAAAGGTGCTCCCCATTAATCTCTTAGCACAACTGAAAATACACATGTATACATTAACACTGCACCCTCAGCAGAGATCTAATATTGTATGTAATGTCCCAAGTTCCACCCAGCTTCAACAGGATCTCTTCTTCCTGCCTCACCAGGGTGAATGTTTCAGTATCTATTTAAAAGAAAGTCCCTTCTATCAATCTTCTGAGTTTAATGGAATGAACCTCCACTAGCAAAGCATCCTCTGGTGACTCCTTGCTCTTTAAAATGGCATGAACCTCATCTCTTCAAACAGGGAATCCATCTGCAGGGAACGCATCCACACCAACACTCTGTTTGGTGTTAACACAAAACAGTCTTTTTCCTTTGCTTGGAATAGCAGCACCTGTTTCTGGTCTTCTTCACTAAATCTCTCTGTCTTCCTGACTCTGAGACTCTGTGCACAGCAAGACCAGCCTAGGTGTTAAAGCTTGCACCTTATGTTCAATAAGTGTTGACCTAGGCTTCTGTCACCATGACAACCAGGTTACATGGGCTTGTATCTGGGCAGATTTCATAGGTGGTCACATGCCCCCCCCTCTCCAAACTACTCCATTTTACCTTGAATTAAAGGAGACAGTTTAAAACATAACCCTCTTATAAAGTCAGTGGTTGTAACAGTATACGTCTGCAGATTGATCTCAGTCTAATAATGTATAGATGTATTATACAATTGGGCTATTACACAACTGGATCCAAGGACCTGACAGCAGTACCGCACGAATCTAATGGTCTCAGGTGAGTTGTCAGCAGCAGTGAATACATCTTCATAAGACATTTATCCACCATAACAACAACCTCTCAACATTGCTCAATGCACCACATCTCTATAACTACCCATTACTAGTACCTGGCAAGTTGCCCCTCTAAGTTACTATACGTGTGCAGTTTGTGCAAACAAATGCGAAAGCCAAGAACTTCAATGATTAGGTTGCGCGCAATGAAAAGAAAATTAGAGGGAGCTTTGGTAGACACATCACTTATTCCTCTGTCTCCATTGTGGGTACAGAAACATTCCCTGACAAATCCAGGAACTCCACAAAACACTCCAGTGTAGTTTCAGATACTTTGCAATAGCAAGTTCTTGAAAATTACCCCATTTGCAAGTTGGGTGCCTGGCTCTACCTCCAGCCCTGATGTAGGGCCTATCTTTCAGTTCAATGCTTGCTCTTTGTAGATTGATGTACAATCTCATTGCCTGGACATTATGTGGTCAAATTTAGGAAGTCCAGCATTACAACATCCTTTCAGACTATAAGATGTCAATGTAATGCTGAATCAGTTGCTTCCAGCACATGCAGGCAACTCCCTTTTCAAGCAGGTGCACACACAGGCTGTGTTGAAGTGATGTGCACATGCATTAGCAACAAGTCACTCATCTTTTGTCATCTCCAATGGCATATAGGAATTCAAGTTTTCATCCTTATCTCTTGTTTTTAACTTTTCATGGCTTTGAATTATCTGGAGCAGTTTGGTATTGTTAAGTGTGTGTTTCTATTACATTTTTTCTTGAAAGACTTTGGGAGGAATGTATTGCAAAATTGTGAATTACCCAATCAATGGCTGTGCGCTATTTGTATTTGGTGATTGTGACTGTGTTCAGTGTTCAGTCGATGAAAAACCAGCCAAGACCCCAACATTAAAAGGAAATCAACTGCCAGGGGTCTCGCCAGTGGATGCAGCAATATATTTCTCACTTTAACACATTGGGGATAATTTTCACTTTGGGTGATAATGTAAAATGGGTGATATAGATTCAGCAGCTGTTATACACATCATCCCTAGTTTTCATTTTCAGAGAAACCAATAGGCTTTTACACAATCACCCAAAGTCACAGTTCCCTCCAACATTACTACAGTGAAATTGTGCAAGAAGCACATTTCCAGGTGAAATGCTATGCCATTTGGTTGATATAGATTATACACTGATGTTCACTGCTTTATTCAAGTCAATATTCTGTAGTTTTCTAAGTAGTTTAACCAACCTCACAGCCAACTTGGTTCAGGTGATTCACTGCTTTCTTATGCAGTTTACTCCATCGTGATAGTGTATTAACTTTAAAAGTAAAATTAGTACATGATGTTTGTGAAAACTGCTGCAATGAATGATGTCAATCATCCCACAACAAACTGGTCTTATAAGCCAAAGTTCTTGCTTAGATGAAGTTTATTATTCCACTTGAAGGTGAAGGTATATGAAGTATGTGATCAAAAAATATGTGCGTGTTTGGGAAAGGAACTAGGGAGTAAATTGGGGCAATAAGCAATAATTTAAAAACTAGTTTCATATCTTATTATTGCAATAGTGCATTACCAACCTAGTACTTGGGGGGTCATTCTAACTACAGATACTAACTCCAATAAGATTGATTTTAAGACTCCAGTAAATGTACAATATGACACCATTCATTATTTACAAGCAAAAATTAACTACATTGCAGTGTTACAAACTGATATTTTGCTCATCAATCAATGACCATTGTGAAAAGTATGGCATATGGAAATCACTTTTATAATTGCAATTTTAGTACTTAGTGCGTAAGTAGGTCAGACTCTTCTGGTCTCTAGAGGTAAAATTATCTTGATGTAAGAACTAATAAGCCTCTCTTAAGTTGCCTGTGTAGGTCAGTCTTATAAATATCTGTGAAGGTCATACTTTATCAACATAGGATATACAAGTTTATGGGATGTGGGCATCACTGGAAAGGCCAGCATTTATTGCCCATCCCTAAGTTCCTTTGAGAAGGTGGCGGTGAGCTGCCTTCTTGAACTGCTGCAGTCCATGTGGTGGCGGTACACCCACATTGCTGTTAGGAAGAAAGTTCCAGAGTTTTGACCCAGTGACAGTGAAGGAATGGCGATATCATTCCAAGTCATGCTCCTATAGCTGTTGCTCCTCCAGTGCCTCACTCAGGATGGTGAGTGGCTTGAGAGGGGAACTTCCAGGTGGTGGTGTTCCCAAGTGTCTGCAGCCCTTGTCCTTTTACTTGGTGGTGGTCGTGGGTTTGGAAGTTGCTGCCGAAGGTGCCTTGGTGAGTTCATGCAGTGCATCTTATAGATGATACATACCGCTCTTCGGTGGTGGAGGGAGTGAATGTTTGTGGAAGGGGTGCCAATCAAGCGAGCTGCTTTGTCCTGAATGGTGTTGATATCCTTGAGTGTCTTTGGAGCTGCACTCATCTAGACCCCTGACTTGTGCCTTGTAGTTGGTGGACAGGCTTTGGGGAGTCAGGAGATTCCCAGCCTCTGACCTGCTCTTGTAGCCACAGTATTTAGATGGCTAGTCCAGTTCAGTTTCTGGTCAATGGTAACCCCCAGTATGGTGATAATGACAATGCTTATCTTGTGAGCTCTAAACAATAAAAAAAAGTACACTTACTGTACTGGAGCTTTTCAAAAATCCTTGCTGATGATACATCAAGACTGTGGGTAGAATTTATTGAGTACTCCCCACGCACCCCACCACCCCACCCCCCCCCCACCCCCCTCCCCAGCAACAAGTTTGGAGATGGGGGTGCATTTAATCGGACAAGAGGGGGCAGTGTGGGGACCTACCACCTTCCTGTCTTCATCCAATTAAGTCCAGGGTAGAAAGGGTCATGGACGGCCTTCCTGCCCAAATGGCAGTTGGGGCCCTTAAGTGGGCAATTGAGTTAGGTGGGTATTCAGCTGGCAGTGGGCGGGGAAGTCGACAAGTGGGAAGCCCATTTGCAGGTTCCCAAGGGGAGGTCCTTCATTCAAAGGTGATGGGGGTGTGTTAAAAAGAAAATAAAATTGCAAATAGTGAGAATCCAAACATAGTGTCATAGTGATCTACAGCACAAAAAAAGGCCCTTTGGCCCATCAAGCCTGCACCCATCAAGCAAGTACCTAACTATTCTGATCCCATTGTCCAGCACTAGGCCCATATCACAAGTGCACATCCAAATACTTTTTAAATGTTATGAGGGTTTCTGCCTCTACCACCCTTTCAGGCAATGAGGTCCAGATTCCCCCCAACCTCTGGGTGAAAGATTTCTTCCTCACATCCCTTCTAAACCTCCTGCCCCTGACCTTAAATCTATGCCCCCTGGTTATTGATCTCTCCACCAAGGGGCAAAGTTCCTACCTGTCTACCCTATCTATGCCCCTCATAATTTTATACACCGCAATCATGTCCACCCTCAATCTCCTCTGCTCCAGGGAAAATAACCCCAGCCTATCCAATCTCTCCTCATAACTAAAACTCTCCAGCCCAGACAACATCCTGGTAAATCTCCTCTGCACTCTTTCTAATGCAATCACATCCTTCCTATAATGCGGATTCCAGAACTGCATGCAATACTCTAGCTGTGGCCCTAACCAGTGTTTTATACAGTTCCAGCATAACCTCCCTGCTCTTATATTCTATGCCTCGGCTAATAAAGGCAAGTATCCCATATGCCTTCTTAACCACCTTATTTATCTGTCCTGCTGCCTTAAGGGACCGGTGGACATGCAAACCAAGGTCCCTCTGATCCTTAGTATTTTCCAGAGTCCCACCATTCACAGTGTATACCCATGCCCCGTTTGTCCTGCCCACATGCATCACCTCACACTTATCCGGATTAAATTCCATTTGCCACTGATCAGCCCATCTGACCAGCCAGTCTATATCCTCCTGTAATCTAAGGCTATCCTCCTTACTATTTACTACCCCACCAATTTTCGTGTCATCCGCAAACTTACTGACCAGCCTTCCTACATTCAAGTCTAAATCATTTATATATACCACAAACAGCAAGGGACCCAACACCAATCCCTGTGGAACCCCACTGGGCACAGGCATCCAGTCACAAAAACACCCCTCGACCATCACCCTCTGCTTCCTGCCGCTCGGCCAATTCTGGATCCAATTTGCCAAAATGCCTTGGATCCCATGGGGTCTTAACTTCGTCATCAGTCTCCCATGTGGGAACTTATCAAAAGCCTTGCTGAAGTTCAAGTAGACTATGCCAAATGCATTGCCTTCATCTACACACCTGGTCACTTCTTCAAAAGATTCAATCAAATTGGTCAGACATGACCTCCCCTTAACAAAACCATGCTGACTGTCCTTGATTAATCCCTGCCTCTCCAAGTGTAAATTAATTCTGTCCCTCAGAATTGCTTCCAATAGTTTCCCCACCACTGAGGTTAGACTGATTGGCCTGTGGTTCCCTGGTTTATCCGTTCCTCCCTTCTTGAATAGCGGGTCCATATTGGTTGTCCTCCAGTCCTCTGGCACCTCTCCTGTGGCCAGAGAGATTTTGAAAATTATTGCCAGCGCCCCTGCTATCTCCTCCCTTGCCTCACTCAACAGCCTGGGATACATTTCATTCGGGCCTGGAGATTTATCTACTTTTAAGCCTGCCAGACCACTTAGAACCTCCTCCCTTTCTATTCTAATTTATTTAATTATATCACAGTCCTTCTGCCTGATTTCCATACCCACATCATCCATCTCACTTGTGAACACCGGCACAAAGTATTCATTTAGAACCCTACCTACGTCTTCCGGCTTCACACACAAAATACCACTATGGTCCTTAATGGGCCCTATTCTTTCCTTAGTTATCCTATTACTCTTAATGTAAAATAACTTTGGATTTTCCTTTATTATACCTGCCAATGTATTTTCATGCCCCCTTTTTGCTCTCCTAATTTACTTTTTAAGTTGCCCCCTACACATGCTATACTCCTCTAGGGCTTCCACTGTTCTGGGCTTTCGGTATCTGTCATAAGCCTCCCTTTTCCTTTTTATCCAATCCTGTATATCCCTCGACATCCAGGGTTTGTTGCTCCCATCCTTTCTCTTTACTAGAATATGTTGGCCCTGTACTCTCCCTATTTCCTTCTTGAATGAGTCCCACCGCTCTGATGCAGATTTACCTAAAAGTAACTGCTCCCAGTCCACTCTGGCCAAATCATATCTGATCTTATTAAAATCGGCCTTCTCCCAATTTAGAACTCTGATTTCTGGCCCATCCTTGTCCTTTTCCAATAACAACCTTGAATCTAATGGCGTTACAATCACTATCTGCAAAATGCTCTCCCACTGATACCTCTACCATTTGCCTGGCTTCATTCCCTAAAATTTCTCTTATAGGACCTTCTGCAAACTGGCTTAAAAAGCTCTCCTGGATGCATTTTAAGAATTCCACTCCCTCTAAACCTATCACACCATGACTCACCCAGTTAATGTTGGGGAAGTCTTCTCCTGATCCAAGCTGATGAGACAGGTGTCCACACCCCTGACCTGTACATAGACAATCGTGTCTCTGAGTAGTGCAAGGTTGCCAGAGATCTTCCTGCCGGGTACAGCACAGGTCTGGTCAGGGTGGATCACCAACTCCAGAGCAGACTTGACCCGATTGGCGATGATCTTGGACAGAATCTTATAGTCCACATTCAACAGTGATGTGGGTCACCAATTTCTAATTTCCTCCCTTTCCCCCTTCTGCTTATAGATGAGGGTGATGATGCTTTTGCTCATGGATTCTGACATGCAGCCAGCCAGTAGCATACTCTCGTACACTTCTAGCAGGTCTGGGCTGATCCAGTCCCACAGTGCCGAATACAACTCAGCTGGTAAACCGTTGCTTCTGGGAGTCTTATTCTTCTCTAAGGACTCAAGGGCCTTAGTTGGTTTGTCAGGAGTTAGCGGCTTGTCCAGACTCTCCCAAGTACTGTCATCTATGACCTCTGTGATAGAGGACAGGAAGGAATGCTTCACCGCGATGCTGACTGTAGGACATTTTTCCCAGACTCCTTCACTGCGATGCTGACTGCAGGACACTCTTCCCAGACTGCTTTACCGTGAAGCTGACTACAGGACACTCTTCCCAGACTGCTTCACCACGATGCTGACTGCATCTCTTTCCCTCTTCCTCTAACAAAATGGAAATGCAAGGAATAGAAAAGTCCATCTTCAACTGAAAAAGATAGATTTGGTTAATAATTCTGTGAACTTCTGAAGAGGTGTCTACAGACAAAACAATAAACTATGTCTTTCCTTTCAGATGATGATGGATTTGCTAGGGTAGAGTGCAAGATTCTGCACATGTAATGAGTAGATCCACAGGACAGGGGTCTAAATCTGTCTAAATTGATCCTGACACATATTCCAGGGAAACTGCAAAAGGCAGTGAAAGAATAATTGTGATGTCATAAACTGTGAGAATAAAATTAGAACAGTTTAAGTGGTCACGAGAAACCTAGGATTCTGTTGCAGCCCATTGCTCATTCCTAGCTATATTTTTAATTGCATTTTTACATTTTTCTGTGGATGTTTCTCTTTTCTTGGTTCTTATTACATCTCATTCCACAAAATATCTTTGGTCAATAAGATAGTTATTGATGCAAACACCAAACCAAAATACTGCAGAAGCTGGAAATCTGCAATAAAAACAGAAAATGCTGGAAATACTCAGCAAGTCAGGCAGCATTAGTTGAGAGACAACCAGAGTTAGCAGAGATGATTTTTCAACAGAACTGGAAGAAGTTAGAGATGTAATAGATTTTAAACAAGTCATGTAAGATCATTAAAAGACCACCTCACCAGAATTAAGTTCCCACTCCAATTTAAGCTTCCCACAAGTGAGAAATTAGAATGCTCACTTTTATGGCTGCACATAAGTGGTGTGCACATGTCGAGGAGTTAACAGTAAGTTGCCGCAGCACTGTCCTCTTTGAGGAGTGTCTGTAAGTGTCAGCTTATGCTTGAGACTGGGTGGTGGCAGTACATGTTGTGCAGAGGATGACAAAGGAAGGGAGGAAAGGTTAGTAGGGAAGGATGGCGCAATGGCCAGGTAAGGATGGAAGGGACAGTGTAGGCTGTCTGGGTGCCCTTTAAATATGGCACCCAGACCTTCAACCCCATGAGGTAATGGCAGGGACGGTTACCTCTTGCCTGCCCCCATCATGAGAATCAGCAAGCACCTCACAGATGGGAAAGCGATGGCATAGTGGTATTGCTGCTGGACTAGTAATCCACAGACCCAGGGTAATGCTCTGGGGACCTGGGTTTGAATCCTGCCATGGCAGATGGTGGAATTTGAATTCAATAAAAATCTAGAATTAAAAGTCTGATGAAGACCATTATCGATTGTTGTAAAAACCCATCTGGTTCACTAATGTTCTTTAGGGAAGGAAATCTGTTGCCCTTACCTGGTCTGACCTACATGTGATTCCAGACCAACAGCAATGTGATTGACTCTTAAATTCCCTCTGAACTAGAGATGGGTAATAAATGCTGGCCTGGCCAGCAATGCTCACATCCCATGAATTAATATATTTTTTAAAATGCATATTTAATGTGCTGAACAGTGCAGGATCATGCATGGTCAGCCATTGCACTCCCACCAACAGAAATCACTCTCACTTTCACACCTGCCTTCAAACTTAGACTTCAGAATGGAAGATTCTGGTTTTTTTCTCTGTCTGCAAGTGCTGCCAGACGGAACTTTCTCTTCAGGCCTGTGGGAGTTACATGACTACCAATCCATAGCTTTGCCTTGCAGCCAGGCTGAGGTGAAATACTCAAAATGTGGAGAAGTGTAGCAGTGAGTCCATTTGATTCCACTCCATGCTGCAGATTTGCTATTTGATGTTTATATTTCCTGCTGCTAGTGCTAATCACAATTATGGCACTTAGTTTCATAACATTGTGTCATATCATACATCATAAAAAGGATCTTTTTCAGAGAGGAAAGAGAGTTTTGTCTTCAGTCATCTAGGCCCTAACCACTGGAATTCCCTTTGTAAACTAATCTCCCTGTCTCTGTTCCTTTAAGACATTCTTAAAACCTACCTCTTTGGCCAATCTATTGGTCACCTGTCCTGATGTCTTCTAGCTCTGTTTTAAATTTTTGTTTACTAATGTTCCTGTGAAATGCCTGTGATGTTTTACTGTGTTAAAGGTACTATACAAATGAAGTTGTTGTTGAATTTAATGCACTTTTATTAAAAACAAATATATGTCTTTATTAAGATATCTTTGTTTAATTTAATATTCAGGATGAGATAATTGATGAGATAAATGCTTTTTTAAATTATTTTTCTATTCTTAATTGTTCCATTTCTCTTCTAAATTGCAGCCAAACCTTTAGAGCACTTGGGTTAAATTTTCTCTCTATGTAGTTGCCAAGCAATGGACTGGTAGAATACAGCAGCCAGCCTCCTACTAGTGCCAGGAGTATGTGCTGACAGAGGTGAATGCTGGGGATTAGATGGTTCAATATAACAATGAGAATCAGACATGAGAAGATCAACGTCATTATTAATCGCCATCACCAGATACTCTTTGGTCATGCTACCCAACTTGGAGGCAAAGGCCCTGATATTTACAAGGAGGTAGGGAGAGGGTCCAGGTTGGGGTTAGAGGTGGGGGGAACCAGGACATATATGCAATGTGGAGATCATACTAAATTTAACAGTAAGGCCCCGTTATTATTTATTACTCTGTTTTCCATTTGACAGCGGCCAGATTGACAAGATGGCTGACTGCCAGGCAGGAAGGCAAACAGCAGAAGGTGCAGCCTGGGATCACTGGGCACAGTGTGTGGCAACCAAGAAACATAGCAGATTGTTGCAAGGTTGGCGATTGCGGGGGAATTCAAACCAGCAAAAGGGGGGATCAGGTGACTGGTAGAAAGTGCAGGTTTTGGGGGAAGTGGGTTTGATGGCCAATTCCAGCCATTGATTTGCTTGAGTTTATGAGGGAAACACTTATGCTCCTCTTGACCCACAAGCATTGCTCTAAAAACCACTTAACTACTGATTCAGCCTCTTCCAGCCTCTTTTTAGCTGCTTGGTTCCTCAGTGCCTAGGAAGCCCAGTCAGCAAATATTAAGTGTAAATTACTGTCAAAATACCAGGAACAGAGCTCGATTTGCGTTATTATAATTACAGTCCCCAATGTCCAGACTAAATTACTCTGACACCCCGAATTAGGCTTAGTGAGTAGGAATGAACATGGCAGGTGGAATATCAAGTAGATAGGTGAGAGATTATCCACTTTGGTAGGAGGAACAAAGGTGCAGAGTATTCAAATAGTTGTTTTGTAGCACAGAGCATGCAGAGTATTTCTTAAGTGCGGAGAGATTAGGAAGTATTGATGTCCAAAGGGCCCTGGGTATCCCTGTTCATAAGTCACTGAAAGCTAACATGCAGGTGCAGCAAGCACTTAGGAAGGCAAATGGTATATTGGCCTTAACAGCAAACGGATTTGAATACAGGAGTAAAGATGTCTTGCTAGAGTTGTATACAGCCTTGGTGAGATCCCACCTGGAGTTTTGTGTACAATTTTGGTCTCCTTATCTAAGGAAGGATATAGTGGGAATACAATGCACATTCACCAGACTAATTTCTGGGATGGTGGGACTGTCCCATGAGGAGAGATTGTGGAGACTTGGATGTATTCTCCAGAGTTTAGAAGCATGAGGTGATTTCAGTGAAACTTACAAAATCTTTTAAGGGCCAGACAGGGTACATGCAGGAAGGATTTCTCCTGGCTGGGGGGGCGGGGGGGGGTTGGTTTCCTCAGCCTCCCCAGCTGTGGGTAAAATTGTGGTGAGCCACAGTGGTTGAGCAGCCAATGGCAATGTTGCCCATGACATGACATGATTTTTGGGCATAGCATCCCAGGAATATTAAATTTGTACTGTATGAAATTTACGATACTCATTATGAAAAATATACAATATTGCAGTATGAAGACCAAACGGGATACATTTAACAGGATGATACCAGAGAGAGGAAACTACAGTTAAGAAGAGGCACATCAGATTCTATGACTATTTCCAGTATGAGTGTCGAAAGACAAGAAGAGATTTAACACAGTTTGCTTCGTAAAACTAACTGAGTGTTAATAGAGCAACTAGGGAGAAACTATTTCCTCTGGTTGGGGAGTCAGTAAACAGAGGGTCAACAATTTAAAAATTCCTACTAAGAGTAAGGGAAGAGCTTTGGAGAATTTTTTTTTTTTAAACAGAGGGCTGGTGGAGCATAGAATGCTTTGCCACAGAGAGTGGTTGAAACAGAGACCATTGCATCCTTTAAGGGAACATTGGATAAATATTTGAAGCAGGAGAAGATATATGGCAATGGGGACAGAATAAAGCAGTGAGATTAGTCTTGGATTGCTCTGGCAAAAAGCCAACCAGATGTGATGATTCAAACAATCTCCTCTGTATTGCAAACTTCTATGATCCTATGTTGCAGAAATCCCCCTCTTCTGTTCTGGCTATTAACTCAAAGAAAATGTACCGTCACAGGTAGCATTTGTGAAAATGATAATTGGCAGACAGTGAGTAACAGCACTATCCAATCTTGAATCAAGTCCACAAAAGAGCACCTTTCTGCAGAGGGCACCTGGTAATAAATCAAAACATTAACATTGGTTGATTTGGCCCAAAGCTCCACGCCATGAACCTGCACCTCCCACCTCCCAACCTCCCCACTTTGCTTAGCCCAAAGACACTAAGGTCAATGTAGCATCCTATACTGACATCAGAGCTAGGATCAGCTAAAACAATTTTTTTTTAAACACCTATTCTCCTTGAAAGCTTCCTTATCTGTATGCCTCGGTACAACACCAGATGGTGAGTATTTATCAGATAAACCACAGGGAAGCTTGCTGCAAAAATATGTAAGAAGTGGTTTATGCAGCAGCAGAACTTCAAGGAATAGTTCATTGGAACATGGGAACAGGAGTAGGCCATTTAGATCATCAAGCTTGTACCACCATTCAATCAGGTTATAGTTGATCTGTGGCCTAACTTCATATACCTGCCTTTGCTCTGTATCCTTTAATATTTTCCAATATAAATAGGCCGTACCTACCTTTCAGAGTTTAGCAGAATTTTGCAACAGTGTCAAGCTATCCACAACTGCCTTTTCTAAACTTCCTGAGGGAATGAACATATAATCAAAGGTAATAAAGAGGAAAGAAAGAAATGATACTGCAACTCAATGTGGTATTTTATTGGAAGATATATTATATTACTGATGCACTGAAGAGCCTGTTTCATCATGATTAATTAAACATTTTAATTTGGACAATTTGCCAACTGAACTGGTTCGATGCAAGATCCCTAATTGAAAGATCACAAATTTCCAAAGATGATTAACTTCAAGTTTACTTGCATAACCTGTCTGTTCTCTGCTGTGTAATTAGATAACCAAACACACAGGTTCAAACACAATAGAAACATAGAAAAAAGGAGTAAGAGTAGGCCATTTGTCCACTCGTGCCTGCTCTGCTATTCAATTAGATCATGTCTGATTTTCTATTTTAACACCATTTTCCCTCAGTATCCCTACATCCTTTGATGTCTTTATTAATTAGAAATCTATTGATCTGCCTTGAACATACTCAATGACTGAGCTTCCACAGCGCTCTGGGGTAGAGAACTGAGAACTCAATGCTTTTTCACATGGAATTGAGGGTGGAGGGATTTGCTGTTTTCCCTGACTAATTATTTAACAGTAGGGGTGGTGTCAAGCATCTGTCCATATTTCAAACTGTTTTTCCCCCAAGAGATTTCAAGTAGAAATTGAGAAATTTACAGGAATTCAAATTTTACTTGACTTGTTGTACTAGATGGACCAGCAGAGGCAGTTGCCCTTATTGTCTTAATCTCAGTGAACTGTTGTTGGAAATGAGGGTGAAGGGGGCAAGGAAATGACGTTTCAGGAAGATGTTGGTTGCATACAATACTCTAACACTGGCCAAACCATTGCCTTGTACAACTTTTTCATAACCTCCTTATATTCTTTATCCATATTGATAACACTCAAGCTGCTAACCCTAACATCAGAACATTATCAGTAAGAAGATCTAATTATAATTCCTGTTGTTCCATTGTTGAATAGATTGCTAACATTCATGATACAGCCTCACATGCAAAGTGTGTGATTTAAGGAAAGAATTTGGATTGTTGGCACCCTTGGGACAATACCACAACAAGAGTCATTGTCACTGAGAGAGGAGAGAAAATTAAAAGGAAAAAAAAATTAAATTAAGCCTGTTTCTGTGGAAAAACTTTGCTTGTTGCCTCATGGATCCTGCATATCAGACAACAGCATAGGAAAGTTTACATCAAATTTCCATCCTTTGGTCTGCTTCCAGTGTTAGGAGCAAAATTAGATAGTGTTATTATGTTTTCTTTTCTTCGCCATTTAAATACAATTTATTGTTGTGGAAGTCTGTCAAATCACTTCCAGGAAAGCTCTTTGGACTGGTGGTTATTTTACAAAGTAAAACATGACGAGACCACCCTGTTTCCTCCTGTTTATTGTTCAATGCTGTGTTTTGAGACTGACACAACCAAAACTAAGGTTTAAAAGAGGGCAATGTCTGATGAACAAAAACTATGTCAAAATAGATCTTGTTGAAGGATTTTCTCACACACCGATACAGTGGGTGTTGGTATTATGACATGTGCAGCCCTCATTGTTATTTCTCACAACAACTTTGCCCGCCCTTGTACTCAATCTTCCGGGTGGCCAGGTCATAAAACAGCCATGATTTACATTCCTGGTTCAAATTATCCACCTTTTCTCTTCCTGCCTCACTTGAGCTCCTTGTTTTGCACTTCACACTATCTTTCAATTATTAGGAACAGCACTAGTCTTTCACTGGACTACAGATGGTGAACAGAAATTCCATTTCTGTAGAAACTGTTTAAAAGCAACATGCTTCCAGCAAAACCTGTTACAACTGTTTTTAAGCATTATAGCGCCAACTGAAAACAACCAAAATATAATTACGCTGCTGTATAATGTATCAAGTATATTACTTTCCAGTTATAATAAAATTAAACTAGCATGGGCAGAATCTTCTGTTTGGCGTGGGGTCGGGTCCTGCATGCTGACATGTAAAATGACACACGTCCGACGTCACCAGGTGTCATTCTGATCTTTCATTCGGCGGGGGCGCACCAGAGTTGGCTGCGCGCCCACCGAACTATCAAAGGCCTGTTACAGCCATTAATAAAACAATTAACTAATTTGACAGGGCTGCCCCGTCCAACCTTAAGGAAACCTTAAATGTTGGTGGGCAGGCGAAGAGCCCAGATGGCCTTCGCATTTTCATGAAACCTCATCCACAGGCGGAATGAGGTTTCATGAAGGGTTTATTAAATTAATACATTTTTTTATACATTTTATAAGCATGTCACATGAGGGAATTTGTGTAAATGATTTTTAACTTTGTTTATTTTAAACTTTAAAACTGAATATAATCGTCCTGAGGCAGCTCCGTGCCTCAGGGAGATTTCTGCACTCTTTTGCGCGCATGAGCGGAAGAGAGCAGGCCCTGACTCTCCCTCCTCCCCCTGCCTGCACAGGTAGCGCTGGGCACTACTGGGTGCACGTCACGTAAAATGGTGGTGTACAGCTGATCGTGGGAGGCGATCAGCTCCGCACCCATCCATGCCCACTCCCGACCGGGCCGCCTGACGGGGAGAAAATTTTCCCCTATGATACAGTTAGAAGTTTATTTTGAAATGCTAGGTAATTGTTTTATCGCGAATTTTGCTCTCTGTATTAAGCATTCTTTCTCTGGCATTTTATTAATTTTATTTGGGATTATCCCTAGGCATTCTTATTTAATCTCTTCGCTAAATTCCCCCATGCCATATATTGATCCTCAGTAAATAGGCTGGACAGTTGGCTTATTCCCTATCTCTAAGAGGTCAATTACAATGAATGAGATTAATCAGCCTCTGAGTTTTCTTCACTCCCTGTAGGAAACTCCCTTGCCCCCAGTCAACAGTTACCGTGATAGCTCCTGATATTAAGCATTCATCTTATGATTAACAGCAGGTGCAGACCTGCATCACAACTGAATGAATGTGCTACATCACCGAGCTACCCTTAGTTTGTATTTCTGACAGGTCTTTCACAGTGTATTGCTATGTTAATATATTTGATAGCATCACAAATATTATTTTTAAATTATTTTGATTGCATGTTATTTTATCTGCTACTCATTCTTTAAGTCATTCATATCACACAGATTGCCCAGTAACAGGATAGACCAGAGCTTGGGGCCTGAAAATTCACGGGGGTCTCCCACTGTAACTTCAATAAAAGACCCACAGAACCTCCCGTGGGATACTACAGTGATCTGATTGTGCTAGGTTTCCAGAAGTTTCTTACATGTCTTGTCAGGTGCAGAACCAATGCCTACCCCACAAAAGGCAAACAGCATCAGCAGGGGTGAGAGGGAATCACCAAGCCAGGAGCTCTTGCTAACTTTTCTCAGTTAAGACTTAGCCTATCTCTAGATTTGGGATATTAAGTGAGTTGAGATACAGCAAACTCTAGATGGCAAAAGAGTGCCCCACTGAGGGGCAGAGGCAATGGAAGCATCTGGGTCCCACAGAAAGGGTATTTGATAAAATAAAAGATTGCTCCCCTATCACAGGAGGGTGCTTAGGGCTGGGAGTAGGGCCAAGGGGGAACCAGGGATATCCCACCCACAATGGTGGGACGGTGCTGGAATTGGTGGAAGGATGGCGTAAGCAGCTGTATGGATGAATACATAGAGACTCTTTCACCCATGCCCCATGTTAATTTTATCCCCTCCCCGTGAGCCTGCAAGCATCAGTGGGAGGAATGTTGGGTGGTATCAAAAAAATTCCCCTACATGTCCCCTCATGTGACAATGTCACATGAGTTGGGACATGTTCATAATGTACAGAACAATTTATGTCAGCAACATATCCAGAGAAATTTCAAAGCCCTGGCACCCGAACTATTCTAATAGGAACATAGAAACTAGGGGCAGGAGTAGGCCATTCGGCCTTTCGAACCTACTCCACCATTCAGTATGATCGTTGCTGATGCTCTATCTCAACACCATATTCCTGCTTTCTCTCCATACCCCTTGATGCCCCTAATATCAAACAAATTATTAATTTCTTTCTTGAATATACTCAGTGGCCCAGACTCCACAGCCTTCTGTGGTAGAGAATTCCACAGGTTCACCACCCTCTGAGTAAAGAAATATTTTCTCATCTCAGTCCTAATTGGCCTGCCCCATATCCTGAGACTGTGGCCCTTGGTTCTGGACTCCCCAACCAGGGGAAACATCCTCCCTGCATCCAGTCTGTCTAGCCCTATTAGAATTTTATACATTTCAAACAGATCCCCTCTCATTCTTCTAAGCTCCAGTGAATACAGGCCCAGACAAACCAATCTTTCCTCATACAACAGACCTGCCATTCCCAGTATCAGCCTAGTGAACCTTCACTGCACTCCCTCTATGGCAAGTATATCCTTTCTTAGTAGGGAGACCAAAACTGCACATACTACTCTAGGAGCAGAAGTTTGTGCATGTCGGGTGGGTGGGCCTGACACAATCGCCGGCGGGCGCGGAGCCAATCGCCGCTAGCAAAGCAGGCCGCACTGCCATTTTACGTGGGCGGGCCAATTAAGGCCCGCCCAGTGTGACATCCGCCAGAAGCGCTATGCACTCCCTGTGTGGGTGGGGGGATTCCCTAAAAGTGAAAGCGCACTCTTTTGCACATGGGCATGAAAGAGTGCACATCTCCCTGAGGCTAAGTGTAGCCTCAGGGAGATCACCTGGACTTTGAAAAATATTAAAAATAGAAAAAAAAATTCCCTTACATGTCCCCTCATGTGACAATGTCACATGAGTTGGGACATGTTCATAATGTACAGAACAACTTAATTACAATTTTTAAAACCCTGCATGAAACCTCATCCCACTGCTGGATGAGGTTTCATGTTTTTTCTATTCCCCGCTGGGGCTCCTGGCTGACCCACCAACTTTAAGGTTGGACGGGCAGGTCCTTTAATTGGTTAAGTGATCCTGTCAATGGTCTCAAGTGACCATTGACAGGTTGGCAGGCTCACAGCTGATTTTGCTGCGCCCCCGCCTTCCTGAGAATTTAAATGGGGTTGGGCGACGTTGGGGTTCCACCTGACGTCATCCCGCGTCATTTTACACGTCGGCAAGCGGGCCCCGCACCCTGCTTGCCGACGGCAAAATTCTGCACCAGGGTGTGGTCTCACCAAGGCCTTGTATAACTGCAGTAAGACATCACTACTTCTGAACTCAACACCTCTTGCAATGAAGGCCAACATACCATTTGCCTTCCTAACTGCTTGCTGCCTATTTACTTTCATTGACTGGTTTACAAGGGAACTCAGATCCCTTTGTACATCCATCCACATTTCCCAATATATCACCATTTAAATAATACTCTACCTTTCCGTTTTTCACAACGAAGCGTATAACTTCACATTTATCCACGTTATACTGCATCTGCCATGTGTTTGCCCACATATACAACTTGCCTAAAGCGCCCTGAAGTCTCACAACTCACAACCCTGCCCAGTTTTGTGTCATCAGCAAACTTGGAAATATTGCATTTGGTTTCCTCATCCACATCATTTATATATATCGTGAATACCCGGGTCCCAAGCAGCGGTAAACCACTGGTCACCACCTGCCACCCAGAAAAAGACCCATTTGTTCCCACTCTCTGTTTCTGGTCTGCCAATAAATTCTCAATCCATGTCCATATATTACTCCCAATTCTATGTGCTTACTTTTGCCCACTAGTTTCTTATGTGGGACCTTATCAAAAGCCTTCTTGAAATTCAAATACACCACATCCACTGGTTCTCCCTTATCTTTGGCACTAGTTACATCCTCAAAAAACTCCATAGATTAGTTAAGCACGATTTCCCTTTCATAAACCCATGCTGACTTTGGGCAGAACGTTGCCGTCGACATGCGGGAGTGGCCCGACACGCCGATGCATAAAATGACACGTGATGACGTTGGGCATGCGTCGGAACGTCATCGCGCATGATTTCGATATTTCATTTGGCAGACGCATGCTCAAGACAGCTGCACATCTGCTGGACTGTCAGCAGCCTATTTGGGCCATTAACAAAGCAATTAAACTTGTTAACAATGCTACCTGTCCAACCTTAAGGTAGGCGGGCAGGTGAAGAGCCCAATCGGCCTTCGCCTTTTTCAGCAAACTTCATCCACGGGCAGGATGAGATTTCCTGGAGGGCTTATAAAATAATTAAATAAAATTTCAAAACTTCACAAACATGTCCCAGTTCACATGATACTGTCACATGATGGGACATGTCTGAATAATTTTTTTCTTTCTTTATTAAAAACTTTTATAATTCTTTCAATCTCTCTGGGGCAGCTCTGTGCCTCAGGGATATTGCTGCGCTCTTTCACACATGCGCGTTAGAGTGCAGGCCCGGACTCTCCCTTCTCCCCCCACCTACACTGGTAGCGCTACCGGCGACACGTTACATTGGGCGGGCCTTAATTGGCTCGCCTGGGTAAATTGAGTGCACGCAGCCGATCGCAGGCAGCTAATGGCTCCACACCCGCCCCTCCCCAGCCCGCCCGCCATAGGAAAAATTCTCCCCTTTGTCTAAACCCATTAATGCTTCCCAAGTGTTCTGTCACCATGTCTTTTAGAAGAGACTCTAGTATTTTCCCCTTTACTGATGTTAGGCTAACTGGTCTGTAATTCTCTGTTTTTTCTCTCCCTCCTTTTTTAAATAGTGGGGTTACATTTGCCACCCTCCAATCTGTAGGAACGACTCCAGAGACTATAGAATTTTGTAAGATGACCACCAATGCATCTAATATTTCCAGGGCTACTTCCTTTAGTACTATAGGATGCAGATTATCAGGCCCTGGGGATTTTTCAGCCTTTGACCGCATTAATTTCTCTAGCACTGTTTTTTTACTATTACTGATTTTCTTCAATTCCTCCCTCTCGCTAGACCCATGGTTCCCTAACTTTTTGAGAAATTATTTGTGTCCTCTTTGTGAAGACAGAACCAAAATATGTGTTCAGTTCTTCTGCCATCTCTTTGTTCCCCATTATAATTTCCTCATTTCTGACTGTAAGTTCTGACATTTGTCTTTGCTAATCTTTTTCTCTTCACACATTTATAGAAGCTTTTACAGTCAGTTTCTATGTTCCTTACAAGTTCACTCTCATTCTCCATTTTCCCCTTCTTAATCAACCTTTTTGTCCACTTTTGCTAAATTCTAAACTGCTCCCGATCCTCAGGCTTGCTGCTTTTTCTGGCAATTTTATATGTCTCCTCTTTGGATCTAATGCTACCCCTAATTTCTTTTGTAATCCATGGTTGACCCACCCTTCCTGTTTTATTTTTGCGCCAGACAGGAACAAATAATTGTTGTAATTCATGCATACGTTCCTTAAATATTAGCCATTGCCTATCTACCCTCAACCCTTTTAGTAAGGTTCCCCAATCGATCATTGCCAACTCGCGCCTCATAATTTAGATTCAGGACCTTAGTTTTGGATTCACTCTTCATCCTAATGAACAATTCTATCATTTTTTGGTCACTCTTCCTCATGGGGCCCCGCACAACAAGATTGTTAACTAATCCTTTCTCATTGTGCAATACCCAGTCTAGGATAGCCTGTTTTTTAGTTGGTTCCTCAATGTATTGGTCTAAAAAACGATCATGTACACATTCCAGGAAATCCTCCTCCACAGTATTATTGCTGGTTTGGTTTGTCCAATCTATATGTAGATTAAGGTCACCCTATGATTACAGTTGTACTCTTATTGCATGTGTCTCTAATTTCCTGCTTAATGCCTTTACTTATATCTCCATTACTGTTTGAGGGCCTATAGATAACCCCCACCAATGTTTTCTGCCACTTGGCATTTCTTGTCTCCACCCAGATTCCACATCATGATTTTCCAAGCCAATATCCTTCCTCACTATTGCATTGATTTCTTCCTTTACTAACAATGCCACCCCATCTCCTTTCCCTATTTGTCTGTCCTTCCTAAAAATTGAATACCCCTGGATGTTCAGTTGCCATCCTTGGTCACCCTGCAGCCATGTCTCCTGCAACAATATCATAACCACTTATATCTATTTGCACTGTTAATTCATCTACCTTATTGCGAATGCTCCATGCATTAAGGTACAATGCCTTTAGACTTGTCTTTTCAACCCTGTTAGTCATCTTAGCTTTATTTTGCACTATGACCCCATTTGTTTCTCACCCTTATTTTTTTCTGCCTTCCATTTTTGCTTCTTACTTTTCTGTCTTTTGTTTCCCCCTCCTCTTTCTCCCTGCTCAGGTTCCCATCCCCCTGCCATTCTAGTTTAAAGCTGCCCCGACCTCACTAGCAAATACCCCCACCCAAGGACATGTTGGACTATGGTCAACCTCTTCAGGGAATTCAAGAGCAACTTTGGTCCTCTGAGCTTCTTTGGCTGCTTGAGAGAAAACTAATGAAGGAGCCATAAATCATGTGGATTACCTATGGATGGGACTGGGAATTTGGGGCACGATCCATAACCACTGGATTTCCATAAATGTTACAGTTGCACCAAGATCTTGTTCATGCCATCTGATAATCTCCTTTTTTGTCAGTACACTACCAAAATCTACAGCTCAGGGTAACCTAATGACCACTGGTAGAAACATGAACCAAAGAGGTCCAGCCAGCTTGGATTTCTGAAAGACAGTTCATGTTTAACCAACTATATTGGATCCTTTGATGAAATAATGGAGAGGGTGGATATAGGAAATTAACTGAATGTGATTTATATTGATTATTGAACTGCTTGAAGCAAATAGAAATTTATTGCATAGATAATGGAATTAAGAAAACATTGTTGCATTAAGGCACAGATGGGTAGAGAACAGAAGGCAAAGGGTAGAGGTAAAAAGACTTTTCCAACTAGAAAAATTTGATGCGCAGTAGTTTACAGGCTCCATGGTAGAGGTTTTCTTCTTTACTATGAGACTGATCTTTCAAAGTTTTTCCACTGTAGCTCTGGTCAGCTTGTGAAGGAAGAGCCATCACATGGGCCAGGGCCGGAACTTGTAAGGGATTCAATGGAACCTTGTACAAGATAGATATTCCACCAATCCCAAAAAAAGTCAACAATGTAAAATGCAGCTTCTCTGGGGCTGTGACTTCTAATGTCTGCAATTACAATGTTGCCACCCCAGGAGCAACTATCGCAAAATCTGGGCCTGCACCAATGAACAATGTCAAAGTTTTAATTGAAATTTTGGCTGCCCACTGCAGTCTCCATCAGCTAGTAGGTGAAGACTCGATACCCGTTGGTGAGATTTAAATTAACAAACCTCCTTGAACTCCACAAACTTTGATGGATCAGTGTTGGAGATATTGGGAAAGTTCACCCCAGCAATTACATTAGGATGTGATTGTTTCATACTCCCTGGGCAGAATCATCCCAGATTTGCACTACTAAGCGCTACAGCAGGTGGGAAAAAGGATGTCTTACTCGTGGCCACAATGACGGGTTTTCGTGCCATGTCATCCCAATCCCATTAATCATGCATTCCCGGGAAACACACCATTTTGCTGGCGGGCGGCCTCCTATTCGCTCGTCACCATATCCCCTCACCGCTTCCTCACACAGGGTGCAATATTTAAAGTGCAGTCACACACACATCTCAGTGCTTTACATGGTGAAAGATTGGAAAATGTTGATGTACAAAGGGACCTGGGTGTCCTTGTATACCAATCACTGAAAGCAAGCATGCAGGTGCAGCAAGCAGTTAAGAAGGCAAATGGTATGTTGGCCTCTATTGTGAGAGGACTTGAGTACAGAAGCAAGGATGTCTTACTGCAGCTGTACAGGGCATTGGTGAGGCTACGCCTTGAATATTGTGTACAGTTCTGGTCTCCTTACTGAAGAAAAGAAATACTTGCTGTTATGTTCTACTTTGCTCACGAACCAGTTGCAAGCTTATCTGTCGGGAGGTGAGTCAATTACAATATACGGCAGATGCAGAGACCAATATGAAATGAAGCACATACTATTTATTTACACGAACAACAGAGCACCAACATGATGTGTGATTCTCCATCCAGGTCCTACTCTAAACTAACATTAACATGGTAGCCCACGCTATACAGCTATTGGGTCTTATAGTCACGTGGTCAATCTGCTCAACATTCTCTTAAAGGTGTATTAAACCTCAGATTACCACATCCCTCTCCCTTTACAATATATTAACTATTTACAAATTTAGTCTCACAGGAGGCTTTTTCAAACACGTCAACGGTCATAGTTTTATGACGTTGGATGGTTTATCTGATGCCTCCCTCTCAGGAGTTATCTGTCCACTAGCCTCCCCAGTAGGAACCTGTAAGTTTGCCTTTTCGATTCTCTCAGGCTCAACAGGTCCTACAGGTATTTCCAAAGCGAGAGGAGTTCCTTCTACCTGTGGTGTAAGCTCCAACGGGAATGCTTGGCACACCTTTTCTTGTGGATCTGTTTCCTCTACATGTCTCCTGATTATCCAGCTTTCAACCGATATATGGTAGGGTAGGAGTCCTATCACGGCACTGACATCACCTGATAGCCATTTGGGCCCATCTCCAAAGTTCTTTGCAAAAACTGTGTCTCCAACAGTGAAGTTTCTTTCATGACTGTGGTAATCGTTTCCATTTTTCTGGGCCTCCTGACTTCTCTCTACCCTCCCCCTAAATTCGGCCTTATGAGGCTCAATCGTGTCCTGAGATTTCTCTTCATTAATAACCCTGCGGGGGCAATACCGGTGGTGTTATGTGATGTAGTCCTATAGCTGATCCGGAAACGTGATAGTTTCATTGCTATAGAATCCCCCTCTAGTTTTTCCATTCCGACCTTCAGGTCTGGACTGCCCGCTCGGCCAATTCATTGGATGCAGGGTGGTGTGGCAAGGTCTTGACATGTGTTTTGCCACTGAGAGTTGCAAATCTTTGGAATTTCCCGCTAGTGAATGTCATTCCATTATCAGGCACTATTATCTCTGGTAAACTGTGTATCACAAAACTCTGACACAATCTGTCTATGGTGGCAGCGGTTGTGGATGATCTCACCTCATATACAACCATCCATTTCAAGTGAGCATCTATAAGCAAGAGGAACATTGTGCTCAAAAAGGTTCCACGTAGTCAATGTGGAGGCAGACCATTCTCAAGGATGCAGTGGAGCAAAAGGAAGCAATTTCTGCACCTGTTGGCACTGCATGCAGCTCTTGACCATGTTTTCAATTTCAGTGTCCATCCCTGGCCACCATTAGTAGTTGTGCACCAACATTTTCATCCTAGAGATGCTGGGGTGATCGCTATACAATTTTATCAATAACGGTTGTCTTCCTCTGGGAGGCACACTAACTTCTGCTCCCCAGAGTAAGATGGCACTCTGGCAAATGAACTCATTTCTCCTATCAAAATAGGGCTTCATTGCATACGACTTTGGCTCGTAAGACCATCCCTGCAAGACTTGTTCCTTGATGTGAGACAAAGCTAAGTCATGATCTGTCCATTCTCTGATCTATTTGGCATTCATTGGTGATGAGTCCAGGAAGTTTAATAACAAGACAAGTTCTTGAGGAGTGGGAACGTTCACACTGCTGTCCTTTAAAGGTAATCGGCTCAGTGCATTGGCATTAGCAATCTGGCTTCCCGGCCGGTGGATAAAAGTATATTTGTAAACAACTAGAATCTGTGCCCACCTTTGGATGCATGCAGAGGCAATTGGGGTATTGCCTTATCTTCCCCAAATAAACCTAGTAGTAGCTTGTAGTCGGATACAATGGTGAAGTGATGATCGTGGATGTATTGGTGGAATTTCTTAATGCCAAGTAGAGTGGATAAGCCTTCTTTCTCTATTTGTGAGTATCTTCATTCTGCCACACTGAGTATTCTTGAGACGTAGCAAATGGGCCTTTCAGAGCCACCATCCAGTGGGAGAGTACTTCCCCTACTCCATAAGGGGATGCATCACAAGTTAAAATAATTCTTTCTTTGGGACAAAAGGTATCAGCAGGGCCAATGAATGTAGTAACTGCTTTACTGTTATAAAAGCCTATTGTTGTGGAGCTTGCCAAGTCCACCCATGGGTTTTTCTTGAGCAAACCGTATAATGGATGTTGAGGCCTGAAGACAAATTTAGTTCAATTCAAGGATCGAGAGTAGACCAATGGGGCGGTATTTGGCTGGGTTGGACTTATCTTGCTTTTTGTGTACAGGACATGCTGGGCAATTTTCCAAATAGCCGGGTAGATGCCAGTGTTTAAGCTGTGCTGGAACAGCTTGGCTAGGGGCGCAGTAAGTTCTAGAGCACATGTCTTCAGTAGTATTGCTGGAATATTGTCAGGGCCCATAGCTTTTGCAGTATCCAGTGCCTTCAGCCGCTTCTTGATATCACGTGGAGTGAATCAAATTGGCTGAAGACTGGCATCTATGATGCAGGGGACCTCTGGAGGAGGCCAAGATGGATCATCCACTCGGCATTTCTGGCTGAAGATTGTAACAAATGCTTCAGCCTTATCTTTTGCACTGATGCACTGTGCTCCTCCATCATTGAGGATGTGGATATTTGTGGAGCCTCCTCCTCCAGTGGGTTGTTTAATTGTCTACCACCATTCACGACTTGATGTGGCAAGACTGCAGAGCTTAGATTGGATCCATTGGTTGTGGGATCGCTTAGCCCTGTCTATCACTTGCTGCTTATGCTGTTTGGAATGCAAGTCGTCCTGTGTTATTGCTTCACCAGGTTGATACCTCATTTTAAGGTATGTTTGGTGCTGTTCCTGGCATGCCTCCCTGCACTCATCATTGAACCAGCGTTGATACCCTGGCTTGATCGTAATGGTAGAGTGGGGGATATGCTGGGCCATGAGATTACAGATTTCGAGTACACTTCTGCTGTTGCTGATGACCCACAACACCTCATGGATGCCCATTCTTGAGTTGCTAGATCAAAATCTATCCCATTTAGCACGGTGGTAGTGCCACACAACACGATGGAGGGTTAAAAACAAAAAACTGTGGATGCTGGAAATCCAAAGCAAAACAGAAATACCTGGAAAAACTCAGCAGGTCTGGCAGCATCAGCGGAGAAGAACAAAGTTGACGTTTCGAGTCCTCATGACCCTTCAACAGAACTAAGTAAAAATAGGAGAGGGGTGAAATATAAGCTGGTTTAAGGTGGGGGGGTGGGGGGGAGAGAAATGGGGGAGGGGGGTGGTGGTTGTAGGGACAAGCAAGCAGTGATAGGAGCAGATAATCAAAAGATGTCACAGACAAAAGAACAAAGAGGTGTTGAAGGTGGTGATATTATCTAAAAGAATGTGCTAATTAAGAATGGATAGCAGGACACGCAAGGTACAGATAGCTCTAGTGGGGGTGGGGTGAAATAAGACTAAAAGGGCATAAAAGGTATAGATTTAAAAATAATGGAAATAGGTTTAGATCTTGAACTCCCTCCTCCATCCCCACCCCCTTTGCATTTTTTCCCCTTCCCTTTTGTTTTTTCCAATAATTTATATAGACTTTTCTTTTCCCACCTATTTCTATTATTTTTAAATCTATACCTTTTATGCCCTTTAGTCTTATTTCACCCCACCCCCACTAGAGCTATCTGTACCTTACGTGTCCTGCTATCCATTCTTAATTAGCACATTCTTTTAGATAATATCATCACCTTCAACACCTCTTTGTTCTTTTGTCTGTGACATCTTTTGATTATCTGCTCCTATCACTGCTTGCTTGTCCCTACAACCACCACCCCCCCCTACCCCCCCCCACCGCTCCCCCCCCCACCACCCCCCAACTTAAACCAGCTTAAATTTCACCCCTCTCTTATTTTTACTTAGTTCTGTTGAAGGGTCATGAGGACTCGAAACGTCAACTTTGTTATTCTTCACTGAAGCTGCCAGACCTGCTGAGTTTTTCCAGGTATTTCTGTTTATGATGGAGAGTATCCTCATTGTGAAGATGGGACTTCATCTCCACAAGAACTGTTTGGTTTTCACTCCTACTGATACTCTCATGGACAGATGCATCTGCAGCAGGCAGATGAGGGCGAGGTCAAGTACGTTTATCCCTCTTGTTGGTTCCCTCACCACCTACCGCAGATCCAGTCTAGCAGCTATGTCCTTTAGGACTCAACTAGCTCAGTTAGCAGTGGTGCTACCGCACCACTCTTGGTGATGGACATTGAAGTCCCCCACGCAGAGTACATTCTGTGCCCTTGCCACCCTTTAGAGAAGGAAATCTGCAGTTCTTACCTGGACCTTACCTGGTCTGGCCTACATGTGACTCCAGACCCACAGCAATGCATCTGAATCTTAAATGCCCTCTGAACAAGGGCAAATGGTGATGGGCAATAAATACTGGCTGAGCCAATAACACCCACATACCATGAACAAATATATATTAAAAAATCAGCAGGAAGTTTCCTTGTCCATGTTTGACCTGATGCCATGAGACGTCATGGGGTCCAGAGTTGATGTTGATGGCTTCCAGGGCAACTCCCTCCCAACTGAATGCCACTATGCCACCACTTCTCCTGGGCCTGTCCTGCCGGTGGGACAGGGCATACCCAGGGATGGTGATGGTGGAGCCTGGGACTTTATCTGTAAGGTATTATTCTGTGAGGATGACTGTATCAGGCAATTGCTTGGCTGGTCTGTGAGACAACTAGCCCCCAGATATTAGTAAGGAGGACTTTGCAGGGTCAGTAGGGCTGAGATTGCCGTTGTCGTTTCCGGTGCCTAGGTCAATGCCGGGTGGTCCGTCTTTCTTCAATGAAGAAGCTTTGGCTGATGCTCAAAAGAATTGAACAAAGCTTGTGCTGAGTGGAGGGATGAGAAACAGAAAGAATGTAAAAGTATTTGAGAACTGATTAAAACAAGATATCATGATTTTTTCTCAGAGCTTCGACAGAACCTCAACAAGGTTCTTGAAGCGGCTAAAGAGGATTTTGCTCACCAGAAGAATGAACTGCTTACACAAAAGGCAAAGCTAAACATTGAAGAACACTGAAAGTTTAAATCTTGGGAATAAGGTTAAAATTACTTCTGCATTTAAACAGGAGGAGGACCATTCAGTTGTTTTTTCTGGCTGAAACAGTCTTTAGAGGCCTGGACAATAAAGAATTGTCAGCCATGAAAGACAATGGAGATCCTGGAATAAAACTTGGACCAAGTAGTTCACAGATTGATGCTAACGGAAACAAAAGGACATCTTGAAGCCACTCAAGATGAGGAGTTCTGATAAAGGATTTCATCTCAATTTGCAGTTTACACCTAACCTAATGGAATTTAAAAATCACAGGGATTGTCTGCAAATAACAATGTGTTTCTTGAGAAAGTTCCTCAGACTGAATCTTTTGTGAAATCGTTTAACCTAAGACATTGGTGAAGACTTTCAGCGGGAGTGAGAACAAAATGTCTGGTCACGGTAAAACCGGAGGTAAAGGGCGTGCCAAGGCCAAAACTCGCTCCTCCAGAGCCGGACTCCAGTTCCCCGTTGGTCGTATTCACCGGCTGCTGCACAAGGGTCATTATACCGAGCGGGTCGGGGCCGGAGCCCCCGTCTACCTGGCCACTGTCCTCGAGTACCTGACGGCCGAGATCCTCGAGCTGGCCGGCAACGTGGCCCAGGACAACAAGAAGACCCGCATCATCCATCGCCACCTGCAGCTCACCATCCACAATGATGAGGAGCTCAACAAGCTGCTGGGAGGGGTCACCACAGCCGAGGGTGGGGTCCTGCCCAACATCCAGGCTGTGCTGCTGCCCAAGAAAACCAGCCACCCTAGCAAGGTTTACGCCTGAAGGGGCGAGATTGGAAAAAGATCAAGACATGGGGACTCTGTGAAATTTAATCAACAAGAGAAAGAAGATTTATCATGATGTGTAAAGGAAGGTGAATCCACGAGCAGTGAAAGAAATTCCCACCTATCTTAGAGAAAGTACTTTAATCATCTACAGAAAGTGGACCTGATCTCCTCAATGTTACATGCGAAATTAAACCTTGTGATGCTGCCAACGACTGTGAAATGGCAAAATGTGACAGCACAGGGGAGAATATTATTTGTAATGTATTAAAATGTGTAGAATGTTATAAGTTGTTATATTTTTGATAGCGTTTTTGAAATGTCATCAAGTTAGTCATGACTTTTCATCTTTTGGGGGGAGTTGATGCAAATATGAGGTTTATAAAGTTATTCTATTTTGGGACTGTGTCTTTAATTTAGGATAAATGAAGAAGGTCACGTAACCAGTTCTGAAATCTGTCTAACAACAGGCCTGGATGATGTGGCTGTTAGCGATTAAAGGGTGTCTCAAGTTGTTTCTATGGAAAGAAGCTGTAAGGTGTTCACACTTGGAGACAATGGTGACAGCATCTGTGTTTACAGTGGTTAGACTGTTAGTCTCCGAAGTCCCAGGAAGGTGTTGATAGTTTTGGGTTGTAAACAGCTATACTTTAAACTGTCCATTTACTTCCAATTAAAAAAGGGTATAGGTCTCAAGAATTTTGATCAGCATTTCTACCTGGACACAAGGCCCATGGGATTCATGTTGCCATGAAGATGGGTTTTGAGAGCCAGAAGATTTTTAATATATCCTGGAAACTCATAGCCACAAATAATCTGCCAGGATCTGAGAGAAAGCAGCAAGAGGCCAAAAGTCTTTATGATTCACCATGCTCAGCTTGAAAAGACCAAATTCATGAGGAATTGAAACCAGGCAGGAAGATTCACCAGAGGGAGGATCGCCAGGAAAAACCCTCACCGTAAATGATGGTTCTGGGGTTAAAAGTTACCAGGCTGGGAAAGGAAAAAATATGGAAGTAAACCCATGAGAGGTGAGAATCACTTTGAACTGGTTCCAGGAGAATTAAATGTATATTTAAGGGACAATGTAAAGTACAGCTGTGAAGTGGGATTTTTGGGTTGTGTTAAAAGTAAAAGAAGAAAGTTCTATTCTGTAGTTTGAAGTGTAAGTGGTCTATAACAATAGTGTTTATCAACAGTGCTTTTCATCTATTTGTTACAGTAAAAGTCTCAAATCGTGAAACCTTGTGTCATTCTTTCAGCTATTTATTGGAAGTTTGAATTTCTTTTTAAAACTTGCTAGTCTCTTTGGGGATCGTAACAGGCTTTCCTGTCATAAAACACCCCATTGTCCAATTTGCCATGGGAAATACGTAATGTTTTTAAATTACCTTTCACTAGATGAGATTTATATTTAAGGAAAGGGACATGACACTGTAAACTGCCTTCCTCCCTCCCACTAAATTACAACACTAAATTTTAAGAAAACTCTAGCAGGAACCACTGATCAGAAGCGAGCATGGGGAATAATTAGGTTTCATTTTAAGTGGAGTTTGACAGACATTTAGGGAGTAGAAAGATTGGTTTGACTATAATGTCCAAATACCAATAGGGTTCTTTCTTTTGGAAATTTTAGGAAGTAATTAAACTTCTTTGCTGACTGGAGTATGACAAGTGGGTTGGTTAGTTTAGCCTCAAGCGCCAACGGATTCTAAATAGAATTTAAGGCGCAGTTCACATAGGCCAAAGCATGGCTTAAAGCTGTTGGTTTAAATGCTAATGCCAATAGATTTTTGTGGTGCAACATGCCCCAAAAATATCAATAACTGCAGTGTATTTTATTATTAAAATAAATATTTTAGCAAGGAGTCATTAAAAATATGTGGTATTGTAAACATTGGAATGGTAATTATTAAAATATCTTGGCTGCTAAATGAGAGGGGAGAGAGGTTCTGGTAGGGACTGCTTCACTCTCCTCACATGTGGATGAAAGATTTGTTTATTTTAAAATCTGTCACGGCCGTTTACTGTCTCTGCCCTGGGGCTGATCTCTTACTCCCAGCTAGACGAGAAAGGAGGGAGGTAAAGAGGGGGTTACCATAACTACACATCTGCTAAGGTAATCAGTACAAGTAGCTTTTAATACTGCCAGACCACATGTCCACTGAGAAAATCCTTGTACAGCAAAGCCCCTTAATGGGCTCTAATCATTTGTCGGCATACACATGTACACTTGCCCCATTGGTGTCCCAATGGTAAATATAACTTGACAGCAGCATGGTAAGCCTGCTATTTCTCATGTCATCTTAACATCAATCTGAGGCTTTGAGATGTGATATCTATAGAAGCTGCTGTGGCTTCTCAACGTCCAATAAGCAGAATTGATCCCACACAGGCTGTTATAAAGCTTTAGACGATATATACAAGAAATATACTCATAGTAAAATCATCAAACTTGTCATGAGCATTATAATAATTTTTGTTAAGTAAAAAAAATTCTCAATGGAACTTTTTGTATTTCTATTTGTATAAACAGTTACACTTTTATTTAACCGTGGTTATCTTTTTGCAATTACATCCTTTCATTTAGGAAAAAATGTTATAGGGTTTCCATGTTTGTCTAGAATTTTAAATAGACTCTACAGCTAATTTCCTAACCATCAAATTCTATCCTAAAGAGGCCTAAATAATTTATTTCAAAACCTTACTTAATATGAAACTATTTTAAAGCAAGATGTTGAGTACCTTACACTGGTAAGAGTGTACACATTGCAATATTTGTTTTATAAGCACCTTTGTAGTCAGGAACTGTGCATTTATTGAAGCTGGGCTTTCACATTAAGGTTAAAGAAATATTTTCTCAGTGTTTTTTCTTAGCACATCTAACTTGTCAATGACTAAGGACCCCAAAAAGCCATGGTACCATTTTTGCTGGTATTGCACCCTGGAAGTGGCCCTTCTGTCTGTTAATTCTCCTTACATTTGCCAGTTCACTTGGGCTGGCTAAGTGCACCTTCCATGAAACAAGGGAGTACTGTACTGGGGTGACAGGAAATTGCAGGCGCAGGCTTTTAAAGAGCCAAGGCCAACTGGGGATTGCAGAATGTGGGAAGAAACAGGTAAGTAATGGACATCGTAAGAGACTGTCTCATGGTCAGGTATGTGGAATAGATGGCTCATGAGAGGTTTTGTGGCACTTTTAAAGTTGTCAAGTGGAAGATCTGGCAGGGGCACTCAAAGAAAGAAGGAAGTGGGGGGGGGGAAGTATAATATTTTAATGAAACCAAACTTCCTGAGTGTGATGTAGAAGCAAGAGAAAGACTGCTGGGGTGTCAATGGGAGGAAGCCAAACAAATGTGCTTTATATACCATGTAGGGAAAGGTAACAGTGGCACTGAGTGCAACACCTCCCCTCATGGTTCTCACCACCCATCCCCCCAGCCCAGAAATGCAGACCAATGTCAGAATAAGTTCAATGATCTGGCATAGACTGACCAGGTGACACATTTGTCAATCTGTCTTGAGCACCACAGGCAATGACAGACCATTCGCCCTCTAAAATGATTACCTACACAACTCATCCTTCATGCTGCAATGTGGTTGAAAGAGTTACTAATTCAGGAATTTACAAGGTGTGATACTATCTCCCCTAGCAGCAATATACTTCCTTAGGATCTGTTGCGATATGGTATGCATGCACCTTTAAGGAAACATATCTTAAATTACTGTCAATCTCTACTACTACTGACGCAAGATATGATATATTAATCCATGACTTGTAGTCAGTCTGCAAGCAGCAGTGATAGAGATTAGATGTACTATATTTAGCTTCCTAGTTAAATCTATCTGTATATAGTCTTTATCTTCAAATAAAGAACTCACATCATTGTATCACCAATACTTGGTATGTGAAAGAGAAGAAGAATATAATAAGATCCTCCTGCAATTTAACTGGGGGTGGCAGATGTAGTGATTACAAGTTAAACCTCTCATACAGTTTTAGGTACAGTACAGTAATTGTACAGACGAATCAGCCCTTAGCGCAGGTAATCTTAAGGGCAGAGCTTTTTAATCGTGAACCTCATTCAAGTATGTAGCTTCTACATGAGCTCCGTAAATAAAGTTAACTGTTTCTAACAAGAAACCTGTCCAGTGCACCAAGTTTATTACAATTGGCAACAAGGATAAATAACTAGCACCTCATCTCCTAAATGTGAGTATCTCACTGTTTGAGGAAAGAAAGAAAAGTATACTCACCAGACATGCTACTGTTCAGCAGAATCAACCCATAAGACTTGTCCTTGGAAGACTAGAGCCAGTATATAGAGCTCCTAGGTTTCTATTTTGTGGTGAATGAAATAACAGCAGAGGAGAAGCAGAAAGCAATTTTTCTAAGTGTGTGCGTGGTAGCAAGACATAAAACTTCCTCCGTAGTCCGATGGCCCCGGACGTGCTCAATTCCAAATCATTTGACGAGCTGATAGACCTCATGAAGACACATTTTGAGCCTATGCCATTGGTGATTATGCAAAGATTTAAGTTCAATTCTAGAGTAAGGGCCCCATGTGAGCTCATTGTAACGTATATCGTGAAGTTGAAACAGTTGCTTGAGCACTGCGACTTCGGAGATACTATCAGGGACATGTTGCAAGATTGGTTTGCGACATACATGACAATGCAATTCAGCACCATTTACTTGCAGAAGTTAATAATGACCTGAAGCGACCCATGGAGATAGCGCTAGCAATGGAGAGTGCTGAGAGGGACTCACAGGCTTTGTAGAGTGTGCAACATGGCGTCGTTCTTCAGTTGGGGTAGGAACCTACTGCCCGCGTGCCGTGAAAGCTTGGAAGACAGCTGTGAAGCAGGAAAACTGCTCGAAAAACAAAAAGGAATACTGGAAGCATCTCACCAGTGATTCAGAAATTAATTTATTACCAATGTGGGGGTAACCATGTACCAGAAACCTGCAGGTTTAAAGAGGCAGAATGCCACCACTGTCATAAAAAAGAGCATGTTATAAAGCAATGCAAGGTGAAATCAAGACAGCCAATCAGACAGCAGGCCAAGATTATTGAAGTACACAATATAACTGAACCAGAAGCTGCTGATACTGGTATCTACTCCCTATACAATGTCAAAGCAGTAAAAACTGAACTGATCACCGTCACCCTTCAAGTGAATGGGAAGCCTCTAGTCATGGAGGCTGACACAGGAGCATTGACCACAGGGGTGGGAGAACACACATTTAAATACCTGAGAGAAGGTACCTAGCCACTGAATCTGGAGCAAACCACGGCTCAGCTGAAGACGTACACTGAAGAGGCAATACAGGTGAAAAGCATTGGCTCAGTACCTGTATCCTACAGGCAACAGGTAGCTCAGCTGCCAGTGATTGTTGTAACAGGTGAAGGACCTAGTCTTCCAGGCCATGACTGATTAAAAGAAATTAAACTCAAATGATCAGAAATTTTTCAAGTTAGAACAGGACGAAATCCTGAGTTGATAAGAGAATATAATAGTGTCTTGTGGAATGAGACCTGAAAGATCTTCGCAGGATGCTAGGATCCCTCAGGTCAGAGTTGGTTTCACCATAGTGTCAGATCACAAGCCACTTACGGGTTTATTTAGTGAAGATAAGTAATACCATCAACAGCCTCCGCCAGAATTCAACAATGGGCTTTGATTTTGTCAATACACTTACATATAAGTACACTTGTATGCTCTATCCAGGTGTGCATATAGCAAATGCAGACGCTCTCAGTCATCTTCCTTTGCCAGATAGCATTGTACATGCTCCAGTACCACAAGAAGTTGTACTTGTGTTGAATTTCCTGGACTCCTTGCCCGTCTGTGTGAAGCAGATAATGAATTGGACAAACTGGGATCCAATTTGATCAAAAGTCCAAGAACAGGTATTGCGAGGATGCCAAATGCACCAGTCTCTGAAGAGATAAAACTAATTAAGTTGTCAAAATGGAATCTTATTGTGGGGAGCAAAAGTCGTCATCCCTTCGCAAAAAAGTGAATCACTCTTGACAGAGCTTCACAGTGCTCATCCAGGCATATCGAAGATGAAGATGCTTGCACAAAGATATATCTGGTAGCCAGGTATAGACAGCAATATAGAAAAAATGGTTAAACACTGTCTCCAGTGTCAGCAACAACAGACAACTCCATGCATCCGTGGAAGTGGCCTGACCACCCTTGAGTTAGGCTACATATAGACTATGAAGGTCCATTTTTAGGTACCATGTTTTTATTGATCATCGACGCACATTCTAAGTGGATTGATGCGTATGAAGTTAGATCACCGACATTGTGTGCAACTATTGAAAAGCTGCGCCAATGCTTTACTGTACAATCCCGGCCCTAATCTTTAATCGCAAGAACTGTGTATATTTGTATATGTAAAAAAAATTAAAGGTGGAGAAATGTAGTGATTGTAAGTAAAACCTTTATGCTGTTTTAGGGATCATGTGATTGTACTGACGAGTCAGCCTGAAGCTTTGGTAATCTTAGGAGCGGGGCTTTCTAGTCGTGGACCAGGTTCAAGCATGTAGCTTCTTCATGAGCTCTGTGAATAAAATTAACTGTTTCTAACAAGAAACCTGTCCGGTAAACCGAGTTTTTTATAGCAGCATTGCCTCATGGGTCGGAAGCAACCAGCTGACTGCAATCACGTGGTGGCCAGTCAATTAACGTTCAGAGTGCATGGGGTACATCTAACCATGTGATGGGGGTGGGCGTCATGCTGGAAATCCCAGTGTTACTTGATGGATGTGCAGGTGCTGACAACATTTTAAGAGGGAAGCTAGCCCTGCCTGCAGAGTTTAGAAGCTGTTTCACTGCTGCTCTGACAGCAGCAGAGTGAAATGCAAGAGACATTCAGCACAGAATCACAGAATCTTAATGGCACAGAAGGAGGCCATTCAGCCCATCATGTCTGCACCGGCTCTCCAAATGAGCATTATGACTTAGTGCCATTGCCCTACCCTTTCCCCATACCCTTCACGTTGTTTCTATTCAAATTATCATCTAATGTCCTCTTGAATGCCTCGATTGAATCTGCCTCCACCACACTTCCGGGAAGTGCATTCTAGACCTGAACCATTCATTGTGTGAAAAAGTTTTTTCTCATGTCACATTTCTTCTTTTGCAAATCACTTTAAATCTGTTTGTGCCCTCTCGTTCTTGATCCTATTACAAGTGGGAACAGCTTCTCCCTATCTACTCTGTCCAGTCTGAACGAACCAAAGTCCAACATGCCATCCCTCAGAACCAGAGTAAGATGTCAGAGGAAGAAACTCCAGAGCCTTAAAATGAAGGGATGGCATGGAGCAAAGGGTAGCCACACAGTTCAGAGATGCCTGCCTGCATGATTTCCTCCAGGCCATGTGGGAACAACAGGACTTCTTGTTCCCTGCTGAAGGGAGGAAAACTAACGAAAGAAGCCCGGACTGAGGTCTGCAGCAGAGGTAAGCAAACATGGAGTGCAGCAAAGATACTGGGTCTAGGGTAAGGAAAGGGTGAATACATCCCCTGCAACACAAGGGTGAGTGTGAGAGAACGACATGTGCACTGGGGATTCAGGGTGGCTAGGAAATGAAGGGTCACCAATTGGGAGGCGATCAGGGAAGCATCCCCGTGTACAGTGGACGCTATCAGCATCTGGCTCATGAGGACTGGCTGCATGTGGATGACAGGCACCTTTCAGTGCCTGTTACAGTGATTGTGTGGGTGACACATAAGCATGAGCCCATTATGGGCCTGAGGGTACGCTGGTGATAAGGGGTCCACCTCGTCAAGCCCTGGACAATAATTCCCCCCTCTGCCTCCAGATCAAAAAAGGGCCACAATAACTGTGAGGGGGCAAAGATGAGAGGAGGAACAGCAGGCATCTGAGCCCTGTTCCCAAGCTGAGGTGGAGGCACTTGAGTTGGCCGGAGAGCATGACAGCCATTTCATCTTCAATGCTGACATGGACGTGATAGTCATGGAGAGTGAGAAGGAATAGAGTTTTATCGTCACCTCTGGGTAAAAAGGATGCACCCCTCGGAGTAGCCCAGAACAAAAAAAAACAGTAAAAAGTGGGAAATGAGACTACTGGTGTGGACTGGTCTTGTATACCTTAAAATGGAACACCAGCAAAAATTGGGAAATAAGAGCACTGGTTTGAACTGTTTTTTCCTTCTGGGAGGGCAGTGAGGGACAAAGGACCTAATTGTGTGTGCGCTGTTCTACAGGCAAAAGCGATCCTGAGGGATGTGGAGAAGCTGCCACTGAGGCTCTTTCAACTTCCTCTAAGGAAGAAAGTACCCACGCCTCAGAGGACACAAGGTCACATCTTTCCCCCACAGCACATACACAATCATCTTGGTGGGTATACGCTCGCAAATCGGCTAGAGTTCACAATCTGGTGAACACTCCACTGAAATGCAGTTGGAAGCTACGACACCCAAGGGCCTGACAGTTGAGGGACTGTTGGAGAGCAGGCCCATGTTCAGCCGTAAGGTGATTCTAAGCCTCTGATGTGGGCCACACTAAATCTGCTGCAGTTGCAATGACAAACGGAGAATCTGGCAGAGCTGCCTGAGGCCATGAGCAGACTTGCAGGAACAACAGAGGAGTCCATCTGAACCATGATTTCTGTCATGCCTCAAGCGTGTGAGTGGATGGCTTCCTCCATGGAGAGGTTGCAAGCCTCATGGAGAGCCAGATCCATTGCAAACATGCAGACCATCACTGTGGCCATAAACTCACTGCAGCAGTGGCTAAGCAAGATGTGGATGGTGCACCTGGACACCTCTCCAGATGCACCTCCATCCAGGGAGGTGCCATCACACACAGAGAGGTTGGGGGATCTGCAGCCTTCCACATTTAGGGGCTCCTCTAACAGCACTCCAAGGATTAGCAGCAGCTCCCCAGCCCTTCTGCCATGAGACAAACTACTCCAGTGGAAGTGGCCACAGAAAAGGCTTCTGCGCTGGAGCTCCTCAGTTTGTTATGACCTTCCCGGCCGTAGGCACAAGAGGACAGCTGTCATGGTCAGCACAGGCCACAGGGCAATGAAATCTAGCCTGCCTTCACCTCAGCTGAAGATGCTAGGGATGCACCCCACCATAGCACCAGGAAATACATTTAAAAAAATAATAAGATGCACCAAAATGGCATGGATGTTTAAATCTTTGTGTTAACATATCATTGCTTGCGTATGATTAAACCATGTTTATGCTTTTATTGGTGTGTCATTCATTCATTGGTGTCTGCTGTAATGACTAGCTAATGGAACCTGCACAGATGGGGAAGGTGCCACCTGGTGAATGGCTCTTTTCGAGGAATGGAGCATGTCATAAGCAGAGGTTGGTCTGTAGGATCACATCATTCCAAGGTGACATGCATTTGAGTACTCCAATGCAGCTTGGAGAGCGGCTGCCCATCATAAGAGTGATAGGTGCTGGAAGCAGGTGAGGATTATTGTTTGTTCATACCTCCCTAGCGTGTATCTCCATCCCTCTGACCTCTCCTGCAGGCAGTTAATGTTGAACTTCTCCTTGTTCAGCCCACTCTTCTCCATTCTCCTCGTCCACTGAGAATTGTGTCTCCGCCATGTCCTCGAGTGCAATGTTTCATCATTTGTTGCACCAAGTTGTGCAGAGCAGAACAGGAAACAATAATCCATGAGGCCCTCACTGGGTCATACTGCAAAGCTCTTCCAGAATGGTCCAGGAAACAAATACATTTTGAGCAGGTCTATTGTCTGCTCAATGATGGCCTTTGTGGAGTCATGATTGGCATTGCACCTTCCCTCTGCCTCACCGCCAGTGTTTCTGGCATCATGACCCAAGTCCGGAGATGTTGGTCCTGTCACCGAGGATCCATCCTGTAGCTACAGATGTGGATAGGACAGATGTGGGACCTGGAAGTTCTGAAGCACATAAGCGTCATGGCTGCTGCCTGGAAATCTGTCACAGATCAGCAGAATGCACTTCCTGTGGGTTCATGCAATTTGAATGTTCATTGTTGTGATAAAAGTAGAGTGATTTTCACAATATTATTCTGGTTTATTGTGAAGTAGGCTTATGGGGTAAGTATAGTTGGGTCTCTCTGTGTGATTTAATTACATTTGGGGTCAAGTAGACTGCAAGATTTAAATCATCAAAAGAAGCTAGATGCTTGACATGCTAATGAATAAACATGGATGCTGGTTTAGCATGTAAGGTGTGACGGGAATTTGCATTTTTAGATAAATGAAGGCATATTTGGATTTCAAAGGGATATTAGTCTGTTTACAATTAGCCAGATAAGCAAGACTAAGGAGTGTGCTTATTTTTCCCAGAGGTTACTGACAATATTGGCAACATGAAAGTTTTTATATTATGAGGAAGGTACAGTTTCAAAGACATATGGAACAATAGATTTTCCATATTAAAAACAAATATACATACATAAAGGAGAATGAAAGGCTATATGGAAGAAGACCATGTAACAGGAGTATATAAAATAGCCTTAATGAAGCCTCCTGCCATTTGTGTATAAGTCTGCTATATAACGAAACTGAGGTTTGGGGAAAACCATTTGGAATTCCACTGTCAAGTGGGTCTTGTGTTAAGTTGCTGGTTCCATTTTAAATCTAAAATCTATTCTGGACCATTGCCTTAAAGGGGGTATAACTGGGGGTCAGGTTATTTAGGAATTTTAGGAGTTATTATCATAGTAATTGTAGTTTTATGAGTTTGCTTAAAATCTGTTATTTTGTTAATAAATATCTTAACTTAATTTTTAAAATCTCTAAAGGTCTTGGAGGACTTATTACTTCTGAATTCAATGCATATATCTTCTCATAATAAATACAAATTGCAAAACCCTTGTGATAGCACGACCAAGTTTCTCTTGTGGATTTGGTCCACTTAGCAGACATCATCTGCCACATCATAACATTGCATAGAAGTCCTTTCTATTGATGAATGATGCTGGCTGGTCAGATGGAGCTTTTATGGTCGATGACACCCTGCACATGTGGAAACCCAGCTACAGAAGCAAAACCTACTGAGTTCTCCACCTAGTTGCGAGAGTCTGTGTGGTAGCATATAAAGTCACCAGAGCATTGGTGACCTCCTTTATGCAGCAGTGTGCAGCTGCCTAGGAGATTCCACACTTACCTCTTGTGAAGGCTTGGAAGGATCCAAAGTGCATTGGATAGTTCACCCTGCATCATGGCACACAGTTCAGTGACTTTCTCCCTTGAGAGGCGGAGTCTTCTCTGGCACTGCCTCTCAGAAATCTGCAGCAACTTCATTCAGGTCCTGTATACTCCCGGGTCACATTGCTCCCTCTGTTTGCCTCTCCTCTATGCCAAAATCCCTGGCCTTTGGTGCCTTCTGCTGAATCTATGGGGTGTGCAATGGTGGATTTTCACCAGGGAGGTACCTGTCTGTATGCATCTCCTTCAACAATCATGGGTGCAGCAGGACTGGGTTGATGATCCCCATGTTAGTTAGCCACATTCTTTGCTCTCTTGTTGTCTTGGATAGTCACTCTAGCCCCTCAGCTCCTGAGTTCCTACCTTCCCCTTTAAGGATCCTTCCCCTCAGCACCTCAGAGCTAAGGTATCCCTTTAAGATTCACCCCCTCAGCACCTCAGAGCCCCTGTATTTTGAACAGACTTCCCTATGCCCTCAGCCCTGGACCTCACTTCAACGGAAGGTAAATCTACTTTCAACTGAAGGTCCGAGATGCTGCCTGAAAACTGTCAGCTTGTAATGAAATGGTTTCTGAAGGCACAAGATCCTTGTGTGCCTCCTGTTAAATTCACAGGGCACCATAAAATTTGGGTGATAGATATGTAAATTAAGATTAACAGGTTTGACCACAAGCTTGCCGTTGCTCCATTCCAACCATGCACATTCATTCAGTTTGAAGGTGAGAAATGTGGGTCTGAAACTAGTGTCTTAAATAAAGACAATTACAAGGGTATGAAGGCAAGGTTGGCTAAAGAGAAATAGGAAAATATGTTAACAGGTAAGATGGTAGAGAAACAGATATTTAAGGAAATATTTCATTACTCTCAACAAAGGTATATGCCATTGAGAAAGAAAGATTCTATGAGGAGGATGTGCCATCCATTGCAAGGATGGTGTTGAATTGAAAATAAAGATATACAATGCTGCAAAGATTAGTGGTAGGCAGGAGATTGGGAAAACTTTAAAAACCAGCAAAGGATGATTAAAAATTAATAGCGGGGAAAAATTGGGGTATGAGAGAAATCTAGCAAGAAAAAAAAAGACAGCAAAAGATCTACAAGTACATAAAAAGCCCAAGAATAGCTAAAATAAGCATTGGTCCATTAGAGGGTGAGAATGGGGAATTAATAATAGGAAACAAGGAAATTGTAAGTATTTTGCATCTGCCTTCAAAGTAGAAGACACAAAGCATCCCAAGGATAGTCAAAAATCAAGAGGCAAAAGGAGGCCACAGTTGTTCAGGTTGCTAAGAAACCATGGCCTGTTGAGCTGAATGATTACTGACCAGTTGTTCTTACATAGGTAGTCATGAAGTGCTTTAACTGTATTGTGTTAAAGCATCTTTTAGATCCTCATTTCACACATTGATTGGTTGCAGTTTGCTTACCAACCTTACATATCAGTGATGCTGTCCATTTGATCCAACAGTTTACGCATAGATTAGGCAACTATGCTCATGCCACCTTTATTGATTTTTCTTCAGCTTTTAATACCATGCAAACATTCCAGCTTATTGAGAAATTGAAAAATCTTGATGTCAATCCAACCCTCCTAGGTTGGATTAGTGGCTTCCTTCACAACAGGATCCAGCAGGTATTTGACTCCACTCGGTGCCCATGTCAACCAATACCAGATCTCCTCAAGGCTGTGTATTCTCACCTTGTTTTTCATTCTCTACATGAATGATTGCCAATCAGAGCACGATGACACAACAATCCTGAAGCATGCTGATGATATGGTACTGGTGAGCCACATCAGGAAAAGCAAAGTAACCTACAGGAACATGGAGCGGTTTATAAAATGGTATGATGATAATTCTCTTAAACTGAATGAAAACAAGATGAAAAAACTAGGTATAGCCTTTAGGAAAAAGCTACTTAATGATATTGATCCCATGAAGATACATGATGCGACACTGAAAAAGTTACCAGTTAAAAGTGTCTAGACATTACAGTAGATGATAACCTGAATTAGGGGTAACAGTATAGAGATGTTGTGGTCAATACATGTCTACACTAACTCAGAAAGTTAAAATACTTTCAAGTTGATCCCACAATCATGAAGCTTTTTTTACCCAGCTGTAATTGAGACTGCTGTCCTTTTTGGCTTTCTTCTCCTGGTACTGTAGTCTTGGGAAAGGAGGCTCTTTAAGGCTAAAGAAATTAATGAACCAGGCAGGAAGGGTATTTGATGAGCAAATATTTCTTGATTAAATCTGTTCTCGCAGAATAAAAGTGTTGTGAATAGTGTTGTAAAGAGTGTTGTGAATAGTGGTAATCACTCCTTGTCTCAGTATTACTGTCGGATGCATTCAAGGAAAAGGTTACAATTCTGCATCTACAGGACAAATGAGTTCTTGAACTCATTGGTGACTCATGATTTAATAACTTTCAACAGGATGTTTAAGTAGATGTATGAGTACAAAGGATACATTTCTCCATTAATGATTCAGTCCTGGAAATGTAACACACATGGAAGTTTGCGGTGGGTACGCCGTTTTGTTTTTGCTCATCATATTTTCAGCTAATCTTGAAAAGGTTTTTGCTCAACTTGCCAAACCTATACACTCTCTTTATGATTTATTAAATTAAAAGCGGAATTGTCCCAGATTTGCACTAAGTGCGGTAGCAGGCAGGAAAAATATTTAACCCACCAACTGCAATAGTGGCTTCTCGCGACGTCTCATCCCAATCCTGTCTCCTGCCACATTCATCATGCATTCCCAGGAAACGCGCCTTTTCTACGGCAGGCAAACTCTCATTTGCCCAACACACCGTTACCTCACTGCTTCATCGTGACAGGCGCCATATTTAAAGTGTAGCCACTTCTCAGTTCTTCCAGGCCAGGATGGCTGTATGAAGGACATGGTCCTGAAAGGCAAAAACACTGCAGCCCCCCCAGTTTAATGACCCATCCCTCGAGTGCCTTTTGGATGCATTACGAGGACTGCCATGATGTCCTCTAACCCCGCTTTGGCTGTAGGATGGACAGCGACATCACTAATCCGGTTTGGGAAGCGGTGGCAGTGGTAGTCAGTGCCGACACCCTGCAAATGAGGACAGCCGCCCAGTACAAGAGGATGAATGATCTCCTCTGTTCTGCCAGGGTAAGTCACTCTTCTCATTACTCTCAACTCACACACTCACAAACCCACCACACATCCGTAGGACCTTCACTCACTGCCAGTGCAACAGACATCACCAATCATTCTTTCACACACACCTTCATTGTCCTCATCCCATCCATGGGATCACTCACCACCCATACAGGCCAAGAATACTTATCATCTGGCTTGGCAGGTGTCCTGCTTACACTTTCACCATCTCGATTCATGCAGGACAAGCTGGCACACAACAAGAGGGAGAGGTCGCTTATCGGTGGAGGAATGCCTGAACACAAGGTCCTCAAGGGCTTTGAAAACAGAACCATCCAGCTGGCCGGCAACAATCTGGACCATTCTTGTCCAGATGTCAACAGTGCTCTACCAAGTGAGGATCCAGCAGTGCAATATCCATCAGACAACCATGCTGTGAGTGATGTGTCCTCTTTCACAGGCCATTGCCATGCACTAATTATCTCTCCTTGCTTTCGCAGGCACATCTGCCAAACAGCCAATGAAGTCCATGACCCAGAGCCTCCAATCAAGCCCCCACAGAAACCCCTGAAGGCACCCTCCCTGAAGTCACGTCACAGCGCTCCCCCACACCCTTCACCAGCACGAGACACACACCACGGTGAGACCTAGCTTTAGAGTAGCCTGGGGATCACAACCTAATGAGCACATCACACTTTCTCGTCCACAGCAGGTGGTGAGAGAAAGTTCCCAGGTCTTCGGCATGTGGAGAATTGCTGGAAGCCAGACATTTGCTGAGTCTGAGTCAGATGACGAGCCTCTGGACTTGGTTATGTCACAGTTGCTGGAGCTGCATAGGCAAGTTTGGAAACATCAGGGAGGGATGTTCAGTGCACTCCTCAGATTGCAAGACATGGTAGAGGAGTCCATCCGCCTTTAGGCTGCTGTGATAGTGACAGCATGCCAATGGGCCGATGTCAACACTGGCAGGATGGCGGCTGTAAAGAAAACCTTGGTTCAGGACATCGTTCCTGCACTGCTGTGCGGGTTGAATTCAATCACTGATGCCATAGTTGGCCTCCAATTGTGCATAGACGAGAGGGGTGACGGGCAGCGAGATCTCACTCCAGCTTCCCTTTCTCCTCAAGGAGTCAGCCAGGGGCCCTTGGGCACCCATAGGGAGGAGGATCAGCAGGTACATGCTGTGAGAGATGTGTCCTGTTTCACAGACCATTGCCAAGCACTAATTATCTCTCCTTGCTTTCGCAGGCACATCTGCCAAACAGCCAATGCTGGGGCTATCTACCCAGGTGACTCCAAAAGTATCCAGCCCACCTGAATCCCCTCTTCCTGTGACCCCAGCAGCTCCAGCTCCACAGGTCAAGGAGGGTGCTACTGCCACACAGCAGGGGTCCAAAAGCAGGCCAGGGCCCTCCAGAGGGCACCCCTCAAGATCATCATAGACAGGGTGTAGCAGTCAGCAGGCTGCCTCCAGCTCCACTGTGGATGCCTGGGGACCACCAAGACATGGTGGCAGGGTTAGGAAGGTTTAGAAGATGTAGTTGAACAGCCTGGGCATGGGTGTTAATCACTTGTACATTATTGTACAAGTTCACTATTGTTCACTATTGTAAATAAACTCCCAACAATGTCTCCTTGCCTATGGCTCCTTGATCTGAAGAACAGTGTTTATGTTAAACAAAAACAGAATTACCTGGAAAAACTCAGCAGGTCTGGCAGCATCAGCGGAGAAGAAAAGAATTGACGTTTCAACAGAAGGGCCCCAACCCTGGCCCCAACCGCTTCCTCTTCCCCATGGACATCCAATCCTTCTATACCTCCATCCCCCACCAGGATGGTCTGAGGGCCCTTAGCTTCTTCCTCGAACAAAGGCCCGAACAATCCCTATCCACCACTACTCTCCTCCATCTGGCTGAACTTGTTCTCACACTGAACAATTTCTCCTTCAACTCCTCTCACTTCCTCCAAATAATAGGTGTGACTATGGGTACCCGCATGGGCCCCAGCTATGCCTGTCTCTTTATGGGGTATGTGGAACATTCCTTGTTCCAGTCCTACTCCAGCCCCCTTCCACAACTCTTTCTCCAGTACATCAATGATTACTTCGGTTCTGCTTCATGCTCTCGTCGAGACTTGGAAAAATTTATTAAGTTTGCTTCCAATCTCCACCCCTCCATCATTTTCACATGGTCCATCTCTGACACTTCCCTTCCCTTCCTTGACCTCTCTGTCTCAATCTCTGGTGATAGACTGTCCACCAATATCCATTACAAGCCTACCAACTCCCACAGCTACTTCGACTACAGCTCCTCACACCCCGCTTCCTGTAAAGACTCCATCCCATTCTCTCAGTTCTTTCACCTCCGTCGCATCTGTTCCGATGATGCTACCTTCAAAAACAGTTCCTCTGACATGTCCTCCTTCTTCCTTAACCGAGGTTTTCCACCCACGGTCCTTGACAGGTCCCTCAACCGTGTCCGGCCCATCTCCCGCGCATCTGCCCTCACGCCTTCTCCTCCCTCCCAGAAACATGATGGGGTCCCCCTTGTCATCACTTATCACCCTACTAGTCTCTGCATTCAAAGGATCATCCTCCGCCATTTCCGTCAACTCCAGCAAGATGCCACCACCAAACACATCTTCCCGTCACCCCCCCCGTCGGCATTCCGTAGGGATCGTTCCCTCCGGGACACCCTGGTCCACTCCTCCATCACTCCCTACTCCTCAACCCCCACCTATGGCACCTCCCCATGCCCACGCAAAAGATGTAACACCTGCCCCTTCACTTCCTCTCTCCTCACCGTCCAAGGGCCCAACCACTCCTTTCAAGTGAAGCAGCATTTCATTTGCATTTCCCCCAACTTAGTCTACTGCATTTGTTGCTCCCAATGTGGTCTCCTCTACATTGGAGAGACCAAACGTAAACTGGGCGACCGTTTTGCAGAACACCTGCGGTCTGTCCGCAAGGATGACCCAAACCTCCCTGTCACTTGCCATTTTAACACTCCACCCTGCTCTCTTGCCCACATGTCTGTCCTTGGCTTGCTGCATTGTTCCAGTGAAGCCCAACGCAAACTGGAGGAACAGCACCTCATCTTCCGACTAGGCACTTTACAGCCTTCCGGACTGAATATTGAATTCAACAACTTTAGGTCTTGAACTCCCCCCTCCATCCCCACCCCCTTTCTGTTTCTTCCCCCTTCCTTTTGTTTTTTCCAATAATTTATATAGATTTTTCTTTTCCCACCTATTTCCATTATTTTTAAACCTTTTATGCTCCCCCCACCCCCACTAGAGCTATACCTTGAGTGCCTGACCATCCATTCTTAATTAGCACATTCGTTTAGATAATATCACCAACTTCAACACCTCTGTGTTCTTTTGTTCTTTTGTCTGTGACATCTTTTCATGATCTGCTCCTATCACTGCTTGCTTGTCCCTACAACCACATCCCCCCCCTTCACTTCTCTCCCCCCACCCAAACCACACCCCCCTCCTCCCAACCTTAAACCAGCTTATATTTCACCCCTCTCCTTGGATTCACCTAATTCTGTTGAAGGGTCATGAGGACTCGAAACGTCAACTCTTTTCTCCACAGATGCTGCCAGACCTGCTGAGTTTCTCCAGGTAATTGTGTTTTTGTTTTGGATTTCCAGCATCCACAGTTTTTTGTTTTTATCTCAGTGTTTATGTTACTCAGATGTGAAACCTTTCTGCACAAGATAAATGTAGGTGGCTCAGTCCTGGGGCTCTGCCCACTGTATTGTAGCCAAATTCGCTGATGATACAAAAAATATGTAGGAAAGCAAGTTGTGAGGAGGATCCAAAGAATTTGCAAAGTGATATAAAAAGGTTAAGCGAATGGGCAAAAAAAAATGGCAGATGGAGTATTATGTCAGAAAATGAGGTTGCCCACTTTGGCAGGAATAAAATTATATAAATAGAGACTGCAGAATGCTGCACCATGAATATATGAACATGCAAAATAAGAGCAGAAGTAGGCCATTAGGCCCCTCGAGCCTGCTCCGCCATTCAATAAGACCGTAGCTGATCTGTTTGTGTTTTGAGTTCTACTTTCCCATCCATCCCCGATAACCTTAGATTCTTGTTAAGCAAGGGAATCAATCCATCTCTGTCTTAAAAATATTCAGTGATCCTGCTTCCACTGCCTTTGAGGCAGAGAGTTCCAAAGTTGCACAACCCTCAGAGAAAAAATTTTCCTCATCTCTGTCCAATAAAGGCAACCCCTAATTTTAAAACCATGTCCCCTGGTTCTAGACTCACCCACAAGAGGAAATATTCTTTTCCACATCCACCTTGTTAAGACCATATATACTTCAATAAATCACTCTTCTAAACTCCAATGGAAACAAGCCCCACCTGTCCAACTTATCCTCATAAGACAACCCGCTCATTCCAGGTATCATTCTAGTAAACCTTCTCTAAATCACCTCCACCACATTTACATACTTCTATAAATAAGGAGACCAAACCCGCACACAGTATTCGAGATGCAGTCCCACCAATGCTCTATATAACTGAAGATTAACATCCTTACTTTTATGTTCAACTCCTTTTGGAATAAAAGAAAACATTAACCTTCTTGATTACATGCTGTACCTGCATATTAACTTTTTGTGACTCCTGCATGGGAACACCTAGATCCCTCTGCACCTTTGAATTCTGCAAGCTTTCTCAGTGTAAGTACTACTCTGCTTTTTCTAATTCTTCCTGCCAAAGTGAACAACTTCACATTTTCTCACATTATACTCCATCTGCCAGATTTTTGCCCACTCACTCAATTTATCTACATCTGTCTGCAAACTCCTTATGTCTTCTTCACAACATACTTTCCTACCTATCTTTGTGTCATCTGCAAATTTAGCGACTATGCCTTCTCTCCCCTCATCTAAGTCATTGATGTAAATTGTAAAAAGTTGAGGCCTCAGTACAGACCCCTGCGGGAACCCATTAATCACAACTTGCCAATCAGGCAAAGACCTATTGATGCATACTCTGTCTTTTGCCAGCCAGCCAATCTTCTATCCATGCTAATATGTTACCTCCTACACATGAGCTTTTATTTTCCACAATAACCTTTGATGTGGCACCTTATCAAATGCCTTCTGGAAATCCAAGTACAGTACATCTTCAAGCTCCCCTTCATCTGAGTATCCTGAAATATCCCCTTAAATGTCTGCCACTGCTTCTCTATTGATGTATCCCCTAGCCTAGTATTCCAGTTAACTTCAGCTGGCTCAGCTTTCATGCCCACATAGTTGCGTTTATTTAAGTTTAAAATGCTAGTCTTAGACCCGCTCTTCTCTCTTTCAAACTGGATGTAAAATTTAATCATATTATGGTCACTGCTACCTAGGGGTGTCTTTACCCGGAGGTCATCAATTAATCCTGTCACATTACACATGCATGTTACTCCTTCAAGGAGCTCTAATAATTTGGTTAAACATTATTTCCCTTTCACAAAACCATGCTGACTCTTCCTGATTAACTTGTGTTTTACTAAGTGACCAACTGTAACCTCTTAAATGATCAATTCTAACATCTTTCCCATGACAGACGTCAAGCTAACTGGCCTATAGTTTCCTGTTTTCTGCTCCCTACCTTCTTGAATAGAGGAATTATATTTGCTACCTTCCAGTCTGTTGGAACATTTCCAGAATCTTGGGGATTTTGGAAAATTAACACCAATGCACCTCTTTTAAAACCCCAGGATGAAATCAAAATGGATCCAGAGACTTGTCAGCCCACAGCTCCATCAGTTTGCTCAATATCGCTTCCCTAGTGATTGTATTTTCACTAAGTTCCTCTCTCCCCTCCACCTCCTGATTTACAGTATTACTGGAATGTTTTTTATATCCCTCTATAGTGAAGACAGAAACAAAATATTTGTTAATTTCATCTGCTATTTCCTTATTATCTTCCATTAACTACCCATTCCTACTTTCTAGAGGACCAGCAGTCACTGTACCTAATCTTTTCCTGTTTAACTACCTGTAGAAACTCTTGCTATCCTTTCTTGCTAATTTCTTTCTCCTGATTAACCTTAAGTAATTCTCTGCCGTTCTTTATATTCTGACCAATTATCTGACCTGCCACTCATCTTTGCGCAGTTATATGCTATTTCCTTAAGTTTGATGCTTTCCTTAACTTCTTTAGTTAACCACGGATGGTGAGTCCTCCCTTTAGAATTTTTCTTTATAGTAGGAATATACTTATTCTGAGTATCCTGAAATATCCCCTTAAATGTCTGCCACTGCTTCTCTATTGATGTATCCCCTAGCCTAGTATTCCAGTTAACTTCAGCTGGCTCAGCTTTCATGCCCACATAGTTGCGTTTATTTAAGTTTAAAATGCTAGTCTTAGACCCGCTCTTCTCTCTTTCAAACTGGATGTAAAATTTAATCATATTATGGTCACTGCTACCTAGGGGTGTCTTTACCCGGAGGTCATCAATTAATCCTGTCACATTACACAATACCAAATCTAATATAATCTGCTCTCTGGTTGTTTCCAGAACAGGCTGCTCTAAGAAACTATCTGAAAGCATTCTATGAACTCCTCATTCAGGCTACTACTGCCAATCTGATATTTCTGGTTTATATGTAGATTAAAGTCACCCATGATTATTGCTTTCCCTTTATCACAAGCACCCAATATTTCTTCTATACTTTGTCCTACATTAGGGAGCCTGTAGACCATTCCTGCTAGTGACTTCTTTCCCCTACTATTCTTCAGCTCCATCCAAACCAATTTACATCCTGATCTCCTGAACCAAGGTCATCTCTAACTATTGAGAAATGCCATCCTTGATTAACAGTACTACCTATCCACCTTTACCTAGCTTCCTACTCTTCTTAGAGGTCATGCCCCTCAATATTCAGGACCAAATCCTTGTCATCCTACAGTCACATCTCCATAATGGCTATCAGATCATATTTATTTACTTCAATGTGCGCTATCAATTCATTTACTTTGTTATAAATGTTACGCGCATTCAAATACAGAGCCTTTAGTTTTGGCTTTTTGTTATCTTTGTGACATCCAAGCCAGGATTTTACAGTCCTGCCATGATGTATCTCCCCCTGGAGGATGTGGCAAGCAACTTAAATCTCCATTCAGTTTGGTGGGACTGTAATATCCTACCGGGCAGGAGGGGACATAAAATCCTGGCCCTAGTCTTGATTCTTTGTGCATTCTTAGGTTTTTCTCTCTGTCCCTTCCTGCCATTCTCCAATCCTCATTTCCCATATTACTATTCTCCTCTCTTACCTTGTCTCTACTCTGATAAACCACATCTTTCCATATTTGATCCCTTGCCCCCACTATTTAGTTTAAAACCCTCTCTCCTTTCCTAGTTATGAGGTTCACAAAAATACCGGTCCCAACACGGTTCAGATGCAGACTGTCCCAACGGTTCAGCCCCTACTTTCCCCAGCACTGGTGCTAGTGCCCCACAAACCAGAACCCACTTCTCCCACATCAATCTTTGAGCCAAGTGCTCACCTCTCTAATTTTATGTGCCCTATGCCAAGTTGCACGTGGCTCAGGTAATAATCCTGGGATTATAACTTTTGAGGTTCTGCTTTTCAATTTAGTGCCTAACTCCTCATACTCTCTATCAGATCTTCTTTCCTAGTTCTACCTATGTCGTTGGTGCCTAAATGGACCATGACAACCAAAACCTCCAAATACAAATGCAAGTTGCTCTCCAGCCCTGAGCAGATATCCCAATCCCTGGCACTGGGCAGGCCATCTGGACTCTTAATTTTTGCTGCCAAGAACAGTGTCAACCCCCATACTATAATGACTCCAACTACCACTAACGACTCCCCCTCCCCCCTCCTCCTCCTTCCCCCTCCCCCCTCCCCCTCCTCCCCCTCCCTAACTATAATGACCCTGACTACTATCACTGACTCCCCTCCCCCCCATTACTCCCCCCTTCCTCCCCCTCCTCTCCTCTTCCCCCTCCCTTACTATAATGACCCCAACTACCACTACTGACTCCCTTACCCCCCCACCTCCTCCCCACCTCCCCCTCCCCCTCTCCCCACCTCTGATGTACAAAGGGAGCTAGGTGTCCTTGTACACCAATAACTGAAAGCAAGAATGCAGTTGCAGCAAGCAGTTAAGAAGGCAAATGGTATGTTGGCCTTCATTGCGAGTGGACTGGAGTACAGGAGCAAGGATATCTTACTGCAGCTATACAGGGCCTTGGTGAGACCACACCTGGAGTACCGTGTGCAGTTTTGGTCTCCTTACCTAAGAAAGGATATACTTGCCATAGAGGGTGTGCAGTGCAAGTTCACCAGCCTGATTTGTGGAATGGCAGGATTATCATCTGAGGAGAGATTGGGCCAACTAAGCCCGTATTCACTTGAGCTTAGAAGAATGAGAGGGGATCTCATTGAAACATATAAAATTCTGACAGGGATGGATATACTGGATGCAGGGATGATATTTCCTCTGGCTAGGGTGTCTAGAACAAGGCGTCACAGTCTCAAGATACGGGATAGGCCATTTAGGTCTGAGATGAGGAGAAACTTCTTCGCTCAGAAGGTGGTGAACCTCTGGAATTCTCTACTACAGAAGGTTGTGGAGACCAAGTCACTGAATATATTTAAGAAGGAAATAGATAGATTTCTGGACTCCAAAGGCATCAAGGAGTATGGGGATAATGCAGGGGGACAGCGTTGAGATAGAGGGTCAGACATGATCATATTGAATTGCGGAGCAGGCTCTAAGGGCTGAATGACCTGCTCCTGCTCCTATTTTCTATGTTTCACAAAATTCACTTAAACTTGTTCCAGGTGTAACAAGCACTGTGAAATGTAGGGAATCAGAAGGATTAGCAGTAAACTGAGCCTGACAAGGAGCAGACTTGGAGTTGCTGCAGAGGCACTCAGCTTCAGCCATGAGATACAGAGAGAGCAGTGGGATGGTTCAGAAAGCAGGTTAGTGAATGCATATTGTTATGAGGATGTGCTTTTTAAAAAAGATACAGTTTATAATTCTTCTCAAACTGGTTGATTTTTTTTAAAAACTGAAACCCTCTAAAGACAAAGGAGACTGCCCAAATTGCTACAATATACAGCTTGCATTCCACCAAGTGGGATAGAAAAAAAAGGCCCTCAACCCCCTGTGGAGCTTGAAAGACCCCATTTCCGGTTGGCTTTACACTATCCTGATACTTTTCAATTGTTTCTGAAATGAGACATCAAAACGCAATTACCTGTTCTAAAACAATGACTGCAGCAGACATGGACTAATAGAATTTTTCTGGAATATCCAGCCATCAGAGTACTTTAAGGGACTATTTACAAAGCAGAAGAGAGATCAAAACAATGTTGCACTGAAACAGGCTGCTGAAGCTGTTTGCCTCTCTCTGTCTCTGAAGTATTGTGCCTGGATTTGCAAAGTAACCAGCCTGAGAAGAGAAATCAACTGAAAATTGATATCTTTTGGGGATAAAACATGGAAATCTGCTCCATACAACTACACCCAGGAAGACAATTGAACAAAATGGCTGCAATGTGGAATGCACTCATGGAGATCAGCCAAAGAACAACTAACTGTATACTCTTTTGTTTTATCTTCTTCACAAATTGCAAAATGTCCTTAAGTCTATGTTCTTATTCTGCCACCTGTACTGGCTGTGTGTGGGCCCAGGCTAATGCGTGTGACATACAAATGGTGGTTGCGATTTACCCAATTATTTTAAATTCAGGAAATAGTTTCAATAAACTTATCTTGTTCTTTGTTTAACCTAAGAAAACCTGTCTGACTAATTCTTTACCATCTGAAAGCGTGAATTGTAGGACTCCTGCAGCATTTGGCAAAGCACATCCTCTCTAAATTCACAAAAAAACCCTGATTAGGTCAGAACTGGAATAAGCCAAAGAGGGAGTCATTTCACCCCTGCTCACATGGTCACAACGGAAATTTGGGGCCTTGGGTCTGGCATTGATCCCTCAGATGCACAAGGGAATTAGAGTGGGGAAGGTAAATTGTTCCGTAGAAGAATTTTTTTTAACTGCTAGACTTTTCAGTCTACAATACTAAAGTACTAAAATGTCCACATTCAAAACTGGTACCTTTCTAGAACAGATGGAGATTACTTTTGATCATTTAAAGGTTCTGACCCTCGCGGAATTAAATTGTATAGCTAAGGGGTTAGAGTTTTGCCCCAAAACCAGGAAACTTGAAATTTTAAAACTTGTAGCCAGAAGATTGGATTGTGAACCTTGAGAAATTGCAACAGACAGCCTAACAATCATGAAATTACAGCTAGGACAGCGATGGCTAGAGCTAGAATTCCAAGCAGTAGAGAAATAGAGAGAGAAAAGAAAGAAATACAGAAAGAGAGAGAGAAGAAAGAGATAAAGATAGTGAGGAGAAATAAAGAAAGAAAAGGAGAGAGAGGGAAGAAAGAAAAGGAGAGAGAGGGAAGAAAGAAAAGGAGAGAGAGGGAAGAAAGAAAAGGAGAGGAAGAAAAAAAAAGCAGAAAGAGAGAGAGGAGAAAGGGTGAGAGAGCGAGCTTTCCAAAGGGAGGTGAGAATGCATGAATTGTGTAGTCAAAGATCCCCTGTGCCCACTGAAGGCACCCCGGCTCAGGTACAGGCATCGAGCAAGTAAGGCATCCAGTAGAAAGCTGGACCCTGCTACTGCAGGGCAAGCTCACAGGCAAGGCTTACGCAGTCTACTCCCTGTTGTCTGATGGGAGTTCGACAAATTACGAGACAACAAAGAAGGCAATTTTAAGTGCGTACGAGCAGGAGGTGTACCATCAGAAATTCCATATCCTCTGAAATGGGCAGGACCAGACGTATGTTGAATTTGAACGGCTTATGCAGTTCGCATTTGATCAGTGGACACGAGAGCTTAAGGTTGAAGCCACGTATGAAAACCTTTGAAAAATAATGCTCATCAAAGAGTTCAAAAATTCACTCCCTCTCCCTATAAAAGCACATAAAAAAACAGAAGGCGGCAAGGGTCAGGCAGACAGTGACACTGGCTGATGATTATGAGCTTGTCCACAAGCCGTCATCCCAAAGGAAATCCTTCTCTATTCACCCCTCACTATCTGTAAAGGTTAGAAGGTGGGAAAATGATAGGAACCCCGTGTGAAAGAATGGTTGACTGGAAACACAGGGACCCCTCCTCAGATCAGAAAAGATGGGGCTGAGAAAGGAGTGACGCTCAGAAGCCTTAGGCCGGACACCTTCCTGCTGATTGCTGAAGGTTACAAGCAAAGCCCACAGAACTTATTGGAGCACATAGGCCCTGTGCAGAATAAGGGAGTCAGGCAGAGAGCATAGCAGACCAGGCTGTGGCTCTGACCACAGCAGCAAATTGCTGTAAATGCAGCCCTGTGAGTGCGCGTGAATCTAGAAAAATTCCCTGAGAATTACAAGGATTCTGTGTCAGAAGGAAAGGTGGCCAATTTCCCCAGAGCGAGGCAAGTCAGCCCATAGTCATACTGAAAGATATTGGGGCCAGTCAATCTTTTCTGCTCGGAAGAGGCATGACCTTTCCTTCAGAGAGTGCAGTACAGGCCACAGTGCTGGTAAAGGATATCAAGGGAGAATTCATGTTTATACCTTTATATAGGGTGCCCCTGAACACGACCTTATCTTAGGACCGCTGACCATGGGAGTCATCCCTAGTTTACCTGTGGCCAGGGTCGGTCTGCTCTTCAGTAATGACCTGACAGGATCAAAGGTGATAGCGTCCACAGTAGTCTCAGATAAGCCGAGTGAGTTTAGGGAGACAGAGCAGCTGCAGGAGAAAGTCCCTGACATTTTCCCTGACTGCGTAGTAACCCAATCTATGGCTAAACTGGCACTGCAGACAGATGACCCTGCAGTCTGATTATTTGAAAATTTTTCAGAAGTTTTGAAGACCTTAAGGGTGTAATCAGTAGGTCTTCCTTGGCTGCAGCTCAGCAAACTGACCCCGTGCTAAAAACTTAGCACAGACTGCCCAAACCAAAGCTAGAGCAGAGAGAGTCACGGTGTGCTATTATTTTAAAAACGAGGTGCTCATGAGGAAGTGGAGACCTTCTCACAGACCTGCAAACAAGAAGTAGACAGAGATCCACCAGGTAGTGGTGCTGCCGAGGTACTGAGGGGAAATATTATGGCTAGCCCACAAAATCCCAATGGTGGACATGTTAGTAGACAAAAAACCCAAGCCCACATAAGACAACATTTTTATTGGCCTCACCTCCACAAAGATGTGGTGAGGTTGAGCAAAACCTGCCTACACCTGTCAGGTAGTAAGGAAACCACAGCCTGCAATTAAACCTACACCTATGATTCCTATATCCGCCTTTGGGGAACCCTTCAGCAGGATGCTAGTGGATTGTGTCAGATCCCTGCCAAAAACAGAGGACTACCAGAATATTCTTATATTATTGATGTGGCTACCTGATTCCCAGTGGCCACTCCCCTGAGAACTATTGCTGCCAAGGTAGTGGTGGAGGGATTAACACAATTGTTTATCCAATATGGCCTGCCCACCGACATCCAGTTGGATCAGGGCTCAAATTTCATGTCCAGGATATTCCAGGAAGTCATGGGTAACCTGAGTGCAACCCAACTCAGGGAGATGGTGGCATAGTGCTATTGTCACAGGCCTGATAATCCAGAGATCCAGGGTAAGAGTCTAGTGACCTGGCTTCAAAACCCACCACAGCAGGTTGTGGAATTTGAATTCAATAAATATCTGGAATTAAAAGTCTAATGGTGACCCATAAAAACTCATCTGGTTCACAAATGCCCTTTAGGAAAGGAAATCTGACTACAGATTCACAACAATGTGGTTGACTCTTATAAAGGCAATTAGGGATGGGCAATAAATGCTGGCCTAGTCAGCAACACCCACATCCCACAAACGAATTAAAAAAACACTACTCACAGACACAAGGAGCTTTAGAGCAGTTCTACCAGAGGGATTAACACAATTCTTTATTCAATATGGCCTGCCCACCGAGATCCAGTTGGATCAGGGCATACTGGCACTCTGGCAGTGATCAGGCACACGAGTATCTCCATGACTGAGATAAAGGACTGGGTTTTGTTCTTTTTGCCAATGAGTTTACTCCTTTTGAATTAGTTCATGGATACCAAGTGAAACTAATAAAGGGAACATTTTCAGAATAGAAAAAAGAGGTGTCCATGTTAAACTATATCAGTGTTCCATGGGCGGCTCCCGAGAGCACTTAAAAAAATCTCCCAAACAGCTATGAAAAAGCAGGCAGACAGACCAAGAACCTAACCGTCCAGCCAGAAGATTATGTGATCGTGCTCCTACTAATGCAGGGTGAACCCCTGAAGGCCTGGTTCAGTAGCCCGTACAGGTCTGTAAAGAGAATTGGGTAGGTAAACCATTTGCTCGACACCCCTGACCATTGGAACAAACAGAGGCTGTACCACATCAACATATTAAAACAGTACACAGCCAGGTAGGGGAAAGCAGGTAACAGTCTTTCAGATAGTAAAAGAACGAGAGGACAAAAGAGGCAGTGAAGACAAATTAGAAGAAGGTCAGAGTCAGGTGAGGAACCTCTGGACTTGGTCATACCTCAGTTGAAAAAGCTGCAAAGTCAATCTTGGGAACGTCAGGAAGGAATGTCTGCTGCACTCCTCAGATTGCAAGGCACGATGGAGGAGTCTGTCTGCTTTCAGTCTGAGGTGATAGCGCTGGCATGCCAACAGGAGCTATACTCCATCGCTGAGGCACTTCCAGGCATCCATCAGTGCCAACGTGAAAAGGGGGCAGTGCATCTCAAGCTCATTCCAGCTTCCCCTTCTCCTCAAGGAGTCAACCAGGAACCCTCGAACACCTATAGGGTGGAGGATCAGCAGGTGCACACTCCGAGGCCATCCACCCAGGTGACTCCGGGAGTGTCCAGCCTCTTTGAATTCCCTCTTCCTGTGACCCCAGCAGCTCCAGCTCCACAGCCAAGGAAGGTGCCACTGCCACACAGCAGGATCCTGAAAGCAGGCCGGGACCCTCCAGGTCTCGGCCCTCCAGAGGACAACTGCCAGGGTCATTGCAGTCAAAAAGACGTAGCAGTCAAGAAGCCATCACCTTCTCCGCAACCAAGACATAGTGGCAGGGTTAGGAAGGTTAAGAAGATTTAGTTTCACAACATAGCCATGGGCGTTAATCATTTGCACTTAATGTTGACCATTGTAAATATACTCCCAAGAATGTCTTCTTGTCTATGGCTCCTTGTTATGTTGATTGATCGTGTCAATCAGGTGCGAAACCCTACTTCCTGCACAAAATGAAGACAAGTGTCGCAGTCCAGGGCCTCTCCCCTGTGCAGAGTGTAATGTTTTGAGCACAGTGATTGTCCAGCTTCAAAGTCATTCTTCAGATTCATGATGCCTGCACCTCCATGTGGCTTGTGTTTGCTGCGAGAATCTCGTACTCAAACATCACTGGGTATTATCTTGATACTCTGGTGAAGGTGTGCTGCTGAAGGGAACAGGTGATGAAGACTGCCAAAGGATCAAGCTGTCTTAAAGTCCATGTGGCTGCTGTTTCTCAGCAGCGTATCAATGATATGAGCCTCTTCACAGAGTGTATGTGTGCTGCCCTCAGCCAGACAGGTGTCAGACGTTCCCAGATGCAATGTGAAAATCTCAGGAGTGTCCTCACTGCATTTTGTCATCATCCTCCTGGAACCTTGAGGCAATGAGGACCTCATGACTATGCCTGCCTCATTTGGCCAATGCAATGGTCTCATTGCCTGCACCCTCGCTTTCAGGACCTCTTCAGCCTCATCTCTTTCGACCTCCTCCTCATTGGAAGAGACATGCAGCTCTTGCATCTCCTCATCATCCAAGACCTCTCCTCATTACAGTGCCAGGTTGTGTAGTGCACCACAAGCATTATGATGTGTGTCACCCTCTGGGGAGTGAACTGCAGTGCTGCACCAGATCTGTCCAGGAACCAGAACCTCATTTTCTGGGTGCCACTGGTGTGTTCAACCAAACTCCGGGTTGTGGCATGAGCCTCGTTGTACCTTCTCTCACCAGGAGTCTGAGGCTACCGCACGGGTGTCATCAACCACTTCCTTTGTGGGTAGTCCTTGTCCCCAAGAAGCCAACCCTGCATCCTGTGTGGTCCCTAGAAGATGTCAGGGATCAGAAACCTGCTGAGGATGTATGAGTCGTAGACACTTCTGCAGGCACACACCTGCATGATCTGTTTGTTATGGTCACAGACCAACTGAACATTGAGAGAGTAGAAGTCTTTGCGGTTCACATACTGGACTGCTTGTTGCCAGGGAGATTTAAGAACCATGTGAGTGCAGCCGATGGCACCCTGTTTCTGTCAGAATGTAAAAATCTCAGCAAATCCCAGTGCTCTTGCTTCCTGGTTTGCCAGATCTCTGTTGAAATTGATAAAGTTGTGAGCCTTGGCAAGAAGGGCGTCCATGATCTCCTGGATGTATTTGTTGGTGGAGGCTTGTGAGATCCCGCAAAGGTCTTCAGTGGAAGGAGCTGCTGCCGTAGAAATTCAGCGCAATGGCAACTTTAACTGTCAAAGGCAGTCAATGTCCTCCAAGTCCCTGCGGTGCCAAAGCTTGCAGAAGGTGGCATATGTGCGTGACCAGTTCCATTGACATTCACAGATGTTGGTGACACTGGATCTTGCTCATTTCTCATTTGCAGGTAGCACATGCGCTGCTATAGACCTTGGGCCTAACAATGCACCTACAATCGATGGCTCTGTGGGGTTCGTCCTCTCTGTATGGAGGAGGCTGTGCCACCCCTTGGTCTTCAAGGTTCTGCTCCTCCCTTTGGTGAGCCAGGCACCCCCTTCACATTCTTATCCTTCTCTCCTGCCTATAAGCAATCAGGCAGACAGCGTGATCACCAGGCTTCATAGTCCTGATAGTCTCCTCACTGCAGTATCAAAGAGAGAGATGCAAGGGTCACCAATTGTCTCCTAAGGACCAGTCTTGGTGTGTGGCTGCCTCTCAAGGCCCCTTAACGCATGCCGGAGAGTTCAGGCCACCACATGGATGCCCAGTATTTAGAGCGCATGACCCACCACGCCCACACCCAACACCACCCCACACCATGTGATTGAGTAGCGAAATCTTCAGCCACTCGACTGTATCCTGAACTCCCATCTCAGGTACAGACGTTTTCCTAACCTGCACTGCAAGGCTTCGTGGTTTGCTTGGACCATGAGGGTGGCTTTTCAATGTCAACTGAAACATAATGCAAGGGACTAGGAATGCACCCCTCCGTCGGTGTTCAGTGGCTACCTTTCCCAACAGGATCCTCAGGTTTGCCCAGTCTTCCAATGGTTCTGTAGCACCATAGCACTCATTTGAATTTGAAGATTGAGCACAAGGGGTTAACAGTAGAGGAGCAATCATTGACATTGTGAAGAATTATTTCTGCTTGAGTGGGCACACTTGCTCGACGATGCTGATTCCAAAAGCTCAAGCTAAGTGCTCTCAGCTGCAGTGGAGTGCTCATCTTTGACATGTTTTGCCATTAACCCAGCCATTTTGTTTCCCCACCTGCACCCCCACGTGTTTGTGCTCAAACTTCAGGCACCAGGACGCAGCAGTTGCAAACGTACGTTTAAGACAATGTGAGCAGAGAGGGGGTTTTCATGGGTAAGTTTATATCATTTGAGCAGTGTTAGATGTTCAATTTGTGGCTACATCAACAAGAGATTAATTTATGTTTATTTTCTGTCAACATCATCAAGCCTTAAAAGTTTCTTTTCTTTTCATGGCCTGAGTGTGCTTCATGTTTTTCACTGGTGCAGGGCACACCAGCATGTGATAGACGGGAAGGACAGCAAACTTTATTTCAGAATTTATGAATTAACATTGAGGTCATACTATGGCCTCATCAGAAATGCTTTGGATGGAGGAGGTGCGCTTGGCCTAAATTTCAAGCCATGCCTTGGGTGCCTAGCTGAACGTGTGGAGAATCAAGGTCTCCCTGTTGTGTCTGCCTCCCTGAAGGTTCCTCACATCTGCCTCCCCCAGCTCCTCATCAGAATCATCATTTTGAGTTATCCTCAGCAGCCTGTGGAGCAGCCTTGCTGTCTTCATCCTCCAATGGGTCCCCCTTGACAAGAGCCAGATTATGCAGAGTGCAGCAGTTGACTATAAGTGACATGCGCACTACAGGATATTGCAGAGCCCTTCCTGATTGGTCCAGGCATCTGAACCTCATTTTCAGCAGCCAATGATCCTCTCAATCACCGTCCTTGTGGAGGCATGACTCCTATTGTACCTCTCTTCCACCTCTATCCTTGGGTGTCGGAGTGGCGTCATGAGCAACCACCTATTCAAGGGATACCCTTTGTCACCCAGGAGGCAACCATCCAGCCGAACTGGAGCTATGAACAACCTTGGTACCTGGGAGGGTCGCAGGATGTAGGCATCATGGGATCTGCCAGGGTGCCTGGCACATACTTGCAGAATCTGTGTCCTCTGATCACAAAATATCTGAACATTCATGCAGTGAAACCCCTTTCTGTTCAAAGCTGGCGCTTTGATGGCCACATGAGTACAGTCGAGGGCACCCTGGATGCAGGGGAACTCTGCAATTGCTGTGAAGCTTCTGGCTTGCTCAGCCTGACTGGCTTCATTGGTCCAGAAATGAATGAAGGTCATGACCCATCTGAAGAGAACATCAGTGACCAGCTTGATGCAACTGTGGGCAGCAGTTTGGGACACTCCACATAGATCCCCCAGTGACCCCTGGAAAGAACCAGTAGCAAAAATGTTGACGGCCACTATGACCTTTACAGCCACTGGAATAGGGTGGCCACCTACACAGAGGTAATTTCCAGCCCAATCATCTGGCATATGGAGGTTACAGTCTCCCTAGAGAGGCAGAGCCTCCTTCAGCACTGGACCTCAGACATGTCAAGGTAGCTGGAGCACTGCCTATAGACTCTGGATGCAGGGTTATGGCATCTTCTATGGATCTTTCCACCTTGCACTTGCTGCTGGCCCTGCACTCCCTGCGGCTGTGCCTCTTCTCCTGCAGGTTGCTCTCTGGAACGCTGCTTGCAGACACCTGGCCTCCTCCCCCTTCTGGCCCTCTCATCCTCTTCAAGGAGGCCCCATCAATTGAGTGTACAATAAAAATTTGCAGAAACACAGATGGCACTGTTGCATGCAATGAAGGGTGCGATCAGCAAAAAGCCTCAAAGACAGTGAAAATGCAATGGACTATCAGGAATCAACCAACAATAAATACTCACCTAAATTCCTAACTACTCACATTCCAAGGTTCTGGATGCCCTGAATGGAGAAACAAATAAAAAACAGGATGGCCCCCTACCCGTGCTGCCAATGTCTGACTGCTAAATTGCATGGGCAACATAAAATCATAAACAATTGGGTATTAAAGTGGCTTAATTGCAGATTAGTTGTTTAACTTCCGTAAAAACCTGCCAATCATAACATCAGATGATGTCCTCATGACATTGTGACGCCCGCCCAACATAATCTCGCACAATTTCACACTCGTTTGAGTCGGCCACACATCTGATCCCAGAACATAAAATTCTGCCCTAAGGGACTATTTACAAAGCAGGAGAGAGATCAAGACAATGCTGCACTGAAACAGGCGCTGAAGCTATTTGCCCTTTCATGTCTCTCTCTCTCTCTCGCAGAAGTATCGTGCCTGGATTTGCAAACCATCCCAAGAAGAGAAATCTATTGCAAACCAAGATCTTTTGGGAATGAAATATGGATATCTCCTCCATACAACTACACCCAGGAAGACAACTGAACAAAATGGCCACAGCATGGAACCACCGCATGGAGACCAGCCAAAGAAGAACTAACCGTATACTCCTTTGTTTTATCTTCTTCAAGAACTGTAAAAAATCCTTAAGCCTATTTCCTTATTCTGCCACCTGTACTAATGTGTGTGTGGGTCCAGCGAATGTGTTTGATATATTTGTGGTTGCGATTTACCTTGTTGTTTTTTTAAATTCAAGTATTAGTTCCAATAAACTTATCTTGTTCGTTGTTCATCCTAAGAAATGCTGTCTAATTCTTTACAATCTGAAAGCGTGAATAGTGGGACTCTTTCCTGAATTATTGGCAAAGCACATCCTCTCTAGATTCACAAGAAAACTCTGTTACAGTCAGACCTGGAGTGGGAGAATAGGAGATTCATTTCACCCCTGCTGACATGGTCGTAACAATACCTAATAGAGCATCTATGTGGAGCAGCAAACAGCCAGATGTTTTCATACTCTTTTCCATCTGCTTAACCCCAAGACTCAGTTAATGCCCTATTTGCCCCATCACAACAACACGGAGCAAAGGTTCATGAAGAGGAGGAAGAAGATGATAATGATCAAGGATAGGAGTAGGAGGCAGAAATGTCTTCCTTATTGACAAAGGAAACTGATGAGGAGGATGATGAAAGGGAGCAGGATACTGTGGAGAAGAGAAAAGGAGAACACAGAATTTGTGGGCTGGAGTTTTCATGCTGGAGGTGGGAAGAGGGAGTTGAGATGAATCCTGACATCACAATCCCACCTCCATACCAGCCAAAGTGGTCAGGTTAAAAAGCCTGCCTCCACATAGATGCTCTATTAGGTATTGTTATGACCATGTCAGCAGGGGTGAAATGAATCTCCTATTCTCCCACTCCAGGTCTGACCGTAACAGAGTTTTCTTGTGAATCTAGAGAGGATGTGCATTGCCAATAATGCAGGAAAGAGTCCCACTATTCACGCTTTCAGATTGTAAAGAATTAGACAGGATTTCTTAGGTTGAACAAAGAAACTTTGGCCCAGTTCTTCAATGGCATCAGCAGCTCATCTGCAAAAAGTTCAAACTACTGATCACTGTGAAGCACCCCTCACCCCTTACCGCTTCAACACCACACCCCACCCTCGCCCATACACTCCTTACTCTCTCAACCCCCTCAATCACCACCCCTTAGTCCTTCCCCCTCACTCCCTCCCCCTCACTCCCTACTTCTCTCAACCCCTGACCTCCTCACTCCTTACAACTTCATCCCCTTACAACCCTCACCTACACACTCTCCCCACCTCCTTACCTCCACACCCCCTCATCTCCCACCCTTTACACCCTCCTCCTCACCCCTACTTCCCTCAACTCCCTCATCCCCTTGTCCCTACCACTTCATCCCATTATGATGCTCACCGCTACCCTTCACTCACCCACTCCCTCACCCCACACCTCTTATTCCCTCCCCTTCCCCTCACTCCCTACCTCCTTCAATCACCTCGCCCCCTCACCCATTCACCCAGTATCCACTTTATAAAAAGAACTCACAGACCCCCGAAGTTTTGGAAGTCATTGAAAAGCTCATAAATCAGTCAAAATAAACAAACGTCACTTGAATAGACACTTCCACACACTTCTTCAATATGCCAGAAATCTATCAATATAAACTCGTATGATTTGAATAGGCATTTGAAAAAAAATTGGCCTCTTCAGAATCTCATGAATCTATCAAAGCCAACAAACTTACATTTCCCAAGACAACTGAATAAACAGACTCAGCACTTCAGAACTCAATAGTGCTTTGGAAGGGAGTCAAGCCATCAATCACACATTCTCCATGGGCAGCTATAAAAGCAAATATTGCACTTCAGCATCAGTTAGTGCTTTTGAAGGTAGACAATATACCATACATTTGTCAAAGCTTACAAACAGCCAAACAGATGGCTGAGCTTATCTGTGAAGAATGAATGAAAGCAATGAGAGGGTTTAAACAATTATCTCTGGATCTCACACTGGGCTAGTCTATTCATATTGTGTACTGCAGAATAACATTTTATAATCTATCATCATGCATATGAAGATTTTTCCACTTTTGCAATGCTGTTCTTTCACTTGGCGGCTTGCCAGTTATGAGAAGTAACTACCTGACAACCACAGTATTTCATAATCACTTACATTTTCTAATCACAGCACTGTCACCACTCACTTTAGTAAACAGAGATACAACTCAGGCTACAGCATTTCATGTGAATTGTAAAGGAGGCAACACCATTTTTACTCAGCTTTTATACTCTTTCCACCTCCAATTCATGGGTCACACCTTCACTCGGCAGGTGTGATTTATGAGGGCTTCCAAATCGTGGCCACCTTTATGAAAATTTCAGTAATTCTTAAATGCCCACTTGGACAATGGCACCATCAGCTTTTAAATAGGAACATGTCAGGTTCACAAGCTGCTCCCTTTCCCACGCCACTAAAAATGGTTTGAGATGGAATCAGGGGCAGGACTTTGGCTTTTGCATCTCAGTGTCCACTTTTCTTAATCCCACCACTGTAGTCAGGTATCTAAGTCCTGACCTAGGACTCCAACATTCCAACATCTATGGGAACTCATCTTAATGCATGCCAGTGAGCTCCTGGCAGCATCAGTGAACATACATGCAAAAATCGCTAAGTCATAATGTGGACAATAACCTGCTCACTGATGCTCAGTTTAGGTTCTGCCAGGGCCATTCATCTCCTGACCTCATTACAGCCCTGGTCCAAACATGGACATAAGAGCTGAACTCAAGAGGGGAGGTGAGAGTAACTGCCCTTGATCTCAAGATTGCATTTGACCAAATGGGGCAGCAAGGAGCCCTGGCAAAACTGAAGTCAATGGGAATCAGCAGGAAAACTCCCCACTGTTTTCAGTCATACCTAGCACAAGTAAGATGTTTGTGATTGTTGCAGGTCAATCACCCCGGTCACCGACATCGCTGCACAAGTTCTTTAAGGTACTGTCTAGGCCCAACCACTTCGCTCCATTATAAGGTCAGAACTGGGGATGTTTGCCATTGATTGCACAATGTTCAGTACGATTTGTGACTCCGCAGATACTGAAGCAGTCTGTGTCCAAATGAAATATAGGAACAGGAGTAGGCCAATCAGCGCATTGAACCCACTCCACCATTCGATTAGATCATGGCTGATCATCTACCTCAACAACACTTTCCTGCGCTATCTCCATATTCCTTGTTGTCATTAGTCTCCAGAAATCTATCAATTTCTGTTCTGAATATGCACAATGATTGAGCTTCCACAGGCCTCTGGGGTAGAGAATTCCAAAGATTCACCACTCTGAGTGAAGAAATTCCTCATCATCTCAGTCTTATATGGAGTACACTTTATCCTGCAATTATGTCCCCTGGTTTTAGACTCACTGCCAGCCAAAGGAATCATCTTATCTACATCCACCCTATCACATCCTGTAAGAATTCTATAAGTTTCAATGAGGTCACCCTTCATTCTTCAAAACTGTCCTCATTCCAGTCTCCTCATTCTCTCCTCATAAAACAATTCCACCATCCCAGGGGTTAATCTGGTGAACCTCTGTTGTACTCCTGCTATGGCAAATATATCCCTCCTGAGATAAGAGGACCAAACCTGTACATAATACTCCAGGTGAGGTCTCACCAAGGCTCTATACAACTGTAGCAAGGCATCTTTACTCCTGTACTGACATACTATTTGCCTACCTAATTGCTTGCTGCACATGCATGCTAACTTTTAGTGACTCATGAACAAGATCCTTTGGACACCTGTACTTTCCAACCTCTCACCATTTAAGAAATATTCTGCTTTTCTGTTTTTTTCTATGAAAATGAATAACTTTGCATTTCTTCTTATCGTGTCCATGGACAGTTTTTACATGGCCCAGCCAGAACTGGACACATTTTTGCACCTTAATGTTGAATTCAGCAAGATCTGCAACAGTGCAGGGTTCCTCTAGCGATAGGCATTGCAGGAGATGTTGCATTGTCTGTGGCTCAGTTCCACATTCACAATTTTTCGGGCTGGTTGTGTATCCCCATTTGCTTAGTGACACCTTTGAATGACCTACACCAGTCCTATGTCTGTTAAGGCACTTCCAGGTTGCCCAGTTGCAATTAACTCCTGGGGGAAGGCTTTCGTCCGGTAGAATTTCCATCGCTGGGGGTTGTTCGAGACTGGTAAGTCGGTCTTTCCACAAGGCGATGCGGGCTTCAGATGAAGTTGAATGTAATGGAACACTGTTCATGAAGCTCTTCCTTGACTTTAGGTGGCTGGGTGTAGGTATATGACCATGTAGAGGATGCCTCTCATCTGATGTTTGACAGAGTCGATCTTTCTTGCTGGCTACCGTTCATCTTATATCAGAGGGAGCGATACCCGCCAGGATATATAGGCTGTTGGTGTTTGTTGGTTTTAAACAACCTGTGATAAGTCGGCAGCTTGCATTCTGAATGGCATCCAGCTTTTTAGCATGAGTAGATCTTTCCCATGCGGGGCAGGCGTATTCGGCAGTGGAATAGCAAAGAAAAAGTGCACTGGTTCGCAATGTTTTCGAGTTTGCTTCCCATTTTGTGTTAGTGATCTTATTCAGGATGTTTCGTGCTCTCAGTTTTGCCTTTGTCTTTTCGATGTGGTTCCTGAAGGTGAGGCATCTGTCAAGGGTGACTCCTAAGTAGATAGGGTGCTCTCAATGCGTCAGTGTTGCTCCACACCAGGTTACTTCAAGCTGGTGTTTAGCTTCACAGTTCTGAGGTGGAATGCACAAACTTGCGTCTTTGATGGGTTTGCTGAAGGTGGTTTTCTTCAAAGAATGAAGTTAGTCCCTCCAAGGCCTCAGAAAGCGTTTTCTCCATGGTGTTAAAATCAGTGCTTTGGGCAGTGTCACATAAGTCACCAGCATATATAAAACGGCATGTGACACCGTCTATAGGTTGGTCATTCATGTAGATGTTGTACAGCAGCGGTACAAGCACGCTTCCCTGAGGAAGACCATTCTTCTGAATATGCCACCTCCTGTGTTTCCCACCTGGTTCAACATAGAACTGGCGATTCTGAAGCATGCTTTCTAACAGTTCTGTTAAGCGAATATCTTTTGGTCATCTCTAGGATCTTGCAGAGGAGACGTCTATGGTTCACTGTATCGTATGCTGCTGACAGGTCTACAAAAACAGCACCTGTTACCATCCCTTGCTCAAAACCATCTTCGATATGTTGTGTGAGGTTGAGCAGTTGGCTTGTTGTTGATTTGCCCGGGCGGATACCTGCTTGCTCTGGAATGATCTTCTCATCTACAGTTGGTGCTATCCTATTGAGTATCAGGCATTCAAACAGCTTATTGGTGTGGCAAAGCAGTGAAATTGGCCGAAAACTCTTAGGATCTGAGGGATCTTTTCCGAGCTTTAATCATGCTATTACATGTGCCTTCTGCCAAATACTAGGTAGCTTGTGTGTTGCCAGGCAGTGGTTGAACAATTGTAGGAGCCATTATTTGCTTGCTGTCCAAAATTCTTTATCTGCTCCATTGCCATGTTGTCAAGACCAATTGCTTTCCCGTGTTTTAGACAAGATATACCAGTTTCCAGCTCTTCCATGGTGAATGGTCCAGTGAAGCCAGGGTCATCGCTATACTTCTTCCTATCTAGTTGTGCTCTTGGTTATTTCTTGTTGATTTTTCGATTTAGGAGCAATTGATGTGCAACTTGGTTTGCAGACACATTTGGATGTTGGGCAGCTTTCTTGGGATCACCTCCAAGTTTGCGTATGAGAGACCATGCCTTCTTGCTGTTTTTTGTAAGATCTGTTGTCTCTATCAAGGTGTACCAGGTGTTTTGACGCTCTTGAGAGATACTTAGCATCACCCTCTCGCTGGTAGATATTGTTTCCTCTGAGAAGGGGTCAGATTCAAACATTGAGACATACTGCCAGTAGAGTTCAGCATTCTCCTTGGTGACACCAGAGATGTAGTGTGCTCTACAACCTCGGGGGATCTTCCTTCTGGCTGTTTTCTGGATAGCTTTTGCAAACAGGTTGTCGTGCTCAGGTAATGGTTTAATGCATTTAACCTTGCGGTCAAGTGTTCATATGAACATGTTCCAATCGGCCTTCTTGAAGTTGAAGCGCCTTTTGAATAGTACGACAGTTGGTAACACTGCTGTATTTGCCTGGATACCAATAGAACGGTGTTGTGTCTGTGGTATTGGGTCTGTGACAAGCCTCTTGCAGAAGCCAGCGATGTCGTTGCTGACAACAGCAAGATCTGGGTTATAACTACACTTCCAGCGGGCATTGTGGAAGGAGGCTGGCACTTTAGGATTGTGGATGAGACTAAGCTGGTTAATGTCCATCCATTCTTCGACTGCTTCTCCATCGTTGTTAGACTGCTTGTACCCCAATTGGGTACTGTGGCTATTAAAGTCTCCAATGATGATCTGTGGTTTACTGTGCAGGTTGGGTACAGGGTTAGAGAAGCTGAAATCTGTGCCAGGTGATTTGTACACTGAGATCACTACTACTTTGCTCAGCTCTACAGTTAGAATTTCGATGTTGTCCTCCTCTGTTTTAGAAGTGGCTTCTACAACTGAACCAGCTCTAACAAATACAGCGCTGCCATATTGTCGATGAGGTTTTTCAATAACCAGGGACATTCCTGGTATTTTTGGGCAGTTGTTCTCACTTCCTCTATGTGTCTCCTGCAGGCAGAGGACATCACACTGCAATTCATTGCATAATGTAGCAAGGATGTTTTGTTTAGCTACAGAGAACCCTTCAATGTTAGCAGATTTAACAGTCTTGAAAAAGACCCGTGTTTCTGACATCGACGACTTCCGTTTCAGGCATGATGTTGGTACTTGATCAAATCAGCGGTACGAAAATGTGGTATACACTACTTTGCACTTATTCACATTATATTCCATCTGCCATGTTCTAGCCCATTCACTTAGGCTGTCCAAGTCCTCTTGAAGCCTCCTTGCATCCTCCTCACAACTTACATTCCCACCCAGTTTGGTGTCATCAGCAAATTTAGAAGTAAATGAGCAAGACCTGGACAACATTCGGACTTGGGCTGATAAATGGCATATAACAGTCACGCTACCATACTGCTAGACAATGACTGTCTCCAACAACAGAGAATCTAACCATCTCCCCATGACACTCAATTAAATTACCCTCACTGAAAACCCCTCTATCAACATCCTGGGGGCTTATCATTGACCAGAAACTGAAGCTTTCCAAAAATGACAATTGTATTCAAGTGTAATTGAGCAAATACTGAGAACTAACCAAACAGTCAAACAGTTGGCATGACGAAAATTAACAGAGCAGTGAGGAACATTCTAGCCAGGATTTTTCAGTTGGCGTGCTTGGGCGGGACCGACATGCATGCATGTAAAATGACACACGATGACGTCGGGCATGCATCCCAATGTCACCGCACGTCATTGCGATATTTCGGAAGGCGGGTGCGCTTTGAGTTCAGAGGCACGCCTGCCATTAATTAATGGGCCAGTTAAGGCCCTTGAGGCAGCAATTGATTTCCATTTTGCAAAGCCCATGCGATTTTCAGGGTGTCACACGGGTGACAAGGGCAGGCACATTTTCAAAAACCTCACCCACAGACAGGATAAGAGGGTCGAGTGGGCTCGCTAATCCGAGTTGTTTGTACTTTAGTTTACACCTTACTGCTGTTTGCTTGTGTGAATAGGACAACTTCATTTCGCTTCAGAGCTGCTTTGACAGAAATAACAGTCTTCAGTTCAGGCCTCCGGAAGAGTCATAACACTTGGGGCCTTCCAGGTATCAGACAGCATTCCCTTACCAATGGGAATGGGGATTGTGGTCTCCACTGGAAGCACCTCCTCTGAGGAGGAGAGGGCCAGAAGGGTGAAGATGGCAAGAGTCCATATTCAGTCTCCAGGGGAGCCACCAGTGGGAGGACAAGCGCAGGCACAAGGGGTGCAGGGTGCAAGGGGCTGCAGAAGATGCCATTACCCTGCTGCCAGGGTTTACAGTCAGCGTTGCAGCTGCCTCAATATGTCTGAGGTGCAATGCCAAAGGAGGCTCCACCTCTCAAGGGTAACAATGACCTCCATCTGTCAGATGATAGGTCCTGAGATCAGCTCCAATTGTGTGGGTGGACACTCCATGCCACTGGCACTGAAGGTCACAGCGACCCTCAACTTTTATGCCTCCGGCTCTTTCCAGGGGTCAGTGAGCAATCTTTGTGGAGTCTCCCAATCAGCTGTCCACAGTTATGTCAAGCTGGTGACCGACGCTCTGTTCAGGTGGGTATTGACTTTCATTCACTACCGCATGGACGAGGCCAGCCAGGCAGAGCGAGCCAGCAGCTTTGCAGTGATTTCTGGGTTTCCCTGCATCCAGGGTGCTATAGGCTGTACACATGTGGCCATCAAGGCTCCAGCGGGTAAGCCCAGTGCCTTCGTCAACAAGAAGGGCTTCCACTCCATGAACGTGCAGATAGTGTGTGATCACAAGATGCAGATTCTGCAAGTCTGTGCAAGGTACCCAGGCAGCTCCCAGGACGTTTACATCCTGAGATACTCCCAGGTGCTGAGGCTCTTCAGTGCTCCAGCCCGTCTGGATGGATGGCTGCTGGGCGACAAGAGCTATTCCCCCAAAAGGTGGTCCATGATGCCCCTCCGCCATCCAAGAACAGAAGCTGGGCAGTAGTACAATAGAAACCACACCTCCACAAGGGCTGTGTAGAGAGAACTATCAGTCTTATCAAGATGTGCTTCTGATGCCTGAACAATTCAGGGGCCGCACTGCAATACCCCCCAGTTCATGTATCACTGATAGTGGTTGCATGCTGCGCTCTCCACAATCTGGCACTGGAAAGGGGGGCAGAGGAGGAAGAAGATGTTGACACAGCTGACCCGGCAGCACACGATGAGTGCAGTAGTGAATCCGAGAATGAGCACGCACATGAGAATGCTGAGGGGATAGACGCTGACCTGGGCAACCTCCAGGGAGGCAGGGACACCGGGAAGGCTTTGATCCAACGGTCCTTCAGCTAGCCTATCAAAGATGAACCACTACCACATGCCAGGGCTGCAGACTCCATACTCAATATCTGAGGGCAACATTTGCCTGGTCAACAACATGAACTATGTATCATTTCAAAAGCTCAATGACAGACAAGTCACTCATAACATCATGGGCTCCCCTTCACCTGCAGAAGTAATGAAGCATCCAGGGGCTTGTTGAGAGCAAATACATTTCCTGCTTTGGAGCAAGGCATACATAAATCAAAGTAAATGAAAAGGTGTGCAACATCACACCAACTTAAAAGTGAGGCAAAAGAAAACCACCAGTGATAAGTCCATATTGTGCCTAAGGTGATTTATGTTTATGTTTTCGGGTGCTATGTCTTGGTGCTCCCCCCTCGCTAGCACCAACATTGGAAACAGCCTGCTCACTCTACTGTCCTGTTGGCCTTGATGATCTTGGTAGGCGTCCTTTGACCCGTGGAGCCTGTGCTAGCCCCGCCTGGGAGGGAGCGGCCAGTGGCACTGCTGGCATCTACCCAGTCGCCGCAGCTTCATCAGATGTCATGGTCACTGGCAGAGGGACAGAGAAGCTGCTGCTATCATCTGGAGCGCCCTGAGAGGAGCCCGGAGAGACGACAGTCAGCTTGTGCACCATCAAGTCACTTTGGACTTCCCTGCTCACCATTGATGGATGGGCACCTAGCTGGGATATTAGGTGCCCAAACCATCTCCCATACAGACAGTGACCACCTGAGGTCATTGCTGGTGTGAGGGCTTGCAGGTCAAAGCGCATCCTCAGGAAGCCCTGATTCAGCTCCTGGAGGAGTCTCTCCATGAGAGTCGCCACTCTCCCCATGGAGGAGGCAATGCGCTCAGCCATGAGGGTCATTGCATTGCTCATGCTCCACATGGTCTCCTCCATCATGGACACCATGGCACACATTCCCTCATGTATCTCCACCAGATCCTCCTGTACACCCTGCTGGACTTCCAGCATCTGCTGCCTCAGGGACGACTCCAGAGGCACATCATCAGCCACCTACTGAGCATGTTCCTGGTCCCCAGCACTCCTCTGACTGCCGGTGCCCTGGGCACTCTCTGCCTCCACCTGCACCTCAAGTGAGTGTGACGTGCCCTTACCGCTGAGCACTGAGATACTAGCCGACGATCTTATTCCCACCGAGGTGCTGGTATCTGCGCTGGTGCCTGCCTGGCTGAAAGGATGTGATGCTGGTGCATTTTGATTCTCCATGTCCTCAGGGGTGAGCGGCAGTCCTTCAGGCTCCTGAGACTGCGGATGTTGCCTGAAATGAAGAATGAGGACATGTGATTCGTTGAAGTTGTTACACTGTTACCGTGCATGCCTGATTCCATGTTGGAGGCTGAAATCAATATACAGTCAATTTGGGAATGATTGCATTGACAGACATTCTGACAACAATGCATGGCACTCTTACCTCCCAGTGGCACCCCAACCTCACCTGGTAAGGTTTAGAAGATGGGCCTGCCCTCTGCCAGTCCGCAGCCTCTCAGCATTATTGTGGGCTGTCTTCTCCTGAAAGGAGAGCAAAGCATCAGTTAGTCCACCCTGTACCTGCATTGCCATTGCAGCCTGGCCACCCCTACTTGAGGTAAACCTTGCAGGGCTCAGCTGATTTGTGACCCTGGAGCCGAAAGACACTCATTCCAATCAGCCAGGACTCACCCCCTTGCCCAGATGCTGCCTGCATGACATTTGCCACTCACAGTCTAAGAACTCTGAGGTCCGGGGGCGTGCCATGACCCATGCCAACATGGTACTCACCCTTCCCGATCGCAGGAAGTCAGTAAACCAGTTGCAGCACTGCACCCATGTGTGCCTCACCACATCATGGCAGCTGACCCATGATGTCACCTCCTCCTAGGCATATTTGGTTAGGTGGGGAGGCCTCCTCCTATCGTCCCTTGGAACAAGGATATCCCGATGTGCTGCCACCTCCTCCAAGAGGCACTCATCAGAAAACATTGGGGCCGAATGCCCCGCCGACCTGCCCTCCTGCCTGCCCTTTACTCTGACGACCTTCTGCATTTCTGAACTGCGAAGTCAATGGCAGCCTTAGCACGGCTGCCTGTGCCGTTTTTGAATAGGCCACCAGGTCGCCACTGGTGGACATTGGCATCCCACCATGCCCACCCCTCCCCGCTGATTTCAGGAGACGCACATTACGCTGGACGAGCCTTAATTGGCTCACCCACGTAAAATGGCGGTGCGCACCCGATCACAGGTGGTGGTCGGGTTCCCAACTGCCCCCGCCCATTCCCGCCAAGCCTGTCCACCAGCTGAAAAGTTCAGGCCTCTGAGGTCTATTATTAATAGGTCATCAAAGAAACACATAACTGTCCTGGTAGAGTATAGAAAAAAACAGTTAACTAAAACAAGTGTTGTTATGGAGACCAGTGAATGCTCTTTTTTTTTGGCTTGCTTTAGTTTAAAATTAAGTTACATTAGTTTATCTATCAATATCTTCTACCACTTACAATAATTTGCTAATAAGTTAAAAGAATGAAAAGTGTAATGACACAGAAAATAACGGAGATGAGGAATAATAAAGAAGGTGAAGGAAAACAAGATAGGTTTCTTCAGATTTTATTTTCCCACACAAATAAATCTCTTCAAACTTAGTGATCCATTTTGGAACAATGGCTGAGAGAAGCTCAAAAATGCAAGGTGACGAACCTCATGAGGAAATCCTTTTAGTATATAAAAACTAAAAACTTGGATGCTGGAAATCCAAAACAAAAACAGAATTACCTGGAAAAACTCAGCAGGTCTGGCAGCATCGGCGGAGAAGAAAAGAGTTCAATCAGTTCTGTTGAAGGGTCATGAATCATCAATACTTTTAGTATGTTTAGATACAAACAAAGGTATAATGCAAAGTAAATGAAGAAAAGACTGCAAGGGAATGGAAGACAGATCCAGCATTATGTATGGATACAAATCAGAGATTTAAGGAGCAAGTCCCTTCCCTTACCTATGTGCGCAAAGAAACATACTCAATGTATTCTTTTAGATTAATATACAGCTGCATTTCCTACGACTGCCATGGTGACTGCTCAATTGCCCAAAACAGATAAAATGGGAACGCGTACATGTATAAGGATATCCTCTCTGTTACACAACTGTCTCATGTTTTTTAAAGATCATAGGGTCAGATGGTGAGGAGATGATGACCCAGGTTTTATTTTCAAACAGAGGTTAATTAAAATCTGGTCATGGGGGTCATGTCTACAGGACAGTGCCCTCCCTGCATGTGTTCCATATTCCTGAATAATCTTGCAAAAATAGCTGATTCAAAAAAATGTATGTTTTTTTTTCTAGAATATTTCTGGATCTGATGCTGTTCAGCAACTGTAACTGCAATCCAGAAATTAATCCACTGTGTGAACTGCTTTGAGACATTTCAACAACATGTTAAAATCCTGCATCAATCAATATTTTTTAAAAGATTTTCTCTACTTACTGCCTTAATCAGCTAAATCATTGGAGGGCCTGCTCAACTGTTGGCTAGAATTATTAGCAGTAGGCTTAATTAAAGTTGAGAAGGTAAGTTGTAGTAGTGTTTACTCCTAATGAGTGCAGAGGGAAGATTGGCTAAGCAGCAATATTTGACTTTAGGCATTGAGTCAAATGCCATTTGAAGTCCGCAATCAATATGTAAGCTTTCAATTTGTACTTGTTTCATCTTCATAGCTCCCATTTAGTGGGTAACTGTTTCAAATGCATAGAAAAATTAAACATGTTATTGCTATATATTAAGTGATTCTCAATTTCACATTGAACTATCATAAAAAAGATTATTTTGAATCACTTGTAGGAAATGGCAAGCCCTTAAGTGGTTTACCAGCCTGATTTATTTAAACTTTTGAAAGATTTCCAAGCACTAGATGTACTTCAATATTATTGAGATGTTATTTCTGGGCCAGCCACAAATGATCCCAGGCATGTTAACATTTATATTTTTATTACAGCCAAATTTACAAAATCACGCTCCCTACAGGAAGCCTTACCCGCCAATAGAGCGGATCAGGATTTCAGGTGCATGTTGTCAAGTGATTTTCCGCCCATTAAAATGAATGATAAATCATGGGAAGTATGCATCCAAATTCCAAATATGTAATCGTAACAAATGAACTGCCAAATGGGGGCAGATAAATGTGCGGTGCTATAGTGAGGCACTTGTTGCAGCACTGGAAATAGAGGGACTGTCGCTGAAGGGGATTAAAACCGCAAAAACTGCCACAAAGCTCATAGTTTCATAGCTTTGAATGAACTCTTGCTGTTTACTTTTTAAAAGTTGTTAAGAGGAAGAGGTGGCCAGCTTGTTGATTTCTTCTCTCTCCTGCATAAATGTCCCAACACCACATCCTTCTAATTCGTCATCTCATAATCCCTAGCACAGAAGCATATGACAAGGGAATGGATTGATGTTCCAAGCCTTCCCCAGTACCATCACTTAAATGCAGCAGGATGGGCAAAATTTGAATAGTCAAAACCTGCGCCAGTTTGGGGAGGAAAAAAGCTTTAGAGGGTTGATTTAGGATTGGGATTTGGTGTTAGGCCTTCCTACCTATTTCCCTTGGGATAGCGCTTAAGGGTTGGTCAAAAATGATCCATTCCCACCAGAAAATCCAGGCTTTTGTTTCATAACTTCTGTATTTAGCACCCCCCATTGCCACCCTCCACACCTTCATCCCCTCTGATGTTTTATTGCGGGAGTTTGACACTCAGTCTGATGAGTCACATTTCACTGTGTGCTTCTTAGCATTCAATAAGCCCAGTGTTTACTGTCTGCAAAAGTGGGCATGTGATCAAGATTTTAGCCAGCAAACTGTTTTCTTGAGTGAACAGAATGGAACATTTGATTAGGGCTGTCTATGTTGCAGAAGAGAAGGAGAGACTGGTAGAAGAGGAAATCTTCAAACGAACATTCCAAACTTTTACTTCTACTTCAGATTATTAAAATTGACAAAACAAAGAGAATGCAAGAGGAACAAATTGACTCTTTTCTTTAATATTTTCAAAAGGTTATTGCTTGATCTTCAGTGGTATTTGCTCCTGAAGATTTGATATAAATGGTGCCACTCTCTTCCTGTAACTGTCTCTGTTTGTCTCCCAATATTTAATTCTTTCAGACTTGGTTTTAGTAGAATGTGATGGGTTGTTTGTGTAACTGAGCCAATGAAAGTTGATACCGCAGAGATGATTGTTTTCTGGTTCTAGGATCTAAGTTGAAGAGAAGATTAGCTCAAAAATAATAAATTTGGGTATGGGATTGCTTAAAGGGATTCTACAGTATGACAATATTACATCATGCAGCACATGGACATATGCAGGCAAATGTGAGATGCTTAATTAAAATCAACATGCTCAGTTTTCAGAAAGATTGTTGAGACATTGCAGAAGTCCAGTATGTCAGTATAATACTTAATTCACAAGGCCACCAATTTTAGCTCTGCAAGATCACTCAATGTAATAATAATTTTGATGATGTTTTATGCATCACAAATGTTTCTGGAACAGGCCATTTGTACAAAAACAAGGAAAAAACAAAAAGAAATATTGCTGAAAAAAGATACATGTTGTCGAAGCTTTTCATCTTGCATGCATCAGGAAGATTTGAAAGGGTACCAAATCTCAAAAGGAACCATAATTTATACTGCATAACAGGGCGCTGATTTGTTGGTAAGTGGATTCTGACTGGTAGAGGCAATGCCATGGAAAATGCACCAGGGAATAGTTGACTGCCAAGCTTTAACTTAAATTTAAACCAGGTAGGTCGACTCTGATAGGTCAAGGCAGTGCTCTGGGAAGGGAGCCAGGGAATAACTGTCCCCCAAGCTTTTGTTTGGTTAAAAAAGACACAATGTGTGGACACGTTCTTTTTGTTTGCAAAGGATAAGACCCTGTGTATAAATACATGTGGCTTCTGGCATGAATAAATGAGCCATGCTGAGGACCTGACTGATTATCTTAAATGAGTTGTTTGTAATTTTTGCACAATCTGGATTGTTTAGTCAGTGTTGTCCAAATGCAGAATCGCATCGGATATTGGACACTATGGGCAGAATATTTCGCTGAGCGGGCAGGCGCGGGCCCGACCCACTCAAGTGTAAAATGACGCACGATATTTCGCTCAGCAGGCACGCATAGGAGTCAGAGCTGCGCCCACTATCAATTAATAGGCCAGTTAAGTCCTTTGACAACCGAATTGATGGCAATTTAACATTGCCGGTGTGATTTTTTTCTCGTTGCATGGGCAAAACGGGCAGGCAAGCCACAATTTGCAAAACCTCGTTCATGGGCGGGATAAGAAGGATCAACAGCATTGTCAATGTGAGTAGTGAGGAGTTTTGGAGATTAACTTGCTACTGGCAGATTATTGAGACTTGGTGGCTTAATCTCAGATCAGGCCTTCGATATTTGCATTTCCAGGCTTCCCTGGTATCTTCCAGGCCCCCTGAGGATTTGGACCACATGGAATGATCCCAGGCATCAGACTGCCTTCCCTTATCCTGGTAATGGGGATTCTGGTCTCCACTGGAGGTACATCCTCTGAGGAGGAACAGAGGGGCAGAAGGGAGAGGAGACCAGGTTTCCCAATGCGGCTTCCAGGGGAGGGACCTGTGGGAGGAGAGGACCAACTGGAAGTCCAAGGCAGAAGGGGCCACAAAAGACACCACTATCCTGCTGCCAGGGTTTACAGGCAGTGATGCAGCAATTCAATATGTCTGAGGTGCAATATCGAAGGAGGCTCCACCTCTCAAGGGAGACTGTGACCTCCATTTGTCAGATGATCGGACCTGAGATCAGCTCTGACTGTGTGGGTGGACACCCCATGCCAGTGGCTCTGCAGGTTACAGTGGCCCTCAACTTTCCAGGGCTCAGTGGGAATCTGTGTGGAGTCTTCCAATCAGCTGTCCACAGTTGTGTCAAGCTGGTGACAGAAACTCTGTTCAGGTAGGTACTGACTTTCATTCATTCCATACGGACGAGGCCAGCCAGGCTGAACGAGCCAGAGGCTTCACGGCCATTGCTGGGTTCCCCCACGTCCAGGGTGCTATAGACTGTACACATGTGGCTATCAAGGCACCAGCAGGTGAGCCTGGTGCCTTCCTCAACAGCAAAGAATTCCACTCCATGAACGTGCAGATAGTATGTGACCACAGGATGCAGATTCTGCAGGTCTGTGCAAGGTTCCCAGGCAGCTCCCATGATGCCTACATCCTCAGACACTTGCAGGTGCCGAGGCTCTTCAATCCTCCAGCCCCCTGGCTGGATGGCTGCTGGGTGACAAGGGCTATCCATTGAAAACATGACTCATGGTGCCTCTCCACCACCCAAGAACAGAGGCGGAGCAGCGGTACAACAGGAGCCACATCTCCATAAGGGCGGTGGTAGAGAAAGCCATAGGTCTGCTCAAGATGCGCTTCCAACGTCTGGACCATTCAGGAGGTGCACTGCAATACCTCTCAGATCGGGTGTCACTGATAGTGGTTGCATGCTGCACGCTCACAATCTGGCACTGAAAAGGGAAATCCACTGGAGGAAGGGGATGTTGATGCAGCTGCACAGGCCCCAGATGATGAATCCAGTAGTGAGTCAGAAGAGGAGCACGCTGAGGAGAACACTGAGGGTGTGGAGCCAGACCTCGGTAACCTCTAGGCAGGCAGGTGCACCAGGGACTCATTGATCCAATGCTCCTTCAGTTAGGCTGCCAAATAAGAACCACCACCTCATACCAGGGCTGCTACCTCTATCCTGGATCACAGAAATGACCCTTTCCTTGGCCCCCAAAATATAGTCAGTGCCTGTGCAGTAAAGATTCGAGCCATCCACGTCCAGCATTACATACTGGCCTACCCTGCACTGACAAAATAAATGAAGCACACTCAGACCAATAACACAAAAGCAAATGCAATTTAATGTTGGAACTCACATAGTCTTGAACGGAACAACATCCTGTGTTGCTACATTAAAAAAAATAAACAAAATGAGGGAATAAAAGATCACCTGTGACCAATCCCTCTTGTGCTTAAGGTGCTTTAAACTTACGTTTGCAGGTGCTACATCTAGGTGCTGCCCCCTCGCTGGCATCAGCATTGGAGACAGTCTGCTCACTCTGCTGTCTTATTGGCCTTAATGACCTTGGCAGTCGCCCTCTGGCCAGTGGAGCTCTCGCTGGCCCCATCTGGGAGAGAGCAGCCAGAGCCACAGCTGGCATCACCCCTGTTGCTGCAGCCTCATCAGATGCGACGGTCACTGGCAGGGGGGTGGAGGAGCTGCTGCCATCGTCCAGAGCATTCTGAGAAGAGCCAGCAGAGAACGATAAGCAGCTTGTGCGTCAACATGAGGTTGCTGTGGACCTGCTCGCCATTGATGGATGGGAACCTAGCTGGGAAACTGGGTGCCCCAACCATCTCACACACGGACACTGACTCTCTGAGGTCATTGCTTGTGTGAGGGCTTGCAGGTCTGAGCACAACCCCAGGAACCCCTGATTCTCTCCCTGGAACTACCTCTCCATGAGAGTCGCCACTGTCTCCATGGAGGAGGCATTGTGCTCGGTCATGGGGATCAACACAGTGCTCATGCTCTGTAGGGACTCCTCCACAATGGAGACTGTGGCACACATACCCTCTTGGGCCTCTGCCAGATCCTCCCGCACACCCCGCTTGATGTCCAGCATCTGCTGCCTAATGGACAACTCCAGAGGCTCATCACCTGCCTTCAACTGAGCATCGTCCTGGTCTCCAGCAGCCCTCCGACTGCCAGTGCCGTGAGCACTCTCTGCCTCCACCTGCACCTCAAGCGAGTGTGAAGTGCCCTCACCAATGTGCACCGAAATACTAGATGGTGATCTAATGCCCAGCGAGGTGCTGGAATCTGCACTGGTACCTGGTTCAGAGAGTGGGTGTGGCGCAGGTGCTTGGGGAACATGGTGGCCCTCCTGGGTCAGGGGTGGCTCTTCAGGGTCCAGAGAGTGAACGCCTGTTGGTGAACCTAAAAGGGAGAAGGAGGACATGTCATTAGTTAAAGTCATCACAATGTCACTGTGCATGCCAGGCACCCTGGTGAGACAACAGAGACCTGTATCGCGGTGCCATCATCTTCCAATGAACAATGCGAACTCCAGGCTCAAGGCTCACATCAATGAGGAGGTGTGGGGGTCCTCTGCCAGTCTGACATTTCTCAATATTTTTATGGGACGTCTTCCCCTGAAAGGACAGAGAAGCATTGATTAGTCCACTCTCTAGCTGTAGCACCATTGCAGCCTGGCCAACCCCAGCTGAGGAGCACCTTGCAGGGCACATTTGGGTTGTGGTCCTCGAGCCGCAAAGCAATCAATCAAAGCAACCAGGGTTCACCCCCTTGGCCAGTGTCATTGTGATTGATAGTTGGTGCTCAGACTTTAACACCCGTGAGCTCCATGGAGGGACAGCCAGCCCAAAACAATTCAACACACTGACATGTGCCAACACGGTACTCACCCTTCCTGCGTGCAGCAGGTCATTGAAGCGCTTCCGGTACAGCACCCAGGTGCACTGCACCACGTCGTGCCTGCTCACCTGGGCTGCCACCTCCTCCCATGCCTTCTTTATAACCCTAACCCTAACCCTAAATCCTCCCATCTCTGGGATAAGGGTGTCCCTTCTGGCAGCCACCTCCTCCAGGAGGGCAGCGAGGCACTCGTCGGAAAAACGGGGGGGGAGGCAAGTGCCTACCTGCCTAGTGCTTGCTGCCGCTGGCAGACAAATGTTCTTCCCTTGCAGCGTCTTTGCGGGGGGCTGCCTGGGCCGCTATTAAACCAGCCAACGGTCGCCATTGGGCCTGGTGGCCGACAAACCTTCTTCCTGGCTCGGCCCTTCCCGGCCAGTGATGAGCTGCATTTCACACAGGGCGGGCCTTAATTGGCCCATCAGCATGAAATCGTGGTCGGGTTCCGATCGCCAGCAGCTGTCGGCTTGCAGACCACTCTGCCTGTCTCTGCCGAGCCCGCCCGATGAGGGCAAAATTCGGCTCTATGTTCTGAGTTTTGCAAGCATGGACTGTTTAAATACAGTCAGTACTTTGCCTGTCACAAACAGCTGAAGGGAAAGTGCTGATCTGATCTAGCAGTTGTTGGAATGTACAGCCTACATACCTGGCATCACACTGTCACTGAAATTCATATACCACAAACTCAGAACATAGTGTCCAACATTAGATGTGATTCTGAAATTGGATAATGCTTACTAAACAATCCTGATTGTGGTAAGAATTACACTAAAAACCAATTTAAGATTATCAGTTGGGCTCACAAGATGGAATTTTCCAACCCCTCACACTGGTGGAATCTTCCGGTCCCGCTGATGTGAATGGAGATTTCAATGGCTCAGCAGATCCACCCCAGGGGTATCTGCTGCGGTGGCCCGGAAAATTCTGGCTGCAGTGTGGCTCACTTAAGCATGCTAGAAACAGATGCTTTGCTCTCCTAAACCCTAATCCCATCCTAACAGTCTCACTTAAAACCATAGATTAGGGAAAATATTTCTTTACCCCACACCTGGGAAATCAGCACAAGACAGGCAGACAAGGATTGAGAACCCATTACACCAGGACCCTACCGCCATTGGATCTAAATGCAACTTGCTCATCCTTCCATGCATGATGCAACTGGGCCTGGGTCTGCAGTAGACATGCCTGCTGGGGATATTCAAATGAGGCTGATGGGGGTAACTCATTCTCTGTCATTCCACAGACCCAGAAGCACTGATACTGCTGTCCCCTTAGCTGTTGCAGTCTTTGGGTAGTCAGGTCATCTACTCCTCTGCCCTTCCCTCTGTGAGAATGCAGCACCATTGTCTGGCAAATCCATGATCTCACTGAAACCCCTCCCAAAGCACACTGGAATACTTCTGAATGGCAGGGAGTGCTGCTGGGTGAGTGATGAGGGTGTGGAGCAGTGAACAGCATGAGAGGATGGTGCAGTCGTGGGTAGGAGATGTCATGTGAAGATGCATTCATTGATCTTGACAGGAGGTCATTTGACAGCTTCTAGATCCACAGGTCCAGACTCTAGGAGTTGACCTTCCTGGCACCTGCACTGACTTCCTTCTGAGGGTGGTCTTTGAGGCCTCCTATCCTATGCCCCTGCCCTCCCAGGGAACCACAGCGTCTCTCCTTCTACCCACCTGCACCATTACTGCTTCCAGCATCTCATCCATCACTATGGATCCATCTGACTATCTCTTTTTAATAATTTGCATTGCAGCAATGTTTTTTGTGAAGATTCCTTTTGAAGTACAGCCTGCCATTAAGAAGAGTAGGTTGGGTTGTACCACATGGTCTGCAAAAAACACTGTCAGGCCCTCCTGCTGTGCATGGGCAGGCAGTGCTCAGGAATAAAAAGCAGCACTGAAGCCACTCAGATGGATGCTACAATCATTCAGATGAGGTGGTTCACAAAGTTTGCATGTTCCCCACCTGGATCTGAATGAGCATGAGCAGGTCGCAAATTGAAACCACAGCACCCAAAAACAGGGAGAACCAACTTCTAGTCTGGTGAATTTAATGAGGCAGAAATTTACTGAAGAATGGCTGCAATTAAAATAGAAAACAAACTCATCCAAAAGTTGGAAAATACAAACACATTTTATGTCTCTGCATTCGGTGCTTCATGAATTCAGCACTCGGGTCTATTTGTCTGATTCAGCAAGATACACTTGCAGAACTTGCGGGTGCTATCAGAGCGCATCCTATTGGAATTGATATCTGGGCTTAATTATAGCAGCATAGAGGGTAATTTTAACCTTATGTGCCTGGCACAAATCAACAACAATAACTTATATTTATACAGCACCTTTAATGTAATATGACATCCAAAAAGGTTTAAGCAAAAAACTGCAGATACAGGAAATCCAAAACAAAAACATAAATACCTGGAAAAACTCAGCAGGTCTGGCAGCATCTGCGGAGAGGAACACAGTTAACGTTTCGAGTCCGAATGACCCTTCAGCAGAACAGTTGAAGGGTCATTCGGACTTGAAATGTTAACTGGGCTCCTCTCCACAGATGCTGCCTGACCTGCTGAGTTTTTCCAGGTATGTTTGTTTTTGTATCCGAAAAGATTTCACAGAGGCATTATAAAACAAATTATGACACTCAGCCACATAAGGCGATATTAGATCAAATAACCAAAAGCTGGGTCAAAGAGCTAGGTTTAAAGGAGTGACTGAAAGGAGGAACAATTAGAGGGGTTTAGGGAGGGAATTCCAGAGCTTCAGGCCTAGGCACAACCATTAATGGTGGAGTAATTAAAATCAGGGGTGTTCAAGAGACTAGAATTAAACGAGGCAGGGGAGCAGTTGAAATGACCCAAGTCTTTTACCCACCTCGTCCCATCAGGATCCAACATTCTACAATTTTTACCAGTTCAACTGAACAGGCATCACCGATACCTCTCAAAGCTGGGGTCTTTTTTTAACATATGCATGTCAGCTCCTGATGATGTCATGAACAGCAGTGAGTTTCCCACCAGGCATATCCAACAAGGAAATGGGTAAAGGCTGAAAGAGGCCCAAAAAGAGAAATTCTTTAATTTTGTTTTAGTTATGGGGCCAGGAGAAGCAGAGGTATGCCTCATGCCCCTCACAAGGAAAGGTTAAAGCTCCATGCCACTAACTAATGCTCACTGACCACACCATCACCACTACCACCCACCCGTAACCCCAGATCCTGGGGATATGTTTGGAGCAGCCTGATTTACTTGTTGGTGGTGAGCAAGCTCTGGGCAGTGTAATTTTCCATCACTTCTAATTAACTTCCTGACTTAAATTGATGGAAAGTTAGCCAGCAATATTTAAATGAAGCACTGGAGCCAAATTACCCAGAGCCTCAATTTCAGAGCAGCAGATGAGTTTTGAACTCACATCCAGCCCACCCATCCAAAACTGGCCCACAGTTAAAATCGGGCTCATAATAATTTTAAGCAGAAGAAGTGGATTGATTGATCTAGCCCCCTATCCACAATATCCCCTTAGTACATTTTGAATAACACTGAATCCAACAATCTGCATTGTTCTTTAGGAAACCTATTCACAGTCAGCACCCCTGCCAGTAATCTGTTTCATGGGCTAGATTTGACCCCTGTCAGGCCTGTTTTCTGCTGGGGGACGGGGGAAGGGGGGGGGCGAGCGACACGTAAAAAATAAAGGGTGGCAAGCTGTTCAGAACTAGAGATAGGCCGGGATTTCCTGTGCCCGTTGACATCAGGCGCGTTCGGTGGCGTGAGCAGACAATATGGCGAGAAGGCCAAGAATTGGTTTCATGAAACCAGTTGTAAAACCAGTTTGCAATCGTCGACTCAGCCAGTTGATGGCAGGCTGCATTCCCCACCATTGGATGTCGCAAACCTCATGGTAATACATCAGCATATCATTATAAGGCCAGTCTGTTGGGCTCAACCACCCCCCCTCCCCCACCGCTGGATCGTCCGTCCACATTGGCCAGAAAACACGCCAGTGCAGAACACTTCTTGACAAGTGTGACATGCAGAAATCGGGACTTACCACCAGGGCCTCGCTCACATCGTGGACATCCAAAGAACAGAAGATACTGGAGCCTGGCACCAACAGGATCCTGGAGGAACGTCCATGGCATGTGGGGTGGATTCTCATGGACATGTCTCTGACAGCGAAGCAGCTCATATAAGTTGGAAAGTTACTGTTGAGGGTCTGCTCACAACAGATGATGGTCAAAGGGGTGGGAGAGGAAGGTCCAGCTGTGTTTGGGAGAGGAAGATGTACCAGAGAGTGGGAGAGGAAGGTCTAGTATCGACTGGCAGAGGAAAAAGTAAGGCTGGAGGAATGAGTCAGAAGGGGAGAAGGACTAAGGGTGGCAGAACAAGTAAGGGTGCCTGAGGGAGTCAGAAAGTGGGAGGGTCTAAATGAGGGGGAATCCGGAGTGGGGGGGGCGTTGGGGTTGGGGGGGGGTGCGGGTGGTGTAAGAGGACCAAAGTGTGTGGAAGGGATTTTGGAGGGGGAGAATTCTGGAGGGGGGAAAGGGTCCAGAGGAGGGAAGGGGTTCCAGGGAGCAAAGGGGTCTGAAGGGGGCAATGTCCAGGTGAACGTACAAGGGAGGGGTCTGATGGGTCCATGACTACTTCCTGGGGAGAGAACTGAGTGGTGGCATGGTATCAGGAAATGGTGAGAATGATCAAGGGCACAGTGAGGCAGTAGGGTGGGAGGTTGAGGATTTAAAGGTAGCGGTAGAGGGTGGTTGGTGGGGACTCAGAGGCAGACTTGGACCCTGGGGTTAGAATGGAGGAGGTTAGGGTGGTAAACGTGGATGGGGATAGGATTTTCGGTAAGGGAACATGCACATTCACCTAGAAAAGGGCTGTGGTTGCTAGGTTGAGGAGGGGAGGTAGAACATGATGTCAGGAGGGTCAGCTGTGATGGGGGAAAGGAAAAGGGTGACTGGGGGAGGTGAAAAGATGGGGGAGCACATGAAAAACTGAATCCAGACCATGCTGTCCGAATCGAAAGTGAAATGACAGTCGTGGTGCACAAGATCAAGTGCTGCATGGGAGTGCGATCATTGGGTGGGCACATTCTGCTGGACCAGGGTTTCCATGGCATCCGCCATCCTTCCCATGGAGACCTCCATACACGCACATGTGGGCACCACTTCATCAGAGAGCAGGCAGATGCACTCCTCTGACTCATGTGTCATTCGGTTGAGGGCTTCCAACAGCTCTGCGTGATGTTCCCACGCCTTCTGCTGATTCTCCATGATGAGTTGGAAGGCCAAACCTAGAGGCTAGTCATCTGACTCAGACCTCACAGATGCCTGATCCCCAGCGGTCCTCCATGTGCTGGGGAGCTCGCAAGAACCTGCTTCCTGCTGCTGCGGACACGTGTCCATGTGGTGACCACCAGATTGTGAACCCGAGCCTATGCCGAATCAAGGTCCCACTGAGGTGTGTGTCTCAGCACTGGTGCAGAGTGTGAGTAAGCGCTGTGACGGGTCTTCCAGGCTGCTTATTTCCAGCTCTTCAATGGAGGTGGTGTCCTCTTGGCTGGAGCTGAGGGACTGGCTGGCTGAGGGTGTCGGTCACTTGGCAGAGCTCCCTGTGAACCAAGGTAGAGATAATTAGTGCATGTCAGCAGAGTCAAAAGGAGGAGAGAGAGCACTCACATTTGCGTTGAGAGAGGGATGATGTGGTGCAGGATCTTCACCAGGGTGTTCGCTGCCAACCTCACCGTCACTGCAGGCGCAGTCCACATCCTCACCAGTTCAGTGAAATGGCACACTCTTAAAAGTGAGTGATGGACTTAATGTGGGCCACCTCACCTTTGGTCTGGTGAGGTGCGAAATCCCTGTGGATGTGTGATGGGTTTTGTGAGTGTGTGAGTTGAGAGTCATGAGAAGAGTGAATTACCACTGCCTCCCGAGCCTGATTAGTGAGGTTGCTGCCAATCCTGCGGCCAGAGCAGGGGTAGAGGACATCACGGTGAGCCCCCACTGCATCCAAAAGGCGTTCAAAGGATGCGCCATTGAACCTGGGAGCTGCAGTCTTTTTGTCTTTCCGGGCCACGTCTTCTTGGGCTGGGAGGTCTGCACAAGGCTGAACTTTAAATGTGGTGCCCGGCATGATGAAGCAGCAAGGTGGTGGCATGGCGTGTGAATGAGAGTCCGCCCACCATGGAAACGGCATTTTTCCTGGGAATGCATAATTAATGCAGCAGGTTTGAGACGATACGGAGTGAAAAGTCACCATTGCGGCCAGCAAGTAAAATGTTGTTTTTCCTGTCCGCTACCACACTTAGTGCAAATCTGGGATGATTCCACCCATAGTTCTGATAAGTTGTATATGTATTTGTGGGTGTTAGGAATAAGATATATATTTAAGTTCAAGTTTAGTTTGTATTTATGTAATTTGTGTGTTAAGAAAGAGGGGAACTTGAGTTTTGCTTTCACTTTAAAAGGTGCCTGCATTCTAATGAAGTTTTATAACTGTTGAAGGGAAGTTAAAACAAACACAATGTTGAAAAAACTGCGGTTGCCTAGCAACAGGGGTCCAGAGAGACAGACCCACAGACGCAGAGAAAAACAGAAAAGTAGTCTCAGTTCAGTTTATCATTATGCTCTAAGGTGGAGGAAGCAGTTTAAGTCTCTGTCTAGCTGGAAATATTAGCAGATTGCTGAGAAAAATAAGTCTACGAATCTTAGATGAGTTGCTCTAAAGTTGAAGTAACAGTGAATGTCATGTGAGTTCTGGATCTCAAGGGGGATACCAAGTTGTCAGTAGTCTACTGGGAGAGGGGACTGCAGGGAGCAGATCATAAAGGGAAAAGAGGAAAGTTCTAAGAAGACCTTCTCGTCAAAAGAAAAGAACAGGAATCTGGAAAATGTCTTGTTAAGTGAAGTTAAGAGTAAGGAGCAAAGGAAGGCTCCAAGCTTAAACGGAGACAGCTACAGGACCCTGACTTAAAGCAAAATAAGCTTGCAGCAAGCCAGAAGATCCAAGGAGACAGCCAAAGGTCTGTAAGTCTTTACTATGGGCATGTGAAGCAGTGGTGCTCTGTCAGCATGGCTGACTATCTGAGAAAGACTGCATGGAAGGCAAAGCTTGAATGCACATGGTGATCCAGGGGAGAGGAACATCGGAAGGAGAATTTGAAACCCTGGAGGGTGGACCCTTGTGGAAGGCATCCGAGAGAAAGCGTCGTTTAGGAAAAGATTCCAAAACGGGTTCTTCGTGATTGGAAAACCTCATGTGAAAAATGGAGTTCAGAGAGACCAGTTGGCTCACGGTGTGACAAACATCTCAGGGGAGGTGATGACAGGTCCATAGCATCTGTTTGTGGTGGCATCTGTCACTTGGTTTCAGAGTGCAGTGTGTCTGACCACAGGTCGCCTGTTGGTTTACATGGACTGTGTACTTACTGTGAACATGAGAGTATAAGATAGCTTTTGTAACTTTTGTTATCCTTACAAATCTGTATATATCTCTAAAGGTATAGTTGTGGGCAAAGGAGTACTGTGATATAATTCACCTTTCCTTGTTTAATAAATGTTTTATTCTTTTGTTAAAATTTCAACAGCTGATGCTTGTGTCTCTGTTCAGTGGCCGCCCTCCATGTTTCTAAACAAAAAATAAAACTTAGAATTTGTCATGCCGGGTTTCACCCTGGGATCTGACTTGCCCAGTAGTAACATCAGGTGGGATCATAACACAAGCCCACCACCTTCCTGGCCATCCCCAAGATGTCCCCCATAACACAGTAGGTGGATGGGCACCGAAATCAGGAGCCCACCTGCCAATTTTAAATAAATAAATAATGGCCAATTCAGCTTGTTACCAAGCAAATTTAAAAGTCCTACTGGCATTGAATTTCTACGCCTGTGGGTCTTTCCAGGTCTCTTTGGAGGGTATGTGTGGCATCTCACAGGCAGTCACTTGCAAATGCATCAGGGAGGTCATCAATGCCCTGTTCACAAAAGCTATGAATTTTTGAGATTCACCACAGACACTGAGAGGCAGTTAGCTGGAGCTGTGGGATTCACTACCACCACCAAATTTCCACAAGTGCAAGGGGCAATTGATTGCACACATCTAGCGCTAAGAGCTCCCTGGGATCACCTAGCGCCCTCGTAAACTGAAAGGGATTTCAACCTCTCAATGGGCAGCTGGTCTGCGATTACCGTAAACAAATTCTTCAAGTGTGTGCTCGCTACCCAGGGTGCTCTCCTGACTCTTAGATCCTCACTCATTCTCAGGTGCCACAACTGTTTGCTTCCCCTCAGCACCTGCAGGTGTGGCTCCTGGGTGACAGGGGATAGCCACAGAGGACATGACTATGCAGAACTGCTACAGACGAGAGGTACAATGCAGCCCATACTTCAACAAGGGCAACAATAGGCTGAAGATGAGGTTCTGCTGTCTGGACCACTCAGGTGGAGCACTCCAGTATGAGCCAGAGAGAATCTCCAGGATCATTATGGCCTGCTCCACCCAACACAACCTCGCACAGCAATGAGGTGAGGAATTTGCAGAGGGGGAGATGGAGCAGCCGGATGCCTCCTCAGATGAAGATGAAGCGGAAGAGGCTGATGTTCATGAGGGTGTGGATAGTGTGGCTGCAGCTGCAGATGCCATGGCGATGGAACGATCTGTCAGACAAGCGTGTGACAATCTCAATGCAGCTAGATTCCAGCCAGAATGAGACCCCTGCAAGATCTCTTGCTCTGCTCCTCAATAAAAATCACGGCAGAACTGCAAGCCGAACTGGAGCACTCCTTCCGGACCAATCTACATTGCCATGACCTCTGGCATATAGAAGAAAACTGCTACAGGTCATTGGCATGAACAAGCCCATATACATGCTATTATGGAAGCCATATACACTTGTGATTTGGAAGGAAGTTGTTTATGACTCAGTGACACATGCTCTGAATGCTGGTAATGCCTTGTAAAGAATTCTATTATGTATGCGTTCACCTGCAATATATGGAACGCATCAGCTACAGTCGCTGTTTAGACAACAGGCCTATGTACGGAAGTGTATTCATATGCAGCCAGAATTAAAGCCCATCATTGTATTCTTGCTGAGGCTATGGGTGGTATAGCCTTGTCCTCACTAAACAACCCTAGATATGGGTTTGTGCTCTGAAATGATTGTAAAATGGTGGCCATGTCCGTACTGGTGAAATTTCTTGACACCAAAGATGATGGACAGGCCTCCTTTCTCTATCTGCTAGTATCCCTTTTCCGCTGTGGTGAGCGTCCTTGATACATAACCTATTGGCCATTCTGTGCAGTCATCCATCTGATGAGAGAGCATTCTCCCACTCCATAGGGAGATACATCACATCAGTGCCAATTCTTTCGTCTAATCATAATGAACTAATAGATTGGACAAGTGCAACAATTGTTTCATTTTTATGAAAGCTTCTTTCTGGGGCACCTCCCAAGATAATATTGGTTCTTTTGGAGTAGAGAATGCGGGGCGGGGGGAGGTGGGCGAGAACTGTAGACAAACTAGGTAAGAACCACCCATAATAGTTGATCGTTCCGAGGAATGATTTGAGCTCTGAGGCATTCTTTGGCGCAGGTGCCTCTCTTATGGCTCTCATTTTCTCCTGAACTGGGTGGAGGCCCTGTGATAACCCAACTCGATAACCCAAATAGATTACCTCACTTGCACCTCCTTCAGTTTGGTCAACTGCATTCGCTGCTCCCAAAGCAGTCTCCTCTACATTGGAGAGGCCATACACAGACTGGGTGACCGCTTTGCAGAACACCTTTGGTCTGTCCGCAAGCATCAGCCAGACCTTCCTGTCGCTTGCCATTTCAACACACCACCCTGCTCTCATGCCCACATGTCTGTCCTTGGCCTGCTGCAATGTTCCAGTGAAGCCCAACACAAACTGGAGGAACAGCATTTCATCTTCCGATTAGGCACTTTACAGCCTTCCAGACTTAACATGAACTCTCTCCTCCATCATCACCCCTTTTTTACCCTCTTTTCTCAATATTCATTTTCATTTTTTCATTTTTATTTTTATCCACTTATTTTTACTTATTTTCATTTTTATTCATTGTTTTATCCCCACTTTTTAACCTATTTTCTATATTTTTTTCACACCACCATCCCCTCCCCCCACCCCACCCCCAGAAGGGCCATCTGTCACTTGTTCACATTGTTCTTTCCAGAGTGTTGACCTTTGTCCTGTTATTATCACAATCTGCTTTCTGACATTAATGCCACCATCAGTTCCTCCTTTAGCCAGTACCACTATCATTAACACCCCTTTGTCCTTTTGTCCATGACATCTCTGGCAATCTCTTCTTTGCTGCTACCTATCACTGACCTTCTGTCCAGCTTCAACTGCTCCACCCCCCTTAAAGAGTATAAATTTCATCACATTTTTACTTCTCTTTAGCTCTGAAGAGTCATACAGACTTGAAATGTTAATTGTTTTTTTTCCTCCACAGGTGCTGTTAGATCTGCTGAGTTCTTCCAGCATTTTCTGTTTTTGTTTTAGATTACCTTCTTTGCTTGGAACACGCACTCTAGCTTGCAAGAAATGTTTTAAGACTTCTCAGTTTGCCAAATGCTCTTTTTCAGTAAATCCTGTTACCAATATATATTTTAAATAGAGTACAACCTGGTGCAGTCCCTGCAGTAAGCTTTCCATTGTTCTCTGAAAGATGGCGCAAGCTGAGGAGACATCGAAAGGCAATCATGTATATTGGTACAACCCTTTGTGGGTATTAGTTGTGTTAAATTCCCCGGTGGCATTATCTAACTCTAGTTCTTGATAAGCATGACTCATGTCAAGCTTTGTGTATGTTGCCCCTCCTGCAGGCTTGGCATACAGGTCTCTGATTTATGGAATGAGAAGCCTGTCTACCTTAGTTACTTTATTAACTGTCAGTTTGTAGTCTCCACAAATTTGGAAGCTTTGGTCAGGTTTAAGGACAGAGACTATGGGTGCTGCCCATTCGGAGAACTGAACAGGTTGTATAACATCCAGTTTCTCTAGTCTGTTCAGTTCAGTGTTGACTTTTTCTGGCCATGCATGTGGCACTGGTCTGAAGGCATGTTCCCCAATTACTATAATGGAAACTCCCATGTCCACTTCCATACTAACAGGTCTGCCATTTACTTTCACTGTGGCAAATATTGTTTCTAACTGTCAGATTAAACAATGAGTAAATGTCTGAATTTGTTGTTGTTTCAGTCTGTTCTACATTGTAGATTTCATTGGGCTTCTCCTTTTGTTTACAATCCTGCTTGAATCTTTCCTTGCACTGCCTCATCATATGTCCATTTCGGTGACAATAGTAGCATTCGATTTTTTTTTAAACAGCCAATCGCTAAAAGGGTTTCCACTTTCATTAAAAGTATTCTTCGATTTCGCTGCTAAGTTACTTTTCTTTTAGCCCCCTCAGCTAACAGGAGCTGTTTCCCGTTTCTCGGCAGAGTCTTGCATTTTCGCATCCTTTTCGGCTGGGGTTTCCCGACCAATATGGAGGACGGTGCATTTTGCGCACATTGTTTTGCTTTTGAATCTCTTACTGCGCTTTCCGTGGCCAGGGCTATCTCTAGCGCCTTCTTGAAATTCAGATTCACTTTGGACAATAACCTTTTTTGAATAGTGTCCTCATTCACACCACACACTAAACGATCTCTGAGCATATCGTTCAGAGTCGTACCGAACTCACAATGTTCCGTTAGCTGCTTCAACTTTGCCAAGAAGCATGCAATTGTCTCACCTGGGGCTCTATTTCACAAATTAAACCTGAACCTCTGCATCGTGATTGAGGGCTTTGGTTGAAAATGAGGTCATCACAACATCTACCAATTCATCAAAATTCTTCCAATCTAGGGCACTGGGTGCCATCAAACTTCAAAGCAGACTGTAGGTTTTGCTCCCACATGTACGCAAGAGGATCATTTGCTTCTTCCCTTCCCGTGTAATCTTGTTTGCTTGAAAAAAAGAATGTGAGGCATTTTACATAATGAGACTAATCATCTGTGGCTGGTTCAAAAGGATCAATTTCCCAAATTGTGGCATTTTGAGAGGGGATTACTTCTTTGATTCTAATGGAGCTCGCTACATACAATCACTGGGCAAGGTACAGTGCCAATTTCTTTCTATCTTGATTTATGTGTCTAATCCTGTTTTATCCTCATCTCCAGTTTGTTATAAGGTTGGCCGAGTTGCTACTATTGATGATAGCGTTGATCTGCAGACACTTCTTGGGTGGAAACATTAAGTTTATTTACAATGTACTCAGCAGCAATTACATGTGAGCTTTCAACTCCAACTCTATGTCTACGCTGATTGCTGAAGTAGCCCGCTCTACTCTCCTATTGCTTACGACAGATCATGTGATCTTCCTTAACTAGTATTATTCTTAAAAGTACATTACACACTAAACAACCATAATTACTACAATATCCTTGACCACTGCCCTGACTGCAGCCGCTCGTGCCCAGTGTTTCACCACATCTATTGCCTGGCCAGGTTGTGCTTCTTGGGCATCTGAAAAGAAAAGGCACAAGAATAAGACTGTGGTACAGGGAGGGGTTTGGAAACGGTGCATGCTTACTGTAGTTTATGAGAAACAGTGAGTGGGAGATGAGAGGGAGCTGGGGTATGAGAAAGAGGATTAGGAATTTGGACACTGTCATCTCCAATGTTTCAACCCTATCATTGGTCATGGCCTCAGCAACGGCAATTCAATTATCCAGCACTGTCTCCTCTCTGGCTTTTGGAATGCGCATATGCACCTGTCCCCTGACTTGATGGCAATGACAGAGTGAGGGATATGCCAGGCTATAAGGTTACATATTGTGTTCAAGTACAATTCTGCTGCTGATGGCCCACAGCACCTCATGAATGCCCAGTCTTGAGCTGCTAGATCAGTTTGAAATCTATCCTATTTAGCATGGTAGTAGTGCCACATAACATGACGGAGGGTATCCTCGATGTGAAGGCAGGACTTCGGCTCCACAATGACTGTGTGGTGGTCACTCTTACTGATACTGTCATGGACAGATGCATCTGTGGCAGGCAGGTTGGTAAGCATGAGGTCAAGTATGTTTTTCTCTCTTGTTGGTTCCCTCACCACCTGCTGCAGACCCAGTCTAGCAGTAATGTCATTTAGGACTCGGAAAGCTCAGTCATTAGTGGTGCTACTGAACCACTCTTGATGATGGACATTGAAGTCCCCCACCTAAAGGACATTCTGCACCCTTATCACCTGCAGTGCTTCCTCCAAGTGGTGTTCAACATGGAGGAGCACTGATTCATCAGCTGAGGGAGGGTGGTACATGGTAATCAGCAGGAGGTTTCCTTGCTCATGTTTGACCTGATGCCATGAGACTTCATGGGGTCCGGAGTCGATGTTGACGACTCCCAGAGCAACTCCCTCCTGACTGTATACCACTGCGCTGCCACCTCTGCAGGGCCGGTCCTGCTGGTGGAACAGGACATACCCAGGGATGGTGATGGTGGTGTCTGGGACATTATCTGAAAGGTATGATTCCGTGAGGATGACTATGTCAGGCTGTTGCTTGACTAGTCTGTGAGACAGCTCCCCCAATTTTGGCACTAGCCCCCAGATGTTAGTAAGGAGGGCTTTGCAGGATCAAGACTGCAGTTGTTATTTCCGGTGCCTAGGCCGATGCCGTGTTGTCCGTCTGGTTTCATTCCTTTTAGGTGCACCATGATCCCCATTCCTGTTTTCAGAGGCTATTCAATTTACTCTCTTTCTGCTCTAAAATGCCAGGCAAATTGTTTTTCAAGGTAAAAGTGGCACAATTGCCAGCAAATGTAATTTCATTAATGTTCTTTAATTTTGCTGTCTGGAACATTACCAATATTTGTAGGACTGTAGCAATTTATTAATTTTGCACAATGCTTATGTGGCAGAGAGGGGAAAAAAATTGTCTGCTGGTGATGAGGTAAGTCCTTCTCTCTCTACCTTTCCTCAAACTTTATCTGTCTGTTTCTTTTCCTCCATGTCTTTCTTTGAGAACATCTGGCTCTCATATTAAAACCTTCTCCTGGCTGTTCTACTCCTGGCAACCTATGAAAGTTTATTTATGTCCAGCACAAACCCGATCCAGCTCACAGTTGGGAGCAATTCTCTTCATCAAAAGCGCCTTTTTCGTATTGAGGTTTTGCCTTCCCTTTAGTTTTTTTACATGTACGTGTAGTTTCAACAAGTGCAGTTTAGAGCAACATTTACTGATAGCAGCATTCTCAGAAAAGTACAATAATATCAAATGGTCAAAACATAAAGGCAGGGTTCCTTCATCACATATAACTGAAACACATCAAAAATAAACATTAAATGACGTGTAAAAATAATATATTTTCCTTCCATGTCAAAAATGAAATGCTACACATAGTTTGGCAATATGTGTGATCCTAGTACAGTAATGGTGTGTCTGAAGATGCAAATAAGAACGATTCCTCTGTAATTCCACAAAGGAAATGTTATTTTGATTTTTGCCACTTCGTGACTCCGGAGTTCTGTTCAAAACTCAGGAAGTTAAAAAGTAGGTAGGCATCACTTGGCAATTGCCAGGAGATAGTGAATAAAGTTCTCTGTTGAGCTGAGGTTCACCAGCATTTTGCGGCCTCTGACACAGTCAGATGTTTAGGCTGTGGAAAAAGATTTTCAAATTATTGAAGTATAAGAGTTTTTCAGCATTTTTTTGATGCATAAACTACCCTTGTACTATTCAGCTTTTATATTTTGTTGATTTGATGCCATTCAGCTGTGATGCAGCAGTACAAACTCCTAATCCTATTCCAGATGTGCCATTTGCCTGAAAACTTAATTTACAAAGGCACCACAATAGACTGTTGACATAATTGGCCTTTCATTCTTCATCTAACAATGTAAAGAGCTTTGTTTCTCTGCCATCCATTTTAGCACTCAATTTTTGCCACTTTGTGCCTCTCCGGAGGTTTCAGTGAAATAACTAGGCTTGACCTGTAGATTTGTTCACGTTGTCTGCCAGTTCAGACAGGAAATTAGAACCTGGATACATTTCTAAAGCAGTCTGTGCACAGCTGAAATTTTCCAAACCGCTTTCCTCATTTCAGTACCTTTGAAGACAGGTCCTCACTATTTATGTTCATTCATGAAAACTGGAATTGCGTCTACCAGGAAATTTACCAAACTATATGAGAATTCATGGGCCTAGGTGTGCAATGCACTGAGGTGAAAAGCCCTCCGTTTAGATGGCTTTTTAATTACTCTCAGTAAAATTTCAAGTCTTCATATAGACTAGTAGACTAGTAACTAGTAGAATAGATAAGGGAGAACCAGTGGATGTGGTGTATTTGAATTTCAAGAAGGCTTTTGATAAGGTCCCGCATAAGAGGCTAGTGTGCAAAATTAAAGCACATGGGATCGGGGGTAATATGCTGGCATGGATTGAGAATTGGTTGACTGACCGGAAACAGGGACTGGGAATAAATTGGTCTTTTTCTAGATGGCAGGCGGTGACTAGTGGTCGGTGCTTGGGCCCCAGCTATTCACGATATATATAAATGACTTGGATGAGGAAACCAAATGCAATATTTCCAAGTTTGCTGATGACATAAAACTGGGCGGGGTTGTGAGTTGTGAGTAGGATGCAAGGAGGCTTCAGGGCGCTTTAGACAAGTTGTGTGTGTGGGCAAACACATGGCTTATGCAGTATAACGTGGATAAATGTGAAGTTATACGCTTCGGTGTGAAAAACTAAAAGGCGGAATATTATTTAAATAGTGATATATTAGAAAACGTGCATGTACAAAGGGGTCTGGATGTCCTTGTACACCAGTCAATGAAAGTAAACAGGCAGGTGCAGCAAGCGATTAGGAAGGTAAGTGGTATGTTGGCCTTCATTGCAAGAGGATTTGAGTTCAGAAGTAGGGTTGTCTTACTGCAGTTATACAGGGCCTTAGTGAGATGACATCTGGAGTATTATATACAGTTTTGGTCTCCCTACCTAAGCAAGGATATACTTGCCATAGAGGGAGTGCAGCCAAGGTTCACTAGACTGATACTGGGGATGGCAGGACTGTCGTAGGAGGAGAGATTGGTTTGACTGGGCCTGTATTCATTAGAGTTTAGAAGGATGAGAGGGAATCTGATTGAAACGTATAAAATTCTAAAAAGGGCTAGATAGACTAGATGCAGGGAGGATGTTTCCCCTGGTTGGGGAGTCTAGAACCAGGGGCCACAGTCTCAGGATATGTGGCAGGCCATCTAAGACTGAGATGAGGAAAAATTTCTTTACTCAGAGGGTGGTGAACCTGTGGAATTCTCTACCACAGAAGGCTGTGGAGGCCGGGTCACTGAGTATATTCAAGAAAGAAACTGATAATTTTTTGGATATATGAGACATCAAGGGGCATGAGGAGAAAGCGGGAATGTGTCGTTGAGCTAGAGGATCAGCCATGATCATACTGAATTGTGGAATAGGCTCGAAGGGCTGAATGGCCCACTCCTGCTCCTAGTTTCTATGTTTCTATGACACCTTCCTGAACAGGCATCCGAGCAGCTGAGATGTGTCCATAGTCGCATGGGTGCCCAGCAACCAACTGTAAATTAGATAACATCCCCAGCCCTGAACACTCAAGTAGGATCAACCCTGGAGGGTCCCAGTGGGTATGATCACAGCATAACTACTAGGATAACAACCTGTGCAAATTCAGCCACATACTATTAGACAAGATTCATGTGGGCAGTGATCAGAAATGAAAAGTTGACTTGAATATGTGCTGTCCTTTGATTTATGACTTTCATAGACTCTAAAAATCTGTTTTTATTTTCTTCTTTTAAAATTAAGTAGTTGCCCATTCTCTTTCTCATAGTTGATGAAGCAACTCTTTCTCTTTTCCATTATCTTATTCAATGAAATTTTCTTCAGTTCCCACTGTGGTAGGAAGAGAGGAAGATGAATAGTAACCGAGGAAAGGTATTTCATCCAAAATCTCACATAAATCTTGGGTAGCAGCTTTCCTTTGCACACACTCACTAACCTATCTTCAGGATTTCTAATGTCTGTTAATAATAATAGAGCTTGTGAAATGCCAAATGAACCGATAGGAAAAACGAACCTGAGAACAAACCTTCTCAGGAAGGAATATTACTTCATTCTAAGCTGACATTACGCTTCCTTGTATTTTCAATGATGAACTGCACTGTACAGTTTGATATTAAATAAGTGATTTCTTAGAATCCAAGTGTCAAAAAACTATTCTCTTGAGAGTAAGTACAGAGATTTCAACGTATAAATGAAACGATAAATCAGAATCCAAAAATAGTACTGTACTGTCTTGAAATTTCAAACTATCAATTATTTTTCTTGGAATTAGCCCTCTGCATTCTCTAACTTCATTGCAAATAAAAGTAACTTTCCATTATTTATTGTACATTCGTCCATCATCCATATACCAGAAAAATTGATAACAAATGAATGTAATGGGGTAGGATTATCAAAATGATTAGAAAAGGATTGTAAAGAGTTATGGGACTGTTGGCCTATTGGGGATGGAACAAATTGTTCACATGAAGATTTCTATGAGCATGAAACGCCGATCGATCAATGTTACTGCAGCTCTTCCTTCTCCACATTCTCCTGCCCAGCTGCTGGTCAGGGATTGTCCCTCATCAACACAAAGTTATTCTGCCTGCAACATACAGCCACTAAAGTAATCCCTGAATGGTCCAGGCAGTAAAGAGCTGCTTCAGCACACTGAGTTTGATTTCTATAGACTGCACCCACATTTCCTTGTTTGATCCTCATCACCAGCCTATTATCTTTCTCGATAAAAGCAAAAAACTGCGGATGCTGGAAATCTGAAACAAAAACAAAAATACCTGGAAAAACTCAGCAGGTCTGACAGCATCTGCTGAGAGGAATACAGTTAACATTTCGAGTCCGTATGACTCTTCACCAGAATTTAGAGTCATACGGACTCAAAATGTTAACTGTGTTCCTCTCCGCAGATGCTGTCAGACCTGCTGAATCTTTCTCGATAGTTCAGTTTATGTACGACCACAGGCAATGGCACTTTGGACCTGCAGAATCCTGCCATGAGGAAGGAACTATAGATGTGCCTACTGGAGACAGAGACTCAGTGCTCTCTCCAATATAACAGTGAACTGTGTTATGTCGATGACGTTACCCACTGCAATCTGGAATGACCTTATAGCATGAATGTTAAGTGCCTGAATGAGCTTAACAGCCACAGGGCTGTTTATGTCCTAGCTTGAGACAAAAGATGTGGATGATGTGCTAGGTGACATAGTTCAGCGATAGTCTCCTTTGTGAGATGAAACTGCAGTGTCTAGGTGAAGTTGAGGTAGGAGCAGTGCTCCCTGAACACCTGATGTGGGTATGGCCTCTTACACAGATCCCTCCACCTATCTCCTGGACTGCTTGGCTGCTCCTCTCATCCTCACTTGACCACCACTACATCAAAGGGTGTTCAGCATCAACAAAATTTTGTTAGCAGAACTCAGAAATCAGTTTTAAAACTCAGAAAACAGGCAAAACAAAGTTATCACTAACCTAAAATAACGGGGAACAAAATGTTTAAATTGCACTACTGAAGGCTCTTTGCTGCCTGTAAGTGCCATGAGCTGTCAAGCAAGTTTATCATATCCTGAGTCATGCCCTGAGGCTTAGTAATTTCACAAAAGGGTCCTATTAACAAGCAAAACTGTTCCAGTGCATGCTCTAGATAAGTATGAAAGAGCCCAATCCATATGGCAGGTGGCAAACTTCTACTGTGGAATTAGCATGCATGTACTTTCCCTCATATCAGATCCTTGAGTACTTTACACCTGTAAATGGGAATGGCGCATTCACAGTTCTAAGCACCAATGAATCCCCATTAGGGGAGTTATGTCAGGTGTGTGGGGAGGGGGCTGTGGGGGGAGGTATTGAGATGTCCTCAGGCTCAGTGCTGCAACTACAAATCATTCTGGTTTACATAAATGACCTGGATTCAGAAACTCAATAATCTCTTATTAATTCACATTTGCAGCATAAAAATAATATGATCTGGAGTTCAAAGTAGGCAAACTAACTTTAACTTTTGGTGTAATTGTAATATTATTGAATAATTAATTTTTAACACAAAAATTCCACTGTGCTGAGTTAGTTGCATTGCACAAAGGTTTTGGAGCATTCAAATTTATTTTCGGCAGAACTGAATTTAGGCTGACAGGTGTAGAATGCATAGCATTCGATTTGATATATCATATCTTAAAGGTGGCACTGCCATTTCACCAAAACATAATTTTTTTTCAAGAGGTGAAAAGTAAGATTGCCTAATTTAGTGATACATCTATTTAAATAAAATGGGGGAAGAGGTCGAAGGGAGAGAAGGCACAAAAGGCACAGGCAGTTTAAGAGATGAATTGAATGAATAGCAAACAATCTTGAGACACATTCTAAGCATTGATATGAAGGTACCCATTTCAACACCACACCTAGTATATTGTGCAAAATTTTAAGAGGAGATTCTATTCATGACCACAGGGATGTAATGGAAACTATGTGTACCTTTCATTGATTGGAGATCAAGATCTTATGGAAGTGCATTAATGTGTTGTTGCAAGATCCTTTCTCAATAGGAGTAACATGATTCCTTTCCCAGGTGGCTTTAATAGAGTTACAGTTTTCTATATGCCACTCAAAAACAAATCAAAAATCCGAACAATCAATTCAGTCCAGAACAAGAAGTGGTCGTGGGACATGAAACCTATTTTATGTACTGAAAGTAAAGTGAAATAAGAAATGGCAAAGTTATAATTGCTTAGAAGGGTAAGCACACACAATACATTCAATATTGTACCCATTACTTGATAATTACTGTTACTTCCTTTCCTCAAAGAACAATGTGGCATTGGATCACCCTTTGTAGCTCATGGTGACAATCAAGGCAGAAGACTTACAAAAAGCCCCACATTAAATTCATAATCACTTTCTGATCACAAATTATAAATATTTTGCCTCATAATTTTTTTTAATAACAAAATCAAGCAGACATTCTGGGGGTAGTTTTAAACTCACTTGACAGGAAATGAATGGGATTTGATCAGCTATCCATTTTTTATTTATTTATTTTCTGTTGACTTCAATAGAAGTAAAATTTGGCGGCATGGAAAATGGGCTGCAGATTGGATCCCACCAGTATCTCATGGAGTGGGTGAGGTTAAAGTTACTCCCACTTTTTCTAATTTAAAGTAGGTAGTAGATTTGAGGGTAGAATTAGTCATTTTACACAGCAACTTGGTCATGCCTTTTCAGGCAAATGTAAGGTAAAATATAATTAATTACCAAAGATGAAAAAAGGGATAAATTGGAGAGGGTTATTGATTGTAAAGATGTTATGGCATAGCCAATGGTAAATTCTGAGCTGCTCAAATCCCAATGGGAAACTTGAAACAACTGCCACCACTGTTTTGCAATTTGTATATATTTCGAGATGTGGGCTTTGAATTCATTAAAAAGGCCATTAAGTCTTATAGGTTTCTTACAAAACTAAATTAAACCTTTATTAATAGAAGAAACGATTTTAAGCACATACATAGATTTACAAATTACTACCTTGATAACTTCTAAATCCCCTAATTCATCTAATTCCCAATTACACCTACATCAAGGCAACAGTGAGACACAAAAGACCCAGGCAAAGTAACACACAATACCCTGAACAGTCGAATTCAAAGTGATTTTCTCAGCTTCGGTTTCTTGTAGACAGCAGCTTGAGGCTTAGATGCTGGAGGTTTCTCACACTTGTTAGATCTTAGAATGTCTGCCCTCATACACAGTTTCTCTCCTTTAAACATATTTTCCCCTATGAATGCAAATTCCCATTGTTCCACTATGTCTTTGGACTTTACCTTTCTAATAATAAAAATCTACCATAGTACAAATTTTACCAGTAATCTTTGGGAAAAATATACACAGGCAGCATTTTTCCCTTGGTATGCGGGCTTGGCAGGTGCAGGAGGGGGCAGTCGGGAAGCTGAGTGCCACCCGCAATCGGGCCCGGAAGGCAATTTCACGCTGGCAGGCCAATTAAGGCCCGCCCAGCTTAAAACACAAGTGGCATCACTGGGCGGTACCTGTGCAGGCGGTAAGGAGTGCAAGCTGGGAGAGCACGACCTTTGCAGATGCGCACAAGTGTGCGCTACATAAGGCTGCCTCAGGAAGATGAACTGATTTGGAAAAAAAATTAAATATTTGATAAATGTTATGAAACATGCTCCCTCACATGATTCACATGAGCAGGGACAAATTATTTATGAACTATTAAAGTTTTTATTTAATTTTTATTTGATTTTGGAAACCTCATCCCACCTGTCATTTTACGCTCAGTCAGGTCTCAGAGGAGAATTTTTATGGTTGATGCATAGAAAAAGACTGATGATTATGCACACAGAATGCTTTGTGCACAGGCAGGCCTGCCAGAAAGCCAGCTGTCATAATCAATGTGCACAGAGGAATCGCATTCCAACTTAGCACAGTGCTTTGCGCAGAGCTTGAAACCCATTTTTTCATTGTGTGGAAGTGATGTCCAGCTCCGTGAGAAAACATGCAGAGCTGATCATGATGCAAGTGCCTCAGCTTCCATTGCAACACAGGCTGAAGCTCTGAGTGAAGTTATGAAACCTCAGCTTGTTGCCATCATGGCTCCAATTCCAGGGTTGAAGGGACTTGCAGGATGTTACTGCAGTCCAATAACCTTTCCTCCAAAATATTTCCAGGATTGCTGATGTGCTGCCCTGGGGCAGTGCAATGGTTTCCTGGAGCACAATCCTACTGTCCTCGCTCAAAACGACAGCATTCATCCTCTCACCACTGCCACTCCACCAGGGCCCTTGACGTTGCCTGTCAGTCAATCAGCCCAGATAGCTGGCACCCATGCTGAGATGGTGCCATTCAGAGCTGAGCCTTCAAGGCCAAGATCTATTCAAGGTCATCCTGTAAAGCCATTTACAGTCTGCCCCACTGAAAGTCAGCAACCTTCCAGCAGCGATGCTGTAGCTATGGTGTAGCACTTCACAGGAGCACTAGAACAGAAAGAAAGAAGAAGAGGCACTAAGGGTATGCATTAGGATAATCAATTGGCCTTTGTTTGAAACACTAGAATGGTTTCATATATATAGTTGGTTTGAAATATTTTTTTGATGGCTTTGATTGGAACATTGTGGTCAAGTGGACACCTGTGATGGTCAGTAATATAGAATGGGCAATTGGAGTTGCGGTTACTTGAATTGCAATTGGATGAGCCAATCATGGAAAGCTCGGGTGGAAAAGGACTGCCTGGTATGTCTTCTCCCTTCCACCTCCTCCTGTCTCTTATAAAAGTTTTTTTCTCCTCTGTGTTACCTGTCCTCATTCTCCTTGCTATGTTGTAGGCCAAGGGGGATACAAAGTACAGCCAGTGGTATGAGCAGGACCCTTGCAAGTCAAGACCAAGTCCTTTAGCAAGTGCCACATGACTCGTTGTAGACTTCACTAACTCTTCTACTAACTCAACCGTAGCAAGAAGAAATCAATCAGCAACCAATCTGAAAATTAGCGATGATCCCTTTAAGAGGTGAAGGTAGATAATCCCTCCTGCTGCTGAATGCAAATTCAATTGTGCGAGGTTAAGAGACAGCATTGCGTGGAGCAGAGTGCTCAGTGATGGTGTTGCATCATTCAAATCAGTGTTGCATTCATATTTACACCATAGTTTGAATACTCTGCATTTTTCTGGCATATGTTCCTAGTGTCCGCACTACCGCCCTTCCCAAAATGGCCTCTAGTGTGGCCTGCAGAAGAAACAGGCCTGCACAGCCTGTTATTTAGGCCTGATTTTTTTGGATGGCGGGATCTCGCTTCCCGCCATCCAACAAGTCGGCTGGGAATACATCCCCGTTGACTCCGAGTGCCCTGCAGCCATTTCACACTCGAATGAGCATTAAGTGGCTGCAGGCAGGACTTCCGCCTGTCACTCAGAAGTAAGTCCCACCTTAGAGAGCTACCAGCCAATCAGACAGCGCTGCAAGTGGACAGAAGAAGAAATGCAGCAGGACGTCGGAGCCTAAGTCCAGAAGCGGATGCTGAGGTAAGCTCAAGGTATTAGAGGGTGGGGAGGGTAGGGAAGGCTTTGTGTGTTGGTGGGGGGGGGGGGGGGGCGGGTGGGTGCGCAGCACAAAGGAGGTCTTCGGGGTCCTGGAGGAGAGGCTAGGGGTGGGGGGAGGGAGGACTGGAAGCCACTGGATCTTAAGTGGGGGGCTGGGTCACCCAACTTCAGAAGGGGGCTTCTGATGGAGACACCTCCCCATCCATCCCCAACTTCCCGCTTGAGATATAACTCTTCTTTTTTGGGCTTCCCCCATGGAAGTTCAATCTCCCGCCAGCCTAAAAATTGAGGCTGGGCAACAAACAGCTCTTAAGTGGCCGATAATTGGCCTCAATTGGGGCAAGGGCAGGCTTCCTGTCCAAGGCTTTGCCCGCCCCAGTATAAAACCGCTGCATGGTAGGGGTGAGTTGGAACCCAGAGGGAGCCCTGTCTCTTCAACTTCATGTTTCCGGCACCCCTCCCCACCACCGCCTAAAAACCCATGGGCGGAGGAGCACAAAATTCTGACCTTAATTCATCACAGATCACTCTTTTCCAATGTAAACCTCTTCTTCAAAAAATGTAGTTTGTTATCATTATTAATAACACTTTCTGGTGTGTAGACTATATAAATGTATTTTCCTTAGTGCTACATTTCATTGATTACTTGCATCTTAAGTTGAATAAAAGAGATGTCAAGATGCGCATCAATGTATTTGAAAGTGTTGAGTCCTGCTCATTTGCTGAAAGTGCAGTAGAACAAGATTCCCAACTTCTGGTTCCGTACCAAATCTCAAATTCAGGTTCACTTTAATATTCAGGCTGGGCAGCCAATACTGTAGCAGAACTATCAAAGCATACATCCAGAGGAGGTGTCAAAAATATCAGAATAGCACCCTGCTTCTCAAATGGCAGGAAGTCAGAGGCCCATAACACAGTAGAATGAAGAAAAATCTTTTACATAGAAAAAAACAGGGGCCTGAATTTTTCGCTCGCGGCGAGCACAATCAGCAGGCCCAGGACAGAAGGGGAAATGGGTCCCCAACCACGATCGACCCCTGACCACGATTTCATGTTGGCTGGCCAATTAACGGTCAGCCAGCATGAAAGCATGCTGAGAAAGCTCAGCGCTGCCGGTGGGGGTGAGAAGAGGGCGGGTGCTGACATCTCCTATCTGTAGATGCAATATTGCAGATACATACAAGCAGGTGTCATCAAAATCTGGTGCAACTAGAACTGCCTAGTATCCCTCGTACTCTTCTTCCACAAAGCTGGGAAGGGATTCCCAATGGGTAACACGTTAATTGCCCAAATGGACCTGGAAGAAAACAAGAAAAGGAGCAAAGCTCTTGCTGCAAAAGCTCATGGACACAGAGCCTTTAATAAAGAAAGAAAGTTGAGATAGAATTGGTCTTAAAGCTGCTAAACAAATCATCTCACTCATCGTCAATTATGACGTCAATTTTCTTTTTATTGAGTAAATAGTCTGTACACTGTTATTTTCCGATACATTTCAACACCAGATACACTAAAACATCATTATTTATAGGCATCGGTACAATTCAGTGTTTTACCAATGTAAGGAGGCATAACAACAAGAGTTCCACATGACTTAAATATCATCATAGAGCTCTCTGGTATTTTTCCTACTGCAAACAGAAGCTCAAGGGCAGAATTTTCCTGTTGGCATGCAGTGGTGGGACCCGCACGCTGACACGAGAAATGACGCGCGGTCATGTCGACCGAGCGTCCCACCGTCACCGCGCGCCATCGCGATATTTCATTGGACAGGCACGCGATAATATCCGACGTGCATCCGCCATTAATTAACGGGCCACTTAAGGTCCTTGAGGCACCAATCAACGGTGATTTTTAAGCGCCCTTGCGATCTTCAGGTCGGCGCACGGACACAACGGGCAGGGGGGGTAGGACACATTTATATAAACCTCATCCACGGGTGAGATAAGAGGGCTCAGTGGGGTCGCGAGTGTGCTCTGTCAAATATTGATTTTTCAAAGTTACTGATACTTGCCTGTGTGATCTGCAATTCTTCAAAACACATACCAGCTGCTTGGTCTGGATTCACAACCTCCAGGTCAGCACTCTGCAGTGAGGAAACCTTTTTGGGCCTGCAGATTTCAGGAAGCCTTCCCTTAGCCTGGGAATGGGAGCTGAACTCTCCACTGGAGGCAACTCCTCTGAGGAGGAAGGGAGGGCTAGAAGGGGGAGGAAGCCAGGAGTGCACATTCAGCCTCCAGGAGAGCCACCTTTGGGAGGACAGGCGCAGGCACAAGGGGTACAGGGCCAAGAGGCAGTCCAAGGTGGAAGGGGCCGCAGAAGACGCCATTATCCTGCTGCCAGGGTATACAGACGGCGAAGCAGCTAACTGAATATGTCTGAGGTGTCGTGCTGAAGGAGGCTCCGTCTCTCAAGGGAGACAGTCAACTATATCTGTCAGGTGATTGGGCCTGAGATCTCAGCTAACTGTGTGGATGGACACCCCATGCCAGTGGCTCTAAAGGTCACAGCTGCCCTCATCTTCTATGACTCTGTCTCCTTCCAGGGATCGGTGGGTGATCTTTGCGGTGTCTCCCAATCAGCTGTCCACACTTGGGTCAAGCAGGTTACAGACGCTCTGTTCAGGCATGCATTGACCTTCATCCACTACCATTGGGACTAGTCAAAGCAGACACAGCGAGCCAGAGGCTTCGCGGCTATTGCTGGCTTCCCCCATGCCCAGGGTGCTATAGGCTGTAGACATGTGGCCATCAAGGCACCAGCAGGTGAGCCCGGTGCCTTTGTCAACAGGAAGGGCTTCCACTCCATGAATGTGCAGATAGTGTGTGATCACAGGATGCTGATTCTACAAGTCTGTGCAAGGTACCCAGGCAGCTCCCACAATGCCAACATCCTCAGACACTCCCAGGTGCCAAAGCTCTTCAGTGCTGCAGCCGGCTTGATGGATGGCTGCTGAGTGACAACAAAATGACAAAGGTGTTAAAAATCACACCAACTCATAAAGACTTCATCTCGGGCCAACACAAAAGTACCAGTGATAAACCCGCAGTGTGCCTAAGGTGCCTTATGTTTACATTTTTGGGTGCTACATCTAGGTGCTGTCCACTCGCTAGGAGTGGCATCTGAGACAGCCTGCTCACTCTGCTGTCCTGTTGGCCTTGATGACCTTGGCGGACGTCCTCTGGCCCATGGAGCCTGTGCTGGCTCCGCCTGGGAGGGAGCTGCCAGTGCCACAGCTGGCTCCTCCCCAGTCGTCGCAGCCTCACTGGATGCAACGGTTAATGGCAGAGTGGCGGAGCAGCTGCCACCACATCCAGAGCGCCCTGAGAGGAGCCCACAGATATGACAGGCAGTTGCTGCACCCGACGTGAGATAACTTCGGACCTCCCTGCTCACCTTGGATGGATGGGCACTGAGCTGGGAAACTTGGTGCCCAGACCATCTCCCACACTGGCAGTGACCAGCTGAGGTCGATGCCAATGTGAGGGCTTGCTGGTCTGAGTGCATCCTGATTGGGCCTGATTGGTCTCCTGGAGGAGCCTCTCTACCAGAGTCGCCACTCTCTCCACGGAGGACGCTTGATGCTCGGCCATGAGTTCATTGCATCGGCAATAGGCCATGTAGACTCCTCCACCACGAACACCTAGGCAAGCACAGCCTCATGTATCTCCCCCAGATGCTCCCACACACCCGGCTGCATTTCCTGCACTTGCTGCGTCACAGACGACTCCAGAGGCACATCCTCAGGCACCGACTGAACATGTGCCTGGTCCCCTGCAGTCCTCCGACTGATGCCGCCATGGGCACTCTCTGTCTCTGCCAGCCCCTCCAGGAACTGTGAAGTGCCCTCACTTCTGTGCCCCAGGTCCCTAGCCAATGTTTTAATTCCCACCAAGGTGCTAGTATCTGCGCTGGTGCCAGTCTGGCAGAGATGGTGAGTCAGAGATTTCAGGGCCCTCAAGTGTGAGAGGGGGCCTCTGCTGCTCCTCCTCCCAGCCCTGCTCCGCTGATGCTGAAAAGAAGAACAAGGACATTTGATTAGTTAACGTGGAGACAATGTCAGTGTGCATCCCTGTTGCCCGGATCATTATGCGCCCATCCGTCCATAAGCAATAGTTAAGCCATGTTGCAAACTTCAATCATTGAACATTCAGCACTGCCACGGCTGCAGGGAGAACAATGGTGACCTCAGTGCTGGGTATACATACCTGCCCATGGGACCCCAGCCTCACTGATACTGGTGGACCTGGGTGCATGGCGCCTCTCCAAATCTAGGGCCTCCTGCTCGAAGTGGCTGAGAATTGCCAACTGGGCTGGCTCTCTGCCAATCCTCACCCGCTCAGCGGCATTACGTGGCATTCTTCTCCTGAAAAGGAGAGAAGAGCATTGATTAGTGCTACTTGTACCTGGATTCTCTTCGTGCACAGCCCACCCCAACCAGAGTGGGACATTGCAGGGCTCCAGTGCCTCCTCACCCTGCAGCTGCCGCACACTCACACAAAGATGCCAGACCTGTCGTTCCACCCCCAAACCTTGTCCAAATGCTGCCTACATCATATTAGGCACCACATGGTCTAACCTTCCATAGCAAGGAGGCGCAAGGAGGGCAGCAGATCGATTGGTACCACGCCACCTTGAAGCTCCCCTCCCAGCATGTCATCACCCTGACTTTGACATGTCCTAGAGTTCCAGCACTGCGCCTAGGTGCAGCTCCTCCAGGTTGCCCCCAAAACAGTAATGTGGGTCTCAGTGTACCACATGCTGCGGGCACAGAACCCATCTCTTCACCACCCTCTCAGGGTGACCTCGGCATGGGCAATATCTGCTGGCCCACCCAGCGAAGGAGACATGCCGGCAATGGGGGGTGGCGCCAGGGGGGAAAGCCTACCTGCTGGGTTAAGTGACCAATGCCAACACGGTATTCACCCTTCCCGAGCGCAACAGGTCATTGAAGCGCTTGCGACACTGAATCCAGATGCGCCACACCATGTTGCGGGAGCTCACCATCTTCGCCACCTCCTCCCAGGCACGTTTGGTCATGTTGGGGGGGGCCTCCTCCTCCCGTCCTGGAGGGTGAGGACCTCCCGCCATACTGCCACCTCCTGGAGGAGGACAGCAAGGCAGTTGCCCAAAAAACAAGGGGCACAGTACCCCCTGGCCCTACCCTCCTGCCTGGCCTGCTCACCAGCAGCGCTCTAGGGATCCCTTCCACTGGCCATGATTCAGAGCCTAAGAAAAGCTGCAGCAGCTTTTTAAACAGGCCGCCCGGTCGCCATTGGAGCCGGTGGTCATTGCAGTCCCACCGCCGCCCGCCCACTCCTGCTGTCCTTGGGTGCCGCGATTCATGCTTGGCCGGCCTTAATTGACCAGCCTGCGTAAAATGGCAGTGCGGACCTGATTGCAGGCGGTGATCGGGTTCGCATCCACTGCCCGCCTGACAGGCAGAAAATTCTGCCCCAAGTGATAAGCAAATGACGGGACTAATATCCATTCATATTAGATATGCCTCTTTTGCATCATTTCCAGCCTATAACTGAGACTAAGATTAGTCTGAACAAATTTAATATAGTTGTAGGTTTGCACGATTGATCAATGGATAAATATCATGAGTAGGCGAATTAGGCAGAGTCGGAAGACTACAGAAGACCCAGTCCTTGTTGAGTGAGCAGATCTCAAATTGTGTAGTGGCAAGAAGGGCTACAAATGGCTGTATTGCCATTGATTAAGGAAAGGGAAAATTGGGTGGGTTTCCTATTGCTAATCACTATCCAATGGCCATGGCTCTAAGTGAGCATGTGTGGAAGATGGGCAAGCATCAATCTTGACTGATCCTGCTACAGTCAAATACCCAACCAATACTCACAGCGCAAAAACACAGAAAAGTCCCCAGTATCTGGAACTATACTCAACAGTCAACACCTTCAGAAAGAGAGAAGGAGAGAAAATTTTACTCTGATGTTGGAACTTGCTATTTAATTGGTAAAAGAGAAGTACAATTCCTACAAAATATTTCCACAGAACTGACATTGTATAAACTCAACCGTCATTATCCTTTGGGAGGAGTAATATATCAGAGAATTAGCAGAGAACATCATTGTGTTTGGGAATTTTCTGCACTCTGACCTAGAATTATGTTACAAAATCTATTTAGAGATTATGTTTGATATATTTATTGGCAGAGGAAGTGTTGATTTATGGTCTGTGTAAATAACCTCAGTGATCAGCAAATAAAAGCAAGGACTGGTGTTTGCTTGGCTCAGTTGATATTACTGTCAACTCTAAGTCAGACCACTATGAATTTGAACAAAGCATCTAGGCTAACAGTTTACTGCACTGTTCAGGGAAAGCTGCATTATTAGAGTTACCATCTTTTGGATGAGGTGTTAAATGATTAGATGAATGTAAAAATCTTGTGTCATTTGAAGATAATCAGGGAGTGGTTCTAGCTAAGTTCCACTCTGGACAACATTATCAAAAACAGCTTCTGCTGTTTGGTCCAATGTTGTTCATGAGATGACTGTGAATAGGTAGTTGCTGTATTACTCTACATAACAACAGTAACTGCACTTTAAAAGTAATTAACTGGCTGTAATATATTTTGGGACTTTGAGGACATGGTAAAGCAAGTTCTTTCCTTAAAGGACAAAAAAACTGATGTATAAAAACATACTATTCAGCAATGAAACAAAGTGCACGATGCTTCAAACTTGCTAATCCAGCAATATTCAGTGGCGCCAATTTGCTACATACTCTACTGAATCCTTGGACCAAAATATCTAGCAGAAGTCAAGTGGAAGTGCTATGGAGCTTCCATAAGCTAGGCCAGAGGCTGAATAAATGAGTTCTGGCCTGCACTGCTACTTCCTGAAGGGTCTTGTTTGGAATTTTTATCTAATCCAAATACATCTCTGTGCTTCAGAGGGGGATAATAGATCAGTGGTTTGTTCAGACCTAGTTCAGTGGAAAGAGGCATATGTGCCCCCTTTCCAGCAGAGTGAGGCACAACCAAGGGTCCAGGCTTGAGTCTTGGCCTGGACTCCCAATCAAATTGACAACTTTGAGGTAAGAGATTGCCCTCTCTAACAAAAAGGAGATGCAGGACACTTCAAACATTTTACCTGTGTGAGTGTTGACCTCTGCCACTTCTCCCACTCAGCCTCGCTTCCCACTGTGGCAGACAGGATTGTCCCTCGGAGGTGTGGGGCCCAGGGAAAATCACAGTATGTGGCCCCCCCAGTAAACATTCTTAGACAAGTTTCCTGTGACAGCTGGGCCCCTGAGTGCGCGTGTGTGAAAAGGAGCACCAGCGGCGTCCCAGCCGCTGAGCACTCTGTGACAAGCATATACTGCACTATTGACTATGATAACTGTGTCACACGTGAAACCACACCTTGCTTCCAAGGCTGAGCATAATTGTTGGCTCTCTTTTTGTTCATGATCACTATGGGATTCTGTTATATTATTTTTATTAACACACCCCACACCCAAACTGGGGAAAACTTTAAGGCCTGAATTTTCCAGTCGCTCAGGCTGGCGGGATCTTCCGGTCCCATCGATGTGGATGGAGATTTCAATGGCTCGCCAATCCTGCTGCAGGGGAACCCTCCACAGGGGGGGAGTGGCTGGAATATTCCGACCTAAATGTCGGAGCGAGGACATTCACTGCCTTTAACTTTTATTTAAATAATTACAAACGTGATGCAATAAATAATTCGACTTAAAAAAAATGACTGTCCATCTTCCAACATTAAGCAAATGCTCGTTGCAAATGCATACTGGAAGAAAAATAAAATAAGAAGCGGAGGGTTTCAATTGCCCGGGAACGAAAATAAACACAGCAAGCGAGTGACTTACCCCACAGGTCGGACACTAAGTGCTATATGCCCGCTTTAAAGACATTAACTAGTTTGGAATAGTTCATCTTTCCCCCTGTGGTGAATGAGAGTTGGAATAAAAGCCGCTCCTCCGCTGCTGAGAGGTCAGTGCTGCCGTCTCCAAGGATAACAGACGGTGCTGAGCTCGCACGGCACTTCCAGTCAGCTGGCCCATTGCTTTGGCAGGGGATTATCCCACGTTCATATGGTTTTAATCTGCTTTCTCTTCTACCCTTTTATGAGTTTTGGTGAGGGGATACCTGCTTCATTTATACGCTTAGGTCCAGCAGTTTTGAGCTTAGAGTGCGAGAGGTAGTGAATCAGCTGGTATGAACCACAGGCTGTATTACACAGGACACCATGATATCAAAGTGTGGGGCCCGGGGCGGCCACCCTGTTCACGTACCCTAGGGATGGCTCTGGGGGCAGGGGGCCAACATATGCCCATGAATATTTATAAAAGGGAACCTCCCTCTAACTCTGGATACTGTAGTTGCATCAGTGAGGGGTGTTCTCATTTGGCAGATCCCATTCTTTACACTGGGATTAAAAACCCAAAGATTATCAGCCCTTTTTAGAAAAAAAAAGTCTTGCATCGATATGGTCTCCTAAAATATTTTATGCTCAATGGGTTCAAAGTTTAGTCACTGTTGTTACCATGGTGAACATGGATGCATTTTTCAGAAGTTACATAAGGAAGAAATGAACAGAAGGATATACTGATAGGGCGAAATGAAGTAGAGTGGGAGGAGGCTTGTGTACAGCATGAACACCAGCACAGACTAGTTACATAGAAAATAGGAGCAGGAGTAGGCCATTCATCCCTTTGAGCCTGCTCCACCATTCATCATGATCATGGTTAATCATCCAACTCCCGCTTTCTCCCCATTTGATCCCTTTCACCCCAGGAGCTATATCTAACTCCTTTTTGAAAACGTACAATGTTTTGGCCTCAACTCCTTTCTGTGGTAGTGAATTCCACAGGCTCACCACTGTCTGGGTGAAGAAATTTCTCCTCATCTCAGTCCTAAATGGTCTACCCCATATCCTCAGGCTGTGACCCCTGGTTCTGGATTCCCCCACCATTGGGAACATCCTTCCTGCATCTAGCCTGTCTGATCCTGTTAGAATTTTATAGGTTTCTATGAGATCCCCCCTCATTTTCCTGAACTCCAGCGAATATAATCCTAACCGACTCAATCTCTCCTCATATGTCAGTCCTGCCTTCCCAGCAATCAGTCTAGCAAACCTTTGCTGCACTACTTCCATAGCAAGAACATCCTTCCTCAGATAAGGAGACCAAAACTGCACACAATATTCCAGGTGTGGTCTCACCAAGGCCCTGTATAATCGCAGCAAAACACCCCTTGTACTGGAATCCTCTAGCTATGAAGGCCAACATACAATTTGCCTTCTTTACCGCCTGCTGCACCTGCATGCTTACCTTCAGCTAGTGGTGTACGAGGACACCCAGTCTCTTTGCACATTCCCCGCTCTCAGTTTATAGCCATTCTGATAATAATCTGCCTTCCTGTTTTTGCTACTGAAGTGGATAACCTCACATTTATCCACATTATACTGTATCTGCCATGCATTTGCCCACTCACTCAGCTTATCCAAATTGTTGGGCTGAATAGCCTGTTTCTGTTATAAAAGCAAAATATTGCAGATGCTGGAAATCTGAAACAAAAACAGAAAATGCTGGAAAAACTCAGAGGAAAAATTCAGGGCTCTGAAGAAGAGCCATTGGGACTGGAAAGTTAACTGCTTTTCTCTCCACAGATGCTGTTAGACCTGCTGAGTTTTTCCAGCATTTTCTGTTTTTGTTGGCCTGTTTCTGTGCTGTACATAGCGGCTGTTCGAGTTTTCAACTGTTAGTTGTTTCCTAGGATTATCGCGTTGTGTTAATCACCCTGAGACCAAACACACTTAGAACAACTGTTGGACATTAGCTTGCATCGAGCACCGTGTTATGTCTGTTTCTGGTCATCAATCTGGCGTTTTGTATGTTGGCCTCTTGGTAAATATTATTTAAACATAAGAAAGATAACTGTGAATTATTGTATTTACAATTGTTTTTAATGTACCATTTCTTTAAACACAATTATTTATTTGCTCTTTAACAATACGTGTTGTAAAATGTCTCAGATGAATTCATGCGTAGACCATTTAAAAAGAAACACAGGCTAGGGAATTGGATTGCTAATTTCTCCTTGTACTTTCAGCTGCTATTGCTGTCACCAGGAGTATTTGCCCTTGGAATTATGTAAAAAGGTCAAGGCCAGCAATTATTCCACAGCCTGAATTTAGGAAATAAGGATTTGCACCGCTCTGGGAAGTGGCGTTGTAGAATTAATCGAAAAAAGAGCAGTTTCCCGATTTGGACTAAATGGGAGACGCAGTAATTTCATGTGGAAGATTGATAGATTTTATTCTTTCCGAGATCACGGGGCTAGTTTCTGCCAAATTCTGGGGATCAATCAGACTTTCAGTGGAAAGTTCAACAGCACTCCTTCAGCCAAGGCGCACACTGACTCTTTCATGCTACACATCTTTCTACTCCTGTGGTCAAGTACCTTGCAGTTATTATCGCTTATTTGTTCAAGTGGTAAGGAAATATTAAATATCACAAGTTCTCAACAGAGACTGGATCGTAATTACCAACAGATGCTTGGCTGCAGCGTACGGAGAAACTCTGCCTCTCCACAAAGAAGTTGTTGGAAGCCTCGGGCAAACTCATTGCGCGACGATCTGGTTAAAATCAGCTTGAAGTTAACTAGCCTCTTTTTCCACTTTGCACGTTATCTTAACCTTTCTTGTGTACCCCAAATGACTAATGCAGAACTTCACCGGCAATGACAGTGGCTCGGTGATGTAATAAACAGATCCGTACATTGTCGTTGTTCAGCTTCAATTCATCATGCACTTAACATTCATTTTTTTCTAAAAATTAACCTTTTCGACGCTCGCTTTTCCCCCACTGTCTATGCTACAAATTTTAATGGGGACTTTTTTTTAAAGATTCTTACCATTAACGAGGATATTATTAAATGTGTACCAAATACACCGATATTATCAACAAGGAATTTTAACTAATCTACCCGAACCTATTGGGACCAAAGAAGGTAACCATTGGATTTATGAGATTTATAACACAGTAAATGGTTGTAAACTATAATTGATTATTAGTAGAGTCATTAGAATAGAACACTATAAAATCTGTCAGATTAATAAATGGTGCTTCCAGCAACAGACGTTTCTCAGTTGCTTTACTTTCCCCGCGAAGACCCTTCGTTCTAGTTAAGCTTTTAAGTGAAATCAGAAACGCAGGCCATAACGAGGCAGCATTTAAACGCATGCCTGCAGGAATATGGAGTTAATGGCCTCTTTATTTGTTAAAATGGATTATTTTAAATAAATTACGGAGCACTTTCACTGAATAAACAGAGTCTCAGAGGCTGTGGCATGCGTTACATGCTTAATTTAGCCACAGAATTCCTAAATGAGTAGTGAGCTGTGTAATCGCCTTTGATTTCAGTGATAGATCCAATTCTTCAGGCAAAAACCGAGCCATTGAGAACTGAAAGCTAACACCATCTTGAGGAAAATATAAAGTTTAATCTGGAACATATACCTATAATATTTAGGAAACCACAGGGTTGGAGTGTTCCATTAACAGAACACTGGCAGCTTTGGAAGTGAATGATTTGCTTGTCAGTTTTATTTGAGCTTGATATGCTCATTATATCCATAATGTTTATGCTGCATAGGTCCACTTAAATGTCATAAAGAATGACAGAATCTAAAATGCATTAGAAAAAAATGTTTGTTTAGCCAGTGAATTCTGTCCATGATAATAACCTAACATTCATTATATGTTTATTATTTGGGATGCCTATTACATAATTTTTCTTATTTGCATTTTTAAAAAAATTTCAACATGTTCTAGAGTTAGAAATTGAAAATGTCATCACAATGCCAACATTTTTTTTAGCTTCATTTGTGGCTGGTAAGAAAATGAATGCTGAGGCCCCAGTGGAGGAGACTGGCTTGTTCAAGTGTTTATATAATCGACTGCTTTTTCTAACAGGTCACTCATTTCAGGAATAATGCAACTGATATTTTGTTATTTCCCTCCACCTATATAGTTAACATTTATTTAACTAATAAGCTGCCATTACTTGATAATTAAAATTTAGTAAATTAAGTTTCCTTTGATTTTAAACACAAACTGAAGAATACTACTTTGTAACTATATTAAGATGTATAAAACAGTATTTTCTGGTTGTATCACTTTTTCATAATATTTTGCTGCAAGCAAAACAAGGAACAATTGAAATAAAACATGCAGGGAAATAATCTGTATCGCATATTGGAATTAAGCCAAATCATTAAACAATCTAAAACTGCTACTTCCATTGATGATAAACTGCAAAGGAAAGTTCCCTAAGTGTCCTATTCTATTACATCTGCATGGCTACTAAGGCTGGAGTTTTATGCAAACTCAAATCAATGCGAGTTAACCTTCTGGGAGAGGGTTCATACCTAATGACTTTTGGAAATGTGCTGAGTCCTGTAGTTACTTGTTTTCACATATGCCCTCAAAAGTACTTTTTGTCATCACTGAAGCAGCAATATAACTCGGCTATGGTCATATATGAGCTAAATGTAACAAAACTCATTTGGGAGAAATTCTGACTTCTGGAGGTAGTGTAAAACAGGTGACAGCAGTTGAACACCTCCCCTGATAGGTTTCAGTGTAAATGAAATTTGGGAGAGGTGTTTAACAAGTTGCCATATTGATATGGCCTGTTTTACATTATTGCCTAAAGTGAAAATTAGCCCCTTAGGTTCTCTTGTTGCCTCCTCCAATAGCTCTGCACCACAGTGCAGGTGGGTAAGGACAGAGCGATTTGGCTTAACACCAAATGCCTCTAAGTATCAACATCCTGCTCCATTCCCAACATTGGTATGTTAACTTTGGTTACAAAGGAATTGGAATATAAGAGCCAAGTAGTCTTACCACAATAATACTGGCTGGTGAGGTCATAGTTGGAGTATGTGTGCAGTTTTTGTCTCCTCACCCGAGGAAGAGCATACTTGCCCCAGAGGAATGCAACAAAGGTTCACTAAATTAGTTTCTAGGATGAGGAGATTGTCCTATGGAGAGAGATTGAGAAGACTAAACCTTTATTCCCTGGAGATTAGAAGAATGAGAGGTGATCTAATTGAAACATATAAAATTCTTAAGAGGCTTGACAGAGTAGATGTGCCTAGGGAATCTAGAACATGGGTTCTCAGTCTCAGAATAAGGAATCGGCCATTTAGGACGCAGAGGAAGAGATAGGGTCATATGGACTCAAAATGTTAACTCTGTTTCCCTCTCCACAGATGCTGTCAAACCTGCTGAGATTTTCCAGCATTTTCTGTTTTTGTCTTCACTCAGAGGGTTGTGAATCTTTGGAATTCTCTACTCCAGAGGGCTGTGGATGCTCAGTTGTTGAGTATGTTCCAAACAGAGGTCAATAGGTTTTTGGGTTCTAAGGCAATTAAGAGATATGGGATTGTGTGGCAAAATGGAGTTGAGGTAGAAGGTCAGCCATGAATTGGTGGGGGGAGTGGGGGGTGGGGTGCAAAAGGCCAATCCTGCACCTATTGCTTATGTTCTAATTGGCCATTTTTGCCAATTAGGTGTTCCATCTTCCTCATGCTAGAGAAACCCCTATAGAAATTTCAAATGTATCTTTCTATAGAAAGGCTTTGAGTCCTTTACATTCAGATGTCACATTTCAAAGTATCACACTTTATTACATATGCAAACCAATCTTAGAAAAGGAGAAACTCAGTCACATTCTACTTGTTCTTTGCTTGAAATGAACCCAGTACTTACTCGGGTCAGTCAATCTACAGAGAAACAATAGCCTATTCATGCTTGATTATGTACCTGGAGGCATTCGCCTCTAACTGACCTTAGGGTATGCTTATTGAAATCATCATCAGAGAGGTTGTATACAGCTCTATCTTAGCAGCAGCATAATACAATAGGGCTAATTTTAACCTTGGATAGTGGTGGAAAATTGAATCAGCTGCCCCTCCCAATAAATGGCTATTGGGAGACATATATCCACTGAGTTGAATTTGCCCGTTTTACACTAATACCCAAATTTACCCACATTGTATGTTTTGTGATACATTAGGCTTTATGCCAACAGTAACATCTATGCTTAATATGCCTAAAAAGTAGATTAAAAACAAAAAAACTGCAGATGCTGGAAATCCAAAACAAAAACAGAATTACCTGGAAAAACTCAGCAGGTCTGGCAGCATCGGCGGAGAAGAAAAGAGTTGACTTTTCGAGCCCTCATGACCCTTCGACAGAACTTGAAGTTCTGTCGAAGGGTCATGAGGGCTCGAAACGTCAACTCTTTTCTTCTCCGCCGATGCTGCCAGACCTGCTGAGTTTTTCCAGGTAATTCTGTTTTTGTTTTAAAAAGTAGATTGTTGAGTCAGTCCTTCTAGACCTTTGGGCATCACTCGAAATTTGGCTGTGCGAGTTTATATCATCTGAATGTTTTGCAGATCAATTTTTGCAGAGGTTCTCTTGCTTATCCACCATATTTTCAGTGGAAGAGCCACACATACCCTGAAATAATAGTATCCAGTGTTTCTGTGACATTTCTGCCAATGTTACAGCAGGCGATAGGTGAAATTCCAATGAAATTTTACCCTTAAATTTTACCATTAAAAAGGTTTATTTCTCACTTTGAACTATCTATTTAAAATTTAAAAAGTGATATTTGAAGAGTGAAAGGCTTCAGAGCTGTAAAACAAGAGTCATATGGTTAATATTGTTCTTTGCATGTGTGTTTTGTGCGTCTAATGAAGACTGTCACTACTGTAGAGCATTTGTCCACTTTCTGCAATTACTTTTGCCCCCCAAAACTCCTGGGAAAACTACAGACTGAGGTGAATGACAGTTATAGTTCCCTCTAATCTAAACCTATGCATAATGCCTGCAATTTGTTTTGTATTGGTATGTAGTCATGCTCCAGGAAATAAAACTGTATGGGGAAATTAAATCCCTCACAAGCATAACATACCCAGTTACTATCAAAGAGAATCTTAAAGCTTTGCAGGAAAATTTAAGAGTAAGAATGCAGGTTAATTTGATAGAATTCCTAATACCCTATATTAGTCAATGTACCTGAAAGTCTAGGCAGAGTAGGGAAAGATATACACTGGGGAGCCAGTATTAGGGAGATCCTTTTGTCTTGTAGCTCTGAAGAGGCTATTTTTTGAATTATTTTAAATTCTCAGCAAAGGTCCCAAGTACTTCCAACAGTTCAGAGTTTAGATTAAAGCTAAGATTGAGAGTGTGCAGAGAATATTTACTAGGATGTTGCCGGGTCTTAAGGAGCTGAGTTACAGGGAAAGATTAAACAGGTTAGGACTTTATTCCTTGGAGCGTAGAAGAATGAGGGGAGATATGATAGAAGTTTACAAAATTATGAGGGGTATAGACAGAGTAAATGCAAATAGGCTCTTTCCACTTAGATTAGGAGAAATAAACACAAGAGGACATGGCTTTAGGGTGAAAGGGGAAAGCTTTAGGGGGAACATTAGGGGGAACTTCTTCACTCAGAGAGTGGTGAGAGTGTGGAATGAGCTACCATCTAACATGGTAAATGCGGGCTCACTCTTAAGTTTTAAGAATAAATTAGATAGATACATGGATGGGAGAGGTCTGGAGGTTTATGGACTAGGTGCAGGTCAATGGGACTAGCGGAATAATATTTCGGCAGAGACTAGAAGGGCCGAATGGCCTGTTTTCTGTGCTGTAGTGTTCTATGGTTCTATGGTTCTATTTGTCACTCATTGGGAAAGATGGTCAGAGTGGTATGGGAGAAAGTCAAGCAATCCATTTTAGGGTTGTTGTGTAATTTAATGGATGTCTGAAGAGATAACCAGTGACAGGGTAAGAAAGTGGCTGAGAGTGTCTCCAGTTCCTCATTTCTTGCCCAATAGGAGTCTTTGATTGTTAGAAGTAGAATCAAGTTCTACATCTCTTACCACAGGGAAGCTGAATTGGTAAAACTACTGTCAGATTAGAAACAATAGTAAATTTAGATTACATCATGATTGCAAGAGTATCAACAAGCTTAAAGCTTATATATTAATGAAAAGAAAATATTGATATTTATTCTGAAGATCTGGTTCAATGCTTCAGCAGTTCAAAATTAAGCTGAAAGTAAATATGGAAAGTACTGCCTGAGAGTATGGTGGAGGCAGGTCAATCAAGGCATTCAAGAGGGAATTAGGTGGGGCAGGACGTTCCCCCCATCGGAGGTGAAGTTGAAGTGAGGGTGCACGGAGGTGCGTCTCCGATCGGCACCCCCATTTAGAGGCGCGCTGCCATTTTACATGGGCGGGGCAATTAAGGCCTGCCCAGAGGGATGTCTGCACAGAAATGCTTTGCGCTTCCTGTGTGGGCAGGGGGGTGGAATTCCCTGAACCTGAGAGTGCACTGTTTCACGCATGTGCACGAAAGGGCGTACTCATCTCCCTGAGGCTAAGTGCTGCCTCAGGGAGATTGCCTCTACTGTCAAAAATATTAAAAATAGAGAAAAAAATTCCCTGATATGTCCCCTCATGTGACACTGTCACATGAGTTGGGACATGTCCATAATTTTTTTAAAAACTTTAATTAAATTTTTCAAAACCTACATGAAACCTCATCCTGCCCGCAGATGAGGTTTCATGCTTTTTCTAATTCCTCTCAGGGCTCCTGGCCTGTCCGTCAACCTTAAGGTTGGATAGGCAGGTCCATTATTAGTTTAATGACTCCATCAATGGCCTCAATTGGCCATTGACAAGTCAGCAGGCACACAGCTGATTTTGCTGAACCCCCGCCTACCTGAAAATTTAAATGGGGCGCGATGACGTCGGGAGTTCCCCCCGACATAACTGCGTGTCATCTTACGCGTCGGCGAATGGGCCCCGGCTCCCGCTCGCCAATAGGAAAATCCTGCCCATGATTTCTAAGATTTGTTCATGGGATGTGGGCGTGGCTGGCTAGGCCATCATTTATTGCCCATCCCTAATTGCCCTTGAGAAGGTGGTAGTGAGCTGCCTTCTTGAACTGCCACCATCCATGTGATGTAGGTACCACAGTGCTGTTAGAGAAGGAGTGCAAGGAATTTGACCCAGCGAGAGTGAAGGAATGTAATATATTTCCAAGTCAGGACGGTGACTGGCTTGGAGGGGAACTTCCAGGTGGTGGTGTTCCCAACTATCTGCTACCCTTGTCCTTCTAGGTGGCCATGGTTTTCGAAGGTGCAGCCTAAGGAGTGTTGGTGAGTTCCTGCAGTGCAGCTTCTAGATGGTACATCCTGCTGCCCACAGTGAGTTGGTGGTGGAGGGATTGAATGTTTGTGGATCGGGTGACAATCAAGCGGACTGCTTTGTCCTGGATGGTGTCAAACGTTTTGAGTGTTGTTGGAGCTTCAGCCATCCAGGCAAGTGGAGTGTATTTCATAACAATTCTGACTTGTGCCTTATAGATGGTTGACAGGCTTTGGGTAGTCAAGAGGTGAGTTACTCACTGCAGGATTCCTAGCTTCTGACCTGCTTATATGTATTTATATGGCTAGTCCAGTTCAATTCCTGGTCAATGTAACCCCCAGGACGTTGATAGCAGGGAATTCAGTGATGGTAATGCCATTGAATGTCAAGGGGCAATGGTTAGATTCTCTCCTGTTGGAGATGGACATTGCCTGGCACTTGTGTGACACGAATGTTACAACCCTACAATGTGCAGGGTTACAGGGAGAAGGCAGGAGAATGGCACAAGGTGAAATGTTCATTCAGAGAGCCAGTGCAAACACCATGGGCCAAATGACCTCCTTCTGCATTGTAACAATTCTGTGATGCTGTGAATTATTGCTAGTTTTGTCTCAAGGCATCAGTACCAAATTTGGAGGAAACCTATAAATGTATTATAATCTTATTAAGGATGCTGAAGGATAGAAAGGAACAAACTTCCACAGGCAATTCCACATAAGTATATGCTGGAGCAAATTGATTAGGCAATGAAAGTTTATTCCGAGGAGTTTGTATGTAAGGAGCATTGAGCACATCAGCTGTGATGATTAATATCTTTGTTAAATTGTGTGAAATAAAATATTACTATAGTTTCAATATGATCCCATTTCTCATTGTGTCATTTCAACTCCTCCTCCCTCCATATAAAATTGGTTAGATTGTCAAAAAGTAATACATTTTAACTGATGGTGCATTCCTCCAGGACAGCACGTTTCTAGTGTTAAACAAAATAACTAATTTTATTTAAATAAAATAAAGAGAACAAAATAAAATAATACATTTTAAAACAATGTTGGGCAGCTTCATCTGTATGGTACAGCGTTGTAAATTAAGTAGAATTATTTGAATAACAAACAATACTTAGGTTCGTCCTGCCAACTTCTATAGGTTAGATTACAAGTGCTTGGCCCTCTGTCTCAAAAAAAAAATACCTCGCAGGGCCAGTGTTTTCCAAGTTAGAAGAACCTTTATCCTCACACATGAAATGCTCATCAGCAAAAAAAATCTCACAGGGATGGTATTTTCCAAATTAGAAGAACCTGAATCTGCTTCCACCACCCTTTCACACGAGGGTTTAAACTGGGGGAGGGTTTAAACTAGACTGGCAAAGGGATGGGAACTTGAGCAGGGAGACACAAGAGGGGAAACAAAGATAGGAATGAAAGACAGGAAAGTAGAAAGCAAAAGTGGAAGGCAGAGGAAAGAAGGGCTAGCAGCAAATTGGGCCATAGTACAAAAAAGTGTAAAAATGTTAAAAAGACAAGTCTAAAGGCACTGTATTTGAATGCATGGAGCATTCACAATAAGGTGGATGAATTAACAGCCCAAATAGATGTAAACAGGTGTGGTATGATTGTGATTACGGAGGCATGGCTGTAGGGTGACCAAGACTGAATATCCAAGAGTAGTTGATATTTAGGAAGGACAGACAAAAAGGAAAAGGAGGTGGGGTGGTGTTGTTAGTTAATGATGAAATCAGTGCGATAGTGAGACGGGATATTGGCTCAGAAAATCTAGATACGTAGAATCAGTCCAGGTGGAGCTAAGAAGCAACAAAGGGGGAAAACATTAGTGGGAATTGTCTTTAAGCCTCCAAACAGTAGTGGGAAGGTTGGGGATGGCATTAAACAGGAAATTAAAGATGCATGTCACAAGGGTGCTACAGTAATCATGGGTGACTTTAATCTACATATAGAATGGGAAAACCAAATTAGCAATAATGTGGCGATGAATTCCAGGAGTGTGTACGAGATGGTTTTTTAGACCAGTGTATCAAGGAACCAACTAGGGAACAGGCTAACCTAGATTTGGTATTGTGCCATGAGAAGGGGTTAATTAATAATCTTGTTGTGCGGGGTCCTTAAGAGAACAATGACCATAACATTCCCTTTAGCTCTGAAGAAGAGTCATATGGACTTGAAACGTTAACTCTGTCTTTCTCCCCACAGTTGCTATCGGACCAGCTGAGTTTTTCCAACAGTTTTTGTTTTTGTAATGACTATGGTAGAGTTCTTCATTAGGATGGAAAGCGAAGTAGTCCGGTCTGAAACTAGGGTCCTAAATCTAAACAAAGGAAAGTACAAAGGTATGAGTCATGAGTTGGTTGAGATAGATTGAGGAACTTCATTAAAAGGCATTAGAGTGGATAGACAATGGCTCACATTTAAGGAACGAATGTATGCATTGCAACAGTTATACATTCCTTTCTGGTGCAAAAACACAACAGGAAGAGTAACCCAACCATGGCCATCAAAAGGAATTAAGGGTAGTATCAGATCCAAAGAGGAGTCATAAAAAGTTGCTAGAAAAAGTAGCAAGCTGAGGATTGGGAGCAGTTTAGAATTCAGCAAAGGAGAACCAAGAGATTGATTAAGGGGAGAAATAGAGTATGAGAGTAAACATGCAAGGAATATAAAAGCAGACTATAAAAGCTTCTGTAAGTACGTAAAAAAAGATTAGTAAAGACAAATGTAGATCCCTTTCAATCCGAAATGGGATAATTTATAATAGAGAACAAGAAAATGGCAGAGCAATTAAACAACTGCTTTAGTTCTGTCTTCACAGAGGAAGACACACATAACTTCCCAGAAATACTAGGGAACCAAGGGTCTAATGAGAAGGAAGCATTGAAGCAAAAGTATTACTAAAAAACTGTGCTGGAGAAATGAATGGAACTGAATGCCAATAAATCTCCAGGTCCTGATAATCTACATCCCAGGGTACTAAAGGAGGTGGCCATTAGAAATAATGGATGCGGTGGTTGTCATCTTCCAAAATTCTGTAGACTCTGGAACAGTCCCGGCAGATTAGAGGGTGGCAAATGTAACCCCACTATTTAAAAAAGGAGGGAGAGGAGAACAGTGAATTACAGACCGATTAGCCTTAGAACAGTGGTAGGGAAAATGCTAGAGCTTTTTATAAAAGATGTGATAACAGGGCACTTAGAAAATATCAAAAGAATTAGACAAAGTCAACATGGATTTATGAAAGGGAAATCATGTTTGACAAAACTACTGGCATGTTTTGAGCATGTAATGAGCAGAATAGATAAGGGAGAACCAGTTGATGCAGTGTATTTGGATTTTCAGGGAGCTTTTGATAAAGTCCCATATAAGAGGTTAGTGTGCAAAATTAAAGCACATAGGATTGAAGGTAATATATTGGCATGGATTGAGAATTCATTAGCAGACAAGAAACAGAGAGTAGGAATAAATGGGTCTTTTTCGGAGTGGCAGGCAGTGACTAGTGGGATACCTAAAGGATCAGTGCTTGGGCCTGAGCCATTCACAATATATATCAATGATTTGGATGAGGGAACCAAATGTAATATTTCCAAGTTTGCTGACGACAGGAAACTAGATGGGAATGTCAGTGGTGAGGAGGATGTTAGGGGGCTTCAAGGCAATTTAGACTAGTTAAGTGAGTGGGCAAATACATGGTAGATGCAGTATAATGTGGATAAGTGTGAACTTATCCATTTCAGTTAGAAAAATAGAATGGCAGAGTATTATTTCAATGGTGTTAAATTGGGAAATGTTGATGTACAAAGGGACCTGGGTGTCCTTGTACACCAATCACTGAAAGCAAGCACGCAGATGCAGCAAGCAGTTAAGAAGGTAATGGGAGTATTGTGTACAGTTTTGGTCTCTTTACCTAAAAAAGAATATATTTGCCAAAGAGGGAGTGCAGCGAAGGTTCACCAGACTGATTCCTGGGATGGCATGATTGTCATATGAGGAGATTAGGCCTGTGTTCACTGGAGTTTAGAAGAACAAATTATATTAAAATATAAAATTCTGACAGGGCTGGACAGACTGGATGCAGGGATGATATTTCCTTCGGGGTCTAGAACAAAGGATCACAGTCTCAGGACACGGAGTAGGCCATTTAGGACCGAGATGAGGAGAAATTCCTTCACTAGGAGGGTTGTGAACCCATGGAATTCTCTACCGCAGAGGGCTGTGGAGTCCAAGTCACTGAGTATATTTAAGAAGGAAATAGATAGATTTCCAGACTCTATATGCATCAAGGGGTATGGGGAGATAGTGGGAGTATGGTACTGAGATGGAGGATCAGCACGATCATATTGAATGGTGGAGCAGGCTTGAAGGGCCGAATGACCTAAAAACTCTCCTATTTTCTATGTTTCCATGTTTCTATGAAAAATAACATGAAACAAAATTGGGGCACAGGTTAGAATCTGAAATTGATTAACTCAGTGTTGAGTGCAGAAGGCTGTAAAGTGCTCAATTGAAAGATGAAGTACTGCTCCTAGTCCTTGCTTTGAGCTTCATTGGAACACTGTAGCAAGCCAAGGACAGGAAGTTCAGAGTGGAAGCATGGAAATGTAGGCTTGGGATCATGTTTACAGACTGAATGGAGGTGTTCTGCAAAGCAGTCACCTAGTCTGCATTTGGTCTCCCCAGTAGAAAGCAGACCACGTTGTGAGCAGCGAATACAGTATACTAAATTGAAAGAAGTATATGCACATTGCTGTTTCACCTGGAAGGAGTGTTTGGGGCCTTGGACAATGAGAAGGGAGGAAGTAAAAGGACAGTGTCGTAATTATAGTTTTGGAAAACTTAGGACTGTAGCTTTCAGAATAATCTTTTATTGTAAGAGCACATGATCTGTGTAAACCAATGTGTTAACAGTGCGGGGAACCTTGAAGAGAGTACTTCTTCAGTAACGGCGTTTGATGTGCATAGTTGCTGCTGCTGTCTTGTAAATAAAGTTAAATATGTTCACTAAGAAAAGTTGTCTGGAAGATCAACTCTATAACAAACTGGTGATGAGGATGAATCAGATTCGGTGCTGTACCTCGCCCAGTGATCGTGAGTATCTAAGTTCATTAAAAATAAAAGAATATATACTCATCCGAAATGCCACAGTTTGGCAGAATCAATTCCTTTGTGCCAGTCACAGACGATTGATCTCAATATATAGAACGTGTTACGTTCTTCTTTCAAGCAAACAAAATCAAGGGGTAAGAAAAGAGAGCAATTCTCCTGAGTATTTGTGGTTCAAGACCTACAGTTTAATTTGAAGCTTGATGGCCCCCAGTACCCCAGATTCAAAGACTTTCAGTGAACTAGTAAGGGACATTTTCAACCCAGCCTTCAGTCACAATGCAGAGGTTCAGGCTCAATTTACAGAATAGAGCCCCAGGAGACAATTGCTACCTATGTGGCAAAATTAAAACAACTAATGGAATATTGTGATTTTGGTGAAATCCAGAATGATATGCTCAGAGATCATTTAGTGTGTGGCGTGCAGGAAGACACTATTCAGCGAAGATTGCTGACTGAAGTGAATCTTGATTCTAAGAAAGCATTAGAAATAATGCTGGCGATGGAAAGTGCTGTAAGGGATTCACAAGCAATTCAAGGGTTGCAAAATAGCACCGTTTTCCTAGTCAGGTGAGAACAGTCGTCGAAAGTGGTGCGAAAAGCCAGGACTCTGCCACGAAGTGGGAAACAGCCACTGAAAAATGAGAGTAAACAGCTTAGCAACTAAATCAAAAAATAACTTTCATCGATGTGGATACAATCAGTCTTCTTGCGATTGGCAATTTTAAAAAGTAGAATGTTATTTTTGTCGCAGAAGTGGACACATAATAAGACAGTGAAAAGCAAGATTTAAACAGGCCTCCAAACAACAAACGAAGTTGAATGAAGTCTATAGTATAGAAGAGCCAGAAACAACCAATTCTGACATTTAGTCATTACTCAACATGAAAGTTAGGAAGACAGAGCCAATATTTATTATAGTGCAAGTTAATGGTAAACCATTAAAATGGAAGTAGACATGGGTGCTTCTACCACTGTAGTAGGAGAACACACTTGCAGATATTTAAATAAAGGTGATCAACAATTAAATTTGGAACAAACATCTGCCAAGTTGAAAATGTACACAGGCAAAGAAATCCAAGTAAAAGTTTTCAGCAGAGTAACAGTTCATTATAGAAACCAATCAGCACTTCTACCCATGATGGCAGAAGATCAAGCTTTCTAGGTCAAAATTGGTTGAGGGAAATTAACCTTGATTTCAAAAGGAAGCAGGAAGAACTCCTGTCTTGAAAAAGGAACAAGGCAAAGTACTTCAGAAAGAGACTGGAGAGCCGAAGGTCTGCAGCAGAATGAAAAAGGAGCTTGTAAACATTCAGCAATCTGAAGAAATGCAGACGGTCTTAAACAAAGACATGGAAGAACAGCAGAAGAAACTTAAGGAGACTCTGCTGAATGACAGAGTTCAAGATGAAGTGAATGATCTTCGCAAAGAAAAGGAAAACCTGTTGAAAGACCTTCACACACTACAAGATTCCCTCAGGTTAAAGTTCTGTGCCTCTGAAAAAGTATAAAGAGAAACAGGGAGAATTTAACACCTCTCTGAACAAACTGAAGAACCAATTGGCAGAGAAGATGCAGCAATGTTCAAGTTTCCAGGAGGAAGCCAACAGACATATGGAGACAGAAGAGCTGGAGAATCAGCTAAATGAAGCTAAGCAGCTTTGAAAGCAAAAGTTGAAGAACTTTCCAAGATGCGAGTAGATAATGAAGTCATGGGTAGCTCAACTACTGACAAGTTGAGATTTTACCTGGGAGGAGTCTGGCTGACAGTGAAGTCAAAAAGAAGGCGAAGACTAAATTCTGTGGTAAAAAGAAGAAGACATATAGGAAGAAGATGCAGAATTACTGATGATGTGCTGTCTTCGGACAAGACTAAGCCTGACACTTCCCAATTTGGAGGGGAAGGTGGAGAAAAGTTAAGGGAACCAAAAAGCAACTCATGATTTGCATAGTCGTGAATGACAATTTACTGTTGGAGAAGCAGTATTTGTAAAGAATTTCGGTGGAGAACTGAAGTAAAGTGAGTTCTGTGGCCAGACCATTGTCATACCACGTGGAAGAGAAGGGCTGGATCACCCACAAGCATGTGGATCATTTAAGAAAAAGAGAGATGCCCCAACAAAGTGATATTCCACCTGTAACCATTACTGAACTTGTGGTTCCTGTTTAAGTTGCTCAACCAAAGACAGACATGCCAGATGTCTCTGTCGGAGTGGAAGACACTGAACTGTAAGTGCCTAATGAGGTACCTGATGTTAATGCGATTCCAGAGAACATGTTTTCTACGAAAGAACCTGAAGTCATGGAGCTGTGACATTCCATATGGATCAGGAAACCACCTAAAAGACTGAACTTGTAATTTCATGACCTGTATAAATAATGTAGTCATGAGATAAGTTTCCTTGTAAATACAAAATGCACAGAAAAGTTAAAGGGAGAGGAATGTAATAATTATAGTTTTGGGAAATGTAGGGCTATAGCTTTAAGAATATCCTGTGTTGTAAGATCACGTGATCTGTGTAAACCAATGTGTTAGCAGCATGGGGAACCTCTCAAGAGAGTTCTTCTTTAGTTATGGAGTTTGATGCATGCGCGTAGTTGCTGCTGCTGTCTTGTAAATAAAGTTAAATGTGTTCACTAAGAAAAGTTGTCTGGAAGATCAACTCTATAATAGACAGGTAAATAATCTACCACTTTATAGCTGCCTACATTGCTAGTTTCAACCAGACAGGTAAAGCTAAGTTGGACTCACACTTCTTCACCGTACAATTATAATTGCCAGTGGTCATTAACTCAATAGCTCAACTCAATCAAACCTCCAGGTTAGAAAACAAATGTATATGAATAAATAGCTTTCAAGGGGAGGAAAATGGAGGGGAAAATACTCTAAAATATATAGGTTTTGCACTTGCTTTATCAACTAATAACCAAATTTAATGTTTGTCAGGATTTTGCTCTGATGCTTTTAAATGTTTTCTACTTTTCCTTCACTCTAACCAATGTTATTTTATAATAATATACTTAGCTTTTCTTGTTCTGCTTTGCGAATCATTACTGTTTCCGACTGCTGCACTTCTATCAATACATAATGAGAAATCTAAATATATAAAACAGGTTTTATGTCCATTTAATCTTTCATTGGCCCATTAGGGATTAATCCAAAGGGCTGAAAGGCAGTTAATGAAGCAGAAACCATTTATAATTATCCATTTGTCATAATGGGAGTGACTTTTGAATTAGATTGGTCAAAGAGAAAAATCAACCAAAGGTACTTTCCATAGCTCAATTTGGGACTATTACATCTTCCTAAATTTACATGTTTTGGTTGTTGGTTTAATAGACCAAATCTTGCACATTACCTATGTTTGCTTAGTTGATAGTTTCAGGTTAATGGCTTCCATCAGAACTAGCATCTGACGTTGACCTAGCAGCTCTGATAAAAGGTCATTAACCTGAAACATTAACTCTGTTTCTCTCTCCACAGATGCTGCCAGACTTGCTGAACATTTCCATCATTTTCTGCTTTTATTTCAGCTTTCCAGCATCTGCAGTGTTGTGCTTTTGCGTTATTGTCGTGTGGTGGCAAAGCAAACATACATACATACACACAAAACACAAATTAAAAGTTGGCCCCCGAGCCAGCTCCATCATTCAATAAGATCGTGGCCAATCTGATTGTGGTCCCAGCTGCACATTCCTGCCTACCTCCAGCAACCTCTTGTTAGTCAAGAATCTATCTACCTCTGCCTTAAAATTATTCAGTGATCCTGCCTCCACGCTCTCTGAGGAAAAGAGTTCCAAAGATTCATGACCCTTTGAGAGGAAAAATGTCTCCTCATCTCCATCTTAAAGGAGAGACCCCTTATTTTTAAACTGTGTCTCCTAGTTTTAATCCATCCCACAAGGGAAAACATCCTTTCAGCATCCACCCTGTCAAATCCCCTCAGGATCTTATATGTTTCAATAAGATCACGTCTCATTCTTCTAAATTCCAATGGATACAGGCCCAACCTATGTAACCATTCCTCATAAGATAACCCCCCACCCCCATCCCCCAACAATCACCAAGCCACCTTAGGCAGCATCTTTCAAACCCACAACCACTATTATCTGCAAGGATAAGGGCAGCAAACACATAGGAACACCATCACCTGGAAGTTCCCCTCCAAGTCACTCACCATCCTGACTTGGAAATGTATCGCTGTTCCTTCACTGTCACTGGGTCAAAGTCCTGGAACTCCCTCCCAAACAGCACTGTAAGTGTACCTACACCACATGGACTGCAGCGGTTCAAGAAGGCAGCTCACTACCACCTTCTCAAGGACAATTAGGGATGGACAATAAAAATGTCGGCCTAGCCAGCCCACCCCCATGTCCCGCGAATGAATTTCAAAAAGCAATCCTCTATCCATGCTAATATGGTAAACATCAGAGTGAAGGATGTGGGGCTGGAGGCATTAATGGTAGTGTTGGACAGGAGGAGAGATGCCACGGTTCTGCGGGACTGTGGGGGGTGGGGAGCAGGAGAGGCAGTAGAAGGCCCTCAAGGACCACCCTGAGAAGGCAGTGGGAGCAAATGGCCAGGGAGGTCAATTCCTGTAGTCAGGAGCCAAGGATCTGGCAGCAGTGACATGAGAAGTCTGATGACTTCACTCGAGTGTCAATGTTAATGGATGCACCTTCACATGGCATTTCCTTCCCACCACATCACCAATGTCTCAAACTGCTCAACACACCACACCCACATCAGTCACCCAGCAGCTCTCAGACTCTCCCTCACCCTCACACACATTCCAATGATGCCAGCATCATACTCACCTCTTGCTGCCTCTGCATACCTCCAGCTATTCAACTGTGGCAGGCATATCACCCAAACACAGTGGCCAGGATATTGAGGTCAGGGGGTGGGGCCTGCTCGCCGATGCGGAAAATGATGCAGGATGATGTCTGGCGGAACTCCCAATGTCACCCTAAGTCATTTCAATTTTCAGGCCAGTGGGGGCGCAGCCAAATAAGCTGTGTGCCCGCCGACCTGTCAACGGCCTAATGAGGCCATTTCCAAATTAATTCAACTAGTTAATGGACCCACCTATCCAACCTTAAGGTTGGCGGGCAAGCTGGGAGCCCTGGCGGGCTTCAGAAGAAGCATGAAACCTCATCCACGGGCGGGATGATGTTTCATGTAGGTGTTTAAAAATTTAATTAAAGTTTGATTGAAAGTGATGGACATGTCCCAACTCATGTGACAGTGTCACATGAGGGGACATGTCAGGGAAATTTTATTTCTCAACATTTAACACTTTTAAATTTGGCACTGATCTCCCTGAGGGAGCACTTAGCTCTTGGCCGAGGGAATCCCCCCCACCCACACAGGGAGTGCTTAGCAATTCCTGTCAGACATCACGCTGGGAGGGTCTTAATTGGCCCGCCCACATAAAATGGTGGTGGCCCCCAATTGGGGGCACCGAGCAGAGGCGTGCCCACACATACCCACTCCAGAACTTCCAACCCAACGGGGGGAAAATTCTGCCCAGCATTACACAATCATTGGCATTCTGTCCTTTCTCTTGCAGGACTCAATGACACACATTAGGAGGGAGCAGAACAGAACCAGGGTGAAATGGAGACACCTGTATCTCCTAAGCCTTACAGAGGAGATGGTTGTCAACATTTTGGGACCAGCTGTGATGGAACTTGTGGCATCTGGCATCATTGAGCACATTAAGGATGATGTTATGTTCCTGCTTTATGCCTTTCTCAACTTGCAGCTCACCCTCATCCTGCTGCCTGGCATGATATGTAAGCTGCTGATGGGCTGAACATGATCTTCTTGATTCCCACCCCACCCCATTTCCCTCACAGCAACCTTCCCCTTCTGAGTTCTTATTCTCACGCACCCCAAGCCCCAGGAGGAAGTGGGAGAGCAACAGTACTGGCAGAGAGACCAGATCACATGGTCAGACACTTGCAAGCCACCTCAGATTCTGGCACTGCATGTACTTGGAGACTAATTTAGAATTATGATCAGAATGTGGAGAATCAATACATGTTGGCCCCCATTACTGTTGCAGTCTTTAAGCGGACAGGTCACCTACTCCACTGCCACCCCCATGAGGATGCAAGGACACTCTGCCAAATCCAGGAACTCACCTCAGTATCTCCAAAAATACTCCAGGGCACTTCTGGACCTATTGCAATGGAAAAGAGTTCTTAAAAATCACCTTACCCGAAATTTAGAAGGCTTGCACATTAAGTAAGGTTACTTAAGGCTCCATCTTTGTGCAGAACACTTGTTGTTTGCAGAGTGATTTATGAATTAATTGCCAGGACTACATTGTCCAAATTAGGGATTCAGGCATCACATCATCCAGTTGTGCTGTGTGATATTAAGCTAGTGCCAGTTCAAGGCCTTCCTTCACACTAAATAAGTGCTGACTGAGTTGAATAGCAGGTATTAGTTTTTATGAACAGTGAATCAATTCATTGGTTGTGAATCTAATGGAGAAGAATTTGCTGCAGAAGGGCATCTCACCGCATGTCTTGTTAGTTAGGTATCTTCTACAATTTTTCGCACAATTTTTATTTGGCCACAAAATTACTGCAAGTGAGGGCTGATGGTGCGCTGAGGGCAAATTCTAACAAGGGCTAACTTGGGCTGTGTAATGCTTGATTTTTTGACACTGCAGAGCAATCTAACACTTGAAAATGGAATCAGATGTTCACACACACACCCTGACAGGAAGTGTGCAGTACAAGGTAAAGGAGTTTGCATGTGCACATCTAACAACTATCTACAGTATGCAGAGCAGATAGATGGCAATCCGTGACCAATGCAGATATGATGCCAGCGTTGCCATTTTCAAGCTTCACACTCCAGCCAGTGTCCTGTCTTTGCTTCACAAAGCTGAATACAATGATAACACAAATTAAGGACCCTTTCACCAGGGCTATTTAAAGGAAGCATAAACTACTTACAGGGTTGTTGCTGGGTTATGTTTTCTGACTTGGCGCAATTCTGTTTGTTTTAGGAGCTTTCCTATACTTGGCTGAAGTTTGAATAGCCTACTAAGAGTGGTCTGGCTGGTGCTGAAATACTTTTCTATTCATTTAAAAGCTTGTGCTGAAACAAATTGCATCCAAACATGGGTGGCTTGGTAGGCCTTCCTCTTGGAATTGTACCTGAGAGAATGAAGAAAGGTCACACAGGGCAGAACAAGCTGTTAGAAGAGGAAGGAGGAGGGAGGAGAAGGGATCTCAGCAGGAGGCTATATCCATCGAGGGTCCTTAGAGAGCAACTCACTTTCCTCAACTTCAGTGATGAAGAATGCTTAAGATGACTGCATTTCAAAAAAAGAGTTTGTAACTGAAATTTGCCAACTGCTGCTGCCACAACTGCAACCCCAGAGCAGGGGAAGGGTTGCATTGCCTTTGGCTGTCAGAGCGACCGTGGCTCTTAACTTTTATTTATATGACAATTTTCAGGCTGTTGTTGAAGATATTAGCAATATCTCACAACTTTCAGTGCATTGCTACCTAAAAGAGGTCACTGAGACTCTGTACATACAAAGAGTCAATTTCTTCTCATTCCCTCGGGACAGGGAGAATGGACAAAAGTGTTTTCAAGGATTGCCACATTTTTCATGGTGCAGGGTGCCATTGACTGCATGCACATTGCTTTGTGTGCACCTCATGGCGACTTAGGCAGTTTCATTAACTGAAAGGAATTCCACTTCCTCAAGCTATAGCTGGTGTGTGACCACAGGCAGCACATTATGCAGGTCAATGCCTGTTGGCAACAGTCACAATTCTTCATTCACCTGCAGTCCTCTGTGCCGCCTGCATTTGACCCACCATGGCAAGACAAAGGCTGACTACTGGAAGACAAGGTTTATCCACTAATTACATGTTTCATGGCTCCAGTCCATAACCCTGCATGCACAAAAGGCTTACAATGACAGTCATGCTGCCAGAAGGAACCATTATAAGGCACAGCACTGGCCTCTTTGGGAAATGCCTTCACTGCTTGGATGGTTCTGAAGAAGCCCTGCAGTACTCAGCTAAGTGTGTATCAAGGATTTTTATAGTATGCGGCACAACCTGGCCATTAGGAGTGAGCAACCTTTGGGACCACCTATTAGGTGAGAAGCTGAGGAGCAGGAACACAAGGAAACATAAGAGGAGGAATTGAAAGAAATGGAGGAAGTGGAGGAAGAGGAAGTGCAACAAGAACTGGAGGAACATGAAGAGGAAGAGAAGCTACAGCATGAGCAATACCAGTAATCTTACTCACACCTCCCCATTCACCAACCATTTCACATTCCTGACCTTTCCTCTATCACTGACCATCATTGTTCTCTTATCGGCAACATAAAAATAAAAACTAGCAGAAAATGAACATTGTAATCCAATTTAAAGCTAAAATCATTGCATAATGCATTCACAAAGTCACTAATCACCCTTTTGCATTCCTTTATGCTTTTTGTCCACATGTCTTTGCCTGTCTTAGTCCTCCTACAATGTTGTCCCTGAGTGGCTGCAGCATGGCTATTGGAAAGTTGAAGACCTTCAATTGAGGAGTCTGCAGATGGCCTTGCAGGACAGCTTTGAGAAACTAGGCTAGAGAACCCAGCGTCAGACCGTACCATTTCGGCATTGACTGGTTGGAGGACAGGCAAACAGCAAGGGTATTAATAGAGTGGCAGAGGTGGGGGCAGCTATGCTGTCATCCTGAGAGAGGACAGCAGGTTTGTGCTCCATGGATCTACTGCCACCCTCCCAGGGCAGCACTTCAGCAATCCCACTGATAGTTGAAGAACAGGCTGATGGATGGCTGTGTTGCCCGGGAGCTTCTTTGTGAACAACCTTATCCAAAGCCATACTGGCATCAGTCTGAGCTTTCACTGCAGCACTCAGATCTTTGATGAAAGTTGCTTCTGCTGCAGTGAAAGCTGTGAAGTCAGCCATCAAAAGCTGCATCATATGTGCTGATGGATGTGACCACCCAATCCATATTGGAAAGGATGTGCTCCAAGATCTGCTCAAAGCCCCATTGATGCTGGATTTCTCCATCTTCCTCGGTATTGTACGCAGACTTGCTGACAGGCTTTCTATTACACCAAGCATTGGGTTTTATTCACCCATCAACCTTCTTATATAGCCTGGCCCATTGAAGTCCTCATGTAACTCCTGTTTCTAGCAGAACTTGTGTGCAACATCACCCTCTGGCAAGCTTGAACCTGGCCTATGCGTTTCCCCTGCCCTAATTCCTGTGAGCCTCTGCCCAGTGTCTCACTACATGTAGATCTCTCCTCTTACCCTATTCTTTAAAATACATGCAGTGTCACTCTCTGAGCTGGTGGCTGCAAGTGTAGGATCAAGTGATAGTATCTCTTCATCAACACTGTCTTCTTCCTCTTTATCCTCCGGTTGGGAAGGCTCCAGTGCACAGGTATGCAAAATAAGAAAGGGACAAGGGTTAGGTAAAGGTGAAGAAGAGACTAGCAGATGCATGATTACGCCACCTGAAGTCTATGGCTAGGATTTTCCAGTGTTTGGGGGGGCTCGGCAGGTGGGCCCGGGAGCAGTCAGGAAGTTGACTGCCGCCCGCAATCAGGCCCCGACCATAATTTCACACTGGCTGGCGAATTAACGGCCAGCCAGCACTGCCGGGGTGGGGGCAGGAGAAGCAGAAGCACGGAGGTTTGCGAGTGTGCATGGATATGCGCAGTAAAAGCTGAAGATTTTCCAAATAAAAAGTAAAGATATTAAAAATGTTAAAAAAAAGCATGGCCCCTCATGACCAGGGACATGTTACAGATGAGCGCAAAAAGATTTTTTTAAATCACTGGTTGAACCCTAACCTGCCCGTGGATGAGGTTTCGCCAAAAATGCAAAGGCCGCTTAGCCTTTTCACCCACCCGCCAACCAAACGGTTGGATGGGCAGTGAAAATTTTGAATCAATTACTTCATTAAGGGCCTTTATAGGCCGTTTAGTTGTCAGCAGGCATGCTGCCAATTCCTGCACATACCTGCCGAACGAAATATTGCGACTGCACGATGACATCGGGACGCTCACCCGATGTCATTGCGCGTTATCTTATGCTCGTTCAGGTCGGGCATACACCCACCTGACGAGTGCAATATTCTGTCCTATGAGCCAGAAGAGATTGTAAGATGAGGACGAAGTGAAGTGAGAGGAGGGTTAGATGATGTGGCTGTTATGGTTGAATAGCTGCCAGTTTGTGAGAGCTGTGAGCTCTGGTGCAAGGTTTGCGGAAGTATAAAGAGTGAGGGTGAGGTAAAGCACGTAAACTGAGTGATAGAAATTGTTGGTAAGTGGACGATGGGGGTATAACGAATTGAGCAGTGGATGAGGTGTAGTTGGTTCAATGTGCAATTTGACTATGAATTCACTCACCTTGACAACTTATTTCAGGTTATATTGAACCTCTACTTGAACCTACATTCATGTTCTTGGAGAATCATTCCTGGCATTGACTTCCAGGGCTACTTCTTCCAACTGTATCCTGAGCATATTTCCAGAGGGCATTCCGGCCTGCTACCAATACAGGATATCTCCCCTCCTCTTCAAACCCTGCAGAAAGACCTCCAGTACATTGTCTGAAAATCTTGATGCTCACTCTCTCACATGTTCAACTGTTCCTCAAAATATCACAGCCCAGTTTTACTTTTCGCAAAGAAAGCTCCTACTACCTTTTGTACCTCCCTGTAAGAGCTACAGATTTCCTTAGCACTAGCTATTCATGATTATTGGGCTTCCTGTTGATGTATGCAGCATTGAACAATGTGGATACCACTGGCTGGATGCCGAAGCATGAATTTAACGTGCAGCCTGCATGTATAGGGCAGGATAATCCCCACTCCCATTTTCGGGGGTGAGTTAATTTAACCCCAGTATCTCCTTAACGAATGAGATTAAAGGATTGAGAAATAAACAGGAAGGATTGTAAATCTTGTCAGTGAATTCAACATCAAATCAAGTTCAGAAAGAGACCTTAAAGGATGGAATTTTACACTTATGGTGAGATCCCCATCCATCCCAGTCTAAAAGCTGGTGGTGAACTTGCCTCCCACCCTGCAGCCATCTTTGGGCCTGTTAATTGGCTTGAGCTGATCCTTCTACCCCCACAAAAGAGGTCTCCCTGCCTCCAAGAGCTGTTGGCCAATTAGAGGCCACCAGGGGTAGTGGCCACTGCTGGGACTGTAAGTAGTCCCAAAGAAAAGAAGCTGATGGGGACTGGACATAAAAGTAAGTCTGGGGTCTCTCCTGGGCCAGACTGGCAGGGCCTGGCAGGGGTGGGAATAGGGAGTGATGGTGCCAGGATCACCAGGATGTACAGGGATGGGAAACTCATTGCGGGGGGTGGGGGCGGTGGAGAACTACCTTGGGGTGGGGCTCTGATGGACACAAGGTGCCTAAAAATGGAGGCACTACCCCACCTGCCCAGCCACCAGGTTTCACCTATCAGCCTGGACATTTGGTGCCGGTCTCCCTTGCCATTGGTAAAATCCCAGCAGTGGTGGGAGGAAGCCCTTAAGTAGCCATTAATTGGCCCATAGGTGAGCAGACCACCCAACACCTTCCCACCCCTACAGAAGGGGTGGGCAGAGTGGGTAGGCGGTGGGCACAGTGCCACTGCCATGGCACCCAATTCTTATGCTTCTCCCGGCTCACCATACGGCTACTGGGGGATTGTAAAATTCCAGCCAAAGAGTAAGAAAGAAAGATTGAATTGAGAGAATGAAAAATAGATAGAAAGGGAAAGTAAGAAAAAATAAAACAAATTAAATTTGATACTTTTAAAATCTCCAAGAATAATTCACATCTTGAGGAAATGAGAATCCACACTTTTAATTGTTCACTTTCTAGTCAAAAAAAGTTGGCTGATAGTTACTAACAATTATATTGTTAATAGCATGCTTACACCATTAATCACAAGCCTTGACTTTCTGTGCCATGTTTAGTGGACAATTTTATGAAACTCATGGAGAGGTTAAACTTAAAATATCATTTTCTCAAAGCTAATGGTGGAATGGCACAAATTGGCCAGCAACCTGTGATGGTTCACAATTCACAGGGCATTTCTTCCTCACTCCAAGTTGCTAACCAATTTGAACACTAATAACACCATGCATTGTTCAGATCCAGTTATTTTCTCAGCAAATTCTGAACAATTGTGAACTATCATCTTCCAGACTATCATCAACTCTTGCTAAAATAACAACTCATATTCATCCAGCTATCAACATCTTGGGGGCTACCATTGACCAGGAACGGAACTGGACCAGCCATATAAATAATGTGGCTATAAGAGCAATTCAGAGGCAAGGAATCCCATGACGCGTAACTCACCTTCTGACTCCCCAAAGCCTGTCCACCATCTACATGGCACAAATCATGAGTGTGAAGGAATTCTCTCCACTTGCCTGGATGAATGCAGCTTCAACAGCACTCAAGAGGCTCGACACCAACCCAGCACAAAGCAGCCCGCTTGATTGTCACCCCATCCACAAACATTCACTCTCTCCACCACCGGCACCCAGTGGCAGCAGTGTGTACCATCAAGATGCACTGCAGGAACTCACCAAGCTTCCTTAAGAAAGTAACTTCCAAACCCACAACCACTACCATTTAGAAGGACAAGGGCAGCAGATGCATGGGAACATCACCACCTGGATGTTCCCCTCCTTGCCACTCACCATGCTGACTTGGATAAATCACCGTTACTTCCAATGTCGCTAGGTCAAAACCCTGGAACTCCCTCCTGAACAGCACTGTGAGTGTAGCTACACCATATAGACTGCAGCAGTTCAAGAAGGCAACTCACCACCATCTTCTCAAGGGCAATTAGAGATGGACAATAAATGCTGGCCCAGCCAGCGAAGCCCACATCCCATGAGTGAATTTTAAAAAGTATTATATTTAATGTAATGAAATATCCCAAAGCACTTCATAGGAGCATAATAAAACAAAATTTAGCCATATAAGGAAATATTAGGGCAGATAACCAAAAGCTTGGTCAAAGAGGTAGGTTTCTAGGAGTGTCTTATAAAGTATGAACGAAGTAGAGAAGTGACAGCAAATAATTCAAGTATATAAATAAATATAAATATGGATCCAATTGGCAGTTATGCCAAGAAGTAAACATACAGTTAGAGAATTCCGTTGGCCTGCACAGCCTCAACATGTTCACTTCATGGTTAGACACAGAACTCCACTGAGGTACCTTGTCAACATCTTTATTAAAATAATGAATTGTTCCCACAGAATACAGATCACCACTATTTAGCCCCTGAATGTGGTTAGGGTAGAAACTCAGTCTATGCATAGCCTCTATTTTAAGTACATTTTCCCCTGGAATTACTATTTTAAACAGCTTGACTTGAATTTACCTTTAAGTGATGCAGGCCAGGGTTCTCCTCTGCAGAAATATGGTGGAGAATGACAAACAGTGTGGGTGATAAGGTAACCTTCACTGCCCCAACAAAGAATTCTTTTCCCCGCCCCACTGAAAATACTGTTGGCTGCATCTTCCGATCTACCACATGCAAACAGTGATGGACGGAGTGTGTGGTGTGCCACAATTACAGATAGTTGCCATTTCCTGGGGATGTCATTGAGAAGGTGGTATTAGTGACCCTTATGTAGGTGTGCCCAGATGCTGACCTTCAGGACTGTCATGAAAATATAATAATTTTTATATGTTATTGGGATTTATTGTGAAGTAGGAATAGTGGGGCCTGATAGTCTGTGTGTGTGTGTGTGTGTGTGTGTGTGTGTGTGTGTCGGGGGGAACCTAATTGAATTAAAGACAGCTGGTCTGAAAGCTTTGATGTATCAGAAGAGAAGCTAAGTTTGAAATGCTAAATGAGTAAAGATGGCTGAAGTTTTAGAATGTGAGGTGTAAAGGAAAATTTGCATGTTTAGATAAACCAGAGAAGGTGAATTTCAAAAGAGAGGGTGAAATGTTACACTTAGGCAAAAGAAGCCAGACAGTGTGTTTATTTTACCCAAATCTTTCTGATACAGTTGGTACTTTGAAAATTTTTTATTATTAGAAAGATAAAGTCCAAAGACGTTTTGGAACAATGGGATTTACAGTAAAAAGGAGATGAGGTTATGTGTAAGGAGAAGGGATTCTAAGATCTAACAAGTGCGAAAAGCGTCCAGCCTCTATGTATCAAGCTGCTGCCTATAGGAACCAAAGATAAGAGAATTCACTGTGAATATCCCTGTCCAGGGTCGTATGCTTTTCCTGGGTCTGTTAAAATGTATTTCGTTTTTTAAATTGTCTTAATGGCGGTGTAACTGGGAGTTAGATTAATTAGAATGACCAAGAGTTATAGAGGAGGGGAGCATTCTGGAGAGGTGATACGTAGACATACAAAGCAAAAGGATATGGCAGCATTGCATGGCAGCTATTGAGATAATTATACCTAGAGTGTGACAGGAAGGGACAGAGCGTACAAACATAAAAGAAGCAGCAAATAGGGTTAAAAGGGGGAAAAAATGGTAAAAAGGCAAAATTAATAGCTCTTTACTTAAATGCACGTAGTATTCAGAACAAGATAAATGAATTAACACAAATAGAGGTTAATGGGTATGATCTTATAGCTATTACAGAGACATGGTTACAAGTAGATAAAAACTGAGAACTAAATATTCAGGGGCATGCAACTTTTTGTAAGGACAGGCAGCAAGGAAAGGGCGATGGGGTAGCTTTGTTAGTATGGAATAAGTACGGTAGCAAGAAATGGTCTTGGATCGGAGGATGTAGAATCCATATGGGTGGAGGTAAGAAATAACGAGGGGAAGAAGACATTGGTGGGAGTAGTCTATAGGCCCCCAACAGCAGCTATACTGTAGGACAGAGAATAAATCAAGAGATAATGAGGGCATGTAAGAAATGCAGTACATTAATCATGGGTGACTTTAATCTTCATGTAGATTGGGAAAATCAAATTGGCAGAGGTAGACACAACAAGAAATCATAGAATGTGCTCAGGATAGTTTCCTAGAACATGTTGTTGTGGATCCACCCAGGGGTCAGGCTATTTTGGATCTTGTAATGTATAATGAGGCAGGTTTAATAAATGATCTCAGAGTAGACCATAAGTCCATATACCATAAGACATAGGGAAAAAAATTAGGCCATTCTGCCCATCGAGTCTGCTCCGCCACTCAGCCATGGCTGATAAGTTTCTCAACCGCATTCTCCCGCCTTCTCCCCGTAACCTTTGATCCCCTTACCAAACAAGAACCTATCTATCTCGGTCTCAAATATACTCAATGACCTGGCCTCCACAGCCTTCTGTGGCAATGAATTCCATAGATTCACCACTCTCTGGCTAAAGAAGTTTCTCCTAATCTCTGTTTTAAAAGGTCTTCCCTTTACTCTGAGGATGTGCCCTCGGGTCCTAGTCTCTCCTACTAATGGAAACATCTTCCCCACGTCCACTCTATCCAGGCCTTTCAGTATTCTGTATGTTTCAATCAGATTCCCCCTCATCCTTCTAAACTCCATCGGGTATAGACCCAGAGTCCTCAAATGTTCCTCACATGTTAAGCCCTTCATTCCTGGGATCGTTCTCGTGAACCTCCTCTGGACCCTCTCCAGGGCCAGCACATCCTTCCTGAGTTACGGGGCCCAAAATTGCTCACAATATTCTAAATGTGGTCTGACCAGAGCCTTATAAAGCCTCAGCAGCACATTCCTGCTTTTATATTCTAGTCATTTCAAAATAAATGCCAACATTGCATTTGCCTTCCTAACTACCGACTCAACCTGCAAGTTAACCTTAAGAGAATCCTGGACTAGGACTCCCAAGTCCCTTTGCACTCCAGATTTCTGAATTCTCTCCCCATTTAGAAAATAGTCTATGCCTGTATTCTTCCTACCAAAGTGCATGACCTCACACTTCCCCACGTTGTATTCCATCTGCCACTTCTTTGCCCATTCTCCTAACCTGTCCAAATCCTTCTGCAGTGTCTCTGCCTCCTCAATACTACCTGTCCCTCCACCTATCTTTGTATCATCTGCAAACTTAGCCAGGATGCCCTCAGTTCCTTCACCTAGATCATTAATGTATAAAGTGAAAAGTTGTGATCCCAACACTGACCCCTGCGGAACTCCACTAGTCACCAGCTGCTATCCTGAGAAGGACCCCCTTATCCCCACTCTCTGCCTCCTACCAGACAGCCAATTTTCTTTCCATGCTAGTACCTTGCTTCTAACACCATGGGCTCTTATCCTTCTGAGCAGCCTCCTGTGTGGCACTTTGTCAAAGGCCTTCTGGAAGTCCAAGTAGATAACATCCATTGGCTCTCCTTTATTTAACCTACTTGATACCTCCTCAAAGAATTCTAACAGATTTGTTAGGCATGACCTCCCCTTGATGAAACCATGCTGACTTTGCCCAATTTTATCATGCACTTCCAAGTACTCTGAAATCTCATCCTTATTAATGGACTCTAAAATCTTACCAACGACCGAGGTTAGGATAATTGGCCTGTAATTTCCTGAGTAAAAGATCCCCTAGGAAACACTGACCGTAACAGGGTAGAATTTAGCATTCCATTTGAGAGTGAGAAACTTTGGTCAGAAAAAACTGTGCTAAACTTAAATAAGGGTAATTACAAAGGAATGAGGACAAAGTTGTCTGGAGTAGACTGGGGAAGGAGTTTAACAGAAAAGTTGGTGATAAACAATGGCAGGCATTTAAGAAAATAGTTCATGACTCACAACAAAGATATACCCCAGTGAGGAAGAAGGATTCTAGGAAGGGGATAAACCAACCATGGTTAACCAAGGAAGTTAAGGATAGTATCAAATTGAAAGAAAAACATACAATGTGACAAAGATTAGTGGTAAGCTAATTAGGAAAGTTTTAAAAACCAACAAAAGATGACCAAAAAAAAAAGAGGAGAAAATAAATTTTGAGGGTAAACTAGCAAAAATGAGCATTAAGAACTTCTTTAAATATATAAAAAGGAAGAGAAAGACCAAAGTGAACATTTAGAGAATGAGGGTGGGGAAATAATAATGGGGAACCAAGAAATGACAGAGGAGTTGAATAAATGTTTTGCATCAGTCTTCACGGCAGAAGACACTAATAGCATACCAAAAATACTAAATAATCAAGGGCAAAAAGCAGGGGGGGAGGGGAATAAATACAATAACTATCACTAGAGAAAAGGTACTAGGGAAACTAATGGGTCTAAAGGTCGATAAGTCCCTTGGAAATGATGGGTTGCATCCTAGGATTTAAAAGGAAGTAGCTACAGAGATAGTGGATGCACTGGTAGTAATCTTCCAAGAATCCTTAGATCCTGGAAAAGTCCCAGAGGATTGGAAAGCTGCCAATGTAACACCCTTATTCAAAAAATGAGACTAAAAACAGATCTCTATAGGCCAGTTAGCTTAACATCTGCCATTGGGAAAACGTTGCAGTCTATTATATAGGATGTCATAGCAGAGCATTTAGAAATGCATAATCTAATCAACCAGAGTCAGCATGGCTTCATGAAGGGGAAATCATGCCTGACAAATTTATTAGAATTCTTTGAGGTAACAAGCAGGATAGATAAAGGGAAACCAGTAGATGTAATAGATTTGGATTTCCAAAAGGCGTTTGATAAGTAGCATATAAGGCTACTTAATAAGATAAGAGCCCATGATGTTGGGGGTAGTATGTAGGCATGGATAGAAAATTAGCGAACTAATAGAAGACAGATAATTGGGATAAGGGGTGCATTTTCAGGATGGCAACCTGTAACAAGTGGAGTGCCACAGGGATCAGTGCTAGGTACACAATTATTTACAATATATATTAATGATTTGGATGAGGGAAGAGAATATACTATTGCCAAGTTTTTGGATGACACAAAAATAGGTGGGATGGCAAGTGGTGAGGATAACACAAAGAGCCTACAGAGGGATATAGACAGGTTGAGTGAATAGGCAAAAAGTTGGCAGATGGAATATAATGTGGGAAAATGTGAGGTTATGCACTTTGGCAGGAAGAATAGAGGAGCTGAATATTATTTAAGTGGAGAAAGACTGCAGAAAACTGCAGCACAGAGGGATTTGGGGATCCTTGTGTGTGAATCACAAAAAAACTAGCATACAAGTTCAGCAGTTAATAAGTAAGGCAAATGGAATGTTGGCCTTTATTTCAAAGAGAATGGAGTATAAAAATAGGGAAGTCTTGCTAAAACTATACAAGGCACTAGTTAGACCACACCTAGAATACTGTGAACAGTTTCCGTCCTCTTATCTAAAGAAAGATATACTGGCATTAGACACAGTCCAGAGAATAACTAGGTTGATCCTGGGTATGGGGGGATTTTCTTATGAGGTGAGGTTGAATAGGTTGGGCCTATACCCATTAGAAGAATAAAAGGCAACCTTAGTGAAACATATAAAATTCTTTGGGGGCTTGACAGGGTAGATGTTGAGAGATCGTTTCCCCTTGTGGGAGAGTCTAGGACCAGAAGGCATAATCTCAGAGGAAGGGGATCACCCATTTAAGACAGCGATGAGGAGGAATTTCTTCTCTGAGGGTAGTGAATCTGTGCAATTCTTTAGAGCAGAGGGCTGTAGAGGCTGGAGCATTAAGTATATTCAAGGCTGAGATAGACGGATTTTTAATCAGTAAGTAAATCAAGGGTTATGGGGAGAAGGCAGGAAAGTGGAGCTGAGGATTATCAGATCAGCCATGATCTCAATGAATAGCAAAGAAAGTCTCGATAGGCCGAATGGCCTACTTCTGCTCCTATGTCTTATGGTCATAGTAGTAATTTGTAGACCTATGTGGGTGCTTAAAATTATTTATTTTATTAATAAATGTTTCATTTAGTTTTGCAAAAAAAAGCAATAATACTTAGTGGACTTATTACTTTTAAATTCAAAGCACACATCTCGAAATAAAAATACAAATTGCAAAACAGTTGTGGCAGTTGCTTCAAGTTTCCCTCTGGAATTTGAGCAGCTTAGCATTTACCATCCACTGTCCCATAACAAGGACTCTTTTGTTCCATTTACTACCAACTCCCAGTGGCATTACAGTTGAGCAAGCGAATATTATCCTCCCCTAACACCTCATGTAACTTGTCAGTATCACAGAATCACACAGTGCAGAAGAGGCCCTTCGGCCCATCGAGTCTGCACCGACGTGTGAGAAACACCTGAACTACCTACCTAATCCCATTTACTAGCACTTGGCCCATAGCCTTGAATGTTATGACGTGCCAAGTGCTCATCCAGGTACTTTTTAAAGGATGTGAGGCAACCCACCTCCACCATCCTCGCAGGCAGTACATTCCAGACCGTCACCACCCTCTGGGTAAAAAGTTTTTCCTCACGTCCCCCCTAAACCTCCTGCCCCTCACCTTGAACTTATGCCCCCTTGTGACTGACCCTTCAACTAAGGAGAACAGCTGCTCCCTATCCATCCTGTCCATGCCCCTCATAATCTTGTACACCTCGATCAGGTTGCCCTTCAGTCTTCTCTGCTCCAACGAAAACAACCCAAGTCTATCCAACCTCTCTTCATAACTTAAATTTTACATTGCAGGCAACATCCTGGTGAATCTCCTGTGCAACCCCTCCAGTGCAATCACATCCTTCCTATAATGTGACAACCAGAACTGCACACAATACTCCAGCTGTGGCCTCACCAAAGTTCTATACAACTCCAACATGAACCTCCCTATTTTTGTAATCTATGCGTCGATTGATAAAGGCAAGTGTCCCATATGCCTTTTTCACCATCCCACTAACATGCCCTTCCGCCTTCAGAGATCTATGGACACACACACCAAGGTCCCTTTGTTCCTCAGAACTTCCTAGTGCCATTTCATTCATTGAATACTTCCTTGTCACATTACTCCTTCCAAAGTGTATCACCTCACACTTTTCAGGGTTAAATTCCTTCTGCCACTTATCTGCCCATTTGACCATTCCGTCTATATCGTCCTGTGGCCCAAGACACTCAACCTCACTGTTAACCACCCGGCCAATCTTTGTGTCATCTGCAAACTTACTAATCCTACCCACCACCACCCCCACCCCCCATGCATGAACGAAGACTACGAAGGCTAGAAGTTAGTCCAAGCGGGGAATGAGCCATTGCCAGTGCACTTTCCGGCAGCGGTGGCTGGATGTGTAGGGTAGGTATGGTGTATAATTGGGTAACTGGGGGAAGGGAACTGAGGGTAATTGCAGCACCATTTCTTATGATTTCTCCAACAACTAACAGCAAAGAAAGGGAAATCAACAAACTGAGACACCAAGTGGATTTTTCCAATTTTAGCTGTGCTGTGGTTTCCCCTGTGAACACAATGTATTCCTCTCTGTTTATTTATAAGAAAATGTAAAATGTAAAACACTGACATTGGTTGTGACCTGCTTTTAAGCTAAAAGGTGTGGTATGTCTCATTTTTTGCCTTACATCATGGTCAGATTTAAACCTTAAGTCTTTTTGAAGTATTTGTCTCTAATTATTTTGGAAAACACAATAAATTTTAAATTCTAGTTGATTCAAGGGTGATTTAATTCTATTTGCTATTTGAATGGAGTGAACCTTGGCTACTCTGCTGAAGTCTCTTCTCAGTGAATAGAATTTACTGTACATCAGTAAGGTAGTAATAATCTTGATCCAATTCAGGAAAATTGGGAACTAAATTTCCTTCTTCTCAATGATGAAGAGTGGAAATTTTCTTGCACACTTTTGGAGCCTGGGCCTAAAAAAAGACTAGAATTTATATGTAAATTTAAAAATAACTAGAATGTTATTACTATTAATAGACTAAGGTGATTTGGAGGGGTGTGTTGAGTGTCTGGCACCAGTGAGTTAGATTTCTTTCTCTCAGCATCTGCAGGATGCCTCCAATGATTTTAGTAGGTGAGCTTTATTTGAATGCCATCAGTCAACTTGCCAACAGCTGCCAAAGAGTCAGGTGGCCATTGGCTGTCATGGCTTCCAGGTAAATAGAGGGAGGGAGGTTTCAGGAAGATTCTCAGGGGAAGTAAAATGGCTGAATTCATTCAGGGGAGGCCTCGACTTTCATTGAGGGGCTAGGAGCAGCACTCATGCTTCTCCTGGCCCTTCAAGGAAAGATTTAACTTTTGATCTTCTTCATCCGTCCCAATAGTGTTTGACCTGCTTTCACCTGGCAGGAAAGTTGCAAAGGCTTTTATCTATCCAACTATGAAGGAAGCAGTAAAATTTACAGTAGAATTGGAAAGTAGGAGCACAATCTCAAATGCACTTTGTGTCAAAAATAAATCCAATGTTGCTAATAAAACTTTACTTTCAATGGATATTGCTTTCTTACAGAGAAAAAGCCTCGTCTTTTACATTTTCAGCTATAATCACAATTAAAACGAATAAAGAAACGTGCTGCATGGCGGCATCTGTGGAGAGAGAAAGAGTTAGTGTTTCAGGTTTATGATCTTTTATCAGAACCCTATTTCAGACTTGCAGCACTCGCGGTTTTATTTTGTGATAGAAATGCGGTGTGTCGATTTGTGAGGATAAAACAGAAAACATTGTTCAGCAAGAGAAAGTGCCAACACTCATTGAATCCTGGCATTACAAGGTGGAGTTTTAGCCTGGCAGAGCATACTGGTTTAGTTGCAGGTGGGGGTTTAAAGCTGGCCAAAATGTGACCACATTGGGGAGCCGGCTGCAACCTACTGACTTCCGTGTTTAACTCAGGCCTGTTAGGCTGGTTGCGCATAATCCCCTTGGGAGAGATGGGTTGCCTATTAACATATGCGGCAATTGCTAAATTAGAGCAATATTTCTACTTTTAACTTTAATGGTTCATCCATGTGTTTCCCAGGCTTCATGGGCTGATTAAAACTCATGGGGCAGAATTTTCTGTGCCCACTGGCAGCGGGCATGATAGGTGGCATGCGCAGACAATATGGCGTGATCAGTTTCATGATGGCGGGAAAGTAGGTTGCGATCTCCCGCTCAGCCGACCGATGGTGGGCCGCATTCCCCGCCAACGGTTGTCAGGGAGATCATTGTAATACATCGGCATATCATTAAAAGGCCATCCCGCCAGGCTCTTGGACCCCACCTGATTGTCCGTCCACATCGGAGGAAAGCCGACACATTTCACAACGGCACACAGCCGACATGTACTTGGCAGCCTTCACTTCGGGGGAGCATCGTTTTCCGAAGTTCGCCAGGGTCGCCTGTTGCTTTGCAGGCTTCAGGGGCACTGGGAGACCTGGGTGAAGTGCCACCCTACCTCGGAGGCAACTGTTTTCAGAGGGTGCTGTCGGGGGGCAACTGCTGCCCAGCCTCAGGTGACTGTTGCTGTTGTGTGGGGCGGGGTTGGGGTGGGGTGCAGTACAGGCAACTGCTGCCCTGGCGTTGGATCCCGCAGACAGGAAATCGAGGTGGGGGTGTAGGGTAGGTGAGGGAAGTGGCCACACACAGGGACACCTGTATAAACTGACCATTCCTCTGCAACTGAGACAGACCAGGCGCAGCCACAGTGATATGATTGGGTTAAAAGCAAAAAACTGCAGATGCTGGAAATCAAAAACAAAAACAAAAATACCTGGAAAAACTCAGCAGGTCTGGCAGCTTCTGTGGAAAGGAGCACAGTTAACATTTCGAGTCTGCATGACTCTCTGAGTTCTGTTAACTGTGCTCCTTTCCACAGATGCAGCCAGACCTGCTGAGTTTTTCCAGGTATTTTTGTGATTTGATTGGAGTCGGGCTCCTAGCAACGCAGTGGCACCAAAGAGCCTCCAAGTGCTCCCCCACCCCACCCCCGGCACCACTTTATTGGACCGCAGAACAGTGGGACTGCACACGTCAACTCCTCGCCTACTGTGGCCATGTAACAGTCACTGCTGGAGGTGCTCGCAGCCTCTTACAATCTCAACAGCCCAGATAGGAGCTGTTTCCCCCATGTTACAGGCTGACAGGGCAGCCATGTAGCGCACTCATCTATGGCCATCCGAGGGGCAGCCAGCACTCTCCCAGAAGCGTTAAGGGGCCATCGCACAGGGCCAGGAAAGATGCTAAGTACAGCCATGCTAACCACATCTCTCCCTCTCTCGCTCTCATGCTGCAGGAGAACCACATCAGGAGCACGGTGCCTGGTGATCTAGCCTGATGACCTATAGCGAGCAAAGAAGCTGTTAAGAAAAGTGCACCTGGACAAAGAAAAGGGTGCAACAGTGGGGTGCAGCTTGCAGGAGGCACTCCCCATGACACAGAGTGAGCAGGCAGAAGCAGAGTTTCCTTGACTTGTCAGTTTTTCTTTACTTAAATTTTTCAGGGGTTATGATCTTCATTGGCAAGGCCAGGATTCCTAATTGGCCTTGAGTAGTTGGTGGTGAGCTGCCTTCTTGAACCGCTTCAGTCAATGTGGTGTAGATACACCCACAGTGCTGTTAGGCAGGGAATTCCAGGGTTTTGACCCAGCGACAGCGAAGGAACAGTGATATATTTCCAAGTCAAGATGGTGAGTGGCTTAGAGGGGAACTTGTAGGAGGTGGTGTTCCCATATATCTGCTGTCCTTGTCTTTCTTGATGGTAGCAGTTGTGGGTTTGGAAGGTGCTGTCAAAGGAATCTAACAAACTTAATCATGTTAAGTTGACGATGATGATGGCAGTCAGATGGAATGGACACTCAGGTTTATGTCTTTGGCTGGTTTCCCACTGGTACAGGGTATCATCAACTGCACACACGTGGCATTGCACATGCCCATAGATCAGCCAGTATTTGCCAACTGCAAGGTTTCAATTCCATCAACGCGTAGCTGGTCAGAAACCATAGAAAGATCTTTATGCAGATGTCACAAGGTTCCCAGGGAGATGTCAGGAAGCTTTTGTCCTGCGACAGTCCAAGCTCCCAATCTCTATGGACCCTCAAGCACGCTTAAGATGTGGTTGCTAGGAGACAATGGATTTCTGCTTCAAATCTGGCTCATCCTATCTGTTAGAAATCCATTAAGTGCATTACTGATTAAATGAATGCATCAGACATGTGATCAAACAAACAATCAACACATGGAAGATATACTTCAGGGCCCTATACAGACCTGGAGACTCTCTTCAGGACACACCAGCCAGGGTCACTGGAATGGGAGGGTTGTCCTTATTAATGCAATGTTCATTTTAGTGGCACCAGTGGACCAATGTCAGAAACATATGTGTAAGGGGGCTAAGGCCACGCTCTATATTTTTATAAACTATACATAGATATATCATCATGGCTAATTAATATTTTTTTTAAAAACTAGACAAAGGCTTTGAAATGACTGGAGCCATGGCTGTCTATAACTCAAACAAAAGGAATTTTCTGTTTTTCAAAACAGCTGCCACAAAGTTATCTCTGAAGAGATGCTAACGGCCAGTGACTGCAGAGACCAAATTCCAAGGGAATTGTACAAAGGCCATTTACATTATTGAGGCCAGGCCTGGCCAGCCAGTCTGGTAGGCCAAATGACCCTGAAACTTCTTTTGAAATCCTTAATGGTTGAAACATTACCAATCCGAAAAATCCAAACTAAGGGATATACATCCTTTGTCCAAACCATAGTAGAAAGTTGGAGTCACATGACCCCCCTCCACCCACCACCCAAACCAAGTATGGAATCTGTAATATTGCCTTGTGGAGCTGCATATCAGTCGCCATCTTCCATCTAGCAAGTAGCAGCTCCGGACCAGACCTTTTTCCGGTTTAAATGCCTGGCCCCATCTACTGGAACTTCTGAACTTCTGTACTAGCACCTGCAAGACTAATTCACCTATATGTGCCTATCCCATCGTGGAAGTCATCTCTATTGGAAAAGTGAATTATCCAGCATGAGTCTTCAAACTGCTGACTCCATGAAAGAATACACCATTGGACTTTGATACTGGACTCCAGACTCACATGAAACAATAATTCTTTATTTTGTGTTTTTTGCCCTGTAAACCACTCCCTTTCTCTATTCCCCCTCTTTATATTGTATATGAGTGAAAAACAAGGCTATGTTGTTTGTGAATAAACTCACCTTTCTGTGTTTACCCTATCTTGAGTTTACTGTGAAGTTGTTGATAGAAATTGGATCACACCAAAATGGAGAGTTTGCAAAATATGCCACCACATATAAAGGGGGAAATCAAAATCAAAACACCTTTCTGCTTGTGGACAGCTAGTGAAAGAAGAAATCAGGGCTGTTTAAATTAATCCCCCTCCTTTCCATAACATATGCAATGGTCATTCTTCATGTACCTTCCCAATGTCACTAACCAAGCACACATTGCACATTTTCCCATTGGTCACCACCAAATAATAGAGGCAAAGATAGAGTATGAGGAGAGATTGGCAGCTAGCAATAAATGGAATCCAAAAGTCTTCTATAGACATATAAATAGTAAATGCTGGTAAAAGTCAGAGTGGGGCCAATTAGCAACCAAAAAGGAAACTTATGCATTGAGGCAGAGAGTATGGCTGAGGTACTAAATGATTACTTTCCATCTGTTTTAACCAAGGAAGTAGATGCACAAGTCATGGTGAAACTGGAGACAGTTGAGGTGCTTGGTGAGATAAAAATTGATTAAAAGGAAATCTTAGATAGACTGGCTGTACATTAAGTTGATAAATCCCCATCAGTGGGTGAGATGCATCTAAAGAAACTGAGGGTAAAAAGGGGGGAAATTGCAGAGGCACCAGCCATAATTTTCCAATCCTCCTTAGATACACTGGTGGTGCCAGAGGACTGGAGAATTGCAAATATTACATTCTTGTTCAAAAAATTATGGGTCACACACTCACATTTACAAGAATTCATGAGAAAACGTGGCTTGTGCTTGTTTTTGACATCCAAAGCATGCAAGGGTTTAAAACATTTGTTCCCTTTTAAATCACATCTACCTGTGGTGAGTCAAGAGGTGGGAAAAGGGGGGACCATCGTACCATCTCTCCCCTGTCTGTAACAGACTGGGGGCTCGAGGTGAAATTGGAAATCAATCAGCAGTTTTCTCCTGTTTTATTGTGTTAAATACCTAAGATGGCCTCATTCAATGCCAAAGCTTTTGTAGAAGAGGGTGAGGTAACTTAGGATGCAAAAGCATTAAGTGCTGAGGAACTAAGAGCTGTAGTCAAGCAGGTGGAAGGAAATATAAGAACAAAAGCAAGTAAGCCTGATAACATCCCAAATTTCAGCCAATTATTTTAATATTGAATCAGAAACAGGAGAAACAAGTATAGAGCCAGAAACTAACAGAGTGGTGTTAGTTAGAATTCAAACAGACAGACATGTCGCCGTATGGAAAATTGATTTAGAGTTCCAAATGCAAAAGAAAAAGAGCAGAGAGGACAAAGAGAATGACAAAAGGAAAGAGAAATGCAGCAGGAGAGAATGATCAGGCAGATTGAGCTGAAAAGGGAAAGATTGTAATCGAGGAATGCAGGTGTCAATGGCAGTTCAGACACCAATTTGGATTGGGAGCAAAGTTTTGATTTTCTGCTTGTTCCAAAATTAAATGGAGAGGAGACCAAACCCTACTTTATTTTGTTTAAATATTGCTAAGGGGTTAAAAAAGCCAAGAGAGTCTTGGACCCTCCTTTTACAAGGCGAGATAGTTGGGAGAGCTCATGAAGCATACTCCAGATTGTCAGAGGAATTTTGAACAGACTAAAAGTGCCATTTTAAATACATATGAGTTAGTTCCTGTCAAAAGTTCAGCTGCAGAAAGGTGAAGGATCTTTCAGAAAGAGATTGTGTGTTTCCTTAACAGAACACTTTTTAAATTTGTTCACAGGATGTGGGCTTCGTTGGCTGGGCCAGCATTTATTGCCCATCCCTAATAGCCCTTGAGAAGGTGGTGGTGAGCTTCCTTCTTGACACTGCAGTCCATGTGGTGTAGGAAACCTACAGTGCTGTTAGGGAGGATGTTCCAAGGCTTTAACCTTGTGACAGTGAAGGAATGGCAATATATTTCCAAGACAGGGTGGTGAGTGGCTTGGAGGGGAACTTCCAGGTGGCAGTGTCCCTATCTGTCTGTTGCCCTTGTCCTTCTAGATGGAAGTGGCCGTGGGTTTGGAAAGTGCTATCTAAGGGGACTTGGTGAGTTCCTGCAGTGCATCTTGTAGGCAGTACACTCTGCTGCCACTATGTATTGGTGGGGGAGGGAACGAATGTTTGTGGATGGGGTGCCATTCAAGCAGGCTGCTTTGTCCTGTATGGTGTCAAACTTCTTGAATGTTGTCAGAGATGCACTGATTCAGCAATGGTAATGCCATTGAATGTCAAGGGACGATGGTTAGATTCTCTCTTGTTGGAGATGGTCACTGCCTGGCACTTGTGTCGCACGAATGTTACTTGCCATTTGTCAGTACAAGTCTTGATATTGTCCGGGTCTTGCTGCATTTGGACTTGGACTGCTTCAGTATCTGAGGAATTATGAATAGTGCTGACCTTATGATGGAAGGAAGGTCATTGATGAAGCAGCTGACTGAGGGACTCCTGCAGTGATGCCCTCGAACTGAGATTATTGACAACCAACAGCCACAACCATCTTCCTTTGTGCCAGGTATGACTCCAACCAGTGGAGAATTTTACCCCGATTCCCATTGACTCCAATTTTCCTTAATGCCACACTCGGTCAAATGCTGCCTTGATGTTAAGGGCAGTCACTCTCACCTCTCCTCTGGAGTTCAGCCCTTTAGTCCATGTTTCAACAAAAGCTTTAATGAGGCCAGGAGTTGAGTGTCCCTAGCGGAACCCAAACTGAGTGTCAGTGAGCAGGTTATTGCTAAGCAAATGCCACTGTTGATGACCCCTTCCATCACTTTACTGATGATCGAGAGTAGACTGATGGGGTGGTAATTGGCCAGGTTGGATTTGTCCTGCTTTTTGTGTACAGGGCATACCTGGGCAATTTTCCACATTGCCAGGTAGACGCCCGTGTTGTAACTATACTGGAACAGCTTGGCTAGGGATGTGGCAAGTTCTGGAGCACAAGTCTTCAGCTTGGCTAGGGATGTGGCAAGTTCTGGAGCACAGTTCTTCAGTACTATTGTCAGAATATTGTCAGGGCCCATAGCCTTTGTAGTATCCAGAGCCTTCAGCCATTTCTTGATATCATGTGGAGTGAATTGAATTGGCTGAAGACTGGCAACTGTGATGCTGGGACCAGCAGAGAAGGCCAAGATAGATCATCCACTCTGCACTTCTGGCTGAAGCCTTATCTTTTGCACTGATGTGCTGGGCTCCCCCGCTATTGAGGATGGGGATATTTGTGGAGCATCCTTCTTCAATGAGTTGTTTAATCATCCACTACCATTCACAACTGCATCTGGCAGGACTGCAGAGCTTGGATCTGATCTGTTGGTTGTGGGATAGCTTAGCTCTGTCAATCACTTGCTGCTTCTACTGTTTGACATGCAAGTAGTCCTGTGTTGCACTAGTCCAGTGACAAAACCACTGCGCCACCACCTCCCCCTGAGGAAGACAATGAGAAACCACCTCATGAACTTTTTCCGTAGTCATATTGCTCATTGAAATTGAAAATTGAAGGCTCCTAAGAGCAACTGAAGAGGAAAACGCAAGACTATAAGATGTGGAGGTACGCGAGGAGATATCATTATTGTACTTGATCTCCAGGCAGTATCCAATAGTTTTATCGAGTGCAATGTGGAAAGCATTCCCTCTGTCTTACAACCTTGATATTCCCTAAAGTGATAAAGGTCAAAGTGCTACAAATTAAACATACACACCAACCTAGAAAGCTAGCTAAAGCTGATCAATATCCCCCAAAAAACTCACATCTCAATGGCGTTTTTATAAACCTATAACATCCAAAAATGAAGAATTATACAGGGTTTGTAACTCGAGCTTTGAGAGACACAACATTCCTTTATTTATATTAATGTGAGAGACATGGAAGAGTGAAGAGAGAAATCCAAACAATGGATACAGAAAATTGACAAGGCCTTTCTTGGGGTGAGGGAACAGTTCCAAAGAAAATAAATTACATTTTTTATATTAAAATTAGGAATTTTGGTTAATTTTCTTTCTATTAGAGTTAATTAAGAGTGAAATTAAACTTAGCCAATAAGGAAAAATGGGCGATAATGAATTGGTAGCCCTCCCTTTTTCATTCTACTTAATCTTCTTTTCAATTGATTTGGAAAAGAAAATTGGTAGAGTGTAAACCAGGCAGTTAATTCATTATTTCCCAATTTACTCTCTCCGCACAACCAGTTGAAATCCTATTGATATTAATCTTTAAACAAAATTTTAAAAAGGGTATTTGGATTTTTAATAGACCAAATAGGTTATTGATCCTGAACAGCCACTCACCCACATTCCAAATCCTTCCCACTTCAGTTTACCATGCCACCATGTTTGGACCCAGTTCACTGAGACAATGTACTGCATCTTATCATTCTGCTACCACCATCCCTCCCCACCCCCAGTTTATAAGGGCACTCAATACCATTTTATTTTCAAGTTAACTTGGCACTGTGCTCACTCCACTCTCAATTAAACCTGGCAGTCTCCTTATCCAGCCCAGTTCAAGTTACCGCTCCCCTCCCTCCATAATTTTTGTTGTCACTCATTTTCCCCACTTCCCCAATTTAATTCTGACATGTCTCCTCCCCATTTCCCGTCAATTATAGCTAGCATTCTTCTCTGCTAAACCAGCTTCTGTCCTCGCCCCTCCTCCTTTCCCTCTCTTCCTCTTTCCCATTCTTGTCCACTTCTTGGTTCTTTTTCTTGCCCCTTTAACTCCCCTTTCATTCACTCTTTCCCTTCCCCTGTTGCCATTCACTTCCTTCTCCTGCCCTCATCCTCCCCCAGCCTTTTCATTTCCACACATTACTCCATTCCTCCCCCACCCCAACCTTATTAAAATTTACTTTTCCCAACAATACCATTCATTCACCCTTTTTTTCTTAGTCCCAGTGCTATACGACTCCAGTTGCCAATGTACTGGGAAGGGGACTCTGCTCTTCTCAATGCCCTTCCTAAGACAAGCTACAGTCATTCTGACCTCTGTATAATGCAGCTCAGAATCCCCAGTCTTGCATAAATTCCAGCCTATGGAATACACAGAGGTCAACACCACAGCCATTGATGTTAGGTGTTATGTTGAAGAGAGGTTCAGGAAGTGTTGATTTTGTCAACAAATGTTGATACACTGACCAGGCTCCGAAGTGCTGGACGTCAGTGTGAAATCTTGATGGTTGACATGTGTGATTAGATAATGCATTAACTTGTGAGGTAGAGAAAGAAACATTCCCATTAACAAATGTAAGCAAATTTCAACAGAGCAACTCCAAACCAAAGTGGAATGTTCACAGTAGTGTTATAGTGCAAACTTCATATTTTATTTTGTGTTGTTTGGTTAACACTGCTGATTTTCCTTGCGCAAAACAGATTAAGATTCAGTAAAACCTTTATTTGCAGGGTTAGAAGAGTGTTCATGGTGTGCAATTTTAAAAATCTATTCTAATTCAGCTGTATATGTCATTTTTCTCTCAGCTAGATTTACGGGAAAAGAAATGCCAATTGGTTTATATTTGATGTATGATAAGGGAGTTTATGGTCATGTCACAACACTGATGCTCAGAAAGAAGATTAGATACGGTTCCTAAAGTTTGTATTGAGTTTGATTGGAGCAGTGTGGAGGGTCAAACAAGCATAAGGGGAATGGGAGGGGGAGTCAAAGTGGTGCAGCCACATGGAGGTCAAGATCATACTTACAAACAGGATGAAGTTAAAGTTTAGGCTACAAAGTTTGACATTTTGTACCTGAGGTTGTTCAAGCTGCATGGCATCATCCAGCAAGATCAACGTGCTAAATCCAGTCAATTTGAATGGTGGCTTTCATCATATGTGTCAATCATTTGAATGAAAGTGAAACTTAACAATACAGAAATGGAATATAAAAGATTAGACTGAAGTACTGATTCAAATTAAACCATACTCGTAGAATATGTGAATGTTGGTACAAACTTCATAGAACTTAGTTCACAAGGTGTTGCCTCGAAAGGGTGAAATTTAGACATGGCTTTGAACATCAGGCTGGGAAAGCAGAGGTGTGGGCGGGGAATACAGCGGCGGGGGGGATATGAGAGGGAGCAGGAATGTGTCGGCGGGGGGGATATGAGAGGGAGCAGGAATGTGGCAGCGGGGGGGAGCATATGAGAGGGAGCAGGAATGTGGCGGCGGGGGGGTATATGAGAGGGAGCAGGAATGTGGCAGCGGGGGCGATATGAGAGGGAACAGGAATGTGGCGGTGTGGGGGGTATATGAGAGGGAGCAGGAATGTGGCGGTGGGGGGGTATATCAGAGGGAGCAGGAATGTGGTGGCGGGGGGGATGGGAGAGGGAGCAGGAATGTGGCGGCGGGGGGGGGGGGATGTGAGAGGGAACAGGAATGTGGCGGCATGGGGGGGGATATGAGAGGGAGCAATAATGTGGTGGTGGGGAGGATATGAAGAGAGCAGGAATGTGGTGGCGTGGGGGGGATATGAGAGGGAGCAGGAATGTGGCGGCGGTGGGGGGATATGAAGAGAGCAGGAATGTGGCGGCGGGGGGGATATGAGGGGAGCAGGAATGTGGCGGCGGGGGGGGGATATGAGAGGGAGCAGGAATGTGGCGGCAGGGGGGATATGAGAGGGAGCAGGAATGTGGCGGCGGGGGGGAATATGAGGGGAGCAGGAATGTGGCGGCGTAGAGGATATGAGAGGGAGCAGGAATGTGGCGGCGGGGGGGATATGAGGGGAGCAGGAATGTGTCGGCGGGGGGGATATGAGAGGGAACAGGAATGTGGCAGCGGGGGGGATATGAGGGGAGCAGGAATGTGGCAGCGGGGGGGATATGAGAGGGAACAGGAATGTGGCGGTGGGGGGGAGGATAGAGGGAACAGGAATGTGGCGGCGTGGGGGAGGATATGAGAGGGAACAGGGATGTGGCGGTAGGGGGGATATGAGAGGGAGCAGGAATGTGGTGGCAGGAGGGATATGAGAGGGAACAGGAACGTGGCGACGTGGGGGGGATATGAGAGGGAGCAGGAATGTGGCAACGTGGGGGGGATATGAGAGGGAGCAGGAACATGGCAGCAGAGTCTCCAGTGGCGGGATAATGTGGTCACGTGCCGCACATCAGCTGATGGGAGTGGTGGAACTGGTGCATATTTAAAGGCAGGCAATCCACCTCTTGGCTTCTGTGAATGGAAGAATCGCTGTACAATGAGGCCAGAATTGTAGAGTAGCAATTGTGCATGTTATCAATAGCACCCCTGGGTGCCATTCTGACCTCTTTTGCAAATTAACAATTTGAGCAGAAGAGGTGTTGTAGCCGGGACATGGGGCAGCCCAAGGTTTAGCGATGAATCGCTCAGTTACTTCTTGAAGGCAATCGGAGAGCGGAGAGAAATTATTTTCCCGACAGATGGCTGGAAACGGTCTTCACGAATCATTAAAGAGGCCTGGACATAGGCAGTAACGGGTGGTGAGCAGCTGCAGTGTCCAGCAGCAGGCCTGGGTCCAGGATGTTGCTCGAGCATGAATGACCTGCTCAGATCTGTGAGGTTGAAACTGTGGATGGAAGGTGGGCAGAGACAGAGGGATCAAGCCTTCATATGTGTACCCTGTGTATCCTCACCAGCTGCTTCAGCATTATTGGATGCTTTTGGTTTCAGGCGAGTCCATCTCTCTCTCCACCTCACACAAGGCTTTTTATTTTGCTATATAAAAAGGACTTGGATCTTGGAATATGGAATAAAATTTCAAAATTTGCCAATAATACCAAACCTGGAGGAATGGCAAACAGTGAGGATGATATGAATTGCTTGCAACAGGATATAGAAAGGCTAGCAGAATGGGCAGACAAGTAACAGATGGAAGTCAATACAGAGAAGTGTGAGGTGGTGCAGTTTGGCAGAAGGATAGGTTTGGAATTTAATGCTCACCCCTGAGGTGAGTTTGGTGGCGGGGAGAGCATTTAATCAGGCAGGTAGGTTGCAGGCGAGCAGCCCACCACTTCCCGCCTCCACCAAAATCAAGGCTGACAGCCTTCCTGACCCTTCCCAACATGCTGCCAATTCAGGCCCTGAAGTGGGACCTTTGGCACTGATGAGCTCTGAGACCTGCCAACCTCTGATTGGGCGAAAGCTCTTGGTGGGCAAGGCTTCAACCCCCGGGGTCCATGATCCTGGGGGAGGCCTGCCACTGGCCACTTAAGTGTCTGAGTGGCACTTAATTTCCAGGGCCTGCCCTAAAAGAGTCGATGCGGAGCTCTTGCGTGATCTCCAGCTGGTGGACTAGACCTCTGCCGCATCCATTAATGCTGCCTGAGAGGCAATCTAGATTTAATGCACAGTTCTAAAGAGTTTGCAGGAGCAGTGACCTGGGGGTGCATGTGCATCGATATTTGAAGGTGTAAGCACATATTGAGAGTAGTTAGCAAACCATATGGAATCTTGGGCTTCATAATTAGAGATGTTGAGTACAAAAGCAAGGAAATTATGCTGAACATTTATAAAGCTCTGATTAGGGCCCAAGTAAAGTAATTCATCCAGTTCTGGTTGCCGCAATTTAGGAAGAATGAAAGGTCCTTCTAAGGGGGCAGAGGAGAGAGTTCCAGGGATGGGGGCTTTTACTTATGAGGATATTTGGAAAAGTTGGGGTGGTTCTCCTTGGAACAAAGAAGGTTGAGGGGAGATTTGATGGAGGTGAACAAGATCATGACAGGCTTACATAATGTAGACAAGGGAAATCTCTTCCCATTAACTGATGGTACAAGGACTAGATACAGATCTAACATTTTGGGCAAGAGATGCAGGGGGAATGTGAAGAAGAACTTTATGCAGCGAACGATGATGACCTGGAGCTCAGTATCCAGAAGGGTAGTGGAAGCAGAAACAATCAATGATTTTAAAAGGAATTTGGATGGGCACTTGAAGGAAATGAATTTGCAAGCCTATGAGGAATGAACAGGACAGGGTTTAGGACTGATGGATTGTCTTACGGAAGCCAACATGGACTCAATGGGCTGAATAGCCTCCTTCTGTTCCATAAATTACTCTATGACCTCACACAAGAATGTAGGCACGCCAAGCTGTCATTGGGCCAGAGTGCAGTCCTACGTTAAAGGCATTTCCTCAGCCTTGTCTCGGGCCTACCTTGCTGCCCACTTGTGCTTGCAGGACAAAAGGAACACAACTGAATGGGGTGGACCAAGACTGATGGAGGGGTACCCAATATCCATATTCTTACTGGAGATGGCTGGGGAGCATGGTGATCGCTAATTATCAGATGCAAAGTTTGGAGTGTCTGGCGTGGAGAGTGAGGACCATTAGAACTTGGTGATGAGCTCACACTGGAAAGCACAGAACCCGTGGTCGGTAATTGAGATATTTAGTATTACAGGATCTCATTATGTTAAACTTTCCTTAGCAGGAACGCTGCAAGAAATGTGCAGGAGGAAGCTGCCAGAGAGAGTCATGCCATCTGCTCTGATGAAAAACTTGTTCAAGTCTCAGAGGGCGCAACGTCACATCGCTCCCCCGCTCCAAGCACCAGCACAGATACACACACCTCGGTGGGTAGAGAGTCACACATCAGCTCTGGGTCACATTCTGGTGAGCACCTCACTATTAAGCAGATGCAGATGTCAGAGGTTGTGACAGTGGGAGGACTACTGGAGGCCAGGCCCAAGGTGCACCCCAGGTTGATGGAGTTACAGAGAAAAACAGGGGAGAATCTGGCAGAGCTGTCTGAGGCTTTGAATAGTTGTGCAATGGAGGAGTCCATCCAGGCAATGACCTCTGCCGTGTCACAGGTGGGTGAGCACATTGTTTCCTCCATGGAGCAGTTAGTGACCATCATGAAGAGGCTGAGCCAGGAGACCCCTCAGTGGGTACCCAATGTGAGCATTCACCTGCAGACCATCGCTGGCATCAGGACCTCATTGCTGCAGTGGGCCATCCAAGATATAAACAGTGCTTTTGGACATCCCTTCAGGAGCACCTTGACCCGCAGAAAGCAGGGAGCTGCCAACCCGCACCAAGATAACTGAGGAGCTGCAACCTGTCAAACTGGAAGGTTCCCCTCCAGGCACTCTGAGGGTTGTCAGGAGCTCCCCAGTCTCTATGCCAGTGACCCAACCTCCTCCAGCGGCAGTAGCTGCAAAATAGGTTCCTGCATTGGTGAGGGAGCCCCTGACTTGCCTGGGTTACCCAGGCAAATGGCACCCAGAGGATGCCCACCACAGTCATCAAAGGCATGGAGATCAATAGCTGGCCTCCAAATCATCAGCAGATACTGGAGACACACCTCGCCGCAACACTCACAAATGTTTTAAGAAAGGCAAAGCACTCCATTTTGGCACTGGGGTTTCTGTTACTTTGTTGTGATGATACCACCTACGTTGAATTAAAACTTTGTTCTTTCAGTATTGTTTACTATCGTCATTGAGGGCTTGCTGACATTGAACTCATCAACATGTGTGCAATGGGTATGATGTGTTGTAGTTTTAATGAGTGTGAGCATCAGCTCACCAGACATGGAAGGCCTGTGGAGATTTTAAAATGGAATACCATGAGCTTTCAATGGGCAAAGGGGAAGAACTGTGACCAGTAGACCTTCATTGCAGACCAGGGATCTGGAATCAAGTGAGGCTAAGGTTTTCTTTCACTTCCCTTACATCCACTTCCACCACTCAGGCTTCAGCAGCACGTGGTTGCACTGGTCCTTCTTCCTGACATATAACCCCCTCCCCATCATCCTTGTGTGATAAGGCTTGTGCTGCCTCTTCCTCCTCAAGGTGTAGTTGCTCCCCATCTTTGCATGGTCAGGTTGTGTAGGACACAACACACCATAATGATGCATAACACCTTCACTAGATCATACTGAAGAGCTCTCCCCCAGATTGGCCCAGACATCAGAAACACATCTCAAGTGGACAAATAGTCTGCTCGACTATGGCCCTTGTGGAGCCATGATTTGCATTATGTCTTTCCTCAACATCAGCACAAGGATTTCTGATTGGCATCATGAGCCAGGTCCAGAGAGGGTAGACCCTGTCCCCTAGGATACATCCATTCAGCTGTTGCCATGGAGTGAACAGGTATAGCAGCTGGGAGTTTTGAAGTATGGAGATGTCATGGCTGCTGCCTGCATACCTGGCTCACAACTACAGAATGTGCTTTCAATGGTCACACGCAATCTGAATGTTTAAAGAATAGAACCCTTCCCAGTTGATGCATGTTGGTCTGAGGGTGCTTTGTTGTTGACAAGAATGCAATTAATGACACACCGCACTCGTGGAAAATCAGCCAGAGCTGCAAATCCCATGGACCATTCAGCCTAACTGTCTTCGTCCATCTGGTATTTAATGAAGTCACCAGTCCTCTTGAAGAGAGTGCTGGTGACCTCCTTTATGCAGTGCTGAGTAGCTGCCTGGGAGATTCCACATATATCCTTGGTTGAACCCTGAAATTAACTCATGCATAGAAATTAGTGATGTCACTTTAAGTGCTACTGGCATTGGGTTTCCACCACAGACACTTGGGCGCAGGTCATCCTGCATTAGGGCGCAGAGGTTGGTTATTGTCTCCCTCGGCAGGCAGAGTCTCCTCTGACACTGTCTTTATCTGCCATTTGTTATCTTAGTGAAAAAGACAGTAGAGTGAGTCAGATGCCTTTGTCTGCCTCTCTCCTGCTGCTTGGCCTTGTGCTGTCTCTTGTCACTGACGCTGGGGGTGGGGGCGTGGGGTTGGTATCGGGGGTGGCTGTTATGCCTCTGCAGCATTTTCTTCAGCCTCATCATGCACCCCTTCAAGTGCCAGTGGATTCAACATGACTGAGTGTATGACTCTCATTGTTTCATCCCTCCAATTTGAGGACAGACTGACCTGGTTGTGCACTGCCACTTTAAGAATTATTTATCACAAATGAGAAGTGATCTCATTGAAACACTCAAGATTATGAAGGGGCTGGACAGGGCAGGCACTGGGAGGTTGTTTCCCCTTCCTGGAGAATCTAGAACAAGGGGGCACAGTTTCAAAATAAAGGCCTCGGGGACCAGTCTTGTGTTAGTGTATTACTGAGAAAACAAAAGCTCACATTTGTTCTAGATAAATAATTCCCGAGAATATAGAATCAATTTATTCAGCCTCTCATTATTGGGCAACCCTCATCCCAGGGATTAATCTAACAAACCTTCACTGCACTGTCTCTAATACAAGTACGTCCTTCCTTAAATATGGAGATCAAAATTGCACATAATATTCAAGACGTGATCTCACCAAAGCCCCGTACAGTTGTAGCAAGACTTCTTTATTCTTGTATTCCAGTCCTCTTGCAATAAAGGCTAAAATGCCATTTGCTTTCTTAACTGCTTGCTGTACCTGCAAGCTAACTTTTTCTGTCTCTCTGAACATCAAGTGTACAAGTTGTACACCTTTGGAAAAATAATACAACTTTTCTATTCTTACAATTAAAGTGAATAATGTCACACTTCTCCACATTATACTCCAACTGCCACCTTGCTGCCCATTCTTTGTGACCATTTTGTGCCCTCATAGCTTGCATTCCCACCTAGTTCTATATCTATTCTTTATCTCTTTGTCTAAGTCATTAATATAGATTGTAAATAGCTAAGGTCCCAACACTAATCCATCTGTACTAGCAAAGTGAACAGTCTGGGAGAAAAAAAACAGTTCATTTATAAATTCATAGAAATACATGGGAGTTACGATACCAAAATAGGCCATTAGGTGTTGGCTTGTGTTAGTGGAACCATTCAGCATAAATCAAAGGACAATGGTCAGACTGCATCTGGAATAATGTGCCCAATTTTTTTGAGTACTCTTTCCCACCCCCAACCACATGATGGGTGATATTATGGTTTTTGAAATGGTGCAGAGAAGAACTAAAAGAATGATCCCTAGCTTAAAGAACTGAAGTTACTCAGATAGGCTTAAGGACTTATTTACTTTACATCAGTGTAGACCTAAAGGTGACCCGATAGAGTGGTGTGGTGGGTGCTGACTTTGGAGAGAAATTTGTTTGCGTAGTGCCGCTTCAAGTAGCACTAGGCAGACTTATGTAGATTTGTCCAGGGACAGAGAGTGCCACTGTCCACTACCTATGCGGACCCATGGCTTTGCCCATTGATATTACTGAAGATCGCTGCACAGGTAGTGGTCCACAGTGCTGTCTATCCCCAGGGAAGCAACATAATTTACACGGCACATTTTGCCACCCTGTATGTCTTCAAGAGAGAACAAGACTGGTTCCTGACTCAGGCAGAGATCCCAACAAATAGAAGTGTCTTTATACATAACACTGGTACACGTGATCTAGTACTAGTTTGAGTGCCTCAGGGAATAAGAAATATTTTCCAGAATATCCTTCTCGACCCTAGTTTCTGTGCCTCTCCCTGGAGATTACAGGCCTGCAGCAGTGAGAGGGTGGGAAGGAGGGAGGGAGGATGCTCTGGCCATCATGGGTGTGGGAAACCTTGATGGATTAATTGGTCTTTTCTGCTCGTCAATTGTGTATGTCCATATGTATCAGCATTTGCCCCCCACAAGAGCAAATGGTTTTGAACATATTTACCCACCCTGTTCCTATATTCTCTTATTCTCTGTCACAGGGGAGAGGTCCAGGGTGTTTTAAGCAAGTGAAATTCCCACAAGATTACATCCAACCATCGCCTGATGCAAGAAGGATTTTGGATGGCAAAACGGCAATGCTAGCACTGAAGGAAACAGTCCTCAGCACTGATGTAAATCACTAGAAGTGATCTGGGTGGCAAACACATTTTGGGAACACCTGTTCTAGTCTTTCCTCCTTTAACAATTGGGCATTTTAACGACTCACCATTGTCTTGTCTGCAGGTGAAGGTACCATCCCAGTGGAGTCAAGCAATATAGTCCCAACTTGGGACAGGATTCAGCATGGAAAGCAACCCTGCACCATGTCCTATAGCAACAAGATTCTGCTCTGGAACATGCTGGGCCTTCAGGGGATCTGCTCTCCCACTTCATTCACCCTGTCTTAAAAGGGCATTAAATTCCACCCATTGAATAGCCTCTGAAAATGCAAATAGATGACATCTGTTACATTCCCTTTATCTATATAGCAACAAGTAGCACTTAAATGAAGCATTTAATGTAGAAATGTATCTACAGAAATAAGAGGAAAATGGACAGCAAGACAAAAAAGGAGTGACCATGAGGGTTAACCAAAAAGCTGACCAAAAGAGATACACATTGTGGAGGATCTTAAAGGAGGAGAGGAAAATAGGGAGCCTGAGGAATTTTGAAAGGGAATTCCAGAGATTTGGACCGAGTTGACTGAGAGCTTGACTGCCAGTAGTTGGGCAAAAGCAGGGGGAATGCACAAGTGTCTAGAGTCAGAGAAATTGATAGTTTGGAGGTGGAAAGGCAGCTGTCAAAGCTTTGAGAAATAAGGAAAACAGAGACCAGAGTTTCCATGGATCATGGAAAACCTGGAAAAATCATAGAAATTTCCAAAAAATGGCCCAAGTCATTGAAAAGTCATAGAAAATTATGAAGACAGAGAAGAAACTTTTCTGACTTTCAACAGAGTTCCAACCTTTACCAAAGTTTATCCAATGTCAACTTTGTACTTTCCATAATCATTTGCTTTGCATGTCCGGAATCCAGCATAGATTTTATTCTCCTGCCTGATCCCCCCGCCATTGCCACTGCTGATTTAAAAACAGAAAATGCTGGAAAAACTCAGCAGGCCTGGCAGCATTTGTGGAGAGAGAAACAGGGTTCGATAAGGTACCGCACATAAGGCTACTCAAAAAGATGAGTTCATGGTGTTAGGGGTAGTATATTAGTGCGGATAGAAGATTGGCTAACTAATAGAAGACTGATAGTTGGGATAAGGGGTATTTTTTCAGGGTGGGAACCTAGAACAAGTGAAGTGCCACAGAAATCAGTGCTTGGGCCAGAATTATTTACAATATGACTTGGATGAGGGAATTGAATGTACTATCACCAAGTTTGAGGATGACACAAAAATAGGGGGGGTGGCAAGTGGTGAGGATAACACAAAGAGTCTACAGAGGGATGTAGATAGGTTAAGTGAGTGGGCAAAAACTTGGCAGATGGAACATAATGTGGGAAAATTTGAGGTTATGCACTTTGACAGTAAGAATAGAGGAGCTGAATATTATTTAAATGGAGAAAGACTGCAGAAAGCTGCAGCACAGAGGGATTTGGGGGTCCTCATACTTGAATCACAAAAAGCTAACATACAAGTTCAGCAGGTAATAGGCAAGGCAAATGGAATGTTGGCCTTTATTTCAAAGGGAATAAAGTATAAAAATAAGGAAGCCTTGCTAAAACTATAGAAGGCACTAGTTAGACTACACCTAGAATACTGTGAACAATTTTGGTCCCCTTATCTAAGGAAGGAAATACTGGCATTAGAGGCAGTCCGAAGAAGGTTCACTAGGTTGATCGCGGGTTTGGAGGGATTTTCTTATGAGGAGAGGTTGAGTAAGTTGGGCTTGTACTCATTGGGGTTTAGAAGAATGAGAGGCAACCTTATTGAAACATATAAGATTCTTAGGGGACTTGACAGGGTGGATGCTGGGAGGCAATTTCCCCTTCTGGGAGAGTTTAGGACCAAAGGGCATAATCTCAGAGTGAGGGGTCATCCATTTAAGACAGAGATGAGGAGGAATTTCTTCTCTCAGGTTGGTGAATCTGTGGAATTCTTTCTGGCCGAGAGCTGTAGAGGCTGGGTCATTAAGTATATTCAAGGTTGAGATAGATTTTTAATCAGTAAGGGAATCAAGGGCTATGGGGAAAAGGCAGGAAAGTAGAGTTGAGGATTATCAGGTCAGCCATGATCTCATTGAATGGTGGGGCAGACTCGATGGGCTGACTGGCCTACTTCTCCTCCCATGTCTTATGGTCTTATGGAGTTAACGTTTCAAGTCTGTATGACTCTTCTTCAGAACTGAAGAGAAGTAGAGATGTGATGGATGTTATACTGTTGAAGAGAGGGTGGAGCAAAAAACAGGGAGGGATAGTTGGAAGCTCAGGAGAGCTTGACAAAGATGTCATAGACACAAGACAAAGAGAGTGTTAATGGTAGTGTTAAAGAGTAAAGAATGTGCTTAGAGTGGCATAAAGATAAGATTGCAGAATGTATTAATAGTAGAACATGGGTGAGCGCTCTGTGAAAGCAAAACATAAGAATAATTGAAAGATGCCCCCCCCCCCCCCCCCAGGACCATCATGGTCTGAAATTGGGTTTCCCTGGACCATTGCAGCAGGCCAAGAATGGACATGTGGGCATGAGAACAGAATGGTGTTGAAATGGCAAGTGACAGGAAGGTTGGGGTTATGCTTGCGGACTGAATGAAGGTGTTCCGCAAAGTGGTCACCCAGTCTGCGTTTGGTCTCCCCAATGTAGAAGAGGGCTGCATTGGGAGCAGTGAATACAGTAGACCAAATTGAAGGAGGTGCAAGTGAAGCGCTGCTTCACCTGAAAGGAGTGTTTGGGGCCTTGGATGGTGAGGAGGGAGGAGGTAAGGGGCAGATGTTGCGCCTTCTGTGATTGCATGGGAAGGTGCCGTGGGAAGGGGATGAGGAATTGGAGGTGATGGAGGAGTGGACCAGAGTGGCCTGGAGGGAACAGTCCCTACAGAATGCTGACAGGGTGGTGAGTAGGGCGAGGGGAGCTGAGGGGAAGATGTGTTTGGTGGTGGCTTTATGCTGGAGTTGGCGGAAGTGGCGGAGGATGATCCTTTGAATGCGGAGGCTGGTGGGGTGATAAGTGAGGATAAGGGAGACCCTATCATGGTTCTGGGGAGGGAGGGGAAGGGGTGAGGGCAGAGGTGTTTGAGATGGGCCACACACGGTTGAGGGCCCTGTCAACCAAAGTAGTGGAGTAACGCTCGATTCAGGAAAAGGGAAGACATGTCAGAAGCGCCACACTGAAGATAGCATTATCGGAACAGATGCAATAAAGGCAGAGGAACTGGGAGAATGCGATTGAGTCCTTACGAGAATCAGGATATGAGGAGCTGTAGTTGAGGTAGCTGTGGGAGTTGATGGGCTTGTAGTGAATATAGACAGTCTTATCACCAGAAATGGAGGCAGAGAGGTCAAGGAAGTGAAGGGAAGTGTCAAGATGGACCATGTGAAGGTGAGAGAGGGGTGGAAATTGGAAGCAAAATCGATACATTTTTCCAGGTCCAGACAAGAGCATGAAGTGATACAATCATTGATGTACCAAAAAAGAGTTGTAAGACGAGGCCTGAGTAGGACTGGGACAAGGAATGTTCCACATACCCCACAAAAAGCCCATGCGGGTACCCATAGCTACACCTTTTATTTGGAGGAAGTGAGACAAGTTAACAGAGAAATTGTTCAGAGAGAACAAGTTCAGCTGGGCGGAGGAGAGTGGTAGTGGATTGGGATTGTTCAGGTCTCTTTTTTAATCATTCAAGAGATGTGGGCCTTGCTGGCAAAGCCAGCATTTATTGCCCATCCTTATTTGCCCTTGAGAAGGTGGTGATGAGTTGCCTTCTTGAACCGCTACAGTCCACATGGTGTAGATATACCCGCAGTGCTGTTAGGGAGGGAGTTCCAGGATTTTTACCTAGTGACGGTGAAGGAACGGTGATAACTTTCCAAGTCAGGGTGGTGAGTGACTTGGAGAGGAACCTCCACGTGGTGATGGTTCCTATGCATCTGCTGCCCTTGTCCTCCTAGATGGTAGCAGTCGTGGGTTTGGAAGGTATTGTCTAAGGAGGCTTGATGAGTTCCTGCAGTGCATTTTGTAGCTGGTACACTGCTGCCACTGTGCATTGGTGGTGGAGGGAGAGAACATTTGTGGATGGAGTGCCAATCAAGTGGGCTGCTTTGTCCTGGATGGTGTCAAGTTTCTTGAGTGTTATTGGAGCTGCACTCATCCAGGAAAGTGGAGAGTATTCCACTCCTGACATGTTCCTTGTAAATGGTGGACAGGCTTTAGGGAGTCAGAAGCCTTTTTCTTCCATTAACACATTCTGCTATCTTACCTTCATGATATTTTCAGCACCTTCTTTAGTCTTAAACACTACCATTAATACACCTTTTGTTTTGTATCCATGACATCTTTGTCAATCTCTCCTGAGCTCCCACCCATTCCTGACCTTCTATTTTGCTCCACCTACTCCGCCTCTCTTAAACAGTATAAAATCCATCACATTTCTAATTCTCTTTAGCTCTGAAGAAGTTATACAGACTCGAAATGTTAACTCTGTTTCTCTTTCCACAAATGCTGCTATGGCTGCTGAGATTTTGCAGCATTTTCTGTGTTTTTACAGATTTCCAGTATCCGCAGAATTTTGCTTTTAATAGCACCACCCTTGTTAGTATTCCCCTCCACTGCTGATTGACTACTTTGGAGACTGCTGGAACAACAGCGGTCATAGATCAAGTAACCTGTCAATCAGAGATGGTCTATGTGCCAGGTTGGCTGCTTTAGACACTGCCAGAACAACAGCAGTAATTGGCTGAGTAGCATCTGCCAGATTCCCCAGTCCCTCCTTTCTTGCTTGCCTCATGTGAGAAGAGTTGTGTTTGTTGGTGTGAACGCAGAGGATCTGAGGGTGCTTTCTACAGAACCGTAAACAGGGGCAGACAGAGCAGGAACAAGCTCCTGGTCGAGGAGACAACATCTAAAATTATGCTGCATGTCTATAGTTAAGGCTCACCCGCTCCGATATTTCGTATGAAACCCACTGAAAATGTTTTCATCAACATGATCAAATTGTTTCCCTTTGTGGAGAATTCTAGAACCAGGGGACGTGGATTCAAGATAAGTGGCAGAGGGTGTAGGGGGGACATGAGGAAGAGCTTTTTTACGCAGAGGGTAGTGGGTGTCTGGAATTCGCTGCCCAAGTTGGTGGTAGAGGCAGAAACTCTAAACTCTTTTTAAATGTACCTGGATCTGCACCTTAAGTGCTGTAAGCTGCAGGGCTATGAGCCGGGTGCAGGAAGGTGGGATTAGAAAGGGCACCTGGGTGTCCTCGGGCTGGCATGGACAAGATGGGCCAAATGGCTTCCATCTCTGCTGTAACTTTTCTATGGTCCTATGGAAAAGTCATGGAATTTTATTTTGCTAAAGGTGCAGGAACCGTGAGAGATCATTGATATGTACAGTACTTCCATATTGTTAACTGGATATGAGGCGGACCCTTGATGAGAGTAAGCATATTGTAGCAATTACTCTCCAAAGATCTTTCTTATATTCTTCTTGTTATTGTTTGACAGGATATTCTCGAAGGTCTGGAAATAAATGCAGGTAGTTATTGTCATAACAATGTGAGTGTTCATTTGGACATAACAACCATGGAGTGATTTAAATAGAAGGATAAGTATTTTAAATCAGAGGTTTTGGACGATTAGGACCTCATGTGGGCCAGTGAGAAAAAAATTAAAATATTGGGACCACTGATGCATTTCTTTTCTTCTAACCAGACTGCCTCTTTCGAGGGAAGTAATATATTTGGAATGTCAAATCAATCATTCTTGTTGATATGGGCTGTCACCCTCTGGAAAAGCAGACATGTACTGGAAAATATCAAGTGTTTGGTAATAGTGGTGATGATGATGATGATGAAGCAGGAGGAGTCCTGGCCATGTAGAAGATCTTTAGAGATATTTTTTTGAATTACAGTGTCAGAATCTGTTTGACATAGTGTCTTAAATATATTATAAAGTAGTTGAATAATACTATAAACCTTTAATTTTGTTTAATCTTGTTATCTTGATGAGATGAGTATATTTTATGCTGTTACTGAGGGTGCTTACCCTAAATGCTAATTGTCTGTTGGACATTCTAGTTTCATCCTCCAGGTATTCTGCACTGGAACAATTTGAATCATAGCTCTTGGTCAGTGATATGCTATGCAATGCATGCCTGGTCATTAGAAGAAACCAATAGATCAAGAGAATTTACTTCCTCAGAGAGCTGTTAGGAAATGGAATGCCCTGCTGGAAACATTGGTGGCAGTAGAATTTATAATCGTTTTTAAAAGGAAAATCAATAAATATTTGAAAGGAAAACTTTTAAAGGATAGGGGGCAAGGACAGGGGAATTGAACTAAATGAATTATCTGTTTTAGAAAGCCAGCAGAGCGATAATGGGCTGAATGGCACCTTTAGTCCATTATAATTCTTAACTCTCATGAATTGGATTAGTTGAGTACTTAGGGAATCATAATAATGAACACTGCTGTCTTTTACTGGCCCTGTCAGGATACCTGATTCATAGATCATAGATAAGCTTGAGGCTACTTTCGAGTGTAAGCAGTCATTACCTTTGCTGGTGCTTAGCATGTGGTTGCTGCAGCAAATTGACTAACCTTTCTTGTCAATTCTAAATTCTGGGTTTGGTTTCCTTTTCTGCATAGGTCAAAATGTGTCATAGATAATTTAAAAAATTATATTAAAAGCATGACACAGCAGATGTATATCAGTACATACTGCCATGAAGCAAAACCATGACAAAATTCACAGATATTTTGAAAATCCTGTTCTTTATTTTGTCCTGCAAGTGATAATTACCCTTTCCATAAATTCCAATATCTAGGAAAATTGGAACATTGTCAATGCAAGTTGAGAGAAGTATTGCCCGACCAGATCTTACAAATCAGTCTTAGTACGAGTCTGGCATAAGATGCAAGCACATTTTTTTGTCTACTGAAACATGGCTGACAGTGAGAGATGATTATGAAATGTGACACATTTATTTTCAAACTGAAAGGTGATCCCTGGTTATTGCACATACTATAATAAAAGTCTGCGTGAGTGAGATATAATTTTGCAAATGACTGAACAGAAACCAATTCATTTGGAAAACAAGATCTGTTTTAAACTTTGCTAGACATGTGTTTACATTTGGTTAGTTTGATTTTCTATGAAGCATATAAGAATTTCCATTTTAATAGAACTTACTTCATGGAAACACAGATCACAGAGATTAAAAAACCATTAGGTTCTGCTACAATGTTCATTAATCCCACTTTTGTACAACACATCAGTGAAAGTAGCCTGTTATATTTCCACTAGAATAGTATAATAAGTTTCCTTTCAAGTCCCAGATTTAGAGCTCCTAGACCCATGATAGAAGTTGATTTTGCCTGCAGGGTGAAATATGAATAACACTTGTGTTTTATGCATTTATTTTTTTAGATTTGTTTTAAATTTAAGGTCTTCGGTTAGCTAAAATTTTCCTTATCTCCACAATTTTGTGTGACAGTTTGATACAGAAACTCCAATGTGCACTTCTGACCACACTCTACTCATTCTTAAAACATCCTAATGCGTACAGCACCTTTATTGTATGACACAACCAGTACTTTTGCAATTACCTGTAAGGAACACATTAACAAAAGCAAAGTTAACCTTTTTGATTAATTATTTTAAATTAATTACAATAAAGAATTTAAAATTAATATAACTTATAAATGTCCAAAATGGTGAATAGTGATCCTTTAGAATCTGAATACTGCCACTATTAAATAAGTTTCCTTGGTCAATTGTACACAAAATCGGGGGATGATGCATATGCTTATAAGTATAATTGTGACCTTTTTGATGATTGTTGCTTCAGTGCAATCCTTATATTGGACTCAGACTCATAGGCCGGGATTTTCTGGCCCCGTTGCGGGGGTTGGTTCCCCCCGCGGGTGAGGCGCTGCTCCAGCCAGAAGTCCACTGATTTGCGGTGGGACCAGAAGATTGCAGCGATGGGCGGGTCCGGAAAATCCTGCCCATAGACTCAGAGATGTCTACAGCACAGAAGGAGCCATTTGGCCTGACGTGTCCACGCCGGTCAACAAAGGCCTGACTACACTAATCCCATTTTCCAGCACTTGGCCCTTAGCCCTGGAGGCTATGGCAATGCAAGTGAATATCTAAATGTTATGAGAGTTTCTGACTTAACCACCCTTTCAGGCAGTGGATTCCAGACTCCCACCACCCTCTGGGTGAAAATATTTCTCCTCAACTCCCCTCTTAGCCTTCTACCTCTTACTTTAAATCTACACGCTCTGGCTATTGACCCCTCTACTAATGGAAAAAGTGCCTTCCTATCCACCCTATCTATGCCCCTTATAATCTTATACACCTCTATCAGGTCCACTCTCAACATTCACTGCTCCAAGGAAAACAACTCCAGCCTATCCAATCTTTCCTCATAGCTCAGACCCTCCAACCCAGGCATCCTGGTAAATCTCCTCTGCACTCTCCCCAGTGCTATCACAACCTTCCCATAACGTGGTGACCAGAACTGCACACAGTATTCCAGTTGTGGCCCAACCAGTGTTTTATACAGTTCCAGCATAGCCTCCCTGCTCTTGTATTCTATGCCTCGGTTAATAAAGGCAAGTATCCCATATGCCTTCTTCACCACCTTATCTACCTGCCCTGCTACCTTCAGGGATCAATGGATATGCATACCAAGGTCCCTCTGATCTTCAGTACTTTCTAGGGTCCTACCATTCATAGTGTAATCTCTTGCCCTGTTAGCCCTCCCCAAGTGCATCATCTCACACTTTTACATTTGCCACTACTCTGCCCACCTGACCAGTCCATTGATATCCTCCTGCAGTTTATGGCTAACCTCCTCACTGTTTACCACTCTATCAATTTTCGTGTCATTCGTAAACTTCTTGATCATACCCCCTACATTTAAGTCCAAATTATTTATGTACACCACAAACAACAAGGGTCCCAACACCAAGCCCTGCAGAACCACACTGGAAACAGACTTCCAGTCACAGAAACATTCCTCTGCTTCCTGCCTCTCAGCCAATTTTGGATCCAATGTGCCACTTTGCCTTGGATCCCATGGGTTCTTACTTTCTTGACCAGTCTGCCATGAGGGACCTTACCAAAAGCCTTGCTAAAATCCATGTAGACCATATCGAATGCATTACCCTCATCAACACTCCTGGATACCTCCTCAAAAAATGTGATCAAATTTGTCAAACATGACCTTCCATTAACAAATCCATGCTTATTATCCCTGATTAATCCATGTCTCTCCAAGTGCAGATATATTCTGTCCCTCAGAATTCTTTCTAGTAACTTCCCCACCATCGAGGTTAGACAGACTGGCCTGTAATTTCCAAGTCTATTCCTTCCTCCCTTCTTTAATAATGGGACAATGTTAGCAGTCCTCCAGTCCTCTGACACCTTACCTGTGGACAGAGAGGATTTGAAAATTTCACCAAGGCCCATATCATCTCTTCCCTTGCCTCCCTCAACAGCCTGGGATACATCTGATCCAGCCTTGTGGATTTATCCACTTTTAATGCTGCTAAACCCACTAGTACCTTTTCTCTCTCTCTATGTTAACTTCCTCCAGTATTTCACAGTCCTCCACCCTGATGTCTATATCTGCTTCATCCTTTTTCATTGTGAAACTGATGCAAAGTATTCATTGAGAACTGCACCCATGTCTTCCGGGTCCACACACACATTACCTCTATGGTCCCTAACTGGCCGTATTTTTTCCCTAGTTATTCTTTTGCTCTTTATATATTTTTTTAAAAACCCTTTGGGTTTTCCTTTATTCTACCCACCAATGCATTCTCATGCATTCTCTCAGCTTTTCCAATTTCCTTTGTAAAGTCCCCTCTGCACTTTGTTTTTTCCTCTAAGGACTCTGCCGTATTGAGTCCTTGGGGTATCTGCCATAAGCTTCTCTTTTTATCTTAATCCTAACATTTACCTCTCTTGACATCCAGGGTTCTCAGGACTTGGTTTATCCCCTTTTGTCTTTAGGGGAACATATTTGCCCTGTACTCTCACTATTTCCTCCTTGAATGCCTCCCATTGCTCTGAAACAGTTTTATCTGTAAGTAGCTACTCCCAGCCCACTTGGGCCAAATTGCATCTTATTTTAGCAAAATTAGTCTTTCCCCAGTTAGAACTTTTATTCCAGGCCCAATTTTGTCCTTTTTCATAGCTATCTTAAATCTAACTGAGTAATGGTCACCATCTCCAAAATGCTCCCCTACTGATATGCCTTCCACCTGCCTGGGCTCATTTCCGAATATTAGGTCCAGAACTGCCCCCTTGTTGGGCTTTCTATGTACTGGCTGAAAAGGTTCTCCTGGATGCAACTTAAGAATTTTGCTCCCTCCCTACATTGCACACTAAAACTATCTCAGTAAATATTTGGGTAGTTAAAATCCCCTATAACTGCCCTATTATTCTTACACTTCTCTGAAATTTGATTACATATTTGATCCTCTATCTCTACCTGTTTGGGGGCCTATAGTGCACATGCAACAGCATGGCTGCCCCCTTTTGTGTTTTTTCACTTCTACCCATATGGATTCATTTGCTGATCCTTCCAAGATATCATCCCTCTTCACTGCTATAATTGATTCCTTGATCAATATTGCAACCGCCCATCCCCAACTCCTCTTCTATCCCCCTGTCTCTCTCATCTGAGTACCCTTTAACCAGGAGTGTTGAGCTGCCAATCCTGCCCTTTTAACAAGTCTCGGTCATAGCTATGATATCATACTCCCACATGCTCATCTGTGCCCTCAGCACGTCTGTCTTATACCTCAGGCTCCTTACATTAAAACATATTCCATTTAGCCGTGCTAAACTCACTTCTTTTTTATCTAGTCTATGTTTCCTCTGCCTTCCAGACTCACTTACTAGCAAGTTACTAAACTCACTTTACAGCCTTCTGGAACAACGAGTTCAACAACTTCAGACCGTGAAATCTCTCTTCCATCCTCACCCCCTTTTTTATCCCCTTCTTTCAATATTCATTTTTCCATTTTATTTTTTATTCACTTATTTTTATTTATTTTCATTTTTATTCATTGTTTTAGCCCCACCTTTTATCCTATTTTCGATCTTTTTTCACACCACTGTCCCCTCTCCCCACCCCACCCCACAAGGGCCACCTGTCACTTGTTCATGTTGTTCATTCCAGAGTGCTTACCCTTGTCCTATTATCACATTCTGCTTTCTGACCTTAATGCCACCATCAGCACTTCCTTTAGCCAGTTCCACTATCATTAACACCCGTTTGTCCATGATATCCCTGGCAACCTCTCCTTTGCCTTCACCTATCACTGGTCTTCTATCCAGCTTTACCTGCTCCACCTCTCTTAAACAGCATACATTTCATTACATTTTTACTTCTCTTTAGCTCTGAAGAAGTTATAAAGGACTCGAACCGTTAACTCTTTTTTTCTCTCCACAGATGCTGTTAGACCTGCTGAGTTTTTCCAGCATTTTCTGTTTTTGTTTCACTTACTAGCGTTTTAACTTTTTTAAAACGCTTTTTAAAAAGCGACACAGGAAAAGTAAAAAAAACTCAACACTAACTTCTGGAAGTATGTGATTCCATACTTGTAAAATTAACTTTCATAGTCAGAGAAGTTGTTTAGCAGCACTTATAACACCTTTAGAAATTAATTTAGTCATGAATGCAACAGCCTTAATTTTTTCTGGCATGTTTAGTGATTAACTAGTGGGTAAGTACCCACAACTGCCTGCTGTTTGCATTTCAATTCTGAGATTATCTATAAGATACTGTTATAGCGCAGCCTGTGGAAGAGCAAGGCAACTCAGACTGCAACTTCCAGATTTCTGCATATGTCCTCCAGAAGCTGCTGTCCATTTACTTCATAATAATGGACCAAAGTTTATTTTGACCCTGTTATATCTCTAATTTTTCCCAGTTCTGATGAAAGGTCACAGACCTGAAACATTGGCCTAGATCACCCAGATACCGGCAATCGCTGCTGACTGTGAAGACCATTTCTGCAGCTGGAACTTCTCATCCCAGCTGTATCAGTAATGCTTCAGTGCAGCCATTCAGAGGGAACACTGACAAAGAGGAGCAGTGCAGAGTGCACACCGTCTTTTATGACATCAGCTGCCATTGTCAGGTAAGTTCTTAAAAGTCAGTGAGTGAGTGGGTAGTTGGGTGGGGAGTGGTCAAGTTGGCTCAAGTGGTACTGGTTGGGTTGGGGGGGGTTTTGTTGCGTCAGGAGAGGGAGTCAGGTTGATGATGGGGTCGGATTGAGTGTTATTCAGGTCAGGGAAATGGGTCAGGGATACATTGGGTCATGTGGAGGATGTTGTGTTGAAGAGGAGTCTGCTTGGGGGAGCGTGTTGTGTCCGGGGGGCAAGTCAGGTCAAGGGTGTTGAGTGGGGTCAAAGGGATAGGTCGAATCGGGAGGGTAGTTGGGGGGCGGTTGTGTCGGATGGAGGTGGGAGGGTCAGGGGCTAGTCAGGTTGTGTGAACCCCTTACCAATCAAGAACCTATCTATCTCGGTCTTAAATGCACTCGATGACCTGGCCTCCACAGCCTTCTGTGGCAATGAATTCCATGGATTCACCACTCTCTGGCTAAAGAAGTTTCTCATTTCTTTTCTAAAAAGGTCTTCCCTTTACTCTGAGGCTGTGCCCTCAGATCCTAGTCTCTTCTACTAATTGAAACATCTTCCCCACGTCCACTCTGTCCAGGCCTTTCAGTATTCTGTAAGTTTCAATCAGATCCCCCCTCATCGTCATGGAGGAGTCTTGAAGGATCTGGGGATTAGTCGGGTTGGTAGTCAAGTTAAGGGATGGGTATTCAGGTGGGGGTTGGGTTAGAAGGAGCACAAGTTACAGGCTTAATCACCGAGTTACCCCAGAGACTAAACAGTGTAACAATTCGAGGGTAAATAAACAGGTAAGTATCGCATATCTAGCCCAGATCATAAGACCATAAGACATAGGAACAGAAATTAGGCCATTCGGCCCATCGAATCTGCACCGCCATTCAATCATGGCTGATAAGTTTCTCAACCCCATTCTCCCACCTTCTCCCCGTAACCTTTGATCCCCTTAACAATCAAGAAGCTATCCATCTCGGTCTTAAATACACTCAATAACCTGGCCTCCACAGCCTTCTGTAGCAATGAATTCCATTGATTCACCACTCTCTGGCTAAAGAAGTTTCTCCTCATCTCTGTTCTAAAAGGTCTTCCCTTTACTCTGAGGCTGTGCCCTCAGGTCCTAGTCTCTCCTACTAATGGAAACATCTTCCCCACGTCCACTATATCCAGGCTTTTCAGCATTCTGTAAGTTTCAGTCAGATCCCCCTCATCCTACTAAACTCCATCGAGTATAAACCCAAAGTGCTCAAATATTCCTCATATGTTAAGCCTTTCATTCCTGGGATCATTCTCGTGAACCTCCTCTGGACCCTCTCCAGGGCCAGCACTTCCTTCCTGAGATACGGGGCCCAAAATTGCTCACAATAGGTCAGTGTAACAGACATTCACAGAGGGTTCCAGGAAATGCAAAACGCCCATCAGAAGTTTAAACTTCCCTGGCAATTACAGTGCCTGTTCATACATCAGGACTTCTGATTAGTCACTTAAGTTCAGTGCATTAGTGAAATGAGACAAAAGTTTGTTTTTTATATTATTGGTGACCCTTGCAGAACGCCCCTACTCTTAATAATAGAATCTTATATTTCCACCTGAAAGTGAAGACAGGACTTTGGTTTAATGTATCATCTGAAAGACAAATATTCCAAAGTGCTTTACCCCCTCAATATTGTATTGAAGTGTCAGTTTAGATTTTGTGTTTAAATTTCTAGCATGGGACTTGATCCCACAACTTTCAGAATCTGAGGCAAAAGAGCTACTAACTGAGTCACAGCTGACACAAAAGAAGGACTTTTTGTCAAGGAACAGTCATTTAGTAACCAGTGACAGGTAAGTGGTAATGAGAAGAGGCTGAAATGGAACTCACATCAGTTATTACCTCAGACAGTGCAACTACCAAAATAAGTCAATGATTTGGCAATGATAGAGGAACAGTACATCACCTGCTTTAACTGCAGGAACAGTTGATCATCCTCAATGCACTCCCATTGGGGATGAAGATTTTCACTGCCCTCAATTTTAATCAGTAAACCAAACAAACCAATTTTACCAAACAATATGAAGTTACCGAACAAGATTTCACTTCTTATGACTTTTATTTTAACACTAATTAGAGTAAATTAAACAAAAGTTAACAGGCAAATCACAGTATGAACCATAACTTACACACAGAACAGCAGATGCAACAAAGATAGATCTCACTAATCTTATAGGCTGTTCACTCTGCCTATATGACATCAATTTCAACAACACAGGTCTTCTAAGCTCAGGTCTTCCTTGGACAGAATTCCTGTCCCTTTCCTTCAACAACTTAGCCAATTCTACACAGGTGTAAACAGGATTTCACCATGCAGTCCTCTACACAATAGAACCTTCTTAACTCTCATCTCCCATCAGTCATGGTAGTGTCACTCTACTAGAACTATTCTTTCCTTTCCACTTTCTGTCTGCTATGTAGGCCACATTATTTTAAATTCTTTCTGATGGTACTGCTTCCAGGTCAAGGATTGCCAGGTCACATGGACCAGTATTTCTTATTATTCAAACTTATAATTGATCACTTTGGAAGTGATACAAACTCTTATAAGTCTTTCTCAAACATTTTAAAAAACAATCACAGATTCTCTAAATATTTAAAAATAAATACAAATTTTCCTTACTTCTTACTGCTTCTGGGTCAAAGGTGGTCACACTATCATAAGCTCTTTTGGACTGATTATGTATGGGATGAATCAAGAAGTGTTTCCCTAATTGAAAGATTAGTACTGATGGATTGTTCCACTCAAATTGTAGGGAATACAATGTTATGTGTAAGAAGGTAAGTGACTCCTTAATGTAGGCCTAAAGTTGCAACTGCCTCCTTTAGAAAGCAGGTCTGTGTCCCTTTGTAACCCATGACAGCAGAGCATTAGCTGAGTTCCGATGTTTCAGCAAATCCTTTCTGATAAATGTTCAGTGATTCATTCTGCTTTTGTTTTTCAGCATCACTTGCTGCTTTTTCTAGGACAGATTTGTACTTTCACTGAAGCCTACCTCAGATGAGGGTGGTGATGTTTCATAATCTCCAGGTTCCATTGGACAGTGGCTTATTCTTGTTCTGTGAGAAGAACAGTTGGAATGTTCCAAGTTCATAAATTATTTTAGGTAATGTGACCAATTAATGCTGTAAGCTTATGCCCAGCTGTCTTGAACATGTTGATATATCACTGCAAAGCACACCTTCAGTCACCAGCATAACATTCTGATACTTTAATAAAGTTTCCTGGCCAAGATTTTGAGTGTGCAGCTATATACAGCATTTCAATTCCCTTCAGCATTACAGTTTCTGAAAACACTTGTAAGTAGAAATTGAGTATTGCTGAAAAAAGAGACATGTCAAAGCGTTTCATCTTGCGCTCATCAGGACTTTTGCAAGAATACCAATATAAGGGAAAAACAACAATTGATACTGTATGAGAACTGTATGATCAGTTGGGAAGTGGACCCCAACTGGTAGAGACATTTCCATGAAGAATGCACCAGTTGATGGCAACTGACAGTTAATTGCTGAGTATTGTTTGAAATTTAAATTAGCAACTTGACCCTGATTGGTCAAGGCATTGCCCTGAGGGACAAGTCAGAAAATGGCTGTTACCTATTTTGTTTAGCTGAAACAGGTGTAATGTGTGTGGATGTTCTTTCTGTCCGCAGACAACAGGGCCCTATGTATTAATACATGTAGCTTCCAGTACACACAACTGCACCATACCGCAAGCCATCCTGACAAACATAAATTGGTTGTCAGTGTAATTCTTAGCACACTGAGGATTATTTAGCAAATATTGTCCAATTACAGAATCACATGTAATATTGAGTACTGTGTTTTGAGTTTTGCAAGCATGGGCTGGCTGGGTACGGTCTGTACCTTGCCCATTGCAAACAGTGGCTGGGACATGCTGTTTGATACGATCCGGCAGTCTTTGGGATGTACAGCCTACATACCTAGCATCACACTGGCACTGAAATTCATATATCATATTACTCATTTGTGTGAAAGGCAAAACATCTGTTTGGTTTGACGGCAGCATCCTGTTAGTGGCAAATACTACATGTGTTGCTTGGCAGTTAACTGTCAGTCACCACCAACTGGTGCATTCTCCATGTAAATGCCTCAACCAATCAGCACTCTCTCCTCATACAGTATAAATTGTTGTTTTCCCCTTATATTGGTACTCCTGCAAAGTGTCAAAAGGAGTTAAAGACAAAATGCCTTGACATGTCTCCTTATTCAGCAAAACACAATTGTAAGTGTTGATTACTTAGACCATTTTATTTATTCCAAAATAATTTTGCTCATTAAATCCAGTTTTCTGACTATTACAAGGTCACAGATAAATACAGATTAAAAAGTTCATTCAGCCCATTTTAGTACAATATTCCATTGAAAAATAGAGTATTCCTGTCATGTTTTTTGCATGACCTTAAATAATCTAAGATTTACTGCCACTATCCAGGAGATTGCTCCATGTGCTGACCGTTCTTTGTATGACATTTTCCTGACATCTGCCTTAAATTAACTTTTCATCAGCTTTTGTCTAATGCTTACTTTAAAATAAGACTTTGAATTTGCTGCACCTATACCATTTAATATTTGCTATGCTTATGTAAGATCCTCTGACAATTCCCTCCTTTCAAGGTTAAAAGGCCTAAACTGGTCATTTTAACCCCTAAACAGTGGCTTGATGTTAAAATTTTAAAAAATCTCAAACCTGAGCCCAACTTGACAAGGGAGTCAAAGGTATTTGGGGCAGAAAGGAATGTGGAGATGAGGCCACAATCAGATCAGTCATGATCTTATTGAATGGTGAAGCAGGTTCAAGGCGCTAAATGGCCTACTCCTGTTCCTAATTCGTACATTCGTATGTTTGTTCGCTTCAAGTTTAACAGAGGTGGGATAAAGGCCAGGCAACCAATCCTCTTCCAGGAGGAGGGTAGGCAATTTAAATATTTTAACAAATTTGGCAGCCTCTGATTTACACTGCTTTGCAGATTTAAACCTGGCTGACCTATTTTCCCAAATCTCAGGAAATCTGCAAAATGAGTGGAGATGAGAACACTTTGGGGGGGAAAGGGCAAATGCCTTTATCCCACCTCTGTTAAACTTGAAGTGAACAAACATATGGATGCACAAATTAGGAGCAGGAGTAGGCCATTTGGCCCCTCAAGCCTGCTTCACCTTTCAATAAGATCATGGCTAATCTGATTGTGGCCTCAACTCAACATTCCTGTCTTTAAAGTACTGCTTGTGGTCCAAGAGAAGCAAGATTGCTTAATTCTGGGCCCCAAACGCCAAACACCACAACATGTGACAATAACCTTGGCTTTCCTTCCAAGACTTAAGCAACCCTGCCTAAGCAACTGGGCCCAATCAATTTTGGGGTCTTAGTTTCTCCAGCTGTTCCTCATTATTCAGTCCTCTGACACTAGAAATAAGGCTCACAGCTCTTTCAGCATCTCCTTCAAGACCTTTTGCCTTTGTATCTTCCAGATAAGGACCTTAATATGCTGTACGCTCAGCCTACCATACAACTTAAGCACGATACCTTCTAGATTATGCAGCATTAATTTAATGAACTTGTTCAGCATTCTATTAATTGGTGCTCCACAGTGGTTAATCATGTTAAATACCAATTGTACTAACATCACATATTTTTTAACTTTATAATAAACCTGAAGACAAATAGGAATGAATATACTCTCTATGCTGTAACTTAAAGGACTCTTCTTGACTCGGCTTTTATGCTGTTAAATTTTGAAACTTCTTATCAACTGTCATTGAAGCACAATTAAACCATCATAGTCCATGGGGTGAATATGCTAGTTGGGAGGAAGTGCCAGGATTTTGACCCAGTGACAATGAAGGAATGATGATATATGTCCAATCAGGATGGTGTGATTTGGTGGGGAAATTGGAGGTGATGGCATTGCCCTGCACCTGCTGACCTTGTCCTTTTCAATAGCAAAGGTCACAGGGTTGGATACTGTTTCATTTGTTGATTCCTATGCATTTGGAGACCATCCTCCCTTACTAAAATATGCCTGCATTTCTCCATTTTCGCTGTTACCAGTTAGCCTGGAGCCAAATGTGAAATCCAGCATTTTTCACCTTTCACGGTCTCATTCTCAACAAATATTGCATTCTAATGCTGTATCAACAATTTTCGACATTTAATTTGGTTAATAATTCATTGGCTGAGAAGCGCTGAAGGATCATTGTTGCAGATGTGTCAGGATATGCTATTTTTTTAATTCTGCTAACAAAATTGAATTGTCAGGAACTGCACATTTCAAAACAGCATTCCATGATCCTGTGAATAGATTGTCAACACACTTTTCTTTGGTTTTTCAACACAGAAAGAAATAAACCTCCAATATGAGTTCTGGTCACACAGAACCCTTGCTCAACCCTCTAATTTCAGGGTTGATGTAATGCATGCCATTAATGTGTGGGAAATGCAGAGGGTCCATGTGCGGTTGTCAGTCACAGCACCATAGTAATTTTCAACGGGTTGGCTCATAATGACTGAGTTTTTCGGTGAAGTATTTCTGCTTGTTCAAGGAACTGAGAACTGCTATAAACTCCCCATTATCATGCTCTTTCAGGTAAAGTTTGGCTGAACTGGCACAGTTAAGAGGGATGCCTTGTGCAACTGTCTAGAAGGAAATAAAGAGGTGACAGACATATTAATTGTCTTTGACAGCACAGAATCATTGCAATGTATGACAAATGTACTGGTATTCATGATAACTCTTTTGAGCAATTAATTATCTTTGAAATATTGGATTTAGGGAAAGAATGTTAAAAATGGAGATGGGTGCCCAAACACTGAAATGAAGATGATTTCAACAGCCACAGATTGACAAGGTAAGTGTTGGCAAACTGCTCCTCAATAGCTTGGTCGATCAATTCTCAAAAGCTATTACTCCCAATACGAAAAAAAAAACAGTTCAAAATGACAACCTCAGAAACATGCTATCAAGACATTTGGAAAATCTAGCAATAATGTGAAGTGTAATTTTTAATTTTCCAATTTCCATTTTAAATAAAATGACAATTTTCACTCTTACTTTACCAAACTAAAAGCAGTCAAAACAATGCCAAAAAGCAAAGCTTGTTAGAGATTAGAACAAAATATATAATATTTGCCCACCACTAAAAGTATTTTAATTTTAGATTCTGTGTACCTCACACTTTTAATGCTAAATGAGAAATGAACAACTCTATCACATAATAAATATGACACTTTTAATGATTTTTTACTATGACTATCTCTGTTGGGCATGAAAAGCGAGTTTGAGCTATAAAATAACAGGCACTGAATTATTCAAGATTGGAACTAGAACTAAGCTTTCATTTAAAAGTTTTGATGAATAGATTTGGTTTTGTAAAAGAAATGTCAACAACCTCATTATGTAAGTATTTATATTTCATTGCATGTTCTAAGAGTTGAACGTATTTGAAACACTCACTACCATCAGACGCAGTGTTGCCGGGCAGGTAGTGTGTAATTATCCCATTAGGGAGATTTAAAGCATTTTGAAGAGAAAAGAACACAGTCGAGTAATTTCTGCCTGTGGGTATTTCATCCAGGATTTTGTTTCTGAAAATAAGCAGCAGGTACAGCTGCTTCTCTGGGTTATAGGATAGCTATTTTGATCCATTTGACCTTGGTGGGGCCTCCCTTAGGTATATGGGGGAAGGAAGGGAGGGCGGGGAAGGTGTCATGTAGAAAGCAAAATAATGCCAAAGACCCTCAAGACCTGTTGTCAAGGACACGTGTGGGAATTAAGCAGGAGGTATTTGTTTCAAATAATTAAAGCAATTACTGGGAACATTTAAGAAAAGGAAAATAGCTTATTATTTTGACATGTCAGTCCTGATTTCCCCTTGCAAGACTGATATTTGTGTATTTTTCAAATCTCAGTTTCTTGCAAAGGAATCCAAAGAGCAAGGGTCATTGTTTTGCTGCTGCAGTGTGCCAGATGGTGGCACTGTGACAGGTGAAGAGCTTTGCTTCACGCAGTCATTTGCAATTGTGTCCAATACATAGACACCTGTCTAAAACTATTGACTTTTGGCCTAGGAACCAGGAGAAACAGCTTTGATACTTGACCACAATGTAGGATTTGTTCATTTTGTATTGAAAGCTCGAGGCAGTATTTTGAGAGGAAGTTCACTTTCCTGAATTCAGCAATCTGGAATACACCACAAATTAAAAAAGAAAATTTTGTCATCAATAAAAACCCAATACTTTGTACAAATGAATTGCTCCAGAGGTTTATTGCACACTGTTAAATTTGTCTAACTGTTCAGTTTCAATAAAGCATCCTAATATGGAAGCAAAATGGGGTGTAAATTGAAAATCACTATGCCTGATGGTGAATCTACCAGAAAGATGATCCACACAAGCTGCTAAAATTCTAAGGTCTTTTTATCTTGGGACCCAGGCAGAGCTCTTGAAAGAAACCACTGGAGGCTGCAGGTACTATTTTTTTACTTTAATATGGAGAGCTCTTCCTGCCTCCACATTTAATACAGTGGGCCATGCTGTAACTGGACACAGTCAGATTTAGTCTACTGCATTCACTGCTCCCAGTGCGGTCTCCTCTACATTGGAGAGACCAAACGCAGACTGGGTGACCACTTTGCGGAACACTTTCACTCTGTCCGCAAGCATGACCCAGACCTCCCTGTCGCTTGCCATTTCAACACACCACCCTGTTCTCATGCCCACATGTCCATCCTTGGCCTGCTGTAATGTTCCAGTGAAGCTCAACGCAAACTGGAAGAACAGCACCTCATCTTCCGACTAGGCATTTTACAGTCTTCTGGACTTAACATGAAGTTCAACAATTTCAGATCATGAACTCTCTCCTCCATCCCCACCCCCTTTCCAATTCCCCTTTTTCCAATAATTTATAATTTTTTAACAAAAATGTTTTTCTTTTCCCACCTATTTTTAAATTTATTTTGATCTATTGTTTCATCTCTACTTTTTAGACCATTTCAATCGCTTCCCCCCCGCCCCACCCCCACTAGGGCCATCTGCCACTAGCTTGTCCTGCTTGTTACCCTTAATGTCCCCATTAGCACATCCTTTAGATAATATCACCACCGTCAACATCCTTTTGTCCTTTTGTCTATGACATCTTTGGCAGTCTCTTCTTGGCCTCCACCTATCACCGGCCCCCTATCGAGCTTCCCCCAGTCCCACCCCCCTCTACCAGCTTATATTTCATCTCATTTCTATATTTTTTAGTTCTGATGAAGGGTCATATGGACTCGAAACATCAACTGTATACCTCTCCACAGATGCTGTCAGACCTGATGAGTTTTTCCAGGTATTTTTGTTTTTGTTCTAGATTTCCAGCATCTGCAGTATTTTGCTTTTATCTTAGTCTCCTGCATCTTTAAGCAAAAAATGTGTTTTATTTTAAAGTGGTTGATGATAAACCATCACATTTTTTAAACATTCACACATTATACTATACATATGTATTTGGTGAAAATCATTAAAATTGGTACATCACTCACTGCAGTCCCTGATGTAAGACCGAATTCTTCTTGATGCTTGCCCAAATGGAACAGCAGAGGGAGCCATTTTAACCTGCCTGTTTGCTGAGTGGCCCACTGTCACAAGGTCAAGGGTAGGGATAAGTCTGCGGCTAATGAGAGAGAACAAGCAAGAGAAAATTCAGGGAAGAAAAACAGTGTGCATAATCTCATGCCTCCTTCCTTTGTCCACTCTTCATTAAACAGAAGTTGTTTTATTAAGCCAGTGATGAAGATGCTGTTGCTTCTCCTGTGGGAGAATGTAATTGATCTTGGAAACCTTCAGGCTGAAAGCTTCATTCATGAGTTCTATTAATTATAAACCCTTCAACTACTGAAGGAATTTAGCACTTTTGAATCGTGCAAGAATGGAATAGAGTAATAACAGTGAATCCCATGCACTATGTGGTTATTAATTATGGTAAACGTGGTAATTTCAAAAAAGGTCAATAATGATACATAGCATGATAACTTTAGAAATTCTTTAAGGGCAGGTTTTATTCCAGGTACTGCAAATTATTTTTTATAATTCACACAGATAACTAAATCACACCCAATGTAAGTGACTTAAATCTGAAAAAACACATGAGTATATGCTATGTTTATAATAAGCCTTTATTCCTTGAAAGCCTAGTAATTTCTAACTGGCCTCACTTAATACAACTACTAAAGTTGTATTTTCAGTTGCAATACTTCGAACCAAAGTTCTAGGGTGAAATTAGTGAGTTAGTTAAGAATGTAAATATAATCCCTGTTTGTTTGACTTTAGTAAATCTACCACATTATCACAAATCCAGCTCTGCCCTGATACCTTCTTGAATCAGACGGTGTTGATCATTCCCATAAGTAGATTTATTGCCCTATGCTGGAATAGACTGACATCACCCAATATATACCTACATGAAAGTGTAACTGTGGGGGTTAACAATAACATACCCTTGTGATCTCAACCAGACATTTATACCTTTCGCACCCTGCTTCTCTGATGTTTTTGGAGATAACCGAGTGAGTCCCTGGGTTAAAAAAAAAGCCAGATAAAAAACATTGATCTGTTTTATTTTGCAGCAAGTGAATATACAGAACAACAATTCAATTAATACAACATGCAACAATTGAAGAGGGCATTCAGTAGGGCACATACCCCTGCCAAACTGTATTAACTCAACATTATTACAATGATGCAGTTCTTTCTTGAGGCTCTTCTCTGCCTGATGATGCTGTATAACTCCTCCTTCAGGTACCATATCCTAAGAGGGCATTGGTGACCACAGGCTTCCACTGGATAAGTCCATGATTATGCTTTGCAAAATATTGCAAAGTTTGCCATTGCCTTCTGCAGTATGGCTGACCAGGAAACTCACCTGCTCTTACCAGTTGCAATCAGACATATTGGAAGTATTTACAGGCTGATAATCCACCTGTTTGGCCATGTTATGAATGCACCTTCCATAGCCAACAAGCTCTGAAGTAGGGATGCTACCACTGAGCCACAAGAAAGAAACTATTGACATAAATAAAAACACAATACTTTGTACACATGAATTGATCCAGAGGTTTATTGCATACTGTTAACTTGTCTATCCGCTCAGCTTCAATAAAGCATCCTACTATGGAGGCAATATTGGGTGTAAATTAAAAATCACTATGCCTGATGGTGAATCTACCAGAAAGCTGATCCACACCAGGCTGCTAAAATTGTAAGGGCTTTTTATCTTGCAACCCAGGCACTAGCCTGAAATGAACACAGGAAATTTACCACTAGTCTTTGAGTGGCCCAACCACGAGCGGGATGAGGCTTCCTAAAGCTAAAAAAAATTAAATAAAAACTTTATTTTGAATTTAAAAACATGTCCCATTTCATGTGACACAGTCACAAGAGGGGACATGTTTCATTAAATTTTTATTGTCTTCATTAATTTTTTTAAAAAGCACTTCAACCTCCCTGAGGCTGCTCCAGTTTAAAAATAAAGGGTTCATTTAAGACAGAGATTAGAAGAATTTTTTTCTCTCAGAAGGTCATGAGTCTTTGGAACTCTAGCCATATGTGTGAACTGTGTGCCGGGCCCAGTCTCCCTCCTCCCCCTACCCGCACAGGTAGCGCTCAGCGCTGCCACTTGCGATCCATGCAGGGCAAGCCATAATTGGCCCGCAGACGTGAAATCGCGCTGCAGAGCTGATCATGGGCGGCGGTCGGCTTCCCCGCTGCTCCCGCCGAGCCTGCCTGGCCTTTGAATATTTTTAAGGCAGAGGTAGAGAGATTCTTGATAAACAAGGCGGTGAAAGGTTATCGGGGATAGATGGGAATGTGGAGTTGAGATGACAATCAGATCAGCCATGATCGAATTGAATGGTGGAGCAGGCTCAAGGGGCCTACTCCTGCTCCTAATTTGTATGAAGCAAACCACTTACCATGCACCTGCATCCACCTATGAGATTATCCAAAGTTTGCCTCACAGCCTGAGTGCCTGCATGTGTCTTTATCTGTTTTTAATCACTCTATATTTTCACATAGTAGGAAGGCTTAAAAGACCACCTCTGAGGAAAGCCCACACCCTGGGACCTCCCAACACAGGCACAGATGGACAAATTATTGTGATTAATTTCACACCATCATGCTGAGTATTGTTTCAGCAACTATTACTTGTAGTTGAGAAATTATATTAAAAAAAGTACATGCTAGTGTTTAAAAAAACATTTTTTTCATCTGTGATCGTCCCTTAGGCCCATTTTATTTGGATCCTTTCGACCATTAGCCTGATCATTCTTTCATATTCTCTCACACTGCAAGTTGAGTGGATGGATCTGTGTTTGATCTGCTGCAATGTGAAGGTGATTAGGGAATTTTTTTTTTCTTTATGGAGACTATTTAAGTGGAAGCAGAGGCTGCAATTTTGTAATCTAGCAATCAGGAAATTTGAGGGGCAAAATTTTATGGCTGATGTGCGGGTAGCGGAGTCCGCACACCAGCGCTTAAGGTGACGTGTGAGCGTCCCGATGTCAGCATGTAGCATCGCAATATTTAGCTAGGCAGACGCCATAAAGCGCAACGCACGCCCGCCATTAATTAAAGGCCTTGTTAAGGCCCTTAACCCGGCAATTGATGCCAATTTTGAGGAGCCCGTGTGATCTTCGCCTCGGAGCAAGGGCCCAACAGGCAGACGGGTAACTGAATTTTTAATAAACCTCATCCACGAGCAGGATATGTGGTCTCAGAGGGGTTGTTCATGTTTTTCTGAAGTACTTAATGCAGAAGGTGTTTTAAACTTGCCTATGTGATTTTTAACAGTTCAGATTGATTTCCAATAGCTTTTTCTGTATTTTAAAGCTTCAGTTCAGCAATCTACAGACAGTAATCTTTATGGGGCCTGCAGCTTTCAGGAGGCCTCCATTTAGCCTGGGTATGGGTTCTGACATCTCCACTGGAGGCAGCTCCTCTGAGGAGGAAGAGAGGGAAAGAATAAGGAGGAAGCCAGGAGTGGACAATCAGCCTCCAGGGGAGCCACCAAGAGGTGCAGGGCCAAGAGGTTGTCCAAGGTGAAAGGGGCCGCAGAAGCTGCCACTATCCAGCTGCCAGGGTATACAGGCGGCGAAGCAGCTACCTCAATATGACTGAGGTGCAGTGCCGAAGGAGGCTTCATCTGTCAAGGGGAACAGTGAACTGTATCTGTCAGATGATTGGCCCTGAGATATTTCCTAACTGTGTGGGTGGACACCCCATGCCAGCAGCTCTGAAGGTCACAGTTGCCCTCCACTTCTATGCAGTTGGCTCCTTCCAGGGCACAGTGGGTGATCTTTGCAGTGTCTCCCAATCAACTGTCCACACTTGTGTCAAGCAGGTTACAGATGCTCTGTTCAGATGGGCATTGTCCCTCATCCACTTTCACTGCAACCAGGCAAGTCAGATACATCAAGCCAGAGGCTTCGCGGCCATCGCTGGCTTCCCCCGCGTCCAGGGTGCTATAGACTGTACACATGTGGCCATCAAGTTGCCAGCAGGTGAGCCCGATGCCTTCATCAACAGGAAGGGCTTCCACTCCATGAACGTGCAGATAGTGTGTGACCACAGGATGCTGATTCTGCAAGTCTGTGCAAGGTACCCAGGCAGCTCCCACGACGCCTACATCCTGAGACACTCCCAGGTGCCGGGGCTCTTCAGTGCTCTGGCTCGGCTGGATGGTTGGCTGGTGGGTGACAAGGTCTATCCCCTCAGAAGGTGACTCACACTGCCTCTCCACCTGAGCAGTGGTACAACAGGAGCCACGGCACCACAAGGGCTGTGGTGGAGAGAGCCATCGGTCTTCTCAAGATGTGCTTCTGTTGCCTGGACCGCTCAAAGGGCGCACTCCAGTACCCCCCAGATCGCGTCTCTGTGATAGTGGTAGCATGCTGCACTCTGCACAATCTTGTGCTGGAAAGGGAGGATGCAGTTGATGATGAAGACCTTGTTGCAGTAGGTGAGCCTGCACATGATGAATCCAGCAATGGCTCAGAGGATGAGGAAGGACAGGGCAATGATTAGGGGCAGCAAGCCGACCCGCTACTACACCAAGGAGGCAGGGACACCCAGGACACTTTAATCCAGTGCACATTCAGCTAGCTCCACACACATGGATCAGCAGAAGCAGCATTGCCTGGCACTTCCACACGTGGTTTTTGGCCATGACACCTTGAGGCTCCCCTTCCACCATCACATCACCATCAATAAGATATGTTTTGGAGTTCTGACTCTGTGTCTAGCTGCCTCCCCTGGCAGGTTGCCCCCAAACTACTCAAATGCGACAAACACCAACGTATGCTGCAGGGAGATCCCATCTTCTCTTCAACCACTAAGGCTGATGTAAGCATGGTCACTATCTGTTTGCCCACCCAGCGTGCGCCAAATGCCCAATCTAGTGATGACACTAAGATGTGGGCGGGGGGTGGGGGGATGGCTCAAAGGTCAAAGGCTAAGGCTACCTGCTGGATCAAATAGCCAAGGCTGACATGATACTCACCCTTCCAGACCGCAGCAAATCATTGAAGCACTTGCGGCTAGGATTTTCCAGTCAGCGAGCAGGGGGCGGGGCCCACTCACTGACGTGTAAAATGACGCGCAGTGACATCGGGTGGAGCTCCCAATGTCACCGCGCCCCATTTAAATTTTCAGGTAGGCGGGGGCACAGTAAAATCAGCTGTGTGCCCGCCAACCTGTCAATGGCCAACTGAGAACTAATTAATGGAGCTGCCCGTCCAACCTTAAGGCGGGCAGGCCAGGAGCCCAGGCGGGAATTAGAAAAGGCATAAAACCTCATCCACGGGCGGGATGGGGTTTCATGCAGGTTTTGAAAAATTTAATTAAAGTTTTTTAAGAAGTTATGGACATGTCCCAACTCATGTGACAGTGTCACATGAGGGGACATGTGAGGGAATTTCTTTTGCTATTTTTAACATTTTTTATTGTAGAGACGATCTCCCTGAGGCTGCACTTAGCCTCAGGAAGATGAGTGCACTCTTTCGTGCACATGCGTGAAAGAGCGCTCTCTCAGGTTTAGGGATTCCCCCCCCCCCCCCCCCCCCACCACCACCCCCACCCCCCCCCCGCCCGCATAGGGAACGCATGGCGCTTCCATGCGGATGTCACACTGGGTGGGCCTTAATTGGCCCACCCATGTAAAATGGCGGCGCGCCCCCAATTGGGGGCGCTGATTAGAGGTGAGTCCGCCTGCGCCCACAGTTCAACTTCATCCCCAACTGGGGGAAAATCCTGCCCTAAGAATCTCATTCAGTTCCGAGAAAATTCCTGGCAAATATTTCAAGTTTCATCAGTTACAGATTGGTGAGAATAATATCTTGAATTTAACAATCCAAATAGATGCTTCTTAACTTTGTGTTCTAGGATATTCAAATCAAGAAAGCCCAGTAACTTTTCCATGGGCTAGAAAGGAGTGATTCTGTCTGAATTGTGGCTGGAGAGAGGGTTAGTGCAAGTTTAAAATTGCTGAAAGACAGTATAAAAAAAATCTGTCTGACTATCTGAAAAACAGTTGAGATTAAATACAAGGCCAATTTTCACAGCTTCCACTAGGTGGGAACCAGATGGGGATACTTCAAAATTTTCAGGACTGAACATGATGCAGTGATTCTGCTGCCAATCCACCATTGGCAATACCATTAAGGCCTTCACATAGACAGCCTGTGTGTTTGAACTAGTCTATATAACACATACATAGGGCTCTGATATTATTTTGGGGTATCAGTGGGTGGAGTGTGCAGGCCACTCTCAAACTAGGTAAGTTTCTGATTTTTTTTTGTGAGGCTAGAAGGAGCAGATGTTTCAATGGAATAAAAACTAATTGTGTCCTACAATGGACTGGCGACCCGCTCTGACAAAATAACACCCAGGCGATGAAATTAAAAATTATTATTGTTTGCATTTGGTACTTAGGCCAAGAAAAGAAATGCGGTAGAGCTTTTGTTGGAGGGGTAAATTAGAGAGGTACATAAAGGGATAATGATTAGGGAAAACAACTGAGTTGGGGAGAAAAAGTTGGTTTACAGGAAGAGAAGCAACAGAAAAGAATACTGACACCTTGAAAGTTGCTGTTCCCATAATGTTTAACACTGTTTATAAATCAAAGTTGGTTGGGCTGGGGAATTCAATTTCCAGAATTCTAAGTTTAGTTAAAAAAATGAAAAGCTTGCATTTATATAGCACTTTTCATAACCTCCCGACATCTCAAAGTGCTTCACAGCCAATGAAATAGTTTTGAAGTGTAGACTAGTGCTGTAATATAGGAAACATGACAGCTAATTTGCGCTCAGCAAACTCCTACAAACTGTAATGTGATAACGACTTGATAATCTGTACTTTTGTGTGTAATGTTGATTGAAGAATAAATAATGGCCTGGACAACAGGGATAATTCCCATGTTCTTCATCAAAATGGTACCATGAGATATTTTACATCAACCCAAGCAAGCAGATAGGACCTTGGTTTAACATCTCATGTCATACAAACATTTCATTTCTCACAGCACATTTGCTTCTTTTGCAAATCGCTTTCAATCTGTGCCCTCTCATTCTTGATCCTTTCATGAGCGGGAACAGCTTCTTCCTACCTACTCTGTCCAGCCTGTTCATGATTTTGAATGTCTCTATCAAATTTCCTTTTAGCCTTCTTCTCTCCAAGGATAACTATCTATCCAATCTATCTTTGTAACTGAAATTTTTCATCCCTGGAACCATTCTTGTAAACCTCTTCTGCACTGTCTCCAATTTGTTCACATCCTTCCTATAATGTGCCGCCCAGAACTGTACACAATACTCCAGCTGAGGTCTAACTGAATTATATAAATTCAGCACAACTTCCTTGCTCTTGTACTCTATACCCCTATTAATAAAGCTCAGGGCATGCTTTAATAACTGCTCTCTCAACCTGTCCTGCCACTTTCAATGATCTATGCACAATTACACCTAGGCCTTTCTGCTCCTGCACCCCCTTCAAAATTTCACCTGTTGTTTTATATTGTCTCTCCATGTTCTTCCAACCAAAATGTATCACCTCACACTTCTCTGCATTGAACTTCATCTGCCACCCATCTGCCCACTTCACCAACTTGTCTATGTCCTTTTGAAGTTCTACACTGCCCTCCTTACAGTTTACAACAATCCCAAGCTTTGTATCATCCGCAAACTTTGAAATTGTCCCCTGCACACTAAGACCTAGATCATTAACATATATGAGAAAAAGCAAGGATCCCAATACCAACCCCTGGGGAACTCCACTACAAACCTTCCTCCAGTCTGAAAAATATCCATTGACCATTACTCTGTCTCCTATTTTTCAGCCAATGTTGTATCCATGTCCTTTTTATTCCATGAGCAATAACTTTTCTCACAAGTCTGTTGTGTGGCATTGTATCAATTGCCTTTTGAAAGTCCATGTACACCATATCAACAGCATTACTCTCATCAACATTTCCTGTTACCTCTTCAAAAAACTCCAGTAAGGTAGTTAATGACAATTTCCCCTTTAGAAATCCATGCTGGCTCTTCCTATCAACCCATATTTTTCCATGGCCAGAATCCTCGGGTCAGCGAGTGGGAGCGGGCCCTGCTCGCTGACACGTAAAATGATGCACAGTGACATTGGGCGTGCATCCCGACATCACCGTGCGTCATTCCGATCTTCAGTTTGGCGGGCACGCATCGGAGTCTGCTGGCCTTTTAAGGCCATTTAAATATCAATTAAAATACTTAACTGAGCTGCCCGTCCAACCTTAAGGTTGGCGGGCAGGTGAAGAGCCCAGGCAGCCTTCGCATTTATCATGAAACTCATCCATGGGCGGGATGAGGTTTTATGAAAGTTTTTTAAGTTTAATAAAATTTTTAAATAAAGTTTATTGACATGTCTCAGCTCATGTGACACTGTTGCATGAGGGGCGATGTCTTAATTTTTTTTTTCTTTCTTAAAATTTTTAGAAATCATACTAATCTCCCTGAGGCAGCTCTGTGCCTCAGGGAGATTTCTGTGCTCTTTTGCGCACATGCACGAAAGAGCGCAGGCCCTGACTCAGCCTCCTCCCCCCATCCGCACAGGGAGTAACTCAGCAGGCCTTAATTGGCCCACCCATGTAAAATGGCAGGGTGCAGCCAATGGCGGGCAGCGATCGGCTGTGTGCCCGCCTGCGCCCGCTCCCGTCCAAATTTTCCCCCATGTGACTACTAATTCTATCCCGAAAATTTGTTCTTAGAATCCTGCCCACCACTGAAGTTAAACTGACTGGTCCATAATTGCTGGGCTTAACCTTACAATCTTTTTTGGACAAGGGTGTAATGTTTGCAATTCTCCAGTCCTCTGGCACCTCCCCTAAATCTAGGGAAGACTGAAAAATTATGGCCAGTGCCCCTGCAATTTCTACTTTCACTTCCTTCAATATCCTTGGATGCACCTCATCTGGTCCTGATGCCTTGTCAACTTAAAGTACCAACAGTCTGTTCAACACTTACTCTTTATCAATTTTGAACCCTTCTAGTGACAGAGTTTCCTTATCTGTCACCATGGCGTGGGTAATATCTACCTCCTTGGTAGAGACGGATGCAAAGTATTCATTTAATACCTCAGCCATGGCCCCTTCGTCCATGTGTAAACTTCTTTTTAGATCTCTAATCAGCCCTACTCCTCCTTTTACCACCCTTTTACTATTTATATGCCTATAGAAGACTTTGGGATTCTCCTCTATGTTGGCTGCCAGTATGTTCTCATAATCCCTCTTTGCTTCTCTAATATGCTTTTTCACTTCCCTTCTGAACCTTCTGTATTCCTCTTGGTTCTCAATTGTATTTTCGACCTGACACCTGTCATACGTGCACTTTTTCTTTTTTATCTTAATTTCTATCACCTTTTTCATCCAGGGAGCTCTGGATTTGTTTGCCCTACATTTCCCTTTCAATGAAATATACCTTAACTGTGCCTGAACCAGTTCTTTTTTGAAGGTAACCCATTATTCAGCTACAGTTTTTCCTGCCAATCTTTCGTTCCAGTCTATCTGGCCCAGCTCTGTTCTTGCCCCATTGAAGTCGGCTCTCGTCCAGTTAATGATTCTTACTCTGGATTGCCTATTGTTCTTTTCTATCATCATCCTAAAATGTACAATACAATGATCCCTGTCTCCTAAATGTTCCCCCACTGACACTTGATCTGCTTGGCCCACCTCATTTTCCAAGAACCAGGTCCAACGGTGCATCGTTTCTTGTTGGATTGGACACATACTGCTGTAAAAAAAATTCTCCTGAACACAATCTAGGAACCTTTGCCCCTCTCCACCCTTTACACTGTCACTCTCCCAGTCTACATTTGGGTAATTAAAGTCACCCACTATAACTACTCTAAAATGCTTGCATCTCCCTGTAATTTCCCTGCAGATTTGTTCTTCTACATTCTTCTCACTAGTTGGTGATCTATACACTACACTGAGCAATGTAATTGCACCCTTTTTGTTCCTTAGCTCAAGCCAAATTGATTCTTTCCTTGAACCCTCTGGGACATCCTCTTTCTCCAGCACTGCAATGCTCTCCTTAACCAATACTGCCACCTCCTCCTCCTCCTTTCCTTCCTTTTCTATCTCTTCTGAACACCTTGAGCCCAAGAATATTAAACCCCAGTTCTGCCCTTCCTTGAGCCAAGTCTCTGTTATCACTACAACATCATAATTCCACATGGCAATCTGTGCCTGTGACTGCCCAAACTTATTTACTATACTCCGTGCATTCACATACATGCACAGTAACTCTGATTTAGATTTTGTTACCTTCTCCCTCACACCAACTTCACTATTAACTTAATATTCTCTATACTAGTGCTATCTGTCCCTCCCAGTATTTTGTGTACCCTGATATTCCTCTCTAATATTTTCTCTTGGTTCCCACACCCCTGCTGAATTAGTTTAAAGCCCTCCCATCAGCACTAGCAAAACACTCTGCAAGGAACTCTCTCCCAGCTCTGTTCAGGTTCAACCCGTCTAGCTTGTACCGGTGCCACTTCCACCAGAGTCAGTCTCAGTATCCCAGAAATTGAAAGCCTTTCCTCCTGCACCATCTTTCCAGCCATGCATTCATATGCCTTCTCCTCTTATTTCTGGACTCAGTGGTATGTGGTACTGGGAGCAATCAGGAGATTACTACATTTGAGGTCCTGTTTGCTAATTTTCTACCGAAATTCTGATTACAGGATCAAATCCCCCTTCCTACCTAAGTCATTGGTACCAATGTGGACCACGACCTCTGGCTGTTCACCCTCCCCCAGAAGAATGTCCTGCAGCCACTCTGTGACATCCTTGACCCTGACACCAGGGAAGCAACATACCATCCTGGAGTGACATCTATGGCCACAGAAATGTCTGTCTGCTTCCCTAACCAATAAATTCCCTATCACTATTGCTCTTTCTTTCTTCTTCCTCCCAATGAGTACATCCAGCTCGGTCATGGTGCCACAAACTTGGATCTGACAGCACTCCTCTGAGGAACCAGCACCCTCACCAGCTTCCAAAACGGAAAACCAAGTTGTGAGCAGGAGCCCAGGGGACCCCTGCACTACCTGCCCACTTCTATTGGACTGCCTGGTGGTCACCCATTCACTTTCTGTCTCCAGGCCCTTAAGCTGCGGTGTGACCACCTCTCTGAATGTGCTATCCACGTAGCTCTCAGCCTCATGGATGCACCGCGGTGACTCCAGCCGCCGCTACTCGAGCTCTGAAACCCAGAGCTCAGGGTTATGCAGCTGGCAGCATTTCCCACACATATGGTCGTCTAGGACACCAGTGGCGTCTATGACTTCGCACATATTACAGGACACGCATTGCAATCGACTGAGCTGCCCTACCATGTCTTAACTCTACTTCTCTTAGGCTAACTTTATTCTACTTTGGATTATTTATACTACTTTCCTATATTGGCCCTAAGTTTCGCTTATTCCTGGAGCTTCTCAGTTAAATCCAAAATAGTATAGCAACTTATTTAAAAATATTATATTTTTCTAATTTACTCATCAGGTCCTACTTACCAAGGCCACCAGTCTTCTTTCATGAGGAAAGGTATAAAAGGAAAGGAGTACCTCATCCCTCCTCACCAAAACTCCCCACTCAACTCTGCTCTTGAACTCTCGCCACTTCTCACGCTGTTTTTATAGCTCTTCTGCTCTCCTCTAGGTGCTGCTGAATCCTGTCCCAGAGTCCTCCTCTCACACTCTCTTCTCAGTGCTGCTGACTGCCAGTCCCAGGGTTCTCCTGTCACGGTCCCTTTGTTAGAGCTTAGAATGTCTTCTTTCCTTACAAATAACATCACCTCTTTTATACATGTTTCTCCCTTTTAATGTAAATTCCATTGTCCCAATATGTCTTTGCAATTTTACTTTTTCCATAATATAAATCTTTCATAGTACCCATATTATCAGTAATCTTTGGGAAAAATTAACAGACTGTTTGGCTTAGCCTCTGTTGGCTAGGTATAACACCTTACCACCTCTTTGAAATTCACGACTCTGGTTTATCTAAAAATGCAAATGCTCTTCACACCTCCTATTCTAAAACTTGGTGGGATTGTAATTTTCTTGAGTTTCTCCCAATTCCTGATTTACAGCTATTTCTGAGATGTTACTTGTATCATAATAGCTGTTCAATTCATCTGCCATCTCTTTATTTTCCATTATTCATTCTCCAGATTCACTTTCTATAAGTCCAGCATTCACTTTGTTAACTCTTTTCTTATTTAAGTATCTATAGAAACTCTTACTATCCGTCTTTGTATTTCTAGCTAGCTTTCTCTTGTACTCTAAGTTTTCCCTCAATATTAAGCTCTTTGTCATTCTTTGCTGTTCTTTATACTCTGTCCAATCTTCTGACTTGCCATCCGTCTTTGCACAACTATATGTAAATCAGGAATTGGGAGGAACTCAAGAAAATTACAATAATCAAGAAAGTGGTACTTAGCAAGCTGTTGGAGCTGTGGGCTGGTAAGTCCCCGTGTCCTGATGGACTTCATCCTGGGGTCTTAAAAGGAGTGGCTAGTGAGATAGTTGATACGTTGGTCTTAATTTTCCAAAATTCCCTGTCTAGTGTAGCCTGCTCTCCGGTTGGCTCCAGAACATGCTGTTCTAAGAAATTATCTGAAAATCCTGAACTCCTCATCTATGCTACCTTTGCCCATCTGATTTTTCTAATCTATATGTAGTTTAAAATCCCCCATGATTATCGCCCTACCTTTCTGACAAACTCCCATTCTCTTTTTTTTATTCATTCATGGGATGTGGGCATTGCTGGCTGGCCCAGCATTTATTGCCCATCCCTAAGTGCCCTTGTTCAGAGTGCATTATAAGAGTCATTGCTGTGGGTCTGGAGTCACATGTAGGCCAGACCAGGTAAGGACAGCAGATTTCCAGATGGGTTTTACAACAATCAGCAATGGTTTCATGGTCATCATTAGACTTCCTTTTTTAATTCCAGATTTTTATTGAATTCAAATTCCACCATCTACCGTGGCAGGATTCAAACCCAGGTCCCCAGAGCATTACCCTGGGTCTCTGGATTATTAGTCCAGCAACAATACCACTATGCCTAAACAACACCGCCCCACCCCGTGTCTCTTCCTTTATATACTGTCCTACCATGTTGTTACAATTAGCAGGCCTGTACACCACTCCTACAAGTGACCTCTTGTTTTTATCATTTCTCATCTCAATCCACACCATTTCTACATCCTGGTTTCTTGAACTTTCCTGAATGACAGCACCTCTAACAGGGCAGCATTCCCTCAATATTGCTTTGAGGGTCAGTCTTGATTTATGTGTTCAAGCCCTGGAATAGGACTTGAACCCAGAACCTTACAACTCAGAGATAAGACTGCTACTAACTGAGCCACAACCTACACCTCCTTTACACCTATGAAGCTTTGGTCATAAAATTACCTAAGGATTTTAAACAGGCTGGATGTTTTCACACACACATTGGATGATAGGATAATTTGAAATGCAACTTAATCATTATCGGTTACTCAAAGGGGGAGCGTATAAATTACTGTCTTATCTCATTGTTCCAGTGAAGTCTACATGCTGCCCCTCAGAGACATCATCTGAAAGATCAGCATTAGTTTTCACATGATGACACCCAACTCTGAAGCCATTTTTTTCACTCCTTGCTACAAACATTGTTCCCTAGCCGCCAACTGCATCTCTCGCCGTGAAAACAGTCTGAGTGTAAGTCAGCCATCCTTTCTTGTAGATGTGTTCCCCTTTTCCTGAGGTAATCTATGTGTCTCCTAATTATCTGACCTTCGACCGATATGTGATAGGAAAGAGGTCCTGTCACTGCACTGACTTCACCTGATAGTCATTTGGGCCCATCTCCAAAGTTTGCTGCAAAATCTGCATCTCCAATAGTGAAGTTTCTTCCACAACTGTGGTAATCATATCCATCTTTCTGGGACTCCTGACTTCTCTCTACCCTTTCCCTTAAATTTGGCTTTCTGAGACTCAATGTGTCCTGAGGTGTCCCTTCATCAATGACTTTGTGGGGGCAATACCAGTGGTCGTTTGTGGCATAGTCCTATAGCTGGGTAGGAAACGTGATAATCCAGCTGCAGAGTCTCCATCCTGTTTTTTCACTCTGGACTTGAAGGTCTGGCCTGCCCTTTCAGCTAAACCATTGTATGCAGGGTGGTATGGCGAGGTCTTAACATGTGTTATGCCATTGAGACTTGTAAATATTTGGAACTCCTCGCTGGTGAATGCCATTCCATTATCAGACACTATTATCCACGGTAACCCGTGTATCACAAAATTCTGATGTAATCTGTCTATGGTGGCAGCAGAATTGGGTGACCTCACCTCGTATACATCCACTTCAAGTGAGCACCTACGATCAAGAGGAACATTGTGCCCAAAAAATGTCCCATGTAGTCAACGTGAAGGCGGATCCTTGGCCTTCCGGGCCATTCTCAGGGATGCAATGGACCAGAAGGAGGCAATTTCTGTACCTGTTAGCACTGCATGCAGCTCTTGACTAAGTTTTCAATTTCTGTATCCATCCCTGGCCATATGAGTAGCTGTGTGCCAACATTTTCATTCTAGAGATGCCAGGGTGATGGCTATGCAATTCGGTCAATAATGGCTTTCCTCCTGTCAGAGGCACAATGACTCTTGTTCCCCACAGCAAGATGCCATCCTGGCAGGTGAGCTCATATCTTCTATTAAAATAGGGCTTCATTTCGTCAGACTTTGGCTCATTAGACCATCCCTGCAAGACTTGTTCCCTTATGCGAGACAAAACTGGATCGCGGTTTGTCCACTCTTTTATTTGTTTGGCATGCACTGGTGACGAATCCAGAAAGTTTAATAACAGGAAAAGTTCTTGAGGAATTGGGACGTTCACACTGCTGTCTTTTAGAGATAAATGGCTCAGTGCATAACCATTTGTAACCTGGATTCCCTGCCAGCGGATAAAAGTATATTCCACGCAGCTAGAGTCAGTGCCCAACTTTGGATGCGTGCAGAGGCAATTGGGGGTCTTGCCTTATTTTCACCAAACAAGCCTAGTAGTGGCTTGTGATCAGATACAATGGTGAAGTGGTGACCATGGATGTATTAGTGGAACTTCTTAATGCCAAATATCATGGGTAAGCTGCCTTTCTCAATTTGTGAGTATCTTTGTTTTACAACACTGAGTGTTCTTGAGATGTAACCAATGAGCTGTTCAGAGCCATCCGCCATCCGGTGGGAGAATACTTCCCCTACTCTGTAAGGAGATGCATCGCAGGTCAAAATTAATTATTTCTTTGGGTTAAAATGTACCAACAGGGCCTTTAACTGTAGAAACTGCTTTACCATCATTAAAGTCTGTTGTGGAATTTGCCAAGACCACCTGTGGTTTTTCTTGAGTAACCCGTATAATGGAGTCAGTACTATTGACAAATTTGGGAGATAACAGCCATTAACAGTTAATCATTCCCAAGAAGGACTTGAGTTCTGTGGTGTTTTTCGGTGCTGGGGTCTCACAAATAGCTCTCACCTTTTCTTCTACAGGATGAAGGCCCTGCAAGTTGACCCTATGACCTAGGTAAACCACTTATTTTGCTTGGAAGATACATTTTTCTCTTTTCAAACGTATTCCAGCTTGTGAGAAGCACTTCAATAGCTCTTCCAGGTTAACCTGCTGTTCTTCATCAGTTAGTCCTGTTACTAGGACATCATCAAGATAAACCACAACATGGAGCACCTTGAAGTAAATTTTCCATTGTTCTTTGGAACATGGCACAAGCTGATGACACTCCGAAGGGTAACCTGGTACATTGGTATAACCCCCTATGTGTGTTGATAGTCACAAAGTCCAGAGAGGCCTTTTCTATCTCAACTTGCTGGTAAGCATGGTTCATGTCGAGCTTCATATATGCGGTTTTCCCCTGCCAGCTTGGAATACGATTCATTAATTTTTGGTATAGAATGCCTTTCAAGTCTGGTCACTTTGTTAATGGTGAAGTTGTAGTCCCCACATATTCGCACACTCTGGTCAGGCTTTAGTACTGGAACAATGCGTGCTGCCTATTCGAAAAATTGTGCAGATTGTAAGACTCCCAACCTTTCCAGCCTGTCTAATTTAATATCAGCTTTTTCTCACAATGCATAGGGGACTGGCCTCGCATTCAAGAATCTGGGGGTTGCCTCAGGATCCATGGGGATTTTAGTTTGCAGCCCCTGAATCTTTCCAAGCTCCTCCCTGAAAAGGGAGGCATATTTCTGTAATAATTTTTGCAGATCTTTCATTCTGAGTTGAAAAATCTCAGTTCACTTCCACTTTATTTCCTTAAGCCAGTCCAAGGAGGACTTGGGCCCTCCCCTGCTATTACTATTAGTGTTAGATTAACATACTGTATTGGAACCTTGCATAGACCTCTTACTTGTACGGCTTTGCCAGTATATGTCTTTAATATAGCATCTGAATTTTCCAGATTTAATGGGTAGTCTCCTCCGTTCAGATATTTGAACATATGTTCCTCTATAACTGTCGTGGATGCCGCTGTATCCACCTCCATTTGGATGGGTTTCTCATTGACTTTCATTGTCATGTAGATTGGTTATGTTTTACCCAGTTTCAAGTTGTGTAGTGAGTAAATATCTGACTCTGTTTCTTCTGGTTCCTCTATTATGTAGATTTCACAACTTCTACCTTTTTGCTTAAAGTTTTGTCTTAATATGTCTTTATAATGTTGCATAATGTGTTCATTATGATGGCAGAAGAAACATTCAATTCTTTTAAACTGTCGTTCATTTGCAAACTGTCTGGTTCCATTTCTGTCGTTATGATTGTAGGTTTTCTCTGTTAAACCATTGTTTTTTGTTGGTCTGTTAATGGTGGCTCTTTCCCACCTTTCCACGGAGCCCCGCGCTTCTGTGCCATTTCTAACTGGCATTTTCCTTCCAATGTATAGGATGGTGGTGCCACTTTGTGCTCTCTTGATTGATTCTGAATCCCTGACTGCACTTTCCATTGCAAGCGCCAGTGCCAGCGCCTTGCTGTAGTCTAAATTCATTTCTGACAACAACCTTATTTGAATGGCATCTTCATTAATCCTACATACTAATCAGTCTCTTAACATGTCGTTAATTGACATCCCGAACTCACAATGCTCTGTCAGTTGTTTTAAGGCTGTTACATAGCAAGCGACTGTCTCCCCAGGGGTGCGATGCCTCAAGTTAAATTTAAAAAGCTTCATTGTTACCGAGGGTTTTGGCTGAAAGTGGCTTTTCACAAGATTTGCCAACTCATCAAAGCTCTTGGAATCTGAGGTAGTGGCTGCCATTAGACTACAAATTAGGCTATATGTTTTACTGCCACATGTCAAAAACAGGATCACTCGCCTCTTCTCCTCCCCGATATGGCGTTGGCCAAAAAGAAGAACACAAGGAGTTCAATGTAATATGAGCAGTCATCGTTGGTCTGATCAAGCGGTTCAATACGGCCAAACTGTGGCATATTGGAGGGAGATAACTTCGACAACTATGATAAAGGCTGTACTTACAATCACCTTGCTGGTTTTCTTCTGTTTAATTTCTGCGGCTTTCTTTGGTGTCATTGACTGGTTGTATTTTGCCTCGTCGCCAGTTGTTATGTTCCTTCTATCTGGTCACTTTGCTCAGCGAACATGGTTGCACGCCTATCTACTGGTGAGTGAGCTGGTTATCAAGGTGATGCAGATGAAGAGACCTTTGTAAGGTGAAGCACGTGCTGTTTATTAACATAAGTAATGGAGCACTAAAACGTGAGCTTTTCAAACCAAACCCTATTCTAAAACTACTGATTAACAATGTAGCCCACGCTACACAGCAATTGGGTAATACAGTCACATGGTAAACATTCTCTTAAAGGTGTATTGCACCTCAGATTACCACATCAACCTTGGTGTCACATTTGATCCTGAGATGAGCTCCCAGTCTCATATATATATATACATCACTAAGGCTACCTATTCCCACCTTCATGACATTGCCTGACTTTGCCCGTATTTCAGCTCATCTGCTGAAACTCTCATTCATGCCTTCGTTTCCTCTAGATCAGGCTATTGCAATGCATCCCTGGCTGGACCCCCATAATTTACTGTCTGTAAATTTGAGGTCATCCAAAAGTCTGCTGCCCATGTCTTAACCCGCAGGAAATTCCAATCTCCTATCACTTGTCGCTGGCCTGCATTGGCTCTCAGTCAAGCAACATCTTGATTTTAAATTTTTCATCCTCGTTTTCAAATCCCTCCATGATCATGCCCCTCCCTACGTCTGTAATCTTCTCTAGCCTTTGTACTCATCTAATTCTGTCCTGTTAGGCAACCCCAGTTTTAATCCTTCCACCATTGGTGACCATGCCTTCAGTTACCTAGGACCCAAGCTTGGAATACCCTCCTAAACTCTCCACCTCTCTGCCTTGCTTTCCTCCTTTAAGACTTACCTTAAAACCTACATCTTTTCCCAGGTGTTTGGTCATCTGCCCTAATATCTCCTTATGTGATTCAGTGTCATTCTTTATTTTATAATGCTCTTTTGAAAAGCCTTGGGATGTTTCATTACATTAAAGGTGCTTATATAAGGATATGTTATTATTTTTATCCAAATGAAATGGGTAATGAAGGTGATCCAGATTCTCATATAGTGAATTAAGGTACCTGCTGCATTTTGAATTATTGGATGTTTATAGCTCAAGATGCTGCAATCTTGGCTAGAACAAGGAGAGGTTTAAAGGTTGCTAGCTGATTCCAATTAACACATTTGAGAAGCCTTTAGAGAAGACAGGCTGGATTTTATCCCAAGGTCAGGACCCTTACATCACACTTGCAAGTAGCGCATCAAACAGTGCTGTATGCTGGGAGGAGCCCTCCTAATTGGCTGTCTCTGCATTCACCATCCTATTAAGGACAACAGCAAGGCTCTTGATGCTGCAGGCCCAAACAGTTCTGGACCCTCAGCAGCCCCACTGGGAGAGCTGGGCAGCTTAACTTTGAGGTATTCTCAGAGGCATTCATGAAAGTGGTTAGGGCTGAAGCTGATAAGGCCCCACAAGCAGCAGAGAAACCCTCTGGAGGTGTGGTTTAGGTCATGTGTCCGGCCTTTCCTGCACACAGCCCCATCATTGGGACTTGGAGACACCAGCTCCGATGGTCCCCTGGCTTGCCACAGTGAAGCTGCTTCCACTGAGCTGGCAGGCACAGCATACAGCTCCACTAGTGGCAAAATGCTGGAAAGACCTCAGTAGAGCCTCTAATTGGGGCCTTAATCATCTTAATTGGCTGCCCACCTCTGTTGTGCAGTTTCTCACCTGCCCTTGATGGCAGGAATGTGTTGGTGAGCTGTTCCCGATGCGGCTCCCCCATGATTCTCCCACCACTCTCCCCATGCAACCCCCATTCCACACCTGCCTCAAACGACATCTCCATGGAGCCTGGAAAATTCAGCTCAACATTCCTGCTCTCGATGCAATCTAATTAGTGCAACAGTTAGATATATTTACCTCAGGTGACTCCTTGAACGTAACTTTTTCAAAATGTTTTTTGTACCCTGATTTTAATGGCATTCCATGCGGATGTGGCTTTTAACTCAAATAGCTACATGAGGGATTGTTTTCCCTTTTAGCCTTCGGTAGTCAATTAAGCTTCCTAATCATCAAACCCGGGTGAAAATTATCAGTATTTATGGAATGAGGAAAAAGAAGAGCACAGAAATCCTACCATAGATGTCAGTTAGCATCAGAAACATACTGTCCACACATAGCAGATGTACAGGTGCTGGCACAGTTACCTGACAATGACTGAAGAACACTGTTTCCACAGGTTCAAAGTTAACAGGGAAGCAGGTACACAGTTGTTCCTTCTGCTTCAAGAAAACTTTAGACAACATCAAACATTGGCACAATATTGCCTGTGACCACCAAGGCTTCACTTGTTATGCCATCAACTCCTTCCAGACTGCTGTGGATGATAGTTGTAGTATTAGCTAGTTTGCAGCCCACTGACATATCAAGAAGATCCCAGATGCATTATTCAGTGGAACCAGTGATAACATCACTTTCGCCACTAATCAACAGCAGAAAGGTGAGAGGACAGCACAATAATATAGAACAGCATAATGATTATGTTACTAAACGAGTAAACCAGAGACCTGGACTAATGCACCAGAGACAGAAGTTCATTTCCCACCATGGTTACTAGGGAATTTAAATTCAACCAATAAAATAAGTCTGGAATAAAAAGTTAGCATCAGTAACGGTGCCTAGGAAACTACTAGATCATTGGAAATAATCCATCTCATACACTAATGAACTTTAGGGAAGGAAATCTGCTGTCCATATACACTTTGGCACACATGTGACTCCAGACCTGTAGCAATGTGGGTGAATCTTAACTCCCCTCTGAAATATTTTAGTAAACCACTCAGCTGTACCAAGCCACTACCGAAAAGTTGAATAAGAAGAAAACTAAGTGCACCACCAGGCATCAACTTGGCACCAGGTAAGGCAAAGGTACACCCAGTCCTGTTGAGCCTGCAAAGACCACTTCACTATCATCAGGGACTTGTGCCCAAATTGGGAGAGCTGTGCCACAAACTAGTCAAGCAACAACCTGCCATGGTCATACCTGCTGAATCATACCTTACAGCCAATGTCACAGATGCCTCCCTCTTAATCCCTTTCTATAATCCAGTTCTGCCAGCAGGAGAAACCCACCAGAAGTGGCAGCACTGTGGTACTGTGTACAGTTGGGAGGGAGTGGCCCTAGAATCCTCAACATTGACTCCAGACCCCGTGAAATCTCATGAAATCAGTTTAATCATGGACAAGGAAACCGCCTGCTAATTATCACCTACCACACCACCCCCCCACTCCTCCCCCCACATCAGCTGATGAACTAGAATTCCTCCATGTTGAACACCAGTTGAAAGAAGCACTGAGGCTAGCAAGGGCACAAAATGTACTCTGGGTGGGGGACTTCAATGCCCACCACTGAGTGGCTTGGTAGCACCTCAACAGACCAAGGTGACTGAGGCCTAGGATGTATCTGCCAGACTGGGCCTACAAGTGGTGAGAGAATCAACATGAGGGAAACCCCACTTGACCTCATCCTCACTGATCTTCCTGCTGAAAATATATCTATCCATGAAAGTATTGGTAGGAGTGACAACAGCATGGTCCTCTTGGAGATGGAATCCCATCTTCCCACTGATGACACCTTCAATCGTGTTGTGTGTCACCACCGCCATGCTAAATAAGATAGATTCAGAACAGATCTAGCAGCTCCAAACTGGATATCCATGTAGACTATCAGGAGCAGCAGAATTGCATTCCAACACAATCTGTAAACTCATGACCCAGCATGTGTCTCAGTCAACCATTACCATCAAGCCAGGCACCAGTCCTGGTTCAATGAGGAATGTACAATAGCATGCCTGGAGAAGCACCAAACATACCCAAACATTAGCTATCAACCTGGTCAAACCACAATCCATGCATGCGATAGATAAACTTGTGATCCCACAACCAACAGATCATATGAAGCTCTGCAGTTCTGCCACATCTGGCTGTGAATGGTGGTGGACAATTAAACAACAAACCAGAGGAGGATGCTCCATAAACACTCCAATCTTCTATGATGACAGAGCCAAAGACAAGGCTGAAGCAGTTGTGATTATTTTCAGCTAGAAGTGTCAAGTGGATAATCCATCTTGGCCTCTTCTTGAGGCCCCCATTATTACAGGTACCAGTCTTCGGCCAATTTGATTCACTACATGTGATATCAAGAAATGGCTGAGCACACCGGATACTGCAAAGTCTATGGGCCCCAAAAACATTCCGACTATAGTGCTGAAGATTTGCTCCAGGACTAGTTATACTCTTAGTCAAGCTGTTCCAGGACAGCTGTACTCTGGCATCTAAAGGACAAAGTGAAAAATTGCCCAGGTCTGTCCTGTCCACAAAAAGTTGGGCAAATTCAATCTGGCCAATTACTGCCTCATCGGTCTACCCTTGATCATCAGCAAAGTGATGAAAGGTATTGTTGACAGTGCTATCAAGTGGCACTTACTCAGCAACAGCTGTTCACCAGTGTTCATGTTGAGTCCTGCCAGGACTACACAGCTCCAGATTTCATTACACCCCTGGGCCAAACATGGGCAATCGAGCTAAATTCTAGTGGTGAAGTGAGACTGATTGTCCTTGACATTAAGGCGGTATTGACTGAGTGTGACATCAAGGAGCCCTAGCAAAATTGAAACCAATTGAAATCAGGGAAAACTCCACTGGTTGGAGTCAAAGAAAGATGGTTGTGGCTAGCCCAGGACACTACCACAAGAGATCCTCAGCACAATATCTTAGGCATAACTATCTCCAGCTGCTTCATCAGTGACCTTCCTTCCATGAGAAGGTCTGAAGTAGGGATAATAGCTGATGATTGCAGTCTTCAGAACCATTTGCAACTCCTCAGATAATGAAACAATACCTTCCCACATGTAGCAAGACCCAGACAACATTCATGTTTGGGCAAATAGCATTCATGCCAGCAAATGCCAGGCAATGACCTTCTTCAACAAGAGAGCATCTAATCACCTCCCCTTGATATTCAAAGGCACTACCACCACTCAATTCTCACCATGAACATCTGGGTGTGACCATTATTGACCAGAAAATTAACTGAACAAGCTATATAAATACTGTAGCTAGAAGGGCAGGTCAGAGATTGGGTATTCTGTGCCAAACAACTAACCTCCTGCTCCCCAAAAACTTTTCATCATCTATAAGGCATAAGTCAGGAGGGTGATGAAACACTTGCTTGGATGAATGCAGCTCCAACAACATTCAGGAAGCTTGACATCTTCCAGAACAAACCTTGATCAGCACCCTATCCATCATCTAAAACATTTGTTCCCTCCACCAACAGAGCTTCATGACCACATTGTCTTTGACTTACAAGATGCACTTCTGTAACTCACCAAGGCTCCTACAATCATACTTCCTAGAACAAGAGCATCAGGCACATGGGAATACCACTATCATCTGTAAGTTCACTCAAAGTCACGCACATCCTGACTGGGAAACTTATTGGTTTCCATCATCATTGCTGGGTTTCTCTCATGCTGGTTGGTAAACAATTTTGCTATTAATTTTCAGTCTGTCGGCTAAAATGTATGAGGTCTCTCCTACACGGTGGGCCAGCCAATAGGAAGGAAACGGGAAGGACTTTCATCCTCCATCCAGAATGGACGTGAAGTCAGTAGAGCGACTGTGCCATCTGCACAAAGTCAGGGTCAGGAGACCAGGGCCTACATTAAGCAGGCCAGGGTAGGCATGACGGATTCTGAAAAGGCAGTGAGCATAGGTCTGCTCTTCCTGACCCAATAAAAAAGAGGCTTGGATCCTCATGTGGAATGGATTACTAGGGCTGCTGGTTAGGCTGTGTACCACTGGATACAATTGAGTAAGCCTTGCAAGGTGAATGCCTTGCAGGTTTATACTTCAAAATTGCAATGAAAAGCACCCTGATTAGCATTAACAACATCTCAGCTAAAAAAGACTGGTCTGCTGTTTGCCTGAGTACGATTCCACCTGAAAATTGCACCAGGCAAAACTTCAACATCCAAAGGGCAGCCAAGGACCCCCTCCTTATATTCCTATTCTGCCAGTCCCTTTTCAGGCAAAAAACTGACAAGTGGCAGTGGAAAATCACCTCCAAATGATAGAGGACTGTTTGACTATAGGGGCGTCACAGCTAAGTCCATCCTGTCCTTAACTAATATTTACATAACTGTACCTTCCAGCAGAAGTCACTAAATTGTGATTAAGAGGTGCAATCACAGTTTTTCTTTCCCTACCTGACTTACCTGGAAAGAGAGTCGGGAGCGGGAGCAGATCTGAAAGGACATGGGAGCAGCAGGGGGACAATAAATTGAAGCCTGGCTTCAAGCTTACCTAGAGAGAGTCAGGAGCTGGAGCAGATTAGGGCACATGCACTCACATTTGCCGAAGTGAGAGAAAAAAATTGCGACATCACAAGAACACCGTGAGTTGTTTGGCTGGTGAGTATTGTGTGTCCAAAAGGTTGATGTGATCTGACTAGTGTGTGGGCGAACAGAGTTAGTGTGCTTCTCATTTTCAGTCCACAGCACTGGCCAGCTGTAATGCAACAAAAGAGAGCCAAATGTGTAAAGCTCTCCCTATCAGTACACAGCCTCTCTATCAGCAAACCCTCAGCTTTACCTCCTCTTGTCACACATGGAAACTGAGTCCCACATGGCCCAGGCTAAAGTTTCAGAGGATCTCTGAGGAGGTTTGACCCCCAGACATGCTGCGTGTAGGCCCACCTGTGGACACGCCCTGGCATTCATGAGACAAATTCCCAGCTGTGGGCGAATAGCTTCACTGACTTGTGGATACCTTGGGAGAGTCGAAGACTAAGGAAGAAAACCCTGACAAAAAATCTGTCGTGGAGCCCAAGGGTGGACTGATGTCTAAATATGTCATCTTTTTGGCAACTCCTGCAACCAAACCAATGCCAAACATAGTGCTTTGCATTCCTTTGGACTCAAACAGGGAGATCGAGACGGATCCCTGATGTTTGGGCAGCCCAGGATCTCCATAAATTTTGCCCAGCCTTGTACCCTGGAAAGGACACACCCATTTCAATGCAGAGCATTAACACAACATGGCAGACAGCAGTTACGTGTGATAAGCGCACATGAAGAACAGCACCTCACCCTCTGATTAGTCACTTCACAGGCCTTGCAGGCTTAACACTGAATCCAACAACTTCAGGGCATGAACTTTCACCTTCATCTTTACCCCTTTTTTAACCCAATTATTTTAATTTATTTATTCATTTCTAAAAATCCTTTTTCCCCAATTTCCCCTCCCCCTCCCCCCCCCCCCCCTCCCCCCCCCCGCCCCCGCCCCCCACCACCACCCAAGGCCATCTGTCACTTATTTTTGTGTTTTGCTTTCACAGAGCGCTGATCCTCATTTTGGCATTAACACATTCTGCTGTCTTACCTTTATGCCACTGTCAGCACCTTCTTTAGACTTTAACACTACCATTAACACTCTCTTTGTCCTGTATCCATGACATCATTGTCAAATTTCTCCTTAGCTCTCACCTAACGCTGACCTTCTATTTTGCTCCACCTGCTCCAGCCCTTCTTAAACAGTATCAAATCCATCACATTTTTACTTCTCTTTAGCACTGAAGCAGAGTCATACGGACTCGAAATGCTAACTCTGTTTCTTTCTCCATGGATGCTGCCAGACCTGCTGAGGTATTAGATAGGCTGGCTGTGCTTAAAGTTGGTAAGTCACCGGGACTAGATGAGATGTCTTCATGGCTACTGGGGAAGTAAGGATGGAAATTGTGGACATATTGGCCATAATTTTTCAAGGTAAGGGGCAGGAGATTTAGAGGAGACGTGAGAAAGAATCTTTTCACCCAGAGGGTGGTGGGAATCTGGAACTCACTGTCTGAAAGTGGTAGTGACAGAAACCCTCATAACATTTAAGAAGTACTTGGATGTGCACTTGCATTACCATGGCATACAAGGCTATGGGCTTAGTACTGGAAAATGGGATTAGAATAGTTTGGTACTTGTTTGACCGGCACAGGCTCAATTGGCCGCAGGGCCTTTTTCTGTGCTGTAAACTTCTATGACTCTAATCCTTCTTAGATACAAGGGTGATGTTGGAGGACTGAAGAATTGCAAATATTACACCTTTGTTCAAAAAAGGATGTAAGCGTAAGCCAAGCACCTACAGGCCAATGGGTTTAAGGAAGCTTTTAGGAAACAAAAGTTTGGCACAATATTAATAGTGACTTGGACAAATACAGGTTAATTAAGGAAAACCAGAACAGATTTGTTAAAGGGAAATCATGTTTGACTAACTTTCTTGATGAGGTAACAGCGAGGGCTGATGAGGGTAATGTGGTTGACTTAATGTACATGGACTTGCAAAAGGCAGTTAATAAAGTGCTACCTAACAAGCTTGTCTGTAAAGTTCTAGCTCATGGAATAAAAAGGACAGTAGCAACATGAATACAAAATTGGCTGAGTGACAGGAAATAGAGAATAGTGGCAAATGTTTGTTCCTTGGTTTGGAGTTAGGTAAATAGTGGGAATGGTGTTAGGACTCTTAATTTCTTGATGGATATTAATGACTTACTCCTGGGTACAATTTCAAAATTTGCAGATGATACAGAACTTGAAAGTATTATGAACTGTGTGGAGGATTTTACTCAACTTCAAAAAGACATAGACAGGCTTGTAGGCAAGTGGCAGATGAAATTTAGTGCAAAGAAGTGCAAGGTGATTCATTTTTGGTAGGAAGAATGAGGGGAGGCAATATAAAATAAAGGTTACAATTATAAAAAGGGTTTGAGGGCAGAGGGATCTGAGACTGTATGTGCACAAATCATTGACAGTGGCTGGGCAGGTTGGGAAAGTTGATAATAAGGTACACAGGATCCTAGGCTTTATAAGTTAGGACATAGAGTATAAAAGCAAGGAAATTTTGATAACCTGTTTATAACACTGGTTCGACCTCAACTGGAGTAGTGTGTCCAATTCTGGGCAACACAGTTCAAGGAAGTTGTGAAGGCATTAGAGATGGTGCAGTAAAGATTCACAAAATGGTTTCAGTTATGTGGATAGGTTGGAGAAGCTGGGGTTGTTCTCCTTGGAGAAGAGAAGATTAAATGAAGATTTGAGAGAGTTGTTTAATAGACAGAATAGATAGGAAGATAGATTTGGCAATAGAATTGAGAACAAGAGGGCACAAGTTTAAGGTGACTGACAAATGAAGCAATGGTGACATGAAGAAAAAAATCTTTTTGCACAGTGAGTGGTTAGGACCTAGTTCACTGCTCGAGAACGTGGTGGAGGCACATTCAACTGATGCTTTCAAAAGGGAATTGGACAATCATATGAAGAGAAAAAAATTGCAGGGTTACGGGGAAAGGGTAGGGAGTGGTACCAGGTGAATCGCTCGTGCAAGAGCCAGCATGGACACAATGGGCTGAATTGCTTCCTTCACTGTAGTAACCATTCTATGATTCTCTCAACTTAACCTAATAACTAAGGCCAATTGTATTACACTGGTAAAGCCCTAACATAGATCAGCCAACTCAAAACATACTCGCCATTAAATCTAGGATCTTCCTGTCTTGCAGAGCTGAGTTTTTTTTTATTCTTTCACGGGACGTGGGCGTCGCTGACTGGGCCAGCATTTTTATTGCCCATCCCTAATTGCCGTTGAGAAGGTTGTGGTGAGCCACCTTCTTGAACCACTGCAGTCCATGTTGTGGACGTAAACCCACAGTGCTGGTTGGGAGGGAGTTCCAGGATTTTGAACCAGTGACAGTGAAGGAACAGCAATATATTTCCAAATCAGGATGATGTGTGGCTTGGAGGGGAACTTGCAAAGGGTGGTGTTCCCATGCATCTGCTGCTCTTGTCCTTCTAGATGGTAGAGGTCATGGATTTGGAAAGTGCTGCCAAAGGAACCTAGGTGAGTTGCTGTAATGCATCTTGTAATTGGTAAACACTGCTGCCACTGTACATTGCTGGTGGAGGAAGTGGATGTTGAAGATGGTGGATGGGATGTCAATCCAGCGGACTGCTTTGTCCTGGATGGTGTCAAACTTTCTTAATTGTTGGTGGAACTGTACTCATCCAGGCAGCTTTTATCAACTCTCCTATTATTAACTAAATCATTAAGAGAAACTCCTTATCATTTTTTGTATTGAACTTGCTCTTGAAAGATGTCAAAAATCTCAAATGATTTTAAGCTTTCAAATTGCAACAAAAGATGAGCCCAGTTCTGCAACTTAACATTTTGACTTATTAATGGGGATCAAGTGGGCTCATACTAGCATGCAAATTTTTATAGCATTAAGAATTCAATTAGAGTAATGTAAAGGAAATATATGACAAAGTAAACTTAATTTTAAAACTGCTAGATGTTTTCTGGTTTAAAAATTTACAACGTGAGGTATAAAGTGGAAGGGTCTACTATGTTTAATCTACGTCATGAACTGTAAACTAAATTCCTTCTGCCAAGTAACCTTATAATACATTCCATACATTTGGAAACAAATATAAAAATCGTAGTCAACTAGCCTTTGACCTCTCAATAAAGTGGATGTGAATGAAGCTTTAGTGAACTGAATTAGGGCATGAAATTACTTAATGCCACTGTTTCCATGACTTTTTCCATATTCCCTATTTATAGATGCAAAACTGCAGAAACTTGTAATTTAGATCATGTATGTCTGTGGCTGAGAAAAACAGAACTTTCTCCTCACTACTCAGAGGAGTTAATTTGTGAAAACTCAAAGAGCTGTTTGTGAAAACTTTTAGTTTGTGAATGGACCACTGTGAGTTTCTTAGGAGCAAAAAATGTTAAATGATGCTGACTGATCCTGAATTAACAAGAGTCTCTAATTAATATACTACTTTAAGAAAGCTGGAAGAATTTAAATTAAAATGTGCCTCTCACTTTCACACTAAATTACTAGCATTGCAAAGTTAGAAGCTAACAGAGTATGTTCCACAGTGGTATTGTCAAATAATTGTTAATCCACCAACAGGATCAGCAACAAAATAATCAGTCTTTCATTTTGTTTAGTTGAATATATCAGATTATTTACAAATACTGTAGTTACCACTCTATTGTACTCAGTTTTAAGAATATGTTTAGTATGAATGCCTTCATTTGAGAATTGGTTTTGGTGATCAGCTGTCAATGCACAAGCAAATGTTAAGTCAAGATTGTAAACTATATTCTGCAGTGAAATGTGACTTAACTAGGTTTTGTACCAGTACTTTTGTTAAGCATTCAATACACTGGAAGTATAAAATTAACCATATATTTAAAATGAACATTACATATTCATGCAATGTAGAAAGCTGGTGAAATCTACCCAACAGGCAGATAGCTGACACAGACCTAAAAGGATTGACAACTCATAAGGAATCCTGGATGAAATAGAGCCTCAAAACTTGTGAAAACAAGTTTATATACAGAAAGTGCACAGTCATACTGCAGGCATATTAGTAGCTTCATCACAACTAATAAACTGAAGTATGCTAAAACGTTATTTCTGAAGCAGGACATAAAGACATAGGCCTGAAGCTTCTGGTCGGCGTGTAGGGGTGGGCTCTGCTCCATGACGGATAAAATGACGCACAGTGACATTGGGCATGCGTCCCGACATCACTGTGATCATTCAGATTTTCAGTTCAGCAGGCATGCACCATAGTCGGCTGCGCACCCACCAAACTGTCAAAGGCCTATTAAGGTCTTTTAAATATCAATTAAAATAATTAACGGAGCTGCCTCTTCCAACCTTAAGGTTGGCGGGCAGGCGAAGAGCCCAGGCGGCCTTTGCATTTATCAAGAAACCTCATCCACAGGTGGATTTAAACTTTAATAAAAAATTTAATAAAGTTCATAGACCTCCCAGCTCATGTGACACTGTCACATGAGGGGACACGTCTTAAAATTTTTTTATCACTTTATTTAAATTTTTCAATATGGAACTAATCTCCCTAAGGCAGTTCTGTGCCTCAGGGAGGTTTCTGCACTCATTTGCGCGCACACACGAAAGAGCGCAGGCCCTGGCTCAGCCTCCTCCCCCCACCTGCAAAGGGAGTGCTCAGTGCTTCCAGGTATACATCACACTGGGCAGGCCTTAATTGGTCCGCTCATGTAAAATGGTGGCGCACAGCTGATGGCGGGCGGTGATTGGCTATGCACCCACCCTTACCCGCTCAGCGGCCCTGAGGGGAAGAAAATTCTCCCAATAAGGGTTGTTCCTAGGATTTCTGGATGCATGGCCAGGATTTTCTCCCTGCCTAAGAGGAAGTTAAAGAGCCAATTAAGGCCCACCCATCGTGACATCAGCACTAAGCGCTATGCCGTCCTTGTGCGGGTGGGGGAAATCCCTAAACCCGAGAGTGCACTATTTCACGCATGCGCATGAAAGAGCACACTCATCTCCCTGAGGCTAAGTGCTGCCTCAGGAAGATCGGCTCTACTTTAAAAAATATTAAAAATAGAAAATCCTTACGTGTCCCCTCATGTGACACTGTCACATGAGTTGGGACATGTCCATAACTTTTAAAAACACTTTAATTAAATTTTTAAAAATCCACATGAAACCTCATCCCGCCCATGGATGAGGTTTCATGCTTTTTCTAATGCCCGGCAGGGCTCCTGGCCTGCCCGCCAACCTTAAGATTAGACGGGCAGGTCCATTAATTACTTAAATGTCTCTGTCAATGGCCTCAATTGGCCATTGACAGGTCGGTGGGTGCACAGCTGAGTTTGCTAAGCCCCCGCCTACCTGACAATTTAAATGGGGTGCGGTGACATTTGGAGTTCCGCCTGATGTCACCGTGCATCATTTTACACGTCAGCAAGCGGGCCCTGACCCCACTCGCCAACGGGAAAATCCTGGCCCATATCTCTCAGAAAATGTTGATTTTTAACAGTTTATTTGGTGTATTTCCTGGCATTTTGGAGTTTCTATAATTATCTTTTAAGTCAAAAATAATTTATTCTGGAGTTTAGCTGGGTAATAAAGTAATTGTATAGACTAAGATAGTATAGGGTCCAATTCACTTGGACATAAACCCTAGATATCTCATAATGGTGAACTGAAAACATTTGCCACACTTCAGTAAAACCAACTGGCAGAAATGATTATTCATGTTGTTACGGCACATTCATAGGAGGCTTTAGAACCCTGTAGTGGAGTCAGAAAGGATTTTGTCTTTCTGAAAAATGTGTAGGATAGGCCGTAGCATTACAGAAGGTGTGGAGAGTCATAAAATTTATGGGGAAGTTGCTTTCACCAATTTTTATATGAGTATTGACCTAGTGTCCCATGGCTCTCATGAAGAAATATGCAACTGCGGAAGAACATAGAAAATTTTATTAAGAATGTATACTCTAGTCCCAATATCCATGTAATAGTAAATGACAAACTCATGGAACCTATCTCTCTTTTGAAACAAGAGCGATGTGAGAGTTACTTGCTATCACTCATCCATTTTGATGTCTTTATCAATGCCATATGAGCAATAGTTCTTCCAGAATCTGGGGATTCTCTTTTGTCAATGATATTGGAGTAAATTTTCATCTTTAACATCTACCCAACAGCTTCCAGATGGTTTACACAGGTCTAAAAAGACTGACAACTCAGAAAGATTCTTGGCCGAAATAGAACTGCAAGATTGTGAAAATAAGTATATACACTGAAAGTGCAGTGGGACACTGTCATACTATTTGAATGAGGCATACTAGCAACTTCATCGCAACTAATAAACTAAAGTATGCTAAAACGTTATTTTAACATTTGGATGTTAAACATGGTGTAGGCAGAGCAGTGGTTGAAATTATTGTGGTGAGGATCACTCATTAGTGACAGAGTCTGCCTGATTTTTCTTCCATTTAAATTAATAGAAGGAAAGTTTATTGGGTACTGTAAAGGCACAATATCCTTCTGGCCCCATTTCCTCTGTTTCTCCTTAGGCAGTGCTTCATACCCAGACGCTAAAGACAAAAATCTACCCTATTATCCTCTTATGCAGGGATCTAGTGCACTCGACTTTCCATTTTGAAAAATGTATTAAGCAGTTGGATATGATGAAAAGGTGCCCCAAATGTAGGACTATGGCTTTGCACAGCTCAGGAGGGGATCTTGACAACATTGAATCGAAGATGTATCAGAAGTTTATAAAAATTGTTGACTCATGTCAGTATATGTCGATTCCTGGTGAATGGCAACTTCAATCTGACACACTTTTTAGACCATGAGAAAGGACAGAGGACACTTTGTTCCTTCTTGTCTTTCTTCAGAGAAAGCAAAGTTCCAATGCAGGGTAAGCTTGTGGCGTGTAATCATAAAACTATATGACACAGAGGGAGGTCATGTGGCCCATCTTGCCTGTGCTGGCTCTTTGAAAGAGCTGTCAATTAATCCCATTTCCCTTCTTTTTCCCCATAGTTCTTCATTTTTCTTTCCCCTTTTGAATATATATGCAAGTTCCTTTTGAAATTTACTATTGAATCTGCTTCCACTATCACTTCAGGTAGTGCATTCCAAATCATAACAATTCATTGAGTAAAAAGATTTTTTGGTGTGTCCTTTCTGGCTTTAATTATCTTAAAAGGCTTGTGACAAATAGTTACATTTCACGGTTTTGAATCCTAGGTATGTAATAATATAGCATACTCAGGGCCCACATGTGAAAGTCAGAACCAAGCTGTAAAGTGGCATAAATGGTATAAGGTTACAAAAAGGGAGGGCTCCAGCCAACTGCATTCTGTCACTGATTTACCCTGGATAAGGATTTATTATATTTATTACTTTGCCAAGACACCTCACATAAGGGCATTGATTGAGCAGTTAATTGTGAGTTTATCTGGGTTGGATTTGGATGTTTGGAATATCAAGGCACCTGGTTTGTTGTAAACTGTCTTAACTAGTTGTTGCCAGTGAAAGAAACCATGAGACTTGGAATGATAGCTCCTGGAAGTGATTACATATAGGGCAGAATTTTCCGTGTCCGCTGGCGTTGGGCATGCTCAGAGGTGTGAGCGGACAATATGGCAACAGTTTCACGACACCCGCTCAGCCCATTGATGGCAGGTCGTGTTTCCCACCATCAGACATTGGGAACCACATTGTAACACATCTATATATCATTATAAGCCTAACCCACTGGACTCATCCCCCCACGCTGGATTGTCTGCCCATTGGTGTGATTGCATGCTGACGTGTTTCACAACTGCACATTAAGTGATGTGCACCTGGTGAGCTGCACTTTGCTTGGGACTTCGAGGTTTGTTTGCCTACCTTGCTTCAGGCAGCACTCACAATCATCAGCGCCAGGCTTCGCAGACAGCACCACTTCACTTTTAGGGAGGCTCACAAGCAGGCCTCTACCTACCATGGCTGCAGGGCTAGAGCTTGCTTAGGGAAGGGGGTGAAGTGGCCTCAGGCAAGGGAAGAGGCTGCAGGGTGAGGGCTGTACTGGGGAAGCGGGGTATCCCAGGGTTTGTGTGGGGATGCGAGTTGACCTGTGTAATTGGCCTTAAGATGGTGAGGGCTGAGGAGGCAGTATCCAGAGCAGATGAGACCAGATGGAGATGTAAGGGTGTGTATGAAAGAGTGAGTGGTGATGTCCCTTGAGATGGAAGTGAGATGTCAGGGAATGTGTGATGGGCTTGAGTTTAGAGTGATGAGATGGCTGCCTTACCCTGGCGGCATGGATGAGATTATTCATGCTCTATCTGCATTGGATGGCCAACCTCTTCAGTGCAGCATTACCACTGATCACCACTGCTACCATCTACCAAGCCAGAGCGGTAATGTTGCTGCCCCTCCTGCAGCCAGAGCAGGGGTAGAGGACACCACGGCGGGCCTTCACAGCATCCAAAAGGCACTCAAAGGATGCATCACTAAACCTGAGGGCTGCAGTCTTCTTGCCTTTCAGGGCCATGTCTTATTTGCGGCAGTCCTGGGCTAGAAGCATTGAGAGGTATGCGCATGGCTGTACCTTAAATGTGGCATCCGGCGTGATGAAGAGGTGAGGTGATGGCATGGCGGGCAAATCGGAGACAGCCCGCCATCAAATCGGCCTGATTCATGGGAATGCATATTTAAATGTGACGGGTTTGAGACAATATGGCGTGAGAAGCCACCATTGGGGCTGGTGGGTAAAACGTCATTTTATCCGCCCACTACTACATTTGGTGAAAATCTTGGATAATTTCACCCATAGTCTCGCCATAAGAAAATTAACTCATATATCCAGGCCTCCACACCTATCATGGCTGGAGTTCTTGCCACTCAGCTATCGGTAACCGGGAAATCAGCCCTCTTAGCAGTGCATTTAGAAGAAGATCTTCTGCTGTTTTAATGGGCCGAAATGTTCACTCAGCAGATGGACGCATGCCCCCACCTGCCCCTGCCGAGCACCCCCACCAAGGGCAAAATTCTGCCCATTGTTTTATTTTTGTTCTATTTCCTATTTCCAACACCAGACATTTTGTGGTCTTTCTGAGTGAGATTACCAGTTAAGTGCCAACTTTTATGGACCCATTGTGCAGTAGAATCTGGGTTGATGATGTAAAACTCATTCCATACAATATTGTTACAGCCAGTAGACAGAGGAAGCTTTTATCTGATTTGGGTTCAATCCTAGACCTGGATTTTTGCAAGGATGGAGAACCTGTTTGTCATTGCAAAAATGATGGAAGGGGCTGAAATATGGAAGTTCCCCCTGCCCCGATTACAACACCTATCATTTTTGGAGGGGTTGGAATGGGCCCAGGCTGGGATTTGTGCATGCAGCTGCCCATATAAAACAGCAGCTGCCTCCAGTCATGTCTGATCTTCATTAGGTAGGAGTGGGAAATATGGTTTGTGCAGATTAGATCTGATAAGAGAAGGTCTAAACTTTGGGGAATCCTTTGGAGAGGTGGGGCACTTTTTTGAAAAGCTATGATATTCCTTTGGATATGGTTTTGGGGTACGTTTGGGAGAGGTGAGGTGCCTTTTGGGATTGGTGTGTAAAAAGTGCGTAAACTCATTAGAACTGTCAAGAATGCTGTTAAGAGGAATCGTCAAAACTGTCAAAAGTGACAAAGGCAACTGGCAAGCTGTCAAGGCATTTAAAAATCCTGCCCTTCAAATCTTTGAAAAAACTGTTTGGAGTGTTAAAAAAAAAAGCATTGCTTACTATTTCACTCTGTCTCTTGACATAAGCCTGAGAGCCATCATTACTGGATTAGTGCTGCATAACTGATTTCACAACCTTCCATTATCACAGTGGGGTGTCTTCCATTTCACAGTTTTATTCAAGTGGTTATAGGCCTTTTGAATATATATGCAAGTCCCTTTCGAAATTTACTATTGAATCTGCTCCCAGCATCACTTCAGGTAGTGCAATCCAAACCACAACAATTCACTGCGTAAAAAGATTTCTTGGTGTGTCCATTCTGGCTTTAATTATTTTAAAAGGCTTGTGACAAATAGTTATACATCATGGTTTTGAATCCTACAACTATGAATTCCAATGCTTGTTTTTAAAAGGGATTAAGCACTTGAATTAAATGTTTGTTCTTTTAAGGGATTATGCAGTTGGAGGAAGGTAAATATAGTGATTTTTTTATGAATAAGAGTTTTTTTAATAAAGTCTGCAATAAACACTTAGAATTTTATTTTCTTTAACCTCAGCATGGCTCCTGAGCTCTGCCCATGGTAGATATTGGGTGATTTGGCATGATAGGTGTAAGGGTAAAGGTGGTGGGTGGAGGTATAGGTTGGCACTAAGTTGGAACTAAGTTGACATAAGGGCTACAAAGGGCCATTGGGGGTTAGTGGAAGGACATAGGCTGGCGTAGAGAGTATGGGCATTTTGGGGGTGGATGGAGGGGAACAGGTTGGCACTGAGGCTATGAGGGGCCATGGGGGTGGGTAGAGCACTTGAGGTGGCATAGGTTGGCATGCAAGCAGCATGGGGTGTGTATGGGGGAAGTGAGGGAGTATGAGGGGTGAGGAGCGGAGTGCTGTTTTTTGTTTTAATGCTTTTTTATAAATCTTTAAATGCCAATGCACCATGGCAGGCTTTCCACCCAGCCCACCTCTACACCCAGCAGCCTTCACACTCGTTCCGGGGTCGCTTGGCCCAAACCTCAGAGAACCCAGCCATCCCACAGCAAAATTCCCATCATCTGGGCTACTTTCTCACTGGTCGGGTTTGCAAAGCTGGGAAATGTCCAGATTCTGTGCTCCCAACTGAGGAATAAAAATTCAGCCTCTGGCTCCAAAGGTGAACAGATGGTGCACTACACACCCCAGACCAATCTAAAAGTTATTGCTTCTAGGTTCAGTATCATTCTCTAAGCAAGATTTGCAGATGTGTTGCCAACAAGAAATCTGGAATGTTTTCAATCTCTTAGGTTGCATTTATAAGTGCTGTTTTGACTTTCTCCAGCTCAAGGATTAAAGACCTAATAGTGTGCACTTTATATTCACACAAAAGTATGACAGTGAATCTTCGCTCTCTGTTACATTTTTACAAAACCCTTGATAATACCTTTGCTGTCAGAAAGCTGACTTATTGTTTATCTTCACTTCAGTGCATTCTTATCCTGAACAACTTACTCAGTGAAACAGTGTAGTGAAACTGAAAAGCCTAAATACATTGTAGCAACAAAAGAAATTCTTAAAGAGCACGCAGGTGTTAGTGGCTTAGTGACATGTAATGTTAGACAAAGCCAAGGTCACCTAACATTTTTTTTGTCATTTGGACAAGCTGTGTTTTGGTTTGGGTGCTTGTGCATAGTTTTGTACAAAGCACTTTATCTTGTAGCTGGCCTGCTAAAATGTTTTACATTTTTCTGGCATTGTTGCAATTATGCAGGAAATCTTCTTATAAACTGTTCTGCCTTTCATCACGTTCTATCATTTTATTATTTTTTTAACTCTTAATTTCAGCCAATATACCTCTTTTAAAAATGATTTTTTTTTATTTTTATGGGTCATTGTCCACGAAAGATCAGGTAATTTCAGGCACTCAGACATGGGGATTGATGGTGTAGATTACACGTGAAGAACCCAGGCGAAGAAATAGAAAGCTGAAGGACAGGAATGGCTTACAAATAAATAATATTATATAGTATTCACAGTACAAAAATATATCATACTGCCCAACAGATCCATGCCAGTGTTTATGCTCTGCATAAGCTCCCTCCCTCTTCAGCTGACACCATCAATTTATCCTTCTGCTCCTTTCTCCCTCATCTTTTTATCTACCTTCCTGTTAATTGCATCTATTCACTTCAACTATTTATGTGGTAGCAGGTTCCACATTCTAGTCGCACTCTGTGTAGGGAAGTTTATCCTGAATTCCCCATTGGAATTTATTGGTGACTATCTTATATCTATGGTCCCTTGTTCTGGTCTCTTCCACAAATAGTAACCCCTTCTCTACATCACCAAAGAAAGGGGCCTGTTCAATATTTCCTCATAAATATAATCTTTCAGTTCTAGAAATTATTCTAGTAAATCTTTTTTGCACCTTCTCCAGTGCCTTTACATTCATTTTATAATATTGAGATCAGAACTTCTCACAGTACTCAAAGCGTGGTCTCACCAAGTTTCTATAGATGATTAACATAACTTCTCAACTTTTCAGTTCTGTCCCTTTAGAAATAAAACCCAGTGTTTTGTTTGCTTTTTAATGGCCTTATTAACCTGATCACTACTTTAAGTGATTTGTATATCTGCAACCCCTCAGGTTCTTCTGCTCTTCTGCCCTATTTAGACAAGGTAATTCAAGTTGTACTTTTAAACTATGTTTAAGTTCTATCAAGCAATAAAATATGTGATTAATTTACATTTTATTAAATACAACCTTGTTAATCAATTGATTTTCTTTAAAAACTCAGTTGGGAAATGGATGTTACAATGGACCAAGACATTTTTCAACCTTTGAGATCTGGATTGAAATGCAGTCTAATGCAGGCTAATAGGATGAAACTATACTATCTCTCTTGTATAAATAGGTTCCCCTCACTCCCTGTGATAAAAATGCTTGGCGCCTGTCCAGCTACTTTTCTCAGCAGCCTGGATGAAATTGGGATTGAAAATGGGGAGCCTGACCATGCATGTTTCTACATCTAATGCTGAAGGCTGCAGCTACTTTGCATGATGTTACAGTTGAATTGTACCTTAAAATTTCATAGCACAGTATCCCAAATGGTTTAGTTTGTAAAAGTTAGAACCTAGCTGATCCTTACAAACAGGAAGGTACCAGGATTAGCACACACTCTGTGCTGAGGCAGCTGGTCCCAGCCAGAGTGGCAGCAGGCCTGTTCAGTTAGCTTTTGTATTCCTGTACTAGGGAAAGGAAATATCACCCAGCATTCCTGTTCTTTATCAGTATCAGTGCCCCCAGCATGAAAATGTATGTTTGGATTTTGGCAGAGGGAAGATCAGGCTCAATTGTGATCACTCAGAATTAAATAGCTTCCTAGCAATATGGTCTGGGCATGATACGTGAAGAATGGCTACTTGTCTGAGATATGCAGATTAACCTGGAACTGTAATACCTTGCTGATGGACCTTATAATTAATCAATAACCCTAATGATACAAATTCAGAAGTGCTGCATATTGATCATGTTAAGCCTCTATGCTAGTCTTATCCAAGCTGAGCTCCTGTCAAGCAAGACCCTGCAGCAAGAATAGTCTCAGGTCTCATCCTGCAGGCCCTCATCCTTGATTGGAAAGCTATATTTATTACAGTGGCTTTCAGTCTATAATAAATATATTGCTTCATTTTAACCAGCGAATGAAAGAAAAATCAGTTTACTTGATAATCATAGAATCACACAGTGCGGAAGGGGCCCTTCGGCCCATCAAGTCTGCACCGAAACTATGTTTCATGATTGTTGACATATTTAATGATAATGGATTGAATTAGTTGCATAGACTTGGGGGTCCATGTGCATATATAATTAAAATAAACAGGTACAGAAAATATTCCAAAAGACTAATAGAATGCTGGCCTTTATATTTAGAGAACTAGAATACAAGGGTGCTGAAGTCATGGTTCGGCAATACAAAGAAATGGTTAAATCACACCTGAAGTACTGTAAACAGTTCTGACCACCACACCTTAGGAAAGATATATTGGCCTCAAGAGGGAGTGCAGTGTAGATTTACCAGAATGATTTCAAGGGTTAAGTAACTAGGTGCAATTACACAAACTAGAGTTGTAATTCAGAAGGTTAAGAGGCGATTTGACCAAAGTTTTTGTAATATTATGGGGAACAGTTAGGATAGATAGAATTTTTTCTGTTGGTTGTGGAATGCAGGATTAGGAGCCATAGTCTAAAAATTGGAGCTAATCTTTCAGGAGTGAGATTACAAAACACTTCTACAGACAACAAATGGTAGAAGTTTGGAATTCTCTTCTGCAAATGGCATTGATGTTAGAACAATTGTAAAATTTAACTCTGAGATGTTTGTTATTCAAAGGTATTAGGGATATGGGTAAGGCGGTCATGAAGTGTGAGGTCTCATTGAATGAGGAAATAGGTCCAAGGGCTGAATGGTCTAGTCCTGTTCCTATGTTTCAAAATCTCAACAGTTTAAAAGGTAACAAAATACTTAGGGTAATTTTCACCTGCAGCACATTGACAGTAATAGGGTGAAGTGAATAGCCTGACTGTTATAGAACCTGCCAGATTTTAGTTCCATTGATTTCGGGATTATTTAACTGCAAAACAGAAATGGGCAATTCAGCCCTCGAGCTTACTCCATTCGATTATTCTCAGGCTGTGGGATTTCACTGGCAAAGCCGGCATTTGTCTAATCCTATTTACTCCGAGAAAACAGCAGTTTGATATAAATGAGCTGCTTTATAAATTCCTATGCTGCATTAATGAGCAAAAATACTGGTTTATAATAATTGCAAAATCATGGTTAACACCAGAATGAGTGTGTGCTAAACCAACACAAGTCTTTTCACGGACAAAAACAACTTTCCTCCAGTCACTTATAAACATTTTTGTTTAGAAAACGAAAATGTGTTAATGATGTAATCTGAATCTTTTCTGACCTATGCAGTGTGTACCATTTCCACAGTATCCTTTCAACTGTATTGATGGGTTTTTCCTAAAAAAAAGCTCACATAAATTTATTGTTTTAATTGAAATGTGCACTTGAAATGGACCATACTAATGTTTAACAGACTTTCTCCAATTAGAGCAGTAAAACTACCATCTTTTAGTAATTAACTATACCGAAAATACCTTGAACTTCGGGGGAAAAAAGAATGTCATGTAATTATAACTGGCAATAATTATCCACATAGGCCAATTTGTAAAGGACATTGACAAACAAAGCAAGAAACGCTGGGCACTATGTCAAAGGACAGATAGCTAGTGCTAATTTCACAATGTTAACATGGATCCTGATTGAAGGTATCTGACAAGTAAAAGGCTTGCATTGCTTTGCAGCCCTTCTCATTTCAAATGATGCCCCAAGTATAGCCATCCATTTCCTTAAGTTAAAACTGGAGCTGCTCTGTAAAAGTCCTCTCCAGCAGGGAAAGGAAGTTTAGTTAATGTTCACCTAGCCAATGTCAACACAGTATCTGCAATTCAGTTCCAACTTTCAAAGTAATTGAAAAGGGTCCCCCATCCATCATCTCCAATTACTTCAACTACCGTCAGTCAGTATTCAGTATTCTTTCAAGTCACCACCTTTCAAGATCCCATATTGCTTTTCAGTAATCTTTTCAACAATGCAATTCAATTCTGTTACTCACTGAGCTCAATGTGTGCAAGAGGCTAGGCTCCCACTTTGTTATTGCCTTAACTTTCTATACAGCCAGTCATCATTATATACCAAAAGGTGGGATAGCCCAGTATGAAAATGCTGAGCAACATGGCTGTCAATGTTTAAGGGAGCACAAAAGAAGTGAATTTCTGGGTGCAAGATAGTACAGTCGAGTAAGACCCTGCCTCACTGCCACCCCTCCACCTTCAGGCCTAAAATTTAGGAGCCAAAGAAAATAATGACTGTATCAAAAATGTAACAAAACAAAGTTACATTTAGCATTACTCTAAATTGATTGATCTCATTGACTTAAGTAGAGGACAATATAGGGGCTAATTTTGATAGCCACTGAAAACGAACGTAGGAATTATAATGCAAAATTAACTCCTGCCTGTAGATTATAACGGCACACTCCAAATTCATGCAGCGGGCTGATTTTGTATGATGTTTGTGTCCATTCCAGCACCAACCATGTACTCATTGGCTGGACACATCAGCAGGAGTCAATATCGTGAATGCCAGGCACCTCTTAAATCTAGCCAGCATCTCTTAAAGGGGAGGCAAACCATAGCTGGAGGAGATGCTGAGAGTGATGGTTGAAGAGAACCTGACTTGGGAAAGGGTGAGGAATAGCACAACAGTGGAGAGAATGGGATCCAAGCTTTTCAGATATGCACTTGTAGAGGAGGTGGAAAGGAGAAGAGATGTTTTGTATCCATAGTGAGGGAGAAGCCACCCTCCATAAAATTAAAAGCCAACTCGATAGCCATCAAGGTCAAGTCCTGAGGACCAGAATGTGACAAGAAGTACAATGACCTTGCAAGAGTGGTTAAGGTCAGTGACTGCATCTTCAAATTCCATATCCTAACAACTGCATCAATAACCTCACCCACTGCACAAACCAACACATCCTCTTCACTCACCTATGAACAATTTCATCAATCATGACTCATACCTAACATTCAAATGCTTCATCGCATTCTCAAACACTTAGCACTGCTGCAAGCCTCACACCCAGATCTTACAGATTGCAAACACTGCCAAATATTTAACTATGATAGTCAGACAAGCCAAACAAATTGCACAATGCTCACAGGGACACTTCCCTCTCTCTTGTAGGACAAGGGGGTACACAACCAGAGGCAGCATGAGCTAACGGGAAGGGAACATGTCTGCCTGCATGTCATAGCCCCATAGAGAAAATGGTGCTGGTCATTATTGGGATCCCTATTGCTGAGGCCCTGGCCAATGATAGGGCTGAAACCATCAAAGGCAATGTTATTTTCATACCCAGTCCACCTATTCAGATCTTATTTCCCCCTTGCCCCACACTCTCTTCTGATTGACAAGCTGCTGATGGTGTAACAAACACCTTAGTTTCCTTGCCCCATGATAACCTTACACTTATGCCTTTCTCATTTCAGATACCCCAAAGGTCCAACCTTGCCAAGCAATGGATGACCAGCAAGAATAGAGTGAGATGAGGATACTGCGTCATCACCTGATTTCGCACTCGCAGCCACCACTTTAGACTCTAACATTGCGGCATTTTAGAAGATAGATTAAAGGTGGGTCTGTACATGGTGAGAAGCCAAGCGTAAGTGGGTTGCAACCAAAGCAATGAAGAGTACAGAAGGGCATGCCAGGAGCAGCAGCAGGCATACCAAAAAATGTGTCAGCCTGGTGAAGCTGCAGCACAGGATTACATGCGTGCCAAACAGCATAAGCAGCAAGCGATAGACAGAGCTAAGCGATTGCACAACCAATGGAGCAGATCTATGCTCTGCAGTCCTGCCACATCCAGTGGTGAATGGTGATGGACAATTAAACAACTCACTTGAAGGAGGAGGCTCCAGAAATATCCCCATCCTCAATAATGGAGGAGCCCAGCACATCAGTGCAAGAGATAAGACTTGAAGCATTCGCAACAATCTGTAGCCAGAGTTGCCGGGTGGATGATCATCCCCGACTCCTGTGGAGGTCCCCAGCATCACAGATGCCAGTCTTCAGCCAATTCGCTTCACTCCATGTGATATCAAGAAACGGCTGAAGACCCTGGATACTGCTAAGGCTACAGGCCCTGACAATATTCTGGCAATAGTACTGAAGACTTGTGCTCCAGAACATGCAGCACCCCTAGCCAAGCTGTTCCAGTACAGCTACAACACTGGCATTGACCCGGCAATGTGGAAAATTGTTCAGATATGTCCTGTACACAAAAAAGCAGGGCAAATTCAACCTGGCCAATTATCGCCCCATCAGTAAAGTGATGGAAGGAGTCATTAACAGTGCTATCAAGTGGCACTTGCTTGGCAATAACCTGCTCACTGATGCTCAGTTTGAGTTCCATGAGGGCCACTCAACTCCTGACATCAGTACAGCCTTGGTTCAAACATGGACAAAAGAGCTGAACCCCTGAGGTGAGGTGAGAGTGACTGCCCTTGACATCAAGGCAGCATTTGACCGAGTGTGGCATTCAAGAAGCCCTAGCAAAACTGGAGAGGGAAAACTCTCCACAGGTTGTAGCCATACCTGGCACAAGGGAAAATGGTTGTGGTTGTTGGAGATCAATCATCTCAGCTCCAGGACATTACTGCAGGAGTTCCTCAGGGTAGAGTCCTAGGCCCAACCATCTTCAGAGTCATCATCAATGTCCTTCCTTCCATCATAAAGTCAGAAGTGGGGATGTTTGCTGATGATTGCACAATGTTCAGCACCATTCACAACTCCTCAGATAGTGAAGCAGTTCATGTCCAAATGCAGCAAGACCTGGACAATATTCAGGCTTGGGCTGATAAGTGGCAAGTAACATTCACACCACACAAGTGCCAGGCAATGACCATCTCCAACAAGAGAGAATCTAACTATCGCCCCTTGACGTTCAATGGCATTACCATCACTGAATTCCCCACTATCAACATCCTGGGGGTTACCATTGACCAGAAACTGAACTGGACTAGCCATGTATATAATTCTGACTACAAGAGCAGGTCAGAGGCTAGGAATCCTGTGGCAAGTAACTCATCTCCTGACTCCCCAGAGCCTGTCTATAAGGCACAATTCAGGAGTGTGATGGAATACTCTCCACCTGCCTGGATGATTACAGCTCCAACAACACTCAAGAAGCTTGATACTATGCAGGACGAAGTAACCCGCTTGATTGGCACCCTATCCATAAACATTCACTGCCTCCACCGATGAACAGTAGCAGCAGTGTGTACCATGTGCAAGATGCACTGCAGAAACTCACCAAGGCTCCTTAGACAGCACTTTCCAATCCCACGACCACTACCATCTAGAAGGATAAGGGCAGCGGACACATGGGACATTACCCCCCAAGCCACTTACCATCCTGACTTGGAAACATATCGCTGTTCCTTCACTGTCACTGAGTCAAAACCCTTGAACTCCCTTCCAAACAGCACTGTGGTTGTACCTACACTACATGGACTGCAGCGGTTCAAGAAGGCAGTCCACCACCACCTTCTCAAGGGCAATTAGGGATGGGCAATAAATGCCGGCCTAGCCAGTAGTGTCCGCATCCCATTAATGAATGAAAAAATAGGATAGCACAGGTGCCAGCTCACTGGAGGGCAAGGTTGCTTATGGGTTCTGTCACAGAGGACTCTGATGAGAACTTCAGTGGGATAGCCTAGAGGAGAAGACTGATATGGGTACACAACAAAATTCTTGGTGCATTGTCAGATCTGCCCGAAAGTCAGTGGTCACTGTCAAGAGGCAAGTAGGAGTTCAGCACCAGCTTGGTACAGAGCTTTGCATAGAGTTCAGAGCCCATCCTATCCAGCATGAAAGTGATGGCTAACTCCATTAGCACACTTGTGGACCCAACCATAATGCAACATCTGATGGCCAATGTTAGAACTTCCGTTGCAGCACTAGCAGCAGCCACCCAACATCTGGTTGCTGCAGTGGAGGCCGCTCTCATGCAAGATTAGCTCACTGCCATTATGGTTCTAAATTACAACATGCAAAGGTGCTTCTAGGGTATCACAGCTGTCCAGCAATCTATCCGCCAGCAGATTACTATGATAGATGAGATGTTATCCTAGGGGGATAACAATGGTTCAATGAAGCACAAACCTACTGCCCCCTCTCAGAAGTCTCCACTGAAAGTCAGCAGCTTTCTATCAATCATACTGCACCCATTGGGATAACTGTGTAGGAACACTAGAATAAGTAAAGACACATGACACTGAAGGAATACATAAGAGTGATTAGTTGACTTAAAATGAAATATGGTCTGATTTTGTTTTTAAATTTGGTTTAAATGTTTATTTTAGGGTGGCTTTCATTTTGCATTGTGGCCAAGTGGACAATTTGCTGGGCAGCTGACAGAGGGAAGTAAGGTGTGGGACTGCTGGTGAATAGGGAATTGGGGTTGCAGTTACTGGTCTTGCACTCAGTTGAGTTCTACATGGGCAGCCTAGACAGAAAGGGCTGTCTAGGTTGCCTCAATGCTTCCTTTTCCTCCTCTTCATCTTCTTCCTCCTCTTCTTCCTCATTTTCATGCTCTTTTCCTCAGCTTCTTGCATTACAGCTCATGCCAAAGGCTGTCCCCTGATGATGGTGAAGTTGTGCAGCATCCAGCTGACCACAGGGATCTTGACATCCACTCTGCTGAGTACTGCAGGGCTCTTCAAGAGCAGACTAGGCAGCAGATGTTCCCTGTAACAACATGGCTTTTAATGTATATATGCTGCACACATGTTCATGGTTTACACACCAGAGTCATTAGCCATGTCATCAGTGGATAGCCTGCTCCCCTTTAGTCAGCCTTTGATTTGCTGTGGTAGTTCAATGCAGCTTGCACAGTGAACTGCCACAGAAAGAAGGCATCATGACTACTGCCAGGATACCCGGTATTGAATTTCATGATTTGCTGCCTATGGTCGTACACCAACTCAATGTTGAGAAAGTGGAATCCTTTTTGGTTGCAGCACAGGACAGAGTTAACAAGTGGTGACTGCAATGTCCATGTAGTCAAAGGCACTCTGCATCCTAGGCAGGGCTGCTATCCTACCAAAGGCACATACTCACCCCACACGTACAAGAGAGACTGAAATATAATTTGTTCTCAATGAATAGAAAGCATTGACCTCCCTCATGCAACTGTGGGTCGCAGCCTGTGAGATGTTACAAATACTCCAGCTTCAGCCTGGAATGAGCTAAATGCATAAAAGCTCATCCCCATGGCCGTCTTCACAGCCACTGGCAATGCAGTCCTTGCCCTGCTATGCAATTAAAGTTGCGGCTGCAGCAGGAATTGTCTTAGTGCAGACATCTCACATGTTGTTCCTTGTTCAGGTTCAGGTTGGAATACCACAGACAAATGTGGCCTCCTGTTGAGAGTCTTTCTCCCCCTCAACCCTCTTCTAGCTGCTTGTCTTGATCTGTAAGGTCTCTGTTCATTCTTCAAGTTATGCTGCATTCCATGGGGAGTGCCGACTAGCACACCTATGTATGGACACAACTGTTTTGTGAGATGCAGTGAAGTAAGCAAGGTGTCCTTCAGCAACTATCACAGCACTCCCTGTTGTCTTTTTCAAATTAGAACAACTATAGAAACTACAAATCACTAGTAGAATTGAAGTAAAGCTGTTCCCTGCGTACATGCTAATGCCTGTTCTAATTTGGCACTTAATGCGATTCACCACATTATTGTGTATACATGTTACAGACATTATTTTGGAACTCTAAGTACAGTCATGACATCCAAAAAGCGATGGCTAAGGAGCTCAATTTCTCACCCTATTTCTTCTATCTTTAGTGAGTTGCTGATTTTCAATTCAACAATGCAAAGTAGGATTTCTGCAAAACCCATTGTTATTTATAATCACCCATAGGCTCTCCCGAAGCCAGAGAAATTACCTCAAAATATTGAATCTTAATTTTAAATTCTGAGGCATGGCAATTATAGTGCATGGGTTGTCATATTACAACCTTTGGAGACAACACAATCAGAGTCAACATTCAGACAACGCACAATTGATAAATGTAAATCTTAGCTATACTCTATTGGAGGTTATTTTAGTTTGTGTTTTTTTCCATCAGTGGGTAGAGTGATTGAGGAACACTGGATGCACTCAAAGTCTTTATATATTATGCTGCTGCTAAACTGTCATTTTTTTCTGTCATGTGCTCTCAGCTCAGCTATTTTTTTCCAAATGTTGCTTGAATTAAGCCAATTGACTGCGTTCATCACAAAAAAGTTAGGATTATTACAAAGAATGGAATAAATCTCAAAAACTGGAACTGTGTATAAAACCGCTCCAAATAGTTTCCAAATACATTTGGTCCTGTTTCCCTTCAGGATAGATGTTCAGTGAAGAGGGTGATAGGTGGGGATGTTGAGAAGTGTAGACATAAGAAGATTATTACTTTGGTTTATGTAAGCAGGCTTAGAGGGGCCAGGCTCTAAATAAACAAATCTCAAACCAGAGTGCAGATTGGAAGAAACCTTTTTCATAAAGCAGTCATTAAGCAGAAGAATACAGTTGATCATCTGCTTCAAATCTGAATAGTAAAATATTTGCTGAGATTGAAATTTTAAATTACTCAGAATAAGCTTAAATAGAGTAATGGATTCTGCCACAGTTACCATGATATGTTCTATTGTCGCTATGCTTGAAGGTTACTGCTTCGACACCATGAAGCAGTCTTGTTTAAGTTACAAGGAAATCTTCATTGACATTACTGAACCATGTACATACTTACAGTAAGTATGGAGAGGACTCCATACTAGGTCCTTACACATTACTGCTCATCTCGAGACTCAGTTCTAGGTCATGTGTCACCGTGTATCACCATGTGGACAATACCGTACTCAGGCTCATGTTAACCCCTTAGATACCAGGGCCAGGATTTTCCGTGTCCACCAGCGTCAGGCGTGTTTGGTGGTGTGAGCGGACAATATGGTGCGATCACTTTCACTCCCGCGATCGTCCACTTAGCCCGTCAACGGCAGGCCGCATTTCCCACCATTGGACGTTGGGAACTTCACTGTAATATATCAGCATATCATTATAAGGTCAGCCCACCGGACTCATCTGCCCCCCCCCCACTGGATCATCCACCCATGTCAGCGGGAAAACACGCCGACGTGTTTCACAACAGCACATAAACAGGCTGCACTTCACTCGGGACTTCAAGGCTTGTTTGCCTACCTTGCTTCAGTCAGCACTTGCAGTCATCAGTGCCAGGCTACATAGACAGCACCACATCACATTTAGGGGGGCTCACATGTAGGTCTCCACCTACCAGATCAGGCACATTTGGGTGGCTTTTCAATGGCTGTAGGGCAATGTCTTGCTTGAGGAAGGGGGTGAAGTGGCCTCAGGCAAAGAAAGAGGCTTCAGGGCGAGTACTGGGGGAGGAAGGTAACCAGGGTGTGGATGCGGGCACATGTTGATCTGTGCAAGTGGCCTCAAGATAGCGAGGACTGAGGAGGCAGTCTCCAGAGGAGATGAGGCCAGATGGACATATGAGGCTATGTGTGTGAGAATGGGTGGTGATGTCCCTTGAGCTGGCAGAGTGAGATGCCAGTGAATGTGTGATGGGCTTGAGTGCGTGAGTTTAGAATGATGAGGTGGTTGCCATATTCTGGCTATATGGATGAGATCATTCATCCTCTATCTACATTGGATGGCCGACTTCTTCTGTGCAGCATTGGCACTGACCACTGCTGCCACCACCTGCTGTGCTGGATTGGTGATGCCGCTGGCCATCCTGCGGCCAGTGTGGGGGTAGAGGACATCATGGCAGGTCTCCACGGCATCCAAATGGCATTCCAGTGACACGTCACTAAACCTGCGGGCTGCAGTCTTTTTGCCTTTTGTTAACATCTTCCTGCAGTATTTGTAGGCTGGAAACGCTGAAATGTGTACACGTGGCTGGACTTTAAATATGGCGCCCGGCGTGATGAAACAGTGAGGTGATGGCATGGTGGGGAATGAGAGCCCGCCTTCCATGGAAATGGCGTGTTTCCCGGAAATGCATAAGTAATGCGACGGGTTTGGGACGATATAACATGAAAACCTGCCATCGCAGCCGGCAGGTAAAATGTCGTCTTACCCGCCCGCTACCACATTTAGTACAAATATGGGATGATACTGCCCCTGATCTTTCTGTTACATAGAGATGAAATGCAAAGCTTGCAATGCTATTCTGAGAGAAAAGGCTTAATGTTCTCGAAGACCACAGTGCAGGGCTGAGAGGTGTGGATGCAGTGATGGATAAATATTCTGGAGTTTTGTGGTGTTACCTTCAGAATCATGGAGAGTTATGCAAAAATTTCCCTAAGCAGATGAAAGAATTGAGGTAGAATTCACAGCCGAGTAAAGATTTTGTGTATGGTTTGTGGAAAGAATGTTCCTTTTCTCAGTCTTTGCTTTTTGTATTCTTATAAGGCTATGACTATTCAGTAAATTTAAGTAGATATGTATACAGTAGTGGAAAGAAATAAAAGAGCAGAAGTGCAAGCAAAATGCAGAAAGATTCAAGAACTTTAGAATAGTGTTAATAGGGAGCTTCAATAGAGACTGGGAAAGTAATACTGTAAAGGGCATCTACAGAATTGATATTATTCCCCGTATACCCAAGATCAGGTCATTAGTATAGTTCAAAAAGAGCTATGGTCTTGTGGAACACCACCATCTGAAAAACAACTGGTTATTGCTATTCCCTACTTTCTGTCCCTTGACTAATTTTCTATCAATAATGCCCTTTAATCCTGTCAGATTCAGTTTTCCTGACAAGTCTATTACATGGGCCAGAAACTTTGGGTCGGCGAGTACAGGCAGGCCCTGCTCGCCATCGTGTAAAATGACACGGGGTGACATCGAGCGTGCGCCCCGACGTCACCACGTGTCATTCCAAATTTCAGTTCGGCGGGCGCGGACTGGAGTTCGCTGCACGCCTGCCAAACTGTCAAAGGCCTATTAAGGCCATTTAAATATCAATCGAAATACTTAACAGACGTGCCCGTCCAACCTTAAGGCTGGCGGGCAGGTGAAGAGCCCAGGTGGCCTTCGCATTTATTATGAAACCTCAAACATGGCTGGGATGAGGTTTCATGAAGTGTTTATAAATTGAGTGAAAGCTTTTATTAATTTCATTGACATGTCCCAACTCATGTGACAGTCTTAAAAAAATTTTTTTGTTCTTTATTAAAATTTTTACAAATCAAACTAATGTCCCTGAGGCAGCTCCGTGCATCAGGAAGATTTCTGTGCTCTTTGGCACGCATGTGTGAAAGAGCGCAGGCCCCGACTCAGCCTACTCCCCCCGCCTGCACAGGGAGTTCTCAGCGCTTCTGGGTGCGCGTCACTCTGGGTCGGCCTTAATTGGCCCGCCCACGTAAAATGGGGAGAAAATTCTCCCCATGGCACTTTAACAAACATCTTCTTGAAGTCCGTATACATACATCAACTATTCTATCCTCACCCACACTTTCCATTACTTCATAGAGGAACTCAATCAAGTTAGTCAAATGCAATTTACCTGTAGCAAATCCATGCTGTTTTCATTTATTAACACATATTTTTCCAAGTGGCAATTAATTTTTTTCTATATTAGTGTCTTGAAAACTACCACCAAAGTTAGGTTGGAATTTGCTATAAGAATGATTAGCCTAATAATGCTCACCATTATAACAGAATAAATCGGATAGCAACTTCTGGCACATGCAGTTAAATGCGCAAATCTGGAAGTTTTTTGCTTAAGATACCTCATTCCTCCACAAGGAGCCTAATTGCAGTCCTTGTCATTAGACTTAGCGGTCATGTGAATGCAAAAACATGAACTTCGGGTACTTATATATTAGTTCGGCATGTAAAACAGCAAAAAAATTAGATCTGGTGCATTCAGCTATAAGTGTGTTTATAACAGTGTAAAAAGTGATAATTACTCTCTAACCCTGAAAATTTAATTAAGTGTGCGACCTAATTCCCTCAAAAGAAAATTTGTGTTAGATTTACATTTGGTTTGCTTTTTCTGTCTCTTATCATCCTCCCTTAATTCAATCTGCATTTCACAATATTTATTTTGCTATCTATGCATCATTTAAATCTGAATTTTATTTCCTGCTTTACACCTCATTGTTTAGACTTGATGTATCATAGTGAAGATTCTTCAATTTGATTGATGGAAGGGTTTCACTGTTTTTTGTCCTGCTCTCAGACTCCACAGTTACATTTTCAAGGATGTGGCACTGAACCAAACACCCTGTGGGAGTATGTCTCCATTTAAACACCCATAAAAACTCTGGGCAGCAATAAATGAGGTAAACAGGAAGTGCTGGTCTGTCGTCACTGACCTCAAAATCGGGCCCAATGAATTGTTTAAAAATATCTGCATGTTTAAGGTGACCACTGTTAGGACTTTCCCAGAGACACTCTCTGTCAAATGAACAATAGAGAATACTTATAAAATATTGATGAGTTACTGCTCATGTAATATTCAGAAAACACTTGATGCGATTTGGCTGACATTCAGTTAAATGATTGTTATAGGCAGTTTGCATTTTGCCTTGAATGCAGGCATCAAGCTTTACATAAGTGCATGTCCGATTCAATCTTTTTTAATTGCCTCTTTTGCTATTCAGACAATGGAGAGTGTTCTGTTACCATGGCTGCCATTGTTGCATTGTGACAGTGTAATCAAGACCATTGAAAATTATTGAGCCCCCTTTGGTTTTGTGACGGACAAACCACGATAAGCATGAAAACATGAGATGTTCAGGACTTACTTTGCTACCCTGAATATAATTAGCCAAAGGCCAAGTAACAGTTCATAATTGGGAAGATAGTGGAAGATTGAATAGCTGCAGATTTGATAACTTCCTTTGTTTAAAACATTGAGAAGAAAATAATTAAAGTCGAAGTATTCACTTGTAAGAATATAAATTCCTTATGAGATGAAAAGCCTTCCTCCTCATCCCAGTCAAACTTACGGGCCTGGATTTTTCGTATGGTGGGCGAGATGGGTGGGGGCGGGCCGGGCAGAAGTGGGCTCGAGTGGACGTGAAGCTGATCGCCACCCGCAATCAGCTGCGTGTCGTCATCTTACGCAGGCAGGCCAATTAAGGCCCACCCAGCGTAACACGTGGCCAGTAGCGCTCAGTGCTACCTGTGCGGGCAGAGGGAGGAGGGAGAGTCGGGGCAGCAACAACCCCCCTGAGGCAAGGCGCTGCCTCGGAGAGATTGAATGCATAATAAAACAGCTTAGTAAATTATATAAAAATTTATTTAAACATGTCTCCTCATGTGACAGTGTCACATGAGTTGGGACATGTTTGTAAAGGTGGGCAGATTTATTTATTTATTTTATAAAAGCTTCAGGACACTTCATCCCACCCATAGCTGAGGTTTCCTGAAAAATGTGAAGGTTGGACAGGCAGCGTTCTTAAATACTTTGATTAATCTCTTAATGGCCTAAATAGGCAGTTGACATTTTGGCGGACGCGCAGCCGACTGAGGCATGCACCCACCGAACGAAATTTTACACATCGGTGCGTCGAGTCCACCCCCGCATGCCGACCAGAATATTTGGTTCTTTACAAGCTTCTCTTTCTTTTCTTTCATTTTCTGTTTGTTTATTCATTTTTCATTTGTCCCCAGCTTTGCCAAAGATATTGAAACATGCAGGTGTACGATTCCATGGTCACCAACAGACTTCTGAAATTCCGTCAACACAACCGTGGAATTGTGTGATGAGTAACCGTGGAACCTAGGAATCGTGCAACGAGTAACTCATCTCCTGACTCCCCAAAGCCTGTCCACCATCTACAAGGCACAAGTCAGGAGTGTGATGGAATACTCCCCATTTGCCTGGGTGAATGCAGCTCCCACAACACTCAAGAAAAAGCAAACCGTTTGACTGGCACCACATCCACAAACATTCACTCCCTCCACCACCAATGCACAGTAGGAGCAGTGTTTACCATCTACAAGATGCACTGCAGGAACTCACCAGGGCTCCTTCATCAGCACCTTCCAAACCCACAACCACTACCATCTAGGAGGACAAGGGCAGCAGACAGATGGGAATGCCAGCACCTGGATGTTCCCCTCAAAGTCACTCACCACCCTGTCTTGGAAATATATCACCGTACCTTCACTGTCGCTGGGTCAAAATCCTAGAACTCCCTTCCTAACAGCACTATGGGTGTACCTACATCACATGGACTGCAGCAGTTCAAGAAGGCCGCTCACCACCGCCTTCTCAAGGGCAACTAGGGATGGGCAATAAATGCTGGCCCAGCAAGCAAAGCCCACATCCCGTTAATGAATAAAAAAACTTTTGCCCTGTATGAGGCCAGATAGTGTCTCCAGACTGCGTAGCCACAGAGGGTCTGAACACCAACCATAATCTAATTCACATATAACAAGCAAAAATTTACTTTCCAAAAGGTGCCATCGATAGCAATCAGGAGCAGGAACCTTAGTTAATTCTTTTGCCCCCTCCATAGGGGCACCAATGCTAATTGTGGCACCCAATTACTACTATTCCAGCAGAGACCAGTTAATAAAACAATGACCAGGAATCAAGCTTGGAAATTTCCCAGAGATTATGAATAAGCTCCACACCAAGTGACGATACTTAAGTCGTAGAACAAAAGCATGAAAATATACCTTGAGATAGACATGTCATAATTACCCAACCAATAATATTCATGCATTGGAGAAGGTTCAGAGAAGAGTGGCAAAGATGTTTAGAGAGCTTAAGGTTCTACATCAGAGAGATAAGCTTGGTGCTCATTGTTGAAAAGAGGATTAAGGACAACACGATCCAGATTTTTAAATGCTTAGAAAAATGAATCATGCAACAGCAAGCAAGTTGTTTAACCCAGGCGCAGAACATGAGTAAAAAATTATCCAGTCTCAAATAAAACTTGAGATTAACAAGAATTTACTTTTACTCCTGAAGAGTGACAGATTTGACAAGATTCTTGGCTAAAGCAACTAATACTGTACATATCAATTCAGGCCTCTTTAAAAAGTGCTGCATGAATATCTAAGCAATGAGATTGGGATTTATAAAGGCAAATATGGAGAAAAATAATCTGTAGGATTTGGAGATTTATGAATTTTTGGGACCATGGAAGTCTTGTGCCAAAAAGGCCAACTGATCCAGAATATATAATGGAGGATATTCTTTTCAACAGTGTCAATTTGACATTCTTCTCATTGTCCTTTTTTAGCCAGGATATCCTGATTAAATATTACTGCTCATCAAAAGCAATGCTAGGTCAGTTAGTTTGCTCATTCTACAAAATGCCACACCCTCAAACACAACACAAGTTTTATCTTTTCAACATGCTGCAGGTTGAGAAGTTTGACATAGAGTGCAATATAGATATTCTAGAGGTTTCTTTGATTCAACTTTGTAATCACAGAGGCAAAGAAAAACTTTGCAGACAGAGTAAATGATTGAGCAGATTCTATTTGGTTTGTGAAAGAAATGAAATTAAAGTCCCAAATCGGCTTTACTCATTCCAAATTTTATGTTTTGAACACAAGAGATATTGTACAATACCATAAGGACTGATTTAATATAATTAACTGACATATAACCAACTTCTGGAACAAGTATGAAATATAAACAGGAAATGCTGGAAACACTCAGCAGGTCAGACAGCATCTGTGAAGAGAGCAACGGAGTTAACCTTTCCGAATGATGACCTTACACTTCAAGACAGGATATTATTAGAGATTTGTCAGTTTATAGGAAGTACAGAGACAGGGAAAAAGGAGAGGAAAGAAGAAATTGGTTGAGTTGGCAGAGGTATGGTTTCGTGTGGATATTTTTCAGGAAAATTAAGGATTATAACAACAGTGAAGGCTGCTCACTACAGACAGAATAAAACTTATTGGAAACATTATTTTGAAGGATTACTTTATACTGCTGCAAGTTGCAATCTTATACGTTATCCTTTGAAATAACATGATTGTGTTTCCTTAATTTCTTAAATTATTAAAAAGATGGTTGGTCTTACTTAATTGCTTGTGGAACATGAAACTTAACAGTGCTGAAGTGCAATGATCAGAGTACACCTACAAATTATGACAGCTGTTTATTTCGGGCAAGTCTGTAGAGTTTGTTCAGCTTTTAAACTACCATAAAACAAATATAGATGCAGTAATATTTTTGATATGCGCTGCTTGATTATTTAATTTAGAATATCTAAAGATCAGGAATCATTTTAATTACTGACTTGCTCTGCTGTGACAGGTATGTCACAATTGAGATAAATATTTATTTTATATTTGTTTTTACATTGCAGTGATTGAAACGATATTAATAAGTAGGGTTTTTTTTAACCCTACAATGAAAATGCAATAAGGAATTAACCAAAAGCAATTATTCTGGCATGTTGTGTGAATTATCTAATGCTGATTATTCAAATATTAATGTAATAAAGCTCATTTTCCAGCATTGTCTCCTGGGTCTCTAACAAGGTTAAGTCATCCTTTAAACTTTATGACAGCTTTCAGGACTCCCTTACTCTTTGCATCTTCTTCATATTCCACTCAGTGGATTACAACATAATTTTGTGCGTGCCCAAAATAACCTGGCTAATCATTCCATTGAACTTTTCCATCCTTTGCTGCCTCCTGTTTTTCATGTGTGTGCAATTTTTCCATTCTGTTAATGCCTCCATGTAACATGTTTCACTTAGAAAGATGGAATGGTCCGAATTAATGTACTTTAAGGATATCATCAATATTGTTTTATGATCAGCCAGTGGGAAAAGCACTCATAGAGGATAAATCTGCCCTATGCCTCTTTCTTTCTAATCCTCAACACCTTACTCCTCTAGTCTACTTGGGAGATACAGCATCAGTAAAGTGCTCTGTCTAGTGCCACAGTAAAAAGTTGGCAAAAGCCATTCCCAGGGGATGTAAACTCCATTTGTAATGGACATGAGATTTCCCAGATCTGTGCCTGGGGCACCAGATTGCCTTGGCATAGGGAATATTAGAAGGTTGAAGTAAGTTGAAATGCCAGCATAGGAACCTACCTGATGTTCCTTCAAGGAACAGAATCATTAGTATGCTCCCATCAGGTGCATTCTGCCTTGAAGGGCATACCAGCAGAACCCACTCTCAGCCCTCTGGCAGGCTAGAGGGAACATCATGCATTGGACTTACTAATTGCAGCCAGGGGCCCATGTCAAAGAGAAAGAGGCTGTAAAGAATCTCTAGCTTTACACGGGGAATTAATCGATTCCATTGTGGGGTGGGAGGTGCATCAAAACTTTTTTAAGTTACTTCTGTTTCCCTCTTTAGCTCTTGCTACTGGTCTCACTGATGACTCAGCCACTGGGCATCATTGTCATGATCAGCAGCATCAGGGTCTGAATGGCATCATCAGACCCCTATATTAAACATTAATGAGGCCCTCTGCTGTCTGTAGCAGGCAACCCCCACACATTCAAAGCCTGTGAGATAAAATCGAAGAATCCTGCTTTGGACACCATGAAGTAGACGCTCCACAGTCTCAAGTATATTAATAGCAAGTCTTTGTTAGCAACTCATAAGGATATACAGTAGAGGGTGCAGGTATAGAGCTGACTCCATCATAGGTCTCCACACATATCAGCCCTCCTCTAGACAGCCCCTGACTCTGGGTTATGTGCCTTCTTACATCACTATGTGGGCAGCCCAGTACTCAGTACCACATTAACCCGGTATATACCAAACCCAACTAATAAACCTTCCCACATGCCTTTATCCCATTGATATAGAGTTAGTTTACTTTACTTCAAGTCATACATTGTTATAGGTCTTGTACCTTACTGTTAAATTATCGGCACTGAAAAGAGACAGAGTCGGGTGTTGTTATAAAGGTGGAAATTAGCAGCCTTAAGTGATGGTACTGATGTGATCAGAAGCATTTCCTGAGTCATATATGACAACAAGGTTGTCAACACCTTGGTTCAGCTTCAGACAGTTGCTAGGGAAAAGAATGGAGTCAATGGCTAAGGAATGAAGTTTGTGTCAGGGACTGAAGATAATGGATTTGGTCTTCCTAAGAACACGATGCGAGCGGCTGTGAGAACATGGCACGAGAGGTGGTGACTGGTGAACACGGCGCAAGCGATAATGACCCGTAAATATGGTGAGAGTAGTAGTGATCCGTGCACATGGTGAGACCATGGTGAGAACATTGAGAGAGTAGTAATGACCATAAAACACAGTGAGAGCAGCGGGAACTTAAGAACATGGCGCAGATAAATCACAAAGTGGCTTCACAGCACAAGGAGTCAAGCAGGGTGTGTACACAGGTAAACCTTTAATTTACTGGTGAGAGTGATGGTTCCTCTGGGGAGTGCAGCCAGAGCCAAGTCCACAGCACCATGGCTGACTCAGCTATACAGGGGGATAGGAAGAAGATTGGGAAAGCAGTAGATATATGGGATTTGATTGTTAGGGGAGCAGACACAAATTAGTTAGGGGTTACTATAGCCGTAGACACAAATCCTGGATGCTATGTTGCCTAGTGTCAGGATCAAGGATTTCACTGAGTGACTCCAGGGACTCTGAAGGGCATTGGGTGAACAGCCAACAGTTGTGATCCATATCAGTACCAATGACTTAGGGAGAAAGGGAAATTAGGTCCTGCAGGCAGAATTGAGGGAGCCAAGAGAGAGTCAAGCAAGCAGGATCTCAAAGAAAGTAATTTCTGGATTGCCTCCAATGTCATATGCTAGTGAGTGTGGAAATAGGACTGAAAAGGACAGTGGCATCATGGATACAAAGTTGGCTGAGTGACAGGAGATTAGTGATGAACAGTTGTTTTTCAGACTAGAGGAAGATATACAGTGGGATTCTCTAGGGATTGGTAGCAGTACCACTGCTTTTCTTGCTTCACATTAATGACTTAGACCTGGATGTGCAGGGCACAATTTCAAAATTTCAGATGATACAAAATTTGAAAATATAGTGAACTGTGAGGATGATAGTGATAGACTTCAAGAGGACAGAGGCAGGCTGGTGGTATGGATGGACATGCAACAGATGAAATGTAATGCAGAGTAGTATGCAAAGGTACATTTTGGTAGACAGAATAAAGAGAAGCAATATAAAACAAAGAATACTATTCTAAAAGGGGTGCATGAGCAGAGGGACCTGGGGATGTATATACGCAAATTGTTGAAGGTGGCAGAGCAGGTTGAGAGAGTGGCTAATAGGGCAGATGGGATCCTGGGATTTAGAAATAGAGGCAGGGTGTGCAAAAACAAGGAAGTTATGGTGAACCTTTATAAAACCCTGGTGTGGCCTAAACTGGATATTGTGTCCAATTCTGGACACCACACTTTAGAAAGCATGCAACGGTCTTAATGTAGATGCAGAAAAGACTTACAATAACTATTCCAGGAATGAGGGATGTCAGGTCCATAGCTTGGAGTTGGAGCTGTTGGCCTTAGAGAAGAGAAGGTTGAGAGGAAATTTGATAGAGGTGTTCAAAATCATGAGGGGCCTGGGAGTAGATAGGGGGAAACTGTTTCCAGTAGTAGAAGGGTCAAGAACCAGAAGGCATCAATTTAAGGTGAATGGCTAAAGAAGCAAAGGCGACATGTGGACAAAGCTTTTTTTCATGCAGTGAGTGGATAGGATCTGGAATGCACTGCCTGACAGTTTGGTGGAGACAGATTCAATCGTGGTTTTCACAAGGGAATTAGATAATTCTCTGAAGAGAAAAAATGTATAGAGTTACGGGGAAAGGATGTGGAAGTGGGTCTAGCTGGGAGTTGCAGAGAACCAGCATCGACATGAAGGGCCAAATAGTGATAGCACAGAAGGAGGTCATTCTATCATTCTATATCCGGGATTTTTTTGGGGCGGTGATGACCCAAATCATGGACCATAAAGCCAGGGGCAACCCCGTCTCAGCCATTTTGGGCAACACCAGCCAGAATTTATGTCCATCAGGCAGCTGTCATTGGGGTTCCTGTTCCTTCAGGTTACAAGATCCTGCCTCCAAGAACCGCTGGTGATTCAGAGGGCCAGTTACTTGTCAGTCCCAGCAATGCCACCGGGAGTTGTGGCCACTGCTTGAACTGCACCCAGCCAAAAGAAGCAGCATGGACGTCACCCTCAGACCAATGTAAGTCCTGCAGGGGCCACTGGGGCCAATCAGGCCAGCCCCAGCAAAGATGGGGGGATTATTGGTGAGGGTGGGTGGAGGGGGTTGATGCCGTGTTAGTGGCCATTGGCGTTGGGGCACCCCTGGTAAGGGCCCACTTGGCACTAGAAAAATGCCACTGGTAGCAGGAAGAGGCCCTTGATTGACTACTTATTGGCACAATTTTTTTTCTGGGCTGCCTGCCACCTCTGCTGGCAAAATATTACAGCGCAGGAAGGCAACAGCCATGCCACCCCACAACCCTACCATCTTTCCCAATTGTTTTTGGCACCATACCCTCCCAACCCACCCACTTCCCAGCCTGCTCCTTAAGGCCCTGAAAATCTGAGCCTATCGTACCCAATATTGAGTTGAATGAAATTTTCACTTGTGCAGTGCACGCCAGACAACATTCTGAAAATTCAAAGGCCTTCAAGAACATTTATTTTGTTACTCCAAAATACATCTCCTAATAAAGGAGATTTCTTAAACAATGATCTCTAAGTGGTTTGCTTAATGATGTGAAAAAAGATTGTATGCTCCTTCCTGACCAATACAGACTGTCACACGATGAATGCCAAAGTTACTGCATTCAACGTCATCTATGAATCCAGAGAGCTGCTGGAACGCTCGCAAACATGTCTCAGTATGAGTTATGAGAGTTATGGTTTTCAGGAGATTGAATAAGAACAATCAGAAGGTGAAATGAAATAATCAGATGTCAATGAAATACTGCTTCCAATGATTTCCAATTAAGGCCATGCAAAGGCATCTACTGTGGATTATTAATAATACACAGCCTAAGCAAATATCTTTACTAACAGCATCCAGATACAGCAGAAGAGATGACCTCTTTTTGTAGACTTGAGAACTGCAATCTAGACGACTGATTACTCTGCTTCAGTTTAAGATTAGAGTTTGCTCTGATCAGGAGTTGGTCTTCACATTCAGTCATTTAGTCATATGATATTTTTATGCCATTGATGATTTCATTCCCATTTTCTGAAATGTTTATCAACAAATTGTACTCCAACTGTTATTTGTACAAATTTACTTTTAGAGCCTGTAATAATAAGTTTCGTTGGTTATGAATTAATAAACTGCCAAAGTCATATTTTGACAGTGTTTAAATAATATAGGTGTTTACAAAAGTCCTCTCATAAATTATAGTAGCTTTTGTTGTAGCTCAGTTGAATTATTTTTAGAAGCTTTTACTAAGCATTTCTGAACTACAATTTTGGACTAACCATCAATTGATTCTTTATTATTGTTGATACTGCCCACACTAACTTAGAGTTATTCTATGGGTTTAACTGTGGAACAATCCTGACTCTTTCATGACAATTGCCAAAATGCCTTGAGTTAAACCAGTTTCCGTCAACTTTTATTTAGCTTACTGAAAAGAATCTGCACACTTGGTTTCTTTTTCACACACTGTAATAAATCTGATTACAACATTTGTAAAGAATGTCGAGGAAAAGTGCTTAAACATAAAATTTAGTCTAAACAACTTATGAGGTCTTTATACTATTTACTTAAATAATGAAGATGTTAAATTCCAGCAAAGGAGCAAATATTAACATTCTCTTACTTTAGGAATCTTCCTTAGTTTATGCTATTAAAATAATCTTTTACATGAGGTCTAATGCTAAACATCCCATTAAGTTAACAAGTGCCCCTTAGTCAAATTATGCAAACATTTCTGTACTCTGCAAAGTAACCCTTCAAAGCAGAATTTTTATTGTAGGTTTGTTTAATAGTAGACGATTTCTATATAAGGAATATGCAATAGAACTAGGAAAGAGGAATACTTGCAGCACAAACAATTATTTCACGTGTTAGGCCTCTTTTCTATACACTATATATTTTAGATGTGACAGGCAGACATGTGTTATATTTTTGGATTTCTTTTGCATTTTCCATGGGAAGATCATTTGTTACTCCTTAAAATTGTATATTATGCTAGAGAAGATGATAAGTGAATCATGTTATAACTGCATTTACTTCTGTATCTGAACAGATTTTGATACCCAATAATATCAAAACACAGCACAGAATCCTGTTGAAACATTTCTAGATTATGCAAAATAATTTGTTTCAAAATGATCATTGCCTGCCCTTCACAGTCAAAGGTTGCTACTTAAAGCTCTAATTATTTGCAGTGTACCACAACATTGCTTTGTTAGTGCCGTTTAATATATGTAAACAAAAAACATGCATTTATATTGCACCTTTAATGTAGAAAAATGTCCCAATACACTTCACAGAGGCTATAATGAGCCAACAATAAATGCTAAAGCAGATTAGGAAAGCTGACCAAAATTTTAATCAAAGAGGTGGGTTTTAAAGAGGTTTTCGTTTGAGAAGAGAAGGCTGGAGAGGCAGAGGCATTAAGGGAGGAAATTTCTGAGTGTGGGGCCAAGATGGCTAAGACATGGTTAATAATGGTGATGCATGGGGTGGAGGGAAGTAACTTTAACTAGAGCAAATTGGTTCAAATTTAGATAATTAAATGTAAGAAGCTAATCAATAATTAGCTTTAAGTAACCTACACAATATAGTAGAGATTTTCTGCAAATAAACTTAGGTTTATCACTAAAGATCGTAAATGAATACCAAATGGCAATGGAATGCATTCATAAAAGGAACAATTCATAACAGGAACAAACCATCTGGACAAGTCCCACATACAGAAGTACAACTCCAATTAATTGATCATGGAACAGCATTGACATCAGCTATGGATAACCATTGATGAGGACCTAATGACACTGTCTTGGATTTTAGCCCATCTATGATTTCACAAGGAGATGTGTACGTTACTTTCTTCTTTCTCCCTCTTGCAAAGATGAATCAAACAAAACACCTGAGCACACGGACCTAGACATTTTACATCTTTGATGTAACATCTTAATAGTCATAGGAGCTCAGATCGCATCATGTTTCATGTTAAAACTCCTACCAATACAACTGCAAAAACCTTAAATGTCGAGAGGTGCTTTACAGAGATTAAGAGGATGGTTGTCAAACCATAGAAGATGGAATCTGAAAAGACTTGTGATGGAAAAATTTATAATAGTGAAATGGTGGTGGTTTTAGGAAGAGAGATTTAGAGAGTGGAACCAAAACCCTTGTACCACTGGTGAAGAGATTGGAGGGAAAGAGCACAAAAGGCCAGAGCTGGAGGACCATAAGGTACAGAAGGAAATGTATATCTGGAGGAGGTTGCACAGAGAGCATGAAGAGAGGCTGTGGAGGATTTTGAAGATGAGAATGAGCATTTTAAGTTTAATACATTAGGGCACATGAAGCCAGTTGAGAGTGTGGGGGATATGGGTGAACAGGATATAACGCTGAACAGAATGAAGGTGACTGAGTTTTGGGTAATTTAGAATCTTGTGGAGACTGGATAATGGAGAGCTAGCAAGGATTACAATGAAATGTAGATAAGGATTTTTAAGGGACAAAAGTTGGCGATATTGTGCAAATGGAAATAATAGTGATCAATATGATGTGGGGTTTGAAGCTCCACTCTGGGTTAATAAATGCCAAGTTTTTAGATGTTCTGCTTCAGCCTGAACAAGTTATCTGGAACAACATAGAATCAGTGGCAAGACAATGGTGTTTATGGTGGCAGGGGAAAATAATGGTGTTTCATCTTCTCAATGTTTTAATTGGAGTTCATTTGACTTATCCATTACTTGATATTGGACAGGCAGTCTGAGGTGGTGGTCATGGTCGGGTCAAGGGAGGCTGTAGAGAGGCAGAGCTCAGTGTTGCCAGCATATATCTAAAAACAGGCCCTTTACCTGAAGATGAGATTATCAAGGCACAGCACGTAAATAAAGAAAAGAGAATCAAACATAGAAATTTGGGGGACTCTAGAGATAACAGTGCAAGGGTGGGAAGAAAATCCATTGCTGGAAATGTACTGGTTACATTTACACAGAAAGGGAACCACAAGATGACAGTCCCACACAGCTGGACAATGGAGGAGAGGCAATGCTATGGTTCACAATATCAAACTCTATAGAGATGTCAAAGGAGATGATGTACTATGTCACAGTTAAAACAAGTGAAGAAGGCAGTCCTCAGTGCAGTGCATACCTCTGTCACACTGTGTTAACTTAACGTTATTACAATTAGACAGCTCTCCCTTGAGGCTTTTCCCTACCTGGTTGATGCTCTGTAACTGCAAAGCTGAAAAAAATACATCTTTTTATTAAGAGCTTTCAGAGGAGGCTTTGGGATAATCCATATCCAACAACCTGCTCTTAAAACTCTGTTCACATTTTGACAGTTGTGACAAATACCACCACTAAAAGCTGAGACATTCCACAACATTCTAAAACATATCAACAACATTTTAAATAAAACAACCCACAACATCCTAAAGAAAAGTCAATTCACCCCAGCTCCAAATGTTAAATGATCCTTTCAAAAATTCCACGATCCATAACTTTGCCAAAAACTATTCAGTTCTTCCTTGCACCATACCCTATATGTGTACCTAGTTTCATTAAAATCTTTCTCTTAGTTTTTCAGATATCTTGTTTATAGACAGACTAACAAGGGCAAAAACATTACTTCCACCCCCTTCAGTGGTGGAAGTCATCAGAGCCAGGATGGGTAATTGAGTGGTTAGGAGTGTGCTGATAAGAGGATCAAGGTAGAAGCAAGTGGGTTTCATGGAGATGAGCTTGAAAGGGCAGAGTGGGAGGGAAACTGTAGAGGAGTAGGAATGGAACATACAGCATTCAATTATCTTATTCCTTACCCTTGAGGTATATGAGATTGGAGCGCAAGATGTTGGCACCTCAAAGTACTTGTCATTATGATGCCCTGTGGGAAGTAGACATTGGACTCCTGTATAATACCAGTGCAAACCATAAGCATGAAACATTGAAATGATAGTGCTTCAGTGAGATCACTTCCAGTTACAGAATGTGTTCACACTGAATAAACAGAGTCCTTAAACCAGTACTCCCTATCTGAAATTATAAACACTAAAACTTTTGGTGTGTTCATTCACATTATATGCAACATGATTAATTAGCATAATGGGCTTACATTTTTAGTTCTTAACTTGGGAAGAAGAAAGCTACAAAAAGAGAGAATTAACTGTTCTTTTGAAGACTAGTCAAATGACCTTGCATTGGCTATATTAATACATTGCAGCACAGATTAGTGGTTGGCTGGTTTATGCTTACTATTTCAACTGCATTATCTGGGAAAGCAGCAAGAAAGGAAAGCTGCTCCCACACAGAAAGGGTAAATTAGAAGCCATGCCACTGTACCCCCAGCCCTCACTCTCACCTGCATCTGGTGGTTGATACTAAAACAAAAACTTGTGTTAATGCCAAAGAGACCTTAGAATAGTTGATGGGAACAAAAAGTATTCAAATAATAATTGAAAAATAGTGTGTCTTCCTGGAAAAGAATTAGCTTTATGTTGAAGCAATAATATAAATAGTCATTTATTTTGGGTTGTGCTTTTAAGAGCATCACCGAATGTACTTAAATCATGAATTAGAGGCTGAAACCTCTTATAAACAACTTCTCTCCCCTGCTACATAACTATCTAGTAATCAAACATCTTTGCTTGCCCTTGGAACTCTAGACAATTATTGGATATAATTTCAACAGGGGTGTTAAAGTTATCAGCCTGAAGGTATCCGCAGTATTTTAAAGAAATTAATTACGTAAAAAGAAAAATTGTGTTGTATGGGAGAAACAGATATGAAATTGTTTTTGCCAGGGAGGAAGCAGACTGAGTATATTTATGGAGCTCAGTATATTTGTTGCTCACTCCATTTTAAACTGACAACTACATGAAGTAGGTATTATTTAAAATGGTGCCAGTCTTATTAAGTGCAAAATGTGTTAGAAGTGAATAGGGTCTATTACATACTTTGAATAGTATCAATCTTACCAACAACAATCACAATTAGATGTATCTCATTCCAGATGTAGTTTCAATTCATTTGAACTCAAAGGAAACAGTTTGTTCTCAATGTTCAAATAGTGACGGAAAATGCTAATTTTAGAAATCATGGCTGGTAGAATATGTAATTTTAGTTTTTCGCACCTCTCTTCATAAAATACAGGAAAGCAAAGAGAAATCATGGTCTTGCAGGAAAACAATAGAGCAAGCTGCAGCTAATTTTATATTGTGCCAGAGCTGCTGGCTTCCAATGCACAAGTGACGCAGCCAAAGCCAAAGGTAAACTTGCCAGATTTGTTAACGCCTTCACTAGGTAAATACTGAGATCTTCCTGCCACTGGGCCTTAGCAAATCTGGTAAGTTTATTCTGGGTGACACACATTGCATTATATTAAAGCAGCTCCTAAAGGCTAATCTGTGATTACTAGCTAATGAAAATGTCTTCCCAATTTATAGCAGTAATTAACTCAGTAATGCATCCAGAATATCACTTCTGTTGCTCCAGATGCGAAATCTCCTTTCAGTGTTACGTTTTGAGCTTACATTTAAGCTTTTGATCGAGGAGTTACAATATAAGCTTTAGTCTTCAGTTTGTCCCTACCAGAGGGTAAAGGTCATATTCATTGCATATAAATGTTCGTTACGGTGTAAACTGAAGATGCTTTTTACAAGGACTTTTTCATTAAATTTCGATTAAAACATGGCTATGATGTCTTGGCAGTAAATTGATTGGACTTTACTGACAAAACATGAAAGTATTTTTCAAATATTTTTATTGAATTTTGAGGTAACTTGAAGTTGTTCTGGGTTGATTCGAATTTATTCTGTGCCAGTTGCTCTGCATTCATTAATTGGAATAAAGCTCAACGATTATTGCTGGGACATTGGAGGACATATGGAACTAACAACCCCCTGCACCTTGACACAGAGGCTGTCTTAAAGTGTTGGGAGCTTACTTAAGGGTTTTTATTTCATAAAGATAGCTGGAACAAGTGGAATACAAAATCTTTCTGAAATGAGGCAAGTGAATAAAGGGCTATCTATACTCAGCTCCCTTCAGCACTCAGTTTCAAAGTGAATAGATAAATCTAAAACCTCTTAATTGCAATTCGTCTGTTAACCTGAATGTCGTTAGTTTTAATGAATTGCATGATGCTTGGGAATACCTGGGAAAATTCTTTGACTTATGGATCTTTACAATCACAGGTAATACAGTGTCAATCAAATATTAAATGAAATTGTTGGCATGTGCCTGATTTTCCTTCATTAATCCACCCCAAATCAGACATGATAGTGGCAGTAATGGCCAGAAAATAGGAGACCCACAACTTCTTCCATGCCCAATTCTTGGATGTCCCCCATTACTCCCATGATCGTTGCTGGAGGTCCTTTCCTTCAAGATGTGTTCCATCAGTGCAAGCAGCTTGTAGCATATTGGTAAGCTCTGAATTCTCAAATTCTCCTTGTCAATACTTCGTTCTCTCATTTGCTGCTGTAAGATTACGGCTGCCAAAATAAGCACCTCAATCACATGAGTCATTGCAGCCAGTCACTAATGTGACTAAAAAAGTTTGGTTGAGCAAATGGTATTTAATTCAGAGTTATGATGTACAACAGACATGTGGGAGTATGCTAGTATTTGATGAGAAAAAATTCAGGTTGCTCTTGCATTATAATTTATGGCTTAACCATTGTGCACTAATATATTGGTAGCTGTATTTACTCAATGTGGAAATTTTGCAGCAATTGCACCAAAAATAAAGGTTATTGCCAAAATAATCATTCTTCTATATATATGGTCACGGTACTGCAACCAGGGCAATTCTATCCACTATTGTATATGTACCTAATTTATAACATATTGTAACTATCATCCATTGACTAAACTGTGGACGTCTTAATGTAGGACAGTGGGGAATGAAATTTGTCTTTGCAGAGAGCGTGTAACAGGTTTCAGTAGAAAAGAACGTGCGCAGAGTAAAACGGGCTGTCAATTCACTTCACTTTTACCTGTTCATATGAGTTCATCACCAACGTGTGCAATCATGGAAATCTAAATCATTGATCTGCTGTAAAAAAAATGCTTCTTCGGCTAGCAATTATGAACAAGGAATCGAAACAGCCTCCTGATCTTTGCTAATTAGCTATGAAGGTGAGTTCCATAAAAGACAAGTGAAGAATATTTCAAATAAGGAACTTACTTTTTCCTCTCTTTCCTGTTCTCAAAAAGCACTTGAAAAAAAAATTGTGCAATGCAAAGAAAGATTAAGCAGCATACCTTTGTTCCAATGCTACTCCTGGATAACACTGCCCACCAATCTTTTTCTATGCCTTTGTTAGTAGCTGTACCTGACTGTGTCTGGATAGGGCACTGCAAACCAAATTTTATACAAATAAAGATTGGGGGATGGACCACATTTCTGCTACAGCTTTAGGTCAGGTGTGGACTGTCCCAGTGGAAGACTGGCACTTCTCTTTCCAGAGGTCAAGATTTCACAATTGATGGTCACTGTTTCAAGGCCCTTGTCAATATGTCCACTTCTTGCTGATATTACTGAGCTGCCCCTTTGCCCCTTGGCATTTTCTCCCAAGTCCAGTGGCTCATGCACCAGAAAAACACCCCTCTTCCTCTCAGTACTCCTGCTAGTATTGGTGAGGGTTGCTGATTCTCTATACTAGAATCATAGAATGGTTCCAGCACATTTGGCCCATCAAGTTTGAGCCAGCTTTCTGCAAGAGCAATTTAGCCAGTCCCACTCCCCAGTCCTTTCTTTGTAGCCCTGCACTTTTTTTCCTTCATGTGCTTATCCAATCTTGAAAGTTACAAATCCCTTCCTATCAGCACTAATGGTGTACCTACACCACATGGACTGCAACAGCTCACAACCAGCTTCTCTAGGGCTATTAGGAATGGGCAACAAATGCCGGCCTTGCCAGCGACACTCACATCTCATGAATGATTTTATTATTCATTCACGGGATGCGGGCTTCACTGGCTGGGCCAGCATTTATTGCCCATCCCTGTTTGCCCTTGAGAAGGTGGTGGTGAGTTGCCTTCTTGAACCGCTGCAGTCCATGGGATGTAGGTACACCCATGGTGCTGTTAGGAAGGAAGTTCTAGAATTTTGACCCAGCAACAGTGAAGAAACGGCGATATATTTCCAAGTCAGGATGGTGAGTGACTTGGAAAGGAACTTCCAGGTGTTGGTGTTCCCATTTATCTGCTGCCCTTGTCCTTCTAGATGGTAATGGTCATGGGTTTGGACGGTGCTGTCTAAGGAGCTTTGGTGAATTTCAGCACTGTGTCTTGTAGAAGATATACACTGCTGCTATTGTGTGCCGGTGGTGGAGGGAATGAATGTGGATGTAGTGCCAATCAAGCGAGTTGCTTTGTCCTGGATGATGTCATGCTTCTTGAGTGTTGTTGGAGCTGCACTCATCCAGGCAAGCAGGGAGTATTCCATCACACTCCTGACTTATGCCTCGTAGATGGTGGACAGGCTTTGGGGAGTCAGGAGGTGAGTTACTCATTGCAGGATTCCTAGACTCTAACCTGCTCTTGTAGCCACAGTATTTATATGGCTAGTCCAGCTCAGTTTCTGGTCAATGTTGACCCCCGGGATTTTGATAGTGGGGGATTCAGCAATGGTAATGACATTGAACAACAAGGGACAATGTTTAGATTCTCTCTTGTTGGAGATGGTAATTGGCTGACGCTTGTGTGGCATGAATGTTACTTGCCACATGTCAGTCCAAGCCTGGATATTGTCCGGGTCTTGCTGCATTTGGACATGGACTGCTTCTGAGAAGTCATGAATGGTGCTGAACATTGTGCAATCATCAGCAAACATCCCCACTTCCAACATTATGATGGAAGGAAGGTCATTGATGAAGCAGCTGAAGATAGTTGGGCTGAGTACACTACCCAGAGGAACTCCTGCGGTGATGTTCTGGAGCTGAGACGACCGACCTCCCACAACCACAACCATCTTCCTTTGTGCTAGGTTTGACTCCAACCAGTGGAGAGTTTTCTCCTGATTCCAATTGACTTCAGTTTCTCCAGGGCTCCTTGATGCTACACTCTGTCAAATGTGACCTTGATGTCAAGGGCAGTCACTCTCAACTCATCTCAGGAGTTCAGCTCTTTTGTCCATGTTTGATTCAAGACTGTAATGAGGTCAGGAGCTGAGTGGCCTTGGCAGAACCCAAACTGAGCATCAGTGAGCAGGTTATTGCTAAGCAAGTACCGCTTGATAGCACTGTTGATGAACCCTTCCATTACTGATGATCGAGTGTAGACAGATGGGGTAGTAATTGGTCGGGTTGAATTGGTCCTGCTTTTTGTGTGCATGATACGCCTGGGCAATTTTCCACTTAGCCGGGTAGATGCTAGTGTTGTAGCTGTACTGGAACAGCTTGGCTAGGGGCACAGCAAGTTCTGGAGCACAAGTCTTCAGCACTATTGCCAGAATATTGTCAGAGCCCATTGCCTTTGCAGAATCCAGTGCCTTCAGCCATTTCTTAATATCATGTGGGGTGAATCGAATTGGCTGAAGACTGGTGTCTGTGATGTTGGGGACCTCCGGAGGAGGCTGAGATGCATCATCTGCTCAGCACTTCTGGCTGAAGATCATAGTAATTGCTTCAGACTTATCTTTTGCACTGAAGTGCTGGGTTCCTCCATCATTGAGAATGGGGATATTTTTGTGGAGCCTTCTCCTCCAGTGAGTTGTTTAATTGTCCCCCACCATTCACGACTGGATGTGGCAGGGCTGATCCATTGGTTGTGGGATCACTTAGCTCTTAGCTCTGTCTATCACTTGCTGATTATGCTGTTTGGCACACAAGTAATTCTGTGTTATAGCTTCACCAGGTTGATACCTCATTTTTAGGTATGTCTAATGCTGCTCCTGGGATGCCCTCCTGCATTCTTCATTGAACTAGGGTTGATCTCCTGGCTTGATGGCAATGATAGAGTGGGGGATATGGCTAGGCCATGAGGTTACAGATTGTGTATTTGTGTACAATTCTGCTTCTGCTGATGGCCCACAGCACCTCATGGATGCCCAGTCTTCAGCTGCTAGATCTGTTTGAAATCTATCCCATTTAGCACGGTGGTAGTGCCACACAACACGATGGAGGGTATCCTCAATGTGAAGGCGGCAGTTCCTCTCCACGATGACTGTGTGGTGGTCGCTCCTACCAATACTGTCATGGACAGATGCATCTGCGGCAGGCAGGTTGGTGAGGATGAGGTCAAGTATGTTTCTTCCTTTTGTTGGTTCCCTCACCACCCGCCGCAGACCCAGCCTAGCAGCCATGTCCTTTAGGACTCAGCCAGCTCAGTCAGTAGTGGTGCTACCAAGCTACTCTTGGTAATGGATATTGAAGTTCCCCACCCAGAGTATATTCTGTGCCCTTGCCAACCTCAGAGTTTCCTCCAAGTGGTGTTCATCATGGAGGACCACTGATTCATCAGCTGAGGGAGGGTGGTACATGGTGATCAACAGGAGGTTTCCTTGCCCATGTTTACCCTGATGCTATGAGACTTCATGGGGTCCAGAGTCGATGTTGAGGACTCCCAGGGCAACTCCCTCCTGACTGTATACCACTGTGCCGCCACCTCTGCTGGGCCGGTCCTATCCTGTTACAGGACATACCCAGGGATGTTGATGGTGATGTCTGAGACATTATCTGTAAGATATGATTCCGTGAGGATGACAATGTCAGGCTGTTGCTTGACTAGTCTGTGAGACAGTTCTTCCAATTTTTGCACTAGCCCCAGATGTTAATAAGGAGGACTTTGCAGGGTCAACAGGGCTAGGTTGCCATTGTCATTTCCAGTGCCTAGGTTGATGCCAATTGATCCGTTCGGCTTCATTCCATTTTAGTGACTTTGTAGCAGTTTGATACAACTGAGTGGCTTGCTAGGCTTTTTAAAAATCAACCACATTACTGTGGGCCTGGAGTCACATTTAGGCCAGACCAGGTAAGGATGACAGATTTCCTTCCCTATAGGACATTAGTGAACCAGATGAGTCTTTACAACAATCGACCAATTCCAGATTTTTATTGACTTCCAATTCCGTCATCTGCTGTGGCGGGATTTGAACTCCGGTCCCCAGAGCATTACCCTGGATTAAGGGTATAGCTGTAATTTAGAAAATAGGAGCACGTTTTGGTATATCTCTCAGGGGCTTATCTAGAACTGCTGTCCATCACCAGACAGTATGTGATGTTTACATTCATATGATCTTCAGGCAGAAGATTCCAACGGACCTTAAGAGATCTGATGTGTTAACCGGCCTCTGAGATACTGTTGCATATAGTGAGTTATCACACAAGAACACAAAAATTAGGAACAGGAGTTGGCTATTCTGCGCCTCAAGTCTGCTCCGCCATTTTATAAGGACATGTTTAATCTAACTGTGCTTTCAACTCCACTTTCCTGTCTGCCTCTCATAACCCTTGACTCCCTTGTCAATCAAAAGATCTGTCTAACTCAGCCTTGAATATATTCAATGATCCAGCCTCCACTACTTTCTGGGGGAATTCCACAGACTGATTACACAGAGAGAGAAAAAAAATCTCCTCATCTCAGTCTTAAATGGGTGACTCCTAATTTTTAAACTGCACCCTCTAGTTCTAGACTCCCCACAAGGAGAAACTGTTAATTCCAAGAATGAATCTGAAGCTAGCCTATACCTCAAAAAACAAGTTTATTTCCAAGACAGCAAAATAAATTCACAAACTCTCCCAGTTCTTCCCAGACACCCAGGTCTTTTTACCAGCCTCCTAACTCCTGCAGGTCTGGCAGCATCTGTAACTCTTTCAAGTACAAACCCGTTTCCATCTGTTTCAGTTGAAGTTACATTGTTTCATAGTTTGCCATTGTGAGATTTGAACTCTTGATACTCTTTTTGAGTAAACCTGTTTCCATCTGTTTCAGATGAAGTTACATTGTTTCATAATTTGCCATTGTGAGATTTGAACTCTTGATCTGGGGGTTACAAACCCAGTACCATAACCACTTGGCTATTTAGGCCAAGCTAATTAAAAGTAGTCATCAGGTTTCGAACATGCGCGAGGTAACCCCAATGGATTTCAAATCCATCACCTTAACCACTCGGCCACGACTACAGACCTTAAACCCATTTCCATCTGTTTCAGATGAAGTTACATTGTTTGCCATTGTGAGATTTGAACTCTTGATCTCGGGGTTACAAACCCAGTACCATAACCACTTGGCTATTTAGGCCAAGCCTTCCCAGACACCCAGAGTGAACTGGTTTATATACTCCTTCAATGATTCCCAAATCCTGAGGTCAGCTGTGCTTAATTACCAATAAAGCAGGCATTCTATTGCAGCACAATTTCAACATTAACAGAAACATCCTTTCAGCATCCACCCTGCCAAAACCCCTCAGGATATCGAATGTTTCAATAAGATCACCTCTCATTCTTGTAAACTCTAATGGGTATAGATACAACCTGCTCATCCTATCCTCATAAGACAATCCCTTCATCCCAGGAATCAGGCAAGCAAACTTCCCTGAACTGTTTCTAATGCAATTATATCCTTTCTTAAGTAAGGAGGCCAAAACTGTAAACAGTACTCCAGATGCACTCTCACTAAGGACCTGTACAGCTGTAGCAACACTTCCCTACTTTTACACTTGTTTCCCCTTGCAATAAATGTCAACATTCAATTTGCCTTCCTAAATACTTTCTGTACCGCGTACCAACGTTTTGTGATTCATGCACCAGGACACCCAGATTTTTTTTAATTATTTTATGCAATTATGGGCATTGCTGTTGGCCAGCATATGTTGCCCTTCCCTAGTTGCCCTTGAACTGAGTGGTTTGCAAGGCCATTTCGGAAGGCAGTTCAGAGTCAATCACATAGCTGTGGGCCTGGAGTCACATATAGGCCAGACAAGGTAAGGATGGCAGGTTTTGTTCATTATAGGACATTAGTGAACCACATGGGTTTTTACAGCAATCGATGGTAGTTTTCAAGGTCATCATTACTGAGACTAGCTTTATATTCCTGATTTGTTAATTGAATTTAAATTCCATTAGCTGCCATGGTAGGATTTGAAGCCATGTCCAGTCACATTAGCACCACACCATTGTCTCTCCTTGGCTCAAATATAAAAACACAGCTGCTCAAGATCCCTCTGTACTGGAGAGTTCTGCAATCTCTTTCCATTTAAATGGTATACTGCTTTTCTATTCTTCCTGCCAAAGTGGACAAGTTCACATTTTCCCACATTATGCTCCATCTGCCAATTTTTACCCAAGAGGTGGCTGATGACCCCACTCCGTCACCCAAGAACTGAGGCTGAGGAGAGACACAACAGGAGTCATGCCTTCAGAAGGACGGTGGTGGAGAGAACCATAAACATAAATTCCTCATGTGAGTGTGATGGGCCCTCACCACTGTGCATTACCTGTCAAACCAAATAACTAATATCCACCGATGTGTGAGTATCTGCGCTGGTACCTAGTTCAGAGAGATGGTGTGACACTGGTGCAGGTGTGATGTCTTCCTCGGAGTTCAATGCACTGACCTCGGGGTTGCCAGTAGCCCCTGTGGATGGTGCATCTACGGGAGGAAGGCAAAAGATCAGTACATTCAATCATCAAAGTCACGATGCATGCGAGGCAGACTGAGGAGACAGTGGAGACCTGCTGCATTGTGCCATCTACCTTGGGGCTTCAGTGGGCTCTCTGGCTATGACAGTTCAGTTTCTGATGAGAAGAACCCGTTATGTTTCCAGTACCCACAAAACACATTTGTCACCTGCACTCTTAACTTCATCCAAGACCCCCTCCTCACCGCGGAGCGAACTGGTATTTCACCTCCAGTGTATCGCTTTCGTTCTTCGTGAGGATGCACGATTTTGCCCTCCTCTATCGGTTCTGTGACGGTCAGCAGTGTTATGACTGCTTTTTTCCTGACATGGAAAAATAGAAAACCTCATTATTGCTCCATCTCCCTGAAGGTCCTTTCCTGGTTCCCACCTGCCCTCCCATCCAGGCATTAGGCTGGCAGTGTCACTGTGGCACATCTCACCCTGCAATGCACTGAGGCCATGCTGAAATCCCAGCCTCAGCAGGGCAGGCTTCAGTGCCAGTTGGCATAAACACTCCTAGACCCCTAAACGTTCATAGCAATGGGCACCCGACTAAAGTTGTCTGCGCAGGTCCATGCCGCTTCTGAACTTACCCTTGCTGACCGCTGCAGATCATTGAACCTTTTGCAGCAGGGAAGCCATGTGCGGGGCACCACATCATGCCCACTGACCTGGGCAGTGATCTCTGTCCAGGCCTTCTTGGTCAGGTCAGGTGACGTTCTCTTGCCCTCCCTGGGAGGTCAATGCCCACCTGGTATTGACCTCCTTGACCAGCACTCCCAGGAATTCATTTCAGAAATGGGGGGCAGAGTGCCCACTCGGCTTGCCCTTCCGACTCCCATGACCACCGGGTGCTGAGGCCATGGCTGCACACCAGGACACTTCTTGGATTGCTTGCAAACAGCTCCCTCAGCTTCCCCCACAACTCCTGACAGCCTTCAGGGAGCTACCTCTTCCGTTCTTGTATAACCTGCCGGGTCCCCCTTGCACCCAGCACCCAAAACGTTCCCACCCCCGTGCACAGAAAATACATCCGGCAATCGTGTTTCATGCTGGGACGGCCTTAATTGGCCACCCAGTGTAAGATCGGTCTCACAGCGCGAACTCGGCCATTAGCGGGTTTTACATCCCGCTCCCGGCCACGCCAACTTCGGGTAGAATTCAGGCCAAGGACATCACAGCCAATGCATCTACTACCTCTGCAGCCATTTTTTTTAAGGCCATAGGATGAAATCCGCCTGGTCCAGGAGGCTTGTCAGCCTTCAGTTCTAATAATTTTACCCAGTACCTTTTCCCTAGTGATTGTCAGGGCCATGGAGAGACATCATGGGCCCCTGTGGTTCTCCTGTAACCGGGCCCTCAGGGGTGTCTGTGCAACAGAACTTTCAAGAGGCCAGAGAACAAAGACCCAATGGTTCACAATCTGTTTTGCGATCAGCAAGTCTGAAGGCTCTGCTGATTGCTGCTTCTCACAACAATATATTTTCAATATCTCCTATGCAATACAACTTTTCAATACCTCAAAAAACTCACCAAGATAGAATGGGATAATAGCTAAGTAGACAAAAGGACAAGATTGAAGTCTATGGAAAAGACTCTTGAGAATCATCTGCAGTGTGAAACAGGTTACTGATTCACTTTGAGCCTATTACGCATTCCAGGGGCAGGATTTTGCCCTTGGCAGGGATGCTCGGTGGGGGCGGTCAGGCAGGCAAATGCCACCCGCGATCGGCCATTTAGGGCCCGCCCTGTGTGGACCACAAGCAGCAGCACTGAGCACTGCCTGTGCAGGCAGGGGGAGGAGGGAGAGTCGGGCTTGGTGCACAGTTTGTGCATGCGTGAGAAAGAGCTGCCTCAGGAAGATTGAAGCGCTTTTTAAAAAAATTAATAAAGACAGTAAAAATTTAATCAAACATGCCCCCTCATGTGACTCTGTCACATAAGATGGGACATGTTTTTAATTCCAAAATAAAGTTTTTATTTAATGTTTATTTGCTTTAGGAAACCTCACCCACTCGTGGATGACGTTTCCTAAAAATGTAAAGGCTGCTTGGCCTTTTTGCCTGCCCGCCAACCGTAAGGTTGGGCAGACAGTATAAATTTGAATTTAATTCACTTGTTCATGGCCTTAATAGGTCTTTTAATTATTAGCGGGGGTGCAGCCAACTCTGGAGCATGCCCACCAAATGAAATATCGTGCGAGTGCACGATGAAATTGGAAGGCATGCCTGACGTCATAAAATTCTGTTCTGTCAATCTCACCCCACAAAGTGCTCACAGTAAACTTCCATTAGCAACAAAATAAACAGAACTCCAGTCATGATTCCACCCTCTGCTCACAAGATAATTATGCATGACAAAGGCCATTTAGTCCAGTTCATCTCATCCATCCCAGAATGACCTACAAACATACATAATAGGAGCAGGAGTAAGCTCCTTGACCTGCTTTGCCATTTGATAACATTGTCTGCATTATACCAGTGACTATAACTCAAAAGTACTTATTTGGCTATGAAACAATTTGAGACATTGGGAAAAGTGCTGTATAAATGTAGGTTTAGTCTTTCTTTCATTACACCTGCATAGACTGACTATAGCAATGGTGAAACTGGAGGCCCAATGCTGATTCTCTAAGGATAATCACAGAGCAATCAATTGATGTTAGGGAAGTGGCTACAAAGAAATCGCCACACTTACAACACAAGTCAAAACTGTAGCTAACCTCCCCACAACCCCCTTTTACAGCTTGATTTTCCACTATTCTTGGGATTTTTTTGTGTATTCTACAGTGAAGGCAGACAGAAAATACCTGTTCAAAGCTTCCGCCATCTCCTCATTTCCCATTATAAATTCTCCAGTCTCACTTCTAAGGAACCAATGCTCAATTTAGCTTTTGTTTTTCCTGTTTAACTACTTGTAGAAACTCTTACTATCTGTTTTTATATTTCTAGCTAGTTTTCTCTCATACTCTAATTTCTCCCTCCTGGGGAGGGATTTTCCAGCTCCACCTACCACCAGGATCGTCCAGTCCTGAATGAACTTTTGGCTGGGCTGCCGAATCTCCCGTAGCAGGTCTCACCATGATGGGGCCAAAAAGTTCCGGCCCTTTATTTTAGCCATTCTTCACTGATTTCTAACATCTATCCAATCTTCTGACCACCAACTAATCTTCACTGTATTGTACACTTTTTCTTTCAATTTAATACTATACTTAACTTCCTTAGTTAGCCACCGGTGGTGCATCCTTCTCAATGTTTCTTTCTTAATGGAATGTATATCTGCTGTGAGTTTTGAAATATCTCCCTAAATGTATGCCACTTCTCCTCTACTGTCCTACCTTTTAACCTATTTTCCCAGTACATTTTATCCAACTCTGTCCTCAGACCTTTGTAATTCCTTTATTTAAGTTTAAGATAATAGTCTTTGGCCCACACATCTCACCCTCAAACTGAATGTGAAATTCTATTGGGGTATGATCTCTGCTGCCTCAAGGCTTCTTTACTATGAGGCCATTAATTAATCCTGTTTCATTGCACATTACCAGGTCTAAAATAGCCTGTTCCCTGGCTGGTACTAGTGTATACTGCTCTAAGAAATTGTTCTAAATAAAGCTTATGAACTGATCTTCTAGGATACCTTCGCCAATCTGATTCATCCAGTCTTTCTGAAGATTAAAATCACCCATTATTGCAGTTCCCTTCTTACAAGCCCCATTATTTCTTCCTGTATACTATATCCTACAGTGTAGCTACTGTTAAAGTGCGTATAAACTACTCCAATGAATGACTTCTTACCTTTGCTATTTTTTATCTCTAGCCAAACTGATTCTACACCTTGATCCCCTGAATGAAGGTCATCTCTCACTATTGTACTAATGTCATCTTTAGTTAACAGGGCTCCCAATATCTTTTCCTAGCTTCTTGCCTTCCAAAAGTGTCAAATACTTTTGAATATTTAAGTCCCAGCCCTGGTCACCTTGCAACCAGTCACTGAAATAGCTATCAGATCATACATATTTATTTCCATTCATACTACCAATTCATCCATTTTGTTATGAATGCTGTGTGTATTCAGGTACAGAGCCTTTAATTCTGTTTTTTTTATCATTCTTGCAAACTCTGTCACTTCTTGCCACACAGGTTATCTCATTACCCTTATTGCTATCCTGCCTATTACCATGTTGTTTCCCTCTAACTTACCACATTTCTCCTTATATGATCCTTCACTATTAGTTCAAACTCCTCTCTACAGCCCTAATTATATGATGCGCCAGAACACTGGTCTCAGCACTGTTCAGGTGAAGACCATCCTGACCATTTAGCTCCCATTTTCGCCAGTGCTGGTGCCAGTGCTCCATGAATCGAAACCTATTTCTCCCACACTAATCTTTGAGCCACCCATCTCTCTGATCTTATTTAACCTACGCCAAATCACACGTGGCTCAGGTAGTAATCCGGAGATTGTCTTTGTGGTTCTGCTTTTTAATTTAGCCCCTAATAGTTCATAATCCCTAAGCAGAGCCTCTTTCCTAGCCCTATCTATATAGTTGGTACCCACATGGACCACAACAACTGAATCCTCTCCCTCCCAATGCAAATTCCTCTCCAGCCCTGGGCTGATGTCCTAAATCTTGGCACTGGGCAAATAACACAGCCTTCTGGACTCAAATTCTCCAATGCAGAGAATTGTATCAATCCCCCTGACTATACTGTTCCACCACTACATCCCTATTTGCTCCCTCAACTTGAAAGGCTCCCTGCACCATGGTGCTATGGTTAATTTAATTATCAACCCTCCAGCCCCTTCTCTCATCCATACAAGCTGCAAGAACCTACCTGTTGGACAATTGTGAAGGCTGAGGCTCCTCTACTTCTATCTTCTAGGTCCCCACACCTACCTCACTCACTGTCACACTCTCCTGTCCCTGACCATGGACCAAATCAGAACATCCTAGCCTAAGGCGTGTGAGTGACTTCTGGAATAAAGTGGCCAGTTCCACCCCACCCCCGCCCACCCAACCATGATGTATTGCAATGTCTGAAGCTTGGTCTCCAGCTCACCAACTCTGAGCTGAAGATATCAATCCTCTTGGTGTGGTTGGTATGTTTATGTTAGCATAGAGAAACACAACACTGTTGTGAGATTAAGAGAGGGGTTAAGGTGAAGCATTGTGTTCTAAAATGCCACCACTGGCATCAAATCAGCATTGTACATTGATTAATATCAATTTCTGCATAACTCTGGTGAACAGCAACTGTGCACACACTAGCGCCCTCACCAAGATTGCGTCCAACGTGATTTGCCCCACCATTGTATGAGCTTGAACACCAGTTTACAACTCTAAAGACAATTGAAACATCAAGAACAAAATGGGTGCTAATAAGGCCAATTTCTCACCAAAATGTCTTTGGATATCAACACGCGAGTTTTCCATTTGTCCCAACCACTCTGCCTTCCCCAACTCACAATAATCTTGCCCAGTGAAGGATTCTCAAAATTCTCACATTTTTCATATCATCAACAAGGATATGACTTTTGGATTTTTATGGCAGAGGACCCAACTGCTGGGTTAAGTGTAGAACCCTGCAGACAGGAGACTAGGACAAGAGAAGACAGAATACGCATTCTTCCCTTTAAAACAATCAACCCAGAGAAAGACTTCATCTTACACAAAACTAAAGCCCATCAAAATCTTGCATAAATAATTGCTACTAACTACGATGGCAGAAAGGCCGCAATCAATGCAATTATGCGAACCCATCAATACTCCACATATACAATGGCTTGCAGTTCAAGACTGGTTATGGGGGCAGGAAGACAACAATAAACATCATGCGAGCCCATTAAAAACAACAAGACAACAATCACCTGAAGAAGCCCAAATCAGACAAAGAACTAACCTTGATTTGGTTTCAGATAAGAAATTCAAAAAAAACATTATAACTGGACAACCAGTTACAAAAGGGAGCAGTTCTGAAGGGGGAGAAGTTTTGGGCAGTGAGCATTTTAGAGCGGTTGTAGCTGAGCCAAGCGGAGGAAGGAAATCTGGAGGTTTGCAGACCCGCAGGCAACATCACGGTGAGGGTCACGGTGAGGGTGGCAAGCTCAACCAAAGACAACAAGGCCGCAACCGTAGCCCTCCATGAAGATTGACCACCCACAACCGCGCCCTCCACCCAACTGAAGAACATTCGTAGATTCCACAGACCAGGACCACGTGGGGACCATACCCCAAAACCGCAACCAGCTAGATTTCAAACTGTCAAGGAACCCTGGTTGGTGAGCATGATCCCTGACCTCTCCTAGTTCAATTTAGTTAGGCTTTGGGAGTAGGACAAGGGTAAGGAGATTAGTAGCGTGATTTTCCCTCGTTATGCCTTGTGTTCCCCATTCTTAACTAAGTGTACTTTGTAGGTCTGTATAATCTCTGTGTAATCCTAATGTTATAAGTTCATCTGTGACTTCAACAAACCCAGTTTTTCTTGCGCCAAAACCAGTTGTCTGCTGCACTTTGTCACAACCCCCAAATAAGTCCAAGGTCTAGAAGTGGGAGTGGGAGTGGGAGCGATTCGGACTGTTCAGAAGTCAGATTAACAATTAAACTGAAATCCAACCTTTAAGGGATATCTAAAGATGAATAACAGATGAGAATGGGATTTAAGTTTTGTTTCTAAGTCTATGGTCTGATACTGTAACATTATAGCTACCAGATTATCCTTGTAACATCTTTAAATTCAGTACTTGTATAAATATAGAGAAGATAAAACTCTAATTGCAAAATGCCAACCTGTTCTTATAAAATATAAAAGCATAAATGCAGTACAGGCATTGGGTGCTATCGGTTACAGTAAATCAATCATTCAATTAATAGAATAAAGATGCTTATTTAAGTACTAAGATACTGTGCCAAATGGGTTTCAATAGGTTGGCTATGAAAAATGATTGACAAAAGTATTTGGTACCTTCTTAAAAGGTTCACTGTCAGTGCACCAGTTATTCAGTACAGGGGTTACTGTACAGGGGTTACTTTTAAAGTATAAAGATGATTAATCATACTGGAATCTGCTGATGACTTTGTTTGCTACTTGTGAAAATCTTCAATCTGTGCGATCTGTATCTCAACAGTTTTTGTTTGATTATTGTTCAGCTGTAAAATGTACCTGATTAATTGTTTCTGGCATCCAGTCAAAAAGCTGGAAGGCATGGAGCTTGGAAACAGAGTCGAACCATGACAGTGTGCCAGACTGTAACAGTAAAACAGAGCCCCTATTGTGTAATGAAGAGTAGTGTGCTCTGTATTTTCAGCCTTTTTTTTGCCCTGTGACAGTGTGAAGAGCGGAAGTGAACTGTTGGTTTCTCAAATGAAGCATGCTGTGAAAAGTGAGTGCACATTTCATCTCTGAAAACCAGATAGGTCATTAGACTTAATCTCAAGGGCTCTGTTTGTCATTATTAGTTAGCCTCATAATAGCAAGATCCTGTTACTACAGCTATTAACTTGTTTCCACGACCAATTGTACGTACTAAAAGGTGATTATCTCCATTAGTAATTGTTACCATTTAGAGACTTCTTATAAAAGAATATAATATTCTTAAAATATAAAATAGCACTATTGATATAACATACTTGTATGTGTCATTGAAAACAGACATGTTTAATAGAAAATCCCTGTGGTGATATGTGCAATGTCATATTCAGTTGAGAAAATGAAGTTCTAAAAGAGATTAATAAAGCAGAATAAAAGTTCCTCCATATTAAATAACTATACCTGGAGGTGAGAAATTAATACGGGCTCAGAAAGTGCAAGTCCAAGTACTGGATCACCTGAAAAGCCATATTGTGCTGTGTTGTGTAGTGTGCTTCCAGTCATGTATTAAGATGGATACAGTGACAGAGGAAGACAAGTCCTTCGTAGCTTTAAGTTGACAAAAAACTTTTGATGGCTCCATTCCTGCACACCTCAGATACTTAGAGAAAAATTCCAGCTGCATGAGTTCAGTCTTGGCCCCATGATTAATAACCTGCATCTGTGATCTATGTTGAGGAGAAACTTTTACACAAAGAGGGTAGGGGGAGTCTGGAATTAACTGCCTCAAGGGTGGAAAAGGCAGAAACATATCAATGCATTTAAGAAATACATGGCAATGCACTTGAAGTGCCATAACCTACAGGCTACAGATGAAGAGCTGAAAAGTGGGATTTGCCGGATAGCTCTTTTCCACTAGTACAGATATGATGATCCAAATGGCCTCCTCATGTGTCTTAAATTTCAGTGATTCTGTGTTGATCACCATAATCTACAGTCAAGGGGATGGAAATTAATGCAGGCAATGGAGGTCTCAGCCACCGCCTGGAGAGCTGGCAAGAGCCCCACATCACCTCCTTTTGGGAAGGCCCACCATATTAAGTGGCAGTCAGGTACTGAAGTGGCAAGCAACGGGCCTTGCTGGAATCAAAGACCCCAGGCCCGAAAATCTCACATTCCCTCTTGAGCTGCCTGCCAATCAGTGGCTGGCAGCTCCTTATTGCTGTCAGTGTCACTGGGGGAGTGGTGGCAGCTGTTGGTGATACACCCGCCAGAGGCCCAGGATCAGCTAGGCCACACATGAGTGTGGATGGGATGGGAGTCAGTGGGGAGGGAATCTCTAGCTCAGTGAGGGGGGAGTCCTAGAAGGATCAGGAGAAAGGGCGGTGGTGTGGCTCTCAGCCCCACAAGCCACACCGTCTCCACCCCCAGCCCTTTCCAACGCTGGGTCCCCACTGTGCCTGAAAATGAGGAGCAACCAAAGGACCCTGCAAGTAAACATGACAGGGTTTGCTTTTTGGGTTTCCTGTGTGGTGACTTCCCAACCTGCCACTGGTTGAATAACAACAGCAGCGGGATGAGGCCCTTTTTTTGCCCACTTAAGGGCCTCAATTGGCGTCGGGGTGGGAAGGCCATTCATGAACCTGGCTGCCCCAGACCTTTCTCTTTATCCATTCCTGGGATGTGGGCATCAATGGCTGGGCCATGCCTATACCTAACTGCTCTTGTGAAGGTGGTGGTGAGCTGCCTTCTTGAGCCACTGTTGTCTATGTACTGTAGATACACCCACAATGCTGTTAGGGAGGGAGTTCCAGAATTTTGACCCAGCAACAGTGAAGGAACTGCAATATATTTCCAAGTCAGGATGGTGAGTGTGTTGGAGGGGAACTTCCAGTTGGTTGTCTTCCCATGTATCTACTGCCCTTGTCCTTCTAGATGGTAGCGCTCGTGGGTTTTGGGAGGTGCTGTCTAAGGACCCTTGGTGAGTTCCTGCAATGCATCTTATAGATGTGCATATTGCTAATTGGGGCAGAGGCAGAAAGGTGGCACGGTCTCAATCCAGCACCCTCCTGCCCAATTAAATGCCAACCCACATCTAAACTCACCTCAGGGGAGGGCATTAAATTATGCCCAAAGTCTATAAGTTTATTCTCTTTTCCCTGGAGGGACAAGTTTACATTGCTTCTTCTCTAATTGATGAGTTTAGAATGGATGAGATTGTAAGAGGTGAAATGGAGTCATTTATTATGATTGTTCTTCTACTAAATATTAAATCAAGTTAGAGCCTTCCCTCAAAATAGTCCTCTTCGTAGATCTATCAAGTTTAATGCATTCAGACCTGGGAATATCTGGCAAACAACAGCCAAGCCTTTTCCCACATCCTTCTTCAGTTTATTTGACCTCCCCTCCTACAATTCCTGAGTTCATTACTGAATTGTCCCCACTCAAATTCACAAATGGCATCTTCTGTACCTATGACCAGGGTGCAATATCTCCCCTCATCCACATCGATCCATCTTCAGACTTTTAATACAATTAACCATACCATCCTCCTCCAACTCCTCTTGTCCATCCCTGATGATTCTTTGGATTATTTCCTCAAGGACATCAGATCAGCGAGGGGAGACTTCACCCTGAGTGAAGCAGAGACTAAGTGAGTATATTTGGGAATTTGGTACAAAGTGGGAATTCAACTGGTAAATCTTTTTCAAGTTTAGATTTGGAGCAAGAGCCAGATTCTGACCTAGAACTAACAACCCAGAATTAACAGCCTTTAAGTTAAGCAGCCGAGTTAAATAGGCAAGCTCTTTGCCTGAATAGGCCTAAATTAGATGTTGATAACTGTAGCAGGAAGCTTGGCTAGAGAGTGACTCATCACAGATCTATATAAGAATGAGACTTTTTAAGCACGTTCAGTAAGAGACGCGTGATCAGCGAGGAGAGACTTTATCCTGAGTGAGACAGAAACCAAGAGGGGAGAAAATAGTGCGGTGGCATTGTAGCTGCACTAGTAATCCAGAACCCAGGGTAAGGTTCTGAGGACCCGGGCTCAAATCCCAACATGGCAGGTGGTGAAACTTCAATTCAATAAAAATTTGGAATTAAAAGTCTAATGATGACCATGAAACCATTGTTGTAAAACCCTTTTGGTTCACCGTTTGGTCTGGTCTACATGAGACTCTTAAACACTCAGTTGTATCAAAACTGCTACAAAGCCTCAAAAGAAGAGTGAAATCAGACAGACCACCTGGCATCGACCTAGGCACCGAAAATGACAATGCCAATGGCCATCAACCCTGTATTCGGGGGCTAGTGCCAAATTGGGGGAGCTGTCTCACAGACTAGTCATCCAGCAGCTTGACATAGTCATCCTCATGGAATCATATCTTACAGATAATTCCCAGACATCACCATCACCATCCCTGGGTATGCCCAGACCCACTGGCAGGACAGACCCAGCAGAGGTGAGGGCACAGTGGTCTACAGTCAGGAGGGAGTTGCCCTGGGAGCCTTCCAAAACAACCCTGGACCCCATGGGATCAGATCAAACATAGGCAAGGAAACCTCCTTCTGATTACCACATACCGCCCTCCCCCAGCTAATCACAGAATCACACAGTGCAGAAGAGGCCCTTCGGCCCATCGAGTCTGCACCAACACATGCAAAACACCTGACCTACCTACCTAATCCCATTTACCAGCACTTGGCCAATAGCCTTGAATGTTATGACATGCCAAGTGCTCATTCAGATGCTTTTTAAAGGATGTGAGGCAACCCACCTCCACCACCCTCCCAGGCAGTTCATTCCAGACCGTCACCACCCTCTGGGTAAAAAAGTTTTTCCTCACATCTCCCCTAAACCTCCTGCCCCTCATCTTGAACTTCTGTCCCCTCGTGACTGACCCTTCAACTAAGGGGAACAGCTGTTCCCTATCCACCCTGTCCATGCCCGTCATAATCTTGTACAGCTCAATCAGGTCGCCCCTCAGTCTTCTCTGCTCCAACAAAAATAACCCAAGTCTATCCAAACTCTCTTCATAACTTAAATGTTTCATCCCAGGCAACATCCTGGTGAATCTCCTCTCTACCCTCTCCAGTGCAATCACATCCTTCCTATAATGTGGCGACCAGAACTGCACACAGTGCTCCAGCTCTGGCCTCACCAAGGTTCTATACAACTCCAACATGACCTCCCTACTTTTGTAATCTGTGCCTTGATTGATGAATCAGTGCTCTTCCATGATGAACACCATTTGGAGGAAGTGCTGAGGGTGGCAAGGGCGCAGAATGTATTCTGGGTGGGGGACTTCAATGTCCATCACCAAGAGTGGCTCGGTAGCACCACTATTGACCGAGCTGGCCTAAAGGACATAGCTGCTAGACTGGGTCTGCAGCTGGTGGTGAGGGAACAAACAAGAGGGAAGAACATACTTGATCTTATCCTCACCAATCTGCCTGCCGCAGATGCATCTATCCCTGACAGTATTTGTGGAAGTGACCACCACACACTCATTGTCGAGTCGAAGTTCCTCCTTCACATTGAGGATACCATCCACCATGTTGTGTAACACTACCACCGTGCTAAATGGGATAGACTTTGAACAGATCGAGCAACTCAAAACTGGGCATCCAGGAGATGCTGTGGGCCATCAGCAGCAGCAGAATTGTATACAATCACAACCTGTAACCTCACCCCCCACTCTACCATTACCATCAAGCCAAGAGATCAACACTTGTTCAATGAAGAGTGCAGGGGGGCATGCCAGGAGCAGCACCAGGCATACCTAAAAAATGATGTGTCAACCTGTGAAGCTGTAACATAGAACTACTTGCATGCCAAACAGCATAAGCAGCAAATGATAGACAGAGCTAAGCAAACCCACAACCAATGGATCAGATCTAAGATCTGGAGTCCTGCCACATCCAGTCATGAATGGTGGTGGACAATTAAACAACTAACTGGAGGAGCAGGCTCCACAAATATCCCGTTCCTCAATGATGGAGGAGCCCAGCATGTCAGTGCAAAAGATAAGGCTGAAACACTCACAACAATCTTCAGCCAGAAGTGCCAAATGGATGATCCATCTCAGCCTCCCCCAGAGGTGCCCAATGTGACAGATGCCAATCTTCAGTCAATTCAATTCCTTCAGCTGAAATGGCTGAAGGCACTAGATAGCGCAAAGGCTATGGGCACTGAAATATTCCGGCAATAGTCCTGAAGACTTGAGCTCCAGAACTTGATGCGCCCCTAGACAAGCTGTTCCAGTACAGCTACGACACTAGCATCTACTCAGCTGGGTGGAATTTTTTTTTATTCATTCACTGGATGCGGGCTTCACTGCCTGGGCCAGCATTTATTGCCCATCCCTAGTTGAGAAGGTGGTGGGGAGCTGCCTTCTTAAACTGCTGCAGTCCATGTGGTGTAGGTACATCCACAATGCTGTTAGGGAGGGGAGTTCCAGGACTTTAACCCAGCAACAGTGAAGGAATGGTGATATATTTCCAAGTCAGGATATTGATTGACTTGGAGGGAAACTTCCAGGTGGTGGTGGTGTTCCCATGTAGCTACTGCCCTCGTCCTTCTAGATGGTAGCAGTTGTGGATTTGGAAGATGATGTCTAAGGAGCCTTGATGACTTCCTGCAGTGCATCTTGTGGATGGTACAAAAACAGAAACAGAAATACCTGGAAAAACTCAGCAGGTCTGGCTGCATCGGTTGAGAAGAGAACAGTTGACATTTCAAGTACTCATGACCCTTCAACAGAACTAAGTAAAAATAGGAAAGGGGTGAAATATAAGCTGGCTTAAGAGGGGCGGGGGCCGGGGGGGGTGGCGATTGTTGGGACAAGAAGCCAGTAATAGGTGGAGATAACCAAAAGATGTCACAGACAAAAGGACAAAGAGGTGTTGAAGGTGGTGATATTATCTAAAGGAATGTGCTAATTAAGGGTAGAAAGCAGGACAAACAAGGTACAGATAGCCTAGTGGGGGTGGGGTGGGGGGAAGGAATACTAAAAAGGCTAAAAGGTAGAGATAAAACAATGCGTGGAAATACATTTAAAAACAATGGAAATAGGTGGGAAAAGAAAAATCTATATAAATTATTGGAAAAAACAAAAAGGAGGGGGAAGAAACGGAAAGGTGGTGGGGATGGAGGAGAGAGTTCAAGATCTAAAGTTGTTGAGATCAATATTCAGTCCGGAAGACTGTAAAGTGCCTAATCGGAAGATGAGGTGCTGTTCCTCCAGTTTGCGTTGAGCTTCACTGGAACAATGCAGCAAGCCAAGGACAGACATGTGGGCATGAGAGCAGGGTGGAGTGCTGAAATGGCAAGTGACAGGGAGGTCTGGGTAATGCTTGCGAAAAGACTGAAGGTGTTCTGCAGAGCAGTCACCCAGTCTGCGTTTGGTCTTTCCAATGTAGAGGAAACTGCATTGGGAGCAACAACTGCAGTAGACTAAGTTGAGGGAAGTGCAAGTGAAATGCTGCTTCACTTGAAAGAAGTGTTTGGGCCCTTGGACGGTGAGGAGAGAGGAAGTGAAGGGGCAGGTGTTGCATTTTCTGCAGTTGCATGGGAAGGTGACGTGGAAGAGGGTTGAGGAGTAGGGGGTGATGGAAGAGTGGACCAGGGTGTCACGGAGGGAATGATCCCTACGGAATGCCACCAGGGGGTGGGGTGAAGGGAAGATGTGTTTGGTGGTGGCATCATGCTGGAGTTGTCGGAAATGGTGGAGGATGATCCTTTGAATGCGGAGGCTGGTGGGGTGATAAGTGAGGACAAGGGGGACCCTATCATGTTTCTGGGAGGGAGGAGAAGGCGTGAGGGAGGATGTGTGGGAAATGGGCCGGACACGGTTGAGGGCCCTGTCGACCACCATGGGTGGAAAACCTCGGTTAAGGAAGAAGGAGGACATGTCAGAGGAACTGTTTTTGAAAGTGGCATCATCAGAACAGATGCGACAGAGGCGAAGGAACTGAGAGAATGGGATGGAGTCCATACAGGAAGCGGGGTGTGAGGAGCTGTAGTCGAGGTGGCTGTGGGAGTCGGTAGGCTTGTAATGGATATTGGTGGACAGTCTATCACCAGAAATTGAGACAAGGAAGGGAAGGAAAGTGTCAGAGATGGACCATGTGAAAATGATGGAGGGGTGGAAATTGGAAGCAAAATCAATATATTTTTCCAAGTCCCGACGAGAGCATGAAGCTCAAAACGTCAACTGTGCTGTTCTTAACCAATGCTGCCAGACCTGCTGAGTTTTTCCAGGTATTTCTGTTTCTGTTTTTGTTTTCGATTTCCAGCATCCATAGTTCTTTGCTTTCATCTTTGTAGATGGTACACACTGCTGCTGCTGTGTATCGGTGATGGAGGGAGTGAATATTTGAGGATGTGGCGCCAATCAAGAGGGCTGCTTTGTCCTGGATGGTGTTGAGCTCCTTGAGTGTTGCAGGAGTGCACTCATCCAGGCAAGTAAAGAGTATTCCATCATACTCCTGACTTGTGCCTTGTAGGTGGTGAACAGGCTTTGGGGAGTCAGCAGGTGAGTTACTTGCCTCAGAATTTCCAGCCTCTGACCTGCTCTTGTAGCCACAGTATTTATATGGCTGGTCCAGTTCAGTGTCTGGTCCAGTCTCTGCCCAGGTATGTCCTGTTCAAGATATGGAAACCATGTAAACTCTGACCTGTGAAAAATAGCTAAATATTTCAAAAAGCAGGACAAATGCCACCCAGCCAATTACCACCCCATCAGTCTATTCTCATCATTAAAGTAATGGAAAGGGTCATCAACAGTGCTATCAAGCAGCACTTGCTTAGCAATAACCTGCTCAATGATGCCCAGTTTGGGTTCCGCCAGGGGCACTCAGCTCCTGACCTCATTATAGCCTTAGTTCAAACATGGACAAAGGAGCTGAACTCCCAAGGTGAGGTGGAAATGACTGCCCTTGACTTCAAGGCTGCATTTTACCAAGTGTGGCATCAAGGAGCCCTAGCAAAACTGGAATCAAGGGGGGTCAGGGGAAAAACTCTCCACTGGTTGGAATCATACTTAGCACAAAAGAAGATAGTTGTGGTTGTTGGAGGTCAGTCATCTCATCTCCAGGACATCACTGCAGGAGTTCCTCAGGGTAGTGTCCTCAGCCCAACCATCTTCAGCCGCTTCATCAATGACCTTCATCCCATATTAATGTCAGGAGTGCGGATGTTTGCTGATTATTGCACAACAGCACCATTTGTGATTCCTCAGGTACAAAAGCAGTCCATGCCCAAATGCAGCAAGACCTGGACTGACCTGACTTGGACTGACAAGTGGCAAGTGACATTCGCGTCACACAAGTGTCAGGCAATGACCATCCCCAACAAGAGAGAATCCAACCATTGCCCCTTGATGTTCAATGGCATTACCATCACTGAATCCCCCACTACCAACATCCTGGGGGTTATCATTGACCAGAAACTGAACTAGCATAGCCATATAAACACTGTGGCTACAAGAGCATGTCAGAGGCTAGGTATCCTGCAACAAGTAACTCACCTTCTGACTCCCCAAACCCTGTCCATCATCTACAAGGCACAAGTCAGGAGTGTGATGGAATTCTCCCCATTTGCCTGGATGAGTGCAACTCCTACAACACTTGCCTTGGTCTTTTCAACAGTCTTTCAGAGGTGGTGATGGTAGATTAGGGAGTGGTCAAGGTTCACTCAAGGTACTGGGTGTCAGGTCATGTTGCACTTTTTAGAGTGCTGTGTGCCTTGCGATTTTCAAGGTGGAATGCAGAGACAATGAACTTGACCAGGTCTGGTTCCAGTTTCCATTTGTAGAAATATTTAGTTATTTTTCACAGGTCAGAGTTTAGCATGACTTCCAAATCCTGCAAATATTGCCAACATAAATAAATTTTCATGATGATATGGTGGGCATGTCACCTATGTAGATGTTAAAAAGTGTTAGTGCAAGGACACTATCCTGCAGGAGACCATTGTAGAGTATTCTTGGAGTGCTGACCTTGTCTTGTATGTAGGTCTTCATCCTTCAGTTGCTCAGAAATGTCCACAGTAGCCAGAGTAATTTGGCACATGGTAGCAGCAGAGATAGTTTGAGAATCAGTTCATATTTCCACACAGTATCACAGGCTGTGGAAAGTTCTATGAAAATGGCTCCAGTCTTGAGCTTGTGGTGAGAGAAAGTAGTTGTTCACATCCCAGCATGTCAGTGCAAAAGATAAGGCTGAAACATTCACAACAATCTTCAGCCAGAAGTGTCGGGTGGATGATCCATCTTGGCCTCCTCCGGAGGTGCCCAACATCACAGATGCCAGGCTTCAGCCAATTCAATTCCCTCGGGTGCAGTCAGCCAGCTTTGTTCTCTATGGTTATCCAAAGATTCAAGTAGTGCTGTGGCTGCTGCAGGATTTCCAGCTTGTTGGTGTTGTTGAAAGAGGGCTTTGCACTCAGAAATCTAAAGGAGATGTTCTCTGAAACATTCTTTGCAGGAGCAATAAGCAAGGCCACAAATCGATAATACAAGTTTGGTGTCAGGAGATGCAATGGATGGTTTTCTCCACCTCAGCAATAAATCCTGTCAGTTTGCCTTAAGAAAGTTCCATCTTGGCACTTATTTTAATGACCGCAGAGATTTCAATCCCCATTTGCTATGTTGCGGCTTATATTAACTGTGTGGGAAGTCCAGGAGGACTGTTTAGGACGGGCGTACAGGGACACCTTCATGACCGGATGAGACAATGGTGAGACCAGGGTTATATTCCCTCCCCCATCTTGCTGTTCAGAAGGTTGAACAATGTTTAGTGTCACACACAAGGTGGAAACCCTGTGCCAACATCCAATCTGTCAGGTCTTCCCCATTGTTGGCATATGAACTATAGCCCCATTTCGTATGGTGACTTACGAGGTCTCCCATGTATGTGGTTGGGTGTTGAGGAGGTGGGAGAGCTTGATTAGGCCATTCTTCTTTTGGGGGGTTTATAGTTGTTGATAACTGTCAGCTCACCAAACTTGATAGCTGCTGTGGAGGTACTTTTATGTTCTGTGCTTGGGATTGTAATATAGTTAGTCATCTTTCACAGAAAACGCCAGGCCTTATTTTCCATGGTGTAAAATTGTGGTAAGCTTATAACCATAGATCTTGTAACAGCGTGCTTGCTCATGATTAGCGACGTGCGTTTCCTGTAACACGAGGACATTAATGTTATTTGTTCTTAGCATCTTTTACAGGTAGTCACAACTGACCACGAGAGACCTTCAACATTCAATGATTGCACAAAGTTCAGCACCATTTGTGACTCCTCAGATACTGAAGTAGTGAGTGTCCAAGTGCAGCAAGACTTGGATGATATCCAGGCTTGAGCCGATAAGTGGCAAGGAACATTCACGTCACACAAGTGCCAGGCAACGACCATCTCCAAAAAGAGAGAGTCCAACTATTTGACATTCAATGGCATTACCATCACTAAATCCCCCACTATCAACATAAAAGCAAAATACTGCGGATTATGGAAATCTGAAATAAAAACAGAAATAGCTGGAAAAAGTCAGGAGGTCTGGCAGTATCTGTGGAAAGAAAAATGGAGTTAACATTTTAAATCCATATGACTCTTCTTCAGAACTGTAACACCCACTATCAACATCCTGGGGGTTACCATTTACCAGGAACTGAACTGGACTAGCCAGATAAGATACTGTGGCTACAAGAGCAGGTCAGAGGTTGGGAATTCTGCAGCAAGTAACTCACCTCCTGATCCCCCAAAGCCTGTCCACCATCTGCAAGGCACAAGTCAGGAGTGTGATGGAATACTCTCCATTTGCCTGTGTAAGTGCATTTCCAACAAAACTCAAGAAGCTTGACATCATCCAGGACAAAGCAACCTGCTCGACTGTCACCCATCCACAAACATTCACTCCTTCCACCAAAGCACAGTGGCAGCAGTGTGTTCCACCTACAAGATGCACTGCAGCAACTCACCATGACTCCCTCAACAGCACCTTCCATAACCACAACCTTTACCACCAAGAAGGACAAGGGCAGCAGATGCATGGGAACACCACCACCTGGAAGTTGCCATCCAAGTCACACACCATCCTGACATAGAACTATATTGCCGTTCCTTCACTGTCGCTGGGTCAAAATCCTAGAACTCTCTTCCTAACAGTACTGTGGGTGTACCTACACCACATGGACAGGAGCAGTTCAAGAAGGTTGACAACATCATCTTCTCAAGGGCAGTTAAGGCTGGCTAATAATTCTGGCCAATAATGCTGGCCTATCTAGCAGTGTCCACATCCCATGAACGAATATAAAAAAATAATCAATTGAGCGTGCCCTTTAGGGAAACAAATCTGCTGTCCTTACCTGATCTGGCCTACATGTGACTCCAAACCTACAGCAATGTGATTGACTCTTAAATGCCCTCTAAACAAGGGCAATTAGGATGGGCAATAAATGCTAGCCTAGTCAGCAGCCCCCACATCCCATGAAAAAATAAATTTTAAAAAATGTTCCAGGGCCCAATCTTTGGAATGCTTGTCCTTGAGAGGGGTTGTTGTGAATGCTTTGATTGTTAGTTTTGCCCCATTGAGCGGGAGACCCGTAAGGGGCATTCAGTCACTGTTTCAATTGCATTAGTTGCAGATTTGAGAGTTCAAGAATCCGCTTGATGGGTGGGCCACAAGAAGGCTGTTATCATCCACCCCATCATGGAAGTGAGGTGGATGCACCAATCCTGCATGCTACCCACTTCATTCAGAAGAGTTGCAGGCAGGTCATGAATCCTGACACACAGCTGCCATGGGCATATCTTCTACTCCTAAGTTTCTCCAGACTTTTTTTCAGACCCCTGACAATTTGGATCAAGCTCACTGCTCTTCTCTGCACTGCTTCTAATGTTTAAACATCTTCACTTGTCTTGCTGATCCAAATTGGACTCAGTAGTTAAGGTCCAGTCTTAACTATAGCATTATACAGCTTGATGATTAACTTGAGTTATACTTCACTTTTTAACCTATATTGCTCAATATTCATGGCTTTTGTTCATTGATAATCTTGAAATATAAAGAAGAAAAACAAGAAATTTTCAGGAGCAGGAATTTGAATTGCATCCCTTGGCTTTTAGCTACTGAACATGAAATCATGGATTAATTACAGCAAGAGGTCATGGACTCCATATAGAGATCTAGGGCTGAATTTTCAGGGCTCAGTGGAGTCAGATTCCGGGTGCATGCATGGTGGGAAAGTCCTGGAAATTGACTTTGGGTCGGGACCCCAACATCATCCCACCTCTCTCCTGGCTTTCCCTGGAGCAGGATTGGAAGCAAAGAAGGAAACCCACTTGGATCTGTTTGGGTAGGTAATTCAGAAATGGTTGAGTCAATTAAGCCAGTGGATTTATTTCCAAACCTATCAGCAATTTAACAGGGTCATCAAGATGAGTATGCAATGGGTAAAGTATTGATCACTGACAATGAAGAGCTCCAGCCATGGCCATTGAAAGATTACTGTTCAAAGCACTCCTTCACTCAGAGAATGCTTCACTGCTTGATAGGTGATTGCTAATTTCTTAAAGTCGCTTCACCTGTCTAACACTTCTTTCACTTTCAGCTGCCCTTCCCTGCTGCCAACCTTCACCATGGCATGGAAATAGTTTTTGCAGTTCACGTTCCTAAGGTTCAGGAGCAGGGATTACATCACCACCATCTGTTCCAGCAGCACCAGCTGCCTTCTCCTCAAGCACAGGCCTATCCACAGAGCAGAAGGAATGGACACCAAGACCCAGCTGGAGAAGGCAAAGGATCAACTCTCTTGACATGACTTAGCAACAGTGCCTCAAGAGCCTTAGGCTCTCATGGCAGATTCCTCTGGCATCTGCAGCCTCTTAGAACTAAAACTCCTGAATAGAGTAGATGGGTATGCATTGCCAGTGCCAGACAAGATGTCTGTCACTGGAGGGCCACACCACCTCCCCCCGCCCAACCCCAACCCACAAACCCCTAAGTCTCTGTCTCTTGCCAAGTTGTGTATACTGTTCTCCTGCAAGGTGAGAAAGCAAAGAGGTTTGAGTGTTCAAAATGGCTTTTGTGGACAGGGGTGAAGGACACCATTTATGGAAGCTGGCTATAAGGCCTGGATGCAAGAAAGCACTAGCATCAATGTCATTGGAACTTATTGTAAAATGGAGTAATAGTGGAATGTGTCCATGTGTGGCTGTGTGGGCAGAATTTTACGGCCGCGTTTCGGTGGGGATGGTAAAATGTGGTGAGTCATTATAACACAATTGACTTGAGCGAGAATGTAAAATCCCACTGCCATAAAATTCTGGCCTGAGTGTGTGAGAGATTTAATTGAATTAGAGGCAGCTAGTCTGGGTGCTTTGATCTAAGAAGAAATGTTAGGTTTGAAATGTTAATTAGATAAACATGGTGGAAGTTTAGAAACATGGGTGACAATGGAACATTTGCATTTTGAAATAAACCAGCCTAGATTGTTTTCAAAGGAGGGTTAAAATGTGTCACCTAGCCTAATGGAGTTTAAAAACATTGTGTTTGTTTTTCCCAAAGATTACTGGTAAAACTTAATGCAATTAAGAGAGTTTTATTATCAGGGAGATAAAGTCCAAAGACATAGTGAAATAATGAGTATTTGCATTCAAAGAAGAAGATATGTATATAGAAAGAGCAAGGGCTGTGTTTAAGGGAAGGTATTTTTAAGATCTTACAAGTCTGTGAAAAAGCCTTCAAATCTATGCCTCAAGCTGTTGTCTTCAAAGGACTAGAGTTAAGAAACCTCACTTGGAAAGCTACTTGTTCAGGGTATCATGTTTATTTGCCTGGGTCTTTTAAAATCTCTATGTCTTACTGTTTGTTGCCTTAATAAAAGTGTAACTGAGTTAGATTGATTAGGGGATTTAGAGGTTATCATAGTAGTAATTTGTAGATCTATGTATTTAAAATCATTTCTCTTATTAATAAATGTTAACTTAGTTTTATAAAAAGCTATGAGGCTTAGTGGTCTTATTATTACGTAATTCAAAGCATGTATCTCAGAAATGTACACAAATTGAATATTAGTTGTGTCAGTTGTTTCAAGTTTCCTTCTGGGATTTGAACAGCTCGGCATTTACCATCTGCTGTGTCATAACATAGTTGGGGGCTCATCCAGGATTATATCTGAAATTCCTTGATTGGGTTGGAGTTGGTGAATCTTAATATTATGAGTATGAGATGCAGTTTGAGTTCAGGCATTGGTGTGAGGTTTTTTTGAAGTGGTGAGGTTGTAATATGGCTTTGGCAGTTGCTCAGAATTGTCTGGGAGTTGAAGTTATAACTTTGGCTGGTTTAAAAAGGTAACTAAAGTTAAGTTACTGGAATTGGCAGATAAATTACAATTGGAGTTACCTGTGAGAAAACAGATATAATTGAAGATATAGCACAGCATTTAAAGTTGGAAGTGATACCTAACACTAGTATGTCACAGCTAGAGATAGTGAGTCTTCAGTTAGAAATGAAGAAGCGTGAACTTGAACAAGCAAAGGAAATGAAAAAACTTGAGCTAGAGGCAGCAGAAAAGGAAAGGGCATTTCAAAGGAAGCAAGGAGAAAGGGAAGAGAAAGAAAGGAAGCTGGAACTGGAATTCCAGGCAAGAGAGAAGCATAAAGAAAGAGAGGCAAGGGAAAGAGAAGGAAAGAGAAAGGGCATATCAGTGTAAAAGGCTGGAAGTTAAAAAAGAGACTTCAGATTCTGAGGAAAGTTCTGATGATGAAAAAACCTTTAATTTAAAACCCAGTGGGGAGATGTCTAAATTTGTAAAAGCTCTTCCAAAGTTTGAGAAAAAAAATGTTGAAGCATTCTTTATTTCATTTGAGAAGATAGCTAAACAGATGAAATGGCCACAGGAAAACTGGACTTTGTTGTTACAATCCAGGTTGGTGGGTAGAGCACATGAGGTTTATAATTCACTGTCAGAAGAAATGTCGGTGAATTATGATGTGGTAAAAAAGGCTATTTTGAGTGCACATGAGTTGGTTCCTGAGGTATACAGGAAGAAATTAAGGAATATGAAAAAATAGCCCAGGCAAACTTATATTGAGTTTGAAAGAGTAGAACAAAGTAATTTTGACTGGTGAATACAGGCATTAAAAATAGAGACAACATATGCAGCTCTTTTCTTTTGGAAGAATTTAAAGATTAAATTCCTTTGACATTGAGAACTCATGTGGAGGAACAAAGGGTTCAAGTTCAAACGGTAAGACAAGCAGCAGAGATAGCTGATGATTATGAGTTAGTTCACTGAGCTAAACCTTTTTGCCATCACCCTTTTAAATCAGAAAAGGATAGAAAGTGAGAAGGTGAAAGGAAGTTGGGTAGCCAGGGAAGAGGAGTAGGGGGAAATTCCCAGGAGGTTTTTCTCAGAATAAAAAGGGAGGTGTTGAGCGTAGAAGTGACATTTGAAAATTGAGGTGTTTTCATTGTAATAAAGTTGGACACACAAAGTCAGTGTGCTGGAAATTGCAGGGAAAATCTATTGGAATTATAGGGGTGCAGAAAAGTCCTGGAAGTAAAAGTACCATGGGTTCTGAGGTTCAGGCACAGGAAAAACTATTGGTTTGTGCACAGGTAAAACAGGGAGAATCCTGTAAAGCAGTCAGAATGAGTTCTCAATTTACCCCAAGAATTCTAAGGAGCAGGTTGCAGAGATGTTTAAAGATTTTGTACATGAAGGGTAGGTCTTTCCATGTGTACAGGGTAGAGTAGGTACAGATGTTAAAATTTTAAGAGACACAGGGGCTAGTCAATCCTTAATGTTGTGTGGTAGTGATATGTGTTGTTCAGAGGAGTATTGCAGGAATAGGTGATAATAAGTGGGGCTCATAGAGATGATAAACCTATGCCATTGTGGAAGGTAAGTGTAAAGAGTAAGTGGAAAACAAACAAAGAGGTCATTGGAGTATTGGAAAATTGCCCATTGCAGGGGTTCAATTTATTCTTTTTTCTTATTCATTCATGGGTTATGGGCTTCACTGGCTGGGTCAGCATTTATTGCCCATCTCTAATTGCCCTTGAGAAGGTGGTGGTAAGCTGCCTTCTTGAACCACTGCAGTCCATGTGGTGCAGATACACCCACAGTGCTGTTGGGAAGGGAGTTCCAGGATTTTGACCCAACGACAGTGAAGGAACAGCGATATATTTCCAAGTCAGGATGGTGAGTGACTTGGAGGGGAACTTCCAGGTGGTGGTGTTCCCATCTGTCTGCTGCCATTGTCCTTCTAGATTGTAGGGGTCGTGGATTTGGAAGGTGCTGTTGAAGCAACCTTGGTGAATTCCTACAGTGCATCTTGTAGATGGTACACAATGCTGCTGCTGCTGTGCGTCGGTGGTGGAGAGAGTGAATGTTTGTGGATGTGGTGCCAATCAAGCGGGCTGCTTTGTTCTGGACAATGTCAAGCTTCTTGAGTGTGTTTGGAGCTACACTCATCCAGGCATGTGCCTTGTAGATAGTGGACAGGCTTTGGGGAGTCAGGAGGTGGGTTACTCATCACACAATACTTAGCCTCTGACCTGCTCTTGTAGCCAAAGTATTTAAATGGCTAGTCCAATTCAGTTTCTAGTCAATCATAACCCCCAGGATGTTGATAATGGGGAATTCAGTGATAGTTATGCCATTGAACATCAAGGGGCAATGGTTGGGTTCTCTCTTGTTGGATATTGTCATTGCCTGGCACTTGTGTGGCGTGAATGTCACTTGCCACATGTCAGCCCAAGCCTGGATGTTGTCCAGGACTTGCTGCATTTTGACATGGACTGCTTCAGTATCTGAAGAGTAATGAATGGTGCTGAACATTGTGCAATCATCAACGAACATCCTCACTTCTGACCTTATGATCGAAGGAAGGTCATTGATGAAGCAGCTGAAGATGGTTGGACTGAGGACACTACACTGAGGAACTCCTGCAGTGATGTCCTGGAGCTGAGATGACTGGCCTCCAACAACCACAGCCATCTTCCTTGTGCTAGGTATGACTCCAACCAGTGGAGAGATTTCCTCTGATTCCCTGGGTAATGATATAGCTGGATCACAAATGTGGGTGATGCCTATGGTGGCTGAGCAGCTTGTAGAGGCGTCTTCAACAGATGTGTTGCAGAGAGAGCATCCTGGATTGTTTCCAAATGGTGTGATAATGAGTTCACAGGCTTAAAGTTTGAAAAAAGAAAACAGGAATGGCAGGCAGTTCAAAGGCAGGAAGAAGGTATTGAAATCCAATTAGCTGATGCTCTGTCTGATAACATTGTTCAAGAAGAAAGACTAAAGGACAATTCAGCTGAAGTGTTTAACTTAGGACAGTTAGTGCAGTTACAGAAAAAAGATTTGCAAATACAACATTTATATCAGACAGCTTATTCAGGAAGAGGCAAAATGTATTCCAGAATGTTATTACCTTAAGGGTTATATTTTAATGAGAAAATCATGTTTCAGCAAATGAAAGCTGGAAGGAGGTACTTCAGATTGTTATCCTGTTAGGATATAGAAATTAGATTCTGAGAACAGCTCATGAAATTCCAATGGGGGGAGATTTATGAATTAGAAGGGCACAGGCAAAGATACAAAAACATTATTATTGGCCTGGATTGCATAGGAATGTAGTCAAATTCTGTAGAACATGTCACACATGTCAAAGGATAGGGGAACCACAAGCAGTGATTAAGCCGGCACCTTTAATTCCAATTCCAGCATCTGAAGGGCCTTTTACCAGGGTCATGATTGATTGCATATGACCCCTCCCTGAGATTAAAAGTGGAAATCAGTATTTACAGACAATAATGGGTGTGCCTACAAGATTTCCTGAAGCAATACCTTTGAGAAACATTACAACAAAGATGATTGTGGAAGAGTTAACTAAATGTCTTACAAGATATGGTTTACCTAAGGAAATACAATCAGACCAGGTTTCAAATTTTACGTCACAGCTGTTTAAGGAAGTAATGAATAGTTTGAGGATAAAACAATTTAAGTTAACAGTTTATCATCCAGAGTCACAAGAAGCTTTGGAAAGATGGCATCAAACTCTAAACACTATGATGAGAGCGTACAGTCAGGATTGTCGACATGATTAGGATTCCATTCTTGTTATTTGCTATTAGGGAAGCTCCTAATGCATCAACTGGTTTTAGTTCTTTTGAACCAGTCTATGGTACTAGTCTATGGTCATGAGGTAAGAGGAGCACTGAAAATGATTTATGAGAAAGTGCTGGATCAAAATTCAGAAACAACTCTCCTTGATTACGTCTCAAATCGCAGAGAGAGATTAGACAGAACATGTGTGTTGGCTACATAGGGAACATTTAAAGATAGAACAGCAAGTGATGAAAGTGAAAGCAGACAGGAAGGCTACAACTCAGAATGTTGTTGCTGGGGAGAAAGCGCCAGTTCTTTCACCAGTACTGAGTGACTCATTAAAAGTAAGGTTTAGTGGGCCTCACAGGATTGAAACTGACCAAAGTAATTTTTTTAATAAATACTCCAGATAGAAAAAAGAAGCAAAGGGTGTGTCATGTAAATATGCTTAAAATGTACATTGACAGGGAAGAGGAACAAAAGGAGGTGTTAGTGGTAGTAGATGAAGAGAAAGAAGTAGAAATGCAGGATTCTGAAATTTATTTTCCACTAATCAAACGGGATAATGAGGGGGTACTTGAAAATGTAAATGTAATATTGAGTTACCTTCCAGGTAAGTGTCAAAGTGATTTGGAAAAGCTATTGCAGTCACACAAAGCTATTTGTGGAAATAAGTTGGGGAGGACAGATTTAGCTATAAATGATGTGTCTGTAGAAGTTGCATTTTCGGTGAGGCAAAGTTGGCAAAGTTATCACAAGTACATAAAGAAATTGAATTCATGCTTCAAAATGATATCATTGAGTCTAGTTGCAGTAATTGGAATTCGCCTATTATACTGGTACCAAAACCGAATGGAACACAAAAGACTGTGTGCGGACTATCGAAAGGTGAATGCGGTGACAAAAGTGGGTTCATATCCTATACCATGGTTGGAGGATTATATTGAGAAAGTGGGACAATTAAAATTTATCACAATGATTGACTTGCTAAAACGATATTGGCAATACTGTTATCGGAGAGAGCAAAGGAGCAAAGCTTTTGTGATGCCAAGTGGACTATATCAGTTTAAAGTCATGCCATTTGGTATGAAGAATGCACCTACGACATATCAAAGACTGACAAAGAAAGTAATTACAGGTCTAAGCAACTGTGCTATTTATATTGACTTAATAGTTTTCAGTCAGATATGGGATGAGAGTTTATGAAATGTGGAAGAATGACTTACTTGATTACAAGGAGCTAATTTGGTGATGAACTTGGCTAAAAGTGAATTTGCAAAAGCGCAAGTTACGTATCTAGGTCATACCATTGGACATGGTAAGGTTGCTCCGAGAGATGTGAAATTCAAGGCTATTGTGGATTTCCCAGTGCCTACAACAAAATGAGAAGTTTTGAGATTTCTGGGCATGTGTGGGTTTTATCGGAAATTATTCCAAAATTTAGCCAAGTGGTTGCTCCACTGACGGAACTATTAAAAAGGAACGAGAAGTTTCAATGGATGCAGGACTGTCAGAAGGCATTTGATAATTTGAAAACTGTATTAACTACAACTCCAGTTTTGACAGTACCCAGTTATGCCAAGTAATTTAAGTTGGCCGTTGACGTAAGTGATATAGGCATTGGGGCCGCACTTTTACAAGAAGATGACACTGGAATTGAAAACCCGATAGGGTATTTTTCACGGAAGTTGAATGCACAACAGAGATTGAAAAGGAGATGTTGGGTTTTGTGTTAGCATTGCAGCATTTTGAAATCTATGTGGAAAACAAGTTGTCAGAAACAATTGTTTATACAGACTACAATCCTTTAAAATTTCTGGTCAAATTTCAAGACAGAAGTGCAAGGCTATTCAGATGGAGTTCATTACTGCAGCCATTTAATCTACAGATTATACATGTCGCTGGACGAGAAAATCTGATTGCAGGTGCTTTATCAAGACTTTGAAATTTAAAAATTGGGACTCTGAAATGGAATGATTTCTGTTGATGTGAAGGATTTGTGTAAAAATTGTTATGTTAATGCATGGAGCAGGTAATGTAATAGGTAAGTATAGGAGATATTATAAGATGGGTTAATAATATAAAGCCACCTTTTTAAATTATGATGATTCATTTTTCAATACAGTGGGGGATGTCAAGAAGATATAATAATTCTCAAAATGTTATTGGAATTTATTGTAAAATAGAATAACAGTGGAATGTGTCTATGTGTGCCTATGTGGGTGTGAGATTTAATTGAATTAGAGGTAGCTAGTCTGGGTACTTTGGTCCAAGAAGAGAGGTTAGGTTTGAAATATTAATTAGATGAACATGGGGAAGTTTCGAAACATGGGTGTCAAGGGAACATTAGCATTTTGAAATAAACCAGGCTAGATTGTTTTCAAGGGAGGGTTGAAATGTATCACCTAGCCTGGTGAAGTTTAGAAACAGTGTGCTTATTTTTCCCAATGATTATTGATAAAACTTAGTGCTATGACAGGGTTTTATTATCGGGGAGATAAAGTCCAAAGACATGGTGAAACAATGGGTATTTGCATTCAAAGAGGAAGGTATGTATAAAGAAGGAGCAAAGGCTGTGTGTAAGGGAAGGTATTTTTCAGATCTTGCAAGTGTGCGAAAAAGCCTTCAGTATCTATGCCTCAAGATACTGTCTTCAAAGGACTAAAGTTAAGAAAACTTATTCAAGGTATCATATTTCTTTGCTTGCGTCTTTTAAAATCAATGGGCAGAATTTAGCCCTTATAGAGTGGGTTTGGTGGGAACGGGTAGGGGCGGTCAGGAGGCCGACTGCCACCTGTGATCGAGGCCAGAAGGTGATTTCACGCTGGCAGGCCATTTAAGGCCCGCCCAGCACGAAACACAAGCAGCAGCGCTCGGTTCTGGCTGTGCAGGCGGTGGGGGGGATAGTGTGAGTGGGGTGAGTGCAAACTTTGCACATGAACTCAAATGTCTGCTTCAGAATCTCCCTGAGGGAGGGAGATGAAGAGTTTTTATTAAAATGAAGAAACTAAAAATGTTATAAATCATGTCCTCTCATGTGACTCTGTCTCATGAGCAGGGACATGTTATTAATTAAGTCTTAAATATATTTTTTTTATTTTCTTTAGGAAACCTCATCCTGCCCATGGATGAAGTTTCCTAAAAAGTGCAAAGGCCGCTTGGCCTTTTCACCTGCCGACCAACCATAAGGCAGATAGGCAGCAAAACATTTATTTTAATAACCTTGTTAATGGCCTTAACAGACCTTTTAATTGTCGGTGGGTGTGCTGCCGACTCTGGCGCATGACAGCCGACCAGAATATTAAGCAATTGCGCTTTGACATTGGGATGCTCACCTGACATCATTTTACACTCAAGCCGGTGGGGCATGTGCCCACCCACCGAGCTAAAAATTTTGCCCCATGTGTCTTACTGTTGCCTTAATGAAAGCATAACTGAAAATTGGATTGATCATAGCAGTAATATGTAGATCCATGCACGTATTTAAAATAATTTCTCTTTTTAGTAAATGTTTAATCTAGTTTTATAAAAGCCTAATGAGACTTGGTTATCTTATTACTACTGAATTCAAAGCACGCATTTCAAAATTTATACAAATTGAAAATTAGTTGTGACAGTTGTTTCAAGTTTCCCTCTGGGATTTGAACAGCTCAGTATTTACCATCTGCTGTGTCATAACAACTAGGCTGACAGTGAGTGAAAGTATTGGCTGTTCTGATGGGAATGTGAGATGTTTACAGTGAAAGGAATGAATGCAGCTGCAACATATGTTGACCACAGGAGTGCTGTGCAGGAGAATGTTGGAAATTCAGAGTGTAGGCATTGGCACCTGAAAGTGTTATGCCACCCAACATTTGCCATGCCCTCCTGATGTCCTGCTTGTTACACTGTCTCCAGGTTGAAGAAAATATACTCTGGCTGATGACTTCCTGAGCTACTCCCATTCACACCTGGTTATTTGGACAGTTTGTCCTCACCCTCCCGTCCTTTGGTGCCTCACCCCACTACAACCCCTCAGATTCTGCAACAGGACCTTCATGTAAACGTGAGAGACCCTGGGAGTAGCCTTCCCAGGTGAACTCTGCACCTTCTTGAGACTGGTGTCTCCTCTCATACCCAAGTTCTGATAAGCTCTTGCAACCCATGCCAAGGTCCCTTTAATTAGGAAACCTTCCTTTGAAAAAAAATCACACATCCCTAATTGGTTGGGGAGCCTGGAGATGTGATAATAATTGATTTGCTTTGGGAAAGAATAGTGGCTGAGCACAAAAATCAGTCAGTCAAGTTCCCAACCCAAAAATGACCCTGCCATTCTAGCAGGAACTGAGGTGAGAAGAATCTGCCCTTAGAGTAAATTAATGCTAGACTACAGATCGCATGATGGCAACTCAGGTCTAATCCATGCTTTAGGAGCTCCTCACACTATTAACTTGACCAACTCACCTGGCTACACGGCGTAGAATAGACCCATATATATGTTGTAATAATAACTACTCCTTGAAAAGACGATAGAGTTTGACATTAATTTGGATAAGGATCTATTCAACAGTCAAGGTTTTGTTCCTTTCAACATTTGACAGAGAAATATGACCTCCCTGAATCTGTATTTGTCTAATATCTACAATTCAGAAATACAACCTTTTATTTATTTCCATGTCTAGGTTTTCTCCCTTTAGCCTCACAGTCTGAAATGGGTATAAAATCTTTCCAGTCTTCTCAGCATGTGGTATCAATCATGTTTGTAATTTTCTATTACAGACTAAATGTAGAGATGGTCTGGTGCAAATGCACTTTTTTAACAGTGTTCCTAACAATAAGGCAGACAGGAAGAATATTGAGAAACCTAATTATAGCCTTTAATGACGATCTTTATTTCTTTTAAAGTTACATGTACAAGTTATAGACACTGATGTAAATCTTGATTGATTTGAAAATTTGATACTTAAGGATTAAGAGAGCTTCTTGTCCTGTTTACAAATGTCAAACTTCTGTCAAATAATACTGACTTTTCAGAATTTCTGAAAATGGTCCGGCATAAGGTGTTTTCATGCCAGATAACAAATGCATAGAAAACATTATTCTAGTGCTGGGAAAGTGCATCAACATTTCTCAAAAAATACATTGCAAGTGTTGATAAATCCATGATAGCATCTGCTTTCAAATACATTGACAGGCATTGGTAATAAATTATAGATATTTCATGCCCCACTCTCCCTGCCTCTTAAGCCACACCAGGCAATGTTTAACTCAGAGTTGCTGACCACAATGCAAACCATCATCAGGTTTGCACAAATGAAAAAAATCATGCCTACCAAAGTAGATTTCAGCCCTGGGAAGCAGGAGATCAGAGGTCCAGCCTCTGAATTGGCATCAAGCAATGTACTCGTGTCTGATGGTTGTGGAGTGTCAACCCCAACTCCCCATTGGTCTTTGTTACGGAAATGATACAGAGTATGCTTGGCTAGATGTAAAAACAGTGGAACAGATGGGTTACTTCATGTGTTGTAAGGCATGGAAGAAGAAGAAGGGTATAGGTTTCCCATTGCTTGGGGCAAGGGCAAGGTGCACATGTCTCCCCTAAAATACTTTGAAAAAAACTAGCATTTTTAAAATTTTCTCTCCAGATAAGAACAATTGGGTGCTTCTTAATTGGTTCCTGGAAAATACATAATTCATGTTTTCCTTTGACACTACAGGTGGATAAATAAATAAATGTGTCCCCTCACAGACCACACTTATGTAACTAAATAAATCTAGCAATTAAGTTGGGAGAACAGGCTTATACAGTGTGAGTTTTTATAGCACAGGCCAAAACACGCACACAAACATTTTTATATAAATGCATGAAGAAATAATTCTTTAAAATCACTGCAATAATGCTTAATATTACCATAGTAAATGTAAATTCAGGGCTTCTTTTCAGGACTTCCCTATATAAGACCGTAGAGGTTTACAACATAGAAGCAGGGCATTTGCCCCATTGTGTCTATGCCAGCTCTTTGTTAAAGCAAATTAAAACTAATCCCCAACTAAAACTGCTTCGCTCTGTCCTGTGATAGTCTGTAACTTCTGCTTCTTCAAATTCATATATTTTTCCTTAAACGCTGAAAAGATTTCTGTTTTCATTATTCTCTGTGACAAAACACTCCCTTTTTCAGCAACATACTGTAAAAAGAAATCCTCCTTAATTCCCTATATTTATTTAGTGGCAGTTTTAAATTGATAACTGTTTGTCACTACCTCCCCAACCTCCCCAACCAAAAGAAATTAGCTTTCTCTATTGATCTTATCGTTTCATTTTTTAAAATCCCTATAAAATTTCATCTTCACCTTCTATGTTCCAGTGGAAATAACCTCGGTATGTTTTAAGTCCCTCCTTATAGCCATTGGGCAGAATCGTCCCAGATTTGCAGTAAGTGCACTAATGAGCAGGATAAAGGACGTTTTACCCGCCAGCCGCAATGACTGCTTTTCGCGCCATATTGTCCTATTCCCGATGCTTCCCGTCTCATTAATAATGCGTTTCCGGGAAACACACCGGGTCACTGGCGGGGCGCCCTCTGATTCACCCACCCTATCATCACCTCAGGCCTTCAGTAAACTGGGCGCTATATTTAAAGGGTACTGCTGCACAGAGCTAGCAATCTTCAAGGGATAGGAAACTGCTGGGAACTGATGGCTGCAAAGGTAGGAAACTTGCTGCCCCCAAATTTAGCAATGCCTCCCTTGAGCTTAATGGACACAGTGGAAGCCAGCTGCAATGTCCTCTACCCCCGCTCTGGGCAAAGGCCAGCAAAAAATATCACCAATCCAGCGTGGCAGGCAGTGGCAGCGGTGGTCAGCGCCAACACCCTGCAAAAGAGGACAGCCACCCAGTGCTGAAAGAGGATCAATGCTCTCATCCATTCTGCCAGGGTAAGTCACTCTTCTCCTCGCTCTCAACTCACACACTAACAAACCCATCACACATCCACAGGGATCTCACACCTCAAGGGACAACACCACTAACTCTCACATCTCCATCAGGCTCATATCCTCTCGAGCTCATGTCCTCATCCCGTCCATTGCTCCACTCATCACACAAACATTCCTTGCAGTGCTATGTGTCCTGCTCACACTCTCTCCATCAGTTTCATGCAGGAGAAGCTGGCTCACAGCCAAAGGGAGAGGTCACAGACCAGGAGTGGAGTGGCCCACACTAGGCCCCTCATTCACTTTGAGGAGTGTGCCATCATGCTGATTGGTGAGGATGTAGACTATGTCTTTGGCGACGTTGAGGTCAGCGACAAATACGCTGGTAAGGATCCTGCACCAGATCATCTCTCTCTCAATGCAACTGTGGGTGCTCTCTCTCCTGCTTTTGACTCTGCTGTGTACTAATTATCTCTGCATTGGTTCACCGGGACCTCTGCCAAGCAACTGACACCTTCAGCCAGCCATTCCCTCAGCTCCATCCAGGTCTGCAGCTCCAGCCAAGAGGACACCTCCTCCATTGAAGAGCTGGAAATAAGCAGCCTGGAAGACCCATCACAGCACTTACCCACACCCTGCACCAGCGCAGAGACACACAATTCAGTGGGACCTAGCTCTAGAGCAGGCTCGGGTTCACAATCTGGTGGTCACTACATGGATATGTGTCCGCAGCAGGAGGAGGCAGGTCCAGCCGAGCTCCCCGGCACTCGGAGGACTGCTGGAGGAGAGGCATCTGTGAGGTCAGAGTCAGGTGACAAGCCTCAGGATTCGGCCTTCCAAATCATCCTGGAGAGTCAGCAGAAGGCAGGGGAACATCACGCAGAGCTGTTGCGAACCCTCAAAAGAGGGGTTAGCAAGTTGGAGGAGTGCATCCGCCTGCTCTCTGATGAAGTGGTGCCCACATGTGCTCACATTGAGGCCTCCATGGGGGGGATGGCAGACACTATGGAGATCCTTGATCCAGCAGAATGTGGAGATGTGCACAGATCTGCACTCCATTGTGGGAGCCATGAGGGAGTTCCCACAGTGGCAACACGAGAGGGAAACGGGGCACCTCAACATCCCTCCAGGTGCTCCCTCCACTCAACAAGTCAGGCCGGGGCCCTTGAGAACCCGAAGGGAGTAGGAGCAGCAACTGCAACCTCTGGGTCATCCACTTGGGAATCTCAGAAGCTGTCCACTCCCTCTGAGTCCCCTATGCTTGTGGCCTCCTCAACCTCATCCTCCGTCACTGCAGAGGGAGCAGCTGGCCCACAGGAGGACAGCCAAAGCAAGCCAGGGTCCTCAAGGCCTCGGCTCTCCAGAGGATACATGCTGAAGACATCAGAGGCAACCAGGCCAACCATTACGCAATCTGTCTCCACCCCTGCAGCAGATGTCAGGGCAGCACCTAGAAGAAGTGGTAGGCCTAGAAAAATTAAGAATTTCTGATCACAAGTGGTTGCACTGGTGAACACATTTTGTCACGTTCTAATCTGAAAATATATTTGTTTTTACTGAGTAATGTGTTATGCTGTCTTTCAGCTTCATTTACAGGCTTCGCGAGTCCTCCCTCTGCACCACCCCTGCCACCACTAACAGATTAACTGCACAAGTGATTCTGGAGGGATAAGTGTTTGTGTGTAAGTGGAAGAGCCATTTGGAGCCTTGTGCAAGCACTCTCCTAGGCATGCAGAGCCTTCCTCCATCACACTCACCTCAATGTCGTGAGCATTTTCACTGCTGCCTGCTGGGGTTCTCTTTCAGTTGACCATCTGAGCTGAGCTGCGTCTCCACCCCCTGATCGTGCTCCCATGCAGTGCCCGTGCCCGCCCAACACGAGGCCCCTCTTGCTTTTGATTTCAAAACATTGTTGTGATAAGGTTTCTTCTCAGCTCTCTCAACCATTCTCCTCCCCCAGTCACCCATGTCCTTTCCCCCATTATAGTTGACCCGCTGGGATCACCTTCCACCTCCCCACTGTCAACCCTTTTCTTTCCAGGATGTGCAGGTGAATGTGTACATTCTCTACCTTCCTGAGAATCCAACACCTATCCACATTGACCTCCACCATATCCTCCTTCCCGCCCCCAGAGTCTGCGTCTGCCTCTGAGTCCCCACCAACCACCCTCACCGCAACTTCTACTACGACCATCGCACCCTCACCTTCCCACCCTTCCAGCTCACCCTGCTCCCTCTCATACTCACCAATCCCTCCTACCATGTCCACCCTCAGTTCACTGCCCAGGAGGCTTTGACTCCACAGACCCTCCCTCCTCCCCCTTGACGCCTTCCGCCCCCTGAATCCCTCCAGGCTCCTTCCTCCCCTCGAAGTCCTGCCTCCCTCTGAACTCCTCCCCCTCTGAATTCCTTCCCTTACACCTTCCTCTCCCCTTACACCTACCTCCCTAGTTGCTACATTCTCCCCCATCACACCCTCCTTCCCCCTGTACTCCCTCCCTCCCCCCCAACCGCACCCCCCCAAACACCTTTGTTCTCCCATCCCAACCCCATCCCCCCCAACACCTTTGTTCCCCCCTCTCAATCTCATCCCTCCCAGGTACACCTTCCTCTCCCAGTCAAACAGTCAGACCTTCTTCTCCTGTCCCATTCCCACCAAAGTACACCTTCCTCTCCCACTCACAACTGGACCTTCCTCTCCCCCCCTCACTGGTCATCCATAGCAGCCCATGGCTAAGACCGTGAAGCAGGTCCCAGACGTCAACAGAAACCTCTTACTTTCCGTGAGCTGCTTCGCAGCAGAGCCATGTCCATGAGAATCCACCCAGCATGCAATGCACATGTTCCTCCAGGGTTCAGTCGCTACAGGGCTCCGGCATCTTCTGTTCCTCAGATGTCCGCAATGTGAGCAACTTGTCACACTTGTCAAGCCATATTCTGGGCTGTTGCAGGGATTTCCTGCTGACATGGATGGCAAATTTGATGTGGGGGAGAGTGATTCTGGTGAGCAGACAAAATGGTGAGATGCAAATACATTTAAATTAGGTTCCCAGATGATTGCAAACTGGCTTCATCATGGTGTGAAACCAATTTTTGGCTTTCTCACCATATTGTCTGCTCATGCCCGCCATGATGCCTGATGCCAATGGGGCTGGAAAATTCTAGCCATTATTTGTCTTCCCTGATATTATCCTGTTGAACCTATGCTGTGTGCTCCAAATGGCATTAAAACCCATTCTATAACGGGTGCCCAAAATGATGTATGCAATTCTAGCTATTGACCAGCTATTGTCTTGTATAAATTTATCATTATCTTTTTTGCTCTCTGCTCCTTTTTGTAAATCCAAAATTCCATTCAGCTAGTCTATGTTTTTGTCTCCCTGTATCTGTGTTTTCTAGGTATTGTGGGCTGAACACCTAGTGGAGTTCTCCTGTTCATCTATTGTACAGCAGAAGGTCTGTAGAAGACTGAATAATATAGTATAGAACATGTTTTACTGGGATTTCCATGGGGGCTCCACTGAAGCTACAGAGGAAAATTATTCAGTCTTTGATCATCCGCTCTTCAAGATCTTTCCAATGAACTTATACTTCCAATTCTTGCTTTTGCTCCCAAAGTGCATGATCTTCATTCACCTATGTCCTTGTGAAGCCTTTTGTAGTCTTTCTCAATGTTCCCCAAACCTCTTATTTATATGTCATCAAATTTTGATATTGTGGAAGTCTAAGGGGGAAAAGTTTGTTTATGTGGCGCTGCTTCCAGTGCTGCTATTCAGACTTATGTCGATTCCCTAGGAGCAGGCACTACATGGGCTGCTACCTACTTGGCTTCCTGGGGGGGTGAGGGGGGGATGGTATTGTCACTGGAGTAGTAATCCAGAGACCCAGGATAAAGCTCTGGGGACCTGCATTCAAATCCTGCCATGGCAGATGGTGAATGAACGAATAAAAAAATCTAATTTCCCTCTTTACTTCCCCATTATATTTTCTACATGACTTTGACTTTCTTTAGAAATGTTGATTTTAGTTTTTAACACCTCCCTCCCTTTTAAGTTTCTGTTTAGCTTTATCTACAGACATCTATTTTTTGATGCAGCCCCTCTAATCCAAATAGGCATCAATTTGTATTCCAACTGTCTCATATTTCAGACACGTCACTGCTGCCTTGTCATCCCATTTAATAACGCTTTTGCCCATTTAATTTGGGCCAGATTCCTTCATGTCTCACTGAACTTTGAGTTGTTCCAGTCTAGCACTCTTAGCTTTGACTCTTTGTTAGCTTTTCCTAGTTTCATGTTGAACCTAACTATAATATGGTGCTTTATCCCAATGGGTCTTCTATTCTAACATAATGTGCTTGTACCACCTCAAATTCCTGAAATATTGCTGCCTCCCTTGTTCATTTTGAAACATGTTGACCGAGGAAAGTGTTTTCCATCTTGCTCACATATATCAGCTTTATCCCAGTCTATCCTGAGAGAATTAAAATCACCAATATTATCACTTTGTTACGCTTGCATCTTTCCTGCAAATATCCCCCTCTATCTCAACCCCACTGTTTGGTGGCCTGCATTGAATGTCAAGAATGTTCCTTCCTTTATGTGGGTTTGGCCTTAATATAAGCAATAGATGTTCTATTAGATTCTAGACTGCGCTGGAATCCTTTATTAATGTTCCCATCCTAGACTATTGTCCTTCCATATCTCACGGGCACGATGAGGTTTCCTGAAGCTTTTTTGAATAAGTAAATTAATTTTCATAAATATAAAAACATGTCTCCACTCATGTGACACAGTCACGTGGGGGGACATATTTAAATAAATTTTTAGACATTTCATTTACTTTTTGAGTAAAGATTGATTTAAACTCCCCGTTCTTCAGGGAGATTGCCGCGGTCTTTCACGTGCATGCGCGAAAGAGCACTGGATCTAACTCTCCCTCCTCCCCCTGCCTGCACAGATAGCGCTGAGCACTACCAGCCGTGCATTACGCTGGGCGGGCCTTAATTGGCCCCCCTGTGTTAAATGGCGGCGTGGAGCCAATCGCGGGCGGTGATCAGCTCGGCGCCTGCCCCTGCCCGCTCCTGCTGAGCCCGCCCACCATAGGAAAAGCCCTGGCCTTTATATTGTTATGTTCATTTGATGTGAGTGCCAATATGATATAAATTTTGCTTTTGTCTTAATGGCCTGAGTATGCTTCACTTGTTTTGTGGGTGCAGGGCATGCCAATATCTCTTGCTGGACGTGAGTGACTCTAAACTTTATTGCACAGGCACTGAGTGGACTTTGGGTTAAAAGGAAACATCTGGGATGGAGGTGGCAGCCCTGGCATGAGGTGGAAGCAGATTTTTGGCAGCTGAGCTAAAGGAGCTTTGGATCAAGGCATCCCTGCCTCCCTGAATAATCCAGAAGACTGCCTCCACGTCCTCAGCCTGGTCCTCACCGGGTGCCTCTCTGACTCACCACTGGATTCATCCTCTGTGCTCGCCTGCGCCAGCGCTAACATCAGCGCCCGCCCTCCTCCTGTCCCCGTCCAGGCAGCGCTGATCATTTCAGCGTGCGTTTCATGCTGGTCAGCCCTTAATTGGCCAGCCAGCGTGAAATCACGGTTGGGGGCCGATCACAGTCGGTGATCTGTTCCCCGGCTGCTCCCGGACCTGCCAATCCCGCCTGCTCGCCGACCTGAAAATTCTGCTCCATGGTAAATGAACAGCTTTGGATTGAAATTTTCAAATTTGATTATTTAAATCACTGACTGAATTGTTAGTTTCTAAACTGGGTTTCAAATAAAGGTCCATCTCAGTTACACAGTACATTGGGTTCTCCCTCTAGCTAAAGGAAAATGATACAGCTTCTTTTATCCAAAATAATCTGCAACTGGCTGTGCTGTCAACAGTCAGTAAAGCCCCAAGAGCCTGAAAGGATTTCATTTTATATTGGCGGGGATCTTGAAGTTATCAGCTAACCTCAACTGTTAAAGAGGTCACCTTTCTGTGTGGGAACCAATGGCTTCTACTCATCAACTGCTGCTCAAGTAGATGGACATTGGATCTAGTTTCTTCAGCCGCAGCTACATATGGCCATGATCTGCCTGTAAGGCTGGATTCTCCCCGCACATACACAATACAAAACATATTACAATGCTGCCTGTAAAAGCCGGAAGTTACTGCCAGAAGTGCTCAGCTGTTAAACTGGGATCACTCCAGCCCTGTCTGAAGCAATGGCACAAAGCACACTGAGACAATCACTTTTTGTCAGGCTGTCAGATTAGTATACACAGAATAGAATAGCATAAGCAAAATGGACGCTTCTTGTGTTACACCAAGGAATCTGAATTCCTATCTCATCAACCTTCTGTCATTTATTTTCAAGCATGATGGACAGGACTAAAAATTATTTATATATCATAAGGGAATTATGAAGAAATGTTCTGACAAGTTTTGTTGAATCCCGTCTTAACAAATGGCTAAAAATCCATTTCTTGACTTTCATAGTGGTTTAAAAGTCTTTGCAATTGCTGTGAAAGTCAGATTTCTGTGGGAAAAATAAGCCACGTTTAATGATGCAGGAACATTAGACGAGGGTATAAGATAGACATCAAAATTGGAGAATTTTGTGTCAGAAATTAGGTACGGCACTGGAATTCAAGTCAAAGTATTTGCAATTAGTCCTGAATGGTATGAAAACTTCTTTTCCTCATTGATTTGAGTTTTCCAAGTCCTTGGCTAGTTAATTGAACAGGACATTTGAATCATCCAAGCAAAGTATTAGATTTCAGGAGCAGGGAAGAAAATGATAGGTTTACTTCTACAGTGGTTCAACTTTCATTAATTCACTGGTTCTCAGCAGTATGGCTCACTGCCATTCAATGGTGGCAGTAAAGGAGTGGACTGGTTGGCTATTTTTTTCAAAGTCTAATGAATAAAATAAGCCTAATGTTACCAAATTCTTCGGGCAAGAAAGCAAATCAGCATTCACTTTTCTGTGCATGCTCCTGTTCCCCTCAATTCCTAGGACTAGGTGTCTATGCCAGATAGAGTATGTAGCAGCTGCATTTCCTTTCAGAGAGACTGCTTCTGTGTTTTTGGACCAGCAGTAACAGTCCGCCTCCTTCTCTATAATTAAAGATTATCTATTTTTATGTTATAATCCCCAGTTGAGGTGGGCAGGGGTTGGGGCAGAGGTCCAGCCTTGATTTTTGTATTGGCAGGGTGGGGAGGAGTGGCGGGGTGCGGACCAGGAGAGTCAAGGCCATGAATTCTATGATCCATGTGAACTTGAATGACTCCACATTTGTACATTACACGAAAGGATGAGAATTATTTTAGTTTGCACCTTGTGCTATTTTCATCAGTTATAGTTTTAACTTTAGTAAGTTATCTGGACCAAGTCATTCTACATGGGCAGAATTTTCAGCTTGGTGCATGGGTACGCGCCCAACCCACTCAAGCATAAAATAGCACTTGAGGACCTTGGCCTCACACAATATTTCAGTCAGCGGGCGTGCACAAAAATCGGAAGCCCACTCGCATACAATTGATGGGCTTAATTTCTCTCTTAAAGTTGTAATTGTCCCCAGTTTTTCATGGTCCGTCCAACCTCATTGTTGGCGGACACGCAAATCAGCCAGGTGGCCTTTGCATTTTTCATGAAACCTCATCCAAGGGCATCATGAGGTTTCCGTTATTAAATAAAAAAATTAAAATCCACAGCACTGGACAAGCCTGATCCCATGGTGGAACCCAGCTTGATAGATCCTAACTTTTATTTGTTTCTTTAGATACTTGGAGAGTGGCTACTGAACAGAGTCAGCTGATGAACTTATAACAAAACCATAAAACATTTATTAAACAAGAAAATATGAACTATATCACAATACTCCTTCGCCCAGAACTATACCTTTAGAGATATATACAGATTTGTAAGGTAAGGGTAACACAAGTAACAAAAGCTATCTTATAACCTAATGTTCACAGTAAGTATAGTCCATGTAAACCAATAGGCACCCTGCGGTCAGACACACAACAGTCTGAAACCAAGTGACAGATGCCCCCCCAGATGCTATGGATCTCTCCTCAACTCCCCATGAGCCAACCAGTCTCATCAAACTCAATTTTTCACACGAGGGTTTCCAATCTCCACTTTCCAAGAACTCGGCTTGGGATCTTCTCCCAAACCCATGCTTTCTCTCAAATGCCTTCCGCAAGGGTTCACCTCCAGAGTTTCAAACCCTCCTTCCGAAGTTCCTCTCCCTTGGGTCACCACATGCATTCAAGCTTTCTTCCACAAACTCTCTCCCACCGACTCAGCTGTCAACAGTATACCACTGCTTCACATGCCCATAGCAAAGAATTATAGACCTTCAGTTGCCTCTTTGGACCTTCTGATTTCTCACAAGCCTTTATATTGCTTTGACTCTGCTTCCTGCAGCTTGGAGCTTTAAGCTCGAAGCCTTTCTGTGCCCCTTGCTCTTAAATTCACTTAACAGGACCTTTTCACTTTCATGTCCTTCCTTTGACTAGAAGGTCTTCTTGGGACTTTCTCCTGTTCTACACCCCTGGGGACTTTCTTCTTTAGCTTGGGGCTGGCTATCTGTCCCCTTTGCTCCAGTCTCTCCCTGGTACTTACTTTCAGCCACCTTTAGCTTGGGACTGGCTACAAGCCCCTGTTAGGCTGCTTCTGTCTGGCTACTGTCTTCAAAACTGAACTCAAAACTGCTGTTTCTAGTTTCTTCTGTGTGTGTCTATGGAAGGGACCTGCCTCTCTGGGTCCCTGTTGCTAGGAAACAGCCCAGTTTTTCTACTCTTTGTTTGCTTAACTTCTCTTACAGTCATAAACTTTCATTAGAAATGCAGGCACCTTTTAAATTGAAACTAACACTCAACTTGACCTTTTGTTAACACAGATTCAGAAATACAAATCAAACTGAAACATTAAAGCTAAAACTCAATCGTAACACCCACAAATACCAATACAACTTACTTGAACTTTCTCTGGGGAGAATTTTCTCCCCATTAGGGGGACTGAGTGGGAGCCGACGTGGGCAGACTGGCACGTAGCCGATCACCGCCCACGATCGGCTGCGCAACGCCATTTTATGTGAGCAGGCCAATTAAGGCCCGCCCAGCGTGATGTGCACCTGGAAGCGTTGAGTGCTCCCTGTGCGGGCGGGCGGAGGAGGCTGGGTCGGGGCCTGCGGTCTTTCACACATATGTGTGAAAGTGCGCAGAAATCTCCGAGGCACGGAGCTGCCTCAGGGTCAATTTCATTATTAAAAATTTAAATAAAGAAGAAAAAATTCAGACATGTCTTCTCATGTGACAGTGTCACATGAGCTGACACATGTCAATGAATTTTAATAAAAACATTTATTTGATTTATAAAGCCTTCAGGAAACCTCATCCCGCCCGTGGATGAGGTTTCATGATAAATGCGAAGGCCGCCTGGGCTCATCGCCTGCCCACCAACCTTAAGGTTGGACCGGCAGCTCTGTTAATCATTTTGATTAGTTTTTAAATGGCCTTAATAGGCCTTTGACAGTTCGGCGGGTGCACAGCCGACTCCGGTGAACGCCTGTCAAACTGAAGATCGGAATGATGCACGGTGACATCGGGATGTACGCCTGACGTTACTGCGCGTCATTTTATGTGTCAGCGAGTTGGGCCTGCCGCAGCACGCCAACCCGAAGATTCTGGCCTCTATTTCCTACCATTTAAATAGAATTGTTTCCAGCTTCTTTTACATGTTGGAAGCCATTGGGTCTTGCATAGTTACCTTTCTTTGCCACGGCCTAAGTGAAAGGTTTATTCAGAAACCAGACTGTGTGTAATCTAGAGTTAAATTACTTTTTTTTTAAAAAAAGCTGCTTCTCATTCCGCAATGGATCTGCTGTGGTTCTGCTTGAACACGTTCCCCTTTTCCCTAATATACTGAAGAAGTGTGCAATGCATTGCATAGTTTCGAAGGTCAACTTGTGCAATGTTTAAATAAGTTTTTGTATGGTGCTTCCCTTCAATTTACTTATGCAAACTCTATTGCAGTGACTGAGGCCCGTTGAATCTGTTGGCTCAATAACTTATTGCCTTCCCTCTTTCTCTTGCATCTCTGAACTCTGAGATTTATTGCATGTTTAAAGAATCAGTTTGTGCAATGTTAAACAGAGGTTTTAAACAATTTGTCACCTCACCACAATATTCTAACACCTCAGGCCAGAATTTCATCTTTAGTGGTCACTCAGCAGCAACTGTAGCGGGGAGGCTTTGCACCTATCTCCGGTTCCAGAAGTGTTCCTGAGTCAGCGGACTTAACCATTGTTGAGCAGGCACCTGGCAGGGTGTCTGGGAGATCCAGGTAACCTGCAGGCCTCAGGCACGGGCAGCAGCAGAGCGCAGCTGCCTCCTTCCGGCAAGACTTCCCAAACTGTGGGTTGCGACCCCCAGTGGGGTCATGAGACAAGATTTTGGGATCCTGAGCTCCAAGGCAGGGCTGAATACTAACAGCAGCGAAGCCCCTTTAAAACCTAGTGGTTTTTTTCCCCATTGGTGGTCGTGGCCTAACTGACTGATCTATGAGGCCTGATTGCTGCTTCAAAAAAGCCAGTGAAAAGGTGGATGATTTTATTTAAAAAACCCATTAGTTTAAACATCGCTCTCTGCCCTGGTCCCACAGCTCTCTCTCCCCCTTGCCACACCCCCACCCATAAGACCATAAGACATTGGAGCAGAAATTAGGCCATTCAGCCCATTGAGTCTGTTCCACCATTATCAGCCTTATCATGGCTGATAATTTTCTCAACCCCATTCTCCCGCCTTCTCCATAACCTTTGATCCCCTGACCAATCGAGAACCTATCTATCTTGGTCTTAAATACACTCAATGACCTGGCCTCCACAGCCTTCTGTGGCAATGAATTCCATTGATTCACCACTCTCTGGTTAAAGAAGTTTCTTCTCATCTCTGTTCTAAAAGGTCTTCCCTTTACTCTGAGGCTGTGCCCTTGGGTCCTAGTCTCTCCTACTAATGGAAACATCTTCCCCACGTCCACTCTATCCAGGCCTTTCAGTATTCAGTAAGTTTCAATCAGATCCCCCCTCATCCTTCTAGACCCAGAGTCCTCAAACGTTCCTCATATGTTAAGCCTTTCATTCCTGGGATCGTTCTCGTGAACCTTCTCTGGACCCTCTCCAGGGCCAGCACATCCTTCCTGAGATACGGGGCCCAAAATTGCTCACCATATTCTGAAGGTGGTCTGACCAGAGCCTTATGAAGCCTCAGCAGCACATCCCTGCTTTTATATTCTAGTCCTTTCGAAATAAATGCCAACATTGCATTTGCCTTCCTAACTACCGACTCAACCTGCAAGTTAACCTTAAGAGAATCCTGGACTAGGACTCCCAAGTCCCTTTGCACTTCAGATTTCTGAATTATCTCCCCATTTAGAAAATAGTCTATGCCTCTATTCTTCCTACCAAAGTGCATGACCTCACACTTCCCCATGTTGTATTCCATCTGCCACTTCTTTGCCCATTCTCCTAACCTGTCCAAATCCTTCTGCTGCCCCCCTGCCTCCTCAATACTACCTGTCCCTCCACCTATTTTGTATTATCTGCAAACTTAGCCAGGATGCCCTCAGTTCCTTCATCTAGATCATTAATGTATAAAGTGAAAAGTTGTGGTCCCAACACTGACCCCTGCGGAACTCCACTTGTCACCGGCCACCTCCTGAGAAGAACCCCCTTATCCCCACTCTCTGCCTCCTGCCAGACAGCCAATCTTCTATCCATGCTAGTACCTTGCCTCTAACACCATGGGCTCTTATCTTACTGACAGCACTCACCCTCCCCCCCGCCCCATCCTCACAGCTCCAACCCCCATCTAGCTCACAATCTGGGGTCACAGAAATTTTCCAGCCACAAAATAGGGTCACAGTGGGAACAGGTTTGAGAAGCTGACATGAGAAAAAGCCACAAGCACTTTACTGCTAAATGGTGATATTAAATCTTCATCCAACTGTTGTTATCTCCACTTATGGTGATTCATTGATAATGCAAAAACTCTCATAAAACTATCCATAAAATCCTTATTTCAAAATTATCAAATTTTAAATAATGAAAATATTCCTTGTAGTATTATAGGCTAAATAATCTGTACTCTCACATGCTGGACTATGTCGTTGGCCCAGATCTTGCGGTCTCTGGATAGTTGGTAACTAGACATAACCTGGAAGATGCACTATGGAAACCAATGGAAATTCCAATGCACTGACTCAGTGGGAGTTGCCTGGGACATTTGAACTTCCAATGGGCAATTGCCTGCCCTGCGGGACCCTCCAAGAAAATATCCAGCTCTGACTTGCCAGAATAGTTATCCAGGAACTGTTAAAACAGAAAAATCCTAGTCTAACTCCTGGGTAACTATGCAACTGACTCCTCAATCACTCACGCTGACCCCTACAACATCCCCGTCCACACGACCTGACTAGCCCCCAACCCTGACTAACCCCCAACCCACCAAACTGAACTCCCAGCCCAACCTGACTAGCCCCCAATACCCGACCCAACCTCACCGCCCTACTCACCTACCCCCTCAGCCACTTACCTCATGCACCCTACCCTGTCACCCGCTTAACTTACGTTCCCTTCCCATTACCTTACCTATCCTACTCCCTTACCCACCCACTTGCTCTCCGCAGCTTCTCAAAGAAGCTTTGCAACATTTAACCTCTTTACTTCCCAGGATATGGCAGCTACTGCCATAAACAGGGGGCATGGCTTTTGTGCTCCAAGGTTTCCTGCACTGATTGAGTTCTGCAGGATCTTTCATCAGAAAATTGTCCAGAAAAATCAGAGAAAGAGGTAAGTGTATGTTTTTGTCTGATCAGTGTCAGAAATAGGGGTTCTGGCCTTGAACGGAAGATTTGGGTCGATACACCTTTCTCTAGCAGTTGAAGAACATACTGGCACCTTTTCTGCTTCGCACGTTTGGCATTCTTACCAACAGATCCTAAAACATACATGGAAAATACGTTGGTGCCAACTAAAAACCTATCAGTTCTCAGATGACTGGATAGCTTAATGCTAGCCCTGGCACCCAACTGTCTTCAGCTATGCCCTATTTATCCATAACACTGCGCTCTCCATTCAATGGGTTGATAACCAGTGCACTCCAAGATTTTTGGTCTCTGCCCTGTAGATTGTATCAGCCTCTGACATTACAAACATACAAATGAATTAGGAGCAGCGGTAGGCCACTTGGCCTCTCTGGTCTGTTCTGCCATTCAGTAAGATCATGGATGATCTGAATGTAACCTCCCACCTAACCCTGATAACCTTTCACCCCCTTTTTTATCCAGAATCTATCTGCTTCTGTATTAAAAATATTCAAAGGCTCTGCTTCCTTTTGAGGAAGTGAATTCCAAAGGCTTACTACCTCAGAAAAAGTTTCTCCTCATGTCTTTATTTTTAAACAGCAGCCCTTAGTTCTAGACTTCATTCTTCATCTTCTACCACCTCATCTCATAACATTACCTGGCATGTTCTACTTTGCCTCATCAAAGTCTAGTTCATGATGGGCTAAGGAATTGTTTGAATGATGGATAGCCATAAAATTAGCCCGAGAACCTAAGTTGTCATTCATTTTAGTAAGTCTGGATGACATTCAATGAGTTCCACTTCGACTCAGTCCACCTAAAGCATGATGTTTTCATATTTCTCCAAAGACAATCACATCTCTTTTGGCATTTTTGAACTGTACATCAGCAGGATTGGACTTTATGTCAGCACAAAGCTTTCCATATCAAAGGTGTTTGATAGTTTGTCTATGATTAAATTCCGAGAAGATTTATGGTTAATATGTCATATACTTAAAAGTTTAAATGTATGTCAGGGCTTTTTGATTGTTTTTAACTCCAAATTCAGGTATACAATATTCTAGATTTGTGTTCAGAAATTCATTAACTTAGTGAAAATATCTGGTCTACAAATGGTAATGCATGAAATAATTTCAATTTTCCATAATGCAGCAATCATTAAAGACAGTAAAAACATCGGGATGGACATGGAACCAAATTAAAAACCAAGACTAGGGATTTCATGTTTATGTATGAATGCTCAAAAATTACAACGTTCGAACATCTTTGCCATTGCATACAATTGTCCCTTTTTTCAAGACATTAAGCAACAAGTAGGAGCAGAATCTTAGTCAGCACATGTGCTCTTCAATTTTGATGGTTCCATTGTGATATGATTCCAGTTGTGGGTGCCAACTTTTTCCTCCAATTCCTCCATTATTTGCAGTTCTCAATGGCGAAGGACATATCCAGTCCTGCAATGTAGGTAGAAGCAATCCTGACAGTCAATGGAGAAAATATACATCTGTTTTCTAATAGCACTTGGATCTCTGGTCTCATGGAATTATTCACGAGCACGGATTTCCACAGCAGTTTAAGATACACAAGCATGCAATGATAAAAAGTCCATTAAGACGATTGAATTCAAAAACTGCAAACAGCACATGAAACAGCAATTTTCTTTTAGAGAAAATCCAAATCATATTAAACACTTTTGTTGGGGGCGGGAGGGAGGGAGGGGTCAATGTATCCACAACTATGGGTAAAAATAAATTATTTTTAATATCAATTCCAACATTACAAGTGACTATACTTCAAAAGTATTTAATTGGCTTTGAAATCTTGGGACATTGTGAAATTGTGAAAGATGCTATATGAATACAAGTCTCATAGAAAGTGTGACAAACTTATATAAGACCCCTGTCAGCCTGCACTATTTACAGTTCTAGTCTCCATACTATAAGAAGGACATTGAAGCAATAGAGAAAGTGCAAAAAACTTCACAAGGCTGGTCCCAGAACTGAGAGATTACAGTTATTGAAAAAGATTGAACAGATTGGGGCATTAGACTTAGAGGAGATCTGATAGAGGTCTTCAGAATTATGACTAAATTCGACAGAGTATATGGGGAGAGAATGTGGGAGAATCCAAAACTAAGAACCATAAATAAAGTACTAATTAAGCCAATATGAAAGTAAGGAGAAATTTCTTTACTCAGAGGGTAGTTAGAATGTGGAGCTCACTACCACAGGAGGCGGTTAAGGTCAATATCATGGAGGCTTTCCTGAGGAAGCTAGACAAGTACATGAGAGAGAGAGGAATAGAAAGTAATTCTGAAAGGCTGTGAATAGAGTAGATGGAATGGGAGTAGTCATGTGCGGAATATAAAACTCAGGACAGACTAATTGGTCTGTATGGTCTGTTTCTATGCTCTATATTCTATGTAAACTGATAGAGAAACATAAAGACAAATTTTAAACGCAAAGACAAATTTTAAACAAATGGGTAGAAGATCGTGCAGGCTGTGAATTGTACATATCAAAGGTACCTGTCCTATCATGTCAACAGAATGTGGTAGAAGCACCCTGAAGCTCTTCCCAGGCCAAACAAAAAGAGAGTTTTTGTCTTTAGCTCTATTAAAGCCAAAACACACTTTTGTAAAGGCAATTGAGTCTGACTGAGATTGATTGCCTCACTTTAGGCAAAAAACTGAGCCTTTGCAAAGGCCACAATGGAACTCACGACAACTCTCAATTGTTAGGTGATTCTGCTCTCCATCCTTTTTCTTGCTCTTTCCAGCCTCTGGAATTTCAGGCCCAAACTGTTAAAAACAAAGTTTCAAAAAAAATTAGGGGCAGAATATTGCGTTAGTTAGGCGGGCACGCACCTGACCCGAACAAGTGTAAAATGACGCGTGATGACATCAGGCGAGCGTCCGCCAATAATTAACAGGCCTATTATGGCCATTAAAGTTGTAAGTAAATGAAAATTTTCACTGCCCATCCAACCTTACGGTTGGTAGGCAGGTGAAAAGGCCAAGCGGCCTTTGGATTTTTTGCAAAATCTCATCCACGGGCAGGATGAGGTTTCGATCAGGGATTTAAAAAAAGAAATTTCAAACTAATTTGTAACATGTCCCTGCTCATGTGACAGAGTCATATGAGGGGACATGTTATTAACATTTTAAAATTCTTTATTTTTTATGTACAAAAAGCTTCAACTCGCTGAAGCGGCTCTGTGCCTCAGGGAGATTATATTGCGCACACCCACATGAAGTTCCGTGCTTGCCCTCCTTCCCCCACCCCACACAGGCTGCGCTGCAGCGCGTGATTCACACCAGCCGGCCATTAATTGGCCAGCCAGAGTGAAATGGCGGTCGTGGCCAGATCATGGACGGCGGTCTGATTCACGGTCACTCCTGCTCGCCCCCACTGAACCCGCCCAACGACCAGAAAATCCTGGCCTAGAAGTAACTTCCTAGAACAGTTTTTTCCCATAGGCAGCACATTCAGGTATTTGTGCGCTCCCATAAACTGTTCTGATGGATAAAGTTCCAAGGCAGGAGTATACATTTGCACATCTTCTAATCTCCTATCGTCACAACTTTCTCTACTTTTCCAAATTTCACTTGTTTCTAATTTCACTTGTTTCTAATTTCACTATTTTTTCCCTTATAATATGTTTTAATATTTACTCATCTGTTTTCTTGTGCTAATTATTGACCTAATCTGCACTCCTGAGCTGGGGTAATAACATTCGGTCTCTGATAATCTTGGGGGGATTTTATGGAGTTTACAAGGTGGGAAATGTGGCCTGCAAGGTGACTTAATTAGGCAGGATGTGAAATTTGGATTTCCTGACGGGGATTGAGTTGCAGAGGTAAAGTCAGTGGCGTGTTTGCGGCATGTTGAGCATTACGCCGACCTATAGCAGATTCATACTTGTAACATATTTACATGGCATGAATATTTGTTAGTGTGAAACAGTTTTCAAAATGGCCCCACCTTCAAGATAAAGTCAGTGGCGCATGAGAATCTCATGACAGCCGGTTCACGATCGTTTAAGGGTGGCGTGCACCAGTCGGCTTTGTGTGGTTGTGTCTGAAGTCAGCAGTTTTCCTTGTTTAACTCTATGGCACACGGGAGAAGAGCAGGAGCATCTCAGCTTGCATGGAGACTCAGGACCAGCAAAGGTGAATCAATGGCGAGAGCAGGTTGTGAAGTGGGGTTAGGGAGCATGGAGGAGTGGCGAGGGATCCAGGGGAGAACGGAATGTGACTATTAGGGTATGAAAGAGTGAAGTGGGAAGGCCCTGGTGTCCTGGGTCTGATGGGGGATGGGGTGAGGACGGATAGTTAAGGTAAGAACATGAGGGGCCTATAGGACGATGTCAGTAATGTCCAAATGTAGGTCCACCCCAGGGTGTTAGCTGGCAGAGTCCTTACAGAGCTTTGAGTTCACTGACAACATTTCAGTTACCCCACCGTGAACTCGGACAATGTCCTTAATAGAAGGGAGGGCCAGCTGAGCTTGCAGGTTCAGCCATGTCCAAAAAGTGGTGAGTACAACACTGGATATCAGCATGAAAATTTAATAAAGAGTGAACAAAAAAAAGAACATTGTTTTAATAAAAGAAATATTTCTAACTCTCCTGTAACCATCAATGCTTGCCAACCATGAGGCATGCCAATACATTTAGCTTTCTGACTAAGTTAGTCTCAACAAATAATGATGTCATGTGAAATTTAATTTTGAAAAACACCTTGGCCACCTTGGTGCTCTCAAGTCCTCTGTTATCTTACAAATTAGGAACAGGAGTCAGCCCATTCAGCCCCATCAAGCTTGCTTATGAAGTCAGGCTGGAAAGTTGTGGCTGTGATGCAGAGCCTCCCTGTTTGACCAGAAGACTCTTTAATAGACTGCCCCTAGATGCAGCTGATGGCAGACTTTCCAGCTGTTAAATCAAATATGTTTTCCATGCATGCTACTGGCATTTAGAATTTTAATTATAATCATGGCACATAGGGCAAAAAGAGAGAAAGCCAAAGTGGCACACGGTTCTGGTTACGGCATAGGGATTGACATGCAGTTGATAAAATCCCTGCCTCTGAAAACAAGCCACAAAGACTTTGGGCTGGATTTTCACATTGGAGGCCAGAATCGGGAGTCAGGGGATTTCCCAGTGTCGCGGTCCTGCCTCCTGACTGGCAGTGCTAGCCCATCTAATTTTCATGGCAGGATGGTAGGGCCAGGCTGGAATCCTGGCCATCTATCCCTTACATCCAGCCAGCTCACCCCCATAACTGGTAACATGCCCCTCACCCTCCCTCACCCCTTTCTTTGCCTCATCCCATACCTATTTCCCCCAATATCCAGTATTTACAAAACTCACGAGCCATTTAACAACATTTGGAAGTCTTTGAACAGTTCATAAATCTGTCAAAATAAACAAACAGTGCTTCAAAGTCCACTTAAAGAAACATAGACCTGAATTTTACTCTTGGCAGGCGCAATCAGCTGGACTGGGAGTGGCCAGGAAACGGATCCCTGACAGCGATCTGCCCCCAATAGTAATTTCACACTGACTGGCTAATTAACGGTCAGCCAGTGTGAAACACATGCTGAAAAGCTCAGCGCTGCCAGGGTGGGATGGGAAGGGGCCAGGTGATAACATTTCTGCAGGCGTGGATGAGCGCTGCGAGATAGCTCCCTGAAGGCAGATAGCTGCCCCAGGGAGCTGGAGACCTGCAAATGATGAAATAAATGTTTAAAAAGCTATCCATGCATCACAAACAAGCACCTGAAAGCGTGCCTCAAAAATACTTATAGATACTTATTTTTATTTTATTTCATAATGGAGATTTCATCCCGGCCTTGGATGAGGTTTGATGAAAAATGTAAAGGCCACCCGGCCAATTTGCCCATCCGCCAACCATAAGGTTGGACGGGCCACATAAAAATCAGAGATAATTACACCATTAATGGGCTTAATTGACCACTTAATTGTTGGTGGGCACGCTTCTAACTTTTGCGCACGCCCGCCAAGCAAAATATTGCACAAGCGCACAGTGACATCGGGACGCTTACTGACATCATCTCACAAGATTTTATGATCAATTGGGTTGGGCGCATGCCTACACATGGGATGTAAAATTCTGCCCATAATCGTCTTAACAGCTCATCTATCTGCCAGTATAAAAAAGCTTATGTTCTCCTTAACAACTCCATCAACAACTCCTGCTGAGATGAATCTATTAGGGGGTTTGGAACTCAGCCAAGTATTCATAATGTGATTCCTTTGAACAACTGTGTCAACAAGACATCGAGAGCCACATACATTAAAGCATTTGAGGTCAGCCAGGAGCTCAGCCATCTGTCAAAGCTTTGAAGCAGCCAAACTGATGGCTGAGCTTAACTTCAAGGAAATTATGAATGCAAAGGGGTCAATTCTGAATTTCACTATTGTGCAATGCAGAATAACACTTTTTCCAGAAGATAATGTGCTCTAATGCATCTGGCGTCATTTCCACTTTCACAATGCTATTCATTTAACGGTCACTTGCCTTTTCAGAACAAAGCCTGATCATCAATCACTATATTAAAAACAGGACAATTAGAGATGTCCAACAAATACTGGCATCATCAGTGAAGCCCACATCCCATGAAAGAATAAAGATAAAGATATATAACAGCGTTTCATTATGACATGTAAAGTTGGCAACAACTTTTAAACTTATCTTTCATACATTGCCTGGCTCCAACCATTGTTCCTCCATGGTTCATGATAGCTCTGAGCTGGTGTGAATCACATCGCCTTGCAAAGCTGGTCTGACTCCATGAAAATTTCAGGAGGTCTGAAATGCCCACTTCCAGCATTGGATCCAGGAACATGTGACAGCCGGAGGTGGGTTCGCTACCCATTACCTTTCTCATGCTGATGAAAATTGCCAGAGACCGAATGGGGGTGGGAATCCTGGAATTGGGTCCCTCCCGTCATTTTTAAATCCCACCCCACATAATTCATCCCTTTGTTGGGATGGGAAAAATTCAATCCTTTGTGTCAAATGCTCTGACATTCTGCTAGTGAAGTTCACTTATAACTACACAGATTTTCCAGTCAAAGGAACAATCAGACTAATGGTGCTTGCTGTTGTTTATGTGCAAAAGATACAGCATCTTCAGGTCAGGGGCAAAATGCGCAGTAAATTCAAGCTATCCAAAAAATGTTGTCCCAGTTGCACTGCTGCACTGTTAGCTTTGCAAAATCAGCTTGTTGCTATTTGCTCCAACATTGAAATACATCGAACAATGTGAATGAAGTTTTTGCATGGTAAATACAAACTAAACTCACCACAGAAACTTAAGTTCTATCCACTCCCTTCTAAATACACTTTTAAAGATGTGACATGTGTTAATTACTGCCAAGCTTCCTGTCTAGCATTGAAAATTAACTATTACAAGTGTGGAGCTTCATTGCTCAGGTCTTAATTGTTGTTCAAGATTTAAAAATGTAGAATTGTAGGAGTTTTTCTTCTTCTGCCTTAATCTAATCTCCTTCTCTCCCTTTATTTCGTTCTATACCTGGCATGTAATTGACAATGTGTTGAATTTAATGGCTGTGGCAGTGCCTTATTCAATAGCTCAAAAACCATCTACAACTGTTGATCAATAACCTTCCTTTCATCATAAGGTCAGAAGTGGGGATGTTCGCAGACGATTGCACAATGTTCAGCACCATTCACAACTCCTCAGATATTGAAGCAGTCCATGTCCAAATTCAGCAAGACCTAGACAACATCCAGGCTTGTGCTGACAAGTGACAAGTAACATTTGTGTCATACAAGTGTCAGGCAATGACCATCTCCAACAAGAGAGACTCTAACCATTGCCCCTTGATGTTCAATGATATTACCATTGCTGAATCCCCCAGTATTGATACCATTGACCAGAAATTGAAGTGGACTAACCACATGTGGCTACCAAGCAGATCTGAGACTAGGAATCCTGCGGTGAGTAACTCACCTCCTGACTCCCCAAAGCCTGTCCACCATCTACAAGGCACAAGTCAGGGGTTGATGGAGTACTCTCCACTGGCCTGGAAGAGGGAAGCTCCCACAACACTCAAGATGCTTGACACCATCCAGGACAAAGCAACCACTTGACTGGCACCCCATCTACAAACATTTACTCCCTCCACCACCGACACATAGTAGTAGCAGTGTGTACCATCTACAAGGTGCACTGCAGGAACTCACCAATGCTCTTTAGACAGCACCTTCCAAACCCACAACCACTACCACCTAGAAGGACAAGGGTAGCAGACACATGGGAATACCACAACACCTGGAAGTTCCCCTCCAAGCCACTCACCATCCTGACTTGGAACTATATCGCCATTCCTTCGTGGTCTCTGGTCAAAATCCTGGAACTCCCTCTCTAACAGCACTGTAGGTGTACCTCCATCACATGAACTCCAGCAGTTCAAGAAGGCGGCTCACTACCACCTTCTCAAGAGCAATTAGGGATGGACAATAAATGCTGGTCTAGCCACCAACGCCCACAACTCATGAATGAATTAAAAACAAAACACTGAGTCCTTTTCAGAAGCCCTGGAGCAATTGCATGTCAATCATGCAGTTCACTGCCTGCCATCAGAGCGACTGCCAACTTAAGAGCAAAGGAATACTTTCAAGAGCTGCTGACCAATAGAGAATCAGCAGCTCCTCAGTTCCAGCAGCACCACCAGGAGTGGTAGTCACTGTTGGGACTGCAGCAGGCCCAGGCCAAAGATGATGGAGGAGACTCCAGAACTAAAGTACCTTTATGGGTTTTCTAGGGCCAGTGTGGCAGGCCTTGCTGCTGGGGCAATCCTCCATTGGCCACAGGGTGCCCAATCACGAGGGTAATCCATCGCAACCCCTCCCCAAGCCGACAAGGAGAGAGCAGCTTTTACTAAGTATTTTCCCCTTGTGGCTTAGTGCCTCCAAGCCACTGGCAGAATGAGGCCCTTAAGTGTGCACTCTGCCACCCACCTTCTTTCCCAATTTGACAGCAAAAAACCCACCCACCCATCAGCCCCCCAAGCCCGCTCATTGATTTCACCCACTCTAATATCTACTGTGCAGATACAGTAACTTCACACCGTTCAATGAATTTCAATAATGAGGCGGAGAGGGAGTTGCTGTTTTTGCAAAGCTAACAATGGAGCAGTACACCTCAGACATTCATTCTAATGTACATATCCTTCAGGAGAAACAAGTTGCCTGCCCCATTCAATAAAGTTCCAGATGCCCTCTTTCCTTCACTCCGCCATTATTAGCTTGCACTTTCAACCATTTGCCAGGCAAAAATTCAAAAAATACAAACATGCAGAGGTGAGTTTAACTAATGGCAGATGCCGTTAGATGCAAAGATATCAAGGGATGTGGGGATGGTACAGGAAAATGGTATTGAGGTTGAAAATCAGCCATGAACTAGTTGAATGGCAGAGCAAGCTGGAGGGGCCAAATGACCTACAGCTGCTGCTATTCCCTATGTTCCTATGCCTTGCCAAAGCAAAATCTGACCCAACAGTGCATTTTCACAAAAAAAAACTAAGTGAGGAAACCAGTTATTCCACCTCATCACATCCACACATCCATCCAGAATGATTCTAAAATTCCCCATTGTAGCACCTGATCGGCTCTTAAATGAGTCTAGGATTTTTGCTTCCACTACTCCATAAGAAATTCTATTCTGACGTTGGAAATTCTGATACAGTACTAAATTTACAGGTTTAATCCTGGAACAGGTCGTTGTACTCTTGCAGTCTCATTTAAAGTAATTTTCCAGGTTGTTCCTATTCCATGCCAGTTACAGTCTTGTATACTTTTATAAGGTCACCTCTCAGGTGGCTCTTTTAAGCCCAAAAAGTTTCTCCAGCCTTTCCTCATAATGGAGATTTCTAAGACTGGGGATCAACCTTTGTAGCTCTTCTCTGCACACCATCCAATGTTTGAATGTTGTTTTGATATCTTGGAAATGCAACTGGACACAGTACTCAAGATGCAGCCTGATCAGACTATTGTACTGTTTGATTTTACTTGTACTCTACTGTTTTGGTGATGTAGTTCAAAATTCTATTGGTTTTGTTGATTATTGTTCTGCATTGGTTGGATATGTTGACATCAAATGACTCTGGTCATTTTAATTTTCATCATTAGCTACTTGAATACTATTCATGGACCATGCATTGCTGCATATTTTTCCTGCCTCTTTGCACTTGCCTGGATAAATCTGATTTAAATTTATTCTATCCATTTACACATTTTGTTCAGCGCTCATTGTGTAACTTCAGAGCTGCCTCCTCTGATTCCATAGCCTGTCCTAATTTATCATCTGTAAATTTGGCCGATTCACATTTACATTTCAGTTTTATGTTAGTTTGATTCAAGGTGATTCAAATGCAGTTCACTGCCTTGAAATGTGACACAATTACTCTTAAGTTTTTACCAATCCAAAATGTTTCGAAATAAAGTCTCATGAAACGAAAACTCACTGCCTTATTTCATAATTTGAGCTGTTAGCAGCACATGTACTTATGCTACCACTGTACATCATCACTTTACTGGCAAATAGGCATTGTACACAATAGCAGCTTTATCGACTCTGGTTAGTCTAATGTAAGTGAATTGTTATTAATTGTAGCAATTGACCATTCACTGACATTAATTCATTAATCAATAAGATACTTACATTGAGTTGCAGATTTGGTAAATTTTCTGCTTTATCCCTTTAACTTCTCAATTACAAAATGCTTTAGTGGCCATCTGAAAGCTGAAAAACAGTTCAAATGCAGATCAATTTAGCAACAAAGTGAAAAATCGTGCAGCTTCCAAAAGAGCGTTGTAACAGAGTGCATTATACTGAGGCGTTATTGTTCATAAATCTTTTTAACTGTTTCCTCCTGGAATGGTTGTAAACTTACCATCGTCTTTGATACCACATTTGTGATGTGGTTACTTACAATATTAAAGCATGCAGATAAAAATAAAATGTGCAGATGTTACACATGGCATGTTAACAGTTAAAATCGCAAAAAAACATGTAAAAGGTATTTCTTTGTTCATGGCAGTTCAGCCAGTTTCCACTGTGCACTCAGTCAACAGAGGGAGGACTGAGATTGGGTAAAGCATTTTTTCCATTTCAGAATTCAGGCATGGAATTTGAGGATTATATTCCTGGATATCTTTTTTTTTGCTTTAAAAGTTCACATATCACCACAAGCTATTTAGCTACTTTTCTGTTGTAAGTAGTGTGTAATCCAATTCCCCCTATTCTGGAGTGTGTGTTACCTGGCAGAAAAGACAGAGGCTTCAGTTGGGAACTGTTGGCAATACACTGAGGGTTTCCTTAAGGTCAGCACCCACTGTGTGAGCAAAATCCTGACTGCTAATTCAGGTGAACTTTTGTTCACCCCAAAGTTTTAATTCTGTAGTGTTACATCATAAATATCAAAATGTATTTTTCCAAATTGGTTTTTGGACTTAAACATACTTTATATTAAGTATAAAATGTTGACAAGTGTATATACATCAAGTAAAGCATACTGAAAATAAGTCATTTACTTGGAGGGGAAAATGAAATATAATAATACTTCAAGTGTGAGTAACACTGTTGTACTGGGATCGAGTCCCAAGGATTCAATAAAACCCATGTAGCGAGGGCAGTGTGTTAATCCCTTGGACTAACTGATCAGTTTACTGCGTTCATATGACTAGTCAAACAGACGTACAGTTTATGTAACCCTATTACCTTTAGTCAGCCAACAGAGTCAGCTCTCTCCCAAAACTCTTGCAGATCTACAGCCTGATGACCCAGAGCCAAAGTGATACTTTGTATAAAGTATAAAGAGTCTTTAGTAATAGCCAGGACTTTACTGAATTATTCGCATTGGCTACAGCAGTCTTCTTTGGAAGGTTATGATGTTTAAAACACTTTGCATTATATATTGCATGTGAAAAAATGCCTAATTTGGATATATTTAACAATTAAACAACACAAACAAAATTAACCTTAACAAAGACTATTTTAATATATGAATACTCTGCAAAATTATAGCATAAAATTGTAATACTTCAAACATGCCTTTGAAATACTAACATTGTTGCCTTTGTTATGAAAATGTAAATTAATTTCTTGCAATAATAATGTTGAAAAGCATCCTGGAATGATCATTAAAATAGAATTCTTAGTATATAAGCTACAAAAAGTATTATAAATGTGTAATTATTTGTTAAAAGCTGCAAATTACGAACATCTGTTCAAATGGTAAGATTAAGGATCAAAAATGTACAAAGGGTTTTTTTGAACATGTATTTTTACTGAATGAGGCTATCAGATTTTCCTTTACCATTTAACAATTTGAAATATATAATTGTTTAACCTAATATTATTAGAACATTGCAATAGCTCAAGCTATATTAGAGGAAACAAGCAAGAAGAAAAAAATTATCTAATTAAGTAGAACATTAAGAACACATATAATGAGAGACCTCACTTCTGTTTAGTCTGTACTCTAACCTTGAGATAAATGTAGCTCTAAACAATACTAAGCTCTTTGATCGTGACTACTTCATTTAATGTTTCCCTGGGGAGGTTTCATAATCTCTGGGAACAGTCTGAGGGACTGACCACACCTGTTGTGCTTAGGTTTCATGCATATCCCATGAATACCTTGTTACTCTTCTGCCGTTGTTACCCTTGGGCATCACTGCACTTTTCACAATGACTTGCTTAAAGGGATAGTGTCTCTTTTGTCTGAATTAAATAAGATGGATTTAAAAATGATCAAAAGCAACTGCTTCATAATTTACTGTATTACTTACATCATTAGTTTAAGATGTTTCAGCAAAATTCCTCAGAGGAGCTAAAATTCACATATCTTTACAGACATTGCTTTTCCCCTTGGATGTACAAATATATATGACACAATATCCAATTAAAAAGTATGCACAGCACTCTATGGATGGGATTTTCCAACCCCGTCATGGTAGGGCCTGCTACGGGAGATTCAGCAGCCCAGCCAAATTACCACTGACTTTTGGTGGGACCAGATGTTGCCAACGGCGGGCAGGGCTGGAAAATACTGCTCTTAAGTCTGGTTATAGCCGGAAAGTCAACATGATTCTCACTGGGTGGCGGGGCCTGTGAACATGCATGATCTTCTGTGTTTATCTCATTAATTAATCAGAGAGGAGTTCAGCGAATCTTGTTAGAAGGTGAGCAGGAAGTCAGCCACCTCGCTAATATCTCATGGCGCTATATTTAAATGGCACCCAGACAGCCATTCACTCAATGCAGGCCAGAAGCTCTGCACTATTCCTCCAGATCAGAGTCCTTGTGGCCGCAACTTGTACTAAAGAAGTTGGCAGATGTAAGCAACCACATCTCACAACACAAGGGAGGGTGCCTTCAGAATTGCCTTTCGCTCATCTGTAGATAAGAGCACGTTCTGCAACACACCTATGGTCAGGTTAATGCTTGCCCTTGCAGAGGTCCATGGTTACCAGCCTTTTGACCTTATAGAAGTCTCACTGCCTGTTGCTGCTCAGGCCCTTGCTCCCCCTGGCCCTGTGCCAACCAGCGATGGGCCCTTCTTTGCCTCATCTGGATGGAAGCCATTACCAAGGCAGGATTACCTGCAGCCTGCATCATTGACACCTTAGTGGACCTGTGAACAAATTGAAGTGATATATTTAATGATTACGTCCTTTACTGATTTCCCTCCATCTCAAAGCCAGCAGGCCATGCTAAGCCCTTCGCCTGGCCTCCATCTATACATGGTATCCCCATTCCACCCCTTCCAGGTAAAGGACATCCTGGAGGACCAGAAATAGGTGTGCCTCCCATTCATTCATGAAAACGTATGGAGACGTTGCTCTTTGACAAGGGTATTGAGAGCCATGTGCAAGAATCCTCCTTCTGACATTATTGTGCTTGTCAGTATGACCCTTGAAACTCTATAGAGAGACCATTGCCTTGGGAGCATTGGAAAACATGAGCCCTTGTCAGCCAGGATCATTCACCCACGAGGATGGAGGCTTGGAGTCGCGAGTTGGCTGTCATCCACCAGCCGAACCAGCCATGCCCCTTGGAAGCATCCACCTGCCTCGCTCCCTTCATCCCTGTCTGACTGCAGCCAACGGCAAATGCCACAGAATGAATGGCAGCTCCACCCCTTGCTGGGACCTCGAGGTTATGAGACCCATGAGCCGGAACAAACCTGCTGCCATGCCGCCATATAGAGAAGAACACAACCGAGCATGGTTCTCATTCAGTTGCCTCAATTATTAGGGTGTCCTTTCAGTCAGCTATTTGTGCTGAGCTTGACCTCCAACCACCCGAACAGACCTTCCTCCCACCTCGAGGGATCTCACTGACTGACTATAACTGCCTGGTCAAAATCAGATTGGAAAATTTGCTCCACCACCTTCTACCCTCCTCATCTCCCACCAACCTTCCCACCCTTTACCCACCCAACATCGCTCCCCTCTGTCAGCCTTGAACCTCTCCCGTTATCCTGGACCCGATCATCATCCATCTCCACATGCTTTCTTTGCCCTCAGAACTGATGCTTATTAACCCATTCCCATATCCCCCCTAACCCTGTCCCCTCCTGAGCCATTGGTCTTGTTCCCCCCCATGACCCACCCGATGAGACTTTCACCTACCAGATACTCACCCTGAACCTGCCACCCTATTGCATCCCACTACCGCTTCTGACTGTGACTGTTCTGTCCTATTACCAGTACCCTGAGTTTTCCTCCCAGAACCCCAGCGTCAACACCACCTACCCTGTTCTCTAGGGATCTCCCTGCTCCCCCCCTTCCCCAGACACTCTCCCCAAACTTTCAGCTTTCACCTGCCTCCCTTGTCCAGCCTTGGCACAGCTTTAGTTAACGGCACTCGAGTAAAGTTATGCGACGTCCCCAAGATGATGAAAGCAACATCCACTGACCTCATAATCCTGGAAGGGGTGAAGCTCACCATGTGCACACCACTTGTACATAATCGTAAAACTGAATGTTCTAAATTCCTGCTGGCAGGGAACTTAATTTGGAGGGTGAACATAATTCTGGCAAGATGGCCTTTTAAGGAGCATGCATGAGGTGTTAATGAATGCAAATGGGGTTCCAAAAATTGTTCCTCAGGAAACTCAATCTGCCTTTAGCTCACCTCGAAAGCTGGGAGAACAAAATCCAGAAACAGATTTTTTTGCCTCCCACCAAATTTAGTGCCCCCGCCTGCCATGATTCCCGCCACTGACAGGAGCGGAAAATTCCAGCCTATAACATTTATACAACTCTAACTACTGAGACAATGGCCCTCATATTTACAAAAGGGGAAGGGAGTAGGGTGGGGTCGTAAGAGCCAGGAAACCAGGAAATGTGGGTCTAACACAGAGGATCTCATTTGATTTTTTTTCTCTGTTCCCTGGGGACCAGATTGTCGGGTGAGAAGAAGGGCACAGATGGGGACTGGAGAGGAGGGAAGTTGGTAGGGAGAGATGGTGGGTCAGGGGGAGATCACTGTGGGGTGGCAGATCGTTGGCATTAGGGGTGAGTTCGCTGTGGTGGGGAAGGAGCATTGGATCACAGGTACATCTGGACATCAGCAAGAAGAGGATGGGTTTCTGATTGTGGAGGGTGGTGGAGGTCACTGGATTGCGGGGGTGTCTGGTCAACAGCGAGCAGGGAGGCCAATTGCAGCAGGTTACTTTGGGAGGGCCAGGGGAAAGAGGCTTACTCCTGCTGACCCACAAGCAGTGTTGGCAAAGCACTCACTTGCTGGTGTCAGCCACCCTCATCTCCCTTCAGCTGCCAGGTTATAAGACAAAAGATTCCTGCCACACACCCATCAAATATAAAAGTCTGTTCCAATCTGAGGCATGCAGCCTCATTAACGTATTTAAATTACTGACCCACTTCTCGAAAGCAGATTTTGCGTCTACATCTCAACCCATTCAGGATAAATTGGAAATGGACAGGTTCACAGTGGTTTGGGGTTAGGTTTCAAATCTTTTGGTATTTAAACCCTCATCCCCTCCCCCTCCTGCTCATCTTTGGGAGGGTTAAAGTTCCCCGGGCAATGGGTCATTCAAACACAGCCGCAGCAATTTCCATAAATCAGTGGGGTAAATTTTTATCTTCAACATTGCCAGTGCAGAATCTTGGAATATTGGGAATTTGAGATACATGCAAGTGCTTCTCCTGTTGTATAAACTGTCGTGATTGTTTGAAATTTGGCATTTTTGTGTTTGTCCTGATGAGTGCAAGGTGAAAAGCTTCAGCAATATGTCTCTCTCTTCAATAGTATTCAAGTTCTTTACTACCATTCGATGGTTCAAATAGTCTCAATTGTTTATCCCATTCAGGATTTTCTTTTAATTTTGAAAACTGAATCATATATAAGCAGTGGCTGCAAAGAAGCTACTGTGCACTGAAGTGCCTGTTAATTTTAAATACTGGGACAAATTAATTGATTAAAAAATTTGGAAAAAAGCACATACCTCAAATTCCCAATGCACAAGATTCTGCACCAGCGATGTCAGTGCAAGATGAAAAGCTTCAGCAACACATCAGCAATTTTTGAGACTATCTTAAACATACCATTTTAGTGACTGGATGGTGCAGTAGGTGTGCATCAACCAAATGAAACTAGGCTCAAAATCAGTCCAGACTCGTGGGTTACTTGTTTTTGCTATCTGCAGTCTGCAAAAATCTTATGTGAAATGTGATTGGGTGGTTTTAGGCCAGTTCCTATTGAAACAATACTGTGTTGAATTTGGTAGTTGAATATGAATATGACTGAATATGAATAGCTTAAAATTGACATGGGCCTTTGAATTAATAGCAATTTTCAATCATCCACTAAAACAGATTAAGTTTGCAAATGGTTTATATTCTAGTCTAAAACATAGAAAAGTCTGGCAAGTAAAACAATGAAAGTGCAAGTACACTGTAAATATTTAAAAGATTAGTATATGTTGGCACTTTATAAAGTCATAGGATCATTACGGCACAGAAAATGTCCATTCAGCCCATCAAGAACACAAGAACAAGAACTAGGAGCAGTAGGCCACTTGGCTCCTCGAGCCTGCTCTGCCATTCAATAAGATCAAGTCTGATCTGACTGTGGCCTTAACTCCACTTCCCTGTCTGCCTCCATAACCCTGGGCTCCCCTGTTGATCAAAAATCTGTCTAACTTAGTCTTGAATATATTCCGCGACCCAGCCTCCACTGCTATTTGGGGAAGAGAATTCCACAGACTAACAACCCCCTGAGAGATAAAAAATCTTCTCATCTCAGTCTTAAATGGGAGACCCCTAATTTTTAAACTCTGTTTCCTAGCTCTAGACTCCCCGACATGGGGAAACATCCTCTTAGCATCCACCCTGTCAAGTCCCCTCATAAGGATCTTATGTGTTTCACTAAGATCATCTCTCATTCTTCTAAACTCCAATGGACACAGGTCCAACATTCTCAATCTTTCCTCATAAGATAACCCCTTCATCCCAGGAATCTGTCAAGAATACCTTCTCTGAACTGTTTTGAATGCAATTATATCCATTCTTAAATAAGGAGAGCAAAACTTTACAGAGGACAACAGATGCAGTCTAACTAAGGCCATGTACACTCTCCTACTTTTATACTTGGTTCCCTTTGCAATAAACACCAACATTCCATTTCCCTTTCTAATTGCTTGCTGCACCTGCATACCAATGTTTTGTGATTCAGGGACATCCAGATGCCACTGTACCATAGAGTTTTGCAGTCTCTCTATGTTCAATAAGTTCCCTTCCAAGTCACACACCACTCTGACTTGGAACTATATTGCCATTCCTTCACTGTCGCTGGGTCAAAATTCTGGAACTCCCTTCCTAAAAGCATTGTGGGTATACCTACCATGGCTTGCAGGCGGTTCAACAAGACAGCTCACCTCACCTTCTCAAGGGCAATAAATGCTGATCTAGCCAGCGATGCCCACACCCCATGTAAGAATAAAACAAATTGTCTTTATTTAGGATAGAAAAGCAGAAAATGCTGGAAGAACTCAGCAGGTCTGACAGCATCTGGGGAGGGAGAAACAGAGTTAATGTTTCGAATCTGTGTGACCCTTCTTCAGAGCTCCATCTGCCAATTTTTTGCCCACTCATTTAACCTAACTAAACCCCTCATTTTACCTCCCCTTGATAACTTACTTTCCTACCTATCTTTGTGTCATCAGCAAATTTAGCTACCATGTATTCAGTCCCTTCATCCAAGTTATTGATATAGATTGTAAATAGTTGAGGCCCTAGCACTGGTTCCTGTGACACTCCACTAGTAACCAACCTGAAAATGGCACATTTATCAGCATTGCCAGCTTTCTGTCAGATAATTAATCCTCTATCCATGATAATATGTTACCCCCCAGTCCCCACATCCTAAGCTCTTATTTTGTGTAGCAACCTTTGACGTGGCTTGTCAAACTCCTTTTGGAAATCCAAGTACACCAAATCCACACATTTCCCTTTATCCACATTGCTTGTTACTTCCTCAAAGAACTCTAATAAATTAGTCAAAACACAATTTCTCTTTCACAAAATCATGTTGACTCTGCCTGATTATAATTTGCCAAATGTCTTGCTATTACCTCCTTAATGATGGATTCTAGCATTTTCCCTATGACAGATAAGAACAGAAGAACTAGGAGCAGTAGGCAATTCAATACCTTGAGCCTGCCCCGCCATTCAATACGATCATGGCTGATCTCATTTTGGCCTCAACTCCAATTTCCTGCCCTCTCCCCATAACCTTTTAACCTATTACTAATTAAAAATCTGTCTATCTCCTCCATAAATTTATTTAGCGTCCCGGAATCCACTGCACTCTGAGGTAGTGAATTCCACAGATTCATGGCCCTTTGAGAAAAGTAATTCCTCTTCATCTCTGATTTAAATCTACCACCCCTTAGCCTAAAACTATGGCCTCTCATTCTAGAATGCCCCACAAGGGGAAATATCCGCTCCACGTCTACTTTGTCTATACCCTTTAGCATCTTATAAACCTCAATCAGATCTCCTCTCATCCTTCTAAACTCTAGCGAGTATAGGTTTGAACTGCTCAATTTCTCCTCATATGACAAGCCCCGCATCTCTGGAATCAAGCTAGTGAACCTCCTCTGAACTGCTTCCAGTGCAACTACATCCTTCCTCAAGGGGACCAAAACTGTGCACAGTACTTCAGGCGCTCTCTCCCCAATGCCTTGTATAGTTGCAACAACACTTCCCTATTTTTATAGTCTATTCCTTTAGCAATAAATGCTAAAATTCCATTTGCCTTTCTTATTTCCTGCTGTACCTGCATACAAGCTTTCCGTGATTCATGCACGAGGACACCCAGATCCCTCTGCACTGAAGCATTCTGAAATTTCTCTCCATTTAAATAATAAGTTGCCTTTTTATTCGTCCAACCAACCTCACATTTATCCACATTAAACTACATCTGCCAAGTTTTGGCCCATTCACCTAACCTGTCCACATCCATTTGTAAAGTTCTTATTTCTTCCTTGCAACTTACTTTCCCACCGATTTTGGTGTCATCTGCAAATTTAGCTATGGTACCTTCTATCCCTGAATCCAAGTCATTAATATAGATTGTAAATAGCTGGGGCCCAAGGACCGAACCCTGTGACACCCCAGTTTGCCATCCAGAAAAAGATCTATTTATCCCGATCCTCTACCCAAGCTAATACGTTACCCTTAACTCTATGTGATCTTATCTTGTGTATTAATCTTTTGTGCGGCACCTTATCAAAGGCCTTCTGAAAGTCCCGATATGCTACAAAGAACAAAGAAAAGTACAGCACAGGAACAGGCCCTTCAGCCCTCCAAGCCTGCGCCGATCATATTGCCTGTCAAACTAAAACATTTTGCACTTCCAGGGTCCGTATCCCTCTAGTCCCATCCTATTCATGTACTTGTCAAGCAGCCACTTAAACACCACTATTGTACCTGCTTCCACCACCGCCTCTGGCAGCGAATTCCAGACACTCACCACCCTCTGCATAAAAACGTGTCCCGCACATCTCCTCTAAAGTTTTCTTCTCTCACCTTAAATCTATGTCCCCTAGTAATTGACTTTACCACCCTGGGAAAAAGCTTCTGACTATCTACTCTGTCCATGCCACTAATAATTTTGTAAACTTCTATCAAGTCGCCCCTCAATCTCCATCGCTCTAGTGAGGACAATCCAAGTTTCTCCAACCTCTCCTCATAGCTAAGCGTCTACAGGATCCCCATTATCCACTTTGCTTGTCACATCTTCAGAGAACTCTAGCAAATTAGTCAAACATGATTTACTCTTCATAAAACCATGCTGACTCTGATGGATTGCATTTTGACTTTCCAAATGCCCTATTACTACTTCCTTAATAATGGATTCCAACAATTTCCCAATGACATACGTTAAACTAACTGATCTATAGTTTCCTACTTTCTGCTTTCCCACCTTTCTGATTAAAGGCATTATATAATTATTTTTCCAATCCACTGGAACCTTTCCAGAATCCAGGGAATTTTGGAATATTATAGCCAATGCATCCATTATCTCCGCTGTCACTTCCTTTAAGACCCTGGAATGTAGGCCATCAGGTCCTGGGAACTTATCACCCTTTAATCTCAATAGTTTGCTCAGTACTTTGTCTCTAGTGATGGTAATTGTTCTAAATTCCTCCTTCTCTATACCCTCTGCACTATCTATTACTATTGGGGTGGTACTAATGTCCTCCACCGTGAAAACTGAGGCAAAATATTGATTAAGCGTCTCTGTCATTTCCCCACTATTAACTCCCCTGTTTCATCCTCCAAGGGACCAACATTCACTTTAGCTACTCTCTTTCCTTTTATATACTTGTAGAAGCTTTTGCTATCAGTTTTTACATTTTGCGCTAGTTTTCTTTCATAATTTATCTTGGCTCTTTTTATTATTATTTTTTTAGTAACCCTTTGTTGATTTTTAAAAGTTTAGGCTAAATGACCTGTAGTTTCTTGCTTTCTATCTCCCTCCTTTCTTGAATAGAGGTGTCACATTAGAATTTTTTCAATCTGCTGGGACCTTTCCAGAAGCTAGGGAACTTTGGAAGATCACAATCAATGCAGCTACTATCGCTGCAGCCCTAGGATAAAAGCTATCAAGTCTAGGAGACTTGTCACCCTTTATCTTAATACTTTTCCCAGTACCTTTTCCCTAGTGCTTGTTTTAAGTTCCTCCCTCATTTTACCTCTTGATTTTCCACTATTCTTGATTTTTTTTTTGTGGCTTCTACAGTGAAGACAGACACAAAATACCTGTTCAACCCTTCTACCATTTCCTTGTTTTCCATTGTTCAATCCCTAGTCTCACCCTCTAAGGGATCAATGCTCACTTTAATTACTCTTTTCCTTTTTAAATACTTATAGAAACTCTTACTCTCTGTTTTTTTTTATTTCTAGCCAGATTTCCCTCAGACTCTAAGTTCTACCTCCTTATTATCCTTTTAGACAACCTTTGCTGATTTCTAAAATCTGTCCAATCGTCTGACCTACCAATAATCTTTGCAGAATTGTACACTGCTTCTTTCAATTTGATACTATCCTTATCTTCCTTAATTGACCAGAGATAGTGCATCCGTCTCATAGAATCCTTTTTTCTCAATGGAATAAATCTTTGCTGAGAATTATGGAATGTCTTCTTAAGTGTTTGCCACAGATTCTCTACTGTCATACCTTTTAATCGATATTCCCAGTTCACTTTAACCAACTCTATCATCATATCCTTGCATTTACTCTTATTTAAGTTTAAGGCACTCATCCTAGACTCACACTTCTCATCCTCAAATGTCAGTGTTATGATCACTGTTGCCCAGAGGCTCCTTTACTATGAAGTCCTTAATTAATCCTGATTCAATGCGCTATACCAGGTCTAAAATAGCCTGCAGCCTGCTTGGTACTAGAACATACTGCTCTAAGAAATTGTCCTGAATACATTCTATTAACTCATCCTCAAGGCTACCTTTGCAAATCTGGTTCATCCCTTCTATATGAAGATTAAAATCACCCATCATTATTGCAGTCCCCTTCTTACAAACCCCCATTATTTCTTTCTGCATATTCTAAATTAGTGTGTCTACTGTTAGGGGGCCTGTAAACTATTCCCACAAGTGACCCCTTACCTTTGCTATTTCTTATCTCTACCCAAACTGATTCTACATCATGATGTTCTGAACTAAGGCCACCTTTTACTGCTGCGCTAATGTTATCCTGAATTAATTGAGCTACCCCATCATTTTCTCTAGTTAAACCATTCTTACAAGCTCTATCCTTTTCTGCTGGTGTACTCAAGTTTATTTGCTTTGTCCCTTTCTGCCACACCCTGATTATCATTACCCATGTCACTTCCTTGCTCTACTGACTTTCTCTTAATTTTACCACATCTCACCTCACATGATCCCTCACTCCCCACTATTGAGTTTAAAGCCATCTCTACCACCCTAGTTTTACAACTCACCAGAACACTGGTCCCAGCATGGTTCAGATGAAGACTGTCCCAGTGGTACATCTCCCACTTTTCCCAGTGCTGGTGCCAGTGCCCCATGAATCAAAACCCATTTTCCCACAGCAATCTTTGAACCACATATCTCTCTAATCTTATTTACCCTATGCCAATTCACTCATGGCTCAGGTAGAAATCCAAGGATTATCTTTGTAATTCTGCTTTTTTAATTTAGCTCCTAGCTGCTCATAATCCCTAAGCAGAACCTCTTTCCTAGTCCTATCTATGTAGTTGGTACCCACATGGACCATGACAATTGGATCCTACCCCTCCCAATGCAAATTCCTCTCCAGTCCTAAAAAGATGTCCTGAACCCTGGCACCAGGCAGGCAACACAGACTTCTGGACTCATATTCGTGACTGCAGAGAACTGTGTCTATCACCCTGACTATATTGTCTCCTACTACCATTACCTTTACTTACTTCCTCCACTTGAATGGCTCCCTGCATCACAATGCCATGGTCAATTCATTCATCCACCTCGCAGCCACTGCTCTTGTCCATACGTGCTGCTAGAACATCAAACTGTTAAACAATTGCAAAAGCTGAGGCTCCTCCATTTCTACATTCTCAATTCCTATAACCTGCTTCACTTGCAGTCACACAATCCAGTCCCTGACCATAGACCAAATCAAAAGATCCTACCCTAAGGGATGTGACTGCCTTTTGGAACAAAGTGTCCAGGTAACTTTTCCCCTCCCTGATGCACCACAGTGCCCAAAGCTTGACCTCCAGCTCATGAACTCGGAGGCCAAGTTTCTCAAGCCGCAAGCACTTACTGCAGACTGGATGCCAGGAATCAGACTGGCATCCGTCAGGTCCCACATATTGTCACTGCAGGACATCACCTGTCCTGTCATCCTTATTGACTTAATTATCAAGTTCATGTGATCAATCTAAAGGGCAATCCAATCAGTCTAATTCCCTTGCTCTATCCCTATGGCCCTGTAAGCTTATTTCCCTCAAGTGTCCATCCAATTTCCTTTTGCAATCATTCATCATTGCTTCCACCACCCTCGTTGGCTATGGGTTACTTCTCACTGCATATAAATTTTTTCCTCACATCCCCACTGCATCTCCTGCCCGAAGTCTTAAACCTGTGTTTCCTCGTCCTTGTACCATCAGTTAATGGAAACAACTTTCCTTTGTCTACCTTCTGTAAAACTGTCATTATCTTGTACACCTCTACCAAATTTCCCCTCAATCTCCTTGGCTCTAAAGGGAACAGTGTCTCCAACCTAACCTTGTAGCTAAAATCCCTCACTCCTGAAATCAATCTGGTAAACCTCATCAGCACTTCACATCCTTCCTGAAGTGTGGTGACTAGAACTGGATTTAATATTCTAATTGTGGTCCAACCAGAGCTTTATAAAGGTTCAGCATCATTTCCCTGTTTATGTACTCAATACCTTCATTTTGAAAGCCAAGATCCACCATCAGTAACAACAACACAAGCAACAACATTGATGTCATGGTCATACATGTGAATGATTGCATGTTTGTCTGATGAGAGATTCTCAACTATAGTCATGATCAGTTTGGTCAGTTTGATCAATTGAAACAGGCAGGAGTAGAGTTCCAAAGAGGAATCACAATTCTTACCTGTACCTCAGACCTTTAGGTGAAGTACAAAGTATGAGCTGCCCAACTTATTTGAAGGAGGACAATTAAGGAAATTTAAACAAGGTGAAGTTGAATAAGTTAACATTTTAAATGATTTACAGAGCTACAAGTGGATAATTTTCTGCTATATTTCATCATCTGGTCTCAAGTAATGGACAATAAAAATATCCAGCAGCTCACAAAGTCCTTTGAAAGTAGGGTGCCCAATTTAATAGAATAATTCAGTAAGCAGCTTATCTGAACAAATTTAATGCCAAGGTTCACAGGCCAGGGTTTCACAAGGAGGCAGTGGCCCCACCCAGAGGGCAGAAAGTCAGGGGCGAGCCCCCTCTGCCTGCCCTGGAAGGCATGACTCTATTTTACATGGTTCAAGCAATTAATTGCCTGAAGTCATGGCTTCCACCCCTCTAAGACAGGATGCCTTGCCTTGAGGAACTTTAGTACCACCAGGAGCAACAGCCATTGCTGGGACTGCAGCAGCCCCCAGAGCAGCAATGATGGAGTAGGCCAAGAGTGCAGGTAACTTGGGGATTGCTGGGGCCAGTTAGGCAGTTCCCGGAAAGGGGGAGGGTTGTTCACGAGGGCGGTGGTAGGGGGAGGGTCAGATCTTTTCCCTGGTGCAGACTGTGCCACTGGGGGAGAGAAGTGTCCATGGGCCACAGGGTGCCAAGTTTTAATGGGCAGCCTCTCCAGGTGACAATAAGCTTACTCACCGCTGGTAAAATACCAGCGATGGTGAGATGAGGCCCTTAAGTGGCCATTGAAATTGCTGGATTCACTAAGGCCGCTTGTTTGGCAAATCTGGTTAAAATGTAACAAGACCCAGTGAAGTAAGTAAGCCTGATACTTGTTGGCCTTGCAAGACTAGAAAAAGGAAGGTAGCTGATATACCATGAGCTATCATAGTGGATCCTTCCACCAAACTAAAGACATCATATGCACATGGATAGAGCTGCTAAAATAAAATGCTAAACTAAGGACAACAGTTATTGGAAAGCATTATGTGTAGACCAGACGCGAGAGCACACATATGTTAAGTAGGTTTGATTTCAGTTACTACTGAAATCTTTGACTAGTGGAAGCACCATGACAAGGGGCATGTGTGTCCAAGCTATAAGCAGGATGGTGGGAAAACATACACACATTTTGAGGAGAATTTTGTCGCTGTCAGCTAGAACTTCCCGGTACCTGCTGGCCACCTAGCAAGGTCTTAAGCTTACACTTACCGGTTGCCTAATGATAATTGGTGGCTATTCTCTTGGGTAGGAAGCTGTGCATATTTGAGGTCAAGGTAGCTCAAAGATGGTGATGGAATTTATTTGGTTTCAATCTTCCATGTGATGGACTCAGTAACCTGAAACCTGAGTCAGGCAGATCTGCAGTACTCAAAGGCACAGCTGATGACTGATCAGTCAGTTGGCCTGATTAATGAACCAACATTTAGCTGGTTAAAATCCAACATATCTCATTGCATGCTTGGGAATCCTTAAATCTTGGCTCTTGTTGATCTGTGCTTAAACTCCCTAAACTTCACATAAAGTACAATCTTGCGTTTATATCTCGCCTTTCATAAACTTGGGGAATTTAAATATACTTCAGAGCCAATGATTTACTTCTGAAGTGTAGTCATTGTTGCTTTGCAGGCAAATGAAGCAGGGAGTACACACATAGCAAGGTCTCACAAAAAGCAATGAAATGAACGGCCAGATAATCTGCTTTTTTTGAGGTATTAGTTAAGGGGTGATTGTTGGACAGAAAGGTGAAAAATTCTGTGTTCTTTAAAAAAAAAGTGCTATGGGATATTTAAATCCACTTTAACAGGTAGAAGGGCTTAATGCCTCATCCAAAATTCACCCTCAACTCAGGTTAATGTTTCATGCAAAAGTCAGTACCTATATCAATGCTGCAGTCTCTCATTGCACTGAAGTGTCAGTTTAGATTATGTGCTCAAACATGGGGTAGCACTGAAAACTACATCCTTCTGGCTCAGCAGCAAAACAACAATCAGTGAGCCATGCTAACATTGAAAAGGCAAAGAAACAGAATCTAACCAGTTGAATTTGCACACGCAGATGCCTTCGCAATTTGGTTAACTGTGGGGTGGAGAGTAATCTTAAAGGGTGAACATTCCATGCATAACAAACAGAAACACTACCTGTGTGGATTTCTCTGTAGTGTGGTTTGGAGACTTCCAAGCTTGCTGATGTGTTTTCTGAGAGTGCCAGGCACTCAGCCGACCAAAGGAAATCTGGAGGGTATTACAGCTTTCTTCTTATCCTATTCTCATCCAATATCTAAACTTTCAGCAGGGCTCCATTAGACAGTGACTTGACAGGAATAGGAACAGAGGCTATTCTTTTCCCACTTCTTAGCTCATGATCTCAGAGACCAATTCTACTACCCATCGCCATCCTGACAGGATTGTACTGGAGTCTCCAGCAATTAAAGATTCATCTCCTGGACACTGCTGTGAATAACCCAGGGAGAAAAATCATAGGGCTATTTAAAATTTATCTTCAAAGTACACTTTTAAAAAATGCTTTATAATCATAAAAATGTTGGAAATGGGGATAAAGATAGTTTAACTAGACCGGTGACAAAAAGTCATGCCTTGAAAACCCAAGGAAGACAACTGGCAACAGCTGGCACCTCGACCTATCAGTGCTCTGGTTGAGATGGACTACCTCAACAATGACTATGAATTATACTAGGGAACCACCTGCTTGTCAGCATGGCTCCAAACAGATGGGTTTTTTGCATATTGAACCATTGAGATGCTAGAAAAATGGCAAATAAAATGATTGAAGGGATATGCAACTTGAAGCATGCATTCAACTAAAACAGCTCTGGAACAAATTATTTACATCTTAAGCATTGGGTACTGCTTGCAATTGAATTGTAAATGACATTGTTCTAGAGGATGGTTATCAAATGATATCTCAGCCACCATAAAAGAATATTTTCATGTGCTTGAATTGTGACTGCAAGACACTTGGCAATAGAGTATGCACACACTGACACAAATCTCAAAGCTGCAATTCCCAAAGCTACGGTTTAGTACTTTTAGATTCAAGATTAGAATATCAAGTTATTTCTTCTGATTGAAATGCACAGTATTTTGATATATTACCATTTTAAATACAGGCTAAGTAGTCAACTGAAAGCAAACCTAGTGCAATGATAGACTGAATTACATTAATGCATAGAGTGGAGACCACTGTTCAAACAGTTTATTGGTGTTTGGTGTACTTATCTTCCCTGAAGAAAAGGTGATGACTGAGAAGCCTCTAATTCTGTCAGTGTTCAGGTTTATGTAGTGCCTTACCAGACACGCTGGAAAAATCTTATGTCATAGTGATGATGCTTCTGGGGTGTATTGCATGAGTGACTAAAGTATATACTTCTCAGTTAACACCACCAGCGCAACTTTAAGTGGATTTGGTTTCCCCATTTGTACAATGAGTAGCAGGTCACAGCTACCTAATCCCTTACTTGCCTCAAGTGACAAGTCCAATGCATTGTAAATAACAATGAATTTATCCCAGTGCGAGGATGAGAGAACATATCTGAAAAAGCTACTGAAAGTGTCAAGATGATTGAAGCTACTTTCCTAGCTCAGAAATACAGTATACTTTATAAAAGAATGCTATACATAGACCAAGTTTGTCCTGTAAATCAGTTTACAAGTGACATCTACTGGAGTTGCACCACAAATTCACAAAACTCTCTCTCTTTAAATTTAAAAAGGACTTTTGAATAAAAGAATTAAACCTGTCAAAATCATGAATTGTTTTGTACGCTTATAGACATTGAGCATTTAAGAATCATAGCAACAAATGATACAGTGTCAGTTCTGGGCCTCGAGTTTATCTACCATAACACAAAGTAGGATAAATATGTTAAAATATCCACTTGATGAATAGGATTAGTGTAGCATTTTCAATGCTGTAGGTGAATTATTTATTCAACTAAATTATTATAAGCCCAAGAGTAAATATTTTGCAGGGTTTCTTGGTAGAAATTGATGTGATGTTTTAATTGCTTAATTTTCCCACATGAAATCATTTAAATATTTATGTTCAAATTTCTCTACCTCTGTGTTGGCACAAATTGTGATGATAAATCCAGTATGCCTCCTAACACAAGAGTGTAAGTTTCTAATGCTGAACTCACAAACTGTAATGTTTGTTATTTGCTTTCTGAGTGATGACCTGCTCCATTTTCCATGGAGGGTTTGAGAGGATCCTGCTTTTCTGCGCTATTCTTTAATGCTGGTGGTGAGTAAAATGGAATAATGCGCCCCAACAAAATGTAAACCACAGGTTGAAGAAGTCCCCATAGAACATAGTCAATTGTGAGAACCTTCCTAGGTCCGAATTGATGGCGATGATCTATCTGATAACAACATTACAGAACATTTCCTCCATTACCATTGGAAGGTGCAGATTTGAAAGCAGGAACAATTATCTGTTAAATGCTCTGAAATTCTGATACCATGCTGAACATAAACGTGAGTGATGATAGACAACTTGAACTTTTTCATAAATTGAGGAACGTTAATGTAATTTCAACAAATTTAGGTCAAGAATGGATTCTCTTTCGTACATTTCTTTTATGTAGCTACAGATTGGGAAGGTATTAAACAATCAAGGGAAGGTTTTACTGACATGGGGGAGGAAACAATTAGGCAAACTTGGTCTGTGAACCGAGCCAAGCTAGTTTGTTCAAAGATATAAGTATTTAATTGCTGTCATGAAGCTAGCGATTAATTCTAACAGTACAACTGGTAATGAGATAATTACGAATAACTATTGACATCAATTGGGGTTAAAAATAGATTGCAGTAGATGAAACATCCCATAGTATGGCATTCCAGGATATGGAGATTATCCTGGGTTTGAGCCACAGAGGTCATCTGGGCATCCCAGACATTGAAAAATCAGAGAGATTGGAGTGCCTGCCTGCGAAGGAACCCACCTGAATTTCCGATATTTATCTATCTTGTTATATTAAGTGATTCACCAGCTAGGTTATACAAAAAAGGACATACATTATATTTAAGTTTCTCAGAAATGTAGAAAGGGCCCTGGTGACATACACCCACCTGTCTTGTACAACTAGCAAGATGGCATTCACATCGCCACCGCAAAAGCGCAATGGGGAAAGGTCGCTGTCTAAGACCTTTCTGCCATAGTGCACCGAGGGGCTGGGTAAAGGATAGACCCCTCGGACTGTATGGCTCACAGTGAATGTATGCATTGAATATTAATTGTACTATAATTGTATTGAAGCACCTCAGAGTGCGACATGATGTATGTCGATAACTCCAATACCATTGCACTGTCTGACTGTCTGTAATGACCTTATTGAAATGATTGTAATATTCATTGATTGCATTAAAGCACCTCATGGTCCATATGTAAAAGTTGAATCTGATTGCACCTTTTGTGATGGCGATTTAGAAATGTTTTGTAATGTTCTTCCAGATATTTTATGAATAGAGTATATTTTTCAAAAAAAATGGCATTCACACCTTCAGAATTCAAAAGTCAAATTCAAAACAATGTTTGACTTTTGTGGCCCTATCTTCCTGATATTTTCACCAAGGAGCAGGATATGTCCCTGAACTCAAAGGTTACAGAAAATGGAAGGAGACCTAACAAAACGTGTCTGCAATCCCTTTATTTTGCCCTGGAATCTCCAAGACTTTCCTCGGTTTGGGGGTGGGGGGGTGTTGGCGGCGGACAGAGCTAGATTTACACCTAACGTGGGCACAGGACAACAGTTGGCATGCAAGAACGGCCAGAGGGGTAATTTACTCCTGGTGTCTTATTTGTCCGGGATTCCACTCATTGGGCCCGGTATCGGAGTGTTGGTGAAATGTTAATCTCTAGTCTGTTCCTAGATTCCTGAAGGAGATCCAAGGAGAGAAACTTTTAATTTTCTACACTCTTCCATTCACTGGGAGGTTGAAAGGTAAATAGAGTTTTCTGGTTGCTGATTTCAATTAGCCTTTTGAAGCCTCCAAACTTAGAAGACTGATACCACCAGGCTTCAGATGGGTGAGGCCTGCAGCTGCACTCAGTTTCTTGCCCCTTCTACCTGCAGGGGCTGAGCTTACACGTGTTCCCGCAGGTCATGTTAATCATAAGAGACTTACGGATAATGACCACCATTTAGCTCATCTTAAACCATCCATCCAGATTAGCCCTACATTCCCCCATTGCTGCATCTTATTGCCTCTTAAACGATTCCAGGATTGTCTCCGACCTCCCACTGCCCAGAAGCCCTTCCTGACAGTTGATCACTCTTATCACAGAGAAAAGTCCTGATATTACTCCCTACATTACTTTTTAAAAAACAAAATGCAAAAGATTGCAGTTATTACTTTACCATTTGAGCCTGTGTCCACTCGCTCTACTCCTTTCCCACATCAGGGCAGGAACATTTACCCCATTATTTTTTTGTTTGAAACATTAAGCACTGACAACATCCCTGAGGACTTTCTAAACTTGAAAGGTCAACTGAAGTGGATTACTAATAATAGAGACGTTAGTGTGGAGCCCCATCATTATGAACACTCATTCCAAAGGAGGGGGTAAAGGTAAATCATTCTTGTAATTCAGAGAAGTTTGAAACTCGTTAAGTCTAAGAAAGAATCATATTAAGATTCTCCCCTCAGTTATTCCGAAGGGGTGAAGGGAGAGGGAAACAGCAAGTGAAAAAAAAGTTAGGGTAAGGTTATATGCATGATAGTAAAGGAATATGGCATTTTTAGCCCACCATATTGCAGTTAACTGCTATGCACTGACATCAAACTCCACAAATCCGACAGTTGCGAAGGCCATGGTTATCAGTCTTTTGTTCTGCCCCCAGAGATACTGGTCGCCCAGAATCATCCCGGATTTGCACTGTGGTAGCGTGTGGGCAAAAGGGTGTTTTACCCGTCGGCCGCAATGACAGCTATTCACGCCGTTTTGTCCCAATCCCACCTCTTTAATTATGCATTCCTGGGAAACACGCCATTTCGATAGTGGGCGGGCTCTCATTCGCCCGCCATGCCATCAGCTCACTGCTTCAGCATGCAGGGCACCATATTTAAAGTGTAGCCATGCGCAAACCTCTCAGTGTTTGCAGCCCAGAAGGGCAAGTACACTGCAGGCCCCAGGTTTAATGATGCATCCCTCAAGCACCTTTTGGATGCAGTGGAGGCCTGCTGTGATGTCCTCTACCCCCGCTCTGGCCACAGGATGGGCACTAACATCACTAATCTAGCATGGGAGGCGGTAGCAACAGTGGTCAGCACCAGTGCCCTGCAAAAGAGGACAGCCACCTAATGCCGCAGCAGGATGAATGGGTCTCATCCATTCCACAAGGATAAGCCACTCTTCTCATCATTCTCAACTCACACACTCACAAACCCATCACGTGTCCACAGGGATCTCACACCTCAAGGGACAACACTACTAACTCTCATACACATCTTCCTCAGGCTCATATCCTCTGGAGCTCATGTCCTCATCCCATCCATGGCTCCACTCACCACACAAACATTCCATGTAGTACCATGCGTCCTGCTCACACACTCTCCATCTGTTTCCATGCAGGAGAAGCCTGCTCAAAACAGCAGGGAGAGGTCCCAGGCCTGGGGTTGGGGGAGAGAGGGGGGGGGGGGGGTGGGGGTTGATGGAATGGCCCACATTAAGCCCCACACTCACTTTGAGGAGCGTGCTACTGCACTGACTGGTGAGGGTACGGGCCATGCCTGCCGTGACGATGAGGTCGGCAGTGGACATCTTTGTGAGGATTCTGCACCACGTCATCCCTCTCTCAACACAAATGTGAGTGCTCTCTACCCTGCTTTTGACTCTGCTGCCATGCACTTCTTATCTCAACTTCAGTTCACAGGGAGCTTGCCAAGCGACCAACATCCTCAACCAGCCGGTCCCTCAGCTCCATCCACGTCCTCTTCTCCAGCCAAGAGTATACCTCTACCATTGAAGAGCTGGAAATAAGCAGCCTGGAAGGCTGGTCACAGAACTTACCCACACCCTCCACCAGTGCAAGGACACACAAGCTGGTGGGATCTAGATGCAGAGCAGGCTCAGGTTCACAATTTGGTGGTCACCACATGGACACTTGTCCACTGCAGGCAGAGGTGGGTTCAGCCGAGCTCCCTGGCACTTGGGAGGACTGCTGGGGAAAAGGCATCCATGAGGTGTCAGATGTCGAGCCTCTGGATTTGGCCTTCCAACTCATCCTGGAAAGTTAGCCGAGGACGTGGAAACATCACGCAGAGCTGCTGGAAGACCTCAACAAGTTGCACGTGAGTCGGAGGTGTGCTTCCGCCTGCACACTGATGAAGTGGTGCCTACATCTAGGTGTATGGAGATCTTTGTGCGGAGGATGGCAGACGCCATGGAGGCCCTGATCCAGCAGAATGAGGAGATGCGCACAGACCTGCACTCCATCGCGGTAGCTGTGGGCGAGTTCCTGCAGTGGCAACGCGAGAGTGAAACAGGGACCCTCAACTTCCCCCCAGATGCTCCTTCCCCTCAAGGAGTCAGGCAGGGGCTCTCAGGCACCCAAGGGGAGGAGGAGCGGCAATTGGAAACCCCTGGATAATCCAGTCAGGAATCTCAGAGGCTGTCTTCTCCCCCTAAGTCCCCTTTGCATGTGACCCCCTCAACCTTGTCCTTTCTCACAGCAGAAGGAGCAGCTGGCCCACAGGAAAACAACCAAAGCAAGCCAGGGCCCTCAAGGCCTCAGCTCTCCAGAGGACTCATGCCAAAGGAATCAGAGATAACAGAGCCAACTATTACACAGGCTGTCTCCACTCCTGCTGCAGATGTCAGGGCAGCACCGAGAAGTTAAGGTGTTCAAAAGTTAAGAAATTCTGATCACAGTTGGTTGCAGGGGTGAACTCACTTTGTCAGTTTCTAACCTGAAAATATATTCACTTTCACTGAATCATGTGTAATGATGTCTTTCAGTTTCATTGTCAGGCTTTGTGAGTCCTCCCACTGCATTTCCACCCACCTACCCCCAAGCACCAGCTCAGCTGCACGCAGCCAGCCCACAACTGAATCTGGAGGGAGAAGTTTGTGAGGCAGAGCCTTGTGCAAGCATTCTACCAGGTACACCTCCATCACACTCATCTCAATGTCCTGAGCCTTTTCTGTTATCCATCTGAGCTGACCTGCATCTCCGCCCACCCACTGATCATACTCCCATGCAGCACCTGTTTTCATCCAACATGACTCATTTCATTTTCTGTTTAGCAAACATGATGGTGCTGCAGTTTTTCTTGCACTCTCCCATCGTTTACCATTCCTCAGTCACCCATTTCCTTTCCCCCATCATTGTCGACACCCACCACCCCCCCTACCATCGTCCACCTCCCCACCATGACCTACCAACTACAACCCTTTTCTTTTAGAGATGTCCTGGTAAATGTGTGCAATGCTTTCCTTCCTGAAACACTCACTGCCATCCACATTAACCTCCCCAACCTCTTCCTTCCCACCCCTAGGGTTCATGTCTGCCTCTGAGTCCCCACCAACTGCCCTCGCCATCCTTTCTACCAATACTTTTGCAGTCTAACCCTCCCACCCTACCACCTCACTCTGCCCATGGTCATTCTCACCATTCCCACTTACCATGCCCACCCTCAGTTCACTTCGCAAGAGGCAGTCATGGTCTCAACAGCCATTCCTTGCATGTCCACCTGGACATCCCTTGCTTCAGACTCCTTCCCCTCTTGGAACTCCTCCCCACCACCGCCCCCCCCCCCACCAGACTCGCCCTCCCATTTGCCCTTTTCCCTTCCCAACTCATTCCTCCTTTCTGTCTCCAGACCTCTTCCTTTCCCTGAACTCCTTCCCTTACAGTTTCCTTCCCCCTTACACCTACCTCCCAGGTTACCGCCTTCTCCCATACCACCACCTCCCCCACCATCCTGACACCTTCATTCCCCCACTCCCCACTGCACATACCCACCCAACACATTCATTCCCTCTACTCCCAATCTCTCAGCGCTCCCTCCCATGACACCTTTGTTTCCCCCTCCCAAACTCATGCTCCCCTTCTGACACCTTTGTTCCCCCCACCCACCCCACCCCACACCTTCATTCCCACCCTCACGCCCCCCCTCCCAACACCTTCCTTTCCCCCCTCACGCCCCCCCTCCCAACACCTTCCTTTTCCCCTCCCAACCTCACGCCCCCCACCTTCTTTGCCCCCCTCCCAACCTCACACCCCCCTTCTTTGCCCCCCTCCCAACCTCACACCCTCCCACCTTCTTTGCCCCCTCCCAACCTCACACCCCTCCACCTTCTTTGCCCCCCTCCCAACCTCACACCCCTCCACCTTCTTTGCCCCCCTCCCAACCTCACACCCTCCCACCTTCTTTGCCCCCTCCCAACCTCACACCCCTCCACCTTCTTTGCCCCCCTCCCAACCTCACACCCCTCCACCTTCTTTGCCCCCCTCCCAACCTCACACCCCCCCACCTTCTTTGCCCCCCTCCCAACCTCACACCCCCCTTCTTTGCCCCTCCTAACATCACACCCCCTCCTGACACACCTTCCTCACCACCCAACTTCACGCCCCCTCGCCCCCCCAACCTCACGCCACCCTCCCGCCACCTTCCCTGCCCCCTCCCAACCTCACCTTCCTTGCCCTCCTTAACCTCATGTCCCCTGACACTTTCCTTGCCCTTCTCCCAACAGGTTCCTTGCCTTCCTCTCAACCCCCTTCCAACACCTTCCTTGCTGTTCTAACCTCACGCTCCCCCCTCCTTACACTTCCATTGCCACCCCTCCTGCCACCTTTGATCCCCCCCTCAAGCACACCCTGACACCTTTGTTTCCCCCCCTCCCAACCTCACCCCATCCTGACTCACATTCCTATCCCTGTCGATCTTAGACCTTCCTCTCCCACCCCCCCTCCCCCCAACCGATATATTTTCCTCTCCCAAACGCAGCTGGACCTTCCTCTCCACCATGTCAACCATCATCTGTTATGAGCAGACCCTCAACAGCAACTTTCCATCTTCTGTGAGCTGCTTTGCAGAGCCATGTCCATGAGAATCCACCCAGCATACGATGGACTTTCCTCCATAGTCCCATTGTTGTTGGGCTCCAGCATCTTCTGCTCCTCAGATGTCCACGATGTAAGCAAAGGCCTGTTGGTAAGTCCCAACTTCTGCACGTCACACTTGTTAAGACATGTTCTGCACCGACGTGGATGTATGACCCAGTGTGATGCCATGATTCCAGTGCGGTGTGCTAATAAGGATTTGCAGATGTATTACAATGAGTTTCCAGATGGTCCAATAGCGGGAAAGGCGGCCCATCATTTTTTGGCAGAGCTGACGATTGCAAACTGGTTTCACAATGTCGTGAAATCGATTTTTGTTCTTCTCACCCTATTGTCTGCTCACGCCGCTGAAAAAGCCCAATGCCAGCGGGCGCAGAAAATTCTGCTTTGTCAACATGAATTGTTCAGTCTTACTAATCGCTATTTTGGTCACAGCCAAAATGTTAGGAGATCGTTACGTTCATGGATAAAATTAGCAAATCTAAGTTGAACCTGGAAAAAAAATACAAATCTATAGTGTAGATTTCAATTTTCTATCCAACTGCATAATGGCTTTACATTTCTTAATTATAAAATGTGTCCAAATGACAAGCCAGATTACCAATATTAGCAAGTGCCATCCAATTGCAAAATCAAATCTAACATTAGAGATTATGTACTGAGTTTTGCGTGCACAGGTTAGTTGAGTATGGTCAGTTTTCTGCCTATTGTGAACAGCCGAAGGGACATGCTGTTTGATATGATCTGCTAATTGTTGGGATGTTCAGCCTATGTACCTGGCATTGCACCAGCACTGAAATTCATATGCCACATTACTCACATGTGTAGAGGCAGAGTATCTTTTAGGCTTGATGGCAGCATCCCATTAGTGTTGCAACTGGGCACTTTTCAGGACCAAAAGTGGTGGCCTTAGACCCATTTTTGAGCAATGATTTAATTTGGGTAACTTATTCCACAGGGTATCTTTGATGTGCCCTATTTCGGTGTCAAGTTTGCACAGTGTGGGAATGGATCAGGCCCTATTTACAAGATTGGGAGGCCAATCCTGAAGTTCATGGAGCTGTAGGGATCCCAATGTGTATATTGACCAATGAAGGTTGGCTTGTGGTAGGCAGTAGTAGAGAACCCATTTGCTGATTTCTCAACCAGCAGGTTGAGAAAAGGGAGCTCATTAGACTGCTCGATTTCAAAGGTGAATTTGATTGTGGGATGGAGCTCATTAAGGTTTGTAAGAACATTCTTACTGAAGCTGCAGATTCAAACATAACAAACATGTTGGGCAGAATTTTTAGTTCGGCGGGCGCCGATTGGCGGGCCCAGGAGCGGCCAGGAATCAGACCCCTCACCACGATTTCACGCTGGGTGGCCCATTAACAACCAGCCAGCGTGAAAGGCACACTGAAAGGCTCAGCGCTGCTGGGGGGGGGGGGGGGGGGGGGGGGGGGGGGGGGGGGGGGGGGAGAGTGCAGGAGGAGGGTGAGCACTGAAGTTAGCGTCAGCGCAGGGGAGTGTTGCAGGAAAGCTCCCTGAAGGCAGAGAGCTGCCTCAAGGAGCTGAAGAATTTAAATGCCAAAAATAACGATTGTAAAAACTGGGAAAAAAATGCCCATGCATCAGAATCACTGGAACATATACCAGATGAAAATTCTGTGGAAACATTTTTACTTTTTAAAAATTAATATCGAAAACCTCATCCCACCCTTGGATGAGGTTTCCTCAAAAAGGCAAAGGCCGCCTGGCCGATTTGCTCATCTGCCAACCGTAACATTGGATGGGCAATGAAAAATCACAATTGATTAATATGTTAATGACCATAATAGGCCTCTTAATTGTTGGTGGACGTGCTGCTGACTCTCGCGCGCACCTGCCGACCGAAATATCACCTGAATGTACGATGACATTGGGACGCTCACCTGACGTCATCACATACTATTTTATGCTCGAGCGTGTTGGGCACAAGCCTGCACGCTGAGTGAAAAACTCTTGCCTATCCTCTCCGCATAGGAAATATGCAAAAGGTAGGTGGTTAGGGGGCACTCCATCAAAAACACATTTCTCCTGGAAACCGATGAAAATATTAGTGAGAGCCGGCCCTAGAGGGGAAACCCATGCCAACACTATCTATTTGGGCATACATTGTGTCATTAAAGCCAAATTCAACTGCTTGAGTGGCTAAGTTCATAAGCTCAATGAATACAGATTCAGAACATTGCAGCGTTTCTAGATTGCCATGATATAGTGATGTGGCATAAATGTCTATATCTATGAGCAGCATATTAGTGAATAGGCTCACAATGTCGAAGAATGCATAGACACAGCATTGCTGTCATAGCTGGTCGCATATAGCCTTTGCAAAAGTGAAACACCTTTCACTGTGTATGTGGAATATTCACTCAGAACTGGTTGTACTACCTTACCCAACCATATGGCCAATTCATATTGTGCAGAATCAGTCACAGAAAAGATAGGGCATAATAGGACATTATTTTTGCGTGTCTAGGTCAGCCCGTACATGTGTGGACAGTGAACCATGAGGATCCTATCATATATAGCACAAGGCAAGTAGAACAAACATTTTTGTAACTTGCTTTCGAGCAGAACTGTGTGGTCATGCTTGGCAACAGGTCCAATGGATACAAATTTGGATCCATCATTAAGGTTCAACATGTTTGTTAAAGATGACTATTACAGGCCGTTCACCCAGATTGCAAATATGTATGGCTGGGTTAGCCTTGAGGCCTTGCAATGCTGCCAGACATTTGCATTGCATTTGAAAATTGGCCAAGTTTTTGGATATCTGCAAGTATGCATATGCTAGATCAGCTAGGTGCGATTTCAAGGTCTCAACGTTGTCATTTGTGGTGGGATAGCTGAGAATACAGCAGCTCAAATTCTGCAAATACGTCTTCCTTTTTGATGTGGGACACAGGGACACCAAAATTGAAGCCACATGCGAGGGTAAATTCCTCACTTTCAGAAAGTACATGATCAGACAGATTCACTAAGTATTTGGCGAAGTGATTAATTGTGCTACCAAAACACTTCTCCTTGACTGAGTTTATGGTGTGGGCATGTTTCAAGGAGTATAGCTTATATTGTGATCATTTATTGAGGCAATATAGCACCACAAACTGATTCCAATTTCCGATTTAGTAGATTTGTAATTCTACAACCAATTTATTCAATCTCATCCTGCATGAACACTCGCTTGGCCTCAATTTGACATTATCAATATGCTTAGAAATTGTCTTGAAAGCAGGAAATTGTGACTTGAGTGAGATCAACCTATAACTTCACCAGCTAACCAAAAACATACTGAACTGTTTAAAAAGAGCATGTTTTTTTAAAAGGGTACAAGAGACTGACCAAAGATGTCTTATATTGTAAATTGGCCACTTTTCTGGAAAGTTTCTATATGGATTGCACTACAGACCTGCCCTGACATGTTGCATGGAATTTCACACCTGGGGGGCGTCAAGGTCTTCTTCAAATAGGGACTCTTGAAAGGAAGGCATTAAAAATGCAAAGTGCTGGACTTTTAATCAACGGTAATTTTGTCAAGACAATGGGGGCTGCTAACCAGACAGATACACCCAACAGACACCCAAAAGCCTTTGTGGAGGACAAAATAACCTCATCTGCTGGTTTCTGCAATCTTAAAATGTGTCAAAGGTTTCTGAGATGAGAGGTCAAAAATGTGATTACTTGTTTCACGACAATGGCTGCAAGACATATTAATCAAATTCCCTTCTTGGAATATACAGACAGGATGTTTAAGAACAGGTTTTGCCAAGCCAGAGACAGAGAGGAATGATTGAAGTCATCTGGAAAAACTGTTGAAGGAAACAGTAAGGAATCTCTCTCTCTCTGAAGCTAAGATTGTCTCTAGCAAAGTGCAGTTACCCAAATTTCAACTCTAGGATTTTAAAGTAAACCAGCTAACTTCAAATGGTCACAATGTTTAACAATCTATGCTTCAAGGACAAGCGAAGGACTTAATCGTATATCCTTTTAAATTTTATTTGGACTCTATCTTTTCCTAATTCTGAGATGTGTGTGTGTGTATGTATGTGTTGTTGCGTATTTTATTATTTTTCTTGGGTTTAGTAACTAATAAACATACTCTTTGCTGCAAGAAAACCTGATTTGATTGGCTCATTATTAAAAAGTAAATACATTTGGATTGAAAGGGCATTTCCAGGGAAAAGTAATTTTTAAAACCTTTGTTGCGACCAACTGAGGAGGCTGAATAAAGGGGAGCCAGTTTACTCCTCCTCACCCAGTCATAACAAAATAAAGACTGGCACAATCTTGAGTCTAATACATCCTCGGAGAAATTCAATGGACAACTTACCTGTTCTCAACTTACCTGTTAATTGAGCTATGCTGTTGATATCCTGAATTTGGTCTCTGTTGTACCTCTATCACAGCTATACGAACAGTTGCTAGGCACAGAACTGGAGTATTGCTAAAAAAAAATATGCTATCAAAGCTTTTCATCTTGCACTCATCAGGAGAAGCGCAAGAATACCAAATTTCCCCCTTACTTTTGTTTAGTCAATTTATTTGTGTAATTCTTAGCACACTTAGGATTGTTCAACAAGTGCTACCCAATCGCAAAATACCTTTTTTGAATAAACAAAAGCATGGGGGACAATAGCTCCCTGGTGCATTTGCCATGACAATGACTCAACCAATCAGAGCTGACTTGCCAACCAATCAGCATCCCTTTTCTCATGCAGTATAAATTGTTGCTCCCTTTGAAATTGGGCATTCTTGCATCTGTCCTCATACAAGACGAAAAGCTTCGATAGCATGTGTCTTTTTTCAGCTATCCAGCACCCTTTTTTTACTACTGTAATTAATCAGTCCTTTCTTATAAACACAAATGATACAAATGGCTTTAAAAAATATTCGTCATGGGACGTGCAGGTCGCTGCTAAGCCAGCATTTATTGTCATCCCTTATTGCTCTTGAATATGATGGTAAGCTGCCTTCTTGAACCGCTGCAGTCCATGTGTTGTAGGAACACCCACAGTGCTGTTAGAAAGGGGTTCATCAGATATAAAGGAGATCAATCTAATTCTTGGAAATCGAAATTCCAAAGTGCCAAGCAATGTCAAAGAAAGATCAGATCAGTAATATTGTTCAAGCAATAACTGTTGAGAATAATCTGGACATTAAATCAATTTTAGTGACATTAGTGCCATAATCTACAAGTTTAGGTCAAATCCTTTGAAAATAAAAATGATTGTTGGAATATTTTCCATTGCATATTCCATCAGCTTTTCATTAAATTTATACTTTATTATTTCTTTTTCATTAAGAATACATATATTTATGACAACATTGTAACCAATATGGTAGAAACTTTGCTCACAAATACTCCTGGCTAGATTAAGAAAAGCGAGGTTGGGGGGGGTGGTGGAGAGACACGAGGGGCCAGCTTAGGAACTAAAATTGTAACCTATAATGTTTTTAAGTTCTAGTTTGGATAGAAAGGGCAGATGTTCTGTTTGGGCTGTAAATTATTAGCACTGGTTCAACATCTGGTCTGCTAACCTGCTAATCTTACAGGTCAATTTAATTTACACAATTTAGCCTAAGTTTGGTCTGGCAACAAAAGCATGTTGGTGGATTGGGGCCGGAGTTATAGGTGGTGGTGGTGGTGGTGGTGGTGGTGGGTGGGTGGGGGGGGGGGGGGGGGGGGGGGGGGGGCGCGCGCGGCGGCGGAGGGAGGGGGGGCGGCGGGGGAGGAGGAGGTTGTAGAGGCCCACAATTATGCTCTTTTCCCTTTAAGGAATGATGATTAAATTTAGCAAATAGGAATACTGAAGGTAAGTCGCCACATTTGGGGGCTATACAAAGGCTGGCAATATTTTTCATGTATATTTTAGTCATTGCAAATAGTCTGGGGTAACAAAAATGGCTGACTAAAGCAAATAGCTAGAATAGTAAGTGTGAAGGCAGAAAGTAAAATCTGTGGTCAAAGGGACATTATAATCTTCTGTTTACCACCTAGCAACAGAGTTGATGTTAAGGAAGATGATTGTTTGCCGCTCTAGGGCATACTCTGCAGAAAGCTGGAAGGATGATGGTACAGTAATTTAATAGTGCAATAATACAGAAGTTGTGTTATTCAGCTAGACCATGAAAAAGTCATTAGGCTCATCTTTGGTTGTCCCATTCTTTTCTAGACTGATCTCCATGTACCTACCTTTCCTCTCCCTGCCCCCCAGCTAGGTGGGGCAAGGGAATGTGGTGGCATAGTGGTATTGTCACTGGACCAGTAACCTAGAGACCCAGGGTAATGCTCTGGGGACCTGGGTTCGAATCCTGCCGTGGCAGATGGTGGAATTTGAATTCAATATGATGACCACAAAACTATGATTGTTAAAAACCCATCTGGTTCATTAATGTCCTTTAGGGAAGGAAGTCTGCTGTCCTACATCTGGCCTACATGTGACTCCAGACTCATAGCAATGCGGTTGACTCTTAACTGCCCCTGGACAAGGGCATTTAGGGATGGGCAATAAATGCTGGCCATGGCCAGCAACACCCACATCCATGAATGAATAAAAAAAAAGAGACCTGTGTCCAATTTAGGAATCTTCTGCCCAAAAGTACTCTCTAAACCATCAAAAGCAATCAGACAAGCCCCAAAAGATTCCAGACCATGAATAATCCATCTTCCCTTCCTTCTGCTGTAATCATATTGCTTTTAAAAATATGGCCAATGCCTCCTTGAAGGAATTCAGAGCCAGTCCTCACTGATATCCGTGGAATCAGAGGACAATTAAACTCTGAGAAAAGTAAAAGTTTTGAACACCTGACCTCACTCCTTGCTGTCCCAGTTTAGATGAGTGACCCCTAGTTACATTTCACCCCATTATTTTGCACAACCTATCTGCATGTTTTGATGCCCTTAATCTTAACTGTCTGAAAAGACCTCATTAAGCCTACAATTCTCCAGAGTTCCAAACTATAGGCGTGAAGCATATCTTTCAAACCTGAAAGCACGTAGGCCAAGACTTTGCAAGTTAGAGAGTGCAAATTCTGCCACGCAGCAAAATCAAATACGATATATTGGGTCAATTACAGCTCAGCAGCAGAAGAAATTGACAATAAAAGTTTCTGGATTCCTGCAAACACCCAACCGTTTTACTGATATTCTTCAGGAAAGGAAACTTACCACCCCTATGCTGGCATGTTTGGCCTACAGATGACCCTTGCTCATATTCCTCTTCTCCTTTTTCTAAAGGTAGGCTGAAGAAGATATCCCCCATTGAGAAATTCATTGTTCAAATATCATGAACACATATATAAAAAAAAAACAAATCCTTCAGGTCAGTTAAGTAAAAACTGTAAAGAAACAAATAGGAAAAATACAAGGAAATAGATTCAAAATTAGCCACAACAGATTGCCTCAAATTTTAAACAAAGACTCCTTAAACCCCCTTCTGGAACAAGACATCGTAGCAAATCTAGATGCTCATTTTGTGTGGATGGGTAGGTTGAAGTCTGAAACTGGATGATGTGCTGAATGGATAGAAACTTTGTTATTAATCTCCACCTTGTTTCTTTGATCTGAATGGCAGAAATTCATGGCAATCTCTACTTTACACTCATTAATCAGGCCAACAGACTGGAAAATCTACACTAAAATCTCATTTTCTTAGTATCTCTTCCATAAATAAGCTTTCATATTCATTGACAAGTTGCAGGGGCATGCACCTAAAATGCTACATGTTAAAAAGAGAGAAGATCTGCAAGATATATTGCTCCAAACTGTTATGCAGTGATCTTGTTTGAGAATGTGCATCAATGGGGTGAATTTCTGCAGGGGCTCTCCTATTCATTCGCTGCAACTTTGCTGGAAGGGTCATGCAAACCTAGGAATAACAGTGTAAACACATTGTGGGTGGAATTTAGTGGGCTCAGAGGCAGGCCCTTCCACCAGCTCGAGAGCCAGTGACAACCTTACTGCAGCCATTCTGAGCCTCCTCACTCCGATTTAATGTCAATCAGAAACTAATCTGGTTGGCAACAGGATCCTTGGCATCTTCAGAGTACTGCAGTAGGCCCAGACTGAAGGTCATCATTGGAGCCCTGAAGGAAAGGTAGATGAGGCGGGAGGTCATTGCCTGGGGGAGGGGAAGGGTGGGTGGGGTGGGGGGAGGGGAGGTGGAGGCGGGGTGGTTAGTTTAAATGGCAGGTGACGGTCTTCACCCTTGCCATTGAAAGGCAGCAAGTCTCTCTGTTGGAGATCCCCTCCATCAGGCCGCATGGTTGACTACCAGTCACGGAGCAATGAGGTCCTTAAGTGGCCTCTTAATGGCCTCAATTGACTTCTGGGCAGGAAGGCCATCTTTGACCCTTCCTGCCCCAGATTTAATTGGTGAGAATCAGGACGGCAATAGGCCTCTCCCTAGCCCACCTCTTGGGTGCATTAAAATCTGCCCTATCCCTTTTCCTTAGCTTTTCTGCTAAAGTTAACACAGACAGAAAGATGGAAAACCATCTTTCTTAGAAAATCACCTCCCAAATGAGGCTCAGCAGTGATGTCCACCATGGTCATACAGCTTTGTGAACACTTAGTGCTCAGGTTCACAAAAGGAACATGGCCATTTGACAGGTGATGCAGTTCAGTGATGAATTTGCAAGTATAATCTATCACCACTTAGTCCATATATAGGGCAGAATTTTGCCCTTGATGGGTGGGTGGGCCCCAGCGGCTCGGCGGTGGGCGGGCAGCCATTTTGAGTGGGCGGGCCAATTAAGGCCCGCCCAGCGGGCTGCCCGAAGGGAAGCACAATGCGTTTCCTGTGCAGGAGGGGAGGGATTCCCCAAATGTCAGAGTGTGCTCTTTTATGCATGCACATGAAAGAGCACACTGCTCCCTGAGATTAAGTGCTGTCTCAGCGAGATCGCTGAAAGTTTTATAAACTGCAAAAATAAAAAATGAAAAAATTATTAACATGTCCCCCTCAAGTGACAATGTCACACAAGATGGGACATGTTAATAAATATCACATAAACTTTATTAAAGTTTTTAAAAACAGACATGAAACCTCATCCTGTCGGTGGATGAGGTTTCTTGTTTTTTCAGAAGCCCACTGGGGCTCCTGGCCTGCCCACCAACCTTAAGGTTGGACGGGCAGGGTTTTTAATTGGCTTAATTATCCTGTCAATGGCCTGCCTTCCTGAGTATTTAAATGGGGCAGGGTGATGTCAGGGGTTCCCCCTGATGTCATCCCATGTCACTTTCACATCGGCGAGCAGGCCCCGCCCCCAGTTCGCTGACAGAAAATTTCTTTGACAAACTTTGACAAACCTAGAGCAAAAAGTAGTTTTATGGGAAGAAACATAAAAGTATAATTTTCTCTCTACACTTGTTAAAGGGACTGCTTATTAAATTGCTAAATTGGCCGATATCAATTAAAATAAAATTCTTAAAATATACTTTACTTGTACATAAATATTTAGAAATACTAATGTGAAAAAAGTGCAATTAAAATAACTTCAGTTAACATCAGGCTAATTACTATAATTTGTGTTCATGTGTATTCAATGAATCAAACAAGACCAACTTCTGTAAATCTTGCTGATTCCATTTTTATAAGCAGATACACATTCTAAAAGAGCAGTAAAACATTTTGTTCCAATATATTCATATACAAATAAAACCTGAATAAAATTTACAACATTCAAGAACGATTATATCCCAGTTACAACATCAGCCCAGCAATTTAAGCAGCTCATATTCTACATCCTTTATACTGTGCATTGAGCAAAGAGGTCAGCTTGGAAAATCTGTAATAAAATTGCAATGTAACTAATTATCTTTATGCAATATATGACAAAAATCATTTTAAAATATTAAAAATGTTTTTAAACAATTGAGCCTTCATTCATATTGCAAATATTGTGCATCTAGTTAACTGCCATTGGTACAATGAGTTATTTATGTGACAATAAGAATTATGAAGCTTGCAGAGGATTATAGACAATTTATTTTATAATTTAATTAATGTGCCTTAGTGAGCTGAACTCATCTAGTATCTTGGTTGGAATATTTGTGAGGAAACTTATATCAAAGTTAATAGAAATGTCATGTGCATTCTCATTGCTGTTACAAAACTAATTTTAAACATGGAGTTGACCCGGCATGGCTTCCATCTGTATGGAGTGCTGGAGCTTTGCTGAACCACAACTGAAAATGGTTCAAACTGCTACCAATCATGGACATATACTTGACTACTTTCACAGAATGCAAGGATACAAATTTGTACAGATTGTGAATGTCAAAAGATAAAAGCAAAGTGCTGGAAAAACTCAGCAGGTCTTGCAGTATCTGTGGAGAGAGAAAAATAATTAATGCTTCAAGTCCAATATGACTCTTCTTCAGATGAAGTTCAAACAAGATCAATATAAACTCGCAGTTACAGATCAGTTCCATTATCAGTAAAAGGGATAGTGGGAAAGGAAACAAAAATACAGGCAGTCCTGACTTAGGAAATTAAAGACGTCTGCTCTAATATCTATAATAACGTAAAATAGGGGAAATTATTCTAAGAGGTTGTATTTTAAGACTTCCCTGGGAAATTCCATTCTAAATGGTCTAAGCTCTTTCAGAAGAACGCAGAGTCAACTGAGAGTTAGCCTTCTGAACACCACAAACCTTTAGCAGACTATGGTAATTAATGCAGAAGACTGAAAACATATTTTCTTTGGCCTTATTGGGCCTCAGGGCAAATTGTGGACTGTTCCATTTCACAAAGGCAGGGTAGATGGGCTGATGTAAGTCCCACCACACCCCCGCCAAAGGAAAGTAAATGGTCCGCCCCAGGATTCAGGGTGGGATTGCAGCCTGGGGTAGAGTGAGTGGAAGTTCTGATCTGCCAGCAGATGGGGTCTCCAGGAATTTCAAGGCTATAGTATTAGGCTAGGAAAGAAAAGAGTGTTGGGCAGAGACCAGGATCTGTTCGTAGATCCTGTTTCTAATGTATATTAATGAACCTGAATGGCTAAACCAAAAAAAAAAATTGATTACAATATTAACAAGCTGCAGTGAGGATTTGCTGAAAGATAGGAGAAATGAAATTTAATACTGACAAAGTAGTGCACAATAAAGGTGTTTTTTCAGTATACCCCCATATGCACATTTGCATGGGGTTCCTTTCTACGCTGCTGAAATTTAAATGTTTAGAACATTCAGATGGCAACTTCCACACACTGTAAACATTTAATACGAAGACAATTTAGAAATGCCCTTGGGATCGAAATTCTACTCCATGTAGTTTCAAATCCAAGCAGGCAAGACTGCTTCCTTCATGCGCTCTCATACTTTTTCTCTTTGGAGTGGAGTTAGACCAGATTTACAGTGAAACTTTAGCATTGCAGCTCAGCTAAAGCTGCCATATAAATGCATTCTTAGAAAAAGATCTTGCAATGATAGTGCTCATCACTTTCAAAAATTAGATAACACACAATTAAAAAATGCTGCTATAATGCTAAGACATATTGGCAAAATAGTGGAGATAGGTCTACAGGAATTATCCTAGGGCTTTGTAATGTATGGTTTCAGATCACATTTATAATGTTGCAGTTAAGTCTGGTCATGCCACAAAATGTGTATGTATAAAATATACATATATATATAGACAGACAGATATACATACACACACACAAACACATTCATAAACATTCAGGCGAGGACGCAAAGGTCAGCAACATGCCTGATTCCCAAGAGTAAAAGGGAAAGGGCTATAAAGAAAAGCTTAATAATCAAAAACTCTGGAAAGAAAATGGTTAAGGAGAACCTCACCAGGGTACATAAAATATTAAATGGTACAGATAAAACATGTCCAGAATATGACTCAGGATATGAGAATATTAAATTCAAATTGCTAAAAACAAGTTTAATCAAATAAAAGTTTTATCCAAAGATAAATGTTTGGAATAATCAGCCAGGCAGGTAGTAAAGACAAAAACATTCAGGGCAGTCAGCACTTATTTGGATGCATAGGAGAGTAAAGGTACAAGAGGGCTGCGCTTCAATGGCCAAGTTAATTTTCATGGGCTTGACTCTTTATTTTCCCAAGTAGTTTTAGAAGGATTCAGGTCTTCATAGCAATCTGCTGCACTGCCCACATTTCTTGTTTAAAAATTTACAATAAAAAGTTGCTCGTTTTTCCAGATCTATAAAACTTTACCTTTTGTTATTTTAAGTGAACTTGCAGTTAAAATAGATTTCTGTAAATGCTGAATTACATTTAAATGCACTGCTGTATAAATTAGATTTTTGATAGTTATGAAGTACATATCTGATGCAGTTACACCATCATTTTAAACAAAATTGTGAATATCCTTTCATAGCTCAATTCTGAAAATCATACTCAAATGTGTGGTCCAACCTCTTGGATCTCTGCAGTCGACAGTGGCTGCCTTGTTTCTCAGCATACGGTAATGCAGTCAGTCCGTGAAGTCTTTCACTGTGTTGCCGAGATGGTTGCTGTCAAAACGAAGTTCCTGAGAAAGAATGGGCCTGTGTGAACGAAGCAGGATTGCCAAATGTACTAATATGGGGATGTGACGGGATCACTGAACTGCACACATTGAACTTCTAGGAGGGTTCACAGTTCTCACCACAGGCTCCTGGCTGTAATTCACAATATCTGCCTTCACTACATGCTGTCACAAAAAAAGAAATAGAGATGTCATGGATCGTTCCACAAATTCAGTGTAAAATATAAGTCAAAATAGATTTATTAGCAAGGGGATAAGTATGCTAATAAAAGACCAGTAAAATTTTCAATTACAGATAAAGTAGATAATGTATTATTGTATTGCTGAGCACAGTGAGGCAATAAAGTACAATTAGCTTACTACTCCATAAAAATATATGTACAAGGTTTAATAAACTGTCTCTTAATATGCATGAGTTAAGTTTCAATAAACAAAGGAGTGCAGGGAATCTATTACAATATCACAACCATATTAGGGTTTTATTTCTTTCTTTAAAGGAACAATACGAATGCAAGAGTTACTATACAGAATGAGGGAAATGTACATAAAATCAATATTTAAACTCTGTATAAATGTGCTATATTTCTGTCATTCATTTTATGCAACTTTTTTCAAAAAATACTTATGGGTTCAAGTTTCTGCTGCAGTACCTGAATTACTGTATGGTACACACTTTACTCCGGCATTGTGCAGAGCCCTGTGATAGATCCGCATCATGTGGGTAATTTACCAACTCGGCCCTGACAATACGCTGCCAACAAAAAGATGCCAGGGAAGCAAAAGAGCAAAGGAGTAGAGAGAAAAAAATGAAAGGAAGAATGAAGACAAAATTGAAATGTTTCACAATTTTTAAATGAGCAATGACTAAAGTGAACTTAAAATCTGGCAAAATAAAAGTCTGAAGCACAGATTTCTCATTCGACTTTCTTTTAACACTCATTTACTTTAAGTAAGTTACCAATGTTGAAATAATGTCTATCAGTAAATTCAGGCAATGAAGGAAATGTACAGGGCAGGACAGGAGATGAATTAACCCAGGGAATACAGTTTTTCTTTGTGGAATAAAGAACCAATTTAACCTGAGATCTGCAAAAATAAAGTTGAATTGCAATACTTAATATATAAACTATTAATAAAGCACATAGTTAAGTATCTGTTTAAAAATGTAAAGAATGTTTTAAATACTGTCATATCTGGATGCAGAGAAACTATTAATTATGCACATAAAATGTTTGAAGTCATGGTATAGAGAATAAATGCAATTAACATAACTGTATTCTACAGGAACAAGGAAAAGCAACATATCACAGGTTTGCGTCTGTGGAGTTAAATCCTCTAAAAAGTGATGTTGGGTTGGGATGCCCCGACCATCCTGCCCTCTTCCGGATTTCACTGGGGCGGAATTGAAGATAAGCAGGGAAACCTCAGATAGCTTTCTGTTAAGTAATTAAAATGTTTAAGTAGCTGATTGAGTACTATTTTAACCCTCAATTCTGGATTTCCCAGCATGGCCAGGTGAGTGGCTGCTGTTCAAAGCACTTCTTCTCTCATAGAATGCTATTCACTGCTCATCAGGTGATTGCAAGCTTCTTTGAAGGCACTTCACCTATCTAGCACTACACTCACCTTCAGCTGCACTTCCTTAGTGCCAGCCTCCACCACGGTTTGGGAACAATTTATGTAGCACCTATGCACCTTGCACCTATGACAAGGAATGAGAGCAGAAACACCACCAACACCAAAAGCATGAGCAGGAACAACACCCAGTAGCACCCTTCTCCTCAACTACATGCCCCTCCACAGGACAGAAAGGATGGACATTGAGACTGAGCTGGAAGGAGCTGAGCTCTCAACACAGGGTCTCCATGCAGACATATCTGAACACCAGTGCCTCAGGTGGCTCAGGTTCTCACAGCAGGTCACTTCTGATATCTGAAAGCTCCTGAACAAGATTTCCTTCCCACTGGGGCAGGTGACCATGCACTGTCAATGGTCAGTAAGGTGCCTGCATCTCACCACCCCCTCATCAAGTCACATTCTCTCTTCTGCAAGGAGAGAAAGCAGAGCTTTGTGAGTGCTTGTAATGGCTTACTGGAAAGGACAGAAGGACAATATTTGTGGAGAGTCCACTGTGAAACATGAGTACATGATGGCAATAGGATGAGGATGGGTGTGAACATTGGCCATTCAGATGGGCATGTGAGGAAAAATATAAGGTTTGGCATCTGGAAATGTTATGCAGCTCACCTTTCCTGCCCCCACCCCCACTAAAAGAGGTATTAGATTCTCTTGGTGCACAGTCTCCAGCTGCTGACTTCCTCAGTCTCTTCCACCCAAGCTTACTTGTTGGGTGAGGTTGTCCTCTTCCTCCCTCCTTTGGACAAGATCACCTCACCGCAACACCTCAGGTCCCACAGCAGGACCTCCAGAGTGAGACACCCAGGGAACAGCCTTCCCAGGTCTCCTCTCTATTCCTGTGATGCATCAGCCTCAAAAATCCAAGTGCTGGAGAACCATTGTAATTCATGTCATTGTCCCTTTAATTCAAACTATTTCCTTTGACAAAATCCCACCCACCCACCTTGAATAGTAAGGGAGCCTGGAGACAGGATGCTAACGCCGTGGGTCAGCAAAAAGGCCTCAGCAGAGCTCACTACTTCACCATTTGGGTTCCCAACCTGCAAATGGTCCTGCTGTTCTGGCAGGGGCCAGGTCTGAAAAATTCCACCTACTGACTATTTCCAGCATTTTTTATTTCAAATTCCCACACCTGCAGCATTTTGCTTTTGAAATAGATGTCTTATTTGAAATCTTACACTGGCATTTTCAGTCAGGGTTCCTGGGCTACTGATTTTCTTTTAATTAAAATAAAATCAGTTACGCAGGACATATTAAACAGAGACCTGTCCAAAGACATGATTTCTTTTTAAACTAATCATGTTTTTGTGCAATAGGATGATCCCGCTACTTGTTACAGTCAATATATTACTAGAAATACCTTGATGCTTTTTTGACTGATATTTTGTTTGTTTTTGATGATCGCTTTGGGGATGTGTTTGTGTAGCTTGGCGAAGGCATTTTAAGCTTTAGTGTTATGAGAACCCAGTTGAGGTCTGTCCAACCTTGGTCCTGCTCTAGATCAAGCTGGATGAACTCCATTAGTGAAGCCATGTTCCCAAACTGTTCTAACCTCACAGCCAGAACATGATGCCAACCATCTCTCACCAGAACTTCCAGCAGCCCACATCTGTGCACCTTGCTACTACTGCTATATTTATCCCATTCTTAAAACACAACAAAAAGAGTATTATCGGGCAGGGTGTTAAAACAAGCAACTGATCTGATCCTATTTATTTCACCAAGGGAAGATTACATTAAGTTTATCCCCATGTGATTGCCTAGGACAGAGAGCGAGAGAATGAATGAGAGAGTGCCCGTTGAGCTGGAATTACTTTCTTTTTCTTTTCTAATGCCAACAAATCCTTCTGCCCAGACCATGTTTGGGTTGGAGCAAAAAGAAAGTGTCAATTTAGGCAAACAAATTTCCACTGACTGCAGCTCTGAACCAAAGAAATGTTTGGACAATACTACAGTGGGGTGTGGAGTCAAATTTGAACTTTACAAAAAATAAATTCCAATCAGCACAACAGTGACCTTTGGCCCCTTCAAGAGAGCAAGTCCACGAGCGAGTCTAAATAATAGTTACATCCACTAGAAGGTAACTGAAATAACCAGAGCTTGTTCTGAAATTATAACTCTAAGTTTTGGTTACGCTGGAGGGGTAGGTGCATGGGCTAGAATCTATTAAGACTGTAGTAGCAGAGCACTTTGAAAATCATAATAGGATTATGCAGAGTCAAAATGGTTTAATGCATAGGAAATAGTGTTTGGCAAATCTATTCAGGATTTTTTGAGGTTATCATTGAGAGGGTATGTAAGGGTTAACTGCGAATGTAGTGTACTTGTATTTTCAAAAAACATTCAATGAGGTGCCACACAAAAGGAGATTACACCCAATTTGGGCTTTTTTTTTGCGAATTTGAGGGTAATATATTAGCACAAACTGAAGACTGGTTAATGGACAGAATGGAAAGTAAGAATAAACAGGCCATTTTCAGGTTGGCAGGGTATAACTAACAGGGTCCTCAGCTATTTACAATCTCTAACAATGAGATAGATGAGGAGACTGGGCATAATGGATCCAAACTGCAGACAATACAATGCTAGGTGGGAAAGTAAGGTGAAGATGATGCAAATGGAAAAAATTGGTTAAGCAAGTGAGCAAAAATACGATCAATGGAATATAATCCCTGGTGGAGTGGGGAGGCTGCAGAATGCAGGGAAAGGTGGCATAGTGGTAATGTCACTGGACTAGTAATCCAGAAGTCCAGGCTAATGCTCTGAGGACATGGGTTTAAATCCCACCACAGCAGCTGGTGGAATTTAATAAAATCGGGAATATAAAGCTAGTCTCAGTCATGGTGACTATAATAACTATCATTCATTGTTGTAATCCTTAATCAATTGTTCACTAATGTCCTTTAGAGAAGGAAATCTGTCATCCTTACTTGGTCTGGCTTACTTGTGATTCCAAACCCACAGTAATGTGGTTGACTCTTAACTCCCTACTGAAATGGCCTAGCAAGCCTGTCAGTTCAAAGGCAACTAGGGATGGACAACAAATGCTGGCCTAGTTGTCCCTTTAATTTGAAATGCTTCCTTTAACAAAATGGACGCATAATCTCACTCGCTCTGAATGGTCAGGGAACCCGGAGGCAGGATGTTAATGCTGTGGTTCAGCGACAGAGCCTCAGTAAAGCGCATTCCTTCACCATTTGGATTCCCAATCTGCAAATGGTTCCATTCTTTTGTCAGGAACTAGGTTGAAAAAATTCCACCTACTGAATATTTCCAGGGTTTTTTTATTTTTATTTCAGATTTCCAGCATCCCACTTCTGGTAACACAGAATACAGTCCATGAAAGAAGGAATATCTGTGAATTTATCCACTCAAACAAAAAATAGAAAAGCAGATGTTTTTTCAGTGTTGGGATGGTGGGAAATGTTGGTATTCAGAAGGACCTGGGATCCTTGTACATCAATCACAGAAAGTTAGCATGAAGTACAGCAAGCAATCAGGCAAGCAAATGGTATGTTATATTCCAATCCCTTTGTAATAAAGGCGAAGAATGAAGAAGTCTTACTACAAACGTAAAAGGCCTTTTTGAGACCATAGCTGGAATACATGTGTACAGTTTTGGTCTTCTTATCTACAAAAGGATATATTAGCCTGGAAGGAAATGCAATAAAGGTTCACCAGACCGATTTCTAGGATGCACAATGACCTTTGAGGACAGATTGAATGGACTAGGCCTATAATCACTAGATTTTAGAAGGATGAGAGGTGATCTCATTGAAACATATAGGCCTGAATCTCGTGTTCACCGGGCACACAATCGGCAGGCCCGAATGTGAAACGTGCTTCAGCCTGCGATTGGCCCCGAACACAATTTCACACTGGCTGGCCAATTAACATCCAGCCAGCATGAAACGCATGCTGAGAAAGCCTCAGTGCTGCCGGGGGGGGCAGGCACCGACAGAAGTGAGGGTGTGGGTGGGCGCTTCTACCGAGCTCCCTGAAGGTAGATAGCTGCTGCGGAGCTGCCTCAGGGAGCTGCAGACCTGGACAGATTAAATGGCAAGAAAAAAATGCAACAAACTGTGCCTATGCAGCAAATTCGAGGACCTGACAGCAGAATTCAAAAAACATCAGTCCCCAGGTATTTTTTAAATTATATTTCAATCTGGACATTTCATTCCGCCTTGGATTGAGGTTTCAGCGTAAAGGCCACCTGGCCGACTGGCCCGTCCGCCAAACATAAAAGTGGACTGGCCAGGTAAAATCGATTTCAATTGCTTCCTTAATGGGCTTAATTGCCCACTTAATTGTCGGCAGGTGCGCTTCTGACAGCCATGCACGCCCACCAAGCAAAATATTACGCACACCATTGGGACGCGCACCCAACATCTTTTCATTCGATTTCACACACTGTGAGGTCAGGCACGTGCACAACCAGTGTAAAATTCTGGCCATAAGATTCTTAACAGGTTTGACGGGGTAGATCGACAGTGGAGTCTAGAACTGAGTCACAATCTCAGAATAAGGGACTGGGATGAGGAAAAACTTCTTCACTCAAAGTGCTATGGATCTTTGGAATTCTGAGACCTGTAGATGCTCAGTCATTAAATATATTTCAGACAGACAATGATAGATTTTTGGATACTAAGGGAATTAAGGAATATAAGGTTAATGTGGGAAGGTGAAGTTGAAGCAGGAGATCATCCATTATCTTACTAAATGTTAGATCAGCCTTGAAAGGTCTACTCCTCTTATTTCTTATGTACTTATGCATGTGGTGCATACCATTAATATCAAAGTGCAAACTCTCCTTCCTATTGCCCCTACTTCCCCGCTGCCAAGTTGCTCACAGCAAGACCCAAAGAAATGAATCTTTCACTTCAGCAAACTCCAGAAGCTTAAGCATGAGAAAATAGTTCCCTCATTCAGGAATGATGTGATAATGAGCATAGTAACATCAGATACTTTTTTAAAAATCTGCAAACAGGGGTGAAGATTGCCTTATAAACCATCTGTAAAGAGTCATTTCATTGACTGTTTCAAATTCAACTGACCAACCAGCGAAGCCATAATATCTCCACCTAGATTGATTACATTTTGACGAAGTGCCAAATGAACAAAGTCATGTTTGACTTTCAAAAAAGCCAATAAAAATAATCACTTCTTTGAAATGGCTGAAATAAACTGACAGTTCCCACAGAGCTGAAACTCCACCTGCAAACACTGCTGTTCTCAGGCCACAATAAGAAGCTCACTGTGGACTTGACAGTGCCCAGCTTATTCAACAGATCTTGGCATTTTTTTTAAAACAAGCATTTCACAAGAAAAACATTAGACTGCTGTTAAACATCAAAGGGGTCAATTTCCTCAGAGCTTCTCTAGCTGCGTCATGGTAACAATGGAAACCTTGTTTATATCTGGGAAAAGGGTTTCTGCCCAACTTCCATTTAAATTACCATGGCTAGTGGGAGAAGCCCCATGGAAACCACCCCTTCACCTAACCATGGAAGTACAGGGTTGAATCTTAAAAAAAACAGGCAGGTTGGGGTGGAACGGTTTCCTAACACAAAATGCTTCCAATCGCCCATTTCAGTTTTAACTGAAGTCAGAAGGTGGGTAGTCCACTAACCTGATCCAAGGAGTTGGACTGCAACTTTAAATGTGATAACGAGTCAATGCCATTTTGCTTTTGAAATTTGGCTGCTGTCAGACAGGTTTCCCAAGAGTCAGGTAACTCAGAAACTTCAAGGTGAGGACTTATTGATTAACAAGGTGAGTGCCTTTATGCCTACCTCTTGGATCCAGACGCCCGCCTGAGGAACTTCAATTATTGTCCCCCCCACCCCCCCCGCCAAGGCTTTCGGCTTCCACTCACCCCAACAGCAACAGGCTCCAATTCCCAAGCATCCTAACGCCCCAAAATCACTACACGCCGATCCCTATGCCTCCACACACCCCCACATCATCACTAGACCCTGATCCCCATGCAACCCCACAACCAGGCCAATCTCCAACCCACTCAACATCACTAGTCTGTTGGACTGACTGACTGACCCCCGACCCAATTACCTTGCTTCAAAGCAGCCATCCATCCATGAGTCTCATAGCCGGTTGCAGTCCCAGCACTGGCTACTGCTCCTGGAGACAGTTTATTGTGCCTTTAAGGGATGGGAGCCCCAAAAGCATCTCATTAGCTGCTAGACTGTCATAGAATCCAGTTGGGGTTCCCCCAAACAGACGAGTCGAGGTTGCCCCCAGCTTTCTGGCTCCTTCTCTGGGCCACAATCGCCCTGACAAAATCCAAAGCACAATTTTCAACTAATTTGTGCTCATTTCATTTACATTTGATTTATAGTGAGGTTGTTTAGAAACAAAGAAAAAGCACATGCAAAAAATATACAAATCAGCTGAAAGAATTTATTTGACTTAATTGAGCCTATAAAAATAAAAATGAACTGATTTTGACTTTTTGTGCTTCACAGTGGAATGAATAAGTATTTACTAGTGTATAAAACTATTTTCAGCAGCAGACACGCAAGATGAAAATCCTGTCAAAACACATCAGATTCACTTATAAATGAATTTCAACATGAAAGATGAATGGCATGTTCTTCCCAGACCTCAACATTTGTCTATCCCAACTGTGGACTAAAAATGGCAGATTTTACATCTTAACAAAGTAACACTGACCGAATCAGGCCCCAATAACAACACAAGAACCTTATCATCTTTAACATAATGAAACACCCCAAAACTTTTCACAGGAGGATTATAAAACAAAGTATGACGAAGCCACATAAAAAGATACTTGGTAAGATGATCAAATGCTTGTCAAAGAGATAGGTTTTAAGAAGTGTCTTGAAGGAGGAAAGTTAGCTAGAGAGGCAGGGAGGTGTAGGATGGGAATTCCAGAACTTGGGGCCTAGGCAACTGATGGCATGGTCATCAATGGTGGAGCAATTATGATTGGGAATGCATAGCAGGCCAGAATTAGAGGAGCACAGATACCTTGGAAGGTTGTGAGGTTCAAGGAGAATACAAAGATAGGAAAGGACATGAGAATTTTAAAATCAAGATGTTGCTTGACCAGGTGCCAATGTCGGTCAGTGAGCACAGGGTTGTTAGGAGAATGGGACTTGCTGCAAGTTTGAACTTAGGACAGAGCAATCTTTTTACTTTCTGCTTTAAAATTATATTTTGTGTTCTTCCATGGTCAAATCAAAGCTGTTCCATCTCAACTAATTCTGCCCTCATGTACCCTTGGAGTCTTCCGAAGGCAATTACACAGTAAGATCCTACACTATTCACTTTATTTTGGACACAACCTCTATGCCCTGCATAATGCAATGCCAATCCAATACTCACGCTCCTGGCCCGCCCAACCTTGCCTCTTTTCCCAATCTAAGATACTACCTTCGCAATAGCCAAGCCCAAATGATGGTCAGCCTCCCTTCTATCTATTCCCAATCCAAAATTACCACTTCAAAAACTGCCACTTGCAACACTACAGGACATGCCTATATATTTTCTCATTTGTTCTGGGGATGTAGACGATGCTAGAAAAGCTGTATTTATTGCCCATCTCTTACTGCCTTGATTTGCACAATTGAGTGGATTATTAAGATGTAATGAGGGCTAAAGATGCATGTAGGTCATACTGGATTCACTAATGTTAGTAATCAAAGAATGCATACATATACATACACGTATATATGCATTTATATGAATATATACACCAAGAACATTAGCAAATGAATATGCAGACGAATTTAGTCACAGCTAAGGAGGCTATAAAACAAATCTACAAAAATTTCAAATCACAAATTCTAATATTTAAACATTAATTTCCTTGAATCAACTTTTTGTTTCTGTCTTATTAACAACGTTGTGTTTTCCCCAAGGCACTTTATAGTGTAAGTTCAGCAAATTAGTAGGATAACATTAAAAATTAGTACCCTGACATTTCTGCTGGCTAAACCCAGCGATGTCAAATGTGCACCCCCATCGTGTTGCCTCAAATGTAAGCTGTGGCTGAAATAATGGCACGAAAATAGAGAAATTGATTTCAGCACAGGCCTCAATTGACGGATATAAGTTTAAACACCCCTGCGCCAGCAGACTCAACCACTGAGTAGGTTTCAGTTTGCCTAAACAGTATACAATCTGGTTTTATCAAAAATTTGGACCACTATTGTACATAGTCAGGCATTGAATGTACATGGCTGTACAGCAGTGTAGTGTTTAGAATCTTAATAGAAACCAAAACTTACTATGGGAAACCAAAGCTCAACCAAAAAGTATGTAAGCTGGATTGTGTGCTTCTTTATAGTGTATTTCATTCATATCAACACTTCCACAAGTTTTATGTAAAATTGCTTAAATAGATTCTGTACAACTAAATGCAAAAGGAAACAAGTTAGTCTCCAAAAGTTCAATTTTTCAGTGGAACTGCTTCATAAATTTGTTTGCATGCACTACAAGTATCAGTACTCAATCCAAATTGTTTTTGCTCATATAGTTATCAGTTCAAGTGATATAAGTAATGTGAAAAGAGAAAATAGCTTTAGAATAGTCAGAGATGAGTTCAGTATCATAAAAGGCAGATCTTGCACATGATGATTAGCTAATAAGTGGTTCTGCTAAGGCTTCAATTGATCACCTTCACCTCATCTTATCTAAAAGTCTGAATTAACTAAAGCTCCCCTGCTGATACGATCGCAAAACAGGTCACCAGCTTCAATATAAACTGAAGAGTTTTTAGCAACCTTATCTAATCTCAAAGTTTCTGGCCTCTTCATCCAGCAATCCATGCAATCCACCCTAATTAACTTCCAAAATGTTTGTTTAAATTACCAAGATCTAACCACACAGAACGTACTAAATAACAATAGAAGTTAAGAATAATCCTTTTTGAGTTAATATATTTAATTCATTAGAATCAAGTGAATCCAAAATGCAGGCCATCAGATACAAATCTCATTAATATGATCATACACCAGTCAGAGACATTCTGCCAATTTCCCACGATAAGCCATTTCCTGGAGTTTCCACTGATCCTATGTCAAAATTATGATGGGACATCAGGAATCCCTTGGAGAATTTATACCTTATTGTGTCCATTTGAATTTTATTGAAAATCTTTAAGCCAAATATCCAGCTGAAATTCAAATGGACACCAGGTTTATGCGAAAACCATGTCTATTCAATGTTTATATAATTTGAGCCAAAACTGTTAAACTGTAGCAAATTTGGAACCTCTGGGTGATTGAAGCCTTCCACTTTCCATTATCATATTTGATCATTAATGCTAACAAAGAACCTAGATCTCAAAGTGTTAATCCATCTTTTCATTTTTTGTATCCTGTGTGTTAATAGCATTGGTAGTTATATTTTATACTCTGGTCAGATACTGTGGCTGGATTTTCACCTCAGAAGCAGGAAACAGGAGTTGAGACTTTCCAGGTCCTGAATGCGCAACTGGGGGTGAAACAGTCACTCTTTGGGATTTTCACAAAGATGCACCCCCCGCACCCCCCCACCACCCACTTAATTGACATAGAGACAGGTTCTATTAAGGACAGCAGGCAGTCTTTCAAAGCTGGAGAGCCAGAGACCTTCCAACTTGAGGTGAACAGCAACCTGCAATATTTGGTAAGTAATTGAGGGGGTACTTCAATATGGATATGCCTTCTCATCAACTTTTTCAAAACTTCAAATGAAAAGTTTTTCATTGCAGCCACACCACTACTGTGTGGAAGGGGTGGAGGAGCAGGATTCCCTCTGCCAGCCTTTGGCTGTACCAGCACTCAGTCAGGCAGAGTAGGTCTGTAGATCTGCCTGGAGCACTGGCCCTGGCCTGCCTTTGGGTGCCCCACTCCAAGCAGTTAAACTGGAACCCCCCTCCCCCTTGGGGAGATGGTGACCTAGTAGTAATGTTACTGAACTAGTAATCCAGAAGCCCAATATGGTTGACTCTTGAACTGAACATTTCAGAGGACAGTTAAGGGCAGGCAATTAGGATGGCAACAAAACAACTGCTGGCTTTGCCACCGATGCCTACACCCAAGAAAGAATAAAGAACCCCCTGCCAGTTTGGGAAACGGGAGGTCCACTGGAAAATTCCAAAATGGATAGCTTTGAGAAACTGGCATATCAGTCAGCACCAATATTTTCAGGCTCCGCCTGCCACTGTTCCTGCCCTTGGTGGGCCGAAATATTCAGCTCTATAAAAAAGGTAGATTTTTCTGATCCTAAATGAACATCCATTTTACTGGGTGCAAAGATATGGTTGCATTTAGTTGAATCTCTTGCCGTTTTTGCAATTCCCAGAGATTTTCAGTGTCTCTGATGTGGCAGAGCTGTACCCAGGCACATTGCAGCTACGATAATGCGGTGCTCCAAGCATTCATAATTTCTTTTCTGGGGCCTACTGGTTCAAAATCCATGCATGGGCACCCAGTGAAACATGATTTAATGGTTGAGACATAGAATAAAATGAAACTGGGGACAAAGAGCTCTGAAGGAGGGTCATACAACTTGAAATGTTAATTCTGTTTCTCTCTCCACAGATGCTGCTAGAACTGTCGAGGTTTTCCAGCGTTTTCTGTTTTTGTTTCAAATTTCCAGCATCCATAGTATTTTGCTTTTATCTTATATGATTTAATGGCTTATCTCTCAACACAAGGAGGTCCCACAGAGCCCAGTGGCAGATTGAAAGTAGGACAATAGCAAATTTTAACTTTATCCACCTCCTAAAATTATGTTTTCCAGTAGTCAGGGCTGGTCTTGGAGACCCAACACGCAGTTGAAAAACTTGTAGCTGTGTTAAAATTTCCTACCCTTTTGCAAGCCATAGGCCCGACCAGAGAGTGGTTTCATGTGCTCCTGAACCTGGAAAAGCTTGGTTTTGAAGATCCCATTTATGTGCCGTCAATCTGTCAAACTTCATATAACAGTAGCTCTCTTTTTACTTACTTACAGATGGAATTCCAATCTCATATTTTTGTCTCATTATAGTTAATTGATAAAATGTAGCCATCTGCCCTGCACATACATGTGAAATAGTAACAAGAGTCACACTTGCACCCAACCAAATGCTGATACAATTTTCACAACTACTAGATAAACTATTTTACATACATTGTACTGTTACTCCATATTTTGTAGATTACATGCAATAAAACATCTTTAATCTAGAATGGCTTACCTAACACCATGTGGTACAGCATAGCAATATTGCTTTGGTTAAACATGACTTCCTTTAGGAAAAATCATGGAGTAAGTAGAATTGGCATTTTCTAATAAGTGTGAAAACACTGAATTCCAATTTTATTACAGTTATAGCTCTCAAACAGAATAAGACAGGATAAGACAGAATTAAATAAGACAGACCCGAAGTTCTTCATCTCAACAAGTAGCGTTCATTCAGTTTCTATTTGCAGATATTAAGGTGAAAATATGCAGTTATTTTAAGCTGTTATATAATTTGCAATTATGACTTACTCTAATCATAATATTTCTGCAAGGATAAAATGCACAACAATTAAAATTATGAAATGCAAAACCAAAACCAAAAACAAATTTTGAATCAGTTTAAAAACTTTATATTGGGAAGTGCTGAGTAAGGAATAATTAAGAGTTTATACCTGTCAAATGAAACTTATTGGTGCTCCAAAGCACTGGGGAAGGAAGTGAGCAATGGAGCATTTAAACAGTACAAATGTTTCTCTAAAGGGTGGGCAACAAATAAAATATATAAGCTAACGTAACCTAGGTATGCCTTTGCAGCTGCCTCAAGGCCATCACTGTCAGAGACCTGGGAGCAGATTTTCCGTCCAACCACTTAGCTGGGAAACACTACAACAGGCAATGACGTTGAGGGAATAGGTGGAGATTGAGATAAATTAAATATGACAGGGTATGGGGAAAAAAAATCATTCAATATAAGTTATTAGCAGAAACATGCATTATTGCTGATAACAAACCAAAATTTCAGTACCAAGGTAACAGATTAACTGAAATGAAACAGTTAGATACTTCATCATTCAAAAATAAGGTGCTGAATCTGCCATATCATACTGGAACTCCTCTTTGCGGGTGAGAAGAGGTCAGGCTGGATGACAATGCACTGAGCCACCCCCACATTTTCCAGAGCCAACATGTTTCCAACAGAACAATCCCAGAAAAAGGCTAATGGATTCTTAGGAAGCAAGGAAACATATCATTAAAGTCCCAAACTTTCTGGATAACATATCTGTTTGGGAGTAAATGCTTGTCACTGCAGCACACAGCTAAAATCAACATCGCAATGTATTAGTTTTCTTGCTGTGTACTGAAACTACATTTTTTTTAAAAAATGCATTAATGAGAGATGGTTTATATTTATTTTTCTTACTATGGACTTTTTCAGTCTTTTGTAACAAAGGAATGTGAATTGTTAATTTACAGAACCACTTTATCTGAGTAACTGAGTAAAGGTCCTTGGCATCTTTGCCCCCTTCCCCAACAATGCCAGTCGGAGTGCAGGTCACATTCAAAGCTCTGGTGCTGAGTGCCCATTTTCCCCTCCATCTGTACAGCACTAAAGGCACCCCCTTACCCGATCTCCTTTTGCTCAGGTGACCCTATTAAGGGGCTGGAGTGATACACTGAGGCAGTCATGACTGGCTCTCCAATACGTACCCGCCTACCTTCAGCTGGTTGGTTTCTGAAGGTGTCTTACTAAGCTTTTAACTATCTTAATTGGCCAGGTTGGAGGGAGAGCAGGATTCCTGTCCCACTCTCCCCCACACTGTTCATTATCCCTGGCACTGGGATCGACATTCCACCTAGTGCCGGTATTTTTTGGGCCTCCCCTGCCTCCATTCCCATTTTCAGGATCTCTGAAAATTCAGCCCCTAGTTTTAGATTCTTCCACAAGTAAAAGCAGTTTGTCCACATCTATCTTGAAAAACCCATAAATAATTTTAAAAGACTTCTATCAGATCACCTCTAAGTCTGCTATTTCTAAAGGGAAAGCCCCAACCTGTTCAATCTTTTCCAACAGCTGTAATCTTTCAGTTCTAGTACCATCCCTGTAAATAATTTTTTTTGCACTTCCTCCAGTGCTTCCAAGTCCTTTTTATGGAAAGTTGGTCAGAGCTGTAAAGAACTCCGAGTGCAGACTCACCAATTTTAATACAACTTTATTACTCTGGAATTCTATAATCACTAGAAATAAATCGCAGTGATTTGTTTGCATTTTTAAAATGTTTGCTGACCAGCTGCTTTGAATGATCTGTTTATCTACATCTTTTTGTTCTTCTGCCTCATTCACTTTCTTCTTTTTTTTTTAATTCTTTGATGGAATGTGGGTGTCACTGGCAAGGCCAGCATTTGGCTGTCCATCCCTTATTGACCTTGAACTGAATGGCTTACATTTCAGAAGGCAGTTAAGAGTCAACCACATTGCTGTGGGTCTGGAGTCACATGTAAAAACCGGATAGTTTGTACATCATTGATAGTTTCATGGCCACTATTATCAAGAATGGCTTTCAATTCCATATTTAGTTAATTGAATTTAAATTCCAACAGTTGCCATAGTGGGATTTGAACCCATATCCCCAGAACATTAGCCTGGGTCTCTGGCCACCCCTTCTGTGTAGGTGATTTTCTATTTCTCACCAAATTGCATTGCCTCACATTTATGCATGTTAAATTTCATTTTGGGTGTTATAATTTAATATAAGCTGCCATGTGCTTTTTTCTGGATGGTGAACCAATGAAAATTTTAGTGAGCCAAGACCAATTGTAAATCAACAGGTGGATTTACTTTACAAACAATTTGTGAATAAACAGAACATTTATAATGAATTCCAATCTATTTTGTAACATAATACAAAAAAGCATACTAGCCCTGTTATCAGGATAAATCCATTATTTAATCACTAATTTTCCTGACTATGCCCAACTTAAAGTTTCATTATCAGCTGTCAGCAGACTATGACAATTTCCCACTTGTTCTTTCTTAAATTAGTTCCAAACCAAAGGCTTGACCTCCGATCTGACCCTGGGTCTTCGTGCCTGGAGATTGCCAACTCAGCTGGTCAATAAAATCAGCATCTGATTGGAGCCAGACCTTAAATATTTCCCATTTTTCTGGTATACATCTCCCAAACATACTGAGTCCAATTAAACCTCTGAGTTTATTTCACATATGCTTGAAATTGGCTTTTTAAAGGGTTCAATGTTGTTTTTACAATTGATTGTTTGTAAAAGTTAAGTTGGAGAGGTGCAGGACAATCCTGTTGTATTTAGCTCTGAGTTTTATGCAAGCTGCAGCCCGGTTTCCATAATTGCCATCACATCGTACCTCTCTCAGCTTTTAGATCTTCCATTTTATTTGAAGCATGCCTTGTAGTGGTAAAAACGTGTGATCACCTTGAACTCCAGTCCTTGTTAGTCATTATATTGTATCCAAGGTTAACATTACCTGCTTATCATTTTCTATTTTCACTGTGTGAGATAATTCTGATTGAGACATAAGATTTCAGGGTAAAATCATGGCCAGTGTTTAAAAATCAGACAATAGAATTTACTCCAATCAAACTCGTATCAAGCCCTGTTCACCTGTCCTTGCTGACCAGCACTGGTTTCAGGTCCAGCAATAACCCCCAGTCCAGCAATGCTTTGATTTTAAAATGCTTATCTGAGTTCAAATACATTCTTGGTCTTGCCCGTCCTCTCTCTGTAAATGTTTCCAGCCTTACAATTCTCTGCGGGCCTCCAGTTTTGGTCTTTCATGCATCCCTGATTTTAATCCCTCCACCACTAACAACTGTGCCTTCAACTGCCTAAGCCCCAAGCCCAGCAATTCCTTCCCTAATCTCTCTGCCACTTTCCCTCTCTTCTCTTTTAAACCTCCTTAAAACCTACCTTTGATGAAGCTTTTTATCACCGGTCATAATATCTCCCTTTGTGGTTGGGAGCACTCCTAAGAAATGTCTTGGGGCATTTAATATGTTAAAAAGCTATGTAAATGCAAGTTGTTGTTTTTCTTGTATGTTACAGGGTCTTACTAAAGCTTTGACATATGGCGTAAGAGACAAGGAAGCCTTGTTACAATTGTATTGAGCTTTGGTGAGGTGCTCTCCATATCTAAAGAATATACTTGCTTTGGAGGTGGTACAGCAAAGGTTAATTAGATTGGTTCCTGAAATGAAAGGGTTATTCTTGATTAGAGGCTGATTAAGTTGAGCCTATGTTCCCACGTGTTTATATGTGAGGTGACTGCATTAAAACATATTAGATTCTGTAGGGGCTTAACAGAGTAGCCACGAGAGGTTGTTCCCCAGTTACGAAATCTAGAACATAGGGGTACAGCCACAGGATGATGGCCAATTATTCTGGACTGAGATGAGGAGAAACTTCTTCAGAAGGTTATGAACTTTTGGAATTCTCTACCCATGAGAGTTGTGGTTCTCCATCCTCTGAATATATTCAAGGCTGGGATAGATAGATTTTTGATCTCACAGAGAAGCAAGAGATAAAGGGAGGATTGAGTTAAATCTGCCAGGATCTAATTGAATGGAAGTGCATGCTCATGGTCTAGTCCTGCTCCTTTTTCTTAGGTTCTCATTAAAAGGCAGTGACAGATAATGCAAGGTTTTAAGAGATAACATAATTAACTGCTGAAGCAAGATTGAACAGTGCAGGAACCTTGCTCAATCCCAAGATATCCTCCTGCCTTGAAATGTGTATGTTGTAACAGGTAATAAATGCAACTTGCTTACATCCCAAAAACAAATATGCAGAAGTACAAGGATTTGTATGGGTTCTATATTCAATTTACACACACTATTTCAATTTTTTTGTTGCTTTTGGATGGCAATGGGAATGCTTGGCTCCAACTTGTGCACTGTTTGTTTAAAACAGAAGTGATATCACTTATTTTGGAGGACACAAGGGAAAAAAATATAGCTTTTGTTTCCAATAATGCCTACATAAATGGATATTAACTGCTTCATAAACACATCACTAGTACCTGAAATTCTTTTCTTCATAGGGCAGCATATCCCCTCCTGTCAGGGGGGTTGTGCTGGAGCAGGTGGGTTCCCAATCAGCGCCCCTGTTTGGGGCCACACCACCATTTTACGTGGGTGGGCCAATTAAAGCCCGCCCAGCATGATGTCCACCCAAAAGCGCTGTGCATTCCCTGCATGGGCAGGGGGAATTCCCTGAGTCGGGAGTGCGATTTTTCGCAAATGCAAAGTGCTGCCTCAGTGAGATCAGTGTTACTTTTAAAAACTTAATTAAAGATGGAAAAAAACTTAAGGACCTGTCCCCTCATGTGAAACTGTCACATGAGATGGGACATATCCATTACTTTTATTAAAAAAATTTCCTGAAATTTTAAATCTTACATGAAATCTCATCCCGCCCGTGGATGAGGTTTCATGCATTATTCGAAGGCTGCCTGGCCTCCTTGCCTGCCCATCAACCTTAAGGTTGTACAGGCAGGGCCATTAAGTTCATTACTTAATTTTTTAATGGCCATAATAAACCATTGACAGTTCGACGGGCTCCCAGCCGAGTCGGCAGCATGCCGCCGAACTGAAAATCTAAACGACCCGGGATGATGTTGGGACACATGCCCGATGTCACCCAGCGTCGGCAAGCTGGGCCCTGCCCCTGCTCGCCAACTGGAAAATGCTGCCCATAGATGCACTCTAGCCTTGACCAAATAAATTCTGAAATAGTATCATATTAATTTATTTCTTCATTAAATCTTTAGTAGAATATAAAACCTTAGGGAAAGGAATATGTTGAGTAGGGTTAAAGAATTTAGCAAATTAACTTTAGGTAATCGAATTCGTTTGGTGTTTTTACAATACCTGTGATTGTTCGATCTCTGCTTTATTTAGCTTGATACCAATTATGTCAGCTGCAAATCTTTGAAAGCAGAGGAAGACCTGCAAAAGAAAACAGGTTAAATTATCAGAAATAAGCAAACATATATGGCTGTCAAAATCACCAGATTCATCCATTTTGTCCCCCCATCAGTCAACATTTAAATTAGATCTACCAATATCGGAAGTTTATGATGTACTGTATTTTATGTATCAAGAGCTTTCTCCAGGTCCTAACTGAAATGGTGAAAGTCAAAACAAAATAAACTGGCAAATATAAAAAACAAATTGAATCAAAAATCAAAGTTGCACATTGAGATTGTGTTGAAAAAATTTTTTTTCCCTGACTTAGGCAAATGGCAAAGCCTATCAAGGGCATCTGGTTTTAAAACCATATGCCAAACCCAAAAAAAGGTGGTTGATATGAAGGAAGATCAACCACCATTGTGGCGACCCCATGTAACATGAGAAAAGCCAAGGAAAGGAGGAAGGATAACCTACAAAAAATCTTCACTGTTTTCTGATACATTGAATAAGATTGTCTTGCATTATGTTGTACCTTCTTATTAGTGAAAAATAATTTGGATTCCAAGATCACTCTCCATTTAAAATAGATTAAGCTAAGAAAAGGTAAGGGTTCTAGTTTTTATTTAAATGACATAAATAATTTAACTTTTTTTAAAACCATATTTAACTTAAAGTAAGGGTTTCTTTTTTAACTAGAGATATGGCAGGGCAGCTCAGTCCCATGTTATGTACCGCCTGCAACATGTGGGAAGTCTCAGACACTCCTTGCACTCTGACCGACCACATGTGCAGGAGGTTCCACCAGCTGCAGCTACTTCAGCTCCGAGCTAGAGGCACTGAGATGCATCCGCGGGGCTGAGAGTTTCATAGATAGCACATTTTTAGATGTGGTCGCCCCACAGCTTACGGGAGTGCAGACAGAGGGGGAATGGGTGACCATCAGTCCGAAGAAAGGTATCAGGCAGGTAGTCAGGAAATGCCCAGGGTGCATCTTGCTTGAGAACCATTTTTCTGTTGAGGGTGACAGTTCCTCTGGGGAGTGCAGCCACGGTCATGGCACTGTAGTGGCTCAGCTGCACAGTGGGGGAGGAAAAAGAGGAGAAGAGCAATAGTGGTAGGAGACTCAATAGTAAGGGGAACAGACAGGCGTTTCTGTGGCCATAGACATGACTCCAGGATGATATGTTGCCTTCCTGGTGCCAGGGTCAAGGATGTCACTGCAGGTCATTCTAAAGGGGCAGGGCAAAAAGACCAAGATCGTGGTACATATTGGTACGAACGACATAGGTAGAAAGAGGGATGAGGTCTTGAAAGTAGAATTTAGGGAGCTAGGGAACAGATTAAAAAATAGGACCTCAAAGGTAGTAATCTCTGGATTACTTCCGGTGCCATGCACTAGTGAGTATAGAAACAGAAGGTTAGTCCAGATGAATGTATGACTGGAGAAATGGTGCAGGAGGGAGGGCTTTAGATTTCTGGGACATAGGGACTGTTTCTGGGGGCGGTGGGACCTGTACAAGGCAGATGGGTCGCACATGAACCAGAATGGGACCAACATCCTTGCGGGAGATAAAAACAAAAAAACTGCGGATGCTGGAAATCCAAAAAAACAGAATTACCTGGAAAAACTCAGCAGGTCTGGCAGCATCGGCGGAGAAGAAAAGAGTAGACATTTCGAGTCCTCATGACCCTTCGACAGAACTGGGTGAATCCAAGAAAGAGGTGAAATATAAGCTGGTTTAAGGCGTGTGGGTGGGGGGTGGGGGTTGGGTAGGGGGAGATAAGTGGAGGGGGTTGGTGTTGTTGTAGTGACAAACAAGCAGTGATAGAAGCAGATCATCAAAAGATGTCGCAGACAACAGAAAACATCAAGCCATTGTTTCCAGGACTGTCACTGACCTCATCTCCTCTGGGGCTCTTCCTCCCACAGCTTCCAACCTGATGGTCGCCCAACCTCAGACAGCCCGCTTCTACCTCCTACCCAAAATCCACAAACAGAACTGTCCCGGTAGACCGATCGTCTCAGCTTGCTCCTGCCCCACAGAACTCATTTCTCGTTATCTTGACTCCCTTCTCTCTCCCCTTGTCCAGTCCCTTCCCACCTACATCGTGATTCCTCTGACACCTTACGTCACATCAACAATTTCCAGTCCCCTGGCCCCAACCGCTTCCTCTTCACCATGGACGTCCAATCCCTCTACACCTCCATCCCCCACCTGGATGGTCTGAGGGCCCTTAGCTTCTTCCTCGAACAGAGGCCCGAACAATCCCCATCCACCACTACTCTCCTCCGTCTGGCTGAACTTGTTCTCACACTGAACAATTTCTCCTTCAACTCCTCTCACTTCCTCCAAATAAAAGGTGTGGCTATGGGTACCCGCATGGGCCCCAGCTATGCCTGTCTCTTTATGGGGTATGTGGAACATTCCTTGTTCCAGTCCTACTCCGGCCCCCTTCCACAACTCTTTCTCCAGTACATCGATGATTACTTCGGTGCTGCTTCATGCTCTCGTCGGGACTTGGAAAAATTGATTAATTTTGCTTCCAATCTCTACCCCTCCATCATTTTCACGTGGTCCATCTCTGACACTTTCCTTCCCTTCCTTGACCTCTCTGTCTCAATCTCTGGTGATAGACTGTCCACCAATATCCATTACAAACCTACCAACTCCCACAGCTACCTCGACTACAGCTCCTCACACCCCGCTTCCTGTAAGGACTCCATCCCATTCTCTCAGTTCCTTCGCCTCCGTCGCATCTGTTCTGATGATGCTACCTTCAAAAACCGTTCCTCTGACATGTCCTCCTTTTACCTTAACCGAGGTTTTCCACCCACGGTCATTGACAGGGCTCTCAACCATGTCCGGCCCATCTCCAGCGCATCTGCCCTCACGCCTTTTCCTCCCTCCCAGAAACATGATAGGGTCCCCCTTGTCCTCACTTATCACCCCACCAGCCTCTGCATTCAAAGGATCATCCTCCGCCATTTCCGACAACTCCAGCATGATGCCACCACCAAACACATCTTCCCTTCACCCCCCCTATCGACATTCCGTAGGGATCATTCCCTCCGGAACACCCTGGTCCACTCCTCCGTCACCCCCTACTCTTCAACCCCCTCCTATGACACCACCCCATGCCCACGCAAAAGATGTAACACCTGCCCCTTCACTTCCTCTCTCCTCACCGTCCAAGGGCCCAAACACTCCTTTCAAGTGAAGCAGCATTTCACTTGCATTTCCCCCAACTTAGTCTACTGCATTCATTGCTCCCAATGTGGTCTCCTCTACATTGGAGAGACCAAACGTAAGCTGGGCGACCGCTTTGCAGAACACCTGCGGTCTGTCCGCAAGGATGACCCAAACCTCCCTGTCGCTTGCCATTTTAACACTCCACCTTGCTCTCTTGCCTACATGTCTGTCCTTGGCTTGCTGCATTGTTCCAGTGAAGCCCAAAACAAACTGGAAGAACAACACTTCATCTTCCGACTAGGCACTTTACAGCCTTCCGGACTGAATATTGAATTCAACAACTTTAGGTCTTGAGCTCCCTCCTCCATCCCCACCCCCTTTCTGTTTCTTCCCCCTTCCTTTTGTTTTTTCCAATAAATTATATAGATTTTTCTTTTCCCACCTATTTCCATTATTTTTAAATAGTTTTAAATCTTTTATGCTCCCCTCACCCCCACTAGAGCTTTACCTTGAGTGCCCTACCATCCATTCTTAATTAGCACATTCGTTTAGATAATATCACCAACTTTAACAGCTATGTGTTCTTTTGCTCTGTTGTCTGCGACATCTTTTGATGATCTGCTTCTATCACTGCTTGTTTGTCTCTACAACCACACCAACCCCCTCCACTTCTCTCCCCCCACCCAACCCCCACCCCCCCCACCCACACACCTTAAACCAGCTTATATTTCACCCCTTTCTTGGATTCACCCAGTTCTGTCGAAGGGTCATGAGGACTCGAAACATCAACTCTTTTCTTCTCCGCCGATGCTGCCAGACCTGCTGAGTTTTTCTAGGTAATTCTGTTTTTGTTATCCTTGCGGGAGGTTTGCGAGTGCTGTTGGGGAGGGTTTAAATTAGCTTGGCAGGGGGATGGGATCCTGAGAGGAGGTTCAGCAGGGGGAGATGCACAACCCAAATTAAAAGAGAGAGCAAGTGAGTCTGGAAGGCATAGAAATTATAGGCCAGTTAAGCCACTAGCGAGCTTGCCAAGGTTGGATGGTATTCATTTTAATGCAAGGAGTCTGACGAATAAGGCAGATGAGTTGAGGGCACAAATTAACACATGGAAGTATGATGTCATTGCTGTCACAGAGAGAGAGGGGCAGAATTGGCAGCTCAATATTCCAGGATATAGGGTCTTCAGGCGAGACAGGGAAGGAGGTAAAAGAGGAGGGAGAATCGCAATATTGATCAAGGAATCAATTACAGCACTAAGGAGGGATGACATCTTTCAAGGCTCCTCAAATGAAGCCATATGTGTATAACTGAAAAACAAAAAAGGAGCAATCACATTGCTGGGTGTGTACTAAAGGCCCCTAAACAGTCAGAGAGAAATAGAAGAGCTGATATGTACGCAAGTTTCAGAGAAGTGTAAAGATAAGAGTGGGGGATTTCAACTTTCCCAACATTAACTGGGTTAGTCATAGTGCGATTGGTTTAGAGGGAGCGGAATTCTTAAAATGCATCCAGGAGAGCTTTTTAACCCAGTACGTGGAAGGTCCAACAAGAGAGGGGGCGGTTCTGGACTTAATTTTAGGAATGAAGCCGGGCAAGTGGTAGAGGTATCAGTGGGGGAGCATTTTGCAGATAGTGATCATAACTCCGTTAGATTCAAGATTGTTATGGAAAAGGACAAGGATGAGCCAGAAATCAGAGTTCCAAATTGGGGGAAGGCCAATTTTAATAAGATCAGATATGAGTTCGCCAGAGTGGACTGAGAGCAGCGACTTTTAGTTAAATCTGCATCAGAGCAGTGGGACTCATTCAAGAAGGAAATAGGGACAGTACAGGGCCAACATATTCTAATACAGAGAAAGGGTGGCAGCAACAAATCCAGGGAACCATGGATGTCAAGGGATACACAGGTTTGGATAAAGAGAAAAAGGGAGGCTTACGGCAGACACTGAGGGCTCAAAAAATCTCCTAGGGAAGTACAGAATGTGTAGGGGGGGATCTTTAAAAAGGAAATTAGGAAAGCAAAAAGGGGGCATGAAAAAGCACTGGCAGGTAAAATAAAGGAAAATCCAAAGTTATTTTACAAGTACATTACGAGTAAGAGGATAACTAGGGAAGGAGTAGCGCTCCATTAAGGACCATAGTGGCAATTTGTGTGCGGAGTCGGAATACGAAAATAGGGTTCTAAATGAATACTTTGTGTCAATGTTCACAAGTGAGAGGGACGACATGGGTATGGAAATCAGGCAGAAGGACTGAGATATAATTAAAGAAATTAGCATAGAAAGGGAGGAGGTTCTAAGTGGTCTGGTAGGCTTAAAATTTGATAAATCTCCAGGCCTGGATGAAATGTATCTCAGGCTGTTGAGTGAGGCAAGGAAGGAGATAGCAGGGGCACTGACAATTTTCAGTACCTCTCTGGCCACAGGAGAGGTGCCAGAGGACTGGAGGACGGCCAATGTGGTACCATTATTCAAGAAGGGAGGAAGGGATAACCCAGGGAACTACAGGCCAGTCAGTCTAACCTCAGTGGTGGGGAAACTATTGGAAGCAATTCTGAGGGGCAGAATTAATCTACACTTGGAGAAGCAGGGATTAATCAAGGACAGTCAGCATAGTTTTGTTAAGGGTGGTGGGGGGTTCATATCTGACCAATTTTATTGAATTTTTCGAAGAGGTGACCAGGTGTGTAGATGAGGGCAATGCATTTGACATAGTCTACTCAGACTTCAGCAAGACATTTGATAAGGTCCCGCATGGTAGACTGATAATGAAGGTAAGAGCCCATGGGATCCAAGGCAATTTGGCAAAATGGATCCAGAGTTGGCTGAGTGACAGGAAGCAGAGGGTGAGGGGTGTTTTTGTGACTGGATGCCTGTGTCCAGTGGGGTTCCACAAGGATTGCTGTTGGGTCCCTTGCTGTTTGTGGTATTTATGAATGATTTAGACTTGAATGTAGGAGGGTGGATCATTAAGTTCGCGGATGACATGAAAATTGGTGGGGTGGTAAATAGTGAACAGGATAGCCTTAGATTACAGGGGGATATAGATGGGCTGGTCAGATGGGCTGATCAGTAGCAAATGGAATTTAATCCAGATAGGTGTGAGGTGATGCACTTGGGCAGGACAAACAAGGCATGGGAATACGCAATGAATGGTAGGACCCTGGGAAACACCGAGGATCGGGGGACCTTGGTGTGCATGTCCACCCATCCCTTAAGGTAGCGGGACAGGTAGATAAGGTGGTTAAGAAGGCATATAGGTTACTTGTCTTTATTGACTGAGGCATAGAATATAAGAGCAGGGAGGTTATGCTGGAACTGTATAAAACGCTGGTTAGGTCACAGCTGGAGTATTGCGTGCTGTTCTGGAATTCGCATTATAGGAAGGATGAAATTGCTCTGGAGAGATTGCAGAGAAACTTTACCAGGATGTTACCTGGGTTGGAGAGTTTTAGTTATGAGGAGAGATTGGATAGACTGGGGTTATTTTCCCTGGAGCAGAGGAGATTGAGGGGGGCCATGATTGAGGTGTATAAAACTATGAGGGGCATAGATAGGGTAGACAGGAAGGAACTTGTCTCCTTGGTGGAGGGATCAATAACCAGGGGCCATAGGTTTAAGGTAAGGGGCAGGAGGTTTAGAGGGAATGTGAGGAAAAATATTTTCACCCAGAGGGTGGTGGGAATCTGGAATGCACTGCCTGAAAGGGTGGTAGAGGCAGAAACAATCTACATTTAAGAAGTATTTGGATGTGCACTTGTGATGCCATGGCATGCAAGGCCAGGGGCCTAGTGCTGTAAAATGGGATTAGAATAGTTAGGTACTTGTGTGACCGGTGCACACTCAATGGGCCGAAGGGCCTTTTTCTATGCTGTAGACCTCTATGACTATCACACAATGAGCCATTCATTGCTACAGCTGATTAATTTATGTATTTACAGGATGTGGGCATCACTGGCTGGTCCAGCATTTATTGCCAATCCCTAATTAACCATGAAGTGGTGGTGGTGAGCTTTGTTCTTGAAGCGCTGCAGTCCCTGTGGTGTCGGTACACCACAGTGCTGTGAGGGAGGGAGTTCGAGGATTTTGACCCAGTGACAGTGAAGGAACAGCGATATATTTCCAAGTCAGGATAGTGAGTGACTTGGAGGGGAACTTCCAATGGTGGTGTTCCCATGTACCTGCTGTCCTTGTCCTTCTAGATGGTAGTGGTCGTGGGTTTGGAAGGTGCTGCCTCAAGAGCCTTGGTGAGTTTCTGCAGTGCACCTTGTAGATGGTACATATTGCTGCCAATGTTCGTCAGTGGCGGAGGGAGTGAATGTTTGTGGAAACTGGCCAATCAAGCAGGCTGCTTTGTCCTGGATGGTGTGGAGCTTCTTAGCTGTTGTTGGAGCTGCACTCATCCAGGCAAGCGGAGAGTATTCCATCACACTCCTGACTTGTGCCTTGTAGATGGTGGACAAGCTTTGGGAAGTCAGGAGGTGATTTGCTCGCTGCAGAATTCCTAGCCTCTGACCTGCTCTTGTAGCACAGTATTTATATGGCTAGTCCAGTTCAGTTTCTGATCAATGGCAACTCTCAGGATGTTGATGGTGGCAGATTCAGCGACGGTAATGTCATTGAACGTCAAGGGGTGATGGTTAGATTCGCTCTCTCTTGTTGGAGATGGTCATGCCTGGCACTTGTTTGGTACGAATATGACTTGCCACTTGTCAGCCCAAGCTTAGATATTGCCCAGTTCTTGCTGCATTTGGATATGGACTGCTTAAGTATGAGGAGTCGTGAACTGTGCTGAGCATTGTGCAATCTTCAGCGAACATCGCCGCTTATGATGGAAGGAAGGTCATTAATGAAACAGCTAAAGATAGTTGGGTCCAGGACACTGAGGAACTCCTGCAGTGATGTCCTGGAATGAAATGATTGACCTCCAACAACCACAGCCATCTCCCTTTATGCTAGGTATGACTCCAACCAGTGAGGAGTTTTCCCCATGATTCCCATTGAATCCAGTTTTGTTAGGGCTCCTAGATATCACACTTGGTCAAATGCAGCCTTGATGTCAACAGCAATGACTCTCACCTCATCTCGGGAGTTCAGCACTTTTGTCCATGTCTGGACCATAACAAACTTAAGTTAATCTAGAGGATTCCACAAAGGTAGTTTGTTTAAAAAAGCTATTATAGTTGCGAGCAGGAAATTAACACAAGTTAATCACAATAGACAACCTATATTCATTGTTGCTATGAAATTTGTATAAATCAAATGGTAAAATGTGTTTCTCTAGCTCAAGAAACACTAATTTTGTCTATGTCGATAGTGAGATATTACAGCTACAATTAACAACAACTGGGTACTATTAACGATATTTTCTGATTATTGAATGCAATACAAATAATTCTGCTTCAACAAAACGCAGTTAATATAGTGCCTCTTCTCTATCGGGATATGGATGGTCTGAATGCTTGTTAATGTTTGCTTTGTCTAGCTTCTCTCATTTTGTCTGGTGATGCAGATATTCCACTGCTGTTGGCATAGAAAACCATTTGAAAATCCTTTTCCCTGCATTACTGAAGGAAGCATAGTCAGTGAACTGATATAAATAGATGTTAGTGGAACCGTGGACTGACTACTTTTCATGACACAGGCCAACAATGTAAATTTCAAATTACTGACCTAAACATCCAGTATTGGGGAAAGCCCTCAGTCAAAAAGGAAAGTCACAGTTGTGACTTATTAAACAACTACATAAGTCCCATTTTTTTTTACACAAACAGTTGTTTTTATGTTGTCACCAATGGTCTGGAATCCGTATGGCAAAGTGAAATGGGGTAAATTCCACAGTACCGGGATGGGAAGGACTGCATACACAACTATTTCTTTTTAAAATGCTCTGTATAATGTAAGATATCCTATTTCAACTGCAGCTGCAAACTTCCAAACAAATTTGGTATCTGCTGCATTTCAGTAAACCAGGTACAAGTACTGTGGAGTTATTTACTCTGATCACACACCTGAGTAACAATTGTCAACTTCCTCATTCACATTCACATCAAGCTGATAAAAACATCTTGACTGGAAGTGCTTACTGGTTTTTCCGAAGTGAAATGTTGGTCCGTGCGATGAATTAAATTCCCAACGGAATTGACTCTAGGCCAGCTTCACAGTATTACATTGCATTAGAGTATTAGTTCCAATGTCAAATTCATAAAGATGCTAAATGTCAATTATAAACATCTGAAAGAGGCAGAGCCATCTGAAACAACATTTCATTGTTTCATAATTTAGAGTTTGATTCAAAATCCTTTGCCTGGATCATATATAATAAATGTATATTATAAATAGAAAGTTCAAGAAAAGCAATACCCAGTACACTTGATGAAAATAGAAGAAAAACTTGCATTTATATAGCACTTTTCATGCCCACCAGACATTTCGAAGTGTTTTACAGTCAATGAAGAACTTTTTGAAATAAAGGGCTTGTTTTTCGTGGAGACTCCTGGGACCTTTATAAATGCTGGGCAGGGCCTAGATCCGAAAGTCCTGCCCCCATTTTTGACAGATTCTGTTTTTCCTTGCCAAAGGGGCAGGGAAAACGAGGACGGCACGTGACACCCACATGTGGGAAACATGTTGCTCAGCAGGGCCATTTGAACTCAGTACTGAGTTCAAACAGACCCCGTTTTTGCACGAGCAAGGGCATTATCCTGCAGCAAGGGAGTTGCAATCTGTAGAGATGTTGTAAATGTTCTTGAAGGGCAGATAATGTGTGTAGAACTGTCAAGCTGTCAAGTTAGTTAAATGTCCAGCCCTTTAGAAATGGAAAACAAAGGCCTGCCTGTTTCTAAGTGAGTTAAAAAATAACTGTTCTAGCAGTTTCAATAGCTGTTTGTTGATATAACTCTAAGTGCTTTTGTTAGATAATTACTAATGCTTGGTTGCTTCTCATAATCTACCATTATCACACTGGAAGGTTTGAAGTTCACAGTGTGATTGACAGCTCTGAGGTTTTTAAAGGATTAGCTGTCTCTTATGTGGAATTATGAATACAAATGTTTGTTTTTATAAGGGATTAAGTGCTTGAGTAGATTTAAATGGATTAAATGGGTTTTTTTAATTTAATGAACTCTGTAATAGACATTCATTTAGAACTTTATTTCATCTCACCATGGCTCCTGAGGTCTGCCTATGGCGGTGAAATTTCCAGGCTTGAGCTGCCTGCTTTGGCAATGAAAATGCAGCTCACAGTAACTGTTGCAATGTAGGAAACACAGCAGCTAATTTGTATTCAACAAATTCCGACAACAACTTAAACCCTAGAGTGGAGCTTGAACCCGGAACCTTGTGATTCAGAGGCGAGTATGCTACTAACTGAGCCACGACTGACAAACAGATGGCTACAGTAACATAACTAATGAATTGAAAATACACAGAATGTAATAGCAAATAAAGATAGTTTTTGTCAACCTTGAACTGTTCTGCAAGTTAACAGATGAAAAATGCAAAGCTTCACTGTAACATTAAGAAATTGAACTATAATAAGTGTTATCAAAATATGCTTCCTAGTTTAACAAAACCTAACTCATAGCACAATATTCTAGCTAAAAATCATTTCTGACTTTTGTAACTCTGATGAAGAAAAAGTATCAACCCTTGTGGTAGAATGTGCCCTTCAAACCTGGGTCTCTGGATTTCCAGCATCCACAGTTTTTTTGTTTTTATCTCTGGATCTTTGACCAGTGACATCACCACTATGCTACTGTCTCCCCTCCCTGACAGTATTGGGAAGGTTGGGAGGGAGGGGGCGGGGAAGAAAGAAATATAATGCTACAAATTAGACCTTGTTGCACAAGTTTCATAGGGTGTAAGATGGATGCAACAAGGTCCAGATCAGGGCCCAATACCCAGTGCCTCAAGTATACCTAATACTAAAATCCAAGCCCAAATTGGTGAGGGCCATTTTTACAAAATAGGCATCAGACTCCTTATTTACGTAATTGAGGGACCTGTTACCCGTTTTAGGCCCTCTGACAGAAATTGCTTTGGGATGAGCAGAAACAGGACAAGTTCCGCTCAGAACTTTTTGGTAGCTGTGGCCTAAGGAATGGCTACTGCCAAAACAATATTTTTTTCTTTTTACAAAGGAGCAGGAAGACAGCTTACTAGATAACAGTCATGAGGCCTCAGACTCAACTTCAAGCTTTGCATTTTTCATCAGTTAACTTGGACCTCCCAGTTGGTAAGCACAACACATTGTAAATGGGCCCAAATGTTATACCCCGTATAGCCTTGTCGCAATGAAGCAAATGTTTAACTCTATAGCTCAATGCTTGAGCTTGCATCAAACCACTCCACATGTGCAAGCTGATCCCACAAGTTTGAATGGTGTCACCAAGGGGCAACAGAACATAAGAAATAGGAACAGAAGTTGACCATTCAGCCCCTTGAGCCTGCTCCACCATTCAATAAGAACGTGGCTGATCTTCTTGTGTTTCAATTTCCACAATCCCATCGAACCCCGATAACCTTTGATTCTCTCGCCTAACAAGAATCTATCTACCTCTGCCTTAAAAATATTCAATGGCCCCGCCTCCATCACCTTCTGAGGCAGAATATTTCAAAGTTGCATAACCCTCAGAGAAAAAATTATCATGATCTCTGTCCTAAAAGGGCGACCCCTAATTTTAAAATAGTGCCCCCTAGTTCTGGACTCATCCACAAGAGGTAACATCCTTTCAACGTCCACCTTATCATGGCCGTTCAGGATCTTGTATACTTCAATCAAATCACCCCTCACTCTTCTAAACTCTAGTGGAAACAAGCCCAGTCTGTCCAATCTTTCTTCGTAAGACAACCCACTCATTCCAGGTATCAATCTAGTAAAACTCCTTTGAACCGTCTCCAATGCATTTACACCCTTCCTTAAATAAGGAGACCAAAACTGCACACAATATTTGAGGTGTGCTCTCACCAATGCCCTGTATAATTGAAGCATAACATCCTTACTTTTATAAACAAAAACAGAATTATTTGGAAAAACTCAGCAGGTCTGGCAGTGGCAGCATCAGTGGAGAAGAAAAGAGTTGACGTTTTGAGTCCTCATGACCCTTCAACGGAAGGGTCTGTTGAAGGGTCATGAGGACTCGAAACATCAACTCTTTTCTTCTCCGGCGATGCTGCCAGACCTGCTGAGTTTTTCCAGGTAATTCTGTTTTTGTTTTGGATTTCCAGCATCCGCAGTTTTTTTTGTTTTTATCATACTTTTATGTTCAATTCCTCTCGTGATAAAGTATAGCATTCCATTAGCTTTCTTAATTACTTGCTGCACCTGCATACTAACTTTTTGTGACTCATGCACTAGAATACTTAGATCCTCGCACCTCAGAATTATGCAGCCATTCTTCATTTAGGTAATACTCTGCTTTTTTATTTTTCCTGACAAAGTGAACAACTGCACATTTTCCCACATTAAACTCCATTTGCCAGATCTTTTCCCACTCACTCAACTTATCTATATCCATCTGCAACTTCATGTCCTCTTCACAACATACTGTCCTACTTAAATTTGTATCATCTGCAAATTTAGCTACAATGTCTTCACTCCCCTCATCTAAGTCATTGATGTAAATGGTAAAAAATTGAGGCCTCAGTACAGACCCCTGTGGGACTCCACTCGTCATATCCTGCCAATCCGAAAAAGACCCATTTATGCATACTCTCTGCTTTCTGCCAGCCAATTTTCTATCCATGCTAATATGTTACCCCCTACGCTATGTGCTTTTATTTTCTGTAATAAGCTTTGATGTGGCACCTTAACAAATGACTTGTGGAAATTCAAGTACAGTTCATCTACAGGCTTCCCTTTATCCACTGTGCATGTTATTACTTTACTCCTTCAAAGAACTGTAATAAATTGGTTAAACATGATTTTCCTTTCACAAAACCAATCTGATTGCTTTGAGCTCTTCTAAGTGCCCAGCTATAACCTCCTTAATGATCGATTCTTATAACGTCCCCACAACAGGGGTCAAGCTAACTGGCCTATAGTTTCCTATTATCTGCATCACTCCCTTCTTGAATAGAGGGGTTATATTTACTACTTTCCAATCTGATGGAACCTTTCCAGAATCTAGCGAATTTTGGAAATTTAGCACCAGCACAGCTACCTCATTAGCCACCTCTTTTAAAACCTTAGGATGTAGTCCATCAGGACTCAGAGACTTGCCAGCCTGCAGCTCCATCAATTTGCTCAGTACCGTTTCCCTAGTGATTTCAGTTTCACCAAGTTCTTTTTTCCTGTTCGCCTCCTGATTTGCAGCTATTACTGGAATGTTTCCTGTATCTTCTATAGTGAACACAGAAGCAAAATATTTGTTCAAACTTTCACCATTTCCTTACTATTTACTAATTGCGCTCTTGTATCCTGTGTCTCCTCCGCTCTCCTCGTGCTCTTTTACTCTTTTATACTGTGTCTCCACTCTCCTCGCGCTCTTTTATACTGTGTCTCCGCTCTCCTCGCACTCTTTTATCCATTATCTTTGCATTGACACGCGCTAGAGGACAAACATTCACTTTACTTACTCTTTTCCTTTTTAAATACCTGTAGAAACTCTTATTATCCATTTTTACATTTCTAGCTATCTTCCTCTCATACTCCAATTTCTTTCTCCTGATTAACCTTTTAGTCATTCGCTGCCTTTCTTTATATTCTGTACAATCATCTGTCCCGCCACCAATTTTTGCAAAGTTGTATGCTTTTTTCTTAAGTTTGATGCTTTCCTTACCTTCTTTAGTAAACAATAATGTTGGGTTCTCCCCTGAGAATTCTTCTTTATAGTAGAAATGTACTTATTCTGAATACTCTGAAATATCCCCTTAAATGTCTGCCACTGCTTCTCTATTGATCTATCCTCTAGCCTAGTTTCCCAGTTCACTTCAGCTGGCTCAGCTTTCATCCTCACAACTGCCCTTATTTAAGTTTAAATTAAAGTCTTAGGCCCACTCTTCTTCCTTTCAAACTGGGTGTAAAATTCAATCATATTGTGGTCACTGCTACCTTTACTCTGAAGTCATTAATTAAGCCTGTCACGTTACACAATACCAAGTCTAATATAACCTGCCCTCTGGGTGGTTCCAGAACATGCTGCTCTAAGATACTCTCTCAAAAGCATTCCAAGAACTCCTCATCCAGACTACTCCTGCCAATCTGACTTTTTTCATTCTATGTGTAAATTAAAATCACCCATGATTATTGCCATACCTTTATCACAAGCACACAATATTTTCTCTTGAATACTTTATCCTACACTGTGGCTACTATTAGGGGGCCTGTAGACCACTCCCACTAATGATTTTTTTTCCCCCTACTATTCCTCATCTCTACCTAAACCAATTCTAAATCCTGATCTCTTGAACCAAGATCATCTCTAACTATTGTACCAATGCCTTCTTTGATTAAGTGTTACCGTTCCAGCTTTACCTAACTTCCTATTCTTCTTGAATGTCATATATCCCTCAATAGTAAGGACCTAATCTTTGTCGCCCTGCAGCCACGTCTCCGTAACTAATATCAGAGCATAAGTTAATTCAATGTGGGCCATTAATTCATTTACTTTGTTATGAATGCTACATGCATTCAGATAGAAAGCCTTCAGTTTTGTCTTTTTGTTACCTTTGCAACATCTAGTCTTGACTGTTGATGTGTTCTTAGGCTTTTTTTCTCTGTCCCTGCCATTCTCTGACACTCATTTCTCATTTTACTATTTTGCTCTCCTGTCTTGACTCTACACCTTGAATTGCTATCTCTGCCCAAGCTACCTCTACCCAACAAATAGATAACAAAGAGGAAGGGCCCCAAGAAAAAGCCATTGGATCTTAATGGTACAAGGTAGGGAAGATAAGTCATTGTTGTAGATGCTCTGGATACAATCAGATAGGCAAGAACCAAGCAAACACAATCCCACTGAGCTTTTGATCCCTTCTGACTGTGAATGCAGAGCGCTTTTTTTTAAAGCCAAGAGGCAGTCAGGTCCAGGCAAATACATTGTTCATTTTTAAATGGAAGGCTATTAGACAATGCATTTGCCAAGTTTAGGAGGAGAATGTAGGAGAATGTTTATTTTAAGTCAGGTGAGATTCAAGTAACAGTATTTGTACATTTGTATTATTACTCGAAAACAAATTGTACTTATGTGCTAAGTGAATCTAAGCACATCTATTGTTTCATATGTTCACTTGTGAAATAAAGCAGCATAGATTTATATATGGTTGCATCTCACCAAGCGTTTTCTCAATCCACCAAAGTGGTTGAAGTAGTACATACAGGAATATTCAGTTCAGGTCGTAAAGAGATACCATAAGTTACATTTTTAGATCATGTATCGTATTGTTAGATGTTCTGCAATATATCCCTAAATGTAAGACATTCAGACTGATTAAAGGAGTAATCACTCCACCCAAGAGAATATTTAAGGCACGATGTTAAACTTGCAGTTTTGGACTCCACCTTAGAGGAACAATTTTAAGGCAATACACTTCCATTGCATCAAATCTGTGATCAAGGGATGAAGCTTTTTCTCAAACTTGAGGTAGACGCCTGTAAATTCACTAAATCCAGTCAATCCACTGATTAATTTTACCCAGTAATAATAACACATTCCAGAAGTCCATTAAATGTTTAACCACAAATAATTTCACAATTTAAAGATCCAATAAATAGTTCTAATTATGTTAAACACCATGTCACAAATTCATTATTTTCACCATGATCAGAACAACCTATTTACTGCACCATATCATTCATTGAGATTGAAAAAATAAATACTGGAGATGATATCTTATAGAACTTCTTTGATATACTTCTCTAAATAACAACAAGATAGGTGTGGTTATAGTGCTTACTTTGAGACTTCCTAAATTTTAACAGATCATGACTAATAGCTTTGGAGACTGAGAAATTACAGTAATTTCCACAAAACAGCAGTAGACTGAACATTACATTAAAGAAATTTCCACACAGAGCACTCACCATTATTAAAAGAACAGTCTAGAGAGAACACGCTGTTCATGAAAGACAGTATGAAAAAGCACAAAATATGTTACGTGTGTAATGTGCTACATTTTTGTGCTTTCCCATTGCTTTGTGTGACTCTCCAGAGAGGGCTCTCTCCAGATAGACATTATACACAGAATGTCAGTAAGCTCCAATGCTCCACTAAGCTCTAAGGCTCCTACCAAGCTCCAAGGCACAGTAACTTTAGTAATTACAGTGGAAATCTGCATTGAGGTAAACTGTGTCCAGAATTAAAGAGACCTCTACACAAAGAATAGAATCCATATAGCTTGGTCAGTGGATCTCAACGTCATTTGGGTCCAAATTTTTAATTATCGCCTGCGTTACAAACAACAGGGCACCTGCATTTCCAGTAAATTTGTTGAACTACTTGATGCATCTATGGACAAAGGTGTAATATTCAATAAGATGAGTGATTCATCACTTATTGAAGTCATACCTAATGGACAAAAGGAAGATGGTTGTGGTTTTGGAGACCAAACACCTCTGCATAAGTTCCTCAGGATGGTGCCCTCGGCCCAATCATCTTCAGTTGCTTTATCAATTACCTTGCCTCCATCATAAAGTCACAAGTAGGGTGAAGCACTCTATGTCTTGCCACTTATCAGCTTAAGTAACAATATGGATATGTACAGTAACGATATGGATATGAAATTGGCTGAGTGACAGAAAACAGAGAGTAGTGGTTTATAGCTGTTTTTTAGACTGGTGAAAGTTTCATAGTGGTTTTCCCCAAGGCTCCAATGTTAGGATCCCTGTTCTTCCTGATATTTATTAATGACCTAGATTTTGGTGTACAGGGCGCAATTTCAAAATGTGTGGACAATACAAAACTTGGAAATATTGTGAACAGTGACGAAGATAGTGTAGAACTTGAAAAGGACATAGACAGGTCGGTGGAATGGGCAGACAAGTGGCAGATGAAAGATAATGAAGAAAAACATGAAGTGATTCATTTTAATAAGGACTACCGGGAGACAAAATTTTAAAAAGGGTCTATTTCTAAAAGGGGTGCAAAAGCAGAGGGTCTGGGTGTATATCTGCATAAATCTTATGATTTATGATATATTTATAATATATGTTCTGGCAGGACAGGTTGAGAGTGCGATTGATAAAGCATGCAGCACTCTAGGCTTTATCAATAGGGGCAGAGAGTACAAAAGCAAGGAAGTTATATCAAACATGTGTAAAACAATGGTTCGACCTCAGCTGGAGTACTGCGCCCAGTTCTGGGCACCACACTTTAGGAAAGTTGCAAAGACATTAGAGAAGGTGCAGAAATGATTCACAAGAATGCTTCCAGGGATGAGGAACTTCAGTTATGATGATAGGTTGCAGAAGGTGGGACTATTCTCCTTGGTGAAGAGAAAGTTGAAAGGAGATTTGATACAGGTATTTAACGTCATGAGAAGTCTGGACAGAGTAGATAGGACAAACTGTCCCCATGGGTGAAAGAATCGAGAACCAGAGGGTACAGATTTAAGGTAATTGATGAGAGAAGCAATGGTAGCATGAGGAGAAACTTGTTTTTACACAGTGAGTGGTGCAGTCCCTGAGAGCGTAGTAGAGGCAGATTCAATTGAGGCATTCATTAGTTTATTATCTGAAAAGGAAGAATGTGCAGGGCTATAGGGAGAAGGCAGGGGAAAGGCACTAGGTGAATTGCTCCTTCAGAGAACCAGCACAAATACGATGAGCTGAATGGCCTCCCTCTGTGCTGTAACCATTCTGTAATTCTACAGTGATGACAACCAGTTCTACATCATCACTCTTTCAAGTCCTCCAATGTCTCTAAATTGTCAGACTGCTTGTCTGACATCCAGTAATGGACGAGCAGAAATTTCCTGCAATTAAATACTGGGAAGACTGAAGCCACACTGTGGTCCCTGCCACAAGCTCCACCCCCTTGCCACTGACTGCCTCTCCCTGACAACTGTCTGAGGCTGAAACTGACTATTTGCAACCTCAAACGTCATACTTGACCTGGAGATGAGCTTTTAACCGCATATCTGTGCCATCACTAAGACTGGCTATTTCCACTTTCGTGATACTGTCCATCTCTGTCGTGCCCCAGCTCTTTTGCTTCTCTCATCTATGTTTTTCTTACTTCCAGACTTGACTGTTCCAATGCTTACTTGGCCAGCCTTCCATATTCTAACCTCCAGAAACTCGATCATCCAAAACTCGAATCCCATTCACACGTCACCCATGCTCACTGGCCTACACTGGCTCCTGGATAACAAATGCCTCAATTTTAAAATACACATCCTTGTTTTCAAATCTCTCCATGGCCTCCTGTCTCTCCATCTCTGTAATCTTCGCCAGTCCCATAACACTCCAAGTTATCTGCATTCCAGTAATTCCAGCCCCGTGCACATCCCAAATTTTAACTGCCCGACCATTGGTGGCCGTGCCTTTTGCTGCTTAGGCTATAAGCTCTGGAATTCTCTAAACCTCTCCAAGTCTCTACCTAATTTTCCTCCTTTAAGGCACTCCTTCAAACCTAGTTCATTGACCAAGCTTTTGGTCATCTGCCATAATATCCAAGTGTCATACTTGATTTATGCTGTTTATCCTTCAAGACAAAGATGGCCATGTCCTTCATCTGGAATGTTTGGTGGGGTTCTAGTGGACACACAGGTGACTGCACCAGAAGGCTTTGCTGCAAATAGGGCAGGGTACTGCAGACGATTGAGTTTTGAACAAGCTGTTGGCTCAGGATTTCCTCTCTTTGCATATTCTCTTTGCCTCAGATATGCGCTTGCTTTCGAAGGAGGCCGCATCCTTTTTCATTTGGTTTCCCTAGGTGCAGTGATCCTTGGTGAGCTTTTCCCAGAACTCGTGGTAGATATCAAAACTTCTAAGTGAAGCTTTCAGAATATCCTTGCAGTGCTTCCTTTGACCACCATTAGAGTGCACCCTACGCTCAATCTCTCTGCCTCTGTGAAGATCCTGGGACATTTTATTAAAGGCATTTTATATAAATACAAATTGTTGTTGTTTCTAAATAATTTCCTTGTTTAAGTGTGGCAATGATTGCCTGTTATAATTCTAAGCTTAGGGCTGTGCATTGCAAGAGTCCAATGTGCATTCTGCCTACTCCTTCACTGTATGTGTACTCTGGGAGATGCAGAAGAGGTGGAAAGGCCATAAATGGAGTGCCTTCTCAACCAGAGTCTCTCAGCAGGATTTCACCATGCGTGGTCAGCAAAATGGGCATTTCTCACTCTATAACATCCAACCTAACAGCAATTTTGCATAGTAAATATTTGGATTTGCCTTTTCAGTGCTACTTTAGCTACTTAACTGACTTTTAATTACAATTCATAGCTGATTAAGTGCTGGTGCCTTTTTACTGGCTTTCCCCTTATAAGGAAAATATAGCCCATGTTTTACCTCTCAGATCGAAAATAGCACAATTACAGTAAAGTAACACTGTTAATTATTTCCAAAAACACCAACAGTAAATTATAAGTTTTTATGGGTCTGGTGACATTTGTGCAATGTATTTCTCGGAGGACTACAGTCAAATCTGACTAGCTTAGTCAAACATAACTGCAATAATGTAGCATACTATGTTGCAGAACTCTCCCCCAGCCCTACAACTACCTCTCTTCCCCTCCGCATCGTGGCAATGCTTCATTTCTCTGACTCTATCCTTGTGCATTTCCCGCCTCCTCCCTTTGCCCCCACCAGTAAACGCTGTGCCTTCTGCGCCTCAGCCTCATGCTCTGGAGTTTCCTTCATAAATCTCTCCACCTACCTTTCCTCCTTTAAGATCCTCCTTAAAACCCACCTCTTCAACCAAGCTTTTGGTCACCTCTCCCATTTGTGCTGGACAATAAGTGTGCTAACATAAGAGATTAGGAGTTCAGAACAATTTAAAATAATAAATAGCAGAAATTGGGATTTTCTTTTCCAAAAATAGTTGTGTAACACTGAAATGAGCAGCTGTAATGTCTAAAATAATAACATTACAAGATACATAGCTATTTAGAAATTGGTCTGTGTTGAAATGGTGGGCTTTTCATTAGTTACTGTATAATATGATGGCACAGTTAAGTTACAATTATAAAAATTAAAGGTTTGTTCATTCAGCTTCTACTGCAGCAAATGTTAATCAGCAATTTATCAGAAACACCCATTTATCTTCATTTGTCCTGATTTGTATGCATTATGGCATCAATCCAAGACATCCTTACACTTAAATCTTATTTGTGCAGATATAATATTATTGATGAGACAAATACACCATTTTTAAAGCACTGTAAACAAGTAAAATAATCCATACATCAATTAAGCAGCAATGCCTTCTATGTTACTGATTCTGTACATATCTGGCTTCAATCTCAGTCTAGTCTTTTTTACATTTGTCCACTTCTATTATTCTAATGTAAGTAAGCTGTTCCAAAATGTTTTATCTAAGAAGTGGATCAAACTCACAGAATCTCCAGTTTTGGCAGAGACAAAATGACCACTGATGTTATTTTCCTGGCAAAATCGTTGATGCTTGTCTGTCTTCACAGTTCGCATATGTTCCAAGTCAACTGGGAGGGAAAAAAACGGGCAATTCTGTTATGCATTCAGTGGACATATTTTAATATTTAACCATACATATATTTCATTTAAGAAACTAAGCCAATTGTATAGCTATACAAAATGATACACAAAATGCTATTTTTGTTTGCCATGCAGTACAATGTGAATACACAATTCACACTGATGCAATTATCAACATCAAAATGTTTCTGCATCACTTGTTGTACATGACCTAATGATCGAAATAATGCATAGGCATTCCATCAGTTCTCCTTCTAAACTGTGAAAAGCCCCGAATCCTAAATATTCTGACTTGGCGTTTTCACTATGTTTCTTTATTTTTTCAGCGCAATTTGCCCAGATTTGGCCTAAACCAGCATAAAAGAATCCAGAATTTTAAGTGTAAATTACACCCAGCACGTATCAAGTTTCTATGATCTTTTGCACTGGTTTAAAAATATATCATGTCAGCTGGCTTTGCCCACAAAACTAGCCATGCCCCAATTATGAGTTTCCACTAATTTATTGGTCGTTGAGGCGGGCTCTTAAAATTAAGCTGGTTCTTTTAGGAGCAAGGGCACAAATAGGCAATTGTTAAAAGCTTTCATTTTTTAAACTTACTAAGAAGCTAACAATGGTACACCAATATAAAGAGTGAATGATTGTGTAATTTTTTTTAGTCATTTTCAGGAATTTAAAGTCAGTTTTTTCACAGGTGGTGAACTGTTCGCAATTAAAAATGCTTATTTTTTTGTGATAAACTAATCCTAAAACACTGCTTGATTGCACAATGGTCACTGATATGGAAATATATATAAATATGAAAAGAAACTCGAGAGAGAGAAAAAAACTTCAAAACCAGCACAATCTTTGCTGTAATTTACACCTGGGTCATTAATTGCACACGAAGTAGACACTCTACCCCCATCTTCAAGCCTGCGTCTAAATCGCTCAAGGCTTTCATTCTAGCATCTAGTAGGATCAATTGTTCTTCTGTATTGTTTATAAAATTTATGTGGAAAGGAAACAAGGAAAGTTTTTATTCAAAGCGTTCCCTCATTATGTTGGGGAGCAAAGATATAATCAGTAGTGATTCTCTTTAAAAAGGCCAATATTCTTTCTTCCCCTCCTTTTCCTAAAGCATTAACATGGTCTTACCAAATGCCATTCATTGCTCATTTTGGTTTAAAAAAAGTGACCTATTTTGATGCATATCACTCTTAAAAGATATTGGGCCAAATATTGCTGAAAAAATAACTGCGTCTGAATGGCCAGAAACTTGTGGCAAGGAAAAGATAACCCGGGAATTGTGAATCAGAAGTTGCTGGTTGCTTCATGCTGCTCTGCCGTTACAATTGCAAAATCGGCACCTTCACCTCCCTTGACTTTCATGAAGTTACATTTGCACGTTAATTGCCGATTAAAAGTTGCCACAGAAAGTCTTGTAATTAACGGGGTAAGTATAATGTTAAATGACGATTGACTCCAAATCCAAAATGACTCCAATCAACCTCTCACACCCAGAAGTTAAAGCTTGGAGTCTTATTCCTACAGGTTGTAAAGCGCTTCAGGAGATTTTTAAAATGTTAAATTTCAAAATTGTAAAGAAAATATAATTTTTTCGAATATTACTGCAAACTTATGGGGGGGCTGTGTGTGTGTGTTTGTGTGTAATAAAAGTGAAGACAGTCAGACTGCAAGGTTTAAATCATCAAAGGGTTAGGTGTATAAGCAGGCATTTTGAAGTGGAAATGGACAAGCTAAGATGGGATACAAGTAAATACAACATGAATAGGAATTTGCATTAGGAGATAAATGAGGAATTGAATTTTTAGCTGTTGAATTCCAAAGAGAGAAAAAGGGAGTTTTACAACTGACAAAGATCATAAATGAATAAAGCAAGGTTAATAAGTTTGTGTTTCCTGAAATAGTGGCCATAAAAACAAGAAAGATTTTTATAATCTGGGAAAGGTAACTTCCAAAGAAAGTTAAGAACAATGGGTTTAAAGGTGAAAGTGGAAAAACATATTTAAGAAAGGATTGAAAGCTGTATTGGGTGTGGCCATGTGAGAGCTTGAAGAGTGTGCTTTGCTAAGACAGACTTGTGAAGGAAGCAGCCGCTAGTCATCCCAGAGAAGTGTCTGATTGTGCCAGAAAGCAAGGTTTTGTTACAAGCCTTGGATTTCCATTGTTAAGTGAGAGGACAAAAGAAGCCCTGTGAGATACCTCCCCTATAGCAACACTAGGTGTCTTGTGGTAATATTACTGGATGTTTTATAGATTAAGAATCTATAGGGACTTCTGACTGGCAAGGAGTGCTTATTTGTGAATCTAGCTCAGCAGAAATCTTTTAAGAAATGTTGTAAGACCAAATTTAACTGCGTAACTGTAATCTTTGTGTTTAAGTTTTCTTTCTTTTGTTAATAAATGCTTGAACTTAATATTTAAAATCTCCAAAAGTGGTAGAAGATTCTTTACTTCTGGCTTCAGTACAGATCCCTTCTTATAATACATACAAATTGCAAATTGTTGTGATAGCTTGACCAAGTTCCCCTTTGGGATTTGATCAGCCTGGCAATTACCACCTGTCGTATTGTACCAAATTGGGGGTACTTTGCAGGATTTTAAAGAATTCCTTGTTTGGCTTGGAGTTGGTGATTCTGGAAGCTACGTGTGCGAGAAGAACAGTGAACTCAGGAGTTAGTGTTAAGGGATTTTAAAGCGAACATGGCTTTTTCAATTGCTAAGAATTTTCTGGGAGTGGAAGATGTGACCCTGACTGGTTTACAGAAAGTAACCAAGGCTCAGTTAACAGAATTGGCGGATAAGTTGCAGTTAGGATTTAGAGCAGTGGTGAGGAAAGCAGACATAACTGAAGTAATAGGGCAGCAATTAAAATTGGAAGGGATACTAGAGAGACCACATTCTCCAAAGGGTGAGTCACTTAAATTGGCTACGATTCAGATTAAGCTTAAGATGCAAATGAAAAAACTTGAATTGGAGGTGAAAGAAAAAGAAAAAGAGCATTTCAAGGAGAGGAGGCAGAAAGGCAGCAGCGAAAAATGGAATTGGAAGTGGAGAAGTTAGCAATGGAGGAAAGAGAAAAGGAGAGAGAAAGAGAATACCAGCTTAAAAGGCTGGGCTTTAAAAAAGAGACCTCAGATGCCGAGGAAAGTTCTGATGGTGAAGAAACCACCTTCAGCATAAAACCCAGTGGGAAGCTGTTTAAATTTGTGCAGGGTCTTCTGAAGTTTGAGGAAAGGGATGTAAAGGCATTCTTTATTTCATTTGAGAAGATAGCTCAACAAATGGAATAGCCAAAAGAAATCTGGACAGTGCTTTTACAGGGTAGGTAGGTAGGTAGAGCTCACGTGGTATTTGCATCAATGTCAGAAGTATCTGGATTATAAGGCAGTAAAAAGGCTATTCTGAGTGCATATGAGTTGCTTCCTGAGACATACAGACAAAAATTTCAGAATGTAAAGAAACAACCTGGACAGCTTATATTGAGTTTGAGAGAGCAAAACAAAGTAATTTTGACTGTTAGATATGGGCATTAAAAGTAGGGATAACATATGCAGCTCTTTGATAAGTAATTCTTTTGGAATCATTTAAAGATTTACTTCCTTTGGTAGTTACAACCCATGAGGAAGAATAGAGGGTTAAAACAGCTAGGCAAGCAGCAGAGATAGCTGATGATTATGAGCTTGTCCATAGATCAAAACCATTTTTTCCCTCTTTAAACCCCAGATGGATAGAAAGTGGGAAGGTGAAAGGGAGGCAGGTAGTCGGGGAAGTGAAGAGACAGTTGGGAATTTGCAGGAAATTTCTCCTCAGACCAGAAAGGAAGGCACTAGTTTAGAAGTGACACTCAAGGACTTCAATATTTCCATTGTAATAAAGTTGGGCACAATGTGTTGGAGGTTACAGGGAAAATGTATTGCAGTAATTGGAGCTCAGAAAAGTTCTGGAAATAAGAGTGCTGTGGGCTCTGAGATCCAGAGGCAAGAAAAACCAGTGGTTTGTGTAAAGGTAGAGCAGGAAGGGTCTGTGGTAGCTAGAGAAGGAGTGTATTCACAACTTAGACAAGGGAGTTCTGAAGGGCAGGTTGCAGGGATGTTTAAAGATTTTATATGTGAAGGGAAAGTCTATTCATGTGTACAGGGTGGAGCAGGCAAAGATATCAAAATTTTAAGGAAAATGGGGGCTAGTCAGTCCTTAATGTCATGGGATAGTGCAATTTGTTGTCCATAGGGGGTATTGCAGGAAAGGGTAGTAATAATTGGGTGTCATGGAGATAACTAAGCATATTCTATTGGGTAAGGTAATTTTAAAAAATAGGTTGAAAACAGGCAAGGTGATTATTGGGGTATGGGGAAATTGCCCATACAGGGGTTCAATTTATCCCAGCAAATGATATAGCCGTGTCACGGATGTTGGTGATGTCTACTGTGGTCGAGCTGCCTGTGGAGTCGCAATCAACAGAAATGTTGCAGAAAGAATATTCTGGATTGTTTCTGGATTGTGTAGCAATGAGATCACAAACTCACAGGTTGCAACAAAGAACCTAAAAGATAGGGGAAGTTATCTGGAGTTATCTGGATGTGTGTTTGAAAGGATTGTTCAGGAGGAGAAGGTGGGAGAGTGTGAGCCTGAAGTGTTTAGCTGAGTGAAATTGGTAGAGTTGAAGCAGAAAGATTCACAAATAAATCAGTTATACCAGAAAGCTTATTCTGAAACAGAGACAGAATGTATTCCACAGTGTTATTACCTTAAAAATAATGTGTTAATGAAGAAATGGAGACCGCCTTATATTCCAGCAGATGAAAAGGGGTGGTAGTACATCAAATAGTAATACCATCTGGATACAGAAATGAAATATTAAGAGTGGCTGATGAAATTCCAGTAGCTGGACACTTCAGAATTAAGAAAAATCAGGCTAAAATACAAAAACATTTCTATTGGCCTGGACGGCATAAAGATGTAGTCAAACTCTGTCGAAAATGTCACACACATCAGGGTGATAGGGAAACCTGAAGCAGCAATTAAACCTGCACCTTTAATTCCAATTCAAGCATTTGAGGAACTTTTTAGCAGGGTCCTGATTGATTGTGTAGGGCCCCTCCCTAAGACCAAAAGTAGAAATCAGTACTTGCTGACAATCATGAATGTGTCCATTAGATTTCCAGAAGCGATACCTTTACGAAATATTACAAAGAGGACTGCAGAGGAGTTGACCAAATTCTTTACAAGAAATAGGTTACTAAAAGAAATAGTTGGACCAGGATTCGAATTTCATGTCACAACCGGTTAAGGAAGTAATGAACAGTCTCGGAATAAAGCATTTTAAGGCCTCAGTCAATCACCCTGAATCACAAGGAACTTTAGAGAGATGGCCTCAAACTTTAAAAACTATGATGACAGCATAGTCAGTGACAAAAGCGGATTCACATCCTATTCCACAGTTGGGAGATCCAATCAGTTCTGTCGAAGGGTCATGAGGACTCGAAACGTCAACTCTTTTCTTCTCTGTCGATGCTGCCAGACCTGCTGAGTTTTTCTAGGTAATTCTGTTTTTGTTTTGGATTTCCAGCATCCGTAGTTTTTTGTTTTTATCTCTATGTTTAAAAAGTACTCTGGCAGGGAAGATAACCAAAAGGAGGTAGTAGTTGTGGTAGATAAGGAAAAGGAGATAGAAATGAAGGATTCTGATATTGGCTTTCCTCTAATTAAATTGGAAAATGAAGAAGTGTTTTAAGAATTTAAATGTGATGCTGAGTTACCTTCCAGACAAGTGTCAAAGTGATTTGGAAAAGCTACTGCAGTCACGTAAAGCTATTAAGCTATTTGTGAGAATAAGCTTGGGAAAACAAATTTAGTTATACATGATGTAAATGTGGAGGATTCAGTTTCAATAAAGGCAACATCCTTATAGATTAAATCCAGTAAAATTAGCTCAAGTGCAAAAAGAAATTCAATTCATGCTTCAAAATGACATCATAGAGTCTAGTTGCAGTAACTGGAGTTCACCCATCGTGATGGTACCGAAACCAGATGGAACTCAAAGACTGTTTGCGGATTATCAAAAAATGAATGCAGTGACAAAAGCGGATTCACATCCTTTTCCACAGTTGGGAGACTGCATTGAGAAAGTGGGACAATCAGACTTCATACAAAGGTTGACTTGCTGCAAGGAAAGAGCGAAAGAGATCAGCTTTTGGAATGCTATATCAGTTCAAAGTTATGTCATTTGGTGTGAAGAATGCAGCAGCAACATTTCAAAGACTGACAAAGTAATTGCAGAACTGAGCAATTGTGCTGTTTATATTGACGACTTAGTAGTTTTGTCAAATGTGGGAGGAGCATTTACAACATCTAAAAGAACTATTTGATTGACTGCAAGAAGCTAATTTGGTGGTAAACTTGGCTGAAAGTGAATTTGCAAAAGGGCAAGTTACATATTTAGGCCACACCATTGGACATAGCCAGGTGACCCCATGAGACGCAAGGGGAAAAGCCATCGTGAATTTCCCAGTGCCTACAACAAAAGGGGAAGTTTTGAGATTACTAGGCATGAATGGGTTTTATCAGAAGCTTGTACCAGATTTTAGCAGTGTGGTTGCTCCTTTGACTGAACTACTAAAAAAGAACAAGAAATTTCAATGGATACATGAGTATTAGGATGCATTTGACAGTTTAAAAACTGTATTGATGACGACTCCAGTTTTGGCAACACCTAATTATGCCTCAACCAGGTCTGACAGCATCTGTGGAGAGAAAGACAGAATTAACGTTTTGAGTCCATACAACTCTTCTTCAGAGCTAAACAGAAGTAGAAATGTGGTGAAATATATACTGTATAAGGGGGGTTGGAAGAGGTGAAGCTGGAATGAAGGCCAGTGATAGGTGGAGGCAAAGGAGAGATTGCAAAAGATGTCATGGTCAAAGGGGTGTTAATGGTAGCAGTACTGGCTAAAGGAGGTGCTAATGGTGACATTAAGAGTAAAAAACAGAATGTGATAATAGCCAGACCAGGGTAAGCACTCTGGAAAGAACAACGTAAGCAAGTGACAGATGGCCCTAGTGGGGATGGGGTGGGGAAGGATTAGAGTGCTAAGGAATGCAAGCTCCAATAACTCCCCTGGTAGGATATTTTTCACGGAAGCTGAATGTACATCAGTAAAGATACTCAGTTATCGAAAAAGGGACTCTAGGTCTAGTGTTAGCGTTGCAGCATTTCGAGGTTCACGTTGCAAACAATTTTTCAGAAACAATTATTTATTCAGACCATAATTCTTTAAAATGTCTGGAAAAATTTTGAAACCAGAATGCTAGACTGTTCAGATGGAGTTTATTACTGCAAATTATACATGTGGCTGGATGAGAAAATTTAATTGCAGATGCGTTGTCAAGATTTTAAAGTTCAGAGGAAATTGGACATTTGAAACATGGACAATGGACTGAAATGACCTCTGTTCACTCAAAGAGTATGTATATATTATCATGTTACTACATATACCTGGTCGTATAATGGTTTTGTGTGTACAGAGAAGTATAGTAAATAATGCAAAATGCGAATTACGACGGTTCATTTTTCCATAAGGATGGAGATGTAAAGAAAATATCATTTTTCCAATATTACTTTGGGATACTGTGAAGCAGGCTTGTGGGGGCTGTGCATGTGTGTGTGACTGATTTAATTAAATTGAAGGCAGTCAGACTGCAAGGTTTAAATCACCATAGGGTTAGGTGTAAAAACAGGCATTTTGAAGTGGGAGTGGACAAACTAAGATGGGATACAAGTAAATAAAACATAATTAGGGATTTGCATTAGGAGATAAATGAGGAGTTGAATTTTTAGCTGTTGAATTCCAAAGAGAGAGAAAAGGAAGTTTTACAACTGACAAAGATCATAAATGAATAGAGCAAAGGTATTAAGTTTATGTTTGCTGAAAGTAGTGGCTATAAATACAACATGAAAGATTTTTATATTCTGGGAAAGAAAACTTCCAAAGAAAGTTAAGAACAATGGGTTTAAAAGATGAAAGAGAAAAAAACATATTTAAGAAAGGATTGAAAGCTGTATGGGGTGTGGCCATATGAGATCTTGAAGAGTGTGCTTTGCTAAGACAGACTTGTGAAAGAAGGAGTATCCAGCCATCCCAGAGAAGTATCTGGTTGTCCCAGAAAGCAAGGTTTTGTTATGAGCCTGTCAAGTGAGAGGGAGAAAGAAGACCTGAGATACCTCCCCTATAGCAACAATGTGTGTCTTGTGGTAATATTCCTGGATGTTTTATAAATTAAGAATCTATAAGGGCTGTTGCCTGGAAAAGGGTGTTTATCTGAGAGTCTGGCTAAGTATAAATCTTTTAGGAAATATTGTAAGATTAAATTTAACTGTGTAACTGTAGTCTTGTGTGTTTAGGTTTTCTTTCTTTTGTTAATAAATGTTTGAATTTAATATTTAAAATCTCCAAAAGTGGTAGTGAGATCTTTACTTCTGACTTCAGTACACATTCCTTCTCATAATAAATACAAATTGCGAATTGTTGTGATAGCTTGACCAAGTTTCCCTTTGGGATTTGATCAGCCTGGCAATTACCATCTACCATATCATAACAAAATATATTTTCTTACTTTTCCTATCCCTGAATTCAATCTTTCATTTTTAATTGCTCTTCTGAGCTAGATTTGATAATGAATTAATTTTTCTCAATTTCACCCTCCTCAATCCTTCTGGGGTTTATTTATTGATCCTTTAATATTCAATAAGTAGGTGCACTGTTTGTTCTGTTGATCACCAAGGTCTCAGATGCTCTGTTGCTCTTGAAGTGCCTCTGGGAGCTCATGCTTCAAGCAACTTTGTAGTGGAAAAAATTAAAAACCACATGTGCACGAACAAACCTAAGTAAGGGGGCATACTATGAGATGTGCCATTCCAGCAAAATCTTATCCATCCTTTTTTACGTTTAAGCTGATTTGCAATCTATGTTGTTCTTATATCACCTCAATTTTCCGAGTGTTGGCAGCTTACAGTATGAGATTGTTTTTATGTTGTATTCTTCTTTGGTAAAATTAATTGCTTGAATTAGCTATTTAACAAGTGGAGTTTACAAGTACACTATAAACTATGAATTATATACTTAAGCCACATAACCATAGAAATATTTACAAAAGGTACCACCAACTAAATGTCAAAAACACTTGTTCAATTATATTCAAGTTAGCCCTTCATTGATCCTACCATTACGCTTCTAAAAAAACTCCTGATAGAGATATTCCTTTTGGGAAACCCAGGAGTGCCAGTAATAAATCAAGAGGTTTTTTTTAAAAAAATAGAACAATTGGTGCAAAGGCACATGAGAGCCCTATGTGTTAACTTGGGGAACATGATTAAAAACAATCTCAAAATGACATATACATTCTTCTCTTTATATGACTGTTCACTTTACCTCACTTCTAAGTTCCTACCAAACTTGGATGCCAGTTTTTTCAATGTTGTGAGCACTAGACATTCTGCAGACATGTACGTACATACTCTCGGGAGATAGTGACATAGTGGTAATGTCACTGGACTAATAATACAGAAGCCCAGGCTATTGCTTTGGGGACAAGGGTGCAAATCCCACCATGGCAGCTGGGTGGAATTTGAATTAAATTAATATATCTGGAATATAAAGCTAGTCTCAGTGATAGTGACCAAAACAATTATCACTGGTTGTTTTAAAAATCTTGTTCACTCATGTCCTTCATGGAAGGACATCTGCCATCCTCTCCCTGTCTGGTCTACACGTGATTCCAGACCCACAGCAATGTGGTTGACTGTTAACTGCCCTCTGAAATGGCCTAGCAGGTCACTCAGTTTAAGAGCAATTAGGTATAGGCAGCAAATGCTGAATGCTTACACCGCATGACAAAATTTTTAAAAATGTGCAAAACAAAAATGTCAACAAGGTGTGGGAAGGCAAAAAGGGGGAAGGGATGTATAGATAAGGCAAGGTCATGGAAGAAAGGACAAGAATTTTAAATTCAATACCTTGGAGGCCAATGTTAGTCAGTAAGGCTGGTGTGAATGGACAGCATATGGACACCTGAACTTTAAATAAGTTGAAATTTATGAATGGGAAGCTAGGAAAGGAGGCATTAAAATAATCAAGTGTGGAGATGATCAAAGGATGGACAAGCTTCGCTGGCAAGGATAAGAGCAGACATGCAAAATGTTATGAAAGGGAAAATAGGTAGTCTTGATGGAGGGGCCGGATTTTTCGGGGTGCTGTGGTCCCCACATCCCCAGCTAAAAAGTCAGGGGAGCTCACCCACAATTCTGAGGTTGCCGTGCAGCAATTTAAGGCTGGGAGAAGTGTTCATTTCTTCAAGTCAAGACTTCCGCCCTTTCTCAGGAGCAAGTCCCACCTTAGAGAGCTGCCAGCCAATTGGATGGCTGGCAGTCCTGTAGTCCCAGCAGTGCAAGCTGAAAGCAGGGGCCACCACTGGGATTACAGGCAGCCCCACCACCCTAAGGAGCCCAGGTAAGTGCAGAGTGGAGGGTCTCAGCAAGAGCAAGCGGGGGTCCAGGTTCAAGAGGGCAGTGGGAGGATTGAAGGAGAGGGGATGACCTGAGGGAGTGCCTCTGATGGGCCCAGGGGATCCACAAAGGAGGTTCCCCCTCCCTTGCCCAACACCAACATGATGTAGCAAGGGCCTACCCCTGCTGCATGTAAAATACCAGTGGGGGCGTGCAGGATGAGGCCCTCAAGTAAGGGCCTCAATAGGCCCATGGGTTGACGGGCCATCTCATAAAACTTCAGACACGACAGGGGCAGGCTGATGGTGGGAAGGCCACCTGATGGATTTTACATACATCCCCCCACCTTCAAACCCACCAGGAGGGGAGCATAAAATACAGTCCAGACTGTGGGCTTTGAAGCAAACAGAATTCTATGGTTTCATCCGATTCAGCCTAAACAATTGTCTGAAGAGGGAGTGAAATCAAAGAAGCAGAAGCTTCTTCCAAGAGCTGAAAAAATAGCTTCAGCCTTTCCAAACTGCAGTTGAAGGAAGTCAAAACACAATCACAACCTGGTATCAAACATGCAGTCTCACAGCGCAAAGGTGATTATATGTTGGAGAGATAGAGATGGGCTCCTTCGGCATACCGGAAAAAAGGCTGATTGCACTCTTAAAGGTGATACTTGTCTGCAATTCATTATTGTGCCTTTCATTAATTGTACATTACTGACGGCATTTTGAACACTGGAAAGCCAGTAAGTTCCAAAATACATTTAGAATATAGACACTTCAGTGAATAGTTTACTTAATTCAATAGTTGGGTCAACTTTTATCTCGGCCTACTGTATCATGTCCTATACAAAAATACTGCAGTATTATAGTACGTATTTAATAACTGTAATAGACTGTGATTGTTACCATTATAAAGTATTAACAGAGCACGATCACATGCATAATCTGCTTTGAGTTACAACAAATATTACTGCCAAAATAAGAAATTGCATCGCCAACACTGTGGAAGATATGCATCTACAAATTTCAAACAAAAATAGTCAGTTTCAACGCGAATTACTAAACAATGCATAAACATTAAAGTTGAAAAGCAGTCTGAATACCAAACATTACTACACTGAATAAGACAATGAAATAGACAAAATCCATCACAAAGCACCATCAGGTGCAAATACAGTAGCTTTCACTAGATGGGAGTACTGTTCTGACAGACATTTCAAAATTGCTAATGGTTAAGCAATATATAGACATAATTCACAGCTTAGTAACGCAACAGTAGTCAAAAGGGCTGCTTATTTCTTTTTCAATGTATACTAAATGACTGGCATAACTTTTAGAATTGGATTCAATTACATGAAATATACATTTTTTCCAGCAACATTTTATTCCCTAGAGAATCAAGCCAGACGAAAGCAGATTAAATACTGTATGAATCTGTATACTTCCAGGTCTACAAGCAATAAATTTATTTAATAATATATTTTGCTCAATCACTGCTTTCAGTATTGCTTCATTTTGAAGCTGGCCAGAGACAGATGCAATGAGTGTCAGAATTTTCATGTTTACAGAAAACTCAAAATGGTCTCAGATTCATTAGCAGTTTGTTTATGGGGCCTGCTTACTTATATGACAGATGGATTGCTCTTAGTCAGGCACATTAAGAATTGATCCTTGTTAGTAATCTTCTATAGAAGGATAAAGCAACTATGCATAATAAACACTCTGCTACGCTGACAATGCCTAAATGCCCAACCTTAAAAGTTCCTTTAAAACCTGAGCATACCATCTAAAAACAGGAGTAAACAGAGCACCACTATGAACAGCCTCCACGGTCCCATTAGCACAGAAGTCAACATGCCTCAGAGTATCTAATAATTTCAATGTATACCCATTACCTCCAAACTTCTTATAGAATCATAGAATGTTAAAGCAAATAAACAGGTTTATTCAGCCATCAAATCTGTAGATGTTTTTCTCCACAAACAACCTAGTCAAATTCCAAAGTACAATATAGCAGATGCTGGCAATCTGAAATAAAAGCTGAAAATGCCAGAAATACTCAGAAGGTCAAGCAGAATCTGTGAAGAGAAAACAGAGTTAATTTTACAATTCTGAAAGGTCATTGGCCTGAAATGTTAATCCTGTTTTCTATCCACAGATGTTGTCCAACCTGCTGCATATTTCCAGAATTTTCTGCACTACAATTCCACCCTTTTGCTCACTTCCCATATATGAAACTCATCTGCCTAAAGCAGACCCTCTACTCATTTCTCCACAATTCCTGATCTTGCATTTTACTCTTCAGCTGCTCATGGTAGTCACTCTTTGACAGTTTCATGTTGTCTAACATCATCATTCTTTTTCTCCCTCTTGGTCTACATCCCTTTAATCTTCCTTCAATCACCTCCTTCAGCAAGTTCTCATGCCTTAGAATATGGCTAATTCAACCATGTTGCCTGTTCTTGATTATATCGACTAACTCTCCTTTCTCTTCCAACATCTTGAGATCTTCATTGCTTGTGTTCTCGCTAACTGACCTGCTCCATCCTTTTCCAGATTAACATTGCAAAACTTTGGTCTTTGCTTTCCTCAAGGTCCACATCAGCCTGAACAACTTGCTCCAATTCAGTCTTGATATTTCCTTTAAGATCTCTACTCCTTCCATGTTGTTCAATTTTTTATGTTTGGAGAATGCATTCTTTGCCATTGCAATTCTAGCTTTGATTTCTTTACAGCAACTTCTGACAAGATGTTTCCCTGGTAGTCAAATTGTGAGACCTGCTCCAGCTGTTGACGATTTATCTTGACTTCTGCTTTCCAACTGATTCCAATCCTCATAACTTTTTACTTTAATTTTTATTCCATAAGCGTTCACCATTTCATTCACTCTAGCCATTAGGACCTGTAGATCTTTTGTTGTGCTAGCCACAAGGACCTGGTTGTCTGCAAATCTCACTACCTTCATCAATTGAACTCCTACAACAACTTTCTATATCTTATCTAGTGTTTCTTTTATTATGGCATATAAATTGAAGAGCAATGGTGATAGTGGACAGCCTTGTCTCATCCTGCTCCCAATTACATAAGGTTCAGTTTCACCAAATCCTGTCCTGATGGCAGCAGCCTGAACCATGTACAGAGCCACAATCATTCTTTTATTTCTCCAATCAACTCTAATCACCTCCAGCACTTTCAACAGCTTTTGCCAGTTTATCTGGTCAAAAGTTTTTCCATAATCCACAACCTGATATATACTTCTTGTTGGTAGTCAATGCTTATGTCACTGTACACTCTCATCACTGCTATAATCTCTCAAGTTTCATAACCTTTCCTAAAACCGAATTGATCACCGCTGATGTAAAAACTTGCTTTGGTCTCCAACCTATTTGCTATGATTTTTAACATGATCTTGGGTGATCTCGGTGTAATCAAATTTATGGTGCAATGCTCTTCACATTTTGTGGCATTTCATGTTGCTCTCCATATATCCTTTAATATTCCATTGTTGTTTTTGAAAGCAACTGTCCAATTCAATTTAATAAAATTTATGGACTCTGCTTCAACAACTATTTTGTAGACAGTTTAAGGGAACCTGGGGACAAAACTAGGCCTCCAAAAAATAGAGGAGAAGGGAGTGCAATGTAGAGACAAATGCAATTCTAGGTCTTACTTGCTTGTTATTAACAGGGAGGGGTGGTGGGGTAACTTTTCCCCTGTTTTCTCATCCCTCAGCTGATCGCAGGGAGATATATATTTTGAGCAGGAGTATTTTAAACAATGAGTATTTTACGAGTGTTGTGACTTTAAAGAAAGACACAAACAAGCTGTTAACAAAAACAGAAAATGCTGGAAAAACTCAGCAGGTCTAACAGCATCTGTGGAGAGAGAAAGAGTTGACGTTTCGAGACTGTCTGCTTTCTATTAAGCTTTTTATTTGTTCAAAAGATGTGAGCATCGCTGGCTAGGCCATCATTTATTGCCCATCCTTAATTGCCCTTGAAAAGGTGATGGTGAGCTGCCTTCTTGAACTGCTTCAGTTTATGTGGTGTAGGCCTTCCAAAGTGCTGTTAGGAAGGGAGTTCCAGGATTTTGGCCCAGCGAAAGTGAAGGAATGGCTAGATAGTTCCAAGTCATGATGGGGTGTGGCCTGAAGGGGAAGGTGGTGGTGTTTCCATGGATTTTCCACCCTGTGCCTGTTAGGTGGCAGTGGTTACGGGTTTGGAAGATGCTGCCGAAGGAGCCTTGGTGAGTTACTGCAATGCATCTTGTAGATTGTAAATACTGCAGCCATTGTGCATCAATGGTAAAGGGAGTGAATGTTTAAATCAAAAGAAAGAGTAAACGTTTACTTACGCAACACCCAAAAAGTAAATGAAACAAAACATCCATCCCTCAAACACACCGACATACAAGAAAAGATCAGTTCTAGAGATGAAACATGCACTTAGGCCACTAAGAGTAATGAGAACCAAGTCATGTGTTCCCTGGGTAGTCCCTTAAGATTCAAGGTGTTGTAGAACTGAAGATTCTCTCTCAGCTCTTTGAAGACAATGAAAGTTGGAGGTTTTTGGGGTTTTCATATGATATTATTGCCGTGCTTTTGTAGAGAAGAAATATAATCTTGCAGGCGAAAGCAAATTAGCCCCTTTCACTGCCTTTTAGAGGCAGCTTTCTTTTCTTCTTTGCTAGGTGTGATCCCTCTATGCTGCTAGTCCCAGACTGCCTTGCTGGGTTCTCTTGTGGATAATGATTTGGCTAGATTTGGTCATGTGATGGCAGTTTCGATGTGTCCCAATTTCCACATAATGAGATAGGGCCGAGCTAATTGGTATACAACGGAGGCAGGGGGGGTGGCAGGGGATGACTGATATCCTATAAACATACAAGTTATGATTAACTAACTGAAAGGCCTTATTTGACATTCGATTTTCATGATGTCAACAGGTCTGGTAGCCATTGCCTTTAAATCCCTTCCATTGAAATGATGGGAGGCAGTCAATTTGTACCTCAAAAACCCCATCTGCATTTTTAAGAAACTTCCCAGGCATTTTGTCTGTCTGTCCAGAAACCACAAACAGAAGTCACCTGACTTTCCAGAAACCATTTTGAGAGTACACAGTGCCCATTATTCCACATTGCTTCCTTTTTAAAAAAATAGAGTCCACTGCCCAATTATTGTTACAGGCATGACAAGACCATCACCAACTGTACTACACAGCAACTAACAAACTCACAGATGAAATTTGGCTGATGCTAGGCACTTCCAGATATATGTGAGAATGGTTATGAATCTATGCATTCTCTATGGCAGTCCAGAATTTCACAAATAACATGATTGATCCCTATAATTCAAATTTTACAGCAAGTAGTGATCCTCACAGTATGCAGGTTGGTGCAATTTTCTTACTAGTTGCAAGCAGGTTCATCCCTCTTCTTTGGGAAATTTTGTGGCCTTATACACAAGTGTAGCTAAAGCAGCTACATAAGAATGGAAACAAGTAATATTTGGTCCTCTCCCAGGAACAGAGAAATAGCAAGTGTCCTTGGTACATGTGATGCAACAACCTCCATAAATGCCATTGCACATCAGTTCAATGGTGGCAGAACAAGAGGGTGATGCAAGTGGAAAGATGGAAGAACAACAACATACCAGCTATGGTGCTAAACAAATTTGAGATCCAACCAACCGCAAAGCTAGTTAAGAAAGATTACAAATGGCTTTTGTCCAACTATCGCTTGGATCCCGACAGAAATCTGGAACTGCATAACATACAAAACCCTGCAAGTATGTAGAGCCACCTTATACATAATGCAAGAACACCCACTCCACAATGACTCAACCAATACAAAATGTTTAAAACTAAGATGCAAGGATCTTTGGAACTAATTATATAATACATAATTAGGAATCACATATAGCACTTTTCACAACCTCATGCTGTCCCAGAGATTTACAGCCAATTAAGTACTTTAAAAGTGTAGACACTGTTACAAGGCAGGAAATATGGCAGCCAATTTGTACACAGCAAGGGCCCACAAATAACCATTTGATACGGCCAGATAATCAATTTCAGAGATGTTGATTGAGGGGCACTATGGAAAACTGCTTTGGGTCCCAGCTGTGGCTCAGTCCATAGCACACTGGCCTTGTAACCACAAGGTTCTGGGTTCATATCCCACCCTAGGACTTGAGTACAAATGTCAATGTTGATATGTAAATGAAATACTGAGGGAGCATTGCACTCTTTGAGGTGTTGCCTGTTGGATGAGATGTGAAATCAATGGCTTGCTTGTCTCAGGTAGCTGTGAAAGATTCATGGAAAACTGCTTCAAAATAGTACATGGGATCGTTTACATCCTCCTGAGGGGGCAGCAAGAGCCACGGTTTAACATCTCACTTGGAGGACAGTGTAGGATTGCCTTAATACTGTAGTGGAGTCTCGACCTAAATTTTGTGCACAAATATCTGGAATTGGATTTGAACCTAGGATCTTCTGACTGAGGGGAGAGTGTTCTCAATTGAGCCATAGTCGACACCTCATGAACACTGACACATCCTGTTCATCGTATCAGGGAAATTTCCTGCCACAGATGGTTGGGTAAATCTTCTTTTATTCTGGATTCACATTTCACTTTTTTGATATCAGCTTACTATTTCTCTGGATTGGCTGGGGGGAGGGGGGTGGGGTTGTTGGTGGTGAGGAGTGGAGAAAGGAGAGGGAGAGTAAGTGAAAAGCCATTGCAAGTACAGGTAGGAAAACTGCAATTGACTGTTTTACTTATCAACAATGGAAACTATTTCCACATTCTGTAGAGAAAAAGTTTCTAGTCATACATAATTTTAGTTTGCTTTTAGCTTAGGTGCGTCTGAATTAATCAACTGCATCCAACTAGATGACCTTTGGTTTGGGTGAGGGAGAGAGAGAAAAAGAACAAAATTTATTTAGCCTAAATAAACACATTTTCGTAAAATTGAAGGAAGGAGGGGAAAAGGGAGTCATTAAAATCTAATCCAGAACACACTTAGTAGTAATTATTAGGAGTTCTGCCATTGCTTACAAACAACATTTCATGAAGATTGATGGATATTAATATGATGGAAGCCATGCCAGGATGGAGGTTACAATTGATTTCAAAATATAGGGCTTCCCCTACAAAGTGTTTACAGCTGTGCATGTTGCTGATTAGACCACAATGATCACATCACAGAAGGACACAAGATCTGTACATTCTTTACAATGATTTTTGAAGAATTGTGTAAACAAAGAATCTTCCTACACGAATTAGCTGTGCTTAGTTCTTTTAAGCAGAGAAGTACAATTCATTTATGCCTAGTTTTCACCCTTTGTAATTATGCTGCATCAGGCAAGAATCTTGTTCACTGATCTGGTTTTGCTCATTTCTGACAAACTGCGTGTCACATTAACTACCCCAGGAAGTAATTCCAAACACAAAATAAACTGTTTATGCCTTTGCTCAGATGCCTATGACAGATTGCTATTAGTTACAAACAGATGAAGTACATTCATTTAATTCCTCTTATTTGTTTATCTTAAGTACCTTTATGTACAATATTGTGAAGTGCATAGCAACCTTAACACTAAACAGTACAAACTATTGAAACAGGAGGCACAGTAATACTCAGTCATATAAATTTGAAAAATGTGCAGTTGGTTAAGACCTGTTCATAGAAACATTAAAAAAAGAAAAACTACTGAAAGTAAAGTGTTTAACACAAATATCAACATACATTACTGTTGGACTAGAGGTAACTAGTCTTTTGACTTGTTCACATAGATAGGTCTTTTGTACAGTTAAAAGACTGAAAGTGAGTTTATGGTCAGCACACTAACAGGTTGCACAATACATTGTCACAAACTTTATGCTATTCAATGCATTCTATAGTTGTGAAACACAATCATATTACTATCATATTAAGAGTTTAACATGTTTGTCCTGCGTCGCCACAGATCACAGAATGATACAGCAAAGTCATTCAGCCAATAGTGCACATACTGGTTCTTTCAAAAAGCTCTCCAATTAGTTCCACTCCCAATTTCTCCCATAGCCCTGCAAATCTTTATAATTCAAGTATAATCCACTCCACTTTCGAAAATTATAATTGAATCTGCTGCCACCATTTTTTCAGGCAGTGCATTAAATTTCATCCAGTGCATCTGCCCATTACACCTGCCTGTTTCCTTTCAAAGGCTGTTATAATACCCTCCTCATTGTTCACTAAATTTGAGGTTCATGTGATCTGCAGACTTTTAAAATCATGCCCTCTATACCCAAATTCAGGTCATTAATCTGAAAGAGCAATGATCCTAGCACCAACCCATTGAAGACAGAACTGCCCACTACCCTACAGTATAAAAGCAACTATGCTTTGTTCCTTAGCCAATTATGTATCCATGCAGTCAATGTGCCATCAATCCAATGGGCTTCAACTTTGCTAACAAGTGTATTATGTGAAAGTCTGCATGCACAACACCAACCACATTATATCCATCAATTATCCTTGTTACTTCTTCAAATAACTCAATCGAGTTAGCCAAACATGATTTGCCTTGAATAAAACCATGTTAGTTTTTATCTATTAACCCATATTTTTCCAATTGTCAATGAATTTTGTCCTGGATTATTCTCTCAAAAACTTTCCCTGCCCAATGTAAACTAACTAGCTTGTAATTGCCAGGTTTATCTCCATTTCTTTTCTGGAAGATGTTGTAACATTTGCAATTTTCTAATCCTCTGGCACCTCCCCATATTCAAGGGAAATTGTAAAATTGTGGCAAGAGCCTTTGCAATTTCCACCCACACTTCCCTCAGCAACCTCATAATGAGCGTCCATTTCCACATCTAACACATCCAACTCCACCCTGCTTCAGTTTATCTGCTGCTGAACCCCTCATCCATGCCTTTGTTAATTCTGGGCTTGAAAATTCCAACACATACCTTCCACTCTCCATTAACTTAAGGTCATCCAAAATTCTGCTGCCCACATCCTAACTCGTATCAAGTTCCGTTCAACTAATACCCCTATGCTCACTGACCTACACCGGTTCCTGCTTAAGCAGCACTCAATTTTAGATTTCTCATTCTCAAATCCCTCCATGGACTCACCATCCCATCTCTGTAACCTCCTCCAGCCCTATAATCCTCCAGGATATCTACACTCCTCCAAATCTGGTATCATGAGCAAAACTGATTTTAATTGCTCTACTATTGACAGCCATGCCTTCAACTGCCAAGGACCTAAGCTGTGAAATTCCTACCTTTTGGTCTCTCACTTCTCACTCTCTCACCCCTCCTTGAGGAGGCTCCTTAAAACCTACCTCTTTGACTAAGCTTTTGGTCAGCTGCTCTAACATCTCACGTGGCTTGTTTGAATTTTTTTTGATAATGCCTTGGGATGTTTGACAACATTAAAGGCACTATATAAAATGCAAACTGTTGGGGTAGAAAGCATCCCATCTGGACCCAGTGACTTTTCTACTTTAAGCACTGCCAATTATACCAATTTTTTAAAAATCAATTTCTAACCGAGCCAATTTCTCTACATCCTCCTTCTTAACTATCACATTAACAGCATGCTCTGAAGTGGTCACCACAGAATAGTTGCAGAGCAGTGTGCATTTGCAGAGTGTAAAAGCTGGGAATTTGATGCAATTGAGAATTCAGTGCAGAGTGAGGGAGTTGCTGCTTTTTGTATCCAATACTTGTAGTTGCTCGTGTTTTCGGTAAACATTTAATTTCACCTACCTGTAACAACCTAAATCAAGTCATTATTGAAAAGAACTAAAAACAATAAACTAAGTTGATTTAATATACAGGGCGGGATTTTCCAGCCTCTACCACCGGAGGGATCTTCCAGTCCCGCCAAAGTCAATGACGATTCAAATGGCTTGCCACAACGGCTCCTCTGCAGCAGGGCCGGAAGATCCTGGCCCTAGGCTACCTATTTAAATAAATAAAACAGTTATATAAGGATGCAAGTGCAGATGCCATGCTGTAAACCAAGGTTAAAAAAATGGTTAAAATTAAAGGTGTTTTATTTGAATCTGTGACGCATCTATAAGATAGATGACTTAATGACAAAGAGAGATCAATGGGTTTGATCTAATAGATGTTACAGAGATGTGGTTGTTTGGTGAACAAGATTGGGGACTAAATAATCCATGGCACTTGATGTTTTGAAAAGACAAAAATGAAAAAGAGGGGTAGCCCTGATAATAAAGGATGACATAGGGACAGTCATGAAGGAGGATCTTAGAGTGGAAGAACAAGAAGTAAAATAAGTATGGATGGAATCAAGAAATTACAAGAGTCAGAAAAGCTAATAGGAGTAGTTTATCAACATTTTAACAATAGCTTTAATGTTGGACAGTACATTAAGCAAGAAATAAAGAGGATCTTAAAATGCAATAATGAAGGGCGAATTTAAGCTTCATACAGACTAGGCCAATCAAATTGGCAAAAATTGTTTAGAGGGAAAGTTCATGAAATGCATTGGAGTTTCTTATAACACAAATCAGAGAAGAAGCTATTTTAGACCTATTTTGCATAATAGAACAGGGTTAATTGGTAATCTCACAGTAAGGGATCCTCTTGGATCATGATGTGATAGTAAAGTTTTAGTGTCATAGAGTTATAGAGGTCTGCAGCACAGAAAAAGGCCCTTTGGCCCATCAGGTTTGCACCTGTCAAACAAGTACCAAACTATACTAATCCCATTTTCCAGCACTAGGCCCATAGCCTTGTATAACATGGCATCAAAAGTGCACGTCCAAATATGTCTTAAATGTAATGAGGATTTCTGGCTCTACCACCTTTCAGGCAGAGAATTCCAGATTCCCACCACACTCTGGGTGAAAAAACTCTTCCTCCCATCTCCTCTAAACCTCCTGCCCCTTACCTTAAATCTATGCCCACTGGTTAGTGATCCCTCAACAAGGGGAAAAGTTCCTTCCTGTCTACCCTATCTATGCCGCTCATAACTTTATACATCTCAATCATGTCCCCCCTCAATCTCCTCTGCTCCAGAGAAAATAATGCCAGTCTAGCCAATCTCTCCTCAGAACTAAAACTCTCCAGCAACATCCTGGTAAATCTCCTCTGCACTCTCTCCAGTGCAATCACGTCCTTCCTATCATGTGGATTCCAGAACTGCACATAATGCTCTAGCTGTGGCCCAACCAACGTTTTATACAGTTCCAGCATAACCTCCCTGCTCTTATATTCTATGCCTCGGCTAATAAAGGAAAGTATCCCATATGCCTTCTTAACTACCTCATCTGCCTGTACCGCTACCTTAAGGGACCGGTGGACATGCACACCAAGGTCCCTCTAATCCGTGGTGTTTCCCAGGGTCCTACCATTCACCGTGTATTCCTGTGCCTTGTTTTGTCCTGCCCAAGTGCTTCACTTATCCGGATTAAATTCCATTTGCCACTGGTCAGCCCACCTGACCATCCCGTCTATGTCCTCTTGTAATCTAAGGCTATCCTCCTCACTATTTACCACACCACCAATTTTCGTGTCGTCCGCGAACTTAATGATCAACCCTCCTACATTCAAGTCTAAATCGTTTAGATATACCACAAACAGCAAGGGACCCAACACCGATCCCTGTGGAATTCCACTGGACACAGGCATCCAGTCACAAAAACACCCCGTGACCATCACCCTCTGCTTCATGCCACTCAGCCAACTCTGGATCCAATTTGCTAAATTGGATCCCATGGACTCTTACCTTCTTTATCAGTCTCCCATGCGGGACTTTATCAAAAGTCTTGCTGAAGTCCAAGTAGACAGCGTCAAACGCATTGCCTTCATCTCACACCAGGTCACCTCTTCGATAAATTCAATAAAATTGGTCACACGTGACCTCCCCTGAACAAAACCATGCTGACTGTCCTTGATTAATCCCTGCCTCTCCAAGTGTAGATTAATTCTGTCCCTCAGAATTGTGGCTAATTAAGCAGGTTAGTGATAGCATTACATTGAAAGAAGAGGCTTACAATATTCGCAAAAATAGAAGATTTGGGAGAGTTTTAGATAAGAGCAAAGGATGACCAGAAAATTGATAGAGGGAGAAAATAGAAATAGACTAACCAAGCCAAAAATGTTAGCACTTCTACAAGTATGTAAAAAGAGATTAGCGAAAGTGAACATAGTTCCCTTAAGAGTCTAAGGCAGCAGAACTTTTAATGGGAAATTTAAAAAAAATGCCTGCCATTTTCTAAGTTTACCTTCAAAGTAGAAGGCACAAAAACATACAAGAAATAGGGGAGAGCCAAGGGCCTAAAGAGCATAAGGAAATTAAAGTAATTCATATTAGTAAAGAAAAAGTACTAGAGAAATTAACAGGACAGAAAGCTGACAAATCCCTTGCCAACATCCAAGGGTTCCAAAGAGATGACTGTCAAGATAATGGATGTGAGCTGGTTGTGATCTTCCAAAATTCCCTAGTTTCTGGAAGAATAATGATGGATTAAAAGGTAACAAGCATACTACATTTTCAAGGAAGGAGTGATAGAGAAAAGAGGGAACTATAGGACAGTTAGCCTGACATCAGTCAGCAGGAAAACACTGGTAACCACCCACCCCCCCCCACACCCCCATCATTAATGAAGTAGCAACAGATCGCTTAGGAAATTGCAATACAATTAGACAGAGTCAACTATGGTTTTATGAAAAGGAAACTGTGTTTGACAAATCTATTAGAATGTTTTTTGAGGATATAATTAGCAGGGTAGATAAAGACGAGCTTACAGATATAGCATATTTGGATTTACAAGACATTCAATAATGTGCCATATGAAAGGTTGTCGTGCAAGATGAGATTGGGGGTAATATATTAGCATGGGTAAAGGACTGGTTAAAGAACAGAAAACAGAATAGGAATAAACGGGTAACTTTTGAGTTGGTGGGCTACTACTAGTAAAGTGCTGCATGGATCAGTGCTAGAAACTCAGCTATTTACAATCTATATTAATGACTTGATGAAGGTACGGACTACAATGTATCCATTTGTTGAATACAAGGTAAGTGGAAAGGCAGAAATGACACTAAGAGTCTCCAAGTGGGTATAGTTAGGTTAATGAGTGGGTAAGAAGGTGGCAGATGAAACATAATGTGGGAAAATGTGAGGTTTTTAATTTTGATAGTAGGAATAGAAAAACAGTCTATTTTTCAAATGATGAGAAACTATTAAACATAGGTGTTCAAAGGAAATTAGGGATCCTTGTACAAGAAATAAAGAAAACATCCAGGTAGAGTAAGCAATTTGGGAGACAAATAATATGTTAGGCTTTATTGGAAGGGGCTTGGAGAACAAAAGTAAGGAAGTCTTGCTGCAATGGTACAGGGCTTTAGCAAGCTCGCCCCTTGAGTACTGTATACAGTTTTGGTCTCTGTACTCAAATCCAATATACTGTCTCTATACCCAAGTTCAATATCCTCCTCCTTCAGGTACCATGCCCCAAGAGGGCATTGGCGGCCAGGGCTTCCATTGGATTGGTCCATGATAATGCTTGGAAAAATACTGCAGTGGTCTGCCTTTGCCTTCTGAAGTATGGCTGACCAAGAAACTCTCTCTTACCGCCTACCAACAGGTGTATTAGAAGGATTTACAAGGTGATAATCAACTTGTTTGGCCATGTTATGAATGCACCATCCTTAGCCATCAAGTCTGAAGTGAGCTGCCAGCCCAGAGGTAGGGACACTACCACTGCACCACAAGACCTCCAATATACTGTCCAATATACTTTCCATAGAGGGATTGAAACAAAGGTTTCTTTGCTATATTGCCATGCATCCTTTTATGTAAAATAACAGTTTTGCAAAGTATGACACATTACAAGTATCACTAAGTAATATGATTGGAAACTTATGCAGTCAATAAGGAAAGGTCCTGTGGAAAAACAAGCCACATGGAATTGGCTCTTGAACCTTCTTCTGGGCAACCCCATCATTTAAAAAAAATAATGAAATTATAATAGGCAAGACTAAACACAATAATGGTTCTCAACTGGATTAATGTTCTTTCATATATCAACACCTCAGACAAAAACAGACTCAGACTTATTCTAAATGTATATACTACAGTGGCAGATGGCTATAAAGTAGCTCAAAATCATGTATGTATGCATGTACAGGAAGCTATTTAATTGCTTTCAAATCTGAAGGCACATTGAGTTGATCAGTTTGAGTGGAATACTGGATGTGGTTTCAGATGCGTTTCTAAACAAGTTTTAGAAAGGACAAAAAGAGTACTGTTGGAAACCCACGTAAGTAACTGTTCTGATTTTGTAATTCTAAAGGGAATATCGAACAGATCTGCTGTGCATGTATGCATGCAATAAATTATATCCTGAAAACAAAAATGTCTAATTCAGATGGTGAATATCTTCTTAAAAATCTGAAGATAAAAACATACTTGTATGAGTAGCAGTTATGTGTAGGCATCATAATCAGATAATTGACAGACATAGCCTGTCTTTATACTGCAATGCTAAAGTTCTGGCACCATTGAAGCTTTCTTTTATGCATGGTTCTGCTGAATGGGCACAAGTGCATCCAGTCAATTTTATTTGCCAATTAACACAAATGTTTCATTGCAGTCTCAGGTTCACTAAAGGCTGCAAAAATAACACACTAACAGGAGAGCCCATTTCTCTCTGTTCTCTCCCCATAGTGCTGTATCTTCCACTATTCCAAATATTTATCCAATTTTCCATTAAAAAGTGCAATGGTCTCAGCCTCGAGTGCTTCAAGGTGAAAAATGCTCGAATGCTTCATATAGCATTCCATGCTCAAGCAACCTTTCTCTAATTTTCCTTTCTCCCCCCACATAGTAGCATTTTTATACTTTTGATCCCTTGTTGCTAACCCCAAAATGAGAGAAATTAGTATAATAATCTTTCTCTAGTCACTATCAAAAGCCTTCATAAATTTTAGTTTCCCAGACTTATCACAATTTTAGGGCATTAAAGCTTCTGAATCCCTAAATCTCTGTTCATCTACAATCTTCAGCATCCTTATTTTGAGTACATCATGAATGTAAGAACATAAGAAACAGATGGAGTAGGCCTTGAGTCTGCACCACCATTTAATAAAATCATGGCTTTGCTTTCCCACCCAATCTTCATATCCCCAAATCAAAAATTTAACAATCTCAGCCTTGGATATCCTCAATAAGCAAGCATCTACAATGCTCTAATGTAGAGAATTGCAAGGATTCACAACCCTCTGAGTGAAGACATTTTTTTTCCCTTGGTCCAAAATCCGTATCGCAAGGCCGTTCCCCCTGTGGTTCAAGACTCTCCAGCCACATGATTTCTTACTACGGGCTTATGAAGCAGTGGTGTTCTGTTGGCAGAGTCAAATATCTGAGACAGTGCGTGTGGAAGGTGAAGCTTGAATGCACAAAGAGATCCAGGGAAAGGAACATCGGAAGGAGAGCTTGAAACCCTGGAGGTGGATCCCTGTTGGAGACATCAGAGTGAAAGCGTCATTTGGCAGAGAATTTCAAGGCGAGTTCTTTGAGTATGGAAATTGGAAACCCTCATGAGAAAGGCAGAGTTTCAGTGAGACTGGTTGGCTCACGGTGTAACAAGTGTCTGGGGGATTGATGAGAAATCCATAGAAACTTGGTGTGGTGTCCGAGCAGTTCACCTATTAGTTTACATGGCCTGTATACTTAACTGTGAACATTAGAGTATAAGATAGACTTACAAACTTGTGTAATCTTTACCAATTTGTTTATATCTGTAAAGGTATAATTGAGGTGAAGGGAGTAGTGTAATGTAGTTCATCTTTTCTTATTTAATAAATGTTTTATTCTATTGTTAAAAGTTCATCAGCAGACTCATGTGACTCTCTTCAGTAGCCGCCCTCCAAGTTTCTAAACAAAAAAGTTAGGATATATCAAGCGAAGTGCCATCTTGAGATATGACTTGTAACATCAGCTGAGATCATAAAATTCCCCACTCCCACCTACTTAAAAACCTATTACATTTATATCTTTCTTCAGTTCTGATGAAAGGACGTCAACCCGAAATAGTAACTCTGCTTCTCGCCACTGATGCTGCCTGATCCGTTGAGTATTTCCAGCATTTTCTGTTTCTATTGCTACTTTTAATGATTTGTGAAGCTGTAAACTTCTTTGGTTACATTGTTCTGACAAGTTTTTTAAAAAATTGTTTCACTTTGTTTCTCCTCCAGTAGATTATTCATTCACTCTAATCTGACCTGGCTTTTGGTATTAGCTTCTTAAACACAGTCTTATGTTTACAAGAATCTATTATATAAAAAAGTGATTTCATTACTAGATCCTATGACAGCTCTTTTGAACAGATTACCATTGCATTATTCAGTGGGGCCAATATCTCTTTTTTTCTCCCAATGAACAAAAACAGTAGCATTACAGCAATGCTGGATTTTCCAATGAACAGAAGGCAAGTTTGGCACCAAATATTCCTTCCAGCCCCCAGACAAGATATGGTACTCAATATGAACAGAGGGCTTCTGCTCTTAATCACTGTAAAGCTAATTACTGACAGCTAACACTATCTCATCAATACCGGCTTACCGGATATCATCCACAATATTTTCATTTGAAGACAATAATCTGTACTAGACTTACTTGAGGAATAACAGATTTAAAGGAAAAGGGAGACTGACAGGATGGGGTTCCTCAAAAACCAAGTACATCTACTTCTGCCCTAATTAAACCACACGACCACAAGAGTGCAGATACAACAAAATCCGTAACATAGCCACCCAGGAGGGAGCAACTTATAAGCAAAAGCACAGCCAGATACAACACTGATCACAAGAATAGCTGCAAAAGGACCAGTGTTGTTCAGGAAAAATGATAAACCCAGCACTCACCTAATATTCATTAATTTAAATAGCTGATTGAGCTTTTCCTGCAAGGAACCCTGAGATGCACACAGTTCAAAGAACTACTGCATTTCTTCAACTATCAATGGCTAAGGCTGTGTTGTGCTGCTATCTCATTCCCTACCACAAAAACATTCTCTAACAAAGTTCAAATAGAGTGCAATTAATTTGTTAACTTGCTTTGTGTCAAGGCATTAATTTCATTCATTTATTTATTTCCCATAGGCCTTAGTTGGTGTGGTGTGTTTGATTTGTAATCTCTAACTAGTTTCTCCCAAATGGAATGAGTACCTGTGCTGACTTTCAGTAAAGCCAGTTGAGATTCAAGTGACAATCAAGCCGGCCTATGGACAGCAACATGGTCTGCAAAACCTTGCATCAAAGTTCTCTCCGTTTGATTCTTTGGCATGTTAAAATTAGCAAGAAAGCCCAAAGTAGTAGTTGGAGTATGTGTGAGATACCACACATGAATTGTGCACCTGTACCACCAGGAGCTTTGTTGCAGATACCCGTAAACTTCATCCATTTGCTATGGAAGATTGCTGGCAATCTTTTATCCACAATAATCCAGATCAAGCTAAGAACTCCACCACAATCAGATCTTGCACAGCATTTTCAATTGACTCAATTGACTCTTCTCGACAGGCCTGTTCTGACAGAAACCTATTTGCTCTGGAACCAAAATCTAGCAATTGCCACTGTGGAAGAAACTGAGCTGTCCCGATAGACAGCATGTTCCAGTTCCTTTTCTACTACCACCATTGCTGCTCCTCACCTGTGCACTGTGATACAACTGGTACTATCCCCTCAAGCTCACTATGTAAATCCTCTGGGTTTTGTGAAGTTCTGAAAGTTGGTGACAGTGATGCTGCATGCTAAATGTGCTGCCATGTTCAGAGCAATAGGCTGTTCTTCCAGGCCTACAAAAACAGAAGAGGAACATATGTCATAATACGAGTTCCAAGGGATCTTCAAAAAGTACTTGGATTGCAATATGCTGTATGTGATATTTTTATGGTTAAATACTTGCCTATGCATCAAGTGCATGGTGAGTAAGATAAGAAGGTAAAAATATACAGAAGTAATAACAGACTACTTAACTCAATGAGCTCTTCTTAGCAATTGTCTTTCAAGCAAGCAAATCATTTTAATCAAATTTACCTATCAGCTCGATAGGGGTCAGTTTTCACCCAACTTCTTGAATGCTCTATTCAAAAAAATGCAAATACACTCTATCCCTCTTACATATCAAAACTAGTACACATCAAAGCACCCAGGCTAGCTGGCTTTAATCCAATTAGGACACACCCACAGACTAAACTTCTATTTTAAAAGAAAAATATTTTTCAATAATATTATATACATTAAAAGCTTCATGACACCTACTAACATACTACTTGGAGAAGCTGCCTGGGCTGGAGGGTCTGAGCTATGAGGAAAGTTTGGATTGACTGGGGTTGTTTTCCTTGGAGCAGTGAAGGTTGAGAGGGAACCTGATAGAGGTGTATAAGATTATGAGGGGCTTAGATAGGGTGGATAGGAAGGCACTTTTTCCATTAGTAGAGGGATCAATAACCAGGGGGCATAGATTTAAGGTAAGAGGTAGAAGGCTAAGAGGGGAGTTGAGAAATTGTTTCACCTAGAGGGTGATGGGAGTCTGGAACTCACTGCCTGAAAGGTGATTGAGTCAGAAATTCTTGTAACATTTAAGAAGTATTTAGATATTTACTTGCATTACCATAGCCTCTAGGGCTATGGGCCAAGTGCTGGAAAATGAGATTAGTGTAGTCAGACCTTTGCTGACCAGTGTGGACACGATGGGCCGAATGGCCTCCTTCTATGCCGTAAATGTCTATGAGAAGGAAACAAATGCATATTTTAGGAACCCCATTCCCCCTCTCAATTTATTCTTTTTCTACCCATATAATAAGTGGATAATCAAAATCTCCCAGGATAGTGTCGTTCTACTAACTTGTCTACCTCATTCGACTCATCATTTCCTCTTCACTTTCCTTCCCACAATTTGGAGATTGTGCACTATACCCCTACAATTTATAACAAGTTCGTGTTCATTTTTGAGCTCCAGCCATATCAATTGTCTGGATCCCTTACTTACCTACATCAAACTCTCCACAGCATATATTCCTTATTTTACCTGTATTGACACACTACCTCCCACTTTATCTTTTCTATCCCACCATATATATTATATCCTTCCATTTATCTTCCATTCTTAACCAGATGTGGCCAGATTTTTGTTAATACAATAAAGTCTACAACTTCCTGCAAGGTAATTTCTTTCAGCTTTTTTCCCACATTTTATACATTGCAATACTTTAACTTTTTTTTTACATTTATAAATACCACTTTTTTTTGCATGATGCTTTGTATAAACTACCCTTTAGCTTTATTTCAATCTTTACCCCCCCGTGTATAATGCATTTGATTTGATTTTATCCCTCTATTTCATATACTTCCTGAGAATGTGTTTTTTTGCCTGAATCTCATCCTCCATTTCTGCTTTCATACTAATTGATCCTCACTGGCTTTATTTTTCTAGTCACCACATCCCCCCTACCTTCCAAGTTTAATACCATGGGGGAAAAATTGAATAAGGCCCATGATCCTCAATTCACCAGCATCTGTTCTCTGCTATGCAGGCAGCAAGCAAACTTCATGCTGTCTGCTGATTTAACGATAGTAGCATGTAGCCCTAAACATTCTGAGTGATTTCACACCTTAGTGGGTGACTGTGGTAATCTGATGTGTAATACACCTTTAAGAGAATGTGAGCAGATTGACCACGTGACTTATTACCCAATTGCTGTGTAGCACAGGCTACAATGTTAATCAGTAGTTTAGAATAGGATCTGGTTTGAGAAGCACATGTGTAAGTGCTCTGTGACTTGTGTTAATAAACAGCATGTGCTTCACGTTACATTGGTCTCTGCGTCTGCAGTATCTTGTTTACAACTCACTCGCCAATAGATAGTTGTGCAACTGTGTTCATTGAGCTAAGCAACCCGACAGAAGGAACATAACAACAAGCAACGACACAAAACACAACCATTCACGGCACCAAAGAAAGCCACAGAAATTAAACAGAAGTAAATCAGCCGTACCTTGCAAGGCAATTGTGAGTGCAGCCTTCATCATAATCGTCAAAGTTATCTCCCTCCAGTATGCCATAGTTTGGCCATATTGAACCGTTTGATCAGATCATCGATGACTGGTCACATTATATTGAACACCTCGCGTTCTTTTTGGCCAACGACATATCGGGGTAGAAGAGGCGAGCGGTACTCTTATCGACATGTTGCAGTAAAACATACAGCCTAATTCGTATTCTAAAGGCAGCCAATGCCCCCCAGATTCTAAGAGCTTTGGTGAGTTGATAATTCTTGTGAAAAGCCACTTTCAGCCAAAACCCTCGGTAACAACGCAGTGTTTTAAATTTAATTTGAGGTGTCGCGCCCCTAGAGAGACAGTCACTTGCTATGTAGCAGCCTTAACACAACTGACAGAGCACAGAGTTCCAGATGTCGATTAATGACATGTTAAGGGACCAATTAGTATGTGGAATTAATGAAGACGCCATTCAAAAAAGGTTGTTGTTAGCAAAGAATTTAGATTTCAGCAAGCTGCTGGATTTGGCACTCGCAATGGAGTGCACAGTCAAGGATTCAGAAGCAATCAAGGGAGCACAAAATGGCATCATCCTTCGCATAGGGAGGGAAACTCCAGTTAGAAATGGCACAGAAGTGGAGGGCACCGAGGAAAGACAGGAAACAGCCACATTAACAGACCAGCAAAAAGCAATGGTTTAACAGAGAAAATCCATAAAAATAACATCAGAAATGGAGCCAGACAGCCTGTAAAAGAACAACAATTAAAAAGAATTGAGTATTTCTACTGCCATTGTAATGGGCACATTATGCGATATTGCAAAGACAGATTAAGACAAACTTTAAGCAAAAAGGTAGAAACCGTGAAATCCACATAAAAGAGGAACCAGAAGAAACAGATGTTTACTCACTATACAACTTAAAAATGGGTAAAACAGAGCCAATCTACATGACAGTGAAAGTCACCGGGAAACCCACCCGAATGGAGGTGGATACAGGGACATCCATGACAGTTATATGTTCAAATATCTGAATAATTAAATCTGGAAAATTCAGATGCTAAATTAAAGACGTATACTGGTGAAGACATGCGAGTAAGAAGTAAATGTGAGGTTTCAGTACAGTACGGAAATCAGTCAGTCAATTTACCCCTGATAGAGGTAGCAGGGGAATGTCAAAGTCTACTCGGTCGGAACTGGCTTAAGGAAATAAAGTTGGAGCAGACTGAGATTTTTCAACTCAGAATGAAAGATCTGCAAGAATTATTACAGAAATATACCTCCGTTTTCAGGGAAGAGCTTGGGAAGATTCAGGGGCTGCAAGCTAAAATGCACATGGATCTTGGGGCAACCCTCAGTTTCTTAAAGGCAAGGCCAGTCCCCTTTGCATTACAAGAAAAAGTTGATATTGAATTGGACAGGCTGGAAAGGTTGGGAGTCTTATAACCTGGACAATTTTCCGAATGGGCAGCAATTATAGTTCCAGTACTAAAGCCTGACCATAGTGTGCGAATACGTGGGAACTACAAGTTGACTGTTAACAAAGTGGCCAGACTTGACGGGCATTCTATATCGAAAATTAATGAATCGTACTCCAAGCTGGCAGGGGGAAACCGCATATTCGAAGCTCGACATGAGCCATGCTTACAAGCAAGTTGAGATAGAAAAGGCCTCTCGAGATTTTGTGACTATCAACACACATAGGGGGTTATACCAATGTACCAGGTTACCCTTTGGAGTATCATCAGCTTGTGCTATTTTCCAAAGAACAATGGAGAATTTACTTCAGGATGCCCCATGTTGTGGTTTATCTTGATGTTGTTCTAGTAACAGAACTAACTGATGAAGAACAGCTGGTTAACCTGGAAGAGGTATTGAAGTGTTTCTCACAAGGAGTATGTTTGAAAAGCAAAAAATGTATCTTCCAAGCAAAAGAAGTGGTTTACCTGGGTCATAGGGTCAACTTGCAGGGCCTTCACCCAGTAGGAGACAAGGTGAGAGCTATTCGTGAGATGCCTGCACTGAAAAACACCATAGAGCTCAAGTCCCTCTTGGGAATGATTAACTATTGTGGCCGATTTCTCCCAAATTTGTCAACATTACTGGCTCCATTATACGGTTTGCTCAAGAAAAACCACAGGTGGGACTTGACAAGCTCCACAACAATAGGCTTTTATGATAGTAAAGCAGCTTCTACATTCATCAGCCCTGTTGGTACATTTCAACCCAAAGAAAGAATTAATTTTGACCTATGATGCATCCCCTCATAGAGTAGGGGCAGTACTCTCCCATGGGAAGACAGATGGCTCTTAACGGTCCATTGGTTATGTCTCAAGAACACTCAGTGTTGCAGAACAAAGATAGTCACAAATAGAGAAAAGCAGCTTATTCATCGTATTTGGTGTTAAGAAGTTCCACCAATACATCTATGGTCGCCACTTTACCATTGTATCCAATCACAAGCCACTACTGGGCTTGTTCGAGGAAGATAAGACAATACCCCAAATTGCCTCTGCACGCATCAAAAGGTGGGCACTGATACTAGCTGCTTATGCATATACTTTTATCCACCATCCGGGAAGCCAGATTGCAAATGCCAATCCACTGAGCCGATTACCTCTAAAAGACAGCAATATGGATGTCTCAATTCTTCAAGAGCTTGTCTTGTTATTAAATTTTCTGGATTCGTCACCAGTACATGCCAAACAAATAAGAGAGTGGATAGACCGCGATCCAATTTTGTCTTAAGTAAGTGGACAAGTCTTACAGGAATGGCCAAACGAACCAAAGTCGGACAAAATGAAGTCCTATTTTAATAGGGGATACAAGTTAACCTGCCAGGATGGTATCTTGCTGTGGGGAGTGGGGGTCATTGTGCCTACGAGAGGAAGAAAGCCATTCTTGACCGAGTTGGTGCGCAGCTACTTATGATGACCAGGGGCGGATACAGAAATCGAAAACTTAGCCAAGAGCTGTATACAGTGGCAACAGGTACAGAAATTACCACCTTCTGCTCCATTGCATCCCTGGGAATGGCCAGGAAGGCCATGGGTCCGCCTCTATGTTGGTTATGTAGGGCCTTTTTTGGGCACAATGTTCCTCTTGATTATAGGCAATCACTCAAAGTGGACGTACACAAGATGAGGTCACCCAAATCGGCTGCCGCCATAGACAGATTGCGTCAGAGTTTTGCAACACACTGTTTACCAGAGATAGTAGTGTCTGATAAATGGAACTGCATTCACCAGCGAGAAATTCCAAAGATTTACAAGTCTCAATGGCATAACACTTGTTAAGGCCTCACCATACCACCCTGCATCCAATGGTTTGGCCAAGAGGGCAGTCAAGACCTTCAAGTCCGGAATGAAAAAGCTGCAGACTCTATTGCAACTAGATGATCACATTTTCTACTCAGCTATAGAAATTGCCCCTACAGAGTTATTGACGAAGACACATCTCAGGGCACGTTTCAGTCTCAAAGCCTAATTTAGGAGGGGAGAGTGGAGAGAAGTCAGGAGGCCCAGAAAAATGGATATGATTACCACAGTCGTGAAAGAAACTTCACTGCTAGAGACACAGTTTTTGCAAAGAACTTTGGAGATGGGCCCATGGGCTATCAGGTGAAGTCAGTGCAGTGACAGGACCTCTTTCCTATCACATATCAGTCGAAGGTCAGATAATTAGGAGACACATAGATCACGTCAGGGAAAGGGAAACATCTACAAGAAAGGATGCGTCAAGCATCCTGTTGGAGTCTACACCACATGTGGAAGGAACTCCACTTGGTTTGGAAGTGCCTGTAGGATCCGTTGAGCCTGAGTGTTGAAGGAACAAACTTACAGGTTCCGACTGGAGACCCTAGTGGACAGATCACTCCTGAGTGGGAGGCTTCGGATAAACCATCCAAAGTTGTAGACTATGATGTTCAACACATTTGAAGAAGCCTCCAAAGAGAGGCTGAATTTGTAAATAGTTTATTTATATAAATAATTGAAATATTGTAAACATTGTAAATTGTACTTTCGAGTAAAGGGGGAGGGATGTGGTAATCTGAGGTGCAATACGCCTTTAAGAATATGTGAGCAGATTGACCACGTGACTATATTACTCAATTGCTGTGTAACATGGGCTACATTGTTAATCAGTAGTTTAGGATAGGGTCTGGTTTGAGAATCACATGTGTGTTAGTGCTCTGTGACTTGTGTTAATAAACAGCATGTGCTTCATTTAACATTGGTCTTTGTATCTGCAGTATCTTGTTTACCAACTCACTCACCAGTAGATAGGCGTGTAACCGGGTCCGCCAAGCTAAGCGACCTGACAGAAGGAACATAACGGGGACCCAAGTTTGTGTGCGCACCACTTAAAAGTTAGCCTACATCTCTTAAAAGGAAGGTCCATGCTGGCTACAGCAGGTTCTATAAGTGTCTGTGAGAGCTGTTCAAGGAGGAAGAGAAATGAAAATGGTGCAAAAGCGATGGAAGCATACTCCAATGTTCTCTGATGCAGTACTGTACTCATTGGTGGAGGTGAAGAGAGGTCCTCTGCTCACAGGGGGCCAGAAAATCCTCCACACAGACATTGACTAACTATTCACATTGCCTTCTCATAGCTGTCAATGTAAGCAGTCTAACTCTAAGGGCCTGGATGCAGTACAGGAAGATATTTAATGACCACACAAGTGGTCAAATTCAGAGACTGCATCTTCCCATGCCGTATTTTTATAACTGATGCCTCATTCCAGCCTCATACTGCTCCACACCCCTTCACACCTGCTAATATTGTATATCAAGCATAATCCGCACCTAACATTCACAACCTGACCTCACATAGACTGCTGCATGCCTCATATCCACATCTCTGCTTGCACATACTGCCAGCTATTCAACTATGATAGGTACATGATCGAAATGCATTGCATCACACACACTGTCACACTTCCCTCTCTCTTGGCTGCATGTACACGCCCCCATGGAAGAGATAGTCCTGGCCATCATTGGTGTGGGCATGACTGAGGCTTTGGCCAGCAACAAGGTTAAAAACATTGAAAATCACAATGTGATCCTGCCTAATCTACCTTTTCATATCCCACTTCCTTCAGCGCATGTTTTTCTGATTTATAAGTGACAAATGTTGTAAACATGTGCCTCCTGCTTTCCCCAACCCTTCTCTTACTACAACGCTACCCATGTAAATTTCTCCTTTCATTTGCCCAAGAACTGCAACTTGGTCAGGTAAAGGCATGGTAGTGTTAAATCCTAGGGAAACAGGAGGCTAATCATGAGGAAACACCATTACTTAATCTCACATTTGCAGGCACCAGCTCAGATACTGGCAATGCACTTTCTTTAGCAGAATCTGCATGCGAGGAGTCACCAGGCAGGAATGGCTGCAGCCAGGGCAAAGGGAAAGGATCATGCAATTGCTTGCACCCCAAAGGGCAAGGTCACACTCTAGTTCTGGTGCAGAGGTCATAAATGAGGACTACAGTGGACAATGGGGCACCATACATAAAGAGATTGATAGGCATTCACAATTAAATACTTGGTGCATTGGCAGGCAGGCTGACACTGTTAAGGATCATGGAGGGACCTGTCACAGGACTTACACAGACTTTGGAGCCCATCCTTTTCAATGTGGAATTAGCAGACAATTCCATTACAACACTTGGCAGACCCATCCATGATGCAGCATCTGATGATTGAAGTCTCGGCTTCCATTACAAAACAAGCAGAGGCCAGCTGATATTGGAGTGCCGCACTGAAAACTCAGATCATGCCTTCGAAGCTTGCTGCCAGCATGGCTGCTCAAAGGGGCTTGCAGGGTCCCATCGGAGTTCAGCAAGTTATCCGCAAACAAATTACTAGGACTTCTGAAGCACCAGGGGAGTTGTAGTGGCTCCGTGGAGCAAAATTCTGCTGTCCTTTCTCAGAAAAGCAGCATTCATCCTCCTGCCAGTGTCCTTACTATTGCCAGTCATCCCAGATGGCTGCCATCCACACCGAGATAGTGCAATCCAAAGGTGGGCCTTCTAGAACATGCTACGTAAGCACTGAAGAGGACCACCAGGACAGACAAAGGCACAAAGGGGATGCATGAGGGTGATTGGACTTTCAGAGAACAAAAGAAAATAGCAAAGGTTGCTACCCACACATAGATATAGAAAGGACAAATTTGTGATGAAAACAGAAATCTTGGAAAATAGCTGATACCCTTTAGCTTTTACTAAAGTGTGATTTTATCCATCAGTTTAAGAAAAAAAGTATGTCAGAAGAACTAAAATAATACAAGAGTAATCAGGGTAATTGGATAAGACAACCATAGATAACTAGTTCTGAAAATACTGTTGGAACTCAAAAATGGAAAATGCACTGGGCTTTGTTAGCATTCATTCCATAATACCAAGGGAAGGCAGAAGGCTAACAGCAGAGACATGAACCACCATCATTCAAAACATCATCCTTGGATATGAAAGTTGTGTTAGAGGCCACGTAATATAGGCTACACAGCCAAATTAATGACTGGCGTGGATTTATTGCCAAAGTCTGTAATCATGAATGAAATTAAATGAGATACATTAACTAAGTATGCATTTTAGATCCAACAGACTGAATAGAATTATTTGAGGAAATAATGGAAATGCATTAATAAGAACAAAAGAAATAAGAGAAGGCCATATTGCCCCTTAAGTCTGCTCCAACATTATGCAAGATCATGATTAGACTCCACTTTTCTGCATTATCCCCATTTCTCTTAATTCCTCTAGCGTGCAAAAATCTAACGGCTGCAATCTTGAATATAAACAACTGAAGGCAAAATCGTCCCAGATTTTCACCAAATGCGGTAGTGGGCAGGAAAAAGGGTGTTTTACCCACCAGTTGCAATGACGACTTTTCACGCTGTATTGTCCCATTTCTGATGCATCTTGCCCCAATAACAATGCATTCACAGGAAACATGCAGGGTCACTGACAGGGCGGCCTCCGATTCGCCCGCCCCACCGTCACCTCAAGCCTTCAGTAATTCAGGGGCCATATTCAAAGGGCGCCCTTTCTCTAAGGCATCGGAAACTACTGGAAACTCATGGCTGCCAAAGGAAACATGCTGCCCCCAAATTTAGCAATGCCTCCCTTGAACGCCTACTGGATGCATGGAGGCCCGCTGCAAAATCCTCCACCTCCGGTCTGGGCGAAGACCAGCAAGCAAGGTGACAAATCCAGCATGGCAGGCAGTGGCGGGGGTGGTTAGCACCAACACCCTGCAAAAGAGACAGCCACCCAGTGCCAAAAGAGGATGAATGATCTCTTCCATTCCGCCAGAGTAAGTTAGTCTTCTCATCACTCTCAATTCACACACTCACAAGCCCATCACACATCCACAAGGTTCTCACTAGCTACCAGTTCAAGGAACATCACCATTCACTCTCAGACACACACCTTCAACTGCCCTGTGGACCATGTCCTCATCCCACCCACACATGCCAGGCATCCATATCATCTAGCCTGGCAGGTGTCCTGCTTACATTCTCTCCACTGTATTCATGCAGGACAAACTGGCACACAAGAAAGGGGTTGCAGACTGGTGGAGGAAAGCCCAACATCAAGGTCCTCATGGACTTTGGAAATAGAGTCATCCAGCTGGCTGGCAATAATCTGGATCATTTCCGTGCTGACCGGTGAGATCGGCGGTGCTCAACCAAGTGAGGATCCAGGAGCGTAACATCCATCAGACAACCGTGCTGAGAGTGGGTTCCCCTGTTCTGCAGTCCCCTGCCAATGTACTAATTATCTATCCTCACTTTCACAGGCACACCTGGGAAGCAGCGGAGGGGGCCAACGGCCCAGGTTCTCGAGTCAAGCCCCAAAGACAACTCGGAAGAAGAATCTGATGACGCCCTCATTGAAGACCTGTTACAGTGCTCACCCACACCCTCCACCAGTGCAGAGACACGCATTTCGGTGGGGCCTAGCTTTAAAGTAGCCTCAAAGTCACAATTTGGTGAACACATCGCACTGTCTGATCCAAAGAAGGTGGCAGTAGCAGCAGGGACTTCCCGTGTGACGGCATGCAGAGGCCAGAAATCTGTTGAGTCTGAGCCAGATGATGAGCCTCTGGACTTAGTCATACCTCAAGTTGCTGGAGCTGCAAAGGCAAGCTCAGGAATATCAGGAAGGGATGTCCACTGCACTGCTCAGATTGCAAGGTATGAGGAGGAGTCCACCCGCCTTCATTCTGAGATGATAACGCCGGCATGCCAACCAACCAAGGTCAACGCTGGTAGGATGGCGGTCATCAAGGAGACTTTGGTCCAGGACATCAGTCCTGCCCTGCTGCGCGTGCTAAACTCCATTGTTGATGCCATAGTTGATCTCCAACAGTGTCAATGTGAGGGGGCAGCTCCATCTCACTCCTGCTTCCCCTTCTCCTCAAGGAGTCAGCCAGGCGCCCTCGGGCACCCATAGGCAGGAAGGTCAGCAGGTGCACACCCCGGTGCCATCCATCCAGGTGACTCCAAGAGAGTGTGTGGTCCATCCGAATCCCCCTCTTCCTGTGACCCCAGCAGCTCCAGCTCCACAGGCCGAGGAGGGTGCCACTACCATATAACAGGGCTCCGAAAACAGGGTCGGGGCCCTTCACATCTCAGCCGTCCAGAGGACACCCACCAAGGTCATCACAGACAGGGCCGTAGGAGTCAGCAAGCTGCCTCCGCCTGCACTGTGGATGTCGGGGGAGCAACAAGACATTGCAGCAGGGTTAGGAAGGTTAAGAAAATGTAGTTTCACCACGTGGGCACAGGCAGGAGTCACTAGTATATAATGCTGACAATTGTAAATGAACTCACAACAACATCACCCTCTCTACAGCTCCTTGTTATGATCAGCAGTGTTTATGTCAGTCTGAAGTGAAAACTTGGTTCCTGCACAAGATAAAGGCAGATGTCTCAATCCAGGACCTCCTCCCTGTGCTTTGTTCAACCTTCCCAGCACACTGATGGTGCGCCTTTACAATCACTGGACACATCAGTCATGCCTGTACCTCAATGGGGCTGTCACAGGCTAGTGGCACAGAGTTCCCTCATTCTCTCTGTGTTCTCAGCACCTTTGACGTGTGGCTGACCACCCCCCGCATCCCATCAGCACCTGTGCCCGGTGACAGTGTGGTCCAGAAGGGTTCAGCTCATGAAGGATGTCATAGGATCATATAAGTTAAAGTAAGCCTACTACATCTCCATGATATGACCCTGTTCACAGAGTGCAAGCAATCTGCCATCAGCCAGGCAGGAGTCAGACGTTCACAGAAGCCTTGTGAGGATCTATGGAGTGTCCCCACTGCATGCCACCATCATCCTCCTGAAACTTAGAGACTATGGACATCCATTGCGTCTCCATGACAGGAGCCTTATCATAAAGGAGTCAAACATTTACAAATGCAATATGAGGATCTATGGAGTGTCCTCACTGCATGTCGTCATTGTTATGGCAGGCAGATGGTAAATGCTAAGCTGCTCAAATCCCAGGGGAAAACGTGAAGCAGCTGCCACAACTATTTCCAATTTGTCTTTATTTCTAGATGGGGGCTTTGAATTCAGTAAAAAAGGTCACTAAGTCTTATAGATTACTTACAAAACTAAATTAAACATTTATTAATAGAAAAAATGATTTTAAACACATACATAGATCTACAAATTACTATGATAACTTCTAAATCCCCTAATTAATCTAAACCACAGTTACATCTCTGTTAAGGCAACAATGAGACAGATTTTAAGACCCAGGCAAAGTAACATACAATACCCTGAACAGTCATGTTCAAACTGAGTTTTTCTCAGTTTCAATTCCTTGCAAACAGCTGCTTGAGGCTTAGATGCTGGAAGCTTTTCACACTTGTGTTAGATCTTAGAAAGCCTGCCCTTATACACAGCCTTCTCTCCTTTCAACATATTTTCCCTTTAAATGCAAATTTCCATTGTTTCATTGTGTCTTTGGATTTTATCTCTCTAATAATAGAATCTATCAGTACTACTTTTACCAGTAATCTTTGGGAAAAATAAACACACCGTTTCTTAACTTCTGACTAGGTGCAACATTTCACCCCTTTGTTTTGAATTCTGGTTTATTTAAAATGCAAATGTTCCCTTTACACCTTACATTCTAAAACTTCCCCCATGTTTACCTACTTAACATTTCAAACCTAGCTTACCTTCTGATACATCAACGCCTTCAGACCAGTTGCCTTTAATTCTATTAAGTCACACACACAGCACACTATTACTCTACAATAAATTCCAATAACATTATGAAAATTAATATATCTTCCTGACATCAACCGCCTTATGAAAAAATGAACTGTCATAATTTTAAAAGACGGCTTCATTTTCTGAACCCATCTTACATTACTTCCTATACTTATTGCACTATCACATTACTAGATGCATGCATTAACATAACATATATATATATATATATATACATACACACACACACATACACACACACAAATCCTCGGTATCAACAGAAATCATTCCAGTCCAGTGTCCAGGTTTTAAATGTCCAATTTTCCCTTTAAATTTCAAACTCTTGACAATGCATCTGCAATCAGATTTTCTTGTCCCGCCACATGTAAAATCTGTAGATTAAATGGTTGCAGTAGTAAACTCCATCTGAATAGCCTTGTAATTTTGACTAGAAATTTGTCCAGAAACTTTAAAGGATTGCGATCTGTATAAATAATTGTTCCTCACGAATTGTTCGCAACGTAAATTTCAAAATGCTGCAGTGTTAACACCAACCCCAAAGTCTCCTTTTCGATCTTTAATACCTTCTCTGTTGTACATTCAACTTCCAGGAAAAATACCCTTTAGGTTTCTCAATTCCAGTGTTTTGTAACAGTACGGCCCCAATGCCTATACCGTTCGTGTTAATGGCTAACTTAAATCTCCTGGCACAACTGGGTACTGGCAAAACTGGTGTTGTAGTTAATACAGTTTTCAAACTATCAAATGCCTTCTGACACTCCTGTGTCCATTGAAACTTCTTGCTCTTTTTTAATAGTTCAGTCAATGGAGCAACAACACTGCTAAAATTTGGTTCAAATTTCCGATAAAACCCATTCATGGCCAATTATCTCAAAAATTTTTGTTTTGTTGTAGGCATGGGGGAATCCACAACAGCCTTGACTTTCACATTCCTCAGAGCCACCTACCACGTCCAATAGTATGACCTAGCTACATAACTTGCACTTTCGCAAATTCACTTTTAGCCAAGTTCACCATATTAGCTTCTTGCAATCGAGTAAATAATTCTTCCATATGTTGTAGATGCTTTTCCCATGTCTGACTGAAAACTATCATGTCGTAATTATGCACAGCACAATTGCCCAGACCTGCAATTACTTCCTTTGCCCGTCTTTGAAATGTTGCAGGTGCATTTTTCATACCAAACGGCATGACTTTAAATAGATGTAGTCCATCTGGTGTCACAAAAGCTGATATCTCCTTTGCTCTCTCCGATAACGGTACTTTCCAATATCCTTTTAGCAAATCAATCTTTGTGACAAATTTTGATTGTCACACTTTCTCAATACAATTTTCCAACCGTGGTATAGGATATGAATCTGCTTTTGTCACTGCATTCACCTTTCAATAGTCCACACGCAGCTGCCTTCGATACCAGTTACTGCAACTAGGCTCATATATATAATTTTGAAGCATGAATTCAATTTCTTTCTGGACTTGTGATAACTTTGCTGGATTTAATCTGTAAGGGTGTTGTCTTATAGAAGCTGAAACTTCTACATATACATCATGAGAAGATAAATTTGCCCTTCCTAGCTTATTCCCACAATTAGCTTTGTGTGACTGCAATAGCTTCCCCAAATCACTTTGACATCTGTCTGGAGGGTAACTCAATATTATGTTTAAATTTTCAAGTAGCCCCTCATTATCCAAATTAATTAGAGGAAAATCAATTTTAGAATCCTGCATTTCTACCTCTTCCTCATTATCTACCACCACTAATACCTCCTTTTGGTCCTCTTCCCTGTATTTACATGACACACCCTCTGCTTCTTTCTTCTATCTGGATTATTTATTAAATAATTCACTTCACTCAGTTTCTTTTCAATCCAGTAAGGCCCACTAAACCTTGCCTTTAATGAGTCACCCAGAACTGGTAAAAGAACTAGCAATTTCTCCCCAGCAACAAAACTACAAGCTGTAGCTTTCCTGTCTGCCTTCACTTGCTGTGGTACCTTTAAATGTTCCCTAGCCAACTCACGTGCATAGTCCAATCTCACTCTGAAGTTTGATACATAATCCAGGAGAGTAGTTTCTGCATTTTGAACCACCAATTTCTCATAACTCAATTTCAATGGTACTCTCAACTCATGACCATAGACTAGTTCAAAAGGACGAAAACCAGTTGATGCATATTATAAGCATCTCTACTGGCAAATAACAAGAATGGAATCCCCCTATCCCAATCCTGTGAATAATCCTGGCAAAAAGCCCTCATCATAGTTTTTAAAGTTTGATGCCATCTTTCCAAAGCCCCCTGTGACTCAGGATGGTAAGCTGTTGCCTTAAATTGTTTTATCCACAAACTGTTCATTACTTCCTTAAAACAGCTGTGACATGAAATTTGAAACAAAAACAGAAATACCTGGAAAAACTCAGCGGGTCTGGCAGCATCGGCGGAGAAGAACAAAGTTGACGTTTCGAGTCCTCATGACCCTTCAACAGAACTAAGTTAGAATAGGAGAGGGCTGAAATATAAGCTGGTTTAAGGTGGGGGGAGAGAAGTCGGGGGGGGGGTGTTGTAGGGACAAGCAAGCAGTGATAGGAGCACATAACCAAAAGCTGTCACAGACAAAAGAACAAAGAGGTGTTGAAGGTGGTGATACTATCTAAAAGAATGTGCTAATTAAGAATGGATAGCAGGACACGCAAGGTACAGATAGCTCTAGTGGGGGTGGAGTGAAATAAGACTGAAAGGGCATAAAAGGTATAGATTTAAAAATAATGGAAATATGTGGGAAAAGAAAAATCTATATAAGTTATTGGAAAAAAACAAAAGGGAGGGGGAAGAAACAGAAAGGGGTGGGGATGGAGGAGGGCATTCAAGATCTGAAGTTGTTGAACTCAATATTCAGTCCGGAAGGCCGTAAAGTGCCTAGTCGGAAGATGAGGTGCTGTTCCTCCAGTTATCGTTGAGGTTCACTGGAACAATGCAGCAAGCCAAGGACAGACATGTGGGCAAGAGAGCAGGGTGGAGTGTTAAAATGCCAAGCGACAGGGAGGTCTGGGTCATTCTTGCGGACAGACCAAAGATGTTCTGCAAAGCGGTCGCCCAGTCTGCGTTTGGTCTCTCCAATGTAGAGGAGAACGCACTGGGAGCAACAAATGCCGCTGTAGGTGGGGGTTGAGGAGTAGGGGGTGATGGAGGAGTGGACCAGGATGTCACAAAGGGAACGGTCCCTACGGAATGCCGCCGGGGTGGGGAGCGGGGGGGGGGGGGGGGGGGGGGTGGGGGGGGGGGTGGTGAAGGGAAGGTGCAGGGCTTGTTGCATTGTTCCAGTGTAGCTCAATGCAAACTGGAGGAACAGCATCTCATCTTCCGACTAGGCACTTTACAGCCTTCCGGACTGAATATTGAGTTTTCAACAACTTTAGATCTTGAACTCCCTCCTCCATCCCCACCCCCTTTCTGTTTCTTCCCCCTCCCTTTTGTTTTTTCCAATAATTTATATAGATTTTTCTTTTCCCACATATTTCCATTATTTTTAAATCTATACCTTTTATGCACTTCTGGTCTTATTTCACCCCACCCCCACTAGAGCTATCTGTACCTTGCATGTCCTGCTATCCATTCTTAATTAGCACATTCTTTTAGATAATATCACCACCTTCAACACCTCTTTGTTCTTTTGTCTGTGACAGCTTTTGCTCCTATCACTGCTTGCTTGACCCTACAACCACCCATCCCCACTTCTCTCCCCCCACCCCCTCCCCCCACCTTAAACCAGCTTATATTTCAGCCCTCTCCTATTTTTACTTAGTTCTGTTGAAGGGTCATGAGGACTCGAAACGTCAACTTTGTTCTTCTCCGCCGATGCTGCCAGACCTGCTGAGTTTTTCCAGATATTTCTGGTTTTGTTTTGGATTTCCAGTATCCGCAGTTTTTTTTGTTTTTATCACATGAAATTTGAACCCTGATCTGACTGTATTTCTTTAGGTAAACCAAACCTTATAAAAAATTTAGTTAACTCTTCCACAATCTTCTTAGGTGTAATATTTCTCAAAGGTATTGCTTCAAGAAACCTGGTAGACACATCCATTATTGTCAGTAAGCACTGATTAGCACTTTCAGGCTTAGGGAGGGGTCCTACAAAATTAATCATGACCCTGGTAAAAGGTTCTTCAAATGGTGGAATTGGAATTAAAGATGTTGGCTTAATCACTGCTTGTGGTTTCCCTATCACCTGACACGTGTGACATGTCGTACATAATTTGGTTACATCCCTATGTAATCCAAGCCAATCAGAAATGTTTTTGTATTTTCACCTGTGTCTAATTCTTAAATGTCCCCCCATTGGAATATCATGAGGTATCCTCAGAATCTCATTTCTATATCCAAATGGTATTACAGCTTGATGTACCTCTCGCCAGCTTTCATTTGCTAAAGCATGATATGGCCTCCATTTTCTTACTAAAACATTACCCTTAAGTTAATAACATTCTGGAATACATTTTGCCTCTGTTTCTAAATAAACTGTCTGATATAACCGTTTTAATTGCCTATCCTTTTTCTGTAGTCCTAACAAGTGCCTTGAGTTAAACACCTCAGCTGCATTGCCTTCCAGTCTTTCTTCCTGAACAACTTTATTAAGCACAGTGTCAGCTAATTGGATTTCCACACCTTCTCTCTGCCTTTGAACTTCTTGTCCTTCTTGTTTCAACCTATGAGCCCATGATCTTGCTATCACATAATCTGGAAGCAATTCAGGACGCTCTCTGCAACACTTCTGTTAAAAACACTTTTACAGGCTGCTCAATTACAATCGGCATCAGCCATATCTGTGACCCAGCTATATCATTACCTACAATAAATTGAACTCCTGCAATGGGCAATTTTTCCATGACTCCAACAATCGCCTCAGCTGGTTTCCACAACCTCTTTAAAATTTACCTTCCACAATGGGATAGTTTTAGCATTTCCATGAACCCCACTTATTACCACCTGTTCCTGCAATACTCTGTCTGAACAAGAAATTTCACTATCCCACAACATTTAAGGATTGACTAGTCGCTGCGTCTCTTAAAATTTTAAGATCTGTACCTACTCCACCCTGTGCACATAGAAAGATTTCTCTTCATACACAAAATCTTTAAACATTTCTGCAATCTGCTCCTCAGAATTCTCTTGGATAAATTGTGAACACATTCCCACATCTTAACCTATCACTGATTCTTCCCATTTTACCTGTACACAAATCAATGGTTTCTTCTGTGCCTGAACCTCAGAACCCACAGCACTTTTACTTCCAGAACCCCAATAATTCCAACAGATTTCCCCTGCAATTTCCAACATACTGAAGTCACGTGTCCAAGTTTATTACCATGAAAACATCTCAATTTTCAAGTGTCACCTCTACCCTCAGCACCTTCCTTTTTACTTTGAGAAAAAAACTTCCTGAGAATTTCCACTTACTCCTTCTCTTCCCTGACTGCCCATCTTCCTTTCACCTTCCCATTTTCTATCCTTCTCCAATTTAAAACAGTGACAAAAAAGGTTTAGCGCTATGAACTAAGTCATAATCATCAGCTATCTCTGCTACTTATCTTACCATTTGAACCCTCTGTTCCTCCACATGAATTCTCACTACTGAAGGAATTGAATCTTTAAATTCTTCCAAAAGAATTACCTCTCTCTGAGCTGCAAATGTTGTCTCTATTTTTAATGCCCATATTCACTGGTCAAAATTACTTGGTTTTATTCTTTCAAACTATATAAATTTGCCCAGGCTGCTTTCTCATATTCCTAAATTTCTGCCTGTAAACCTCATGAACCAACTCATATGCACTCAAAATAGCCTTTTTTAACAAAACATCACAATTCATTGACATTTCTTCTGATAGTGAAGCATAAACCTCATGCGCTCTACCCACCAACCTGGATTGTCACAACAATGTCCAGTTTTCCTTTGGCTATTTCATCTGTTTAGCTATCTTCTCAAATGAAATAAAAAATGCTTCAATATCTTTTCCCTCAAACTTTGAAAGAGCTTATACAAATTTAAACATCTCCTCATTGGGTTCTAATCTGGAAATAAGTCCTTCCTCACCTACTGGCATCTTTTTTAAACTGCCAGCATTTTAAGCTAGAACTCTCTTTCTCTCTTATTCTCTTTCCTCCTATTCTAACCTCGTTATTTCTAATTCCCTTTCCTGTTTTCTTTATTACTTCTGCTTTTCTGTCCATTCCCTTTGAAATGCTCCTTTTTCTGCTGCCTCTATTTCAAACTTTTTAAATTCCTTTGCTTGTTCAGGTTCAAGCTTCTTCATTCATAACTTAAGTCTCATTGCCTCCAGCCGTGACTCACTAGTGTCAGGTATCAGTCCCAACTTTAAATGCTGTGCTACACCTTCAAATATGTCTGCTTTCTTTGCCCCTGCAGGAAATCACAATTGTAACTTATCCGCCAATTCCATTGATTTTATTTTATTTACCTTTTGTAAACCAGCCAAGACTATAATTTCAACTCCCAAACGTGTCTTGGTAACTGCCAAAGCCATATTACAGCCATATCATCACAAAAAAAAACTTCATACCAACTCCTGAATTCAAAGTGCTCCTCATACTCATAACCTTTAGGTTCACCAACACCGAACCAATCAAGGAATCTTAAATATGTCCCAGAAAAGCCCCCAATTTCTGTTATGGCAGGCGGATGGTAAATGCCAAGCAGCCCAAATCCCAGAGGGAAACTTGAAGCAGCTGCCACAACTATTTGCAATTTGTACTTATTTTGAGATGCAGGTTTTGAATTCAGTAAAAAAGGTCACCAAGTCTTATAGATTTCTTACAAAACTAAATTAAACCTTTATTAGTAAAAGAAATGATTTTAAGCACATACATAGATCTGCGAATTACTACTATAATAACTTCTAAATCTCCTAATTCATCTAAACCCTAGTTACACCTCCATTAAGGCAACAGTAAGACACAGATTTTAAAAGACCCAGGCAAAGTAACACACAATACCCTGAACAATCAAATTCAAAGTGAGTTTTTCTCAGATTCAGTTCTTTCAGCTGCTTGAGGTTTAAATGCTGGAGGTTTTTCACACTTTTGTTAGATCTTAGAATGCCTGCTCTTACACACAGCCTTCTCTCCCTTATGTGTATTTTCCCCTTTTAATGCAAATTTCCTTTGTTTCACTGTGTCTTTGGACTTTATCTAATAAAAATCTATCATAGTACTAATTTTACCAGTAATCTTTGGGAAAAATAAATACACTGTTTCTTAACTTCTCCTGGCTAGGTGTAACATTTCACCCCTTTATTTTAAATGCAAGCTAGTCTGGTTTATTTAAAATGCAAATGTTCCCTTTACACCTTACATTCTAAAACTTCCCCCATGTTTACCTACTTAATATTTCAAACCTAGCTTACCTTCTGCTACATAAATGCCAGACAAGCTGCATTTAATTCAATTAAGCCACACACACACATACCCTATTACTCTACTTTACAATAAATTCCAATAACAATATGAAAATTATTATATCTTTCCGACATCATCATCCTCCATGTGTCTCACGGCTATGAAGGCGTCCTGAGCGTGCCTGCCTCGTCTGGACAACGCAATGGCCTCACTGCCATCATCCTCTCCTTCAAGGGCCTCATCACCCTCATCCCCAATGTGCTCTTCATCAGAGGAGACGTGCAGCTCCTCCATCTTCTCCTCAGGCAGCTCCTCCCCCATTGCAGCACCAGGGTGTGACAGGCGCAGCAGGCAACGACAATGTGAGACACCCTCTGTGACCTGAATTGCAGGGCACCACCAGACAGGCCCAGGCACCAGGATCTCATTTTCAACAGCCCAATAGTTTGTTCCACTGAAGTGCAAGTTGCATCATGAGCCTCGTTTTACCTTCTCTCGGCAGCACTTGGAGGCTGCTGCACAGGCGTCATCAGCCGCATCATCAGCCACATCCTCTGTGGGTAGCCCTGGTCCCTTAGGAGCCAACCCTGCAGCCTCTGCAGACCTTGGGAGACATCAGTGATCTGACACCTATTGAGAATGCTGGAGTCGTGGACACTCCCTGGGAATAGTGTAGAGGCCTGTGGGATGCATTTGTGGTGGTCAGACACCAGCTGAACATTCAGTGAGCGTAAGCTCTTGCAGTTGATGTAGGTGACTGCTTGTTGCCGCGGAGATCTAAGCGTCTAGTGAATGCTGTCGATGACACCCTACATCTGTGGGAAACCCTAGGTCTGTGCATATCCCAATATTCTTGCTTCCTAGCTTTCCTGATCCCAGGCAAAATGCACAAAGTCGTGTGCCTTTGTGAAGATGGTGTCTGTGACCTCGTGAATGCACTTATGTGCACAGGCTTGCAACATCTCACAGAGGTCACCTGAAGAGACCTGGAAGGAGCCACTGGCATAAAAATTGAGCGCCGAGGTCACTTTCACAGTCACTGGCAGTGGATGCCATCCAAGAGTCCCCATGACGTCAAATCCTGCAGTGTGTGAAATGTGTGACCAACCAGTTCCCTGGACATGCGCATTCTTCAGCAACACAGCGCTTGTCATTCCTGCAGATGACCAAGTACCAGTCTTTAGACCCTGGGTCAAGCTAGGCTCTGACCTGCAACGGTTCACTGTGACTCTTCAGCAGGAGCCCCAGCTGCCCCTTCTTGGGATTGCTGCTCCTCCATCTGCCCAGCCAGGCTCCTCCGTCGCTCTCTTCTCCTTCATCTCCGCTTCCTGTAAGCCTAAGGCATACAGCTAGGTCACCAGGCTCCATGCTCCTGATGTACTCCTCCTGCAGGATGAAAGAGAAAGGAACACGGGTTAGCATTGGTCTCCGAGGGATCTCTCATGGTTACATGTGCAACTCCAGCTTCGTCTCAAAGCTCCTTAACGCATGCCGGAGAGTGTTGACCACCACTTGGATGGCCAGAGTTTAATGCACTTCACGGCAGCCCAAAATCCCACCCTCCTCACTCCACCTGACCGATTGGCGGCACCTTCACCCACTGGACTGAATCCTGTGCTCTCAGCTCAGGCACAGATACTCTCCTAACCTGCAGAGCAAGGCTTGGATCATGGAGGAGACTGGTTCAAAACTTAATGAAGACATTGCAAGGGGTTGTAAGCGCTTCCACCAATGACTGCTCCATGGCCAGCTTTAGCAAGGAGATTGTACAACTTGCCCAGTCACACAATTGTTCTGCAGCCATCTAAAACACTCATCAATTTTCAGTCTGTGTCCGGGGGTTGCAAAGTTCAGGAGCATTTGGTGGCACTTTTGTGCTTTTATGCTGATTGAGCGGGCAAGTAAGCTAGGGGCTTATCAATGTAGCTGCACCTGAACCATCTCAGGTCTGGAAGAATGGTCACTTTACACAATGTTCCCCCAATGCGTGGCCACTTCCTGCCCCCCATCCCACATGTGCTTGTGTACTACTATCAGACCATGCTGCCTTTTTCCCCCCACCATCCACCCCACCTCACTTCAACTGCAGCGCAGCCCTTTACCTGACACTGCACTGACAGCCAGCCAGGAAAAAGGTACTTGCCTGTGCCCTCGCCCGAATGTGCAGTGCCTCTTCCTTGAAGTTGAACGGGTGAACCTTGCGAGCCCTACACTACGTTAGTGTGCACTCACCTCTAAGTTCCCATCGAAGTTTAGCTTGCCAGGTTCACACCTTTTTAATGCTGTTGCGAATCACATCGTCCTGAATTCACCCCGACATGAGAGGTAAATTCGACATGGGGGTATGAGTTCAGCAGGCAGGCAAGATGATGAGATGCAAATGCACGGAAATTATGTTCCCGAGCTCGCCATTGACGGACAGTGCAGACAATCGCAAACTGGTTTAACGTCGGCGTAAAACCAATTTTTGGCCTTCTCTCCATGTTATCTGCTCACGCCAACCAGGAAGGAAAATTCCAGCCTGAGCATCTACAGTCCTCTAGGGTAGAGAATTCCAAACGTTCACAACTACAGAGTGAAAACATTTTTCCTTATCCCCCTTATCACAGAATTACAGTACAGAAGAGACCCTTCAGCTCATCAAGTCTACACCGACACTTGAGAAACATCTGACCTACCTACCTAATCCCGCACTTGGCCCATAGCCTTGAATGTTATGACATGCCAAATGCTCATCCAGGTAATTTTTAAAGGATGTGAGGCAACCCGCCTCCACCACCCTTCCAAGCAGTGCATTCCAGACCGTCACTACCCTCTGGGTAAAAAGGTTTTTCCTCACATCCCCCCTAAACCTCCTGCCCCTCACCTTGAACTTATGCCCCCTTATGACTGACGCTTCAACTAAGGGGAACAGCTGCTCCCTGTCTATGCCCCTCATAATCTTGTACACCTCGATCAGGTTGCCCCTCAATCTTCTCTGCTCCAACGAAAACAATCCAAGTCTATCCAACCTCTCTTCATAACTTAAATGTTTCATTCCAGGGAACATCCTGGTGAATCTCCGCTGAACCTCCTCCAGTGCAATCACATCCTTCCTAGAATGTGGCGACTAGAACTGCACACAGTACTCCAGCTGTGGCCTCACCAAGGTTCTACCCAACTCCAACATGACCTCCCTATTTTTGTAATCTATGCCTCAATTGATAAAGGCAAGTGTCTCATCGGCCTTTTTCACCAACCCACTAACATGCCCCTCTGCCTTCAGAGATCAATGGATACACACGCCAAGGTCCCTTTGTTCCTCAGAACTTCCTAGTGTCATGCCATTCATTGAATACTTCCTTGTCAAATCACTCCTTCGAAAGTGTATCACCTCACACTTTTCAGGGTTAAATTCCATCTGCCACTTATCTGCCCATTTGACCATCCCGTCTATATCTTCCTGTAGCCCAAGACACTCAACCTCACTGTTAACCACCCGGCCAATCTTTGTGTCATCCACAAACTTACTAATCCTACCCCCCACATAGTCATCTATGTTGTTTATATAAATGACAAATAATAGGGGACCGAGCACAGATCCCTGTGGTACGCCACTGGACACTGGCTTCCAGTCACTAAAGCATCCATCTGTCATCACTCTCTGCCTCCTACAACTAAGCCAATTTTGAATCATGAGACTGCGGGCTGTATCTTCACTGCCAGGACAGGTAGCTTAAATCGGGGCAGACCTGCCTCGGTTTAAGGGGCCCAAATAGTGCGATTTTCGTTCAGGGAAGGTAACCCCAGAAGCAGATCCTAGGCGGTGGGCAAGTTCCAAGGTGAGCTGGTTAGAAGATACGCCTCAGTTCTCTGGGATGCTAGGCCCTCTTGCCCTCATCACCACCCTCACCCATTCCCCATGGCCACTCGTATCCTCCATGCCAGCAGCCCAATGCCAACACATGCCCCCAGGACAATCCCCATGGCCCCTTCCATTCACCCAGTATACACTATGCAGAAAACTAATGAGCCACATAACAATGACAAATGTGAAACTGGAAATAAAGCACCAATTCAGAAATGTTTTGAAGAAGAAACTGCTGTTCCTACAACCCTATAAAAGTGTCAGGTAGATCATTTAGGTGTCAATAACAGGATGCAAACACTTCACACCTCAATCTTGTCCAAATAAACATTGAGTCATGGACAAAAGAGAGCACAGAAAAATTATAACCACTTAAAGATGTCAATCAAGCATAGTCAACAATGCACTTCACTTGTCAAAACAGAATTCCTGCCACCTAATGCTTTTATTGGTGGACTCTCAACCAAGCATACGTAATGAGGACAGGCCACCCCTACACTGGAGCTGGCCAGTGTCGGGAGTACAGGCTCGCTAACCATACCTTTACACCCTGCCCGCCCCCTACCCCACCAGTGATGATTGCTGGGGCCGAACATGAAGAATCCTGGCATCAGGTCGCGCCTGTCATTTTTAAATGACTCTGGCGTCATTCGGAGTCTGCAAAAATCTGGCCCTCTGACTCCTAGTTCTATACTTTCCAGCATCTTAGCTCTACCCTAACCCAATTTTTCAGCCTCTCCACATCTACCCTTCCAAGCCCTCTAAGAATTTTAGAAGTTTCACTGTGAACGCCTCTCATTCTTCTAGATGCCAGAGAAGAGGTTCATTCTACCTAATCTCTCTTCATATGACATCACTCTCATCCCAGCAGTCTAATAAACCTTTGATCCACCTGCTCCAAAGGGTATCTTTCCTTCGGTAAGGAGGCCTAAACCGTACACACCAAAGCCCTACATAATTGCAACAAGACGCTTATTCTTATACTCCAACTTCTTGCAATAAGGGATAATGTATCATTTCCCTTCCTTATTGCCTACTTGTATATTAATGTCAACTTTCTGTGATTCATATACAAGGATAACCAATTCTCTCTGAACGCCAACATTTATTAGTATCCCATCATTTAAAAAATATTAATAAAAGAATGCAAGACAGAACATGTATGGATTTCCAGACAGTGTTTTATAGGGATTTAAGCAGTGGTGACCGGAGTGTGGGGGCCTGCATGTTTGTGTGCACGCATGTGTGTCTATCTCTGTGCATGTGTGCAGACCTGTCTGTCTCTATGCATGCAGGTGCCTATGTATAACTTAAAAATTTGACATAAAGTACCTCAATTATAAAATTATGTATAAAAATGTGGCATTGAAAAACCTGATAGTAATTACATAGCATAAGATTTTTAGATATTACAAATAGGGTACAAAATTAGCTTGAAATGCAAACGAGTCTCCCAAAATATCTGATGAGATGTTAGCATTCAAAAGAGGTAACAAGGCATTGGTCCATCATCAGGACAATATTTTGCTATTATTGCCTGGACAAGTCCCCATACCCCATGAGGTACCACGTTTAACTATTAGGGCATCCCAATCAACGAGTCCCCCCATTGCTACCCTAACATTGCTATTCTAACATAAAAGCAAAATGTTGCAGATGCTGGAAATCTGAAATAGAAACAAAATGCTGGAAAAACATCTGGCAACATCTGTGGAGAGCAAAATAGTGTTAACGTTTCACATCGAATATGAATCTTCAAATTCTCTTCATATTGAAGAATCAGACTCAACTCAAAATATTAATCTGTTTCTCCCTCCACAGATGCTGCCAGAAATGCTGAGTTTTGCGAGCACTTTGTTTTTATTACCCACATTCTAACCTCTACTTCCTGTCCTTTAACAGTTTACAGATCCATGCCTTAATTGAGAAAGACTAATCTCTTCCCAAACACCTGAACACAACTTTTTATCCTTTGTGCAAACACAAAGGGATTTCCAATGTGTTAAATGAAAAATTGCACAGTAAATATATATTTGATAAAGCAACACTATTGTTCCTAATGGCATCCTATTCAGAATGCATTATTTCACTACAATATGTACATAATATCAATATTTATCTAATAGGGGTCATAATATGATTTTAATTAACAAAGCTGTTTCACATTTCCCCCTTTCAAACACTAAGATTCTAGATTTAAGCAAGTGTGACTTCAGTGCAATAAGACAGAGACTGCCCACAGTAAACTGGAAAAATTTGTTAATGGGTGAAATAAATTGATCAGTGGGAGGTGTTCAAAAAAGAATTTGAGATACAGTGTTAGCTTACTCCTTAAGGGCTTGATTTGTCAAACAAAAAAGCGTCGATGTGAAAAATAGCACAGATCTTGATGAACACGAGGGCTGAAAAAAACAGCAAAGAGAGACAAGGCAAAAAGTAAGAGCTAACAGAATGTTGGTTTTTATGACTAGAATACAAGGGGATAGAGATCATCATGCTACAGCTATGCAAACCCCAAGTTAGAATGCACCTAGAATACTGTGTGTCATTTAAGGATATATTGGCCTTGGAGGGAATGCACTGTAGATTTACCAGAAGCACCAAGCATTTCCTTTTGCCTCCTGCCACAGAGTTAATTTTGGATCCAACTAGGAACTTGCCCCAGGATCCCATGGGTTCTTACTTTCCTGGCCTGTCTGCCATGTGAGATTTTGTCAAAAGCCTTGCTAAAATCCATGTAGGCTACATCAAATGCACCACCCTCATTGGTCATGCTTGTTACCTCCTCAAACAAATTCAATTAAGTTAGTTAGATACAATCTTTCCTTGACAAATCCTTACTGATTGTCATTGATTTAATCCATGCCTTTCTAAATGATGATTTAGAATTTTCTCTAATAATTTGCCTACTAAGGTTAGGCTGACTACTCTAATAACTTGACCTCTTTCTATAGACCTTTCTCAACAGAACAACATTGGTAGTCTTCCAGCACCACGTCTGTGTCCAGAGGCGATTGAGGGGAAAGCTATGGCGTAGTGGTATTGTTGCTAGACTCGTCATCCAGAGATCCATAGTAATGCTCTTTGGACCCAGGTTCGATTCCCACCACAGCAAATGGTGGAATTTAAATTCAATAATTTGAATCAAAAATCTAATGATGACCATGAAACCATTGTTGATTGTTGTAAAAACCCATCTGGTTCACTAATGTTCTTACCTAGCCTACATGTGACTCCAGACCCACAGCAATGTGGTTGACTCAAATGGCCTAGCCTAGTTGTACCAAACCGTTACGAAGTCTCAAAAAAGGATTGAAACCGGACAGATCCTGAGGTATCGATCTAGGTACCAGAAACGACAATGACAAACTCAGCCCTGTCAACCCTGCAAAGTCCTCTTTACTAACATCTGGGGGCTAAAGCCAAAATTGGCAAAAGCCTGGCATAATCATCCCCACAGAATCACATCTTACAGGTAATGAGCCAGACAGCACCATCACTATCCCTGGGTCTGGTAGACAGCAAAAGTGGTGGCACAGTGGTATACAGTCGGGAGGGAGTTGCGCTGGGAGTCCTCAACATCGACTCTGGACCCCATGAAGGTGAAACATGGGCAAGGAAACCTCCTGCTGATGAATCAGTACTCCTCCATGTTGAACACCACTTGGGGAAGCACTGAGGGTGGTAAGGGTGCAGATTGTACTCTGGATGGGGGGTTTCAATGTCCACCAAGAGTAGCTCAGTAACACGACCACTGGCCGAGTCCTAAAGGGCATAGCTGCTAGGCTGGGTCTGTGGCAGGTGGTGAGCGAACCAACAACATCCTCACCGATCTGCCTGCTGCAGATGCATCTGTCCATGACAGTACTGGTAGGAATGACCACTACATAGTCATTGTGGAGACAAAGTCCTTCCTTCATATTGAGGATGTCCTTCATTGTGTTGTGTGGCACTACCACCATGCAAAGTGGGATAGATTTCGAACAGATCATGCAACTCAAGACTGGGCATCCATAGGCATCAGCAGCAGAACTGTTCTCAAGCACAATCTGTAACCTCATGGCACTGCATATCCCCCACGCTACCATTATCATCAAGCCAGGGGAATAAACACTGGTTCAATGAGTAGTGTAGGAGGGCATGCCAGGAGCAGCACCAGGCATACCTAAAAATGAGTTGTCAACCTGGTAAAGCTATAACACAGGGCTACTTGCATGTCAAACAGCACAAGCAGCAAGCGATCCCACAACCAACGGTTCAGATCTAAATTCTGCAGTCCTGCCACATCCAATCGTGAATGGTGGTGGACAATTAAACAACTCACTGGAGGAGGAGGCTCCACAAATATCCCCATCCTCAATGCTGGGGGAGCCCAGCACATCAGTACAAAAGATAAGACTGAAGCATTTTCAACAATCGTCAGCAGGAAGTGTCGAGTGGATGATCTATCTTGGCCTCCTCCGGAGGTCCCCAGCATCACAGATGCCAGTCTTCGGCCAATTCAGTTCACTCCACGTGACATCAAGAAACGACCGTAAGCACTGGATACTGCAAAGGCTACGGGCCCTGTCAATATTCTGGCAGTAGTACTGAAGACTTGTGCTCCAGAACTTGCCACACCCCTAGCCAAGCTGTTCCAGTACAGCTACAACACTGACATCTACCCAGCTATGTGGAAAATTGCCCAAGTATGTCCTCTACACAAAAAGCAGGACAACTAAAACCCAGACAATTACCGCCTCATCAGTCTACTCTCAATCATCAGTAAAGTAACGGAAGTGGTCATCAACAGTACTATCAAGCAGCACTTGCTTAGCAAAAAGCTGCTCACCGTCGCCCAGTTTGGATTCCACCAGGGCCACTCAGCCCCTGACCTTGTTACAGCTTTGATTCAAACATGGATAGAAGAGTTGAACTCCCGAGGTGAGCTGAGAGTGACTGCCCTTGACATCAAGGCAGCATCTGACCGAGTGTGGCATCAATGAGCCTCAGCAAAACTGGAATCAATGGCAATCAAGGGAAAATTCTCCACTGGTTGAAGTCATACCTAGCACAAAGGGAGATAGCTGTGATTGTTGGAGGTCAGTCATCTCAGCTCCAAGACATCACTGCAGGAATTCCTCAGGATAGTGTCCTCAGCCCAACCATCTTCAGCTGCTTCATCAATGACCTTCCTTCCATCATAAGGCCAGATGTGGGAATGTTCGCTGATGACTACGCAATGTTCAGCACCATGTACAACTCCTCAGATCCTTCTCAATCCATGTTCAAATGCAGCAAGACCTAGACAATATCCAGGCTTGGGCTGACAAGTGGAAAGTAACATTCACACCACACAAATGCCAGGTAATGACCATCTCCTACGAAGAGAGAATCAAACAATCGCTCCTTGATGTTAAATGGCATTACCATCACCGAATCCCCCACTAACATCATCCTGGGAGTTACCATTGACCAGAAACTGAACTGGACTAGCTACATAAATACTGTGGCTACAAGAGCAGGTCAGAGGCTAGGAAGCTTATGACGAGTAACTCACCTTGTGACTCCCCAAAGCCTGACCACCATCTACAAGGCACAAGTCAGGAGTGTGATGAGAATACTCCCCATTTGCCTGGATGAGTGCAGCTCCCACAACACTCAAGAAGCTTGACATCGTCCAGGGCAAAGCAGCCCACTTGACTGGCACCACATCCACAAATATTCACTCCCTACGCCACCGATGCACAGTCGCAGCAGTGTGTACCATCTACAAGATGCACCAGGAATTCACCAAGGCTCCTTCGACAGCATCTTCCAAATCCACAACAGCTACCATCTAGAAGGGCAAGGACAACAGATTGATGGGAATACCACTACCTGGAAGTTCCCCTCCAAATTGCTCACCATCCTTCACTGTTGCTGGGTCAAAATCCTGGTACTCCCTTCTTAACAGCACTCTGGGTGTACCTACACCACATGGACTGCAGCAGTTCAAGAAAGCAGCTCACCACCACCTTCTCAAGGACAACTAGGGATGGGCAATAAATGCTGGCCCAGCCAGCAAAGCCCACATCCCATGAATGAATTTTTAAAAAAACCTGAAAACCATGTAATCATGAATATTAAGCTCTGTCATTCCTGAACTTCTTTTAGTTGTGTATCATTAGTAACTATAACATATCAATCTGTGCCATTAACCCATCTGCCTTATTTGCTGGACAACTTGCATTGAAGCATATACAATTAACTGCTGAATAACACCTTGGTTGTCCATTTTTTAGCCTTTCTTTTCCCTACCTTCCATAAACCTGCCCTCCCCAACTTCCCTATCATGTTATTGATCCTGGCCCTGTTAGGACACAACCCATCTAGCTTCTACAGGTCCTAGATCCTGCAGAACCAGTCACAATGCCCCAGGATCTAAAGCCTTTCCTCCTGCATCATCACCCCAACCACATATTCATCTGCACTATCCGCTTATTTCTGCACTCAAAGCATGTAGTACCAGCAGTAATCCAGAGATTACGACATTTGAGCTCCTACTTTTTACATACCTTTCCTCCCTCCAGAAAATCTGCCTGGAGGATTGAATCACATTTCATACATATGCTACTGGTACAGATATGGACCACAACCTCTGAGTGTTCACCCACCTACCTCAGAACACTCTACAGCCAGTGACATCCTTGACCCTAGTTCCAGGGAGGCAATACAATATCCTGGAATCACATCTGCAGCTGCAGGCATGCTCATCTAGTCACCTAACTATAGAATTCCCCATCATTATTGCTTTTCTGACCTTCCTCCTTCCTATCCTTGTACAACTGAGCCACTGATGCTGCTGTGGACTTTACTTATGCTGTACTTCCCCCCAAGAATCCACCATGCCCAACAATATTCAAAACTAGATACTGGCTGCAGAGCAAGATACACTCAGCAGCCACCTGAACTACCTATCTGGTCCTATTTGTCTGTCTGGAACTCACCCATTCCCCCTCTGCCTGAACTCTATTAAGCTACAGGGTAATCTCCCCCAAAAACATAACTTTCGGCCTCAGGGGTGCACTGCAATGAGGCTAGATGTTGCTCAAGCTCCAAAACCCCAAGCTCGAGCTCCTCCAGCTGTTGGCACTTGCTACACATGTGGTTGGTCAGGGACATGGGAAGCATCCTGAAATTTCATGGCAAAGGATGTGCATTTGGCAGGGCTGAGATGTCTCTGTTTATTAGGCTACTAACTAACCTGACCAAGACACTCTAAAGCAAAATCACCACACTTCATGTAATTGTACATTCATCCTAGCTCATTTTGAACTCAGAATACTGTGATGTTGTTCCACACAAATTGTTGTGCTTCCACTGCTTCAAATGTCAATATGTAGCCATTCTTTCCCATTCTTGTACAGAAATTTCATTTTACATTTAGTACCTGAGTAGACCCCATGCATGTACCCTTAAATACTTACCAATGAAAAGACAAAGGAGTAAGCTGGTCTCTTTCCACAACTGGAGTTTTTTCTCATGCAGGCAGAATTCTTCAGCAATTGTTTTTCCACATTGGCTGAAGCTTGCAGGTTAACCCAGCCCAGGCAAGCCAGCGAATATCATTATCGGTCCCCAGCTCGGATAAATGAGAGTAAAGAGAGGCAGGAAGGACATGTGGCTGTAAAACCACCCACCAAATCCAAAAATGGTTGACATGAAGGGTGATCAACCAAAACTGTGGCGAACCCATGTAACATGGAAAAAACCAAAAAGGAAAGAAGGAAGGCTAAAGCTTGCAGGTTATAGTTTATGGTTACTGCTTCTCCTTTACAACCACATTATCACTAACTTGGTCATTTACAGAATAGATACAGGTGTTATTTTGCTGCCTGACGTTCATCACAGACATCATTAACCAGCACACTATACGAGTGCTAAGTATGGCAAGGAAGTTAGAAGTTCAGTCCCCCAAATTGTTTAAAATATGTAGCTTCTAATCACATTATCCAGTTGATTATTCATATTGTACAACACAGTTCTACATATATTTTTCTCAAATGCATACATTTATTAAACTTTTTTAAGTTCCACTACAATACCTCCAATACAATACAATTTGCTCTTCTTTGCAGAATCATCTGGACTCCACTCATTAAGTGGGAACCCACTCATTGGCTCCCCTCTAAACGCAACCATGATCACCATATATGCCCTATTCAGGCCTATACCCAAACACATTCTGGTCGAGTACACTACCGTAATAAGAAGTTATATTTGTAAAGCAGAGATATATAGTATATCACAATCTATAGCTTAATGTATTTTTCACTTTAACTTAGATGCATGGCTGCTGTGAAACACAATCCAGAGTGTTATACTGAGTAAGGTAGAGAAATGGTTATTTCTGATTGTGTTTCAGGTAGCAAGATTTAGTGATTCGCAAACCAGGATTATTCTGGCACCAGGAGAAAATGCCCCATTCCTTTAGGGAAAATAGATTTTCATTGATTAACTAAAGAGGGTAAAGGAGAAATAAAATGTTAAAAACCTAAATAAAAATGGGTTACAAGGAACAAAAATATTTTCTGAAAAACCTCTATTGTTTTTAACTTAACAAATGAAGAAATGTGAAGATCTTGCAGTAAAAAAATGGATACTCATGGATATTCATGTTAACACTTGTTTCACCTGGTACATTTTTTCAGGAAACCACTAGGCTTTTAACAACATACTATTGTAATTGGGTTTCCTCGCTTATATAAAAAGAGAGTTAAATATTACTGCAGCTTACATTTATATTAGAGGCAAAATTTACTTTACATTGTCACTAATTATATATTGCTAGAAATGAAAACAATAGTAATGAATTTAAGCTCAACAGGAATGCAGGATTACCAAAATGATCCATTATACAAAGAGTTAGAAAAAGAGGTATTCAGATTGACTTCAATATTGTCCTAATGTAATGTTCTACATGGATTTTGGCCCAGTCATTGCAACGTCACTGTACACTGCTGTTGTGCCATTTTTGCTACTGCATTAAATCACCCATTCAATTCCTCTTTGTAGTCATTCTGCATTGGTGTTCCACAGGATGACAATATAAAAGTACACAAGAATATTTAAAAGTAGAAACTGCAGTCTATCTTCTTCGAAAGAGAAACTTAAATTTAGCCTCACAGTGCTTAAAAATACACAATCAGCAAAAATTAAAATATCTTGCACTTAGGGCAGGATTTTCCACACCCGCCCGCCGCCAGGATTGTCCGGTCCCAACTTCTGGCTGGGGCGCTGCCTCGACTGCGGCGGGTCCCACTTGCAACGGGGCCAGAAAATCCCAGCCTTAACGTTTGCCTCAAAAATGTGCATCTCCGCATTAGTTCACAAAATGACATGTTGCAAATTTACATCTATTGGTAAATTAACATTTATAAACTCCATGACTTTTCTGATAGCTTTTTTTAAAATTCCCAGTGAAAACAATATACCCCCAGGTTTGAAAAGAGCAACGCTCTTGCCTGCCTCCTTAACCTAGTATAAATGATTGCAGCATTTTATATTTTATCCTGCTTGATCATTAATCTTATACCGCAAACTAAAGAGATTCCACAGTAGTTAACAGAGCCATTACCACAAATCAGCATGCTGTGCAGTGAGAAGAAAAGCCTATTTGACTGTAATGATACAGCCAGACTGCCACAGATCAGGTGGTTACTCACAGTTAATGATCTGTAACATACCACACAAGTAGTTATAAAAAGACTTCTTATACACAGCACGTGTAACAATATTTGCTTTCTGGATGGCTAAATGAATGAAGACATTGAATGTAACTGTAAATGTTAAATCAAAAGAAAACTTACAAGAAACATGTTTTCTTTGAGTAATGCAAATGTGAACATTTTCCATTAATACTTAACCTTTTTGTGCAGGACAGTGACCACAAAGAGCACCCTAACCAATGAGGCAAATGCTTCTTTTAATGTCTTAAATTTACCAATTGCAAAAATAAAGTGCCTGGGGACCCTATAGAGGGATGACATGCTGGATTTCAATTTTTTTTATTGATTATGTACTAATATTGTTTTTCTTTGATTATTATAATGCTGCAATACTATCTTTAGGGCTTAGAATGATTTTTTTTTTATTTCTTCACAGGATGTGGGCTTCACTGGCTGGGCCAGCATTTATTGCCCATCCCTAGTTGCCCTTGAGGAGGTGGTGGTGAGCTACCTTCTTGAACCGCTGCAGTCATTTCATATATTAGAAAAATGACAAAATGGTTAGCATGATGACATCCTTCAAAGATACCTGAAATTTACAAATAGTGCTGGGTTATGTCGGTTATCATCCAACTCAACAGACGCTGAGTAGTATATTGAAAGTTAAATAAAAAAAGATTTATTGAAGTGCTCCCATTGATCAGGGCCTGTTGTGTAAAATTTGTGCTTTGGAAAACCTGATATGGTTGGCTTGGATTTGCTATGCTAATGATGGTGAAGCTATCAGTGTTCACACAATTATTGCACTGGAAAGGCCCAGCAAGTTCAGGAGAATGCATATAAACTGTAACGCGTAAATCCAGAAGTTGCCGCAAGCCATTCTGTGATCAGGAGGCTTTGTTTTTGCACTCACTGACCTCAAGGTTAAAAAGGGAAGAAATAGAACTGGCAAGAATTTGGGCTGACTGCCTACAAATAATAAAGCATTTTTACTACAATATTTTAGGGTTGGTGTTTCTAGGTGGAAAGAGCCTTCAGAGTCACTTCACAAAACCATTAAAAAGGCCAGGCCAATGAAGACGCTGGTAGACATTCCAGCTTTCAAAACACCTGTGAGAGGGTTCTAACTTTTTTTAAACGATTTAAAGACTTTAATATTTTTCTGATAAATTTGTATCTTTAAAAAGTCAGATGAAGGTGATTTTTTTAACACTCCCTCATTTAAAATTTTTTGCTTCAATGGCTCACCACCATGTTCTCAAGGGCAATTAGGGAAGGGCAGTAAATGCTGGCCTTGCTAGGAACACCCACATCCCATGAACAGATTAAAAAAAAGTTTAACATTAATATTCTAGGAAAGATACTGCAGTCGCTTACGTTTTGGCAGATGCTGTGGGTGTGGCACCACATGATCTGTCCTTTTTGCCAACACTGGAGAGTGCTACTGAACCACTCTTCAGCCCACACCAAGAAGAAAGTTTCCCTCCTTGCAAATGAAATTCTTATTTCCCAGCACCCCAGCATTAGGCAAGCTCTCATCTTACTTCAAGGTCAGTGGCAAGTGCTGTCGCTTCATTGCTGACCACAAAATCCAGGCCACACAATTTGTATCTCCACATATCATATGCTGTAGAGTCATATGAAAAACTATGGGGATATTTTGATGTAACATTAAAGAAAAAGAAATGTCTTACTACACCATTTATGTAAACTGGCATCATCTTTTTTCCTTAATTTTCCACCGAGCAAAAGAAGCACCATATGCTTAAAACGTTTTAGGTGTTCAAAATTTCAAAATGCTGAAAATACAAATTATTTTAATAAAAATGTACTTTTAACTAGCAGTTCTAGAGAATGATTAGTATTGAAGAAATCAGACCAACTTTAAATACTGCAAAAACATTGTTAAAGGCATGTCAATGGCAACAGAGTAGAGTAATATCGTGGGTATGAAGAGAAATTTACACTAAGTCATGCTTCAAATGTAACATTTTTATTCATTCACAGGATGTGAGCTTCACTGGCTGGGCCAGCATTTATTGCCCATCCCTAGCTGCTCTTCAGGTAGTGGCGGTGAGTTTCCTTCTTGAATCTGTGGGAGCTGCAGTCCATGTGGTGTAAGTACACCCACAGTGCTGTTAGAAAGGAAGTTCCAGGATTTTGATCCAACGGCAGTGAAAGAACGGCAATATATTTCCAAATCAGGATGGTGAGTGACTTGGAGGGGAACTTCCCATCTGTCTGCTACCCTTGTCCTTCTAGATGGTAATGGACATAGTCATGGGTGTGAAAGGTGCTGTCTAAGGAGCATTGGTGAATTCCTGTAGTGCATCTTGTAGATGGCATCCACAGTTGCTACTGTGCGTCGGTGGTGGAGGGGTTGAATGTTTGTGGATGTGGTGCCAATCAAACGAACTGCTTTGTCCTGGATGGTGTCAAGCTTCTTGAGTATTGTGGGAGCTGGATTCATCCAGGGAAGTGGGGAGTATTACATCACACTCCTGACTTGTGCCTTGTCAATGGTGGACAGGCTTTGGGGAATCAGCAGGTCAATTACTTGTCACAGGGTTCCTAGCCCCTGACCTGCACTTGTAGCCACAATATTTATATGGCTAGTCCAGTTTCTGGTCAATGGTAACCCCCCCAGGATGTTGATAGTGGGGAATTCAGTGATAGTAACGCCATTGAACATCAAGGGATGATGGTTAGATTCTCTCTTGTTGGAGATGGTAATTGCCTCGCACTTATGTGGCATGAATATTACTTGCCACTTGTCAGCCCAAGCCTGGATATTGTCCAGGACTTGCTGCATTTGGACATGGACAGAGGAGGATCTGGGGAGTCACGAATGGTGAACATTGCGCAACCATCAGCGAACATCCCCACTTCTGACCTTATGATGAAAGGAAGGTCATCGATGAAGCAGCTGAAGATGGTTGGGCTGAGGACACCACCCTGAGGAACTCCTGCTGTGATGTCCTGGAGCTGAGATGATTGCCCTCCAACAACCACGACCATCTTCCTTTGTGCTAGGTATGACTCTAACCACAAACAGTCTTCAAAATATAGAAAGTTCTTTGTATTTATTTCAGTCCCCTAGCAGATTCTGACAAAAGTTTTGATCAATACTTCCCAAAGGCTTTCATGAAAATAGTTGACAATGCAGCAGGCTTAAAAATGTGTTCAGTTTTAGATGGTGCTATCAATTTATTAATTCAGAAATTAGACATACTCCTGACGCTACCTTTCATTAAACTATGAAAGTGTTGTATATGGATATGAAAGCAGGTTAGTCACATAGACCCTCAGTCAGATGATAGACATATCAGGCTTTGGAATGGAAAGCAACTGAAACCAAACAGAAAAGAAAAACTTAGAAGATGGTATAAGATTTACAGTATGCAAAACCAAGGTACAAATTCCATGCAATGTATTTATGTTCACTATGGCAATTAGTTTTAAAAAATTGTTTTAGACATGTGTACTTTACAGTAAATGCTAGTTAACAGCATATATAAACAATATCATTTAATTATAATGAATGTCATGTAGCTTAAGGTGTGGCAGCAAAGTAGTAAAAGAAAATCAATTTTTAAAAATTCATTCATGGGAGGTGGACGTCGCTGGCTAGGTCAGCATTTATTGCTCATCCCTAATTGCCCTAGTTCACGGGGCATTTAAGAGTCAACCACATTGCTGTAGTTCTAGAGTCACATGTAGGCCAGACGAGGTGAGGGCAGCAGATTTCGTTTCCTAAAGGACATTAGTGAACCAGATGGGTTTTTACAACAATTGACAATGGTTTCATGGTCATCATCAGACTTTTAATTCCAGATTTTTATTGAATTCAAATTCCACCATCTGCCATGGTGGGGTTTGAACCTGGATTATGAGCATTACCCTGGGTCTCTGGATTACTAGTCCAGCAACAAGACCACTACGCCATCGCCTCCTCCTCCCCCTAGATGTCAAGCATTTTCTAAATGAATGGCTGCTTCAAATATTAATGGGAAATGTAAAGTAACCTACAGAGACCAATAGTTTAACTTTCTTCAAACCTATAGGCTGCTTTTCAAATCCATTACATAAAGGGAATATCATTTTTCTTAATATTATTGTGGGATACTAAAGCAAGTTTGTGGGAGCTGTGTGCGTGTGTTGTGTGTGTGCATGACTAATTTAATTAAACTGAAGACAGTCCGACTGCAAGGTTTAAATCATCAAAGGCTTAGGTGTAAAAGCAGGCATTTTGAAATGGGGATGAGCAAGCTAAGATGAGATCCCAGTAGATACAGTACGAATGGAAATTTGCATTAGGAGATAAGTGAGGAGTGAAGTGTTTGAAATTCAAACGACTATTATCAGAAGTTTTACAACTGGCAAAATCATAGATAAATAGGACAATGTTATTAAGTTTATTTTTCCCGAAAGTGCTGACCATAATGACATGAAAGATTTTTATATCCTGGGAAAGATAACTTCCAAAGAAAGTTTAAAACAATGGGTTTTAAAGTTCAAAAGGGAGAAAATATACTTAAAGAAAGATTGAAAGCTATATGGTGAGTGACCATGTGAGATCTTGAAAGGTGGGCTGTGCGAAGACAGACTTGTGAAAAGCAGCCTCTAGCCACCCCCAGAGAAGTGCTTGCTTGTTCCAGAAAGCAAGGTTTTGTTGAAAGCCTTGGAATTTCCACTGTCGAGTGAGAGGAAGTGAGAAGCTGTGAAATACCTCCCTTATAGCAACAGTGGGTGCCATGTGGTGATATTACTGGATGTTTTATAGATTAAGTATCTATTTGGACTGTTGTCTGGGAAAAGGGTATTTATTTGGGAGTCTAGCTAAGTAGAAGCCTTTTGGGAAATGTTGAGAGATTAAATTTAACTGTGTAACTGTAACCTTATGTGTTTTAGTTTTCTTTTCTTTTGTTAATAAATGTTTTAATATTTAAAACCTCCATAAGTGATACTGGAATCTTTATTTCCGAGTTCAGTGCACATACCTTCTAGTAATAAAAATACAAACTGCAAATCATTGTGATAGCTTGGCCAAGTTTCTCTTTGGGATTTGGTCAGCCCGGCATTTACCACTTGCCATATCAGAACAATTCTAATCATTATTTTCAGATGCTTCACAATTTTATAATTACAAGGGAAATGTCAGATCCTTAGCTCTGAAAATTTGACGACATACATAAAAACTGTGTTAGTTGCTACGAAGCAAGTCAGGCAAATGTTTACATCAGGTGGTCAAATTGCAAAGGTCACACAGATACACACTGCTCTACAAGTCAGAAAAAGGTATATGAAGATGGAATTTACAGACTAGATTAGAATACTTCAGATAATGTAAATCAAATTACTTACAACTGAAATAATGCTTAGACTAGACTCTAAGTATTCATCACACTCTTTCATTGAGATTATAAGTTGAACGGCCTTTTTAATGCTCCAACATCATTTTGCCCTTGTAAGAACTGATGACGAGTTTTAGCAGACTGTTTTATATTGGAGACATATCAGGAATGATAACACTGGCCAATTTGTTTTCCCTCTGTAAACCAGAGTACTAAGCCCAGTTATATTGGCTCAGCATCAGCTGAGATCTAACCTAGGACCTTCAACATGTCTCAGCCACTTTCTAGACAAACTTAAATCTATATGTGAACTTCCTACCTCATGCTTACAATGAAAACCTCATGCTTACAATGAAAACATCCTAACATCCTTTCTGCATTTTCTGATTCTGCGGGAAAAATTTTTTCAGACGTGCAAAATATTTTTTCCAACACAAATGATTTTTTACCCTCAATTCCCCTCAAAAACAATTGTTTTTTTTAAATTATAGCCAAGTTAGGATTTAGACAATCCAAGCATCTTCCCTATGCTGCCAGACACTACAGACCTTCAACAATTTCTATTTAAACTTAACCCAATTCACTGCACCACATCTTGCCCACCATATGTCTATTATAGCACAACTATTTCCACTGGCACAATAAAAGGCTTCTTAATGTAATGTCCAATAGTTGTTATATGCAATCTAGAGCCAGAAACAATATCTTCAGTGAACCACCAATGGAAGCCAATTTAGCTTACATGTCAGATTGTGTAGCCATCCCTTTATTACAACATATAGAATCATAGAATGATTACAGCACAGTAGGAGGCCATTTTGCTCAGCAAGTCTCTGCTGGCTCCCTGCAAGAGCTGCTCAGCTAGTCCTACTCTCCAGTCTTTGCTCCATAGCCTTGCACTTTCTTTCTCTTCAGATTACTGTCCAAAAAGCCACGACTGAATTTGCTTCCACCACACTCTCAGGCAATGCATTCCAAAACCTAAGCACTCGCTGCATAAAAAAAGGTTTTCCTTGTGTTGCTGTTGTTTCTTTGGTCAATCACCTTAAATCAGCGTCCCCTGGTTCTCAAACTCTTAAGTTCCACCAATGGGAACAGTTTCACCTATCTATTCTGGCTAGATCCCTCACAATTTTGAATAAGTAATTAGGCATGTTAGATGTGTTCCAATTAGAATGATTTTGTAGTTCCTGTATTACCCTTCAGTTTTAGAATTTTTAAAAAATTGTTACTTTGATCACAGTGGCGTCAATGCAAATGCTGCATGTTTCTTAGTTTCTGAGCACGCAAATATATAATAAAAAACTAAAAAACATTGAAGTGTGTTGAACAAAATAAGGTGACAAGTAACTTTCTCAGAGAATTATCTATTCCGTGCGCTACATTATATAGCAGGTTTAAAGAGGCCAGCCTTTCTTATATATTCTCCCTTTTAAGTTGACATCTTGTTAGGGGATACGGGTAGGCAGCAGGATTTTCAGTATTAAAAAAAGTTATGTGTCTAGAATTTGCTTTAATATTAATAGAGAAATTGTACACAAATCAGTATTATTTATTTTATATTCGTAGGATGTGGGTGTCGCTGGGTAGGCCAGCATTTATTGCCCATCCTAATTTCCCTTGAGAACTGAGTGGTTTGTTAGGCCATTTCAGAGGGCACTTAAGAGTCAACCACATTGCTTCAGGAGGGATTCATACATTAGTACTATATACCAGTGTATAAAGGACAGGACACGAGTAATTATTTGGAAGGGAAGAAATAATTTTCTCCAGTCTCCACGATTTTCTATTCACTATTCTCTTGCTGAGAATTCAGGTAGGATACCTACTCATAACCTTGAGCCCAGCATACTTTTGTCCGTTAATAGGGCAGTGTGCGTGCCAATTTAATTCTGCCACCAATCTTACTTCTCTCACTTACTTCTCACCTGCTGTGAGGCGAAACTGAAATCTGACAGCTTGCACATAGGGTGTTCCGATGTAAAACTACATTCATCCTCTCCATACCATAGAACGTTGGGCCTCCAGTCAACCTTAATCCATTGCCACTAATATGTGTTCTTTTTATGGAAGCGCCTGTATGCAGAAATTGCAATTGGTATGAACACACCTTCAGATCGTTGATTGACTAATGGTGTGAGTCGATCCCTATCACAGGGTAGTATTAAATGATGAGTATAAACTGTTCTTTTAACAATGGAAAGTTAAGCATTTTTAATTGTTTAATTTTGAAATAATTACATCAACTATGACTAATCGGTTTATGAAAAATCTAAGAAACTGCTATTCAGGTATGGTTAACCTTTTTAATGCATCTGCATATACAACTGCAACTATTATTGAAAAGCTGGAAATCTGAAATAAAACCAGAAATTGCTGGAAATAGTCAACAGGTCTGGCAGCATTTGTGGTGAGAGAACAGAGTTAATGTTTCAGGTTGATGATCTTTCAACTAATTAAGTGGCTACATCCAGGAGCCTTTCAATAGGAGGCTGTCAGGAACTAACAGATCGGCAGCAGTCTCAATGTCAGAGGCGGGAAGCCGGAGGAGGAGGTAAGAAGCAGAAGGGTGCCTCTATTCTTGGTCACCTGCCACAAATTAGGTAATCAAGAGAACTAGGAGGATTAGGGTCTTCAAGCATCCTGAGAAAAGACGCCCCCTCCTCCACAGAAATGGGCAGTGCCACAGTTGTGGCCGATTTTCAGAGCAGCACTTTCCAAAAAGATTGAAGCCTCCGGCTCCGATGTCTACCTGCCCTGCCACTATAAGCCATAGTTTCATGGATGGCTTCCTGATGTGACAGGTACATATGCCAAGTTGAATTCCTAGCTAGGGTTGGGAGAGAGGTCTTACCTAAGCCCTCAATGGGCTTAACTGGTTACTTGCTGTGTTTGGGTGGGTGGCCACTGTACATGATCTGCTGGCTCTTCCAAAGATCGCTGGGAGGGAAGACTGCGTTTGAAGGTCAGCATGCCACTCAGTGAAGTGAAATTGCGGTCTCACCCCTCTCCTCAGCCAAACAAAACTTCAGCTTGATGTGTCAGTTTAGCATAGTTTGCAGCACGCATCTCTGGGTTTAAGACCACACAAGTGTTTATGCCATAATCCAGTCTGACAATTCAAACCAGCACTGAGGAAATACTACTTTTCCAAAAGTGTTCTTTTTGGTTGAATTTGTACCACAAGGTTCCCTCTTGCCTGGAGAATGTAGCAATACAGAAAACTAAAGAAAGAGTTGGTGCTATAAACAGAGGAAGTGATGACTGTGATTCAATTAGGAGCAACATTGACCAGAATTTTTGTGAAAGACAGGTAGTCCTGTTGATGGGACCTGACCTCACATGGGTAAGCGACAGAACACTAGATGATATTTTACCAATGGCTGCCAATTAAGAGGCTGCCACAGGACCACCAATTAATTGAGGACCTGCCAGCTCAGAACCTTGGCAACAGCACCGACAGAGGTGGCCAATGCTTAGGCTGCAGGAGGAAGAAGAAAGTACCTCCAAGTTGAGGCACAATCGAAGGTCAAGTAAGTTATTTTTATTTACATTCCTAGGCAAGGGAGGTAGGCCCAGCAATCATGTGGTGCAGCAATTATTTACTTGCCCCAGAGGCAGCGCCGGAGACACTGGGCTGGGGGTGGGGAGGAGCTACTGCCACCAAGGGGCCCCCTCCATAGGTCACGAAGTAAAGGAGGCCCCAGCCCTCCCAACCCATGAAAGCTGCTGGAAAACCACCACGGTCAGCCTGATGGTCTCCCCACGCACACCAATCTCTCCTGATGGCAGTTGTTATTGACAGGGAGAGATAGTAGAACAGTTCCCCCTTTTTTTCCACTTTTTGACTGACTGCAGATAGATGTGTTTGTTTTTAAAGAAAAGAGCGTTTTAACCCCTTGAGTGCTGTGACGCCCAAGGTCAGACAAAAAGGCAGGTTTTCTCTCAAGTTTAAAATGAATAAATTCTTATTGCTCAACGCCCAAATGTATTCACAACAGCACTCACCCGTACACGCACAAAAGATACTCACACACATAATAAAAGGTGATTACGTAAAGATAGCATGCACTTAAGCTTTTTAAAAAGTCCAAAAAGTCATTGGATGGAATCTTTTTGAGGCGTTGGGTCTTTAGCCTGCTGACTGGAAAGCTGGTGAGAGACCCGCACTGCCTCCTTTCGGGAAGGCCTGCTGAATCACATGCCAAATCAGGCAGTGGCAAGGCCAGTGACAGGGTCCGGGGGGGTGGGTGGGGGGACGTGGAAATCTCGCCTACCAAGAGCTGCCAGCCAGCCAACCAAAGGCCAGCAGCTCTTGAGCTCATTAGCATTACTGGGGAGGCAGTGGCTACTGGCCGAAGGACGAGCACTGGAATTCCAGGATCACGGTGGGGGGGCGGGGGGGAGCTGCTGGTGGTGGTGGTGGTGTCAGCAGCAAAGGCAGGGGGGTGGTTCTCATCAGGCACCCAGCTTGCCAACAACTAGTCCCCTGATCAGGCACCGAGTGCCTTTAATTAAGGGACCAGCAACTACCCCAACCCGGGAGGTGACATGCTGGCTGTACAGTTTTAGCTCTTGTACACACCGCATGGCAATAGGCTCGCCTGTACCTGGTTCAACACCAGCAACAGAGGGATAAGGCCCTTAAAATGCTTATTACTTGGCCACTTAAGGGCCTTAATTTGCAGCAAAGCAGGAAGGTCAGCCATGAGCCTTTCCATCCAGAACTTAATTCTGGTGGAGGCGGGAAAGCAGTGGGATTCTGGTATACACAATCCTGCCTAAATAAATGTCCTTTCTACCTGCAAGCTCACCACCAGAGAGTGCTACAAAATCCCGGCCACTATTACACTTGAATCATTTGAGATGGACGCTTAAAATGTTGCAGGCCTGATGATTCCCCTTTGGTTCACTGAAGAGATGGAAGTTGGAAGTTTCTGGTTTTGCTCCAGTTGAGGTGCAGTCAAGCCCCTGTACTCAGGGTCTGGCTCGATTCTTCAAATAGGTAGCTTAAGGGCTAGTTCCACTTCTTTGCTCATTAGTGGATTCTAGCGGGGTTTTTCCTTTGCTGGGTAAGGTCTCTTCCCTCCGAGTCTTTGTCTCCCGGATTGACTGACATAAGTCTGCTCTCAAAATGTGTGTTAATAAACGGTCCTTATCACAAGCTGGCTTGTCAGACGACCATGTTTTCCCATTGTCCTTATAAACAGGGCCAGACGACCTAAGCATTGACCACAATCGGGTTTGAGTTTCGGCCATTTACGTCTCCTTGTGATAAAAAATGGGCTCTTCTCATACGCATTCTTTTAAATTCCATTCTGTAGCCAAAAAGTTTGTAGGGGTCATTATGCACTGGTTTCTGCAGGTATTTGGACAATAGAAAGCCGAAGGTGTTGGGAGTGGACAAGGGTGTTGCGGAGGAAATAGTCCCTTTGGAATGCTGAAAAGGGATATTATGCATTCTTCAAGGAATTATCTTAATCAAATGCATACAAATGCCCTAAATGTTGAGTAGCAAATAGGAATAGCATCATGTATGTACTTCTGTTACTCTGGATTAATGCCAAATTCTGTAAGAATACTTTATCGGAATATTGATCATTGACTAAATGACTGAAAACCCAGTTCTGGTATTAAAAAGTAAATTGTATGTAGCTTAACATGGGTGCAGTTGCGTAAACTCAATTTGTCCATGATAATGTTACATAACAAGAACGTTGTTGTCGTTCATCAGCATCCACAACTACCTAAAAAAAAATCTTCTTACATAAGAACAACATAAGAGCCAGGAACAGGAGTAGGCAATTCAGCCCCTGGAGCCTGCCCCGTCATTCATTACGATCACGGAAGATCTCATTTCGGCCTCAACTCCAATTTCCCGCCCTCTCCCCATAACCTTTCAGCCCATTACTAATTAAAAATCTGTTTATATCCTTCTTAAATTTATTCAGTGTCTCGACATCCACTGCACTCTAAGGTACTGAATTCCACAGATTACTTTGAGAAAAGTAATTCCTCCTCATCTCTGATTTAAATCTACCACCCATTAGCCTAAAACTATGGCCTCGCGTTCTAGAATGCCCAACAAGGGGAAACATCTGCTCCATGTCTACTTTGTCTATCCCCTTTAGCATCTTAAATACCTCAATTAGATCTCCTCTCATCTTTCTAAACTCTATCGAGTATAGACTTAAACTGCTCAATCTCTCCTCATAAGACAAGCACCGCATCTCTGGAATCAATCTAGTGAACCTCCTCTGAACTGCCTCCAGTGCAACTACATCCTTCCTCAAGTAAGGGGACCAAAGCTGTGCACAGTACTCCAGGTGCGCTCTCACCAATGCCTTGTACAGTTGCAACAACACTTCTCTATTTTTATACTCTATTCCTTTAGCAATAAATGCCAAAATAACACTTGCTTTCCTCATTACCTGCTGTACCTGCATACTAGCTTTCAGTGACTCACGCACGAGGACACCCAGATTCCTCTGCACTGAAGCATTCTGAAATATTACTGCTGGACCCTAGGCCTGAGCAAGGACTGCAAGCTCAGCAGAACCAACCTAACACTGGCTGCAGTCATCAAGAAATTGCAGGAGCAAGGCACAAAACCAGTCAGTCAATCAGAAATCCAGCAAGATCCAAAGAGGAGGGAACAACACACAAATCTCAACTCCTTCATTGAATAACTATTTAAGCAGACTAAACACTTAGGGCAGAATTTTGCCCTTGAATGGCATGCAGCCACCACTGAAACAGGGCTCGCCACCATTTTAAGTGGGCCGGCCAATTAAGGCCCGCCCAGCAGCATCCCTGTCAGGAAGCGCAATGCGCTTCCTGTTCTGGGGGGGGAGGGGGGGGGGTGGAATCCCCATCTATCAAAGTGCGCTCTTTTGTGTGCACTTCTCCCTGAGGCAAAATCCTGTCTCAGGGAGAATACTGATAGTGGAAAAAACTTTAAAAATAGAAACATTAAAAAATTAACATGTCCCCCTCATGTGACAATATCACACGAGATGGGACATGTTAATGAAGAACACGTAAACTTTATTAATTTTTTTACAAAACAGACATGAAATTTCATCCCGCCAGTGGATGAAGTTTCATGAGTAATCTGGAGCCCGCTGGGGCTCCTGGCCTGCCCACCAGCCTTAAGGTTGGCCGGGCAGATCTTTAATTATTTTAATTAGCCTGTCAATTGCCTCAATTGGCCATTGACAGGTCGGCAGGCGGGCAGCTGTTTTCGCTGTCCGCCCGCCTTCCTAAAAATTTAAATGGATTGGGATGACGTCAGGGGTTCTTCCCGATGTCATCCCGCATCATTTTCCCCTCGGTGACCAGGCCCCACACCCAAATTGCTGAGGGGAAAATCCTGGCCTTATTATGGTACTAAATTTTGGCTGCTGGGGTCATTGTGCATAGTCTTTTTAGCATTTTTTTAATAAACCATGTGTACTTCAGTATAATATCACAAGGATGATTTATTACACATCTGAAATAAACGAAACACTCAAGATGCTATCACCAGCAACTTTGAAATTGAAGTTAATGCAACTGGTTAGTGATTAGCATTTTTTTGGCCAATATAAGTGACTGCCTGTTTTAAATGTGGTCCTATTATGTAGTAGGGACAGTACCGGAAAGTCCTATATAATACTTTTTATACACTGTAAAATTTACAGATAACAAAAATACAATTAGATTGTTCTTGATCCAACAGTAGTTACAGTTGTCTCCTCCCATCCAGCTAATGCTGGCCTTGAAACAATGCTACTGATTTTCTCTAAAATTTTGTAAAATTTCCTTGTATTCAACAGTTGTGACCCAAATATCCATCACTTCTGCTCTTCAGCAATATTTTCCCCATATTTTCTCAGATCTGTCTACTGTTTTCCTCCAGGTAGGAGTGCATAGGCAACATTTCTAAGACCGCTTCTAATCAGTTATTCTGTTAACCTAACTAAACTATATCAATCTCCTTTGTTTAATATTCTAGGATATTGGAAATCCTGTTGTTTTCTCCTTCCCTCCAACTCCCAAGCCTCACGAATGCTTGCAGAGCGAATATTAATTAATTCTTCCATTTCAATTTGATGCAGAAATGCAGTTAGCAGTACTGTACAGTAACTTTCAAATGCTACTACCAGCAAAAATGTTCTTCTATTCTACATTTTTTTTTAACTATACAGCTACAGAAGCAGGATTTGTAATGCTAGTTTTAATCCCTTGAGCATCCTACTGCTGCAGCCAGAATGCAGAACATATATTTTTCATAAAAATTTATAATATGCACACACATCTCAAAACTAAAATCATGAATACGTTCGCTCCAAAGTTCTTCAGAGACTCTAAAAATGCAGGTACAGAAACCAGAAAAATAGAGAAACAATTTTAACCACAAAATGCTTCCAATTCCTGAATCTGGTTTCAAAGTAAATAGGAAAATGACCAACGTATAAAATTGCATTATGCTCCCATGTCAAAAATGTTCAGTTTTTCTACAATAGCATTAATTTACACCAATGAACCTTACAATTTAGCTTTTTTTCACATTAAGGGTGAAATAAAACAGTAATGAATAGTATTTTCACTTCAATTTCTTTCCTTCACCCTCCCTGCTTCCCTGAAACGTGCTCATAGACTCAGAGTCTATGCTCACTCAGATGATCACATGAGTAATGACTAATCTCCAGTACCTTACCTGAGTGTAAACACATACCAACACTGGCAGGATAGTCAACCATCACAGCAAAGCCTGATCCTGCCCTCATGGAGGAGTCATTTGCCAGGAGGGGCACCACACAGCAATCAGGAACAGAAACCCCAGTTGTCTTTTCCCTAGGCTAGCCATTTGGCTGAAACCAATTGCAGCTTTCCTAGATTCAAACACTTTGTCATCTTTGAAAAGGCAAGTTCCAAGTACTGCAAGCAAAAATTGCACTGTATCTTTTAATCTATGATGTAACGTTAAGATTCCTGAAAAGGCATGAATATAATTTTTAACATTTTTAATTTAGCCTACCCATTTGATAACCAAAGTGTCTTAAAAAATATAATACATGAACCACAATGCTTGCAAAGAAAGTGAAATACTAACACCTGGAAGGGTAAAACAGAAAGCAATTCTCTCCTACACAAAAAAACACTTTTTTTTAATTGAATATCGACACTAGAATATTTAGTTCAGTAGATATTAGAGAGTTAAGGCAAAGGTACTCAGACAAATGTGAAACATCCAGCAAAGGTCCAAAATTCAAGGTATGGAAAGGCAGGGCTACTGTTCGCAAAAGGCTTCTGAACTAATTTTTTTTCACTGCATTCATAAATGAACAAAAGTTTAAAGATTTATGAAATGCCAGAGGTCTATTTATTACTCCTTGTGGATCAAGCTACGCTGCTTTTTTATAAATAAATGCAAGAGTAAAAATATACAAATATTACCTCCTGTTGCTATCCTTGGGGAAGTTAACTGTATTCCACTATACTAAGTTTATAAATAGATTACAAAAATAGCATTACCAAATGGTGTCACTGTAAATTCTGAAGCTAATGCATCACTACCAACAGCAGTGCATACAAATTAAAACATACTTTAAGATTTAACCTTTCACCTAGCAATGTATCACTGCATCATTTCCTGTGTAGAGATAGCACTCCTGTACTAATCAATCACAGCTAAAGAGAACACACAGTCAACATTCTTAATTAGAGTCTATCCACTCTCCTCCTCTCTCCCATCTGTCACAAGCACTGTTTAAAAGTAAGTGTTATTAGTCTTTATTTGGGAGTAGATCTGGTTAACATCTCCATGTCTCAACAGCAGAAATCATTCATCCATCTGAAGTACACTGGTGCCTGATAATTCATACCCCTGCATAGAAGCTGCAGATAACCAGAGCCCCAAACCCACTTGAGAGTCATAAATCACAAAGTATGCAGCTCCCATGCAACCTGGGTTAATTTCTGTTTACAATAAATCTGCTGAGAAAGTTCGTGTGACACTTAAGGAGTCTGGTTTCAAATCAGATGGTGGGAAAAGCAAAGAAATCTGACACAAGCTACAACCAGGCTAAACGTTTCACCTTGGGGATCCATGCAGTCTTGGATGACATTAACAGAGGTTGTCACAGCTGTAAAAGATGGCTGACTGCATAGCAAAATCCAGTTGTTTCATCTAATTTACTGTACAGGTAAACATGGACTGGTGATAATAAGTGTTATGCTTCTCTCAAAGGATACACAAATCCCTACAGTCTCAGTAGTGTTACCTTACCATTTCATCATGGCATTACTAAATCTGAAGTATTAGCTATGATAGTTAAAAATAATATACACTGCTCATTATTTCCTCAGCCATTTCCAGCAAACATACACACTGCAACAGATTGTTGAACTTAAACTATTATTTTCCTAAATAGTACAGAAGAATGAAACCTCTTATTTAAACATCCAAGATAATATAAACAAATAAGCCTAAACAAATGTTAAGTTACACTTCATTCAGCAACAACATTATATACTGTTTAATATATAGGCCTTTAATTATTAAAAAATTACAAGAATAATCTTAAAATAAAAGTGATTCTTTTTCATTACGTAGCAAATAATAAATGTTAATGTTCAAATTTAAATCTGGAAATTTGCTTTTTTTAAAAAAAATATGTTTCTGGGTCTCTATTATTATTTTCCTAAGCTTGAAAAGATTTCATACAGCAACAACATTTATTGGATTCAAGGAACTTTGCAGAATATCACCAAATTCTCCTTGACCAGGCAGCTATTACTACATGGATCTTAGGTTTACATACTATTCTTGTATTATAGTTAATAGTAACTGGTAAGTGAAGTTTACATATGATAAACATTAAAAGCACAATATATGAATAAACCACAATAATATGATGGGCACATAATTTAGTTAAAATGTGTCTGGCACTTTGAAGAACAAAATCCTCAATACTGTAGTGCAAAATTCATGTATCGCCACAAGAGTACAAACTTATTTTAGAAGAGGAATACACAATATGTCCAGACATCAGAAGACACCTTTTCTGTGTCAAAACTCTTGTTTTAAAATTCCAACAAACATCAAAAATGATCTCCATCAAATCAAATGACTTACTGCAACTTTTACATTTGCGTAAAAAACTGTTTCATACATAAAATAGTTAATAAATACAATTAAACAATAGATATGTCACAATATAAAATATTACTAATTAGCTAATTCAAAATCTTCAAACCTGTTCTGCATGTCACAGATTATTTTTACTATTAGCTTTTTAAATTAATAAATCCATCCACAATTTAAATCAATGTGATGCAATATCAAAGATGTACCCTGAACTTTTAAAATTAAAGGAAACAAGCAATATGGAGTTGATCATACTTATAATCTAAATAAGGAAGCCTGTAGCAAGTTCATCCAAAAGCTTTCTGGACCCAGCATTAGTAATGCTTTGCATCTGGTTAAGTAAAACATTTGTGCAGAGCATCTCTTCCCATGACATTAAAAAGCTGAGTCTGTGGATGTAATGAACGTTGCAGTGAATTGTTGGTATAGTTGCCTATTCACTATGTCATTATGCTGAACTTTATGTCACAAAAGGTTTGCTTCCCAAACAACCTCTAAAATAATATACCCAGAATAATTTTCTCTTTCTGCCCCTCCCCACCCCCCTTTGTCCTTGTTCATCACAATGCAATCTTCACCATATCAATGAACTTTAGGCAGCAAGCTAAGTTTACATAAGCAGTTTCCATTATAAATGTGAACACAGGATTTTATAATTTAAAAAAGGAGTGGCCAAGATGTGCATACGGGCACAGATATTTAATATATGTATGATGGATCTCATGTGATATCGTTCACATTAAATTGAATGATGGGCTTTTAAGTAAGGAGTAGATTATTATACAGTGTAATTCACAGCATATTATTGTCCTGCTAAGGAGTCTTTTCAAGGCCACAGATTCTAACTGTTTTAAATAAACAGAATCTCAACTTGGTGAGGAAACTGTGTAGGGCAAGGTCAAAGTTTAACTGTACGTCAAGCAGCAAGTCAGAGTACAGAATGAATTGTCTGCCTTCCTTTCCCTAAAATATGTTTGTAACTTAAAAGAACTTAGCGAAGATTTTAGGGCTCATTTTAACTTTTGACAGTGGCAGAAAACAGGCAGAGTGGAATGGTTGCCCATTTTACAGCCACCAATTTTCCACAACAGCCAAAAGTTAAAATCACCGCTTTGGACTCCCATTCTACTTTTGATACACTATAGTCCTAGAATGCACGTTTCTCCTCCTTGTCTAACAACCTGATTTTATCAACTCCGGGTTTAATCTTCCTAGCATGGTACAATAAACAGATAATTCACACAGCATGGAAAGCTATCGGGTATCCGCTAAACAGCGTATAAAAGTACTAAAATATCACATTTATTGACCAAAGTTTAAACTCAGTGCAAATTTGTAAACTCAAATAGATCTCTTTTAAGAGTACTATATTAAATGAGTTTGGTATGTTTTAAGGGTAGAGTTTCTACTTTGGGCACAATTGCCAACTCCAGCTCAAATTATGTCCATTTTGAAAGCTGTTTTCTTCATCTTCACACCCCACCCTCACCTACCTGCAACTAGGCTTCTGCTGAAACTCAAATATATAGCGCCAAACGCAAAATCTGCCAGGAACTAGCACAATCGGCAATGGTTTGATAACGTAATTTTGAAAAATAACTTCAAAATGCTCCTTGATATGGGCTAACTTGACAAAGTTTGATTAATACAGCTGAAAATAGTTTAATGACAAAAGATAAGCATTTTCAATCAGTGTCAATCTGTGAAATTAATGGAAATGACAAAAAAAGTATTTTCTTGTTAGATTGGGATAAATAGTGAATGCTTTAGTAAATTTAAAAATAAAAAATCACCCAAGACATAGCTATTAATGCTCTTTCCTCCAAATGTTCCAGCTTAATAGTTTTGTAGTCAAGCCCCTACAAACTCTTGAATGTTTCAATGAGATTACTTCTCATTCACCTAAAATCCAAAGAATATAGACCTAATTTACTCAGCTTCTCATTATAGGGCAACCCTATCATCCCAGGGACCAATGTAGTGAACCTTTGCTGTACGGCCTCCAATGAAATTATATCCTTTCTTAAATATGGAGACCAAAACTGCACATAGTATTCCAGACGTGGTCCCACCAAAACCCCATACAATTGTATCAAGATATCTTTATTCTTGTAACCCAATCCCCTTGCAATAAAGGTCAATATACCACTTGCTTTCCTAATTGCTGGCTGTACCTGTATGCTATCTTTTTGTGTTCCTCATGTGAGTATACCCAAGTCTCTCTGAACATCAACATTTTAGTTTCACATATTTAAAAAAATATTGTTTTTCTAATTCTCATGACCAAAGTGACTAACCTCACACTTCCCCACATTATACTCCATCTGTCCACCTTGTTGCCCACTCACCGAGTCTGCCTATATTGCTTTGCAGGCTCTGTGTGCCTCCTCACAGCTTGCATTCCGAGCTAGCTTTGTATTGTCAGCATACTTAGACAAAGATACAGAGAACAATGTTTCTAAGTCAATAACATAGATTGTAAATAGCCGAAGCCCCAGCGCTGACCCTTGTGGCAGTCCACGAGTCACAGCCTGCCAACTTGAAATTATTATTTTTTTTATTGGGCATCACTGGTAAGGACAGCATTCATTGCTCATCCCTAGTTGCTCTTGAACTGAGTGGCTTTCTCAGCCATTTCAGAGGGCAGTCAAGAGTGATGTAGGTCTGGAGTCACATATATGGCAGATTTCCTTCCCTAAAAGATATTAGTGAACCAGATAGGTTTTTATGACAATCGATGATTGTTGTCATGGTCACAATTACTGACACTAGCTTTCAATTCTAGATTTAATTAATTGAATACAAATTCTACGAGCTGCTGTGATGGGATTTGAATCTGTGTCCCCATAGCAATACCCCAGGCCTCTAAATTATTAATCCAGTGACATCACCACCATCTCCCCACCGAAGGGATTATCCCTACTCTCTGCTTCCTGTCCATTAACCAATCCTCTAACCATACTAACATTTAAGCCCCAACACCATAAGCCTTTATATTGTTACTTAACCTTTTGTGGCACCTTCTCGAATGCTTTTTGGAAAGCCGAGCATTTACTAATCTGATTACCACATCTATTGGTTCTCTTTTATCTACCCTGCAAGTTATACCTTCCAAAACAGTAATAAATTTGTCAAACAGGATTTCCCTTTTGTGATACCCTCTTGACTATGTTTTTCTAAGTGCATTGTTAAGACTTCCTTAATAATAGATTCCAACACTTTCCTGATGACTGATGTCAGGCTAACTGCCTGTAGTTCCCTCTTTTCTCTGTCCTTCCTTTCTTGGATAATAGTGTTACATTTGCTAATTTCCAAACGGCTAGGACCCTTCCCGAATCTAGGGAATTTTGGAAAATCATAGCTAGCACATCCACCATCTCTGCAGCTACCTTATTTAGAATACTAGGACTTAGGCTATTTGGTCATTGGGTTTTGTCAAATTTTAGTCCCTCAAGTTTCTCCAGTACTTTTTCTCTGCTGATATCAATTACCTTAATTTCCTCAGTCTTATTTGCACCTAGGTTACATTCTATTTCTGGTACATAACTTATGTATTCTACTGTGAAGGCAGACAAAATATTTGCTCAACGTCTCTGCCGTTTCCTCATTCTCAAATGATAATTTCTCTCATCTCTTCTTCTAAGGGACCAACCTTTACTTTAGCTACTCTCTCTTTTATATACTTATAATCTGTTTTTATATTCCTGGATAGTTTAACCTTATATTCCATTTTTTCACTTTTCATCAATTTTTTGGTGGCCATTTATTGATTTCTAAAACACTCCTAATCCTCAGACTTGCTATTATTCTTTACAACATTATAAGCCCCTTCTTTTAATCTAATATTATGCTTAACTTCCTGAGCAGGCCATGGGATGGATCTTTCTCGCTGAGTTTTTTTGTTTATCAATGGAATGACTTTTTGTTGAACATTTTAAATTGTTTCTTTACCACTGTTTATGGTTCACTGTTTATTTGCCACCTTACCTTTTAGTCTATTTATACAATCAACCTTAGCCTGCTCTCGCCTCATACCTAAGTAATTGGTTTGGTTTATGCTTAAGATTCTTATCTGGAATTCATTTGCATCATGATCACTATTTCATTGTGGACCTTTCACTGTGATATTACTAATTAACTCTGTCTCGTTGCACAGTACTAGATCTAAAATGGCTTTTATCCCTAGTTGCTTCCACAACATATTGCTCTAGAAAACTGTCACAAAAGCAGCCTACAAACTCATCTTCCAGACCATCTTTACCAATTTGAAATGTCCAGTCTATATGAAGATTAAAGTCCTTCACAGCTATTACATTGTCTTTGTTATAAGCTCCAATAATTTGTTTAATGCTCTGTCAAACAGTATAACCACTTTTGGAGGGCCTATAAACTACTCCAACCAGTGTTTTCAGACCCTCACTATTCCTAATCTCCACCCACACAGATTCCACTTCCTGATTTTCTGAGCCAAGATCCATTCTCACTAATGTCCTTATGTCATCCTTTATTATCATGGCTACCCCTCCTCCTTTTCCATCTGCCTGTCTTTTGAAAATGTGGTGTACACTGGAATTTCCAAACCTCAGTCACCTTGTAACCAAGTCTCTGTAATCGGATCTAAACCATTTAACACTATTTGTACCACTGTAGACGCATCTACACCACAGAGACTGCAGTTGTTCAAAAAGGCAGCTCACCACCACCTTCTCAAGGGCAATTAGGGATGGGCAATAAACACTGGCCTAGCCAGTAACACCCACGTCTCATAAATGATTTAAAAAACACTTTAGGGAAATTAGTTTAAAAAAAGCAAAAAATAATATCCATGGGGATTCCAACTATTCTGAAATTAATTTACCAGAAGAGGTAGGTAACATGGATAAGGGAACAGAGTTCCCACAATGCAATGTGTACAGGACTCCTTTCTAACAGTGTGGAAGAAGCCCAACATGGGAGGATACACTGGTGGATTTGGTAATGTGGAATGAACCACAGCAGATAAGAGGAGGAAAAATAGAGAAACATCTAGGCAATTGTGAACATGATATAATATGGTTTAAAATAATAATTGAGAACGTTATAAGCATAACAATGACCAGGATAATAAACTGGAGAAAAGTTGATTTTGAGGGGCTGACAGCAGATCTTGGGAAAAAAAAGAACAAACAATACTGACAAACAGGGATGTAGAACAGCAATAGAAAATATTCAAAATGGTGTTCAGAGTCCAAGAAAACATATTGTGCTGAAAAACAAGAACAAGCTAAACACTAATTAGACACTAGGGATGAATAAAGGCAGAGGGGAAAATTGAGGAAAGAGACACACACTAAGTACATGAACAGCATGGAAGAACAAGACAAGGCAGATTAGGAGAGAAGTCAGAAAAACAATTGGGAAAGCAAAAAGGAACTATAAAATTAAATTTTATTTTTACAGAGTATAAAACAAAATAGTAAAATATTCTACAGGCATATTAATAAAAAAATGGTTGGGATGGGAAAAGGGTGACCAAGGAATGGACAGGATAAAATCGCAGGCAGCAACAGCAAAATGGCAGAAAATTTAAATAATTACTCTGCTTCAGCATTCATCAGGAAGACAGATCAAGTGGACATGACATCAGAAGATGAGACTAGAAATAATATAATTGCACTTAAAATACAGAGGAGAAATGTTAAATAAACTAATTAAACTTAGAGAGCATATCACCCCTGGTCCTGCTGAATTGCATCTACATATTATGAAAGAATTTAGTGAAGAGATAGCAGAGGCACTATTACAAGTATTTAATCATTTGTTAAAAAATGATCCAGTGCCAGAGGACTGATGAATAGCTAACGTTATATCTATACTTAAGGGAAATAGATCACGTCCAATGAACTATTGACCAATTGGCTTATTATCAGTTATGGGAAAAGTAAAGGAGAAAACTCAAAAATTATCATGATGGATTTTAAAATAAGGAGGTCACACATGGTTGACGGAAGTCTGAACATTGTTCAGTGTCTCCTTTGCAAATGATGTCTCAATTAAAGTTAGTTCAAATATGCTATTGGTAACAACTATCTAACTGGTAACAAAGTAAAATATATCCATTAACCATATGGAAATTTTGTGAAATAAGTCATTGCTCCAACCATCCATGCCCTATGTGATAAAATTAGCTGTCCTATGAGGAGAGGTTGAGTAGAATTGGTCCACATTCTCTGGAGTTTAGAAGAACGAGAGGTGCTCACACCGAAACATAAAATTCTGAAGAGGACTCGAAAGGGGACATGCTAAGAGACTGTTTCCCCTGACTGAAGAGTCTAGAACAAGGGTTTAAAAATCTCAGGATAAGACATCCACCATTTAGGACTGAGACAAGGAGAAAGTTCTTCAGAAGATTGAAGCTTTGGAATTCTCTACCCCAGAGAGCAGTGGATGCTCAGTTGATGGATATATTCAAAAAAGAAGAGATTTTTGGGCCCGAAGGGAATCAAGGTATATAGGGATAAGGCAGGAAACTCAAGTTGGGCCAGGATTCTCCAGTCGTTGGGCGAGCTCGGCAGGGGCGATCAGGAACCCAACCACTGCCCACGATCAGCTCCACTCCGCACCGCCATTTTACGTAGATAGGCCAATTAAGGCCCGACCAATGTACTACGCAACCACGGCATCAGCGAGAAGGGGTGGGCGGGAGCTCAATGTCTGCCAGGTCCAAGATTGACCTGGCGGCCAATTCAAAAGCAGCCGCGGCAGCTATACAAAGGCTGCCATTGACTCAGAGGAACACCTCGGTGTTGAACATGGCAGGCGGGAGGGCAGGTTGACAGGGTAGTCTGCCCCGCGTTTTTCCGACGAGTGTCTCGCTGTCCTTCTGGAGGAGGTGGCAGCACAGAAAGATATATTTGTTCCCAGAGGCAGGAGGAGGAGAACCCCCCAATCTCATCAAAAATTTCTGGGAAGAGGTGGCATCTAGTGTGAGCTCCCATGATGTGGTGAGGCGCACATGGGTGCAGTGTCATAAGCGCTTCAATGATCTCCTGCGATCGGGAAGGGTGAGTGCTGTGTTGGTATGGGTCACGTAGCACAACACCACCCCTCCCCACCACCACCCACTCCGGACCTCAGAGTTCTTAAAGTGTGAGCGGCAAATGTCAATAAGGCAGCATCTGGGCAAGGGGGTGAGCCCTGGCTGCTTGGGATGAATGTCTTGCGGCTCCAGGTCCAGAATCGGCTGAGCCCTGCGAGGTATTTCTCAGGTGGGTTGGCCAGGCTGCAATGGCAAATGCAGATACAGGGTGGACTAATCAATGCTTCTCTGTCCTTTCAGGAGAAGACATTCCATAACAATACAGAAAGGTTGCGGACTGGCGGAGGACCGCCCCATCTTCTAATCGAGTAAATATGAGCAGGAGGCTCTGGAGCTGGAGAGGCACCATGCGCCTAGGTCAACCAGCCACAGTGAGGTTGGGGTGCCACAGGGAAGTAAGGGTGCAGTGCACTGAGATCAGAATGTCTGTAATAGCAACAATTCCACTGTTGTCTCTATATTGATGTGAGCCTTGAACATAGAATCCCCATTGATAATGGGAAGACGAGAGCTCCCTGATCCAGGTACCAGGCATGCACAGTAACAGTGTAATGGCTTCAACTAATGACATGTCCCTGTTCTTCCTTTCAGGCTCACCTGAAGGCCCGCTGCTCACCCCAGAGGACAGCAACCATAGAAACGCACCTGCGTCACACCTTCTCAGTCGAAGAGATACCACAGCGGACATTAGGTCGTCGGATAGCATCTCAGTGCACAGCAGTGAGGGCACTTCACACTCACTTGAGGTGCAGGCAGAGTCACAGAGTGCCCAGGGCGCTGACAGTCGGAGGACTGCTGGGACCAGGAATATACTCAGTCGGTTGCTGATGATGTGCCTCTGGAGTTGTCCCTGAGGTAGCACATGCTGGAAGCCCAGCAGGGTGTGCAGGAGGTTCTGGCAGAGGTACATGAGGGAATGCATGCCATGGTCTCCATTGTGGAGGAGTTCTTGCAGAGCATGACCAATGCAATGACCCTCAAGGCCAAGCACACTGCCTCTTCCAAGGAGAGAGCGGCGACTCTTGTGGAGAGGCTCCTCCAGGATCTGAATCAGGGGCTCCTGGGAATGCACTCAGACTGGCAAGCCCTCACCCACCAGCAATGACCTCAGGTGGTGAGTCGGTGTGGGAGATGGATTGGGCACCCAGGAGCCCAGCAGCTAGTTGTCCCTGCGGGCTCTTCTCAAGGTGCTCCGGATGACAGCAGCAGCAGCTCTGCCCCTCTGCCAGTGACCATGGCATCCGATGAGGCTACAGTGACTGGGGAGATGCCAGCCATGGCACTGGCTGCTCCTTCCCAGGTGGAGCCAGCACAGACTCCACAGGCCAGAGGATGCCCACCAAGGTCATCAAGGTCAACAGGGCAGCAGAGTAAACAGGCTGTCTCCAATGCCAGTGCCAGCGAGGGGGGAGCACCTAGATGTAGCACTCGCAAACAAAAATTTGAAGCACCTTAAGCACAACACAGGATTATCACTGGTGATATTTTTCCCCCCACTTTTATGTTAATTATAATTAGGTGTGATGGAGAACACCTTTCCGTTTAATTTGTTTTAGGTATGCCAGGCACCACACCATTAAATGTGTTTGTGTTCAACAAGCCTCTGGGTGCTTCATTAGTTCTGCAGGTGCAGGTTAGCCCATGATGTTATAAGCAACTTATCATTGAGCTTTATTGAAATGGCACATAGTGCACGTGGTTCACCAAGCAAATGTTACTGTCAGGTATCGAGTATGGAGCCTGCAGCCCTGACATGTGGTGGTAGTTCCTCTTTGGTAGGTTAGCTGAAAAAGCGTTGGATCAAAGTCTCCCGAGTGTCCCTGCTTCCCTGGAGGTTGCCCAGGTCAGCAGCTATCCCCTTAGCATTCTCCTGACCATGCTCGTCCTCACTACTGGACTCATCGTCTGCTGCCAGAGCAGCTGTGTTGACATCTTCTTCCTCCACTGCATCCCACCTTTCCAGCTCCAGATCGTGGACATCACGGCATGCAACCACTATCAGTGACACAGGCTCTGGGGGGTATTGCAGTGCGCCCCCTGAATGGTCAAGGCATAGGAAGCACATCTTGAGAAGACCGATGGTTCTCTCTACCACAGCCCTTGTGGAGCTGTGGCTCCTGTTGTATCACTGCTCGGCCTCTGTTCTTGGATGGTGGAGAGGCGTCATGAGCCACCTGTTGAGGGGATAGCAACCATCCACCCAGCCGTGTTGTATCACTGAAAAGCCTCAGCACCTGGGAGTGTCTCAGGATGTAAGTGTCACAGGAGCTGCTTGAGTACTTTGCACAGACTTGCAGAACCTGGATCCTATGGCCACACACTATCTGCACATTCATGGAGTGGAATCCTTTCCTGTTGACGAAGGCACTGGGCTCGCCTGATGGCACCTTAAGGCCACATGAGTGCAGTCTATTGCACCCTGGAGGCGGGGGAAGCCAGCAATCACTGCAAAACCTCTGGCTCGCTCTGCCAGGCTGGCCTAGTCCATGTGGTAATGAATGAACGTCAATGCACGCCTGAGCAGAGCATCTGTCACCAGCTTGACACAACTGCAGACAGCTAATTGGGAGACTCCAAAAAGCTCACCCACCGACCCCTGGAAAGAGCTGGAGGCATAGAAATTGAGGGCCACTGAGACCTTCAGCACCATTGGCATGGCATGCCTACCCACACCGTTGAAGCTGATCTCAGGGCCAATCAGCTGACAGGTGAAGGAGTCTCCTTCGGCACTGCACCGCAGACATAGTGAGATAGCTGCATCGCCGCCTGTAAACCTTGGCAACAGGATAGTGGCATCTTCTCCGGCCCCTTCCGCCTTGGACTTTCTGTTGGCCCTGCACCCCTTGTGCCTGCGCCTGTCCTCCCACCTTGTGCCTGCGCCTGTCCTCCCACCTTGTGCCTGCGCCTGTCCTCCCACCTTGTGCCTGCGCCTGTCCTCCCACCTTGTGCCTGCGCCTGTCCTCCCACCTTGTGCCTGCGCCTGTCCTCCCACCTTGTGCCTGCGCCTGTCCTCTCTCAGGTCACTCCCCTGGAGACTGAATAGAGACACCTGGCCTCCTCCCACTTCTGGCTCTCTCTTCCTCCTCAGAAGAGGTGCCTCCAGCAGAGACCATAATCCCCATTCCGAGGGTAAGGGAAGGCTGTCTGATACCTGGAAGGCCCTAAGTGATATGAATCCTCCGGAGTCCTGAACTAAACCTCTTATTTCTGTCAAAGCAGCTCTGAAGCAAAATGAAGTTGCCCTGTTCACACAAGCAAGCAGCAGCAATTTATAAGTAAAGTGCTAACAACTCTCATTAGCAAACCCACTCGCCCCTCTTATCCCACCCATGGATGAGGTTTTTGAAAATGTGGCCTACCAGTCTGCCCCGTTGCACCTGTGCAACACCCTGAAATATCGCACGGGCTGCGTTAAATCACAGACAATTGGTGCCTCAAGGGCCTTAACTGGGCCGTTAACTAATGGCGGGTATGCCTCTGTCCTCATTGCGCCCGCCTAGCAAAATATTGCGACACTGTGTGGTGACGTCAGGACACGCCCATCATCGCTTGTCATTTTAAGTACTAGCATGTCATGCGTGCGCCTGCACGACGAATGTAAAATTCTGCCCTTGATATCGAAGTTCAGCTACAATGTTATTGAATAGTGGAGAAGGCTTGTTGATGGAATGACTTTCTCCAGATGACCAGAGATATTCAGGATACAATGAGAAGGAAAAGAGAGGCTTCTGGCAAGTGCAAAGGGAGCAAATCAGCAGAACTATTAGTGGAGTACAGAAAATGCAGGGTGGAGCTTAAGAAAGCAATTCGGAGAGCAAAGAGGGGATATGGGAAAGCTCTGACTGGTAAAAGTAGGGAAAATCCCAAGATATTCTATAAGTATATCAAGGGGAAGAGGATAACTAGGGAAAGAGTAGGGCCCATTAGGAACCAAGGCAGCAATCTATGGGTGGAGCCAGAGGACATCGGTAGAGTGTTGAACAAATGCTTCACATCAGTTTTCACCAAAGAGAATGAGAATGAAGGTATGGAACTCGGAGAGAGGGACTGCAAGGTTCTTGAGCAAATTGATATAGGGAGTGACAAGGTATTGGAGGTGTTGGCAGGCTTAAAAGTGGACAAATCTCCAGATCCAGATGATTTGTGTCCCAGGCTGCTGAGGGAGGCAAGAGAGGAGATTGCAGGGGCTCTGACCCAAATTTTTAATTCCTCTCTGGCCACGGGAGAGGTGACAGAGGACTGGAGAACAGCTAATGTGGTTCTGCTATTTAAGAAGGGTTGTAGAGATAAGCCAGGACACTACAGGCCAGTGAGTTTCATGTCAGTGGTAGGGAAACTATTGGAGAAAATTCTGAGGGAGAGAATCTATCTCCACTTGGAGAGGCAAGGTGTGGTCAGGGATAGTCAGCATGGCTTTATCAGAGGGAGGTCATGCCTAACAAATTTGATTGAATTGTTTGAGGAGGTGACCAGGTGTGTAGATGAGGGTAGGGTAGTTGATGTAGTTTATATGGATTTCAGCAAAGCCACATGGGAGATTTATAAAGAAGGCAAATGCACATGGGATACAGGATAATTTGATAAGGTGGATTCAAAATTGGCTTAGTTGTAGGAGATAGAGGGTGATGACAGAAGATGCTTTAGTGACTGGAAGCCAGTGTCCAGTGGCATAACACAGGGGTCTGTGCTGGTCCCCTATTATTCATCATTTATATAAATGACATAGATGACTATGTGGGGGGTAGGATTAGTAAGTTTGTGGATGACACAAAGATTGGCTGGGTGGTTAACAGTGAGGTTGAGTGTCTTGGGCCACAGGAAGATATAGACGGGATGGTCAAATGGGCAGATAAGTGGCAGATGGAATTTAACCCTGAAAAGTGCGAGATGATACACTTTGGAAGGAGTAATTTGACAAGGCAGTATTCAATGAACGGCATGACAGTAGGAAGTTCTGAGGAACAAAGGGACCTTGGCGTGTATGTCCATTGATCTCTGAAGGCAGAGGGGCATGTTAGTGGGGTGGTGAAAAAGGCATATGGGACACTTGCCTTTATTAATCGATAGATTACAAAAAAAGGGAGGTCATGTTGGAGTTGTATAGAACCTTGGTGAGGCCACAGCTGGAGTGCTGTGTGCAGTTCTGGTCACCACATTATAGGAAGGATGTGATTGCACTGGAGGAGGTGCAGAGGAGATTCACCAGGATGTTGCCTGGGATGAAACATTTAAGTTATGAAGAGAGGTTGGATAGACTTGGGTTGTTTTTGTTAGAGCAGAGAAGACTGAGGGGCGACCTGATCGAGGTGTACAAGATTATGAGGGGCATGGACAGGGTGGATAGGGAGCAGCTGTTCCCCTTAGTTGAAGGGATGGTCATGAGGGGACACAAGTTCAAGGTGAAGGGCAGGAGGTTTAGGGGGGGGGATGTGAGGAAAAGTCTTTTTACCCAGAGGGTGGTGACGGTCTGGAATGTGCTGCCTGGGAGGGTGGCAGAGGCGGGTTGCCTCACATCCTTTAAATAGTACCTGGATGAGCACGTGGCACGTCATAACATTCAAGGCTATGGCCCAAGAGGTGGTAAATGGGATTAGGTAGGTAGGTCAGGTGTTTCTCATGTGTCGGTGCACTCAATGGGCCAAAGAGCCTCTTCTGCACTGAGAGATTCTGTGATATGTTATTTCTAGGAGAAAATTTATAATCAATTTTAAGGGTCATTATATCAACCTTCCAGATAAGGTAGAGTTAACTGCCTGCCTCCATTCCATCGAACTTCCCCTGAATAATTCCAGAGTTCTTTTTCTCCACAATGCTAACCAGATTATTTTATTGATCAGTTCTGAACTTGTCTTTCCATTTCCTCTATAGAGATGGTTTAACTAGAAACAGTGCTCCAGATTAAGTAGAATTTAAAAAAGGCTAATGTCATAGAACTAACTCAATGCATTACCTAGCTCTCCAAGGTCCCATCTCCTTAAAGGTTAGAGTATTTTACGTAACGGTTTCATATTTTTCTGATTTTAAAGCTTAAAGATATTAAAGTTTACAGGATAGGTTCAGCTAAAGGTTTTTCAATACAACTTGCCTCCTCCTTCCTGAATAACAAACCTTTCCATATAGTTGTTTTTTAGTTGCTTTTCAAACGTTTCGTCCTCAACCACTGCTTTTTTTCAACATTCTAGCTAATTGCCCTCTACTTAAAGTAGTATTTCCTGATATCCATCCTATATTTGCCATTTACATCCCTGAACTTAAGCCCTTTAGTCTTGCTGCTCTACTATGTCTGAATTGTTTAAACTTCTCTGTCCAATTACGTGTCACATAGCATTGTGAAGTCCCCTTTCAGCTTGAAGAACCCTAATTTATAGTTATTCCTCATGCTTCTTCCTTTTGACACTAGTCAGCCTCATTGCTTTCCTCTACACTGATTCTAGCTCTTGAATGGTTCCCTTATGTCAATTTTTTAAAAAATTCATTCATGGGACGTGGGTGTCACTGGCTAGGCCAGCATTTATTGCCCATCTCTAATTGCCCTTGTTCAGAGGGCATTTAAGAGTTAACCACATTGCTGTGGGTCTGGATTCCCATGTAGGCTAGAACAAGTAAGGACGGCAGATTTCCTTCCCTAAAGGACATTAGTGAACCACAATCGGCAAGGGTTTCGTGGTCATCATCATCAGCTTTATTGAATTTAATTTTACCGTCTGCCATGCTGGGATTTGAACCTGGGTCCCCAGTGAACTACCCTGGGTCCCTGGAATACTGGTCCAGTGACAATACCACAAAGCCACCGCCTCCCCCATTGTGATTAGAAATGCAGCCTGGCCAAAGCAAAACACAGCTTCATCAATATCTCGGGGACTTGAATTCACACAATTTGAAAATACAATTCAGCATCCATTTGCTTTGCGTTTTTAAACCAGCTAATGCCACTGGTCAGCCCAGCTGCAAACTTTACCAAACTCGCTTTAAGATTGGGCTCCTATTCCAGCAGTCATAGCCTTTCCAGCTTAAGTTATGTACAAATTTAAACTATTCAGCAGTGATATTACAATTCAAGTTTTTTTTTTTAATATATATGCTTGGAACCAAACTAGTCCAAACACATTTCCCTGTGGCAACCCACTTAACGTGCCTCCCCTATTGCTACCTTGGTTAACAAGTGAGCCATGAATTAACAAGGGAGTCAAAGGTTATGGGGGACAGGCAGAAAAGTGGAGTTAAGGTCATATAAGGTCAGCCATAATCTTATTGACTGGTGGAGCAGGCTCAAGAGGCCAAATGGCTTACTCCTGCTCCTATTTCTTATGTTCCCATGTACCTTATTCCTTTATGATAATTTGGTTTCTTTCCTTTTGATAGGTTAATAATTCATCTGTTATCATTGAGACCCACTGACCTTAAAGGAGTCTTTTTTGTTAAAACAGGCATATTCAAACTACAGAGCTAGGGCCATTTCCAGTCTGAGTCTTCGTAATTCAGAAGGAATTCAAAAGTCAAAAGGAGCTGAGGCAAGTCAGTTCTATTTACATTTATATAATTTTACTCGGTTTGTTGTGGTTGGAAAAGGGTGGTTCTTTCTTACTGTTACTGCAATAGCAAAATAAATCCAAACTTAGAATACAGAGATCCCCAGTTTCAGATCTATTGGAACGTTGATTTAAACTGTATGATCCATAAGCCTCAAGATATTCACTTCATTGAGGTGGCCGACAAAGACAAAATTTTAATACATGATTTAAAAGTTAAATACTTGTGCTTGTAAGGGATCAATTTAAATACTTGAAGTTGTAGAGATTGGTGGGTGGTGGGAGGAAGGAGGGAAGCTCAGCTGGGATTTCTGCTCTTTGCAGCTATCCAAGGCCCATGCTAGAAGCTCATGCTCAAATAGATTTGGTTTGGTTATAATCTCTTTCCCCAAAGCATTAGAGAAAATGGGCTTTTCACTAAACACCTGGAAAACTAAGGTCCGCTACCAACCATCTTCCACAGCACAATACATCGCCCCCATCTAGTAAGGTCAATGGTAGATCTAAGAAAACCTTTGACAATTTTCTGTATCCACCTCGGTCTGCCTCGGATGTGCCAGCTGAGTCTTGGCTAGTTGAGAAAAAAATACTCAAAGACCAGGATCTCAAACCCGAGACTAAGGTGATGATTTACTGGATGGCAGCGATTGCTGCCTTCCTACATTCTGTGCAGTCTTGGACAACCTACTACAGGCACCTCAAAGCACTGAAAAAGCAGTACCCTCACAAGATCCTCCACATCCAGTGGCAAGAAAAGCAATCCAACCGCAGCGTACTCTCCCAAACCAACATACCTAGCATTGAGACAGTAATCACTCAAAACCAGCTCCACTGGAGGGACCATGTCGTTTGTAAGCCTGACACTAAACTCCCAAAGCAACTGTTCTACTCAGAACTCAGTCACAACAGGATGCTCCCAGGAGGACAGCGGAAACGCTTTAGGGATGTCCTCAAAGCATCCCTGAAGAAATCAAACATCCCCACTGAATCACAGAAGTTCCTGGCCTCTGACCGACCAAAATGGAAAAGTTTTATTTCGGAAAGCATCAAGAGGGATTTTGTCAGGAACACGCAAAGGTGACATTAAAGCATCGGAGAGAGCACACAAGACGCCAAACAATTCATCTACTCGACCCTTCAAGCACCACCTGCCCCGCATGTGGTAGAGTCTGCACTTTGATGGGCTGTGAGATGGCTGCTATGTCCAATGAGCAAAGTGGAGAGGAAGCAAGTCATCCTCGATCCCAAGGGACTGCCTAAGAACAATCCCCTCATGACAGCAGCATTGACAAGCTGGTCTGTTTGGGTTTAGAACTGGAATATGGCAACTTGGCAAGGCACAAAACAGTAAACTTTGAGTTTATTAAAGGCGGAGTTAGATAGATTTTTGATAGACAAGGGAGTCAAGGGTTATGGGGGCCAGACAAGAAAATGGAGTTGAGACAGGTGGAGAGAAAATTGGAGGAAGAAAATTCAGCACACTGTCTAGCACAGTACCCAACTCAGATATGGAGTTTTAAAAATAAGAGCACCATAGTCTCCAATGCCAACAATCTTCAAGCTGGTAAAAACAAATATTCAGCCAAAATGTAAAGACCACATGCATAGCACAGTTCAGCACAGCAGGTGGATTTTATTATGGATATCAATATTGATTAACATAATTAGAGCAGGCAATATTAAGCATTTGTCTAACAGGAAAGAATCCTACTTTGCAAATTCATTCAGAGGCCAATAAGGAAAGGGTTTTTGATCCGTTGATCATATATGAAAGACAATTGCATAGTATTTCCCAAAGTAATTATCAGATTTCAGGCTTCATCAGGTGGTAAAGCTAATTCTGGAGTATGCAGTCCCTACCACAAAAGAATATATATGCATTAGAAAAAGTGAGAGAAAACTAGGATGATTCTAGATTTTAGAGATTAAATTATGATAGCCAACAACTAAACTATGGACTGAGGGAACACAGGCCTCAAAATAATATAGAAGCAAACAATTTAAGCTGTACAGCACATGTAGGTTTACAGATCATAAGTACTAATTCAAAAACCTTAAACCAGGTCAAAGTGGGGAAAAAGCTTTTATTTCAGCGCTGCACAGTAGGCATGATGAAAAGACACCGAAAGAAAGTAGTGATTCAGGGTCTGTTGACATCATTAGAAGGGAGCTGAAATGATCCTGATCTCGAAGGTCAAGGATATTAGGAAATAAATATAGTTTGATTTTTTTTTGAAATGTGAAATAAAGGCATTCTCAGAAATCAGTAGATGGGAGGCATTAAGGATAGTATAATGTTTCATCATCTCAGAATAGAACAAGCATACCAAATCATAAAAGATTTCCTGACTTTGGATTTCATTTATTTAAAGGCATCAGATACAATTCATATAATGTAATAGTGTTTTTTAAAAACATTTACAGGATGTGGGCATTACTGGCTAGGCCAGCATTTATTGCCCATCCATAACTGCCCTTGAAATGGTGGTGGTGAACTGCTTTCTTGAACCACTGCAGTCCCTGTGGCATAGGTACACCCACAGTGCTGTTAGGGAGGGAGTTCCAGGATTTTGACCCAGCAACAGTGAAGGAATGGCGATATATTTCCAAGTCAGGATGGCAAGTGGCTTGAAGGGGAAATTCCAAATGGTGGTGCTCCCATGTAACTGTTGCCCTTGTCCTTCTATATGGTAGCGGTCGTGGGTTTGGAAGGTGCTGCCAAAGTAGACTTGGTAAGTTTCTGGAGTGCATCTTGTAGATGGTACACATTGCTGTCACTGTTCGTTGGCGGTGAAAGGAATGAACATTTGTGGAAGAGGTGCCAATCAAGCGGGGTGCTTTGTCCTAGATGGTGTCAAGCTTCTTGAGTGTTTTTGGAGCTGCACTCATCCAGGCAAGTGGAAACTATCCCATCACATTCCTGACTTATGCCTTGTAGATGGCAGACAGGCTCTGGGAAGTCAGCAGGTGAGTTACTCACTGCAGGATTCCTAGCCTCAGACCTGCTCTTGTGGCCACAGTATTTATATGGCTATAAAAACAAAAAAACTGCGGATGCTGGAAATCCAAAACAAAAACAAAAACAGAATTACCTGGAAAAACTCAGCAGGTCTGGCAGCATCGGCGGAGAAGAAAAGAGTTGACGTTTCGAGTCCTCATGACCCTTCGACAGAACTTGAGTTCGAGTCCATTTATATGGCTAGTCCAGTTCAGTTTCTGGTCAATGGTAACCCCCAGGAAATTGATAGTGGATGATTCAGCAATGGTAATGCCATTAAATGTCAAGGGGCAATCGTTACATTCTCTTTTGTTGGAGATGGTCATTGCCTGGCTCTTGTGTAGCACCAGTCTTACTTGTCACTTGTCAGCCCAAGCCTAGAGACTGTACAGGTCTTGCTACATTTGGGCATGGACGTGGACTGCTTTAGTCTTAAAATGGGTTTGCATGTTAACATTATACACAATATAAAAATAATTTTGCTATTTAAATTAAAAATTACTTACTTTTATTTCCAACTAAAGCAACTACAGGTTGTTGTTCGGATTCCTCATTTACTTTCTTCACTACGGCATACCAATCTTCAAGGTTTTCAAAACTCTGGTAGTTTGTGATGTCATATACCAATAGAACACCCTGTGGGAGAGTGGAAACAATAAAACAGCACTTAATTTATTTCAAGTCCCACGAGCATTAGCTTTGCTGCAAGAAAACAAAACATAATAATGGCACCTATAAAGTTGCTAAGTTAGCACTATCAATAAACCCAAGACCATTTTATCAGGCATTTGATAATTCTGCTCAAAAATCATCAGGGCCACTTGTTTCAAAACACAGATTCTTTGTTAATGATTGCTACTGTAATGTTGAATGTCAGTATTGTCACAAAACTATAATATTTTTCAAATTATCATTGTGGGTTTATTGTTGTCTGTGTGGCTGATTTAATTAGAGTCAGATAGACTGCAAGGTTGAAATTATCAAAAGAAGTTAAGCGTAAAAAGGCATTTGAAATGCTTATGAGTAAACATGGATGAGGGCAGCATGTAGGGTTTGAAGGAAATTTGCATTTTAAAATAAGTGAAAAGGTGTTTGGGTTTCAAAGGGATGGTGGGATGTTTACAACTAACAAGAGAAACAGGGAAGGGTTATGATGTCTATTTTTCTCCAAAAGGAAAGAAGCTATATTGACAGCATGAAAGATGGTTATATTATGGGAAAAGTAAATTTACAAAGACCTGTACAACAATGGAATTTACAAATTAAAAAGAGGAAACATATATAAAGAAGGATGGAAGACTATGTGGGGCATGTGGTTGTGGGGGCGTGGCCGTGAAAGAACGAAAAGTACATCATAAGAAGCAGTCCTCGGGGAGAAGCCTCCAGCCACTTTAGCAGAAGTCTGCTATGTCTAGAAACTAAAGTAGTGTACAAGCCTTTGGAATTCCATTGCTGAGTGGGTGCTGTGGTAACCTTGCTGCACTGATTTTATAATTTCAAATCTATTTGGCCTGTTGCCTTAAAGAGGTATAATTGGGAGCTTGTTTAATTAAGGATTTTGGGAACTGTTAAGACTAAGTAACAGTATAACTGTAATCTTGTGTTTGTTTATTTTTTTCCTTTTGTTAATAAAATGTTTTAACTTGATTTTAAAATCTCTAAAGGTGTTAGTAGACTCAATTCTTCTGAATTCAGTGCATAAGCCTTCTCATAATAAATACAAATTGCAAAGCCATTGTGATAGCATGGCCAAGTTTCCCTTGTGGATTTGGTCCGCCTGGCACATATCACCTGCCACATCATAACAGTGTACTCACAAAGACTGTTAAATAAACGACTCTTTTCGTTGGATTAGCCACGGTATGATCTTAAGGTTATTAGATTACAACATTTGGCACTGTTTTAGCAGTTTATTATATTGCAAAATGTGGGCATTGTGATCAACAGGCAAGTAAATTATGCAACATATACATAGGGACCTCTCCAATAGGTTTGTCCTAATTTTCACCAATAAATTTCCATATTCTTTATGGATCATGAACTAAAAAACTAATTTCCTCACAAATGAGGGGAAAAAACTGAAATTTCCTTTGGTTTACTTACAAGAGGCCCAGAGATACATACAGATCATTTTCATAATATATGAGCATGCAAATTAAAAAACCTAATGTCTACTGTATCTTAAGAACAAAATACATATAATGGTTGTAACATACCATTCATTGCACAATAAAAAGTTGGATTTTAGCATCAAGTTTCATACTACAGTTAGATTTTAAACATCTTTGCGATGCATAATACAATGGAGGTGAATTGCCACTTTAAACATGTATTTTAGCATTCAATATTTTTCAGTGTGGTTGATTAGCTCTGAAAAAAAGACAGCCAAAACATTTCAAGACTTAATCTCGTCATGCTTGGTGTGATGAGATCTTACAGAATTGTACATATTTGCAGGTTAACAAGCTCCCCCAATCAATTTGGAGACTTTCAATGGCACTCCTCCATGGAGGAGGAAGAGAAATTACATTCAATTGTCTCAAAACAAAAAAGAGACGACTTTTTAAAGCAAAAGAATAAATAAATTTTAGTAGGTTGGAGGAATACTCTACCCAAAAATACTACTTCACACCCCCCTTCCACACCTATACATACTTAACAATCTTCTAAGATTTTAGTAAAGAATACTCAGTCCAGTGATATTTCTATATAATCCATTAACTTCACTGCTAAGTATTAATAGTATCACCCAAAATAGTGCTTTCTTCTAAGCTAAGATGCATATGCAAGTTCTACTTAGAAGATTCATCTAGCTCGTTGATTTTGTGTGAGCCATCCAAAATTTCAAAGATAAATTTACTTTGCTGTTCCCACAAAGAAATATGCTCCCAGAACAATTCATTCAATCATACGAGCTTCAGAAACAATAAGACAGCTTTATTTATCTAAAGCTTAACAAGTATGAGAGTTCTTTAATACTTGAATGTAGTTGCTATTGCAAGTAACATTATTTGGCATTTCACATTTTCACAGATCTTAAAAGCAAACAAATTGCATCCTACTTATAAGTGACTTTTTTTAATCATTCAGGTTGATTTAAAGCTTTATCTTCATGTCAAAATAGGCCAATTTGCATCAATATAATGGCTTAGGGTGCCCACTAGCTTGTGCTAGTTTTAACAGTGCAATTCGCCTGAAATCAGCCAAAGTAGCACAAAAGATCAAATAATTTTAAGGCTGAGTTGAGTATGAATCAAGTTTTTGCAATCTGAAAGGCTAGCTTAAAGCACATTGCTACATTTTTAAAAGCTTCCTTCCTAATAGGGCTGTGCATGTAGCTACTAAAATGGACGGATGGCTCACTTCCAGATTCAAGGGAAATTAGGGATGGGTAATAAATGTTGGCTCTTGCCAAAGATGCTCACAAAAGAAAGCATTTATAAAAATTGCGCTGGAAGCCAGCCTGCCCACAAAAATGGCACACCCCCATATGAAAATAATGAGCATGGTAATTTTCCATAAGTCCATTTGAAAAGCCTCTTCAAATTAAGTGTGTTTTGTTCTGCTGCAAAGGCACTAGCAGGTGCATTTTAAAAGGTTATATTAAAATATATTTATTTTCCTAAGAAATGGATGAGGACACTACAACAAAGCTAATAATTGGTTCAATATAGTTTTATTTTAAATCATTTTCAGCAATTTAAAATCAGGTGGTGGACAAAATACTATGACATACCTATTTTCTACGGTATTAATGGAAATACAAATACAGCAATGGATTTGTTTTCATGAGGTGAAACAGAAGTTATGTTCTCTTAACTTGCCTGATTATGCTGGCCCAATGAAAGCTGGGGAGGTAAGCATGGACGTCTCATCCCGCCCTGCTCACACACACCTCCACTCAGACACAGCCCACCACCTCCACACCACCCACTAATCTCATCTCCACTCGCCACCCCAATACATAAACCACCACCCCACCCCCCCGAACACAAATAACGGCCACACACACCATTTTAATAACAGCAATTCTATTTTTATCAAAATCATAATAGAATGTTTAGTCTTCCACTAAATAAAAGCTACTACATCCATATTTCCAGTTCTCATATGATAAAGGGTCTTTTGTGATACTGTTTGCGAGTGCAGTTCAAAAATATCCAGTTTGTCCAAAAGAAGAAAAAAATATCAATACAGTACTATTTTTTTCTAGTGGACCAGTGAAAGACTCTGGCAGTTAAACGTTATAATTCATAAAAGGGCTGCAATGTTCAACTCCCTAAAGTATATTTTGTCCATTTATGCTTAATTAGGGATACACAGTAGTACATAACATTTTTTGCACTTTAGGAATGGCAGTATTAACTGCCTCTTAGATAGTCATTCACAGTATTTGACTGATTCCAAGTTTGCTCTATTCAGTGAATTCTCTGTTTCATGGTTTTCAAAGGTGACTGAATGTCTTGACTCGTGATGAATCAATTATTTTTTTTTGATACGATGTCTGTTGATTAAGTTACATTATCCCCAACTTCCCCACTAAAATGAAGTGTATTTTCAATGATTCGTTTTTTTATACACATACGGATCTAAGCATTTTTTCTACAAAATACACTATTAAATATGACCATGAATATGATGACCTATTATAACACAATTTGGTTTTCAAAGATCAGACAAAAATCAGATACAGAGAAGTAAGGAATCACTTAAATCAGGAAAGAAACGAGCAAATAGTATTCAAAGGAAAAACAGAAAGGGTAGAAATAAACAAGATGAAATGCTCAAATCTTAAAAATAGCACGCAGGAGGAATTAAGTATAGGGGAAAAAAACAAATTGAAAAGATACAAGCAGGGGAAAGACAAATAAGGGAAGGAAAAGCATAGGATGGCAAAATTATACTTCAAGACTTTTGTAAAGTGGAAACATGCCACAGAGCTGGCCAGTGACCAATGTAATATTCATTTTCAGACCAATCCAGGTAATTATTTGTTAGAATCATACAATAATTACAGCATAGGAGAAAATTCAGCTGGTCATGGCTTTCTGGAAGAATTGGCCAAGTCCCACACTCCCACCTTTTCCCCATAACTTTGCAAATCTTTTTCCTTCAGAAAATTATTCAATTCTATTTTGAAAGCCTCAATTGAATCTGCCTCCACCACACTTGCAGACAGAGCATTCAAAATCCGAATCACATAAAACCGTTTTTCCCTGTCACGTTGCTTCTTTTGCCAATCACCTTAAATAGGTGTCCTCAGGTATGACCCTTCTGCCAATGGGAACAGTTTCTCCCTACTATTCTAGATTCCTCATGATTTTGAAAATCACTATCAAATCGCCACTGAATCTTAAAAACAGAAAATGTTGGAAAAAAAACTCAGCAGGTTAGGCAGCAGCTGTGTGGAGAGAGAAACAAATCTAATATTGCAGAGAGTGTCCCTTCAGCTGAACTGGGAAAGGTAGAGACGTAATAGATTTTGAGCAACAGGCTCAAGGACAAAAGGAAGGTCTGTGATAGACAGGAGAGATGGAATGAGGTTAGTCCTCCAGGACCAAAGGGAATGGAGTTAGGGCAAGGAAAGAAACGAAAGGTGTGCCTACAGCAGGTGCGCTGCTAACTGAAAGAGAACTAAAACGAGCAGAGTGAAGGAAACAAAATGTGGGACACAGTTTACGGTCTGAAATTATGGAACTCAGCGTTGTGTACAGAAGGTTGTAGAATGCCTTGTTAAAAGATGAGGTGCTGTTCCTGAAGCTTACATTGGCAGCAGAAGGCAGAAATGCCAGCATGAAAGCAAGGTAGAAAATTAAAATGACAGGTGCCACCAGAAGCTTGGGTCATGCTTGTGGACAGAACAGAGGTGTTCTGCAATGCGATCACCCAATCTGCACTTGGTCTCCCCAATGTACATTGTAAGCAGCGAACTCAGTAGACGAGATTAAAAGCAGCGCACATAATTTGCTGCTCCACCTGGAACCTGTTTGGGGCCTTGAATGGCGAGGGGAGGGAAGGTAAAAGGACAAGTGTTACATCTTCTGCATTAGCATGAAAAGGTGCCATAGGAAGGGGATGGGGATGTTCGGGGTGACTAAGAAGTGGACCAAGTATCACAAGGGGAACGATCCCTTCAGAAAGGGGAGAGGGGAAGATGCTTTTGGTGGTGGCATCACGCTAAAGATGGCAGAGATGGCAAAAAATTATCTGTTAAATAAGGAGGCTGGTGGAGGTTGAAGGTGAGGACAAAGCGAACCCTATTGTGGTTCTGGAAGGAAGGGCACGATGTGAAAGCAGAAATGCAGGAAATGTGGCAGACATGACCAAGGGTCCTGACAACCATGGCTGGGGGTGGGGGGAGGTATGGTCGAGGAGAAAAAGACAATATCTCAGAAGTGCTGTTGTGAAAGATAGCATCATCAGAACAGATGTGACAGACAGAGGAACTGGGGGAATGGAATGGACTCTTTACCAGGATGTAGGGTGTGAAGAAATGTAGTCAAGTTAGCTGTTGGAGTTAGTGGGTTTATAATAAGTATTAGTTGATTGCCTCCATTTCTGGCGGTGGGCTGAGGTCAAGGAAGGGAAGGGAAGAGTTGGAGATGGACCAGGTGAAACTGAAAGAAGAGTGGAAATTGGAAGCATAGTTGATGAAATTTTCCAATTCAGGGCGAGAGCAGGATATGGCACAGATACAGTCTTCAGCATACCACAAAAAGGGTTGAGGGAAGCGATGCGAAGTTCATTACCATCCACCTCACAGTTCATATTAATTCAAAGTTTTGTGCTATCCACAAATTTTGAAATTGTTCCCTGTACACCAATGTTTAGACCTTTAATATCATTCAAGAAAAGCAGTGGTCCTAACAGCGGCTTCTGGGAAACCACACTATATAACGTCCTCCAGTTCAAAAAATAGCCCATTCACTATTCCGTTTCCTGTCGCCTAGTTAACTTTGTATCATGCAGCCACTGTACCTTTTATTTCATTTTTCAACTTTACTGAAAAAACGTTTATCAAAAACCTTTTGGAAGTCCGTGTACATCATATCAACTGCATTACCCTCATCAATGCTCTCTGTTACCTCATGAAAAACCTCATGCAAGTTAGGCAAACACAATTTGCCCTTATCATATCCGTGCAGGCTTTGCTTAATTAACCCATATTTGCTAAAGTGACTGCTAATTTTGTCCTGAATTATCGTTTCTAAAAGTTTTCCCGCCACCAAGGTTAAATTGACTGGCCTGTAATTGCTGGGTGTTTCTTACATCTTTTTCTGAACAAAGGTAACAAAGTAAACATGCACTAAGACAGTAGCTCATCAATGACTGCAGTTAGTCAAAGCATGAACTTGGTAATTTGGTGAGTGAGAGAATTTAGTGCAGTGAGAGAGGAAAGGAACAGGCAAGTGACTGGTTGGTGAGAATTTTGCTCGTTTATCTTTCAAAACTCTTAATTTATTAGTAATTGTAAGGTTTACTATCAGAGGCTTATTCTAATTAATTAAGCAAATAATAATTAATTAACACAAAGATGGCAGGACAGGTGGTGTGTTGTGACTGCAGAATGTGGGATGTTCCGGGATACCTGTGAGATTCAGGGAAAACATGTCTGTAGTCAGTATCAGCAGCTTGAGGAGCTTTGGCTCAGAGTCAATGAGCTGGAAGCTAAGCTACAGACATGGAGATGCATCAGGAAGGGGTAAGTTACTTGGACACTATTCCAGGAGACGATCACATCTCTTAGGTTAGGGTCTTTTGATATAGTCGGTGGTCAGGAACAGGAGGGTGTGACTATAAGTGAGGCAGGTAAGAGGATTAAGAAAGTAGAAGTGGGAGAGCCTCAGCCCTTGCAATTGTCCAGTAGGTTTGAGGTTCTTGCAGATTATGAAGGCGAAAGCAGGGGCTGCAGGATGGATGAGTAAACTGACCATGGAACCAGGATACAGGAAGCCATTCAAGTGTGGGAGGTTAATAGGAATGTAGTGGTAATAAGGGACATTATAGTCGGGGGATTGACACAGTTCTCTGCAACCAAGAGCAGGAGTCCAGGTGGCTATGTTGCCTGCCTGGTGCCAGGGTTCAGGTCATCTTCTCAGGGCTGTAGAGGAACTTGCAGTGGGAGGGGGAGGATCCAGTTATTGCAGTCAACGTTGATACTGACATAGTTAGGAACTAGGAAAGAAGTCCTCCTTAGGGATTATGAGCAGCTATGGACTAAATGAAAAAAGCATAACCTTAAAAAAAATTACCTGAGCCACAAGCAAATTGGCATAGGGTAAATAAGATTACAGAGATGAATACATGGTTCAAAGATTAGAGCAGGAGAAATGGTTTCAATTCATGGGGCACCGATACCAATACTGGGAAAGTGAGAGCTGTACTGTTAGGATAGGCTTCACTTAAACCATACTGGGACCAATGTTCTGGCAAGTCATATAACTAGGGTGATAGAGACATCTTTAAACTAAATAGCGGGAGACAGGATTATGTGTGAGGGGGGTGTAGTAAATCAAAGGATAATGACAATGCACAAGAGCCGGGTGGCGATCTGGGTAATGATAATCACAATGTGGCAGGAAGGGACAGAGAGCACAAACTTAAGAGTGCACCAGCAGATAAGGCCGGAAATTGCAAAAATAGTAAAAAAACGAGCTAAAGGCTCTGGATCTGAATGCATGCAGCATTCATAACAAAATGGATGAATTGTCAGCACAGATAGAAATAAATACATATGACCTGATAGCTATCACAGAGACATGGTTATAGGGTGACCAAAGCTGGGACCTGAATATTGAACGGTATTTGACATTTCCAAAAGACGGGAAGCTAGGAAAAGATGGAGGGGTAGGTCTGTTAATTAAGGATGTCATTAGTACAGTAGTAAAGGATGACTTGAGCACAAAACAGCTAGATGTAGAATCAATTTGAGTAGAGTTGAGAAATAGGAAAGGTAAGTAGTAATTTGTGGAAGTAGCTTATAGGTCCCCCAACTGTAGTTACACTGTAGGACAGAGTTTTCAGGAATAAATAAATGGGGCGTGTAAGAAAGGTACCCCAATAATCATGGGTGACTTTAAACTGCATGCAGGTTGGACAAATCAGCTTGGCAAAGGTAGCTTGAAAAATGAGTTCATAAACTGTATGCAGGACAGAACCAACCAGGAAGCAGACTATTTTAGACCTGGTATTGAACAATGAATCAATAACCTCATGGTAAAGTTGCCTTTAGGTGAAATTCAATCATGTTATGATTGCTGTCAAGTTCAGTTTGAATAGGTGAAGCTAGGGTTTAAGACTAGCGTTTTAAACCTGAAGAAAGGAGTTATCATGGTATGAAAGCAGAACTAGCTAAAGTGAGCTTAGGAAACTTAGAAGGTAGGACTGTGGAGATCAAGCAGCAAACTTTTAAGGGGATATTTAATAACTTTCAGCAAAAAATTATTCCAGCAAGAAGGAAAAACTCAGAGGGGGTGCATCATTCATGGCTGAATAATGAATTATTAAAATTGAAAGATACACTGTACAAATCTGCAAATATTAGTGGTAGGTCAGAAGATTGGTCAGAATTTAAGCACTAGCAAATAACTAAAAAAAACAGGGAGAAAGTTGGTATGAGAGAAAGCTAGCTAGTAATATAAAAACAGATAGTAATAGTTTCTACAAGTATTTAAATAGGAATAAAGAGTAACTAAAGCCAGTGTTGGTCCTCTAGAGAAAGCCTGGGGAATTGATAATGGAAAACAAGGAAACGGAGGAGGTGTGAAACAGGTATATTGTGTCAGACTTCACTTAGAAAATTTCCCAAAGCTACTTGAAAACCAAAAGGTGAATGGGAGGGTGGAACTTAAAACAATCACCATCATTAGGGAAAGCTGCTGGTAAAACTATTTAGACCTTAAGACTGACACGTCCCCAGGACCATGTCCTGCATCTTAGGGTCTTAAAAGAAGTGGCTGCAGAAATGGTAGATGCATTGGTTATAATCTTCCAAAAATTCCTTAGATTCTGGAAGGGTCCTGGTGTATTGGAAAGTAGCTAACATAACACTTTTATTCAAGAAAGGAGGAAGACAGAAAACAGGAAATTACAGGCCAGGTGTAGCCTAACATCTGCCAAAGGGAAGTTGCTAAAATCCATTATTAAGGAGGTTATAGCAGGATACTAAGGAAATCATTGTGTGGTCAGGCAGATTCAACATGGCTTTGTGAAAGGGAAATAGTGTTCAACTAATTTGTTATGGGAACCTGCAGATGTGGTGTACTTGAATTTCCAAAAGGCATTTATTTGATTGGATGCCATGTCAAAGGTTACTATACAAGATAAGAGAACATGGTGTAGAGGTAACATATTAGCACAGATAAAGGATTGGTTAGCTAACAGGAGGCGGAGAGTGGGAATAAATTGGGTATTTTTTGTGTTGGCAAGCTGTAACTTGTGGGGTGCCACAGGGATCAGTGCTGGGGCGTTAACTATTTACAATATACATCAATGATTTGGATGAAGGGACCAAACGTATGGTAGCAAAATTTGGTGATGACACCAGGATAGGTAGGAAAGTAAGTTGTCAAGAGGAAGCAGAGCATCTGCAAAAGGATATAGACAGGTTAAATGAGTGTGCAATAATTTGGCAAATGGGGTATAATGTGGGAGAATGTGAACTTGAGCACTTTTCGCAGAAAGTTGTTAGTATGTGAAATTCTCTGCCCTAGACAGCAATGAGGCTAGGTCATTGAATTTATTAAAGGCAGAGTTAGACAAATTTTTGAAAGATAAGGGAGTCAATGGTTATGGGGGCTAGACAGGGAAGTGGAATTGAGACCACAACCAGATCAGTTATAAGCTTATTGAATGGTGGAGCAGACTCAAAGGGCCTACCCCTCTTTCTATGTTACATGTTCCTATTTGCTTTTTTCCAGTCCTCTGCAGCACCCCTATATCAATGGAGGATTAGAAGGTTATGGCCTGTGACTCTGAAATTTCCATCATTACTTCTCTCAGTATCCTTGGATGGATCTCATCCAGCCTTGGTGAATTATCACCTATCCAATACCTCCGCTTCATCAATTTTTAGCCAATCATCTTCTCAACTACCTCCTCTTTCACTAACACTTGGACAGCATCTTCTTCCTTGGCAAAGACAGATGCAAAGTACTCAGTTAGCAATTTAGCCGTGCCTCCTGCATCCATGCATAAATCACTTGTTTGGTCCCGGATTGGGCCCACTCCTCCTTTCACCATCTTATACTACTTATATGCCTATAGGCATAGTTAAGTTAGTTTAACCTTGATGCTTAATGAAAAGTTCATTATAAGTTGAAATTTCTAAAGATCTAGAAAAGGAGAAAATATTTTGAAGCAATCATTATGGATTTCAAAAAGCAAGATCATGGTTGGCAAACCTGATAAGCTTCATGGAAATGATGACATATATACTGGATGGGGAAAATGCAGCACATGTATTGAACACAGACTTTCGGACAGCCATTGAAGAAATACCCAATAGGAAAATATTGGAGAAGATTAAGGAACATGGAATTTGATTAAAACAATTTAGAAATGAGGAAACAAAGAGAAGTTAAGAGCAGTTTCCTGGAGTAGTCAGTAGTGGTTATCCAAGTTCCATAGAGTTCCATTTCTGTTTACTAAGTGCAATAATTTGCATATAGACCTTGGGAGCGTAGTTTTCAAATACTAAAATAGGAGGCACAGTAAATCACTTCGAAAACAAAAGGAAGTTGTATGGGGATATTGGCAAAACATGTGGCAGAAGGAATTCAATGTCAGTAAATGTGACTTAATATATTTTTAATTAAAGCTGGGAGATGGAGAAGAGCAGAAGGAAATTAAGGATTCGGGTTCTCAATACACTAAAAGCAGCAACTCAAGTGGTTAAGGCCATAAAAATAACTAATGGAATACCAGGATTTATGGCAAGAGCCACAGAAAATAAAATTTAAAATGTAACAATGAATCTATGTAAAACCTAGTAAAATACATACATATGAATATATGAATTAGGAGCAGAAGGTCATTCAGCCCCTCAAGTTTGCTCCACCATTTAAGATCATAGCTGATCCGACTCTGGTCTTAACTCTACTGTCCTGTCTATCCCCCCATACCCTTTGACTCCCTTGTCAATCGAGAATCTATCTAACTCAGCCTTAAAAATATTCAATGACACTGCTTCCATTCTGAGAGAAGAAATTTATCCTCACCTCCATCCTAAATGAGAGACCCCTTATTTTTAAATTATATCCCCTAGTTCTAGTCTCTCTCATAAGGGAAAACTTCCTCACAGCATCTACCCTGTCAAGTCCCCCCAGGGTCTTATAGGTTTCAATAAGATCACCTCCCATTCTTCAAAACGCTAATGGATACAGGCCCAACCTGTCCAACCTTTCCTCATAAGATAACTCCTTCATCCCAGGAGTCAGTTAAGTGAACTTTCTCTAAACTGCTTTTAATGGTGGGGCACTGCATGCAGTTTTGGGTTCCACATTGTAGGAAGAATGCTTAAACCACAGACAGTACAACACAGATTCACTAAGACTTTGCTAAATATTAGGAAACACAAATACCAAAAATGACATGCAAAATGGGGACTATTTTGTTACATCAAAGATCGAGGTGATTTGATAAAGGCATTTAAAGTCAAGAAGGATTGGGACAGAGTTGACAGAAACAGACTGTTTCCATTGATTGTCAAGAACAAAGGATTATATCTATAAAATTAAATACAAGAGATTTAGGAGAGAAAGCATCAGAAACATTTATTTAAAAAAAACAAAGAGGGTTTTGAAGCTGTAGAATGGGCTGCCAGAGATGGTGATTGAAGTAAAGTGATTAGGACTGTTGTTAATGGAGGACAAAGGTTAATATGAACTATTGGTCAAACAATTGATTTCCACTAGAGTTCCTCTTCATTTTCTCCCATTATGCCAGAATCCAATATATTTTATTACCACTCAATATTCTTCGCTCTTGGTAAACAGAGGAAACGCCAGCCTGAAAATAGACATGCATATTTAAATGTGGTGATGGCATGGTAATATCATATGTCCCATTTTCCATCATTAAAGCTCAATTTATGCTTAGCAGCATTCACACCCTTATAAAACAGACATCTAGCAATGCTAGGCATGACATAAAGGGTGGAAGTGGATTTAGAAGCGCCAGCAGAATCTTAACAAGGGAAGTTTATTTTCCCCAGAGGATTTGGTATTTTGTATTTACACTGCTGACATTAAAAAAAACAAAACACAGTTTTTGTGCACCTCCTTATGCGACATTATTTTAGCTCATATATCTTAGATCATTTTTACAGGTGAATCACAATTCCCCAAACCTTTAAGTGTGTCGTTACTTGACAAACTTTGGATTGAGGCAAGCTTTGAGTAACAATCCTGGGTAAATGAACAGAAAGCCCAGCTTGATCATTTCAAGTACTGGACTATCTTAATCCTCCAGAAGATCTCACCTGCCACTCTACAAACATCAGGCCTTGTTCAAAAGATTAAAATGTGAAGTTAACTTAAGCAAACAGTTAACCAGCAAATAATCTGTTACAATAGTTACAAATTTACAATAAGAAGTCTTTGGCTCAACTAGATAAAATAAAATGGATGACATAAATTTTGAATAGAGCCTTTAAAAACACAGAAGTTGTATTTTTCTTTGCTCTTCAGGAATATTAACTGATCCAAAATTTTGAACTGCCTTTGTTGGTCAAAATTGTTTCTTTCTGAAAAAAATTACATTCCAGAAGAGTCACCACAACTGTGTATTTTGAACTCTATTCTCTTAAATTCAGAAAGGGAATGTCAAACAAATTCAAAATCACAAAATTTGTATATATTTGAAAATCCCTTTCGAGTCCCTTCAAAGCCTGTTGCCAAGGAGACCACAACAACAAACTTTTCAAGTGTTTCAGTACAGCTTTGATGCAAAACTACTTTAATTTAGGTAGCTATTTAACTCACTATACATGATGAGTTTTAAAGAGGCAGTGCCAAATCAATCCTAAATGTGAGCCAAGAACAATGCTTGAGGAGCATGCCCTTCACAAAAGGAAGCGCTATCACATGCTTCAAAGTAACCCACTGCCCTCCTCCATCATAGGTACCACACTGCTAGTGACTGTAGAAGGTTCACAGCTGCTCTGGTCTTCAATGCTACCAAGGACATCACTAACATTAGGAAGTCAGCACACATAATCAAGAAAGAATTCCACAATCTCATTTATGACAAGAAGCATGTTATCATGCAAGTGAATGCTTGCTTTCATGGGTGAATTACAATCCCTTCATTTTAATGCAATCCATCATATCACCAATTTTGGCTCAGAAAAGCATGTCTCCAGGTGGCTCCTGAGAAATCAAGACATTGTGGATGACCGCGTGTGTATTCCCAAGGCACCAGCTGATCAACTGTCTATTTTTCCACCAGAACCATTTCAGAACACACAAATGAAACGCTGAAGATGTGCTTCAAGAGCCAAGGTCTATACGTGTATGTAATTCAGTTGAACTAGGATGAGGACATAAGTAACCCATCATCTTGCGGGCTGATCAAAAAATGTGAAATATAAACAGAAAATGCTAGAAAGTTCAGCAGGCCAAGCTGCATCTGTGGAGAGAGAAAGAGTTAAGTTAACCATCAAGTTAACTTCAGCGTGCAAGAGACTGCAGAAAGCAATCTATGGGGCAGCACATTTACACCAGGTGTTGGAAAAGAGGCTCTGGACTAGAGGATCTTGATGGTTGGGATGCAATTTCACATGTTGCAACATCAGGCGAAGGATATCCAAACTCAGGAATGTGTTCATTCAAGACAGAGGGAAACTGTCAGGAGAAAGGTGAAAGACAGGAGTCACAGATACAGGTACTGGAACTACTGTATATGTATACGGTGCTGGACAACAGAGGAAAACAGTCACAGTGACCAAGAGAAGAGTGGTCCTGAGTAAGATTGTGATATTATGGGGCACAGGATTGGCCAAGGAAATAAGTAGTAAGTGAACTACAAATATTGTGGTAGTAATGAAATTCCACAGTTAGGGCTACAGACACCTTTTTTAGCATTCATGAAGCCCAAATGGGACATTACCTCCCTGGTCCTAGGGTCAAAATCTTTATTGCAAGGGTGCAAGAACATCTTAGCAAGAGAGTTGAAGGAGTTAGTGCATTTAACTCAAAAACAAGACCCCAAGGCTCGTACTCTCTGGTTTACAGCACAAGCCTCGCATTGGAGAGGAAGATTAGTCAGGTTAACTTGGGCTACAATGTTGATGCAGGATAGACGGATTTACATTCTTGAGGAACTTACAGCAAGCTCTGGAGCAAAATGACAACATAATTACAAAAAATAAAAATAGATCAGTCAGGGAAGATTTAAACAAATATAGGGTAGGGTGCAGAAAGTTTTGCTTGGGACAAGGGAAGGAGTAATAAAACTACAGTCATGAAACAAAGGCTAAGCTGAAAAGTGAGAAAGTGGTACCAGAGAAGAAAGGAAACAGGAGATTTTTTGGTAGTGAAATACAAAAAACACTGTTGGACTAGGGGCAAGGATAATAGGTTAAATGAGGAAACTAGGAAAAGTAACACAAGAATCAATGTTACAAAAAAATTGGCGCCAGCAATAAATGGCATGTAAATGAATGTGCAAAGCATTATTTCATTCTAACTTTAAACGCTTTAGTAAAAGTGGAACAGTAAGATATTGTAGCTATTAATGAAACGTGGTTTTAGTTCCCAATAGCTAATTTTCTGGAGGGAGACAGTTAACGAGAGCATGTTCTGTATATGGACATTCAAAGGCCGTTTGACAAAGTACCACATAATAGACTTGTTAGCAAAATTGAAACCCATAGAATTAAATGGAAAGTGGCAGCGTGGATACGAAATTGATTAAGAAACTGTGAGGAGCGACAAACAGTTGTTTTTCAGGCTGGAGGGAAATATACAATCGTGTTCTCATCAATCAGTATTAGAACCAACATTCCCTCTGGTTTTCCTTTGGACTGCATGGGTGATTTGTTCAAGTGTGTGATCCCTTTAAATATTTTCCCACGGTAATGCACACGCAGGAATTAGAAGAGACTGTCACTGCACAGGGTGTGCACATAATTTTGGTTGCTGGGTGGCCACACAACTTAAGAGGAAATGTTGATTAGTACCAGTTCTTTTGATATATATTAATGACCTCAACTAAGGCATACAGGCATAATTTCAAAGTATGTAGCTGGCAAGAAACTTGAAAAAACGAGGAGGCTCATAACAGGCTTCAGGATTATGCACACAGACTGGTGAATGGGCAGACACATGGCAGATGAAAATTTAAGGCAAAGAAGTGTGAAATTATACATCTTGCTTGGAAGAATGGAGGAGACACAATATAAATTTTAACTTATAATTTTAGAAGGGGTGCATGAACACCCTTGGGGTGCACATACACAAATCTTTGAAGGTGGCAGAGCAACTCCAGACGACTGCTAATGAATATGGGATCCTTGGCTTTACTAATAGCAGAAGAGTACTAAAGCAAGGAAATTGCGCCTAACCTTTAAAAGACACCGGTTAGGCCTCAGCTGGAGTTTTATGTTCAACTCTGAGCAACAAATTTTAAGCATGATGTAAAGACTTTAGAGAAGGTGCAGAAGATATTTACTAGAAAGTTACCAGGATGAGGGATTTCAATTATGGAGACTGAAGAAGCTGGGTTTGTTCTCCTTGAGCAGAAAAAAGTAGAGAAGGTCTGATAGAGGTGTTCAAAATAAAAAGATTTTGACAGAGTAAGTAAAGGTAAGCTGTTTCCAGCGGTTAAGAGTCTAACCAGGAGTCACAAATTTAAGCTGACAAAAAAAACCAGAGTGGACATGAGGGTTTTTTTAAACAACACAGAGTCCTTATGATCTGGAATACACTGCCTGAAAAGCTTAGTGGAAATAGGTTCAATAGTAACATTCAAAAGGAATCGGATCAATAACTGAAGGGGGGAAAAAAATCACAGGGAAGTGGGGAAAACAGCAAGGAATTGAACTAGTTTAATAGCTCTACCAAACTAACTAGCACAGGCTTGATGGGCTGAATGGCTACATTCTGCATTACCTTCAGTGATGTATTATTGTATGATTCTATGGAAGGATAAGGGGGGAAAAAAGAGGAACAAGGTAGCAATATTAATAAAATATCTGATCACGGCACCAGAATGCAAGAATATTCTGGGAGGTTGCACGAAGACAGAATCTACATGGGTAAAGATATAAAATTGAACAACAAATTGTACAATTAACTGTGTGCATGATTCCACTGTCTGATGGCCTGTGTAGTGAAAATTAATACTATGTGCAAGGTAAAATGGGATAAAGCGAGAGAGATAAGAGAAAAAACAGGCAGAAAATCAAAACACAGAACAGACTAACTACAAAATATGGCAGATGTAATGACAAAACACAAATGTACAAAGACATTTTCTCAAACAACTGAGCTTACACCAGAAGTGTATTCACCACAGTTTAGCTTAATTTCTGTGGTGATTTCTTCAGTTACTCCATCCAAGTCATTAACAAACTTTATTCTGTATCACATAATGACCAGCTAATAATTCTTTGGCAGTGAGAGAAGATTATGTCACAGGTCTTGAATTCGTAGAGATATTTTAAAATGACACATTATAGCGAGGGGCTATTATTGCTCAATATAGGAGGTTCACATGATGTAACAATACTTTCCAACATAAATATGGGGTCACTTAAAAATTATTTATTGCAACAGATAAGTTTTCAAACAAAAAATGGTGCATACAGCTTTTGCATTCTAAAGTTTACTCTATAAGACATGCAAATCCATTTCCTAAATGAGAGGAATAAAAACAAAAGCGTTGGAAAAACTCAGCAGATTTGGCAGCATCTGTGGAGAGAGAAACAGATTGTTTCGAGTCCAATATGACTCTTCTTCACAACTTCTAAATGAGAGAGGTGGGTTCAGTCAAATGCACCTATTCATTTTGCACCATTCTGATGGACAGAGCAAATCAGCAGTGTCATTTTTATTGTGACTTTGTCTGAACTTCAAGTCTATCACTGTAAGCTGTAAGTAATGAAGTCAAAATTATATTTCCCAAAATGTTTTATGTATGAACATAGCCTGTGGGAATCCTAAAGATAACTGTACAGAAGCACAAGAAATTCAGCATTGGAAGATTACTCAACGAACTAAGGGGAAGATAAGGTCAGCTCTATGATGAAATAATCGCAACAAAGTTAAATGTTAAAGTCTGGTGTTAAATTTGAATTCAGTACACTCGACTCTTAAAACAACATTTATTTTACTTTTAGTTTTATATTTTAAATGTACCATTCTAAATTTTAGATTTTGCACTGAATACAACAGTATTTTCAGGTATGTGATTAAATGATGTATAAAAGCACAACACAAACAATTACTCTGTACAGCAAACTGGATTTGTTTAAATACATATCATCAGTTACAGCAACATTGCAAACAGTATTAAATACAAATAGAAGGCAGCTGCATCATACATGGACCTTTATCTACAACCTAACATTCTTTACAGGCTATATCCATGAAAATTGACTAATTTCAAAACACCTCCACAAAACTCACCTATCTTGCTGTTACTATATTTTTGCTTTATTTGTTCAATATTCTGGCCAAACCTTGTTCTTGTATATATAAGCAAATTCGAACCATTTCAAGAATATTTCATCCAACCAAGGTCATAGTGCATATCCCAGACAGTAAAAATCAAATGCTATTATTTTAATGCTTTACAATCTAGATATCATTACCTTATTTTAGTATTTAGGAAGATTTAAAAAAGCGTTAAGTTCTTACCTGAGCTCCATAGATGTATTTGTCCAACATCTTTCCTCCTATGGTTTGCCCACCAATATCCCAGACTTGCAGTGTAACATTTAAATTCCCTGCACAAGGAAAGAGATGACAACACTTCTATGTTGTACATGAGTTGGTAGAATTAATTTTCCACACAAAAAATGAGAAACACAAGTGAATGATTTCTGTTAATTTTCCTATGGTACAACAGTGCTAGAGGAGTAGTGAAAGTTAAAATGGCATCAACATTGTAGATAGAGCTGCTTCTTTCTTAATGCTTGACTGGTATATTCAATATTATATTCAATACAAGATCTACGCATATAACATGAAGTCTAATTATTAAATGTATCTGAAAAACCATAAATACTAAATGTAAGAAAGATGCATGTTCACTTTGCCTCAACTCTTAGAAGAATTTCATCTTAAAACCATGCATGTAGTTTACACAATATCCAACTATGGAGTTACAAAAGAGCCTGGACGTGAAGCATACATTAACTATTAGAAAATTAAATATATCATGAGCGTGATAATATTCGTAATCAGTTTAATTTCTGAAATACAGGCTGACCAAAATCAATATTTAAAGTTTAGTACCATGTATTTTTCAGCAGTTTACATTTGGCTGCTACAGTCAACATATTAGAGAGCAAGCATTTATCTAATAAATACTAGAGATCTTTTTGAGGCAGTTTCAAGGACTGTCTCTCTTCTCCATCACCATACATTACAGGAAGAAAGTGACAAATAGTAGCAATGGAGGAAATAAACAAAAATCAACAAATTTCACATTGCATTTAAAAAAACTAGGCCAACACACTGACCAGTTCATACCGGGCTGAATTTAAAACCACCATTGGGATTTAGCATTAACCTTGTAAAATATTTTTGGCATAACTCTTAACCTTATTTTAAGTGTCAAAAGCCAAGGAAGGAACTAAAAACATTACTTTGGCTATTTTTCATTAACAAGGCTGAAATAATCCATTCAGTGGGATAGACCCATTTACTGGATGTCACCCAAATGACTATTAAAACATTTTTTATAGTAGATCCTTTAAGAAAGGGTTTATTCTATAATAATCAAAACTCTGTGAGCACATGTAATGATGGGACAATCACACATTTCTTTCAAGCTTACCCCTTACAGTGTGTGCTCTTCAACCACCAGTTTTGGTGTTTTGATGGTTTCAAAATATTTAGCAGTTTAATGGATATTTTCCACAAACAACTGCAAGTCAATCACCAATATGCTAAGCTAAAAGTATCTAATATCCTCAATTTTGAACGCTTCATTGCTAAAGGACTTTACACAGGATTGAAAAAGTACGCACTCAACTTTGAGTGTTAGTATTAATCTTAATATTTCTAACCAAATTTATTAATCTTAGTATTTTGGACCAAAGTTGGTTTGGCCTTCCACTCCTCAATCACTGAAGAGAAAAAAGGGCACTTCTTTTACAACTAAAATTTGAGCCAAACAAATTCCTAACATAGTGAAAATTTCAACGCGATTTTTTTGGAAAATAAATCATTGCCCTGAGCTGATTTGACCTGCTGAAGAGAAAATGAATTGTCCAAAACCTAAATTTTCCAAAAGGTTTGTATTTGAATATTTTTATTAAAATAAATACAGTTAGAACCATACCAATAAAGTGTGAAGCAGCACCAAGAAGGGTTTGCACCAAAATATTCACAATTTTGGCAAGATCACTTTTATTGCCCATTCCTAGCTGCCTAAGGTGGTGGTGGTGGTGGACCTTTTTGAACCGCTGCAAGCCTTTTACTGGTGTTAGGCAAGGATTTGCAGAATTTTGACCATGTGATGAAGGAATGGTGATAGCTATCCAAGTTAAAACACTGTGGCATAGAAAGAAACTTGAAAATGTTAATTTTTCCACAAAGGTACTGCTCTCGTCCGTCCTGGTGGTAGATGTCACAGAACTATGAAGCACAGTCAAATTAAATTTAGTGAGTTGCTGCAGTACATCCTGTAGATAGTACATAGGATAGTGGACTGCTTTGCTCTGCAGTATTAAACTTTCAAGTATCCCATAGTCCTGCCCAGGCAAGTGCCGAGTATCCCACTGTGCTGGCTTGAATGTTGGTGGAAAGGCTTTTAGAAATCAGGAAGTAAACTTCTCACTGCAGAGTACCCAGCCTCTAGCCTCTACATTCTCTTCAAGTACAGACAAGACAATTGGCCATAAGGAGGAAGATTTTAAAAGATGCATAAGAACAAACCCAAACACTCATATAGTTCCTAACAGCCAATTAGAGGTGCATTAAAGAAATAAGAGCAAGAGTGAACTGCTTCTCTTGCCTGTGAATGGTTTACAATACAGGGAGACTCAACTAGAGTAAAGGGATAACAAAGATATTACCTTCTAGGTTCTCCTTATGTTTCAACAACTTTATGGAATGAGTAACTGAGATAAGCAAATCAAAAGTAAACGTGCAAGTTTGATCCCAATCTGTCCAGTTTGAACACAAAAAAAAACACTAAAGGCTAGTTTTAGAGGTTGGTGGGGTAGGTGCGGCAAAGACAGCATTAAGCTCAGCTATAAAGCCCTGTGATTCAACAACCTGCCAACATGTATGGTCGAATTTTCTGGTCCTAACCACCAGCGTGATCTTCTAATCCAGCCAAATGTCAATGGACTTTTGGCTGGCCCGCCGCATCCTCCACGGCGAGTCCTGGCACAGCAAGGCCGGAAAATCCCAGATGTACTGTCAAGACTCTCCAATTTAAGATGGCCAAGAGCTGAGGAAAGAGAGGCTGATCAATGCCTACGAAAACAATCCCAGCAAAAAAATCAAGGAGAGAAGGGGCAGAAATTGAAAATGAAAGAAAAGGAAGAAAATTATATTCTGGATTTGATACGTTCCACAGAAATCATTCGGTATGCACTCTCATCCTAAGCAAGCAAAAATTAACAAATTCCTTGTGTCCACCATCTATCTCAGGGGATAAGTATTTATGTTTTCCAAAAGTTGAAATTTAAATTCAAAATTCCCATCAACCATTTTTTTCCTAGAAAAGAAGTAATGGCAAACAATGATAATCAAGTGTGTCCTCACTAAATTATTAAGAAGCAGGTGTGTCAGATGCATAACCTAGAACCTTTCTTCCCCGGCTTCAAGAAAAACTAGCTTATGGAGTAAAGAATTGCCAATTCCCTAGTTAGCATATCATTCCTGTGATGATCTTCTTTGGTTCCTGGTTCAGCAATGCATCAACTTTCACCTTCTCATCCTTATTTTGCAAAACCTGCATGGCCCCTCGCCCCTCTCTTTCACTCACTCGAGCAAGACTTGATCTGCTGCTAGTGCTCATTCTCTTCTGGATGCTGCTGCAAATGACCTTTGCTTTGCCAATTTCCACTCACTTCCTAAGGCTGCAGACTCCACTCATCCTTCTGAACTCCCTCATCACCCTTTACTGGATTGTATGAGGCCAGCTCCTACTGCTTCTCTGGATCATCTGTGGTCCATGCCTCCCGACAGGAGTTCCTTGGACAAATTTCTTCATCTGCACAGATCCTGTGGATTTAGCCTTCAGCATTCCCTGGCCCCTGGGCTTTACTGCTTTTCACTCGCACAGATCCTCACTTTCGCTGGTACATTGGATTTACTTTTGTGCACCGAGGACACTACTCACCTGAACCCTCTGATCAACCTACACAGAACCACTGTTGACTCTTCATGCTTCTTTGAATGTCCATTTTCCACTAAACCTCCAGTGTCATGCCCACTAACACTACCCATCAAACAGCTCCTGGACTCACTGTCATTCCACAATCATCTTTGAATCTAGGCATTGATTTCTCATTCATCCTAGCAGACTCCCTTCTGTCCACAGGTCAAATTCATCTTATCACAGGACCTTGGACTTAACTTTGGACTCTACCATCCGTTTATAACCAGGATATATCTATCCTCATGCCTCTCACAGCAACCTTCCGATTCGCTCATCACTGCCTCATGAGCTAAAACCCCACTTGTCCCAACCTTCTCTCACACCAATCTTCCTGACTGACATACCAGCTGGTTAATCACATTAACCTTCATCCTGGCCAACTCACCTCATTCAACACCATCTTGGAGTCTGCAAGTGGATCATCTCTGCCAGTCTGTTCATCACAAGGAATAAGCCATGCTTCTTTAGCATGCATGACCTTATTGTGCATAATTGTACTGACATTAAAATGAGTAATAGCAAGCCTTCAAGGCAGAGATAGTTCAGATACAAACCAAGTATATTACCATGAGGAGGAAAGATGGAGCAACAAAAGTGCGAGCTTCCTGGATGACAAATGAAACAGGGGTTCAAATAAAACAGAAAAATGGGGTTTTGACAAATCTCAAGTACAGAATACGGGTAGTGTACAAACAGTAGGGGAAAATTTAAAAAGAATGGAGTGAGAGCACAAGAAAGATTTGTGGTTAACATAAAAAAAGAAACCAAAAATCTCTCATAAACATATACAAAGTTAAAAGACAGTCAAAGGGAGAAAAACAATAGGAAATCTTGTGGGAGCAGAGAGTATGACTGAAGGTCAAGTTAATATCATAGTGAGGAGAGGTGTGTGTAGAGATATTGGGTAGGATACATAGATGGAAAGAAAGTACTAATAAGTTAACAAGTCACAGTCCATATGGGATGCATCCTAGGTGACTGTAGGGTGAAGATAACAGAAGCTCTCACTATAATCTTTCAATCCACATTGGATATAGGAGTGGTGCCAGAGGACTGGAGAATTGTAAATATTCAAAAAGGGGAGAGGGATAAACCTGGTAACTACAGGTCAGTCACGTCAGTGATGGGAAAACCAATAGAGACCACTGTCGAGGACAAAATTAAATTTAATTTGGAGAAACATACAATAACAAGGGAACAACAGCTCAGATAGAAGAAAAATTGTCTCTGATTATCCTGTTTGAGTCCTTGACAAAGTAACAAAGAATTTTGTTGAAGTCAGAGCAGTAGATGCACACAGGGACTTTCAAAAGGCATTTCGTAACATACCACATAACAGACATTCATAAAATATATGCCCAGGTAATTAAAGGAACAATGATTGGCTATGGGATAGGAGGCAGAGAGCAGCAGTGAATATATGTTTTTTTTCTGTCTCGGGAGAAGTATGCAGTGAAATCTTCCAGGGGATGGTATTAGGGCCCTTGCTTTTGTTGTCTATATAAATGACCTAGACTTGGGTATAGGGAGTGCAATTTTCAAGTTTGCGGATACAAAATTTGGAAATGTAGTAAACAGCGAGTAGAATAGCAATACACTTCAGAAGGACAGGTAAACTGGTGAAATGGACATTCAAATGGCAGATGCAATTTAATGCAGATAAGTGAAGTGATGCACTCTGCAAGAAATAGAGAGGTAGTATAATCTAAAAGTATAATCTGAGAAGGGGTTGCAAGAACAGAGGCACTTAGGAGTGTATATTCACAAATCCTTGTGGAAGGGCAAGTTAAGGTAATTAAGAAAGTGTATGGTTGGTTTTCTAAATAGGGACATTTAATACAAAATTAAAGAAGTCATGCTAATCCTTTACAAAACTTTGGTAAAGCCTCATCTGGAGTACTGTCTACAATTCAGGGCACCATACTTTAGGAAGGACATCAATGCTTTGGAGATGGCACAGAGGAGGTTTACCAGGGTGATACCAGGACTAAGGAACTTCGGTTATGCAGGAAGATTAGAGCAGTTGGGTTTGTTTTCCTCAGAGAAGGTTAAGGGTAGACCTCAGAGATTTGCAAAATGACAAGTGGTTTTGATAGAGCAAGTAGGGAGACATTATTTCCACTGTCAAGTGGATCAGTTATCAGAGGTCATAGATTTAAAGTAATTGGCAAAAAACTAGAGGGAAATGAGCAGAAATTTCTTTGCACAGAAGGTTAAGATATGGGGGGGGGGGAACAAATTCCAGAAGAACTTCCAAAAGGCAACTGCACATGTAGTGTAAGAAGATCAATGTGAAAAGTAATTATGAAAAAGCTGGAGCATGGGACTATATTGGGCAGCTCTTTAAAAGTTATTTAAACTGCATACTGTAGTGAGAGAGCGAGTGAGAGTGAGAGGGAGCCCCAGATGCATATGTGCATAAATCATTAATGTCGGCAAGACAGGTTGAGAGAGCAGTTAATAAAACGTACAGTATATTTGGCTTTATTAATAGGGGCATAGAGTACAAGAGTAAGGAAGTTATGTTAAGTTTGTATTATCCACTAGTTAGACCTCAGCTGGAGTACTGTGTACAGTTCCGGGTGCTGCATTTTACGAAGGATGTGAAGGCATTGGAGAGAGTGCAGAAGATTCACAAGAATGATTCCAGGGGTGAGGAACTTCAGTTATGAAGATAAGTTGGAAAAGTTGGGACTATTCTCTTTGGTGAAGAGAAGGTCGAGAGGAGATTTGATAGAAATATTCAAAATCATGAGGGGTTTGGACAGAGTATTTAGGGAGAAACTGTTCCCACATGTGAAAGGATCTAGAATGAGGGGGCACAGATTTAAATTAATTGGCAAAAGCAGCAAAAGCGACACGAGGAAAAACTTTTTAATGCAAAGGGTGTTTGGGGTCTGGAATGCACTGCCTGAGAGTGTGGTGGAGGCAGGTTTAATCAAAGCACTCAAAAGGGAATTAGGCTATTTTCTGAAATGGAAGAATGCTCAGGGTTACAGGGAGAAGGTGGGGGAATAGCACTAGGTGAACTGCTCACTTGGAGAGCCGGCGCAGACCTAATGGCCTCCTTCTGCACTGTATCAACTCTGTGACTCTGAAACAGGCCCCATATTTGAAGCCTCACTGAAGACAACAGCACCACCTGCCTTGGAGACCTTGTAACAAGGAATATATTGCAGGACCACCATTTATTGTAGACAAATATGACTCAGCCACTTATTTTAGGTTTGACACATGTGACAGAAAGTGAAAGCCTTCTGGCAAGTATGCACTATCTACAAGACTTAATACTTTACTAAATCATCCATAACATTGCTCATAGGGAGTTGCAAATGCCATTTTATAACAAAAGGAGTGTTTGTTATACACTATTATCAGAGCTATTGGTTTATGACAGCCAAACAAAACAAGTTCCATTTTTATTATGGTATTTTGAAGAATTAATTCTTCGATACTGTCCATTTTCATAGACACGAGTAGCTTTAATTGTGTTCCGTTATCTATGTTTTTTAATACACAGGATACACAGGAAGGTGGTAGACAGCATGCTGTAAGGTTGGTAAGGTGTAGGGGGCACTGGGTTGTGTGATTTTGGAGCACTCATTGGTTGGAGGAGGAGGCAGATGGAACAGGTGAACGAAGTAGCTGTTAAGCTTTAATTGCACTGAGCAGTGGTTCTGGAGCATGTCAGTATCATGGAGGGCAAGGTTATGGTTTGTTAGCACATTCCAGCTATAGTGCAAAAGACTTATGCTCTGGTTCTAGTCAAGCTATTCCAATTGCAGCTGTAACACGGGCATGTACCTGACAAAAGTGAAAAATTGCCCAGATATGTCCTGTTCACAAAAAAGCAGGAAAAATCCAATCCAGGCAATTAGCAGCCCAAGCCCAATTATCAGCAAAGTAATGGAAGGGGTAATCAATAGGGCTATCTAGCAGGAATTATTCACCAATAACCTGCTCACTGATGCTCATTTTGGGTTCCACCAGAACCGCTTGGCTCCAGACTTTATTACAGCCTTGGTCCAAGCATGGACAAAAGAACTGAATTCCAAAGATGAGATGAGAATGACTGCCCTTGACATCAAGGCATCATCAAGGAGCCCAAGGAAAATTGAAGTCACTAGGAATCAGCAAAAAACTCTCCATTAACAGGAGTCATACCTAGCATGAAAGGAAGATGGCTATGGTTGTTTAAGGTCAATCATCTCAGTCCGAGGACATCGTTGGAGGAGTTCCTCAGGGTTGTGTCCTTGGCCCAAACACCTTCAGTTGTTTCATCAATGACCTTCCTTCTATCATAAAGTCAGAAGTGTGGACGATCACTGGAGATTACACAATGTTCAGTACCATTCACAACTTCTTGTAACAAAACAGTCAATGCTTGTATACAGAGAGACCTGGACAATATTCAGGTTTGGGCAGGTGAGTGCCGAGTGACAGTATGACCATCTCAAGAGTGAATCTAACCACCTCCTCTTAACATTCACTGGCATTACCATCTTCAAGTCACCCAAAATCAATATTCTGGGGTCACCATTGACAAGAGGCTTAACCGGAACAACCACATAACTGGCATGGACACAAGAGCAGGTCAAAGGCTGGGTAATCTGCAATGAATGACTCAACTCCCAATTCCCCAAAGCCTTTCCACCATCTACAAAGGTGCAAGTTAGGAGTGTGATGGAATAATCTCCACCTGGATGAGTGCAGCTCAAACAGCACTTCATAAGCCCTGTATCATTCCAGACAAAAAGCAGCCTGCTTGACCAGCACCCTATTCATCCCTTTAGATATTCCCTCCCTCTACTTCCATGGCCATTCCGGTGTACCTTTCCGATTGATCAACTTCGCTCATATAACGCACAAAATATTCTAATAGCGGCTTAACAAATATCTTGTAGAAATAAAAATATTACTTTGTCTTTATTTGCAGTAGCACATGCATTAAAAACAATGCAGGGTATACTATATGCAAGATGCACCACAGAACATCACCAAGGCTTCTTTGACAAGGGCGGAGATGATTGGCCTCAATTAACATCTTCCTTTGTGCTCGGCATGACTCCAGCTCGTGAAGTTTACCCCTCTGATTCCTGTTGACTTCAATTCTACTAGGGTTCTTGGTGATGCCGTGTCAAATGCTGCCCTGATATCAAAGGCAGTCACTCTCACTCCCTGGGAATGCAGTGGTGAGCAATTAGGAAGAATTTTAAAAGCTGGCTTTGACAGTGATGTTCAAGTACAAGTGATAATATCTCACTATTTATTCTCTTAAATTTGACTGAAGAACTGAACTGAAGAGGGTAGGTAAGAGTGACTGTCCTTGACATCAAGGCAGCATTTGACCAAGTTTCTTTAATTCATTCATGGGATGTAAGCTTTGCTGACTGGGCCAGCATTTATTGCCCATCTCTAATTGCCCTTGAGAAGGTGGTGGTGAGCTGCCTTCTTGAACCGCTGCAGTCCATGTGCTGTAGGTGCACCCACTGTGCTGTCAGGAAGGGAATTCTAGGATTTTGACCCAGTGACAATGAAGGAAGTGCGATATATTTCCAAGTCAGGATGGTGAGTGACTTGGAGGGGAACTTCCAGATGATGTTCCCATCTATCTGCTGCCCGTGTCCTTCTAGATGGTAGTGGTCGTGGGTTTGGAAGATGCTGTCTAAGGAGCCTTGGTGAATTTCTGCAGTGCATCTTGCAGATGGCACAAACTGCTGCCACTGTGCATCGGTGGTGGAGGGAGTGAACGTTTGTGGATGTGGTGCCAAGCAAACTGCTTTGTCCTGGATGGTGTCAAGCTTCTTGAGTGTTGTGGAAGCTGCACTCATCCAGGCAAGTGGGGAGTATTCCATCACACTCCTGACTAGCGCCTTGTAGATGGTGGACAGGCTTTGGGGAGTCAGGAGGTGAGTTACTCATCGCACCATTCCTAGCCTTTGACCTGCTCTTGTAGCCACAATATTTATATGGCAAGTCCAGTTCAGTTTCTGGTCAATGATAACCCCCAGGATGTTGACAGCTCAGTGATGGTGATATCAATGATGGTAATGCCAATGAACATCAAGAGGCGATGGTTGGATTCTCTCTTGTTGGAGATGGTCATTGCCTGACACCTGTGTGACGTGAATGTTACTTGCCACTTATCAGCCCAAGCCTGGATATTGTCCAGATCTTGCTACATTTGGACATGGACTGCTTCAGTAGCAGAGGAGTGGCGAATGGTGCTGAACGTTGTGCAATCATCAGCGAACATCCCCACTTCTGACCTTACAATGCAAGGAAGGTCATTGTTGGTGCAGCTGAAGATGGTTGGGCCGAGGATACTACCCTGAGGAACTCGTGCAGTGATGTCCTGGAGCTGAGATAACTGACCTCCAACAGCCACAACCATTTTCCTTTGTGCTAGGTATGACTCCAACAAGCGGACAGTTTCCCCCGATTCCCATTGACTCCAGTTTTGCTAGGGCTCCTTGATGCCACACTCGGTCAAATGCTGCCTTGATATCAAGGGCAGTCACTCTCATCTCACCTCGGGAATTCAGTTCTTCTGTTCCTGTTTGAACCAAGGCTGTAATGAGGTCAGGAGCTGAGTGGCCCTGGCGGAACCCAAACTGAGCATCAGTGATCATGTTTGTGCTAAGCAAGTGCTTTGATAGCACTGTTGACGGCCCCTTCCATTACTTTACTGATGATCGAGAGTAAACAGATGGGGTGGTAATTGGGCAGGTTGGATTTGTCCTGCTTTTTGTGTGCAGGACATACCTGGGCAATTTTCCACATAGCCAGATAGATGCCAGTGTTGTAGCTGTACTGGAACAGCTTGGCTAGAGGTGCAGCAAGCCTGGAGCACAAGTCTTCAGTACTATTGCTGGACTATTGTCAGGGCCCATAGCCTTTGCAGTATCCAGTGCCTTCAGCCATTTCTTGATATCATGTGGAGTGAATCAAATTGGCTGAAGACTGGCATCTGTGATGCTGGGGACCTCTGGAGGAGGCTGAGATGAATCAACCACTCGGCACTTCTGACTGAAGATTGTTGTGAATGCTTCAGCCTTATCTTTTGCACTGCTGTGCTGGGCTCCTCCAACATTGAGGATGGGGATATTTGTGGAGCCTCCTCCTCCAGTGAGTTGTTTAATTGTCCACCAACATTCACGACTGGATGTGGCAGGACTGCAGAGCTTAGATCTGATCTGTTGGTTGTGGGATCGCTTTGTTCTATCATTTGCTGCTTAAGCTGTTTGGCAACCAAGTAGCCTTGTTATAGCTTCACCAGGTTGACACCTCATTTTTAGGTTTGCCTGGTGCTGCTCCTGGCATGCCCTCTTGCACTGCTCCTGGCATGCCCTCCTGCACTCTTCATTGAACCAGGGTTGATCCCCTGGCTTGATGATAATGGTAGAATAGAGGATATTCCAGGCCGTGAGGTCACATATTGGGTTTGAGTCCAATTCTGCTGATGGCCCACTGCACTTCATGAATGCCCATTCTTGAGTTGCTAGATCTGTTCAAAATCTATCCCATTTAGCATGGTGGTAGTGCCACACAACATGATGGAGGGTATCCTCGACGTGAAGGTGGGACTTCGTCTTGACAATGAGTGCGCGGTGGCCACTGCTACTGATACTGTCATGGACAGATGCATCTACGGCAGGCAGGTTGGTGAGGATGACGTCAAGTATGTTTTTCCCTCGTTGGTTCCCTCACCACCTGCCACAGACCCAGGATAGCAGCTATGTCATTTAGGACTTGGCCAGTAGTGGTGCTACCAAGCCATTCTTGGTGATGGACATTGAAGTCCCCCACCCAGAGTACATTCTGTGCTTTTGCCACCCTCAGTGCTTCCCCCAAGTGATGTTCAACATGGAGGAGCACTGATTCATCAGCTGAGGGAGGGCTGTACGTCGTGATCAGCAGGAGGTTTTCTTGCCCATGTTTGACCTGATGCCATGAGACTTCTTGGTGTCTGGAGTCATTGAGGATTCCCAGGCCAACTCCTTCCCAACTGCACACCACTGTGCATCTCTGCTGGGTCTGTGCTGCTGGTGGGACAGGACATATCCAAGGATCATGATGGTGGCGTCTGGGACATTATCTGTAAGGTATGATTTCATGAGTATGACTACGTCAGGCTGTTGCTTGACTAGTCTGTGAGACAGCTCTCCCAGTTTTGGCACTAGCCGCCCCCCCCAGATGTTAGTCAGGAGGACTTTGCAGGGTCATCAGGGCTGCGATTGCCGTTGTCATTTCCGGTGCCTAGGTTGATGCTGGGTGGTCAGTCCTGTCTCATTCCTTTTTTGTGACTTTGTAGCAGTTTGTTGCTAGGCCATTTCACAGGGCATTTAACAGTCAACCACACTGCTGTGGGTCTGGAGTCACATGTAGGCCAGACCAGGTAAGGACGACAGATTTCCTTCCCCAAAGGACATGAGTGAACCAGATGGGTTTTTACAACAATTGACAATGAATGGTTTCCATTCAGCATTTAATTCCAAATTTTTATTGAATTTAAATTCCACCATCTGCCGCGGCAGGATTCGAACCCGGGTCCCCAGAGTATTAGTACCATTCAGAATTTGTCATATAACGAACAGTCTGCACCTTCATACAGTAAGACCTGGGCAATATCCAGGCTTGGGCTGACAAGTGGCAAGTAATGGACAATGACCACCTCAAACAAGAGAGAATCTAACCACCTCCCCATAACATGCAGCAGCATTACCATCTCCAAATCCCCCACCATTAACATCCTAGGGGTTACCACTGACCAGAAACAGAACTGGACCAGCTATATAAATACTCTGACTACAAGAGTAGGTCAGAGATTGGGAATTCTGCAGCGAGTAACTCGCCTCCTGAAACTATCATCTACAAGATACAAATCAGGAGTATGATGGAATACTTTCCATTTGCCTGGATGAATGCATCTCCAACAACAAAATGGAAGCTCTGAAGAAGTCATATGGACTCAAAACGTTAACTCTGCCTTTCTCTCCACTGATGCCATCAGACCTGCTGAGTTTTTCCAGAAATTTTTGTACCTTTTAAATGAGTTGAGCATTTCTGCCTCAACCACCAATCCATCTTGACTTGGAACTATATTCACCGTTCCTTTGCTGTCACTGGGTCAAAATCCTGGAACTCCCTTCCTAACAACACTATGGTTGGACCTACACTCCATGGACTGCAGCGATTCAAGAAGGCAGCTCATCATCACCTTCTCAAGGGCAACTAGGGATGGGCAATATATGCTTTCCTTGCCAGTAACACTAACAATCACAAGAATGATTATTTTTAAAAACCAAAAAACTTCTTAAATGGCGCCTCTCACTCAAGGTTCCCTGATCCAGTGGAAAAGACCCATTTTAAGTCTTTCGTCTCAACCATCACCTCGCATTTCTGATATTCTGATTAATTTTCTGCATAACTTTCTCATTGATCCAAAATCCTTCCTATTATACACACAACGCTGTAATTGTGACTGAACAAATGCCTTGTACAAACTTTAAAAATTCTGTCACAGCTCTGAAGAAGGGTCATACGGCCTTGAAACATTAACTTTTGTTTTTCTCTCTTCACAGATGCTGTCAGACTTGCTGAGTTTTTCCAGCATTTTCTGTTTTTGTTTCAGATTTCCAGCATCCACAGTATTTTGCTTTTATCCTAAAAAAATTCCTTGCCTTTTATTTTCAGTGCCTCATATATTTAAAAAAATTAAATCCAATTTGGCACCCTCCCCCCACCTCACCGACAATCTATCCTTGGTCTTCACTTCTCATCTATATCCCCCTCGATACAATCATCCAAAAGCAGTTAGTTTTAACGCATATACTGACAACACCCAGATCTACCTCACCACCATCTTTCTCGACTCCTCCACTGTTGCTAAATAATCAGCCTGCTTATCCAACATCCAGTGCTGGATGAGCAGAAATTTACACAAATTAAACATTGAGAAGAATGAGGCCATTGTCTTCGCACCAAACCATTCCCAACCACCAACCGCATCTCTCTCATTGACAACTATGTGAGACTAAACCAGACTGTTTGCAAACTTGGTGTCTTATTTCACTCCAAGTTGAACTTCCAATCACCTACCCACGCCATCACTAAGACCAACTCTTTCCACCTCCATAACATTGTCCGATTTTGCCCCACCTTAGCTCATCTGCTGCCGAAATCCTAATTCATGCCTTCCTTACCCCTAGACATGACTATTCCAATGCGCTCCTGGTTGGCCTCCGACATTCTACTCTTTGTAAACTTGAGGTTATCCCAATTTTTGCTATCTGTGCCCTTACTCACACCAAGTCCAGTTCAACTGTCACTCCTGTACTCGCTGACTCACAAGGGCTCCCATTTAAGAAGCACCTCAATTTTAAAATCCTCAATCTTGTTTTCAAATCTCTCTATAGCCTCACCCCTCCCTATCTCTGAAATCTCTTCCCATCACAACCCTCTTGAGATACCTGTGCTCCTCTAATTCTGGCCTCTTGACTGTCCTAATTTTAATTGGTCCACTACTAGTGGCCATGCCTTCAGATGCCTAGGCCCTAAGCTCTGGAATTCCCTCCCTAAATTTCTCCACTTTTCTTTCTTAAAGCACTTCTTAAAAACCTCTCTCTTTGACCAAACTTTTGGTCATCTGTCCTAATATTGCCTTATGTGACTCAGTGTCTAATTTTACTTTATAATGCTGTGAAGCACTTTGGGACATTTTATTATGTTAAAGATGATAAATGCAAGCTGTTGTTGCTTTGCTTTGTAAATGACCTGTCTCATCTTAAAAGAGCTATGCACCTATGCCACTGAATCACTTCATTGCCACACTATGATGAAAATGTTTGCAATTAGAATATAATTCCTTTCAGTGCTTTTGTTTCTAAATGTAATAGTACGTGTCTCTATACTGAATTGTACATGCCACTTATCTGCCCACTATGCCAACCTATTCGTCCATTATTCGTTTTACAGTTTGGTATCATAAACATTCAACAGCATTCTTCATGTACCTATATCTAAATCACTCAAATAAAGTGGAAAATGTCAATCCGAAAAATATCAATTTACAACCACTCTTTTCATGGGCAGATGGACAGCTGAAGGATAGAATACAGTCCCATTTCCTTCCATGTCAGGGGCCTTAAGTTTTATAATGTGTTACATTTCATTAAACATCATGAAAGTCCACAAATATATCTATTGCAGTAACTTTACCTTTGCATCCTGATCTCCTCAAAATATTTAATAAAATTAGCCAAGCATAAGCTGCCCTTTCTAAATTCTTGCAGATTCTTTTAAAAGAAAAGACAAAGAAAGAACTCCCATTTACGTAGCATCTTTCATGGCCTCAGAACGACCCAAAGTTCACTGCAAGGTGTAAAAACTTTTCAAAGTTTACCTACAATTGAAGTGATTATTTGAACTATAATTTTATGCCTTATCTTCCCTTGCCCCAATAGAAAAAATCTTTCCACTTTCTTGAACAAGGGGCATACTATTTGTCACTCTCCATCATTTGGCACAATTCCCTTTTCCAAAGATTTTCAAGATGTTATGGCTAATGGCTTTTCCATCTCCTTCAGTGCTTTGAGAGTCATGCTATGATACTTTTTGTACTTTTAGGGCCATTGGCTTTCTTAATACATAGCTTCAATAGTATCTCTTCCACATTATTGTCCTCTGTTGGATCAACAATAGCTCTGTTAGATCAACAACAGGAAATTAACAAAATCATTACATTTGGCCACACTAGAGAAGCGGAGAAGATTACTTAATGGATAGTTTCTTCCACTGATAAAACACTCAGGTACTTTTTTTTATTCATTCATGGGATGTGGGCTTTACTGGCTGGGCAAGCATTTATTACCCATCCTTAGTTGCCCTTGAGAAGATGGTGGTGAGCTGCCTTCTTGAACTGCTACAGTCCATGTAGTGTAGGTACACCTGCAGTGCTGTTAGGAAGTGATGGAATGGCGATATATTTCCAAGTCAGGGTGGTGAGTGGCTTGAAATTAATCTATGATTAGGTGTTGAAGAAAGGCCATGTCACAAAAAAAAACAATTAAGCTGCATACATCAACTTCTAATGACACCAAGGCCAGGTTCTCACTGATTTATAACCAGCACACAGAAAATCTAACCCAACAGGATCCTATTATATTGCCACAGAAGCTAACAGGTAATTTATAAGTTTTGTTTTCAGAGAGAAATTGAGGATCTTGAAGCACAAAACTATAAACGATACCATTAAAGACTAAAATGAAGCAGAAACTGAATGTATGTGGAAATATGTGGACATTCCAATTTCCTGACGCAAATCTTCCTGGAAGAATTTCCACCAACTTCTCTAGAAAGGAATGAGACATACTAGATATAAAATAAATAAAAAGCAAGGTGTAAAAATAATCTCTTAAAAATGGATGAGGTTAAAAACAACTCTCGAGCTCTTATTTTGAAGACAGAGCAACTATGGAAATCACTTTTTCTTGAGTCCAGACTACTTTTCTAGGTCCTGTTTCCTTTTTGTTATCTTTAGGTTTCTCAGTTCTATATTTTACTTGAATGTTTGCTCAGTTTGACCATGAATACATAAAGAAAAACATCAGTCTGGAGGAGAATAAGTTCCTCCTTTCCATATCTGAATCTGGAACCAATGGATGCACAGTACAGTATTCAAAAGAACATTCACTGCTTGAATAAGTTCCTCCTTTCCATATCTGAATCTGGAACCAATGGATGCACAGTACAGTATTCAAAAGAACATTCACTGCTTGGTTGGGCTAAAAGGCTTTATAATGACCAATTGTTTTTAAAATGCAAGATAGTGCTATTAAAATTACACAGCAAAACCTAGAGAACCACTAGCTAACTCTGTGTTCGAGCAGGTTGAATGATAGAGGAAGGAGGAGAAGCCCCACAGATGGATATCGGAAGATCATATGAACATGTGCCCAAATTCCAATGTGTCTTTTCAGTGGGCAAGGCTCCACAATGCAGTCTAAATTATTTCTGCAATAAGATTTATCTCAATTTCCAGGCAGAGTTGTAACCTCAATGCAGATTCAGATCACTGCCAATTCAGCAGAGTATGCTCAATGTCTCCCCGTGAAATTAAAATTTATTTCCAAATGTAAGTTCCAGTCGCCTCCATGAATAGAGAGAAAACATATTTTATGGGCAAAGGAGCACCAAATGTTTTCCATTCAACACAGCTGCAGTATTCCGAGGTTTAATTGGATATTTTGTGTATACTTGTTTTCAGCATTGAAAACCGAAAAGATAAAGTTAAGGACAATGAACAGGGAAAGGAGAAAAAGTGAAGGAGAGAGGAAGACAACAAGAGAGCAAAAAAGAAATACGAAAAGAATTTGCAATTCTATAGCATCCTTTATAACCCCCAGGATGTCCCAAAGCAATGAGGTACTTTCAAAGTGTAGTCACTGTTGTATTGTAGGAAACACAGCAGTCAATTTGTGCACAGCAATGACATAAGGGCCAGATAATGTCAAACAGAGGCCACGTCTACCCTCTTATATGGGTGTAGAAGTTCTCATGACTCTATTTCAAAGAAGAGCAATGGTGTGCTTCTTGAATTCTTGGCAAATATTTCTTCCTGAATCAATTTTTCTTAAAATAAATTGCCTGGTCATTATCTCGTTACTATTCGTGGGAGCTTGCTGTGGAACATCTTATATCAGGTTAACTCTGGGCTGGATTTAACACTTTCCTGCCAGCGAATTTGAAGGCAGGGAGGTATATTAAATCCAGCAGCGGAGGTAGTGACAGGCAGCCCACCTACCAGTGGGCCAACTGAGGCCTGGAAATGGGCAATGCCCACTTATGGGCCTCATCCCACCACCAGTGGGATTAACCCAACAGTGAGGGGGATCCACGCCAAGCAATCAGCCGAGCAGGTTTTCCTGCGAAGAGGGTCGTGGTGAGAGGGGTTGGGAACATCGGAGGACCCTGCCAAGATCGCCTTCCCCACGATTTCTCAAATCCCAAACCCAGGAAACGCAAAAGCACAGTTGTGCCACCATTGTGGGGAGGGCACAATTACAATGTGACAATTTACATTGACATTTTCTCCTATAAATCTGGACATAGGATTTTGTAATGGTAAAGAAAGTTGGTGCTGGCCCAAGATTTATATCAATAATGCACCTATTCCAATTAGCAATTTTTACACTTTGCATGCAGTGCAGCTATCCTGAATGTTCTTACCTGGGAGAGATATTCTTTTCAGAAAAAAATCTAACCCAATTGTTTGCTTGTACTGTTTCCCAAAAGCTTCCTGGGCGAATCGCATTGCCAAAGAAGTCTGCAACAGAAACCATTAGTTAACACACAGGATCAGGAATGATTTACATCAACCTTCACTGTTAGCAGGAGTGAGTGATACCATTAGGACAAGACTTGGTGCCCTGGCTTTGATTCTTGGACCGCGATCCCAGCCCTCTCACCTTTCCCGAGGCGCCGTCCCCCAAGATGACGATCTTCAGCTGCCGGTCGTGAGTTTCGTCCTCAGAATCGGACATGGTGCAGATGGACCGGGCCCCGCTCTCCCCGGGTCTGGGAGTCCCTCTCGCCACTCACCGCTCTCCCTCCTTCTCAATATCTCTGCCCCACCCCCTCTCTCTCTGTCTGTCCCCCCCCAACCCCCCTCCTCAATATCTCTGCCCCACCCCCTCTCTCTCTGTCTGTCCCCCCCCAACCCCCCTCTCTCAGTACCCCCCCCTCTGTCTGTCTGTCTGTCCCCCCAACCCCCCTCTCTCAGTCCCCCCAACCCTCCTCTCTCAGTCCCACCCCCACCCTCTCTCTCTCTCTCTCTCTGTCTGCCCCTCCCCCAACCCCTCTGTCTGTCCCTCCCCCCACCCCCTCTCTCTCTCTGTCTCTGTCCCACCCCCACCCCCCTCTCTCTCTCTGTCTCTGTCCCACCCCCACCCCCCTCTCTCTCTCGGTCTGTCCCTCCCCCACCCCCCTCTCTCTCTCTCTCTCTCTGTCTGTCTGTCCCTCCCCCACCCCCCCCCTCTCTCTCTCTCTCTCTCTCTCTCTGTCTGTCTGTCCCTCCCCCACCCCCTCTCTCTCTCTGTGTCTGTCCCTCCCCCACCCCCCCTCTCTCTCTCTCTCTCTCTCTCGCTCCCCCACCCCCCCTCTCTCTCTCTCTCTCGCTCCCCCACCCCCCCTCTCTCTCTCTCTCGCTCCCCCACCCCCCCTCTCTCTCTCTCTCCCACCCCCCCTCTCTCTCTCCCCCCCACCCCCCCTCTCTCTCTCTCTCCCCCCCATCCCCCCCTCTCTCTCTCTCCCCCATCCCTCCCTCTCTCTCTCTCTCCCCCCATCCCCCCTCTCTCTCTCTCTCTCCCCCCATCCCCCCTCTCTCTCTCTCTCCCCCACCCCCCCTCTCTCTCTCTCCCCCACCCCCCCTCTCTCTCTCTCTCCCCCACCCTCTCTCTCTCTCCCCCACCCCTCTCTCTCTCCCCCACCCCCCTCTCTCTCTCTCTCCCCCACCCCCCTCTCTCTCTCCCCCACCCCTCTCTCTCTCTCCCCCACCCCTCTCTCTCTCCCCCACCCCCTCTCTCTCTCCCCCACCCCTCTCTCTCTCCCCCACCCCCCCTCTCTCTCTCTCTCTGTCGCTCCCCCACCTCCTCTCTCTCTCTGTCCTTATCCCTTTATCCTTCTCAGCCTGTCTCTCTCCCTCTCTGTCTCTATACTACCCTCTCTTAATATCTCCCAATCCCCCTCCCTGCCTATGTGTCTCTCTATATCCCTCCTCCCTCTCTATCTCCCCTGTCCTTATCTGCCCCTCTCTATTTCCCCTCCCTATTCCCCACTCTCTCTATCTGCCCCTCTCTATCCCTCCCTCTCCCTATCTGCCCCTCTCTATTCCCCCCGCTCCCTAACTGTCCCTCTCTATCCCCCCCTTCCCTATCGGCACCCCTCTATTCCCCCTTCCCTATCGGCCCCTCTCTATCCCCCCTCCCTATCGGCTCCTCTATATCCCCCCCTCCCTATCGGCCCCTCCCTGTCCCCCCCCCTCCCTATCGGCCCCTCTCTGTCCCCCCCCCTCCTCCCTATCGGCCCCTCTCTGTCCCCCCCCCTCCTCCCTATCGGCCCCTCTCTGTCCCCCCCCCCCTCCTCCCTATCGGCCCCTCTCTGTCCCCCCCCCTCCTCTCTATCGGCCCCTCTCTGTCCCCCCCCCTCCTCCCTATCGGCCCCTCTCTGTCCCCCCCCCTCCTCCCTATCGGCCCCTCTCTGTCCCCCCCCCCTCCTCCTCCCTATCGGCCCCTCTCTGTCCCCCCCCCCCTCCTCCTCCCTATCGGCCCCTCTCTGTCCCCCCCCCCCCTCCTCCTCCCTATCGGCCCCTCTCTGTCCCCCCCCCCCCCTCCTCCTCCCTATCGGCCCCTCTCTGTCCGCCCCCCCCTCCTCCTCCCTATCGGCCCCTCTCTGTCCCCCCCCCCTCCTCCTCCCTATCGGCCCCTCTCTGTCCCCCCCCCCCCTCCTCCTCCCTATCGGCCCCTCTCTGTCCCCCCCCCTCCTCCCTATCGGCCCCTCTCTGTTCCCCCCCCCCTCCTCCCTATCGGCCCCTCTCTGTCTCCCCCCCCCCCCCTCCTCCCTATCGGCCCCTCTCTGACCCCCCCTCCTCCCTATCGGCCCCTCTCTGTCCCCCCCCCTCCCTATCGGCCCCTCTCTGTCCCTCCCCTCCCCTCCCTATCGGCCCCTCTCTATCCTCCTACCTGTCCCTCTCTATCCCCCCCTTCCTATCGGCCCCTCTCTAACCACCCCTCTCTATCCCTCTCCCTACCTGTCCCCCCCTCTCCCTACCTGACCCCCCCTCCCTACCTGTCTCTCCCTCCCTTTCCCTATCTGTCCCCTATCTCTCCCTCTCTATCCCCCTTTCCCTATCTGTCCCCTATCTCTCCCTCTCTATCCCTCTCTCCGCTCCGGCTCGCCGTTACCGGGAACCATTTTTACATCGGGAACAGCGCAATGTTTCCAGGGAGGGGGAACTTCCCCTAATCACATAATCTTCTGAGCTGGAAAGAGGAGGAAACAGACGGTAAAAACAGCAATACCGATATAATTAGAAAAATAGTTTCATGAAGTCATCGCCTTCAATGGTTTACTTTTACTTATCGGTGGATTCATTTGTTCCCCCGCCCCCGCCGCTCTGTTAGTGATGGTCTCTTCCAATCCTGACGCAGTTTGGTAGCTAAGATAAAGGCTGGAGATCAGTCCGAGTCAGAGACCAAATCGTAAATACCTACAGTTAAATACATCAATGACAGCAATCTGTCATCACTTCTATTGCTAATATTCATTATTACCAGGTCTAAGAATAGGAAAATCCATCACTGACGCACAGTGGCAGCAGTGTGTATTATTTTATGCATACATGAATGAGTGATTTTGAAGCCAAACTGTTTAGTTTATAAATGTTTTATTCTTTCATGGGATGTGGGCTTCACTGGCTAGGCCCGCAGTTATTGCCCATCCCTAACTGCCCTCGAGAAGGTGATGGTAAGCTGCCTTCTTGAACTGCTGCAGTCCATGTGGCGTAGGTACTCCCATAGTGATGTTAGGAAGAGAATTCCAGGATTTTGACCCAGCCACAGTGAAGGAACTTTCAAGTCAGGGTGATGTGTGAATTGGAGGGGAACTTGCAGGTGGTGGTCCCATCCATCTGCTGCCCTTGTCCTTCTAGGTGGTTGAGGTTGTGGGTTTGGAAGATGCTGTTGAAGGAACCTTGGTAAGTCACCACTGTGCATTGCATTAAAAAAACTGATTTATAGTAATTTGAAAATCCTATGGAATTACTGCATCTAAGCTTATTTTTGATTGATTTACTTGTTGCAGTGAGACAAGGAAAAACAAATCACAGCCAGTCACAATAATTAAGTGAAACTTAACAGATGTGAATCTTAGTGTGTTATATTTATGCTGGTAACAGTATAGAATTACAGAAATGTGTGCCAAATCAGTAACCATGGATGCCGCATATAGTCTATTGTTTCTATGGCTGTAACACAAGAAAGCAAATGTGATGACATAACTAATCCATCTCCATGACAATGAATTTGTGGTGCTATATTAAACAGTTTCTTGAATTTATTTTACATCCGTAGCTGACTCTAGTCATAAGGAAGTAGGCAGTTGAGAAAGACATTCAATCTATTCAGCCCACCCTTGATACACAGCTAAGGCAATCTAAAAAAAATTGAAGAAAATACTTGATGAGGAAGAAGCTTGGTTTATAACTATTGTATCTCAGTTTGTCTCTCATGAACAATTTGTTTGTGTATTCATACAGACACAATTTTGTTTTTATTCGTTCATGGGATATCAGCATTGCTGGCAAATCCAGTATTTATTGCCCATTCTTAATCACCTTTGAGAAGGTGATGGTGCCTTCTTGAACTGCTGCACCCACAGTGCTGTGAGGAGGGCAGTTCCAGGATTTTGACCCAGCAACAGTGAAGGAATAGCAACATATTTCCAAGTCAGGGTGATATGTAACTGGGAGGGGAACTCTTCTTCCAGGCAGTAGAGGTCACGGATTTTGATGGTGTTGTCAAAGAGGCCTTAGTGAGTTGCTGTTTGTAGACAGACACATCCATATAATTTTCCTATGTACCATATTGGTTACCCTCTCAGAAAATTGATAAACCTCAGATATTTATCAAGAGGGATTTACTAGTCTTGGCTTTTGTGTGGAAAATATCTAGAAGTCATTTGAATTGTATGCTTAATATTGCAGGCTATTCTTTGCAGTGGCTTCTGCCTTTTTATCTATATAAGCGTCATTATTGATATATTCTGCAGCAAGTCACTCACCTCCTGTCTGCCCAAAGCCTGTCCACCATCTATAAAACACAAATCAAGAGTGTACTGGAATACCACTCCCACTGCATCCCCTCATCCTCCACCCACTTGCCAGGATGAGGATAGCTCCAAGTACACCCATGACACTCAACATCATCCATGACCAAGCAGCCCAAATGATTGGCACCCCAATCACCACCTTAAGCATTCACTCTTTCCATCACCAGTGCACTGCAGCTGCATGTGTACCACCTTCAAGATGCATTGCAGTAACTTGCCGAGATTTCTTCGAGAGCTCTGCCCAAACCCGCAATCCCTACCAGCTAGAAGAATAAACACAGCACGCCCATGGGAGTATCAGCACCTGCAAGCTGCCCTCCAAGTCGTACACCATCCTGACATGGGAGTATATCATCGTTCTTTCATCATCGTTGGATCGACACGTGCAAGCGTAAAATAGCGCGCGATGACGTTGGGTGAGCGTCCCAATGTCACCGCACACTTGCGCAATATTTCGCTCGGCGGGCGTGAGTGGGAGCACCCGCCATTAATTATGAGGCCAGTTAAGGCCATTAAAAAAGGCAATTAAGCTGTATTTTACGCTGCCCATACAATTTCGCGCTCATCACATAGGTAGGCGGGCAGCTGACAATTTCAGAAAAGGGCGGGATGAAAAGGGTCAACACCATTGCCAGTGTGATTAGTGAGGAGATTTGGAGATAGCTTGTTGCTGGTTACTTATTTGAACTTGGCAGCTTCATCTCCATTCTGAGCTTCATTCTTAGCATTTCCATGCTTCATTTCAGGACTAATTGGTGTCTGCAAGGCTCCCAGAGGATTCAGAGCATGTGGACCTTTCCAGGCACCAGACAGCCTTCTGTCACCCTGGTAATGAGGATTGTGGTTTCTCCTGATGGCACCTCCTCTGAGGAGGAAGAAAGGGGCAGAAGGGAGAGGAGGCTAGGTGTCCCTATGCAGCCTCCGGGGGGGACCTGTGGGAAGAAAGGTGCAAGCACAAAAGGTGAAGGGCCAGCAGGAATCCAAGGTAGAAGGGGCTGCAGAAGACACCACTATCCTGCTGCCTACAGGCGGCAATGCAGCTACCTCAATATGTCCGAGGTGCAATGCCGAAAGAGGCTCCACCTCTCAAGGGAGACCGTGACCTCCATTTGTCAGATGATTGGGCCTGAGATCAGCTCTGACTTTGTGGGTGGACACCCCATGCCAGTGGCTCTGAAGATCACAGTGGCCCTCAGCTTCTATGCTTACAGCTCTTTCCAGGGGTCAGTGGGTGACCTGCGTGGAGTCTCCTAATCAGCTGTCCACAGTTGTATTAAACTGGTGACAGAAGCTCTGTTCAGGTGGGTACAGACCTTTATTCTTTGCCGTACAGTATGCCAGGCTGAGCAAGCTAGAGGATTTGCAGCGATTGCTGGGTTCCCCCTCATCCAGGGTGCCATCAACTGCACATGTGGCCATCAAGGCACCAGCGGTTCAGCTGGGTGCCTTCGTCATAAGGAAGGGATTTCACTCCATGAGCATGCAGCTAGTGTGTGAACACAGGATGCTCTGCAAGTCTGAGCAAGGTACCCTGGCAGCTCCCATGATGCATACATCCTGAGACACTCGCAGGTGCTGAGGCTGTTCAGCTCTCCAGCCCGACTGGATGGATGGCTGCTGGGTGACAAGGGCTATCCATTGAAGAGGTGGCTTGTGACACCACTTTTTCCACCCAATAACAGACTCAGAACAGCATGACAATAGGAGTCATGCCTCCACAAGGGTGGTGGTAGAGAGGACCATAGGTCTTCTCAAGAGATGCTTCCGATGCCTGGACCATTCAGGGGATGCACTATAATACCTCCTAGAGCGGGTGTCACTGATAGTGGTTGCATGCTATACGCACCACAATCTGGCACTGGCAAGGGGGGACCCAGTGGAGGAAGACAATCTTGACGCAGCTGCACGGGCCATAGATGTTGAATCCAGTGGTGAGTCAGAAGAGGAGCTCGCTGAGGAGAATGTTAAGGGTGTGGAGTCAGACCTCGGTAACCTCCAGGGAGGCAGGGATGCCTTGATCTGATGCTCCTTCAACCAGGCTACCAAAGACCTGCTTCCACCTCATGCCAAGGCTGCCGCTTCCATTTTGGATGTCTGAAATGACCCTTTTATTTGTACACAAAGTCCACTCAATGCATGTGCAATAAACTATTCAGCTATTCACATCCAGCATTACATACTGCCGCACTCTGCGACAGAAAGAAAAAAGGTGAAGCATACTCAGGCCATCAGAACCAAAGCAAATTTAATATTATTGTCACATTGAAAGCATAATTCCATTACCATTACTGGTGTTGATGTCCATACCAGCAGACATATCAACCAAACATAAATGACTAGAAAATCACCTGTGAACTGTCCCTCTTGTGCTCAAGATGCCTTTAACTTGCGTTTCCGAGTCTTGGTGCCGTCCCTCGCGGGCAGCAGCATTGGAGACAGCCTACTGACCCTGCTGTCTTGTTGGCCTTGATGACCTTGGCAGCCACCATCTGGCCAGTGGAGTCTGTGCTGGCCCCACTTGGAAAGGAACGGCCAATGCCACAGTTGGCATCTCCCCAGTTATCGTAGCCTCATCAGATGCCATGGTCACTGGCGGAAGGGGGAGGAGCTGGTGCAGTCATCCAGAGTGCCCTGAGAGGACCCCACAGAGACGACAAGCAGCTTGTGCGCCAACGTGAGGTTGCTCTGGACCTCCCTGCTCACCAGTGATAGTCGGGTAGCTAGCTGGGATAGAAACATAGAAAATAGGAGCAAGAGTAGGCCATTCGGCCCTTCGAGCCTGCTCCACCATTCATTATGATCATGGCTGATCATCCAAATCAATAGCCTGCTCGCGCTTTCTTCCCATATCCTTTGATCCCTTTTGCCCCAAGAGCTATATCTAACTCCTTCTTCAAAACATACAATGTTTTGGCTTCAACTACTTTCTGTGGTAGTGAATTCCACAAGCTCACCACTCACTGGGTGAAGAAATTTCTCCTCATCTCAGTCCTAAACGGTCTACCTTGTATCCTCAGACTGTGAGCCCTGGTTCTGGACTCTCCCACCATCGGGAACATCCTTCCTGCATCTACCCTGTCTAGTCCTGTTAGAATTCTATAGATTTTTATGAGATCCCCCCTCATTCTTCTGAACTCCAGCAAATATAATCCTAACCGACTCAATCTCTCCTCATATATCAGTCCCGCCATCCCAGGAATCAGTCTGGTAAACCTTCGCTGCACTCCCTCTATAGCAAGAACATGCTTCCTCAGAAAAGGAGACCAAAACTGCACACAATATTCCAAGTGTTGTCTCACCAAGGCCCTGTATAATTGCAGCAAGACATCCCTGCTCCCGTACTCGAATCCTCTGGCTATGAAAGCCAACATACCATTTGCCTTCTTTACCGCCTGCTGCACCTGCATGCTTACTTCAGTGACTGGTGTACGAGGACACCCAGGTCTCGTTGCACATTCCCCTCTCTCAATTTATAGCCATTCAGATAATAATCTGCCTTCCTGTTTTTGCTACCAAAATGGATAACCTCACATTTATCCACATTATACTGCATCTGCCATACATTTGCCCACTCACTCAGCTTGTCCAAATCACCCTGAAGCATCCATGCATCCTCCTCACAGCTCATGTTCCCACCCAGCTTTGTGTCATCTGCAAATTTGGAGATATTACATTTAGCTCCCTCATCTAAATCATTAATTTATATTGTGAATAGCTGGGGTCCCAGCACTGATCCCTGTGGTACCCCAGTAGTCAATGCCTGCCATTCGAAAAAAGACCCGTTTATTCCTACTCTTTGTTTCCTGTCTACCAAGCAGTTTTCTATCCATCTCAATACACTACCCCCAATCCCATGTACTTTAATTTTACACGCTAATCTCTTATGTGGGACTTTGTCGAAAGCCTTCTGAAATTCCAAATAAACCACATCCACTGGCTCCTCCTCATCAACTCTACTAGTTACATCCTTGAAAAATTCCATTAGATTTGTCAAACATGATTTCCCTTTCGTAAATCCATACTGACTCTGTTTGATTCTGCCACTGTTTTCCAAGTGCTCAGCTATTAAAACTTTTATAATGGACTCTAGAATTTTCCCCACTACTGACGTCAGGCTGACTGGTCTATAATTCCGTTTTCTCTCTACCTCCCTTTTTAAATAGTGAGGTTACATCAGCTACCCTCCAATCTGTAGGAACTGTTCCAGAGTTTGTAGAATCTCAGAAGATGACCATCAATGCATCCACTATTTCTAGGGCACTTCCTTAAGTACTCTGAGATGTAGATTATTAGGCCTTGGGGATTTATCGGCCTTCAATCCCATCAATTTCCCCAACACCATTTCCCTACTAATGCTGATTTATTTCAGTTCCTCCCTCTTACTAAACCCTGTATTCCCCAACATTTCTGGTATGTTATTTGTGTCCTCCTTTGTGAAGACAGAACCAAAGTATGTATTTAGTTGGTCAGCCATTTATTTGTTCCCCATTATAAATTCCCCTGTTTCAGACTGTAAGGGACCTACATTTGTCTTCTCCAATCTTTTTCTCTTCACATATCTATAGAAACTTTTACAGTCAGTTTATATGTTCCCTGCAAGCTTTCTCTCGTACTCTATTTTCCCCTTCTTAATCAATCCCTTGGTCCTCCTTTGCTGACTTCTAAAGTGCTCCCAATTCTCAGGTCTGTTGTTTTTTTCTAGCCAATTTGTATGCCTCTTTCTTGGATCTAATACCATCTCTAATTTCCCTTGTAAGCCATGGTTTGGCCACCTTTCCTATTTTACTTTTACGCCAGACAGGAATAAACAATTCCTGTATTTATTCCTGTAAAAATTTATTAATTTTGCTTCCAATTTCCACCCCTCCGTCACTTTCACATGGATAATCACTGACATTTCCCTTCCCTTCCGTGACCTCTCTGGCTCAATTTCTGGTGATAGACTATCCATCAATATTCATTATAAGCCCACCGACTCCCACAGTTACCTCGACTACAGCTCCTCACACCCTGCCTCCTATTAGGACTCCATCCCATTCTCTCAGTTCCTTTGCCTCCATCGCATCTGTTCTGATAATGCCACTTTCCAAAACAGTTCTTCTGACATTTCTTCCTTCTTCCTTAACCGAGGTTTTCCACCCACGGTGGTTGACAGGGCCCTCACCCGTGTCCAGCTCATCTCCCTCACATCCGCCCTCACACCTTCCTCTCCCTCCCAGAGCTATGATAGGGTCCCCCTTGTCCTCACTTACCACCCCACCAGCCTCCACATTCAAAGGATCATCCTCTGCCATTTCCGCCAACTCCAGCATGATGCCACCACCAAACACATCTTCCCTTCACACACCACCCCCCCACCCCCCACCCCCGTCGGTATTCCGTAGGGACCGTTCCCTCCTGGACACCCTGGTCCACTCCTCCATCACCCACTACACCTCAACCCCCTCCCATGGCACCTTCCCATGCAACCACAGAAGGTGCAACACCTGCCCCTTTACTTCCCCCCCTTCTCACTGTCCAAGGGCACGAACACTCCTTTCAAGTGAAGCAGCACTTCATTTACACTTCCCTCAATTTAGTCTACTGCATTTGCTGCTCCCAATGCGGACTCCTCTACATTGGAGAGACCAAACGCAGACTGGGTGACCACTTTGCCGAGCACCTTCGATCAGTCTGCAAGCATGACCCAGACCTTCCTGTCGCTTGCCATTTCAACAAACCACCCTGCTCTCATGCCCACATGTCCATCCTTGGCCTGCTGCAATATTCCAGTGAAGCCCAACGCAAACTGGAGAAACAGCACCTCATCTTCCGATAAGGCACTTTACAGCCTTCCAGACTTAACATTGAGTTCAACAACTTCAGATCATGAACTCTCTCCTCCATCCTCACCCCCTTTTTGATCCCTTTTTTCTAGTAATTATTATTATTTTTTTATATATATATATATATTTTCTTTTCCCATCTATTTCTATTATTATTTTTAAAATGTATTTCCATGCATTGTTTTATCTCCACCTTTTAGCCCATTTTGATCCCTTCCCCTCCACCCCGCCCCCACTAGGGCCATCTGTCACTTGCTCATCCTGCATTCTGCCCTTAATGTCACCATTAGCACATCCTTTAGCTAATATCACCACCGTCAACACTCCTTCGACCTTTTGTTTATGACACCTTTGGCAATCTCTCCTTTGCCTCCACCTATCACTGGCCCTCTATCCAGCTCCACCAGTCCCACCCTCCTTAAACAGCTTATATTTCACCACATTTCTATTTTTCTTTAGTTCGGATGAAGAGCTGTACAGACTCGAAACATTAACTCTGTCTTCCTTTCCACAGATGCTGTCAGACCTGAGTTTCTCCAGCAATTTTTGTTTTTATTTCAGATTTCCAGCATCTGCAGTATTTTGTTTTTATCTAGGAATAAACAATTCGCTGTTTGTGCTCTTTGAACGTTTGCCATACTGCGTGCCTCATCCATCTCCCACATTGGCACTAACCACCTGAGGTCATTGCCTGTGTGAGGGCTTGCAAGTCCAAGTGCAAACCCAGGAACCCCTCATTCTGTCCCTGGAGCTGGCTCTCCATGAGAGTCGCCACTCTCTCAATGGAGGAGGTAGTGCGCTCGGCCATGAGGATCAACACAGTGCTTATGCTCCGCATGGACCCCTTCACAACGGAGACCATGGCACATCAAGGATCTCCTCCAGATCCTTCCACATATCTTGCTGGACATCCAGCATCTGCCACCTAATGGACAACTCCGGAGGCTCATCATCTGCCTTCGACTGAGCATCATGCTGGTCCCCAGCAGCCCTCCGACTACCAGCGCCCTGGGCACTCTCTGCCTCTGCCTGCTCATCAAGCGAGTGTGAAATGCCCTCATCAATGTGTACCAACATGCTAGCTGCTAATCTAATGCCCACCAAGGTGCTGGTATCTGCGCTGTGCCAGGTTCAGAGAATGGGTGTGACACAGGTGCAAATGAAGCCCGGTGGGCTTCAGGGTTGGCCTTTCGGGGTCCAGAGAGTGAGTGTGTGCTGGTGAATCTAAGAGAGAACAAGGACATGTCATTTGTCAAAGTCATCACACTGTCATTGTGCATGCCAGACATCCTGGTGAGACAAAGGAGATCTGCATCATTGTGCCATCATCTTTCAATGACCAATGGGGACTCCAGGTTTGAGGCACCCATCAATGAAGAGACTACACTAAAATGGTTGCATAATCTGAAAGTCTTACCTCTGTGCACTGCGCTCTTATCTTCCTCTGGCACCTCCACCTCTCCATGCCTGGTTGCACAGGGAGTGTGCCGGATCTCCAGCTCAAGGGTGTCCTACTCAAACCTTGTGAGCAGCAGCAGGTTATGTGGGCTTCCGCCTGTCCATGACCTCTCCAATTGGTTATGGTTTGTCTTCTCCTGAAAACAGAGGAGCATTGATTAGTCCACTCTGTACCTGCAGCGCCATTATAGCCTGGCCAACCCCAGCTGAGGAGCACCCCGCAGTGCACATCTGAGTCATGGCCCTCGAGCTGCAAGGTACACAGCCCAAGCAGCCAGGGCTCAGCCCCTTGACCAGCTCTGGCGTCACTGACATTTGGCACTCAGACTCTATTGCCCCTGAGGTCCATGAGGAGGACGGCCACACATTAACACTTCTGCATACTGATGCATGCCAATTGGGTACTCACCCTTCCTGAGCGCAGCAGGTCATTGAACCTTTTCCAGTACTGTACCCATGTGCGCTGCACCATGTCATGGCTGCTAACTGGTGCTGCAACCTCCTCCCATGCCCTCTTTGTGAGGTGCGGTGGCCCCCTCCTCCCATTTCTGGGGACAAGGGTGTCCCTCCTGTCAGCCACCTCCTCCAAGAGAACTACAAATTACTCATCCAAAAAGTGGGGGGGCCAAGGGCCCACCCGATCTGCCTTCCCACCTGCCATGTCCAGCCACACTTAACTCCATCACTTGAATGTTGAAGATGCAAAGGAGACGTTCTTCCGTGGCAGCCTTTCAGGGATTGCCTGGGCTGTTTTTAAACTGGTCACCAGGCCCCCGCCCACCCCTTCTCAACCATTGAGGAGCCGCCTTTCACATTGGGCAGGCCTTAATTTGCCTGCCAGTGTGAAATCACAGCCAATTGCGGGCAGCGGGCCATTTCCCAGTCGCTCCCAGGCCTGCCGACTGCACCCGCCTGCCGACCTCAAAGTTCTGGCCTTGGAGTTCCCCACCTAGCAGTACTGTGGGAGTACTTTCACCACAAGGACAACAGTGCTTCAAGAAGGCTGCTCACCCTTACTTTCTCAAGGACAACTGAAGTGTTCAATAAGTGCTGGCCTTGCCGGTAGCACCCATAACCTGTGAATGAATTTTAAAGCATAGACTGTCTTTAGTTACCTCATTCTCTCCTTTTTTAGTTCAAATACTTTTAAGGTAAATAAAGTGAAATATATTTCAGAAAATGGAAGGAATAGAAATCCTCTTTTTTGACACAATGGGGCATCTGGGAAAGGAAAACAAGTTGGACGGAGGGACATAATTAGGCGGTAGCCGAAATCTAGGTTTACCGACATTGGGTTGAGTTCCTGAAATAAAGTCAGCAGTTAGCAGTGGAGTGGACATCATGCTGCCAGATGGCAGGAACCTGTCCATTTGCATTGCATGAAAACTCATTAAATGGGAACTTTACCAAATTAAGTCTTACCTTCAAGGTTAAGTCAACAGTGAATGTGAAACTGATGCCTCCTGTTTCCAACCAGCTTAAATGTGGAATGCACCAGGCGAGGTTGTTAATTCTTTGCGTCTGAGATGAGGTTTTGTCCTTCTCTAACTCAATGGCACAGGGCAGGTTGTCAGGAGAAGCTGTAAGATCCGTGGGGAAGCGGTAAAGACAGTGAGGTAGTGGTGAAGAAGGTAGTGGCGATCAGGTCCTCAAATGACACAACAGCTGAGCTGGCAAGAGGGTGGTAATGGTGCTTATGGGCGGTGGGGGGACATTCATTTGCGAGTTCTGGTCCTTTGTGTCCAAGGAATCAGCCTGGTGAACCTTCATTGCACTATGGCAAGTATATCCTTAGGTAAGGAGACCAAAACTGTACACAATGCTCCACGTGCGGTCTCACCAAAGCTCTATACAATTGCAGCAAGATATCTTTACTCCTGTACTTAAATCCTCCTGCAATAAAGGCCACTTAAGGGCGCTGGGAGGAAGCTCAAATGTCACAGAGGGAGGGTGGAGTTGGATCATGTTATGACCGGGATGGGAGGAGTATGCGGATTATCAAACCCCACTCCTCCGCAGGCCATACCATTAACTTAAATGTTTACTTTTCTCACTGAAATGGCCAATTGTGTACCTATACCTCTAATACCCAGAAGAAAAGAGACTCTGACCAGGCTTCTTTCAAAAACTCAGAATTATTAATTTATTTTTGAACAAAACTTATTTTAACAAGTTGCAAATACTGGTTAACACTTAACTGTAATGGGGAAGTATAACTATCTATCTTTTCCTAAAGAATTCCCCCAGCACACACATAGACAAACAAAAGACAACAGGTAGAATCTCCACGCAGAGATGGACTTTGGAGGATGAGCATTACAAAATAAAGTCTGCTGGCCTCGACACTGTGAACATAGAGTTCTCTCGTGTGAAAACTGCTCCCAGTGGATGCCTAGAAATTCTCACCAACTGGTCTCAGCTTTGCATGTCCAAAAGCAGACTAGTTACACTCAGATGACGGTTTTCTGGCTACAGGTTGATTGCTGCACACAATTTCAGGCAAGGTAGAGAGAGGGAGCCAGTCAAGGTAGCCTTCCTTTCTCAGCTTATTCTCCAACAAGACTGTCTTCAAAACAAGCAGGTCCACAACTTAAGCTTTTTTTTCCTCTCTCCCATTTGATTGCCTTTTTGTCTCCTAGCTTATCATTAAATAAAGGGCTTTGCAATTCAACACAAACAAATAACTCCTTCTCAAGTACCATATAGATCAAGGGATTTCTTGGAAGAGGCCTGCTTGTTGACAGTTCCAAGATGAACTTATGACCTTTTAAAAAAAAATCCCAGGTTAGCATCCAGATCATGCCAGGTCCTTCCATTTTGTAAAATAAAATTTCAGTCTTGAGAGCTATGCTTCTAACGTGCATCTTCCCTTAAGAAATGAAACACCATTTCCAAATGTATTTCATCGCAGAAAAAGTTAAATACAACATATAAACAGAATTCAAACATGCACTCAAAGTCATTTGCTCCTTATATATAATCTGTTCAGTTTTCTAACTTTCTTGCATTCTAAACAATTGACATTCTTGATAATGCATCGGCAGTTATATTATCTTTTCCAGCGGTATGAATAATCCTCAAGTTACAAGGTTGTATTAGCAAGCTCCATCGGAACAGTCTGTCATTCTGAGTCTTAAATTTTTCCACAAATGCCAAAGGGTTATGGTCAGTATATACTAATGTTTATTTGCAGCCACATTGGATATATACATCAAAATGCTCAAGAGCCAGTAACAATCCCAGGGTTTCCTTTTCTACTGTAGAGTATCTCTTATATTGCCAATTTAATTTTGTAGAAAAGTACCCCACTGGCTTCTCTATGCCCGATTCATCTTCTTTCATTAAGACTGCATCCACTCTCAAGCCATAGCATCGATTGCCAACTTGAAGGGTTTAGCGAAATTAGGGATGGCTAATTAGCTTATTAGCTTCCCAAAAGCTGTCTGACACCCTCTTGACCATACCACCTTTGCTTTCTTTTACAATAAATCCATTAATGTAGCCACTGTTTTGCTGATGTTTGGCACAAATTTACAATAGAAACCATATATCTCTAAAAGTCCCATGATTTCCCGTTTAGTTTTAGAGACAGGGAATTCCATCAAAGCCTGTACCTTTGCTGTTTTTGGCAAGACTTGTCCCTGCCCCATGATATGCCCTAAATAAGTTACTTGCACTTTCGTGAACTCACATTTTGCAAGGTTTATTACTAGATTTGTAGACTGTAATTGTTTAAATAAGGCTTCCAGTTGTCTTAAATGGCCTTTCCATGTGTTGCTATAAACCAATACATCATCAAAGTAAACCGCACGATTAGGAACATTAGTGATCACCTGATTCAATAGTCTTTGGAAAGTATCTGGAGCATTTTTAGTCCAAGTGGTATCACTCAGCATTGATATAGCCTATTTGGTGTGACAAAAACCGATAGCTCCTTAGTTTGCAATGTTAAAAGTACTTGCCAGTATCCTTTCAACAAACCTATCTTAGTAAGGAATGTGGCATTGCCAACCCTTTCAATACAATCTTCTAGATGATGGATTGGGTAGGAATCCATTTTTATTACCTCTTTAACCTTTCTATAGCCTATGCAGAATCGGTTGACCTATCAGGTTTAGGCACTAACACTACAGAACACTAACTGCTTTGACTAGGCTCAATTAGATGATTTTCTAACATATACTGAATTTCTGCTGTCACTTCTGCTTGTTTCTCTGGACTTAACCAATAAGGATGTGCTTTATAGGAGAAAATTCCCCTACACCCACATCATGTGTGGTTAAAGTTGTACACCCTAGTTTATCCCTACAGATCCTTTTAAATTCTGTAAGTAATCTCACTAGATACTCTCATTGTCTGACCTTTAAGTATGAAAATTTGATATCTAACTGTCCTAATATTTCAGTATTAGCTAACCGGATAGCAGGAGGTTTAATTTGTGAACTGTCTAAGTCTCCTTCTACCTCACTCTCAATGTCTCTTCCATCCTCCACTATGCTTACAACCTGACATACCTGCTCTTTCCTATCTTCCTCCCTGTGATGGTATCATGTTAACATATTGATATGTCACAGCCGATTTTTTTTTTCCTACGATCTGGTGTATTTATCAAATAATTTACTAACCCTCTTAATTACCTTATATGGATCGCTGAACCGTGCTTTTAGAGGTTCCCCATGTAATGACAATGATACTAACACTTCATCCCTTAGTTGTAATGTTCAGGTCACAGCTTGATTATCAGCCCATTCTTTCATCTTTGTTTGAGAAACTTTAAGATGTTCTTGGGCTCTTTGCAGGCTCCAATGAGCTGTTCCTGGAACACAGGCACATAATCTAACATAGAGGATTTGTCCGTCTCTCCTAAAAACTTTTCATTTCTTAATTTCAAAGGACGTCTTATCTCATGTTTGTAAATTAATTCAAAAGGGCTAAAACCAGTACATTCATTTGGTGAATCTTGGGTAGCAAATAAAAGAAAATTCAAGCCTTTGAATCATGGGGATATTCATGACAATATGCTTTAGTCATTGTTTTGAGAGTTTGATGGTACCTCTCTAAAGTTCCCTGTGTTTGTGAATGATATGCTGTGGCCTTTAACTGTTTTATACCCAAACTACTCATTGGGCAAAATTTTCTGACTGATGTGTGGTTGGCAGAGCCCACACGTCAGTGCTTAAAATGTTGCGTAAGCGTCCCGACATCAGCTTGCGGCATCGCGATATTTAGATCGGCGGGCACTATGCAGCGCAACACGCGCCCGCCATTAATTAAAGGCCTTGTTAAGACCCTTAACTTGCCAATCGACAATGATTTTGAGAGGCCCGTGCGAACTTTGGCTCAATGCACGGGCCCAACGGGCAGGCAGGTAAGTGATTTTTTTATCAAAACTCATGCACTGGCAGGATATGTTCATGTTTTTCATGAAGTATTTAATGCAGAAAGTGTTTTAAACTTGCCTGTGTGTTAGCAGTTCACATCGATTTCCAAGAGCTTTCTGTGTACTTCGAAGCTTCAGCTCACCAGTCTGCAGACAGTAATCTTTATCAGGCCTGCAGCTTTTCAGAGGCCTCCATTTAGCCTGGGTATGGGTTCTGACATCTCCATTGGAGACAGCTCCTCTGAGGAGGAAGGGAGGGATAGAATAAGGAGGAGGCCAGGAGTGGACAATCAGCCTCCAAGGGAGCCACGTTTGGGAGGCCAGGCACAGGCACAAGGGGTGGCGGGCCAAGAGATTGTCCCAGGTGGAAGGGGCCACAGAATACGCCACTATCCTGCTGCCAGGGTATACAGGCGGCGAAGCAGCTACCTCAATATGACTGAGGTGCAGTGCCGAAGGAGGCTCTGTCTCTCAAGGGAGACAGTCAATTATATCTGCCAGATGATTGGCCCTGAGATCTCCCCTAACTGTGGCTCTGAAGGTCACAGTTGCCCTCCACTTCTATGCCTCTGGCTCCTTCCAGGACTCGGTGCGTGATCTTTGCGGTGCCTCCCAATCAGCTGTCCACACTTGTGTCAAGCAGGTCACAGACACTCTGTTCAGACAGGCATTGACCTTCATCCACTTCCGCTGCAACCAGGCAAGTCAGGCATAGTGAGCCAGAGGCTTCACGGCCATTGCTGGCTTCCCCCACGTCCAGGGTATAATAGACTGTACACATGTGACCATCAAGGTGCCAGCAGGTGAGCCCAGTGCCTTCGTCAACAGGAAGGGCTTCCACTCCATGAATGTGCAGATAGTGTGTGATCACAGGATGCAGATTCTGCAAGTCTGTGCAAGGTACCCAGGCAGCTCCCACGACGCCTACATCCTCAGACACTCCCAGCTACCGGCGCACTTCAGTGCTGTGGCTCGGCTGCTTGGTTGGCTGGTGGGTGATAAGGGCTATCCCCTCCGAAGGTGGCTCATGATGCCACTCCACCGTCCAAGAACAGAAGCTGAGGAGCGCTACAAAAGGAGCCACGGCACTACAAGGGCTTTGGTGGAAAGAGCCATCAGTCTTCTCAAGATGTGCTTCCGTTGCCTGGACCGCTCAGGGGGCGCACTCCAGTACCCCCCAGATCGCGTCTCTGTGATAGTGGTAGCATGCTGCACTCTGCCCACTCTTGCGCTGGAAAAGGGGGATGCAGTTGATGCAGTGGATGAGGCTGCATATGATGAATCCAGCACTGGCTCAGAGGATGAGGAAGCACAGGGCGATGATGAGGGGCAGTACGCCGTCCCGCTACTACACCAAGGACGCAGGGACACCCGGGACAATTTAATCCAGCAAACCTTCAGCTAGCTCCACACACATCGATCAGCAGGAGCAGCATTACCTGACACTTCCACACGTGGCACTTAGGTGCTACATCTTCCACATCATCAGCTGCAACTAAGGGCTTAGTCCAGAAACATCAATGTCCACTCAAACACTCGTGAGATGTCTGTGAAACATACAAATGCAGCACAAAGGAAACACCCTCAGGCATGGTCCGAAAACTGGACTTTATTCAGTCCAACATCAAACACAAACATCTCTCTGACAAACATAACTATTTGTTCCCTGATCTAAGGCCAACACAAAATTACCAGTGACACACCCATGGAGTGCCTAATGTGCCTTATGCTTTTGTTTGCGGGTGCTACGTCTAGGTGCCGCCCCATCGGTCAGAATGGCTTGTGAGACAGCCTGCTGAATCTGCTGGCCTGTTGGCATCGATGACCTTGGTGGGTGTCCTCTGGCCCGTGGAGCCTGTGATGGCTCCGCCTGGGACGGAGTGACCAGTTCAGAACTGGCATCTCCCCAGTTGTCGCAGCCTCAACGAATGCAACAGTTACTGGCATAGGGGCGGAGGAGCTGCTGCCCTCATCAGGAGCTCCCTGAGAGGAGCTTGCAGCGACAACAGGCAGCTGCTGCGCCGATGCAGATGCATGGGCAGTGAGCGCTGACACTTGGTGCCCAGAACATCTCCCACATTGGGAATGACCATCTGTGGCCATTACTGCTGTGAGGGCTTACAGGTCAGAACGTAACCCAATCAGAAGACTCTCAATCAGATCGAAGCCCCTCTCCATGAGAGTCACCAATCTCTCAGTGGAGGAAGCATGAAGCTCTGTCCTGAGGTTCATGCCTTCACTTACACTCTGCCTGGACTCCTCCACCACAGAGACCAACTGAAGCACACCCTCATGCAACCCTGTCAGATGCTCCCACGAATTCTGCCACGTGTCCTGCGGCTGCTGCATTGGTGACATCTCCAGAGGCACATCATCAGTGCCGGACGCAGCATGTACCTGGTCCCCTGCAGTCCTCCGGCTGTTGGCACCATCGGCACACTCTGACCCTGTCATCTCCTCCAGCGATTGTGAAGTGCCCTCTCCACTGTGACCCGGGACACTAGCCGACGTTACATTCCCCACTGAAGTGTTTGTCGCTGTGCTGGTGCCTGGCTGGCTGAAATGATGTGCCGCAAGTTGCACGTCTTGGCCCTCAGGTGTGGAGGGGGGGCTCTGGACTTGTTGGCCGCGGCCATGCAGTGATGATGCTGAAATTAACAACAAGGACAGTGCATCAGTTAGCACTCAGTCAGTAACACCTTTCATCCCTTCCCCCCCCCAGCCTCGTAAGTCACTCACCCTTCAAGACCCTAAGGAGATGAACATTGGTGGGGTGGAAAATAGTCAAGAGGAGGCCCAAGCATTAGACGCACATACAGACAGACTGGTCAGATGGCCTTAGGAATGCCACATGGAATGTTATGTGGCATTGGAGAGGGGAGAGTGCAGAGGTACCTGACCTGGATGCATGATGGCCCGGAGAGTTGGAGTGATGAAAAAACATTGCAAACACTTGCAACATTTGCTGTGGAGCACAGGAGATTGACAGGTCACATTATTGACCTTCATACCGTTATGAGGGGCATAGAACAGGTGGACAGAAGGCAACATTTCCCCTTGGCGCAGGGATGAGTTACGTGGTGGCATTTATTTAAGTTGAGTGCTATGAGGTTGACAAGTGAGGTGCTGAGGACCTTTTAGACAGAGTAATGTGGGACACACTAGCTGAAAGGGTGGTGGAGGTACAAACCCTCCTAAGATGCAAAACTTCTTTGGCTGTGCAGCAGCGAAGCCATAGCACATGTTAGGCCATGGGGATAGTGGTCACAATTGGGATAAGGCAACTTTGGAAGATGCTTGAGACACACATCCTCAAGGGGACGAGGGACCTTTGTGTATGACCCACATGTCTGAGTGTCTCAAACTGTGAATGAGCAGTGTTGCAGCATTAATGATTGCAGCAACCATCAGTGGTTTGGGTGGTGGGGAGACAGAGTGGATGGGACTGTGGACCTCAAATACCTGGCCGCTGTACCCCAGCCTCGTCACCACCTGCCACCCTGGCCGCCTGCCTTCTCCCCAGCTCCATGGCCTGCTCCTCGTAGGTGGTAAAGCGCTGGAGCACGGCGTGCCACCACCAGTCCTCTGGCGCTCCCTGAGATTGTGTTCGGTTTTTGCCTGCAGAACAGAGAAGAGCATTTATTGGGGCTGATCGCTAATGTACTTAGCACGCGCATGCCGCACCCCAACTACAGTGGCCCATCTGAGGCCTCCAGTGGCTCCTGTCCACACTGCTGGTGATCAGTCCCCAGAAGATAGTACGGCTGGTCCCAAACCCTCCCCCAATGGCCACCTTGGACACATTTGGCGTCCATCACTTTGAACAACACATGGGTCTTAGCGCCCATGGCAAGGAGGTGCAACTAGGTGCAGCTGATGACTCTTGACCACGACACCTTGAGACTCCCATTCCACCATCTCATCACCATCAATATGACATGTGTTGGAGTTCTGACTGTGTGTCTAGCTGTCTTCCCTGGCAGGTTTCCCCCAGACTACTCAAATGCGACAAACACCAACATATGCTGCGGGGAGAACCCATCTTCTCCTCAACCACTAAGGCTGATGTAAGCATGGTCATTATCTGTTTGCCCACCCAGCATGTGCCAAATGCCCAATGCAGTAATGACAGTAAGACATGGGGGGCGGGGGGCTCAAAGGCTAAGGCTACCTGCTGGGTCAAATGGCCAAGGCTGACATGGTACTCACCCTTCCAGAGCGCAACAAATCATTGAATCACTTGCGGCACTGTATTCCCGTGTGCCGCACATCATCATTGGCGCCTACTGCCTCCCCCACCTCCTGCCAAGCCTGCCTAGTGACATGGGCCCTCCTCCTACCATCCTCTGGAAAGAAAACATCCCAACAGTTGGACACCTCTTCGAGGAGGTCAGCAAGGCATGTATCTGAGAAGCAAGAGGCACAGTGGCCCCTCGCTGGCCTATCCTGCAGCCTGCCCCCCTCCTCCTCCTCCTCCTCCTGTGCCCTGAAAGCAGCATGTCGCTCTCTGTCAGTGGCCATGGTGCACTGCCTCAATGAGGCTGCTTGGCCACTCTTTATACAGACTGCTGGTTCCCTATTGGAATCGGCGATCTGAACACGCCCGCCACCGCAACGATTTTCCCGTCCTACATGGGAGTCGCTAACCTGCTGGGTGGGCCTTAATTGGCCCGGCCATGCAAAATGGCAGCGCAGCCCGTTTCAGGGCAGCAATCGACTGCCCGCTCGCTGCCGAGTCGGTCGGGCCCACCCGCCCATCAAGGGCAAAATTCTGCCCATTATGTTCTGAAAAATCTTAGACATAAAATTGGAACCTTGATCCGACTGGATCTTTACCAGTAATCCATATCGAGTAAAAAATTGAGTTAACTTCTATATAACTACTTTAGCTGTAATGGTTCTTAAAGGGATGGCCTCTGGAAAATGAGTTGTTATATTCATAATAGCAAGAATATACTGGTGTCCTGCTCTTGTTTTTGGTAATGGCCCCACACAGTCAATTAACAACCTACTGAATGGTTCCTTAAAAAGTAGCATAGGAGTTAAGGCTACGAGTTTGATTGCATGTTGTGGTTTTCCTACCATCTGGCACGTATGGAATGTTTTACAAAACCGCGCCACGTCCTTCTGAAGACCTGGCCAGTAAAACTGCTGTTTTTTCCGCGATTGAGTTTTCTGGAGCCCTCTGTGTCCTGCCATAGGAATTTCATGTGCTATCCGCAATATCTCTTTAAAATATTTTGGAGTACTACTACCTGATAACCACTCCTCATCTGCAGGTCTGTGAGGATGTCTCCACTTCCTCATTGGAATTCCAACTGCCTTAGCCTCAGCTTCAGTCTGGGCTGATTTTGTTACCTTACTTAATTCTGGTCAGCTTGTTGAGCCACAACTAGAGAAGATTTGTTAAACATCTTTTTCAGATTATCCAAGTCTTGAAGGAAAGTTTCAGCCAGCCAAATATCTCTGCGGTATCACATTGAGCTTTGATGATAGACTTTGCTTAGCCATTGCCTGGGTCATCACACACTAAGGAAAAAATCCTGGAACTGTTTCCTGTAACTGCTCAGACTCTCTAAACTCACTTAAGCTTTCTGTAATTTTGGGAGAAGCTATGACCTTTGCTGCAGCTAAATCATTTCCCAGGAGTAAATCAACTCTATCTAAGGGTAACTGCTGAACAATCTCTATTGTCACTGTCCCAGACAATAGGCCACACTCCATGTGCACCTGGTACAAAGGTATGGGTATATACTCCCCACCAGTACCATTGACTAAAACTTTGGCTTTTAATACGGCCTCTGGTGGAGAAGTTATGCCTTTCCCCAGCAAAAGTGCTTGAGTAGCTCCTATATCTATAGATATGATTATAGGCTTAGGTATCTCATTTGAGGGATAAGGGGTTCCTTTTACCCTCAACAAAAGTTCTTTATAACTCTCATGTATCTCATTCACCTCTCCTGAACTCACAGCAGTGTTCACACATGGTTTCACAGCTGCAGTTAATGCTACAACTTGATGTACTGTGCTTTCAGTCAGGGCTCCTTTTCCTGAGCAACCCTTACGTACTCCAATAAGTCCCATGGATTCCCCACTCAACTTCCAGCTTTCGGCATATACATGTCCCACCTTGTTACAATGAAAACACTTGGGCCTTTGAATATCACTTCCACCCTCAGCACCTTCCTTTCTGGCCTGAGGAGGAGCTTCTGGAGTATTCCCAGCTGTCCTTTTTCTTCCCTGGCTACTTGCCTTCCTTTCACTTTCCCACCTTCTAGGGTTTGTGGGGATGACAGAAAAAGGATTTAGATTTATGGACCAGCTCATAATCTTCAGCCATCTCTGCTCCCTGTCTAGCTGTTTTAACCCCCTTGGTCTTCAACATGGGTTCTAACTACTGGAGGAAGGGAATTTTTAAATTCTTCCTGGAGAATTATTTCTTTAAGAGCTTCATACGTTGTCTCTATCTTTTAATGCCCGCATCCAATGGTCAAAATTACTTTGCTTTACCCTCTTAAACTCCATCTAGATCTGCCCAGGCTTCCTCCTTATATTCTGAAATTTCTGCCTCAGGGACTAACTCATATGCACTAAGAATAGCCTTTTTTACTGCATCATGATCTACAGAAACCTCTTCTGAAAGTGAAGCATAAACCTTGTGAGCTCTCCCCACCAACCTACTCTGTAAGAGCAATGTCCAGATTCCGTTTGGCCACTTCATTTGCTTAGCTACCTTTTCAAACAAAATAAACAATTCCTCTACATTCTTTTCCTCAAATTTTAGGAGGGCTTGTATAAATTTAAACATGTCCCCACTAGGCTTTGGGTTGAAGGTAGTGATTTCACCATTAGAATCTTACTCAGCATCTGACACCTCTTTTTTAAGATCCACCCTTTTAAGCCGGTATTCTATTTCTTGCCCCTTCTCTCTCTTTGCCTCTCTTTCTTCATCTTCTCCCTTGCCTGAAATTCCAGTTCCAACTTCCTAAATGCCCTTTCTCTTTCTTTTTCTTTTGCCTCGGTTCAAGTTTTGACAGTTCCTTTTCATGTTCAAGTTGCTTCACTCACAACTGTATCTTAGCTAACTCAATTGACTCACACTGGGAGAATGTGGTCTCGCTGGTATCCCTTCCAATTTCAAATGCTGCGCTACTATCTCAACTATGCCTGCTTTCCAGGCCCCTATGGGTAATTCTGACTCCGGTTTATCCACCAATTCCATCAGCTTATTCTTGGTTACTTTCTGTAAACTAGTCAGGGTTACATCTTCTATCTGTAAAAAAATCTTAGCAACTTCTAATGTCATTTTAGTTTAACAATGTAAAAGAAACCTGGTCGCTGTCCTTTTAACCCTTACCAATTATTATTCTGCATCCAATCACCCGGTGTCCATGTTTCAAATCCCAGACGAGCCCCCAATTTATGTTACAACCAGGAAGGGAGGCAAAGATATGAATACCTCTGTGTATACGGCCTTCACCATAGAGCAGCAGCAGTTGACCAATGGGAATGCATGACCCTCCCTCATTACTCCTCCCATTACACAGTGGACTCCTCCCATTAGAAAAACAAAAATACCTGGAAAAACTCAGCAGGTCTGGCAGCATCTGCGGAGAGGGACACAGTTAACGTTTTGAGTCCGAATGACCCTTCAACAGAAGGGTCTGTTGAAGGGTCATTCGGACAAACGTTAACTGTGTCCCTCTCCCCAGATGCTGCCAGACCTGCTGAGTTTTTCCAGGTATTTTTGTTTTTGTTTTGGATTTCCAGCAACTGCAGTTTTTTGCTTTTATCCTCACATTAGAACTTGATTTCCTGACAGTTTAACCTGTGTTTGCAACTATGTTGATGGAAACGCACAGTGTGACCCTGCAGCTTCAATCCATTGTTAGAATCATATCTCTCAAGACTGAAGTTTTCTTTTACAAAATGGAAGGACCTCGCATGATCTGGATGCTAAGCTGGGATTTTTTTTTAAATGAGGCCATAAGTTCACCTTGAAACTGTCAACAAGCAGGCCTCTTCCAAGCAATCACCTGACCTATATGGTACTTGAGAAGGAGTTGTTTGTTTGTGTTGAACTGCAAAGCACTTTAATTGATGAAAAGCTAGGAGACAAAAAGGCAATCCCATGGGAGAGAGGAAAAAATCTTAAATTATGAACCTGCTTGTTTTGAAGGCAGTCGTGCTGGAGAACAAGCCGAGGAAGGAAGGATACCTTGATTGCTTCCCTCTCTCTACCTTGCCTAAAATTGTGTGTGGCTATCAACCTGTTGCCAGATAGCCCTCATCTGAGTGTAACTAGTCTGCATTAGGATCTGCAAAACTAAGACCAGTTGGTGAGAATTTCCAGGGATCCACCAGGACCAGCTCTTCACACAAGAGAACTCCGGGTTGACAGCGTCAAGAACCTGCGGACTTTATCCTTTATTTTAGGAAGAGGTAGATAATTATACTTGCCAATTACAATTGTGTGTTAACCAGTACTTTCAACTTGTTAAAAAAGAGTTTTATTTTAAAATAAATTAATCTTTCTGAGTTTTTGAAAGAATCCTGGTCAGAGTCTCATCTGGGTATCAGAGGTATAGGTACATAATTGGCCATTTCGGTGAGAAAATTAAACATTTAAGTTAATGGTATGGCCTGCGGAATAGTGGGACTTGAGACCAACTCGTCTCAGTTTTGCAGATCCTAATGCAGACTAGTTACACTCAGATGAGTGCTCTCTGGCAAGAGATGGAAGAGGCCTGCTTGTTGACAGTTCCAAGGTAAACTTATGGCCTCATTTTTTAAAGAAAGTCCCAGGTTAGCATCCAGATCATGCGAGGTCCTTCCATTTTGTAAAAAAAAACTTCAGTCTTCAGAGATATAATTCTAACAATGGATTGCAGCTGCATGGTCCCACTGTGCATTTCCATCGACATAGTTGCAAACACAGGTTAAACTGGCAGGAAATCAGGTTCTAATGGAAGGAGTCCTGGCTGTGACCTATGAAGGGTCACGCATTCCTGTTGGTCAACTACTGCTCTATGAATGAAGGCCGTAAACACAGAGGTGTTTGTATCTTTGACTACCTTCTTAACTTTGTGGATTCACTATGGGGTCTTATACACCTAAACTTTATGTAACCTTGAGCGGTGGTGGAGAGGATTCACCCAAGAAGGGCTGTGGCTGGACATCAAAATAGGACACAAGGGCATCAACCAGAACCAACAAAGGGGCGGGGGGGTCAGGAGGAAGGCAACCAGGACTGTCATCGTCATTGCTGAACATTGGCGAGCTTGTTCAGAACATGCACCAAATGTCTGAGAGGTAATGTGAGAGACAGCAAAGGCTTTCCTTGGAGGTGATCACTGATTTGTGTACACACCTTCAACAAGACTTGCAGCCCCATGAATTTGGAGGGAACCCGATGTCAGTGGCCCTCAAGGTGATTGTAAAACTGAATTTCTGTGCCAGTGGATTGTTTTAGGGCTCCACTGGTGACTTGTGTGTCATATCTCAGGCTGCAACACAGAATCACCAGGGACGTGACCAATGCCCTATACAGAAGGGTCCACAAACTCAAAACAGTTCACAACCGATGCTGATCACCAGGCCTGCAAGAGCAGTGGACTTTGGGGCCAGCGCCCAGTTCCCACCAGTGCAGGAGCTAATTGACTGCAGTCACGTGGTCAGTCATTACAGCTCCTTGAGAACAACCATCTAGATATGTGAATTAGTAGGGATTTTACTATTTTAACATTCAGCTAATCTGCCACCACAGAAAATGATTTATGCAGGTGTGTGCTTGTTTCCCAGGGAGTTCTCATGATTCCTACATTTTATGCACTTCTCAGCTGCCAGAGTTATTTGAGGCTCATGCCCTGAGTGCAGTGTTGGACCCTGGGTGATAAGGGCTATCCCCTCAGGATGTGGTTCATGGTACCAGTGCATCATTCCAACTGCCCCACAGAGGAAGCTGAAAGTGCACTTCCGCTGCCTTCACCAGTCCAGCAAAGGATTGCAATATGCACCACAGAGGGTTTCCAGGATTTTCATAGTACGTTATGCATTGCACAGCGCGGCATTGCAGGAGGGAGAAAAATTGCCATGTGAAGACATAGAGGAGCTGCTCTCTTCCTTAGATGAAAATGACAGAGAAGGAATATGAGGAAGAGGCCAAAGACATTGCATCACATTTCCAAGATGCCAGAGCCATCAGAGACAACCTCATCTTTAATCAGTTTACACAGGAATGAAGCACCTACCTGACCAGCAGTACATCACCTGAAAACCATTGACTGCTCTGAATTGTGCCTATCTCTGCCAGCCTACCACAGCTACCTCACTACCCATGCCCTCTAACCCCTAGAAGGACAAGGGGAACAGACCTTTATTACAAAAAATCAAGATATTAATGCTCCCAAGGATACAGGTTCGTTCTTGCATACAAGTCACTGAAGCAATAATGAGCGAACTTTCTGTTCCTTGGCCACAATGTCAGGACCATGAGTGCACAAACAGCACATCACTTCTGGCACTTGTAAGGAATCTTGGGCAATTGTTACAAATATGTAATTTCATGATTCATGTTTTAGGATTGTAACTTTTAGTTTGGGGATTGAAATTTTTACATGTAAGATAAACGAAAACACCTGGTTTGAGAAAGGCCTAAAGTAATTGAAAATCAAAGGGTGGCCTCTGTTTAATTTTTATGGTCATGGTGGGAAGAATTGAAAACTAAACAATAGGCTACTTCTCTGAACTTCTTGGTGCAGATGGGGTGTCTGTAGCTGTCTCAATAAGGGATTTAAATCAATCATATGGCTTCCAAGAACAAAGGGAAGATTTGGGAATTGGGGCTTATTAGTTTAAATTTCTATCTGGGGCATCCCAGGAGTGTCATATTGCCTTGGGAATAGATTGCAGGGAGGTTTTCTTTTGGTTTTGGATTGTATCCATGGGATATCTCAGAGAAACAGCAGTCAGCCTGGAGGCTGAGAGAGAGAGAAACTGCTCGGAGCTGTAAGGTAGCTTTGGACCCAGTAGCAGAGGATATCGGAAGCAAGGAGTGTTTCTGATTTGGAGTCACAAAGCAAGAATACAGTGAGGCCCATGCTTGAGCTTTGGAGGCCACAATCGTGAGGTGTTGAAGGAGAGTTGGAGCATGCACTTAGCCAGATGTGAATTGAAAGACCCCAAGAAATCTCATACCTGGAGAAAAAGTGGGTACTCTGAGGAGAATCAAAATGAATTCTTGAGAATAATGGCACACATTGGTTTGGTCCTAGGAGAAGTGCTGTAAATTATAGGGGAAATCTTGGTTGGAAACAAAAGTAGAATAGGAAGAGATTTTTGGGTTTAAAGTATAGCCATTTACAAAAGATTTTGTTAGGTTAAGAGTACTTGCTTTGTTTAACTCTCACATCTTCAACAGTATGTGCCCTGATTTTGCACAAAAATCTTCCAAGACCTGTGTGAGGCACTGGAGGGGGATGAGGGAGAGGCATATGACAGTGTGTCCTCTGGGTGTTCTTGTTCTTCATCATCAGAGATGGAGTTGTCACTTTCTTTTCTTGAGTTTGGGCCTTTGCACCCTATGGTGACAACCTGCAGTGGAGAACAAAAGGAATGACATTAAAGAGAAGCTTGGTTTATCAAGAAACCACAGTTTCATGCATGTCTCTAGTGTACCCATGTCTCAACATTAGGTTGGAGACATTCTCACTCTGCTGCATGGCTAATCCAGTCTCCCCATCTCCAATGGAACAGCCCTCCTGCCCTCCCACAATTTCTATCACTTCCTCTTCACATGGCTTTAGAACCTTCAATTCAGGAACGCTTTCTCCCATCACGGTCCTCTCTTTGGTATTGAAGATCCCATAATCCTTCATGACAAAGCAGAGACATAGTGGCATGTCAAGAGACACCTAACTCCCTTGTCCTCATGCACCCCCATGCCATATATTGGCCCTACTGGTATCCAGTCGCCTTATCATGCACAACAACTGTCACATGGTCTCTATTGATATCTGCTACTGAGCATAACTACGTATTTTTGAGCCACGTCTCTCTTGCCATTTGCAAAGTTCCATTGCTTGATAGCCTCATGAGGTGCCCTTTGATGCGATGCCACACTGCCACTTTGAAGGATTGCAGCAGATCGTTGATCCTTTTGTGGCACTGGACCTATGTTCATGGCTGGACCCCCATGGCTGCTTGCCTACTCCACGCTCTCCATCCAGTCAGCCTTGGTCAAGGGTGAGGGTCCTCTGTTTCCTCCTCTGGGGAAGAACACCTCCTGCTGTTCCCAGACAGCCTGGAGGAGAATCTGCAGGGAGTCATTGCTGTACCATGTGGCAGCTCTTTTTCTATATGCAGACTGATAGGGGAAATGATGGAGATCCAGGAAGATGATTGCTGTAGAGGAGATGGAGAACTGAGGGGTGTTAATTCACAAAAGCTGTCAAAGGGTGGAGGCTGTGATTTTAAAAAAAAACTGTTTACTGGCCCTGCAGGTAGAAAGTCTTGCTGCCAATTTCCCACCAATTCTCCCTGCCTGCAGAGACTGGATGCTGGCGGAGGTGGGATTTTTACGGCCTGCCCCAAATTTAAATTGAGTAAGGTGACGGCCCTTCCTGCTCACCCGTGCCACATGATTCACATGTCTGAAGCATGCACTTACAATTTGCACTGTAATTGCATGCGTTGCAGCTCCTGACATGTCCAGAAGCGGCACCCACTTCCAGCCTTGCTTTCGGGAACCATGTTCTTCTGATTAAATTCTACCCAATTTTCAAGCTGCATGTTCAACCAGAATAGTGATAATGGAGGAAAAACTCATTTTAACATTGAAACCTTTTGGACTGTTGAAAAGCAGCAAACTAGATGGTGCTATCAAAAAGCAGCAAGAGACGTGTAATTAAAAGGAGACATCTGTGTAAAAGAGACATTTACGAGGTTACACCGAATTTGATGGGCCTTGTCAATAAACAATCATTATCAGAAAGTTTGCCAGTTAGATACTTGTGATTTGATTTATCCAACAAATCAACTGTTACTGAGGTCCTCAAATGATATAATTGACTGAAAGGATGTTTACGTAAGATCATGCAGGTAGAATGGCAACCCAGATGGAACACTAGTAAGGAATAATGGCACATCCAAATCCAAAAGAGAAAACTATGACTGATAAGCTGATAACTGAGTATATAGACCCTGATTAAACCAGTTAGAGTAGGGATGCAAGAGTTAATGAACATGTATCTGCATGATGTTGTTATCTAAGTGCTTGTAAATGACATGCTTAGAATCAGTTTGCTCAAATATGTTACTCTGTTTGGTTATGACATCCCACCCTTGCCCAACCATTTATCGAAGCTTAAAGTGACCATTCCAGGTATAGCAACACACTTGGGCAACCAGGACAAAAACCAACAATATAAAAATCTGGTGGGACATTGGTATGAATATTAAGATTCATCCTTGGTACAGAATCACATCTCGTCCTGGTGATTGTACACTTGTTCATCGTTATCTACCTCCTAACAGAATCAGTTAATCAATCTGGAAGAAAGGTATACAAACATTTCTTAATATGGTGGAGAAAACTGAAATGTTGTCATGTGCTAAGTCACACAATACACTTGAGGGATGGGTGTAAGGAATAGAAGTCTCTTTTTTTGACTCAATTTTCAGGTTGGATATTCAAAAGTGTTAATGAAGGAAAAACTCCTTTTTAACATTGAAACCTGACAAGTTGAAAATCAGCAAAACCAGATGGTGCTATCAAGATGCAACAAAGGACATAAGCCCAAATCTTTCAGTCTGCGGATTGATGGAGATGGAACATAAGTTGGGAGGTGCTCATCAGGATCCCGTGAAATTCCTGACGCACAGACATGTGCTGTAATTGCCCGGGAAGTTTAAACTTCTGATGGCCTGATTTCTGCTGCCTTGGACCCTCTGGCTCCGACACTGAGCTCAGGGTGGAGACTTGGGCCAGATACACAGGACTTATCTGCATACTTACCCTGGAAATTTTACACTGTTTAATCTTGGTCTAACTCAGTGATCAGCCAGCATAGCTCAATTGATCCCCACAACTAACCCCTCCGACCACTCCTCCAAGCCAACCCGACCACCCCCGACCCAACCCAACTACACCCCGACTACGGCTTGATCTGATCCAACTACTCCCCCATCCAGCCTACTACTACCCCCGCGGCCACCTGACCAATGCCCCTGACTACCTGACTACCCCCCACCCGACTAGCCCCCGACCCAACTACCCACTCGCCCACCTATCGACCTCAGCCACTCATCAGCTTACCCATAACACCCACCTCATCCATTCATCCATGTGCCCACCACATCCACCTCACCCATTTATCCATTCACCTACTTACCCATTCACTCACTTACCCCACCCATTCACTGAGTTGCTCACTTACTGAAAGACTTGTACCTTTAAAAACTTAGCTGAATACTGCAATTATTGTTGTGAAATGGGGTGGGGTCCTCCTTTCTTCAGTCCCTTCTTGTACCCAACGATCTTCTCTGAGGATGGCTGCGCTGACTCTTTGATGCTTCAACTGGGATTGGAAGTCCCAGTTGAAAAATCATTATGGAGTTGGGTCACAGAAATCTTTGTGGGCAACATCAATGCGCTCAGCATCAATGCTGACCGAAAGATCTGAGCCATTGTGTAGTTAAAAGAAGATGTCATGAGGTCATCAGAAGGATATTTAAGATAGCCTGACCCATTGTCAGGATATCTACAATCAACAGGGGTTTGCCACTCCAGGTGATTGTAGGACCATTTACTTAGAACACATTTGGGCATTGTATTGCTAGAGCATCTTTTTTTATTTGTTCATGGGATAGGGCCATCACTGGCTTGGCCAGCATTTATTGCCCATCCCTAAATGCCTTTATTCAGAGGCCAGACCAGGTAAGGATGGTAGATTCTGTTCCCTAATGTATATTAGTGAACCAGATGGGTTTTTAATGACAATCAGCAATAGTTTTCTGGTCATCATCAGGCTTTTAATTCTAGATGTTTATTGAATTTAAATTTCACTATCTGCTGTGATGGGATTCGAACCCGGGTCCCCAGAGCATTACCCTGGGTCTCTGGAGCACTAGTCCATTAACAATACCACAATGCCGCTGCCATGTGGACCAAGCAGGGGCAATGTATTGCCTAAGAAGAGCTCATATACTTGTTTGAAACATATAACTCTGTGTGTCTGTGTATATGAGTGAGACTACTGGTATAAGCTCTGTGGGCCTTCTTTGAATCTGCCTAGAACATTTATTATAGGTGCTGTAGAGTCTATAGCAGAATAGAATTTTATGTCTGATTTAATAAAGCTTAATATTTAATTAAGATGTTTTAGTGTGGTTTCATTATTTCTCATAATTCTCATGTCCATACTGTAGGACACCCTATCAGAGGTAGAAGGTTATGTCCTATAAAAATTACGGTCAGTGCCCATTCATACTTTGGTTAAGCGGATTCACGTTTCGAATGGATAGGAAAAATTGCACGAGATTATTTGCAAAAATTGCAGGAAAATGTTCTCATTTGAAGAGAAATTGTTGGCTTTTGTTGACTTTTATTCCTACTCTCTGTCATGAAAAGTTATGGGTTTTTTTATTAATTGTTCATAGGTTGTAAGAGTGACATTCTCCTTCTGGTTACAGAAGTACTTTGCATTTAGGGTCAAACTGCACTACATAGTGTGGGAAAGAGTAGCGTGAAATCAATATTTGATTTCAAGGGAAAAGTACATTGGACAAATGAACACTGTCTGAAACATTGATTGTCTCCATAAAATATAACAATTGGAAAATATGTTGGTAAGTATACACACCAGGAAAGTTCTAATTGAGTTTAGTCTTTGCTGAGTTGGCTGATCTCAGCCAAGGTGGTTGCGGGCATCATATAATTGGCCTCAGCACCTCTAGATTAGAGAGAGGAAAATTCCCCATTTCTCCCACTCCTGATGCTGATCACTTCTCAGTGAATCCGGCATCAAGTGCAATATTTATGGATTAAGTTTGAGGTGATAAAGGCATGAATGAGAGGGCTACAGTAGCAGGTTGAGGTAGGTAGAGTGAAAAACTAAATGCATGTTGAGAGAGCGGGTTTAAAGTGGAAGAATTATGGAAAGGGAGAGAAGCAATTAGTTATAAGAAGAGAAAGGCGCTTCATTTAAAAAGATTGTCTAAGAGCAATGCTATGGGGAATCAATTAATGTTCAATAATAGCCAAAAAGAAAAGCTTTGCTCTATTTCACCTGCAGTGGCTTGGAGGTGAACTGGCTCCCCTCTATTCAACCTTCTGGGTTGGTCACAACAAAGGTTCGAGTTTCTTTTTCATGAGGATATGTCTTTTCTAAATCCAAATGGGTTTAACTATTTATGGTGTGAGCAATAAGAAGCCAGGTGTGTTACCTCTGAAGTTGACTGTCACTGTCAGGAGTCACACAATGTATTGATGGATGGTTGGGCAAGGGATCAAGGGCTATCTGGTGCTCTTGGAATTGTATCCCAAAAAAGGCTCAGTGACTTCAGGAGAGGAAAAGAGGTGAGAAAATTGGCGGTTATTTCTTTTAAATAAATAAAAATTGTTCATGAAGTTCTGGAGAGGAAACCAGACTTATGGGTGACAGCCAACAGCACTGAAGGATACAGTAACACTGTGAAAGTAGCGTGCGAGAAAGTAATCCCTTTGGGGGAAGTTTCGTCTGCAAGCTTTCTTACAACTGACAAGAGAAGCATTGAGGTACAGTATCTGAGGTATCCTCTGGATCAAGCCACTGCAGATGAAATAGAGCAAAACTTTTCTTTTTGGCAAATACTGACATTAATTGATTCCCCATAGCATTGCTCTTAGACAATTTTTTTAAATGAAGCGCCTTTCTCTACTTATAACTAACGTCTTCTCTCCCTTTCCATAATTCTTCCATTTTAAACCCGCTCTCTCAACATGCAGTTTGTTTTTCACTCTACCTACCTCAACCCATCTGCTACTGTAGCCCTCTCATTCATGCCTTTATCACCTCAAACTTAATTACTTAATGTTCTCCTAACTGGTCTTCCAATGTCCACTTCGAAAATCTCAGCTCATTTAAAATTTGTTTCTCATATCTTTTCCTGCACTATGTCTTGCTCTCCCATAATCTCCGTCCTTGCTAACCTACTTTTGTTCTTGCTTTCCCAAGTCTCAAAATTAAAATTCTTAGGCTTGTGTTTAAGACCCTCGATGGCTGCACTCCTCCATACTTCTGGAACTTACTCTTGCTGTACAATCCTTCAAGATTCTCTGTTTTCCTGATGCTATACTCTTGTCAATTCCCATGCTCCCAACCACCCACCCTGCCACTCCCTTAGCCTTCACCACATAGACCTACCACTGGAATTTTCTCACTAAACCACTGTGAATCTGCACCTTCCTCTCATCTTTAAAATTCTTATTAACACCCAGCCCTTTGATCAAGCTTTTAGTTATCCCTCCTGTTACGACCAGGTGCGAGGTGAACTGGCTCCCCTCTATTCAACCTTCTGGGTTGGTCACAACAAAGGTTCAAGTTTCTTTTTCATGAGGATATGTCTTTTCTGAATCCAAATGGGTTTAACTATTTATGGCATGAGAAATAAGAAGCCAATCAAACAAGCTTTTATTGAGTCAAAGAAAGAGCAAATTTATTAACCACTAAACCCGAGAAAAATAATAAAAACACCAAGCCAAGCATTCGGCCCTCATGGGGTCATTCAGGCCCACTCACACACATACACTTGTATCAGAAACAAGGGGAGTTAGAATCCAATTAAAAAAGGTAAAAGAATATATGGTTAAGTGGCCTTTGATTGTCCTTAAGGCATAGATTTTAAATGCTGCAGCCAATTTTGGTGAGCTGGTTTCTTGGATGCAGTCAGATGTAGAAAATGTTGCAGTTATTACGAGATCTTAGTTCGCTGGTAGGTTTCTGGTAGAGTTGGCTTCTCGAACTGGTTGACACACTTATTCCAAAAGATAGAAAGGGAGAGGGAGCCTGTTTTCTCACTGAAGATTTTCTTGCAATGTCTCTCTGGTGGTTAGGGCAGCCTTACCTTGAAATATTTCACTCATTGTGCATTCCCAAGAGGTTTGGGGTGTTTCTGCCTATGGCAGCCATTGTTTCAATATCCAATACCTCGCATTTTTAATGTCACTTCTTTAGACAGTTATGAGTTTCAATGGTGCCTGGATTATAGGAAATGTCAAAAACAAAAACAGAATTACCTGGAAAAACTCAGCAGGTCCGGCAGCATCGGCGGAGAAGAATAAAGTTGATGTTTCGAGTCCTCATGACCCTTCAACAGAACTGAGTAAAATTAGGAGAGGGGTGAAATATAAGCTGATTTAAGGTGGGGGGGTGGGGGGGAGAGAATTGGGGAGGAGGTGTTGTAGGGACAAGCAAGCAGTGATAGGAGCAGATAATCAAAAGATGTCACAGACAAAAGAACAAGGAGGCTTGAAGGTGGTGATATTATCTAAGAGAATGTGCAAATTAAGAATGGATGGCAGGACACACAAGGTACAGCTCTAGTGGGGGTGGGGTGAAATAAGACTAACAGGGCATAAAAGGTATAGATTTAAAAATAATGGAAATAGGTGGGAAAAGAAAAATCTATATAAATTATTGGAAAGAACAAAAGGGAGGGGGAAGAAACGGAAAGGAGGTGGGGATGGAGGAGGGAATTCAAGATCTAAAGTTGTTGAATTCAATATTCAGTCCGGAAGGCTGTAAAGTGCCTAGTCGGAAGATGAGGTGTTGTTCCTCCAGTTTGTGTTGAGTTTCACTGGAACAATGCAGCAAGCCAAGGACAGACTTGGGCAAGAGAGCAGGGTGGAGTGTTAAAATGGCAAGCGACAGGAAGTTTTGGGTCATTCTTGCGGACAGACCGCAGGTGTTCTACAAAGCGGTCACACAGTTTGTGATTGGTCTCTCCAATGTAGCGGAGACCGCATTGGGAGCAACTAATGCAGTAGACTAAGTTGGGGGAAATGCAAGTGAAATGCTGCTTCACTTGAAAGGAGTGTTTCTCAATTTCTGGTGATAGACTGTCCACCAATATCCATTACAAGCCTACCGACTCCCACAGCTACCTCGACTACAGCTCCTCACACCCCGCTTCCTGTAAGGACTCCATCCCATTCTCTCAGTTCCTTCACCTCTGTCACATCTGTTCTGATGATACTACCTTCAAAAACAGTTCCTCTGACATGTCCTCCTTATTCCTTAACCGAGGTTTTCCACCCACGGTCATTGACAGGGCCCTCAACCGTGTCTGGCCCATCTCCCGCGCATCCACCCTCACGCCTTCTCCTCCCTCCCAGAAACACGATAGGGTCCCCCTTGTCCTCACTTATCACCCCACCAGCCTCCGCATTCAAAGGATCATCCTCCGCCATTTCCACCAACTCCAGCATCTAAACACATCTTCCCTTCACCCCCCAGTGGCATTCCGTAGGGATTGTTCCCTCCGGGACACCCTGGTCCACTCCTCCATCACGCCCTACTCCTCAAACCCCACCTATGGCACCTCCCCATGCTTATGCAAAAGATGCAACACCTGCCCCTTCACTTCCTTTCTCCTCATTGTCCAAGGGCCCAAACATTCCTTTCAAGTGAAGCAGCATTTCACTTGGATTTCCCCCAACTTAGTCTACTGCATTCATTGCTCCCAATGCGGTCTCCTCTACATTGGAGAGACCAAACGCAAACTGGGGTGACCGCTTTGCAGAACACCTGCGGTCTGTCCGCAAAAATGACCCAAACCTCCCTGTCGCTTGCCATTTTAACACTCCACCCTGCTCTCTTGCCCACATGTCTGTCCTTGGCTTGCTGCATTGTTCCAGTGAAGCTCAACGCAAACTGGAGGGACAGCACCTCATTTTCTGACTAGGCACTTTACAGCCTTCCGGACTGAATATTGAATTCAACAACTTTAGATCTTGAACTCCTTACTCCATCCCCACCCCCTTTCCGTTTCTTCCCCCTCCCTTTTGTTTTTTTCCAATAATTTATATAGATTTTTCTTTTCCCACCTATTTCCATTATTTTATGCCCTGTTAATCTTATTTCACCCCACCCCCACTAGAGCTGTACCTTGTGTGTCCTGCCATCCATTCTTAATTAGCACATTCTCTTAGATAATATCACCACCTTCAAACCTCTTTGTTCTTTTGTCTGTGACATCTTTTGATTATCTGCTCCTATCACTGCTTGCTTGTCCCTACAACCACCATCCCCCCCCACTTTTCTCCCCCCACTAACCCCCCCCCCCCCCCCCCCCCCCCCCCCCCCCCCCCACCCGGCCAACCTTAAAACCAGTTTATATTTCACCCCTCTCCTAATTTTACTCAGTTCTGTTGAAGGGTCATGAGGACTCGAAACATCAACTTTATTCTTCTCCGCCGATGCTGCCAGATCTGCTGAGTTTTTCCAGGTAATTCTGTTTTTGTTTTGGATTTCCAGCATCCGTAGTTTTTTGTTTTTATAGGAAATGTCTCCTTCTTCACACTCCTCTGAGGGTGATTTGTTTGTTTCTCTTCATCACATTGGAATGTGGCCTTGCATTTTAAGCAGTTTGCTCTGTCTCAGTTCAAATTCACAGTTTCGATAATAAAGGGGCCTAGCCTCATGACACTCCTGACATCTACTTCCATGGGCAGAGCTTTCCCCCCCGTCAGGGGGGTTGTGCGGGAGCGGGCACAAACCCGATCGGCACCCCCGATTGGATCTGCGTCGCCATTCTATGTGGGCAGGCCAATTAAGGCCCGCCCAGTGTGACGAGCGCCCAGAAGCACTGAGCGGGTGAGGGGATTCCCTGAGTCGTGGCCTGCGCTCGTTTGCGCATGCGCATGAAAGTTTCCAGAAATCTCCCTGAGGCACCGAGGTGCCTCAGGGAGATTAGTTTATGGTTTAAACATTTAAATAAAGAAATTAAAAACATTTAAAACATGTCCCCTCATGTGACAGTGTCACAAAAGCTGGGACATGTCAATGAATTTTTTAAAAAAATTTTATTGATCTTTTAAACACTTCATGAAACCTCATCCCGCCCGGGAATGCAGTTCCATGAAAAAATGCAAAGGCCGCCTGGGCTCTTCGCCTGCCTGCCAACCTTAAGGTTGGATGGACAGCTCATTTTATTAATTCAATTAGTTTTTAACAGGCCTTAATAGGTCTTTGACTGTTTGGCAGGCGCGCAGCCAACTCGGCTGTGTGCCTGCCAAATTGAAAATCTAAATGACATGCGGTGACGCCGGGATGCCCGCCCGACGTCACCGCACATCATTTCATGCGTCCGTGGGCGAGCCCCACCCCCACTCGCTGACCCGAAAATTCTTCCCCATATTTCTATACGCCTCAGTGAAGTGTGTTGTGATGTTTTGTTAAAGATGTATAAATGCAAGTTGTTATTTCAGTAAATAAAAATACCATTGCTGAAAAGAACAAGGTAACATATTGCTCATTACAAGGCAATACTTAAAACTGTAGAGCAGGCAAATTATACAGCAGTTTTGTTTTCAAACATTAATATTGTCATGGTGAATCACCTACTGTTACGAACAAAGAGATCACGGTAAGAAAAAAATAAACAAGGAACATAATTGATTTCACAATACAGAAAACAAATATCATCAAAGGGGCATTATGGCTTTTGTCTATCCCACAGCCTTTCATTTTATTAAATTTGGTAAATCACTACCATTGTTTCAGTGTTTGTTACAAGAGTATCACAGGCAAATTTGTGTGAGCGTTCCTAAAATTCTTTGAGGTCAGATGGGCGAAGTAATATAACTGACAACTTTAATTACAGATGACCAGGAAGCTTATGCTTACATTTGTAAGTTGAGAGAGTTAAGACAATTTTACAAATTCTAATGAGCAGGTACGATTGCATCAACACTCTACCTGCCAGTCAACTTCCATCTATGGAATACTCAACCAGCCATTTAAAATAGGTTTTCTCCATCAGTTCCACAATAACCTAATATGAACTCTACATAACAAGAATGTTTTCTTGGTATATGCTTGGTATTTACTAATGAGGACTCTTGGGACTAGATTTTACACCCATTGACTAAATGATTATAGCTCAGCCTTAGTAATTAAATTGAAAATTATGACAACCAAGAATAAAAATGACAAAAATGGCTATTTGTCACCATGGTTATCCTGAATGCAGTCGACCTGCTGCCAACTATGTTGAGGACAGCTCAATTTCAGGAAGAAGGCTTCAAACAGCCATTAACCGCAACCCCCCCCCCACCCCCTTTTCAAAGGACTAATTTCTACTTCCAATGTGAACCTTTGTTTCTATACTGGAGGGAGCCTTTAACAATATAGAAAGCAGGGGACTTCTGCTGTGGGATGTGTGCGCTGTCTGCCTTTTCAGATGCTTAGCACCCATTTTACATGTGTTAATTAGGCAAGTTGATAAGTAATTTCTTGGCCATCATGTCTCATAGACCTCTTGCACACCTCCCCAAACATTTGTATGTGGTTGCCATACATAAACTGATTTGAAACCATATATACAACACTGATTATTAGCTTTTTTTCTTGCTAGCTTTTTAAAATCCAGGATATATTGGAGGACATCAAGTTTGCTCCTTCAAAAAATACTGTTGCCTGTTTTTCAGTTTGCTTCACTGCGAACATGGATAATTCATTTCATGTAACTATTTTTGATTTACAAAATCATGGCAAGAGACTTCCTTTGGTCAAAATTAGATCTATTTTTCAAATTAGCCTTATCAGAACTCTAAACATCCAGTGACATTAAATTGATACCTCTGCATCAAAAATGCTTTATCAGTTTTTTAGCTTTTTAAAAAACCTACTACCACAGAATATTGGTCTGTTTTATACTTAACACACACACACACACACACACACATATAATTTTGTTGTCACTGAAGTTTATATATTTTTTTAATGCCACAAACAGTAATGTGGAAAACCCTGTGGTAGATAAAGCTTACAACATAAATAAAGATTTTCTATTTACAAATTTAAATAACGTTTAAATATTTGCATTCTATTTTTCCATTAGATTAGCACTGGATTTTGAATGATTTCCAAAACCACCTCTATCCACACTCTCTTGGCTAGGGAATTTTTTAAGTGTTGCTCACTTTTCCAGTAAAAATTCCATGGACAGCCATCCAAACCTTATGTTGTGTTCCTGGGTTTGGGCTTATTACTGTTCTGAGTTCTTACTTCATGAAAAATGTTTTTTGGTGGTGTCATTTGATCTTGATTCAGTATTGGGAGCCAAGTTTGTTTAAAGCAGGATTCAGTGTTTTTTAAGGTAAAGCAAGAAGAAGGGCATAATTTAATGAAAAGTACCTACCTACTGTATTAAATTTACCATCACCCACTTCATTAAATTTGACAAGCTTACTTACAAAGAGTTCAATTTTCCATAGCTATATGGCTAAACGTTTTCCTGCCTGTCCCCAAACGCAAAAATTCTCTTGAGTTCAAGTGTAGACGTCTAGCCTGTTTAATAAGAAAACGTTTCAGTTCCAGTTAAGCTGGCTCTGACTTTGTAAACATCTTTACATCAAGGATATTACTGTGTACTCATTCTAGCATCTTATTTTGTGTCTCCAGAATCTGGCCTTTTAATGATTTTATTCTGTGTAGAAGCAAAGTAAATATCCAATTTTATCACTTTCCTCAGTATGGATTTTTCTTCAAATGCTCATTCAAAAGTGGTCTTTATGAACATTCTTAGATGAGATTTATAATAAATAACTTTAGTATGTAATCTTACAATGCTACCAAGAAGGGCATTGTTTTCTCGAGTAAAGGGGAGAGGAGTACATCAGAACTTCAGTTTCCTAACTGGCAGGCAAGAATGATTGACACAGACTAAGGGGCGCACAAGGTGACAGGCGACTATGCCAGTGTGAGACAGAGACCAAGTGAGTCACAAATTAGGTTCACATGGTAAGTTCAGTGCACAGGGGAAAGAGGTGTGATATACGTAGGAATTATTGTAGGTTAATTAAGAGAGTAATTAAATTAAACTAACTAAACAACATAAGAGGGCCAATAAAGCAGCAGGAGTTTGGAGAGAGAGAGAGAGCCCACAAAACAGCAGAGAGAAAAATCCAGGAGTTTACAGATAAAATCTATAAGTGACATCACAGTAGTCCTGTAAGTTGATTGGTTGGTAAGTGTGGGCCTTTCCAGACTCAGCACAGAGGAAACAATTGGTGAGGAACGGGTGACTTATTATATTATACCATACTTCCAAACCCACGATCACTACCATCTAGAAGGACAAGGGTAGCAAGGTCATCACTCCTTTGGATGGCCACACTTTCCTGTGGTGGTGGCAAGGTCAGCGCCAAGCATCCAAGTGAGGATCATGCACCAAATCATCCTTCTGAACTCTACTGTGAATCCACTGCTCTTTGTACCACAGCATCCAAGCACTAATAATCTCCACTTTCTCTCATAGGCACACCTGTCATGTCGCTCTCAGGCAACCTTGGCCCTGACTCCAGTGACAATAGCATCTCAGAGCAGGACCCTGAGCACAGCACCCTTGAAGACCCGTCGTAGCGCTCACCCACACCTGCACCCAGTGCAGCAAGACACACCTCGGTGGAACCTACAGACTCAGGTTCACTATCTGATGAGTACAGCACTCAATCTGTTCCACAGCAAATGGAGAGAGGGACATCTGAGGTTGCTGGCACTCGGAGGACTGCTGGAGGCAAGGGATCTGCTGAGTCCAACTCAGATGATGTGCCTCTGGACTGGGTCCTCGATCAATTGTTGAAGCTGCGGCGACAATCACGGAAAAAGCAGGAAGGGATGACAGCTGCACTCCTCAGATTGCAAGGCATGATGGAGGAGTCCCTCTGCCTTCAGTCCAGCATGATTGCACCGTCATGCCAATGCACCAAGGTCAACATTGACAAGATGGCAGCTGCTATGGAGACCCTGGTCCAGGACATCTGTCCTGCACTGCTACTTAGGCTGAACTCCATCGTTGATGCCATAGTTGGCCTCCAACAGTATTAGCGTGAGAGGGGTGTGGGGCAGCTGGATCTCACTCCAGCTTCTCCTTCTCTTCAAAGACTCAGCCAGGGGCTGTTGGCGACCCATAAGGAGGAGGACCAGCAGTGCAGCACCTCGGGGCCATCCACCCAGGTGACTCTGGGAATGTCCAGCCTATCCAACTCCCCTCTTCTTGTGGCCCCATCAGCTCCATCTTCACAGGCTGACAAGGGTGTCACTGTCACACAGCAGGACCCCGAAAGCAGGCAGGACCCCTCCAGATCTCGGCCCTCCAGAGGATGCCTGCCAAAGTCATCACAAACAAGGCGTCACAGTCAGCAGGCTGCCTCCACCTCTGCTGTGGATGCTGGGGAGCACTAAAGCAAGGTTAGGAAGGTTAAGAAAATGTAGTTTCACCGCATAGGCATGGGCGTTAATCACTTGTACGTAAGAACATAAGAAATAGGAGTAGGCCATTTGGCACCCCCAAGCCTGCCCCACCGTTCGATAAAATCATGGCTGATCTGCCCCAGGCCTAAACTCCTCTTTTGTGCCAGCTCCTAATAGCCCTCAACCTACCGAAATTTCAAAAATCTATCTACCTCTTATTTAAATACTTTCAGTGATCTTGCCTCCACAACACTCTGGAATAGAGAATTCCAGACATTCACTGCCCTCTGAGAGAAGAAATTCCTTTGCATCTCAGTTTTAAATGAGTGTCTCCTTATTCTGTAGCTATGTCCCGTAGTTCAAGATTCCCCCACTTCACAATTTCTACCTTGTCAAGCCCCTTCAGAATCTTGTACGTTTCAATAAGATCTCCCTCATTCTTTTGAACTCTGATGAATAAAGACCTAACCTGTTTAGTCGTTCTTGATATTCAACCCCTTCATCCCATGAATCAGCCTAGTGAGTTTCTTTTGAACTGCCTCCAATGCCAGTATATCCTTTCTTAAATACGGGGACCAAAACTGTACACAGTACTTCAGGTGCAGCCTCACCAACACCCTGTACAGTTGTAACAAAACTTCCCTATTTTGAAACCCCAACCTCCCAGAAATACAGGCCAAAATTTCATTTGCCTTCTTAATTACTTGCTGCACCTGCATGCTAACTTTCTGTTTTCCTGCACAAGAACACCTCTGTGCTGCATTTTTTTGGAGCCTCTCTCCACTTAAACAACAGTCTACCTTTTGATTCTTCCCACCAAAGTGCATGACCTCATATTTTCCTATATTAAACTGCCAAGTTTTTTCCCACTCACTCAACCTATCTACATCCCCTTGCAGATTCCTTATGTCCTCATCACAGCATGCCCTCCCACCTATTTTTGTATCATCAGCAAATTTGGATACATTACATTATGCCCCCTCCTCCCAATCATTAAAATAGATAGTAAATAATTGAGGCCCTAGGACTGATCATTGTGACACTCCACTAGTTATGCCTTTCCAACCTGAATAAGACCCATTAATCCTGCCTCTCTGTCTTCTGTGTGTTAACCAATCCTTAATCCATGCTAATAGGTTACCTCCAAGACTGTGAGCTCCTATCTTATGCAATAACCCTTTATGTGGCACCTTATCGAATGCCTTCTGGAAATCTAAATACACTACATCTACTGGTTCTCCTTTTATCAACTCTGCTTGTTATCTTCTCAAAGAACTTTAGCAAATTTGTCAAACATGATTTCCCTTTCACAAAACCATATTGACTCTGTTTGATTGTATTAAGCTTTTCTAAATGTCCTGCTGTTTCTTCCTTAATAATGGACTCTAGCATTTTCCCAATGATAGATGTTAGGTTGACTGGCCTATATGTTGACTCCTGTAAATAAACTCGCAACAATGTCACCCTGTATGTGGCTCCTTGTTATGATGAGCAGTGTTTGTGCCACACTGAAGTGAAAGCTTGGTTCTCGCACAAGATAAAGGCAGGTATCTCAGTCCAGGGCCTCCTCCCTGTGCTTTGTACAACCTTCCCAACACACTGATGGTGCACCTTCACAGTCACTAGACACATCAGTCATGCCTGTACCTTGATGGGGCTTATCATTTTTGCCAGAATGTCCTAGGCTGGCAGCACAGAGTTCCGTCATTTTCTCTGTGTGCTCTCAGCAGCTCTGAAGTGCGGCTGATGCCCCATCTCATCAGCATCTGTGTCCAGTGAGAGTGTGGTCCTGAAGGACTCAGCTCACAAAGGATGCCATAGGATCAGAAGAAGTTATAGTTTCCCCGCTGCATCTCCATGATATGACCCTGTCCACAGAGCGCAAGTGATCTGCCATCAATCAGACAGGTGTCAGACATTCACATAAGTTATGTGAGGATCTATGGAGTGTCCCCACGAATGTCGTCATTATCCTTCTGGAATGTAGCGACTATGAGCATCTGCTGTCTCTCCATGACAGGAGTCTTATCACAGAGGGTATGTGTGCTTCTATCAGTTAGACAAGAGTCAAACATTCACAAATGCAATGTAAGGATCTATGGAATGGTCTCACTGCATGTCGATATCATCTTCCATGAATCTAGTAGCTATGAGGGGCTCCTGAACATGCTTGCCTCGTTTGACAACACAATGGCCTCATCGCCATCATCATCGCCTTTGAGGGCATTCTCACCCTCATCCCCATCAAAGTCCTCCTCATTGGAGAAGATGTGCTGTTCCTCCATCTCCTCCTCAGCGAGCACTTCTCCCTGTTGCAGCACCAGGTTGTAAAGGGTGCAGCAGGTGATGACGATGTGTGACACCCTCTGTGGACTATATTGCAGGGCTCCACAAGACCAGTCCAGGCACCAGAACCTTATTTCAACATCTCGATGGTTTGTTCCTCCAAAGCACGAGTTGCAGCATGAGCCTCATTGCATCTCCTCCCTGCTACACTCTGAGGCTACCGCATGGGCATTATCAGCCACGTCCTCTTCGGGTAGCCCTGGTCCCTGAGGAGCCAACCCTGCAGCCTCTGTGGACCCTGGAAAATGTCGGGGATCTGGGACCTACAGAGAATACAGGAGTCGTAGACACTCCCTAGTAATCGTGTGCAGACCTACAAGATGAGTTTGCTTGTTCGCAAACCAGCTGAACATTCAGCAAGTGGAAGCCCTTGTGGTTCACATACTGTAAAGCTTGATGCCATGGAGATCTAAATGCCATGTGAGTGCAATCGATAGCACCCTGCACCTGTGGAAAAGCAGAGATCTGCGCAAATCCCAGCGCTCTTGTTTCCTGGCTTGCCTGTTCCTGGTTGAAATGCACAAAGCTTTGTGATTTTGCGAATATGGTTTCCGTGACCACCTGGATGCAGTTGTGTGTGGAGGCTTGTGATACCTCACAGAGGTCACCTGTGGAGCCCTGGAAGGAGTCACTGGCATAAATATTGAGTGCCACGGTCATTTACACGGCCATCAACAGTGGATGCCCTCCAAGTCCCTGTGACGCCAAATCCTGCAGCAGGTGGTATATGTGACCAACCTGTTCCCTGGAGATGCGCAGTCTTCAGTGACAGTGGTTTTTTGTCATCTGCAGGAATGACAAGCGCCATCTGTAGTCCTGGGTCTAGCTAGGCGCTGACCTGCGACGGCTCACTGTGGCTCTTCAGCGGCATATGCAGGAGCCCCTGCCGCCCCTTCTTCTTGAGGATGCTGTTCCTCCTTCTGCTCAGCCAGGTGTTTCCGTCACTCTCTTCTCCTTCATCTCCGCTCCCTGTAAGCCATGATGCATACAGCTAAGTCACCAAGCTCCATGCTCCTGATGTACTTCTGCAGGATGAAAGAGAGAGATGCGTGGGTTAGCATGGGTGTACTAAGAACCTCTCTTGGTTAAGTTTGATGGCCCCTTAACACATCCCAGAGGGTGCTGTCCAACAATTGGATGGCCAGAGTTTAGTGGGCCGCATGGCTGCCCAAAACCCTGCCCTCCTCTACCCCTCGCTACCTGACCAATTGGTGGCAGCTTCGCCCATTGGACTGTATGCTGTGCTTTCAGCTCAGATGTAGGTATTCTCCTAACCTGCACTGCAAGGCTGTGCTGTTAGCTTGAACCATGGGAGATACTGGTCCAAACCTGAATGACATTGCAAGGGGATGTGAGTGCCTCCACCAGTGACTGCTTCATGGTCAGCTTTCGCAAGAAGATTGTACAACTTGCCAAGTTATCCAATTGTTCTGCAGCCCCCTAAGACACTCATTAGTTTGCAGTCTGTGCCTGAGGGCGAAAAGTTCGGGAGCATTTGATGACAATTTCATGCCTCTGCGTTGCTTGAGTGGACAGATAAGCTAGAGGCCCAACTCCTTACATGTCAACATGGCTGCATCTGAACTGTCTCAGCTGCAGAAGAATGGTCACTTTATACAAGGTGGCCATTTCCGCCCCCCCCACACCCCCGCCACCACATGTGCTTATGCATTATCATGAGACTATCTAAAGGAGGTGGCCATGGTAATAGTGGGTGCATTGGTTGTCATCTTCCAAAATTCTGTAGATTCTGGAACAGTCCTGGCAGTTTGGAGGGTGGAAAATGTAACCCCACTATTTAAAAAGAGGGAGAGAGAAAACAGGGAATTAGCTTAACATCAGTGGTAGGGAAAATACTAGAGCCTATTATAACCGATGTGATAACAGGACACTTAGAAAATATCAACAGGATTAAACAAAATAAACATGGATTTATGAAAGGGAAATCATGTTTGACAAACCTCCTGGAATTTTTGGAGGACGTAACTAACAGAATAGATAAGGGAGAACCAGTGGGTGTGGTGTATTTGGATTTTCAGAAAGCTTTTCATAAAGTCCCACAGGAGAGGTTAGTGTACAAAATTAAAGCACATGGGATTGGGAGTAGTATATTGGCATGGATTGGAAATTGGTTAGCAGACAGGAAACGGAGGGCAGAATTTAATGCCTTGCGGGCAGGCGCACAACTGATATGAGAAGACTTTGGGCGAGTGGTCCCGCCGTCATCCTGCACCCACGTGCGTGCGGGAGTTGGAGCCACATCCACCATGAATTAAGAGGCCACATAAGGCCATTAAAAATCAATTGAACCTGCTTTTATATTGTCCGTGTGATTTCATAGTTGTCACATGGGCAGGCGAACAGCTCACATTTTGCAAAACCTCATCCAAGGCTGGGATAAAAAGGTTCAGTAACATTGCCAGTGTGAGTAGTGAGGAGTTTAGGAGATTTTTAAAAATTCATTCATGGGATGTGGGCTTCGCTGGCTGTGCCAGCATTTATTGCCCATCCCTAATTTCTCTTGAGAAGGTGGTGGTGAGCTGCCTTCTTGAACCGTTGCAGTCCATGTGGTGTAGGTACACCCACAGTGCTGTTAGGAAGAGAGTTCCAGGATTTTGACCCAGTGACAGTGAAGGAACAGCGATATATTTCCAAGTCAGGATGCTGAGTGACTTGGATGGGAACTTCCAGGTGATGGTGTCCCATGTGTCTGCTGCCCTTGCCATTCTAGATGATAGTGGCCGTGAGTTTGGAAGGTGCTGTCTAAGGAACCTTGGTGAATTCCTGCAGTGCATTTTGTGGATGGTACACACTGCTGCTACTAGGAGTCAGTGGTGGAGAGAGTGAATGTTTGTGGATGTTTTGCCAATCAAGCGAACTGCTTTGTCCTGGACAGTATCCAGCTTCTTCAGTGTTGTAGGAGCTGCACTCATCCAGGCAAGTGGAGAGTATTCCATCACATTCCTGACATGTGCCTTGTAGATGGTGGACATGCTTTGGGGAGTCAGGAGGCAAGTTATTCGTTGCACAATTTCTAGCCTCTGACCTGCTCTTGTAATCCAGTTCAGTTTCTGGTCAATGGTAACCCCCCCAGAATGTTGATATTGGGGGATTCAGTGATGGTAATGCCATCGAACATCAAGGGACGATGGTTAGATTCTCTCTTGTTGGAGATGGGCATTGCCTGATAATTGTGTGGCACGAATGTTACTTGCCACTTGTCAGCCCAAGCTTGGATATTGTCCAGGTCTTGCTGCATTTGGACATGGTCTGCTTCAGTATCTGAGGAGTCACGAATGGTGCTGAACATTGTGCAGTCATCAGTGAACACCCCCACTTGTGACCTTATGATGGAGGGAAGGTCATTGATGAAGTAGCTGAAGATGGTTGGGCCTAGGACACTACCCTGAGGAATTCCTGCAGTGATGTCCTGGAGCTGAGATGACTGACCTCCAACAACCACAACCATCTTCCTTTGTGCTAGGTATGACTCCAACCAGCGGAGAGTTTTCCCCCTGATTCCCATTGACTGCAGTTTTGCTAGGGCTCCTTGATGCCACATTCAATCAAATGCTGCCTTGATGTCAAGGGCAGTCACTCTCACCTCACCTCAGGAGTTCAGTTCTTTTGCCCATGTTTGAACCAAGGCTGTACCGAGGTCAAGAGCTGAATGGCCCTGGTGGAATCCAAAGTGGGCATCAGTGAGCAGGTTATTGTTGAGCAAATGCCACTTGTTAGCACTGTTGATGACCCCTTCCATTACTTTACTGATGATCAAGTTAGTTTGCTGCTGGTTGCTTATTTGAACTTGACGGCTTCATCTCCATTCTGAGCTTCATTCTTAGCATTTCTGCGCTTCATTTCAGGACTCATTGGTGTCTCCAAGGTCCCCTGAGGATTTTTCCCATGTGGACCCTTCCAGGAATCAGACAGCCTTCTGTTAACCTGGCAATGGGGATTGTGGTCTCTGCTGGTGGCATCCCCTCTGAGGGGCGGAAGGGAGAAGAGGCCAGGTGTCCCTATGTTGCTTGCAAGAGAGCGACCTGGGAGAGGAGAGGCACAGGCACAAGGGCTGCAGGGCCAGCAGGTAGTCCAAGGTGGAAGGGGCCGCAGAAGATGCCACTATCCTGCTGCCAGGGTTTACAGGCAGTGATGCAGCTTGCAGCTACCTCAATATGTCCGAGGTGCAATGCCAAAGGAGGTTTCGCCTCTCCAGGGAAGCCGTGACCTCCATTTGTCAGATGATTGGGCCTGAGATCACCTTCAACTGTGTGGGTGGAAACCCCATGCCAGTGGCTCTGAAGGTCACAGTAGCCCTCAACCTCTATGCCTCCGGCACTTTCCAGGGGTCAGTGGGGGATCTTTGTTGAGTGTCCCAATCAGCTGTCCACAGATGCGTCAAGCTGGTGACAGAAGCTCTGTTCAGGAAGGTCATGACATTTATTCATTTCCATACAGACGAGGCCAGCCAGGCGGAGTGAGCCAGAGGCTTTGCAGCGATTGCTGGGTTCCCCCGCGTCCAGGGTGCAGTCGACTGCACACATGTGGCCATCAAGGCGCTAGCGGGTCAGCCAGGTGCCTTTGTCAACAGGAAGGGATTCCACTTGATGAACGTTCAGGTAGTTTGTCACCAGAAGATGCAGGTTCTGCAAGTCTGTGCAAGATATCCTGGCAGCTCCCATGACATGTATATTCTGAGACACTCCCGGATGCTAAGTCTCTTCAATGCTCCAGCCCGACTGGATGGATGGCTGTTGGGTGGCAAGGGCTATCCGTTGAAAGGGTTGCTTATGATGCCTCTCTGCCACCCAAGAACAGAGGCAGAGCAGCATTATAATAGGAGTCATGCCTCTTCAAGGGCAGTGATAGAGAGAACCATAGGTCTTCCGAAGAGATGCTTCTGATGATGCTTGGACTATTCAGGGGGAGCACTACAATACCCCCAGAGCAGGTGTCACTGATAGTGATTGCAAACTGTGCTCTCCACAATCTGGCACTGTCAAGCAGGTCCCACTGGAGGAAGAGGATCTTGACTCAGCTCTACAGGCCACAGAGGATGAATCCATTAGTGAGTCAGAAGTGGAGCACTGTGAGGAGAAATCTGAGGGCATGGAGGCAGACCTCTATATCCTTCAGGGAGGCAGGGGCACCAGGGACACATTGATCCAACAGTCCTTCAACTAGACTGCCAAAGATCTGCTTCCACCTCATGCCAGGGCTGCCGCCTCCATCCCGGATGTTTGAAATGACCCTTTCATGACCCAATGCCTGTGCAATGAAGTTTAGAGCCACTCATGTCCAGCATTACATACTGGCATACCTGCACCAAGAAAAAAGGTGAACCATACTCAGTCAATTGCAACAAAAACAAAATTTATCTCATTATGACAATCCAAAAAAATTAACATCACCATCTCTGGTCATCATTCCCACTAAATATAAACAAAAGATTACACAACGGAACATCACCTGTGACCAGTACTTCTTGTGCTCACGGTCTCCCCCCCCCCCACACCCCCTACCCCAACTGGCAGTGGCACTGGAGGCAGCGTGCTGACTGTGCTGTCCTGTTGACCTTGGTGACCTTGGCAGTCGTCCTCTGGCCATGGAACCTGTGCTGACCCTGCCCGGGAGGGAGCAGCTAGTGCCACAGCCGGGAGCAGCTAGTGCCACTCCCCAGTCATCACAGTCTCATCAGATGCTTAAGTCACTAGCAGAGGCGTGGAGGAGCTCCTGCCCTCATCCAGAGCGCCCTGAGAGGAGCCCACAGAGATAACAGGCAGCTCGTGCACCAAAAAGAGGTCTCTCTGGATCTCCATGCTCACCATTGTTGGACAGGTACCTGGCTGGGATACTGGGTGCCTCATCCATCTCACACACTGGCACTGACCACCTGAGGTCAATGCCTGCATGAGGGCTTGCAGGTCTGAGCGCAACCCCAGGAGCCACTGATGCTGTTCCTGGAGCTGCCTCTCCATGAGAGTCACCAGTCTCTCAATGGAGGAAGCAGTGCACTCAGGCATGAGGGTCAACGCAGTGCTTATGGACTCCTCCACAACAGAGACCATGGCACACATACCCTCATGGATTTTTGCCAGATCCTCCCGCACATCCCGCTGGAGATCCAGCATCTGCCGCCGAATGGATGACTCCAGAGGTTCATCATCTGCCTTCGATTTAGCATCATCCTGGTCTCCAGCAGTCCTCCGACTGCCGGTGCCATGGGCACACTCTGCCTCCGCCTGCACCTCCTGCGAGTGTGAGGTGCCCTCACCACTATGCTCCGACATTCTAGCCGAGCATCTAACACCCACCAAGGTGCTGGTATGTGCGCTGGTACCTGGTTCAAAGAGCGGGTGTGGCACAGATGCATTTGAAGCTTGGCAGTCCCTTGGCGTCAGGGGTGGCTCTTCAAGGACCTGCAATTGAGTGCGTGCTGGTAAATCTAAGGGAGAGCAACAACATGTTATTAGTTCAAGTCATCTTATTGTCACTGTGCATGCCAGGCACCCTAGCGAGACAATGGAGATCTGTATCATGGTGCCATCGTCTTTCAGTGGTCAATGAGGAATCCCGTTTTGAGGCTCCCATTAATGCTGACACTACACAAGAATGTTTGCACCATCTGAAACTCTCACCTCTGTGCACTGCACTCTTACCTTCGTCTGACACCCCAGCCTTTCTGCCGCTGGTTGACCGAGGTGCATGGTGCCTCTCCAGCTCCATGGCGTCTTGCTTGAATCTGGATAGGATTAGGAAGTCTGGGGGGCCTCTGCCTGTCCGTGACCTCTCAATGCTGTTATGGGTCATCTTCTCCTTAAAGGACAAAGGAGCATGGTTTAGTCCACTCTCTACCTGCAGCGCCATTGCAGTCTGCCCAACCACACCTGAGGAACACTTTGCAGGCACATCTGAGTCGTGGCCCTCAAGCCACAAGGCACTCAGTCTAAGTAGCAAGGGCTCACCCCCTCGGCCAGCTCTGTGTCATTGACAGTTGGCACTCAGACTCTCGCACCCCTGAGCTCCACAGGGGGACGGCCAGACCTTAACACATCAACACACTGATCCATGCCAACATGGTACTCACCCTTGCTGAGCACAGCAGGCCGTTAAATATTTTGCAGCACTGCATCCCTGTGCGTCGCACAACGTCGTGGCTGCTGACCTGCGTTGCCGCCTCCTCCAAAGCTCTTTTTGTTCGGTGTGGTGGCCTCGTCATCCCATTTCTGAGGACAAAGATGTCCCTCCTGACAGGAGGACCGCGAGGCACTCATCTGAAAACCAGGAGGCCAAGTGCCCAACTGACCTGCCCTCCCGCCTATCATCTCCAGCTGTACTTGATGCCATAACTTCAGCGTTTACAACGGAGAAGATCTGTTCTTCCCTGGAAGCCGTCAAGGAGCTGCCTGTGTGATTTTTAAACTGCCCACTGGGTCACCATTGGACCTGGTGGCCGACAGGCCCCCGTCCCTGCCCACCCCTTCCCAACCATTGAGAGGACATATTTCACACTGGGTGGGCCTTAATTGACCAGCCTGTGTGAAATCGCGGTCAGCGGCCGGTCACGGGTAGTGACCTGTTTCCCAACCAGTCGTGGGGCCACCGATCACACCTTCCCACCAAGGGTAAAATTCAGGCCAGAGATCAGGAATAAATTGGCCTTTTTCAAAATGGCAGACGGTGACTAGTGGGATACCGCAGGGAACAATGCTTGGGCCCCAGCTATTCACGATATATGTCAATAATTTGGATGCGGGAACCAAATGCAATATTTCCAAGTTTGCTGATGATATGAAACTAGGTGGAAATGTAAGTGTTGAGGAGGATGTTATGAGGCTTCAAGGCAATTTAGACAAGTTGAGTGCAAATACATGGCAGATGCAGTATAACGTAGATAAGCGTGAAGTTATCCACTTTGGTAGGAAAATAGAACGGCAGGGTATTATTTAAATGGTGACAGATTGGGAAATGTTGATGTACAAAAGGACCTGGGTGCCCTTGTACACCAATCACTGAAAGCAAGCATGCAAGTGCAACAAGCTGTTAAGAAGGCAAATGGTATGTTGGCCTTCATTGCAAGAGGATTTGAGTACAGGAGCAAAGATGTCTTACTGCAGCTATATGAGACCACACCTCGAGTATTGTGCGCAGTTTTGGTCTCCTTACCTAAGAAAGGATATACTTGCCATAGAGGGAGTGCAGTGATTATCGTATAAGGAGAGATTGGCTGACTAGGCCTGTAATCACTGGAGTTTAGAAGAATGAGAGGGCATCTCATTGAAAGGTAAAAGATTCTGACAGGGCTGGTCAGACTGGATGCAGGGATGATATTTCCTTTGGCTTGGGGGTTTAGAACAAGGGGTCACAATCTCAGGATACGGGGTAGGCCATTTACTACTGAGATGAGGAGCAACGTCTTCACTCAGAGGGTGGTGAATCTGTGGAATTCTCTGTAACAGAAGACTGTGGAGGCCAAGTCGCTGAATATATTTAAGAAGGGAATACATAGATTTCTAGACTCTAAAGGTGTCAAGGGGTTTGGGGAGAGCACGGGAGTACAGCGTTGAGGTAGAAGATCAGCCGTGATCATATTGAATGGCGGAGCAGGCTCAAAGGATCTAATGACCTACGCCTGCTTCTATTTTCTATGTTTCTACATCTTTAGACCATACTGCCTTGCAAAACCCCTCCCCCACAACCCGACTCAACCACAGGGCAGCCTTTGCCCCGGAAACGCACTGTCAGCCAGCCAGGAAAAAGCAACTTGCCTGAGCCCTTGCCTGAACGCGCGGCACCTCTTTCTTGAAATCAAATGGGTGACCCTCGCAAGCGCTCCGCGATGATAGTGTGCACTCACCTCCGAGTTCCCATCAAAATTCAGCTTGCCAGGTGCACGCCTTTTAAGTGTTGCTTTGAATCATGTCATTCTGAAGTGACGTGGGAGGTAAATTTGACATGGGGGATGATTCCGGCAGTCAGGTAAGATGATGAGACGCAAATGCTTTGAAATTATGTTCTTAATGTTGGATGGCAGTAAGGTGGGCTGCCATTGACGGGCGGAGCAGATGATGGCTAACTGGTTTCATGACAATGTGAAACTGATTTTTGGCCTCTCTCGCACGCTGTTCCCTCCCCCGCCCGCCATGATGCCCACTGCCAATGGGGCGGACAACTCCATACAGTTGACGAAGGTGGGTTACCTTCAAAGAAAAAGTATTGCAGAGAATGTCAAGGTATATTCACTTAAAGGGGAAAGCTAGAACAAATAAACTCAGAGTGCCCTGGATGATGAGAGAAATAGAGGTGAAAATGAAAAGAAAGAAGAGTGCTTGCAACAGATGTCTGGTGGAAAATACAATGGAGAATCAGGCTGAATATAGAAGGACCAGAAGGGAAGTAAGAAAACCAATAAGAAAAGCAAGGAGAGAGCATGAAAGGAGACTGGCAGCCAATATAACAAGGAATCCCAAGGCTTTCTATAAGCATATAAATAATAAAAGGGTGGTAAAAGCAAGAGTAAAGCTGAATAGGGATAAAAAATGAGGATTTGCACATGGAGGCAGGAGAAATAGTGGAGGTATTAAACAACTACTTTGCATCTGTCTTTACAAAGGAAGAAGATGCTACCCAGGCTGAGATGAGAGCTGAGGTAACTAGTATACTAGAAGAATTTACAATTGAGAAGGAGGAGGTTTTAGAAAGGCTATCTTTACTTAAAATTGATAAGGTACCAGGATCAGATGAGATGCATCCAAGGGTATGAAGGGAAGTGAGAGTGGAAGTTACAGAGGCACCAGTCTTCCTTAGACACAGGATTGGTGCCAGTGGACTGGAACATTATGAATGTTACACCCTTGTTCAAAAGGGGTACAAGGATAAGGCTGGCAACTACAGATCAGTCAGTTTGACTTCAGTGGTAGGGAAACTTCTGGAAACTATAGTTTGGAACAAAATCTGTAGTCACTTAGACAAGTGCAGGATAATTAAGGAAAGCCAGCATGGATTCATTAAGGGAAAATCATGTTTAACTTACTTGCTGGAGTTTTTTGAGGAGGAAACAGAGAAAGTTGATAAGGGCAACGCTGTTAATGTGGGATATGTGGGTTTTCAAAAGGCATTTAATACAATGCCACACAACAGACTTGTGAGAAAAATTCTAGCTCATGGAATAAAAGGGAGTGTAGGCACTTGAATAAGAAATTGGCTGAGTGGCAAGAAACAAAGACTAGTGGTTAATGGGTGCATTTCAGATTGGAGGAAGATTTGTAGCGGAGTTCCCCAGGGGTTAATGTTGGGACCCTTGCTCCTCCTGATATATATTCATGACCTAGACTTTGGTGTTCAGGGCAAGATTTCAAAATTTGCAGATGATACGAAGATTGGAAACATTGTCAACTGTGATGACCGTAGTCTTGAACTTCAAAAGGACACAGACATGTTGATGGATTGAACAGTCAAGTGGCAGATGAAGTTCAATGCAGAGAAGTGTGAGGTGATTCTTTTTGGCAGGATGGACATGAAGAGACAGTATAAAATAAAGGGAGAAACTCTAAAGGGGGTGCAGGAACAGAGGGATCTTGGTGTATACGTACCTAGGTCATTGAAGATGACAGGGGAGTGAGACTAGATAGAATGCTCTTTCAGAGAGCCACTGCTGACTTTATCGGCCGAATGGCCTTCTTCTACACTGTAAAAATTCTGTGACACATATAAGACCCTTGAATGACTATTTCAATCAATGTAAAACAATTGGTAATCGTGTCCAATTGTAACAATTTGATTTCATTGCAAGCTATTACAACTATCTCCTGGACCATTGTCTCCCTTGTCTTTGACTCCTTTATTTGTCACTGGCTGATTTTTCAAACCGCAAACAGCACTTCTTAATTCTCTCAGAGCATTCACAATGTGCAGGGCCTCATCTATCAATCTGGCCTTTCAACATCTTATCATCTCCATCAGAATTCCAATTAATGCACTTCATATGCAGATTAATGCAGCATTGTTCATATGTTTACATGCCTATAAGGTGGTTATGGATCATTAAGCAGCATTATTACAGGTTTGTTCCTATTGGCTGCTGTGTGTTAGTTCCAAATACCTCTGAGTTTCAAGAAAACACATTGCGCAAAGCTGTATATTTATGCAAGTTGCAAAAAGGGAAGAAAATTTAACATTCACGTAACATGAAAGTAGCGTACTAAGTGAAAATTAGGCCCCTGGCTTGAAACCTGATCTTCCCCTCAGCATTGGAAACTGAGAGTTGTGCCATTTCCTGACTTTGCAGTCCTGAACCGTCAGGTCCTCCAACTCCCATAATAATTCGTCTCCATGAGACAAGGCAAGGTTTGGGTCTGCCGCCTCCCTAGACAGTTCTGAGGCAACAACAGAAGCATGTAGGTGACGAGGCGGGCTGGTTGGTAGGCCTGCTTTGGTTTTCCAGGACACTGGCCAAGTCCTCTACATGGTTGTTTGGCCCCTTAGCCCTCACCCCTCAAACCCCACTCGCTCACCCCCCACCTGGTCCTATATCTCCTTGATGCCTCCCTCCATGTCCCTCATGACCCCTAATATCCCCTCCATACCCCTATGCCCTCATCACCCCCACAAGCCCCTTCCATCCCCTTCCGTTATCCCCATGCACCTTCACACCCCTTTCTTTACCCCGTACCCCCATGCATCTCCACACCCGTTCTCCCAATATCCATTATGTACAGAACCAATGAACTATTGCAAGTCTTTGAAATGCTCCTTTCCTACCTGGGAGTGGAGCAGAGGCAGGTCGGGAGCTGAGAGCAGCATAAATAGGGCCCATGGATCAGAGCGTGGCCTTTCCTACCTTGGAGCAGAGCCAAGGCAGTTCAGGAGCAGGGGGCATTTCAGCTACTGAAGGAACTGAGTGTAAGAAAATACTGTGACATCACAGGAAAACAGTACGTTGACTGGCTGTTAAGTACTTGGTGTAAGGGACAGTGAGTTAAAAGCCACCATAGGACACAGGAGTTAAGGTAGATCTGTAAATAAGAAGAAATAAAACTTTAAAATAAAAAATATATAAAATAAAATAATTAAAATAAAATAGTTGGAATAAAATAATTAAAATAAATACCTAAAATACATAGATAAAAGCAAAATATTGTGGGTGTTGGAAATCTGAAATAAAAACAGAAAATGTAGGAAAAACTCAGCGGTTCTAACAGCATCTGTGGAGAGAGAAAGAGAGTTGACGTTTCACATCTGTATAACTCTCCTTCATATACCATCGTAATCAAGAAACATATAACTTCTGATTGCATTTGTGGGTAGTACTAGCACTTAATAAACACAGGCCTGAATTTCATGCTTGGCGTGCGCACCAAGTCAGCGGGAGCGGAAGCGGATGTGGAATCCACTTCCAGCCACGGTTACGTTGCAGACATGATTTCATGCTGGATAGACAACTAAGGGCCCCCTAGTGTGAAACGCATCTTCTCAATGGTCAGGAAGGGCCAGGAGGGGGTGGGAGCCTGTCGGGCACCGGGTCCAATGGTAACCCACGGGCACTTTAAAACCAGCAGGGGCAGCTCCCGGATAGCTGCCAGGGGAGAATCTTTGGAGTCTGTCCAGGAAACCATTTCATTTGAACAATGGCCTCACCAGCGGCTGGAGATGTCAGGCGGGAGAGCAAGTCAGGTGGACACTCGGCTCCCCGTTTCTTTGACGAGTGCTTTGCGGTCCTTGTGGAGGAGGTCAGTGTCAGGCGATACACTCTAGTACCTAAGGATGGCAGCGGGAGGCCACCGCAAGTGACCAAAAAAGCCTGGAAGCAGGTGGCAGCCGAGATCAGCAGCTGTGTGACATTGTGTGGCACACATGATGCAATGCCGCAAAAGATTCAATGATCTGCTGCGCACAGCAAGGGTGAGTACTGAGTTGGCATGGATCAGCGTGGAGAAGTGTTCAGGGTTGGCCAACTTCCTCGTGGAGCTCAGGGGTGTTAGAGTATGAGTGCCAACTGTCACTGACACTGACGCCATCCAAGGGGATGAGGCCTGACTGCTTGGCCTGAGTGCCTTGCAGGTGAGAGGGCCACAACTTGGATGTGTCCTGCAAGGTGTCCCAGAGTGGGGTGTTTTGCCAGGCTGCAGTGGCCTGCAAGTAGAGTGGACAAAATCAATGCTCCTCTGCCATTTCAGAAGAGAAGCCATAACACCAATGAAAGAACTGAGACAGGCGGCGGGCCCCCAAGCTTCCTCATTCTGACGAGGTACGAGATGGATGCCTTGGAGCTGGAGTGCCACCACCCACCTCAGTCAGTCAGTTGCAGAAAGGCAGGGGTCTCTGATGAAGGTAAGAGTGCAGTCCCAGAGGTGAGAGGGTCGGATTGTGCAAACATTCTTGTGTAGTCTCGTCATTAATGGGAGCCTCAAACCTAGAGTCCCCATTGACCATTGAAAGATGGTGGCACCATGATGCAGAATCCATTGTCTGACCAGGGCACCTGGCATGCATGAAGACAGTGTGATGTCTTAAACTAATGACATGTCATTGTTCTCCCCTAGAATCGCCAGCTCACCCATGAACACCAGACCCCAAAGAGCCACCATTGATGCCAGAGGCCCACTGGGCTTTAAGTGCACGTGCGTCACACCACCTCTCTGAACCAAGCACCAGCGCAGATACCAGAACCTCGGTATCATGGGCTAGAATGTCAGTGCATATTGGTGAGGGCACTTCATCACTTAAGGAGTGGGCAGATGCAGAGAGTGCCCAGGGTGCCAGCAATCAGAGGACTCCTGGAGACCAAGATGATGCTCAATTGAAGGCTATTGATGAGCCGCTGGAGTCATCCGCTAGGTGGCGAAGCTGGATATCCAGCGGGATGTGCAAGAGGATTTGGCAGACATCCATGAAGGTATGCGTGCCATGATCTCTGTTGTGGAGGTGTCCATGCGGAGCATGAGCACTGTGTTGACCATCATCACCGAGCGCACTGCCTGCTCCATTGAGACAATGGTGACCCCCATGCCGAGGCAGCTCCAGGGACAGAATCAGGGGTTCCTGGGGTTGTGCTTGGACCTGCAAGCCTTCACACAGGCAATGACTTCAGGTGTTCGGTGCCATTATGGGAGATGGATGAGGCGCTCAGTATCCCAGCTAGGTGCCCGTCCATCAATGGCAAACAGGGAGGTCAAGAGCGACCTCACATTGGCGCACAAGATGCTTGTTGTCTCTACGGGCTCCTCACTGGGCGCCCTGGATGATGGCAGCAGCTCCTCCCCACCTCTGCCAGTGACCTTGGTCTCTGATGAGGTTGCGATGACTGGGGAGATACCAGCCATGGCATTGGCCACTCCCTCCCAGGCAGGGTCAGCACAGGCTCCACTGGCCAGATGACGACTGCCAAGGCCATCAAGGCCAATAGGACAGCACAGTCAGCAGGCTGTCTCCAGTGCCACTGCCAGTGAGGGGAAGGCGGGGGCAACAAGACACAATGGGTGATCTTCTGTTCTGCCATGTTTTGTTAATATATTTACTGGTGCAACCATTAGCACCTTACATTATTATACACATTTGATGTGAGCGCCAACATGATATAAATTTTGCTTTTGTCTTAATGGCATCAGTATGCTTCATTTGTAGATGCAGGGCATGCCAATATCTCAGGCTGGAAATAAGTGACTCTAAACTTTATTGCACAGGAACTGAGTGGACTTTGGGTTCAAATGAAAGGGTCATTTCAAACATCTGGGATGGATTTGGAAGCAGATCTTTGGCAGCCTAGCTGAAGGAGCATTGGATCAAGATGTTCTTGGAGTCCCTGCCTCCATGAAGCCATGAAGGATCCAGAGATCTGCCTCCATGTCCTCACCATGCTCTTCACTGGGCTCCTCTTCTGACTCACTACTGGATTCATCATCAGTGGCCTGTGGAGCTGCGTCAAGATCTTCTTCCTCCAGTGGGTCTCACCTTGCCAGTGCCAGATTGTGGAGAGCGCAGTATGCAACCACTATCAGTGACACCCGATCTGGGGGGAGTATTGTAGTGCACGCCTTGAACGGCCCAGGCATCGAAAGCGCATCTTGAGAGGGCCTGTGGTCCTCTCTATCTCCACCCTTGAAGAGGCATGACTCCTGTTGTTCCTCTGCTCTGCCTCTGTTCTTGGGTGACAGAGAGACGTCATGAGCCACCTTTTCAACGAATAGCCCTTGTCACCCAGCAGCCATTCATCCAGTCGAGCTGGAGCAGTGAACAGCCTTGGTACCTGAGGATGTAAGCGTCATGGGAGCTGCCAGGGTACCTTGCGCAGACTTGCAGAACCTGCATCTTGTGGTCACAAACTACCTGGACATTCATCAAGTGGAATCCCTTCCTGTTGACAAAGGCTTCCAGCTGACCCACTGGCGCCTTGATGGCCACATGTCTGCAGTTAATTACCGTGGATGTGGAGGAACCCAGCAATTGTTGCAAACCCTCTGGCTTGCTCAGCCTGGCTGGCCTCATCCATACGGAATGAATAAATGTCATTGCCTGCCTGAACAGAGCTTGTCACCAGCTTGACGCAACTGATTGGGAGACCTCATAAAGATCCCCCACTGACCCCTGGAAAGAGCCAGAGGCATAGAAGTTGAGGGCCACTGTGACCTTCAGAGCCACTGACGGGTGTCCACCCACACAGTTGGAGGTGATCCAAGGCCCAATCATCTGACAAATGGAAGTCACAGTCTCCCAGGAGAGGTGAAGCCTCTTTTAGCACTGCAGCTCAGACATGGGCACCAGATAGCTGCGTTGCTGCCTGTAAACCCTGGCAGCAGCATAGTGGCATCTTCTGTGGCACCTTCAGCCTTGGACTTCCTGCTGGCCCTGTGCACCTTATGGCTGCACCTCTCCTCCCACAGGTTGCTCCCCTGGAAGCTCCACAGGGACACCTGGCCTCCCCTCCCTCCTGCTCCTCTCTTCCTCCTCAGAGGAGATGCCACCAGTGGAGACCACAGTCCCCAATACCAGAGTAACAAAAGGCTGTGCCAGGAAGGATCCACCATGTCAAAATCTTCCAGGGACCTTGGAGACACCAATGAGTCCTGAAATGAAGCCTAGAATAACTAAGACTGAAGCTCAGAATGGAGATGAAGCTGTCAAGTTAAAATAAGCAACCAGCAGCAAACTATCTCCTAAACTCTTCACTACTTATAATGGCAATGCTGTGGAAACTTTCTATCCCACCCTTGGATAAGGTTTTATTAAAAATGGGCTGCCCGCCTGCCCATTTTGCCCATGCGCGAGCGCGAAATCCCACGGGCAACGTAAAATCGGGATCAGTTGTCTTTTTAATGGTCTTAAGTGTCCCCTTAATTGTTGGTGGGTGTGGCTCCAACACCCGCATGCGCCTGCTGACCTGAAGGTTGCTCAACTGTGGGATGACGTCGGGACACTCGCCCAACATCGTCTTGCGCTATTTCACGTCTATTCAGATTGGGCATGCGCCTGTCCATGAGTCATAAAATGCTGGCCACCGTAAATTGTAGTATACATAGGAATTATTCTGAATTAATTAATAAAATAATTAAAATAAACTAGTAAATTAAAATAAATTAGTAAATAAATACTGTAATAAAGGCTTTATATAAAGTTTTAGGTATGTCATTGCAGCTCGGCCATGTGGAATGTGCATCTTGCGGGATGTGAGAGGTCGTGCAGGTACAATGTGCCCTCGATGACTACATCTGCAGGAAGTATCACCAGCTGCAGAAACTTGAGCTCCGAGTTGCGGATCTTGACCGACAGCTGGAGTCACTATCGTGCATCTGCAAGGCTGAGGGTTAAGTGGATAGCACGTTTAGAGGGGTAGTCACAATGCAGCTAAGAAGTACACAGGCAGAGAGGGAATGGGTGACCGCCAAAATGCCTAAGAGAAACAGGCAGGAATCCCCTGAGGCTATCTTGCTTTCTAACCACTTTTCTATTTTGGATGCTGGTGAGCGAGATGGTTCCTCAGAGGACAGTAGCAACAGCCAAGTTCGTGGCACCGTGGCTAGCTCAGCTGCACAGGAGGGGAGGAGGAAGAGCGGAAGTGCTATAGTGTTAGGGGATTCCATAGTTAGTGGAGCAGACAGGCATTTCTAGATGTGACTCCAGGGTGATATGTTGCCTTCCTAGTGTCAGGGTCAAGGATGTCACAGAGTAGGTGCAGGACATTCTTTTGGGGGAGGGGAACAGGCGAAAGTCATGGTCCGTATTGGGACCAATGACATAGGTAGGAAAAGGGATGAAGCCCTGAAAGCAGATTTTAGGGAGTTCAGAAGGAAATTAAAAATCAGAGCAGTAATCTCAGGATTACTCCCAGTGCCACCAGTGAGCATAAGAATTGGAAGTTTGAGCAGTTCAACAGATGGTTGGAGAAATGGGCTAGGAGGGAGGACTTTAAATTTCTGAGGCATTAGGGTCAGTTCTGGGGCAAGCGCGACCTATGCAAGAAGGACAGGTTATACATTACAAGGGGCGGGATTCCTCCTCACGGGGTGGTTTGCTAGTGCTCTTTGAGAGGGTTTAAACTAGATTGTCAGGGGGATGGGAACCTGAGGGGAAATTCAGAGTGGCGAGGAGAAAAACTGACAGTGGGAAGTAATGAAGTATCAACTGATAACAAGGATATGTAAGAGAGCAATATCAAGGTAGATAGAATACTTGGAGAGTTTGAATGAATTAGAGTAGGCAATAATAAGTTATTAGATGGGGTCAGAATAAGGGGGAAAGTAAAAAAGCCTAAATCAGGGCTGATGTGCATGTGTGTGAATGCACAGAGTGTGGTTAATATGATTGGTGAACTGCAGGCACAGGTTGACAAATGGAATTATGATATTATTGCTGTAACAGAGACCTGGCTCAAAGAACGGCAGGACTGGGCATTAAATATTCCTGGGTATAAGGTGTTTGGGAGAGGCAGAAAAGGAAGAAAAGTGAGGGGGTGGAGTGGCAATATTGATTAAAGATGACATTACAGTACTGGAGAAAGAGGATGTTCCAGAGGGGTCAAGGACAGAATCTCTCTGGCCAGAGGTAAGGAATGAAAAAGATGCAATAACATTGATTGGGTTGTATATAGACCACCAATTAATAGAAGGGATGTGGAGAAACAAATTTGCAAAGAAATTACAGAGAGCTGCAAGATGTATAGAGTAATCATAATGGGGGTCTTCAATTATCCAAATATAGACTGGGATAGGAATAGTACAAAGGGACAAGAGGGGCAAGAGTTCCTGGAATGTGTTCAACATAATTTTCTGCACCAGAGGACATGCATTTTTGGACCTGGTTCTGGGGAATGAGTTGGCCCATGTGGATCAAATATCAGTGGGAGATCCTCTAGGGGACAGTGACCATTGTGTCAAAATGTTTAGGTTAATCATGGAAAAGGATAGAGCAGGGATAATTAATTGGGGGAAGCCAACTCTGATGGGATGAGAATGTATCTGAGTTGAGTGAGTTAGGATCAAATGTTAGCAGAAAAGACAGTGACTGAACCATGGGCCACCTTCAAAGAAAAAGTATTGCAGGCAATGTCAAGGTATATTCGCTTGAAGGGGAAAGGTAGGACAAATAAATCCAGAGCGCCCTGGATGATGAGAGTGAGGTAAAGATGAAAAGGAAGAAGTGCGCGTATGACAGATGTCAGGTAGAAAATACAATGGAGAATCAGGCTGAATATAGAAGAACCAGAAAGGAAGTGAAGAAACTAATAAGAAAAGCAAGGAAAGAGCATTAAAAGAGGCTGGCAGCGAACATAAAGGGGAATCCCAAGGTCTTCTATAAGCATGTAAATAATAAAAGGATGGTAAAAGAAGGAGCAGGGCCGTTTAAGGACAAAAAAGGGGACTTGCATGTGGAGGCTGGAGAAGTGGTGGAGGTGTTGAATGAGTACTTTGTATCTGTCTTTACAAAGGAAGAAGATGCTACCAAGGCTGAGGTGAGAGAGGAGGTAACTGGTACACTAGAAGAACTTACATTTGAGAGGTAGGAGATATTGGAAAGGCTATCTTTACTTAAAATAGATAAAGTACCAGGACTGGATGAGATGCATCCAAGGGTACTGAGGAAAGTGAGAGTGGAAATTGCAGATGCAGTAGTGATAACCTTCCAGTCTTCCTTAGACACAGGGAAGGATGTTACACCATTGTTCAAAAAGGGGTGCAGCCATAAAGTTGGCAACTACAGACCAGTAAGATTGACTTCAGTGGTAGGGAAACTTCTGGAAACTATAGTATGGGATGAAATCAATAGTCCCTTAGACAAGTGCAGGAGAATTAAGGAAAGCCAGCATGGACTCATTAAGGGAATATCATGTCAACTAAATTGTGGGAGTTCTTTGGGGAGGTAGCAGAGAAGGTTGATAAGAGAAATGCTGTTGATTGGTGTTTCTGGATTTTCAAAAGAGATTTGATACAGTGCCACATAACAGACTTCTGAGAAGAATTCTAGGTCATGGAATAAAAGGGAAAGTCGGCACTTGGATAAAAAAAATGGCTGGAAACAGAGAGTAGTGATAAATGGTTGCCTTTCAGATTGGAGGAAGCTTTGAGGTGGAGTTCCCCAGGGGGCATTGTTGGGACCCTTGCTCTTCCTGATATCTATTAATGACCTAGACTGTGATGTGCAGGGCATGATTTCAAAATTTGCATTTGATACAAAGATTGGAAATGCTGTCAACTTTGATGGTGATAGTCTTGAACTTCAAAAGGACATTGACACGTTGGTGGATTTGCCAGACAAGTGGCAGATGAAGTTCAATGCAGAAAAGTGTGAGGTGATTCATTTTGGCAGGAAAGATATGGTGAGACAGTATAAAATAAAGGGAGAACTTCTAAAGGAGGTGTAAGAACAGACGGACCACAGTGTATACGTATTTAGGTCATTGAAGATGGCAAAGCATGTTGAGAGAGCAGTTAATAAAGCATATTGTATCTTAGGCTTTATTAATAGGGGCATTGAGTACAAGAGAAAGGAGGTCATGTTGAACTTGTATAAGACACTAGTTAGGCCTCATCTGAAGTTCTGCATCCATTTCTGAGCACCATACTTGAGGAAGGATGTGAAGGCATTGGAGAGAGTACAGAGGAAACTCACAAGAATGATTCCAGGGATGAAGAACTGTAGCTATGAGAATAGATTGGAGAGATTGGAACTCTTTTCCCTGGAGAAAAGAAAGCTGAGAGGAGACTTGATAGAGATCCTGAGGGGCATGGATAGAGTAAATAGTGAGAAAGTGTTCCCACTCAAGAATTAGAGGGCACAGATTCAAAATAACTGGCAAAAGGAGTAAATGTGATGTGAGGAAATTTTATTTCACTCAAAGGGTGGTTGGAGTCTGGAACAAACTTTCTGGAAGAGTGGTGGAGGCAGGTTCAATCGAGGTATTCAAAAGGGAATTGGATTGCTCCCTGAATAGATAGAATGTGCAAGGTTACAGAGTAAGGCAGGGGAGTGGGACTAGGTGGAATGCTCTTTCAGAGAGGCAGTGCAGACTTGATAGGTTGAATGACCTCCTTCTGCATTGCAAAGATACCGTGATACTGTGAACTGACACAATAATCAGACAGGCTTTTAAAATTTCCTTTGAAAAGAAATTAACCCACTTCACATCTCTTAATCTTCTGTAGGAAAAGATGGAAAGGCATCCATGAAATGTAAAGCCAACTGACTGACCCATGCTTGGGGCAACACCAGCACTGTCACCCACATTGAGGCACCCAGGTTTTACGCATGCAAACTCCATGGTCAGAGGTGAGCGTTGCATTGAAGTAGCTGAATGGCTGTTTGCCACTGCCATGCTGCTGGAGTGCTGCTGCACCTTTACAGTGCCTCAGAGTGAGCAGCACAGCTGGGCCATGGGACAGGAGTGACACTGTCTAAGTACGTGCTTGGAGGAGAAATATGTTCAAAATATTAGGGAACGTAAACAGACAGGAGATGGACTGCCATTCATCACTGTAGTGACACCAATGGAAGATCACTCAACGGAGATTGGATGAGTAGTGGCAGGGCAGCCTTTCCCTGAGGGTGAGATGGTGTGGAACCCATGGAGAGTTAGTAGAGCAATGGTTGTATCCATCATTCCTTTGACTATCTGTGACTTGTGGCGACTGTGTTGGCCTTTAAAGCTGCTAGACGCTTCTGGTCAAGGGGCAGCACCAGGGGTAGGTTGAAGGAGCAGCTGTCTTTCTTAAATCATGTCTCTCTAGCAGGCCCAACAGTGAGTGAGACAGAGACAAGGGTTTCTGGTTTACTGGATACTTCAGAGGAGCCACCACCATCCGAGCAAATAGATTCACTTGGGTCCAACATACCCTTCACTAGCACAGCTCTCCTGTTGGTGGGCACAATCATGTGTATAGAATGGATGACATCAGCTGGTGAGCTCTGCACGGGCACACAGGAGGAGCTAAAGGAGGCAGTGACAGTGGCAGCCACTTTTGCTCAGAGGAGTGAGGTGAGGCCCAGCGATGCTCATCTTCAAGCAGATAGCGAGCCTTAGGTGTCAGCAAAGCAGCAGATACTGGAGTTGCAGTGTGAAATGTGTGAATATCTGTCAGGATTTCCAGAGGCTGAATACTCCCATATGTGTCCAATGGAGGTGCCCATCCATGCCATGAGTGTTGCCATGTCTCTGGCATGTTAGTGTATGGTCTTCTCAGTTGAGAGTGGGGACCCTCATGGGGAGGCACATGGAGCATGGCATCAAGTGGATGCAGTTGATGCAGACAGACCTGCAAAGAATGGCCTCTTCCATGAGATATGTGGAAATATGGGTGGATGAGATGGGCCAACTATGTATGTCCTGTTGCCAGGAGCTGAAGCACTCCAGGTCCCACAGGTGGGCACGTTGGAAGAATAGGGTTGAGAATGAAGGGCTGAGATGTGGCAGTCTGAAGGTTGTGCAGGTGACTCTCAAGGAGCTTCAATCACTGAATACAGTGACATGAACCAAGCATGCTGGCCCGGTGACTGAGGCAGCCCCTGCACAGATGCTGGTAGCCTCAAATGTGTCAGGCCTCTGTAGGCCTCAGGTACCCAGAGGTAGCACACTGCAGTCAACTCATGCACTGATCTCCATGAGTTTCCACTCCTCCTACTCTCAGGCCTGCTCTGCCACCACTCTTTTTATCTCACCGACTATAGGAAGAAGAGGGAGGTCACTTGTTACTTGTAAGAAGCAAATCTAGTTGGGGTAGAGGGACAAATGGATCTTGGAGTACAATTCATCAACCGGTGAAAGTTGTGCCACACCATAGGAAAAAGCAAACCAAGTGCTAGGCTTTATTTCTAGAGGGATAGAATTGAAAAGTAGGGAAGTTACACTAAACCTGTATCAAACCTTGGTTAGACAACACTTAGAGAACTATGAGTCTGAGATATATTTGCTCTGGCTTTGACACTGGACAGGTTAGAAATTGATTTGAGGTATTAGAAAAGTTGGCTGTACTTAAAGTTGATAAATCATCAGGACTTGATCGGATGCAACTAAGAATACTAAGGGAAATGAGGGTGGAAATTACCGAGGCTCTGGCCATTATCTTCCAGTCTACCTCGGATGTATGAATGGTGCCAAAGGATTGGAGAATCGTAACTTACATAGAGTTATATAGTATTTACAATGCAGAAACAGGCCATTCAGCCCAATCAGTCCAAGCTGGTGTTTATGCTGCACCTTAACCTCTTCCCATCTTTGCTCATCTAAATATACCACTGTAACCTCTATTCCCATCTCTCTTATGCTTACATGGTTTCCCCTTAAATTATTTATACTATTCACTTCAACTATTCGCTGCGATAGCAAATTCCACATTCTTAACACTCTTTGGGTGAAGAATTTTCTCCTGAATTCCCTATTGGATTTCTTCATGAATATCTTATATTGATGGCCTCTAGTCATGCTCTTCCCACAAGTGGAAACTTCCTCTCTGTATCTACTCTATCAAAATCTATAATAATTTTAAAGACCTCCTCAGCCTTTTTTCAAGAGAGAAGTGACCCAGCCTGTCAATCCTTTCCTGATATGTATACCTGTGCATTTCTGGTATCATCCTTGTAAATCTTCTTGCACCCTCTCCACTATCTCTATATCTTTTTATAATATGGCAACCAGAACTGCCCATAGTTCTCTAAGTGTAGTCTAACCAAGGTTTGATACAGGTTTAGTATAACTTCCCTACTTTTCAATTCTATCCCTCTATAAATAAAACCTAATGCTTAGTTTGCTTTTTTTCTATGGTGTTGCTAACCTGTGGCACAACTTTCACCAGTTGATGAATTGTACTCGAGGATCCCTTTGTTCCTCTAGCCCAACTAGACTTGCTCCTTACAAGTAATAAGTGACCTCCCTATTCTTCCTACCAAAATGCACCACCTCACAATTATCTGTGTTGAACTTCATTTGCCAATTATTTGCCAATTTTCAAGTTAATTAATGTCATCCTGTTATTTGTGCAGTCATGCTCACTGTTGACTATCCTCCCATTATTTGGTGTCATCTACAAATTTTAAAATTTTGTTTTCAATTCCAAAGTCCAAATTATTAATGTAAATTGTGAACAGTAGTGGTCCCAGCACTAATCCTTGTGGAACACCACTTGCCTCTTCTTGACTCTGAATAACTACTCTCTATTTCCACTCTCTGCTTTCTGTCTTGAAGCCAGCTAGCAATCCATTCTGTCACTTGTCCCCTGACTCCACATCCTTATTCTTATCATGCGGCACATATTGAAGACCTTTTGAAAGTCCAGGTATATTACATCCACTACATTACCATTGTCGACCCTCTCTGTTACCTCCTCAGAAAATTCAATAAGGTTTGTCAAGCAAGACTTTCTCTTTGAAATCCATGCTGACTATTCATTATTTTGTTTCTCAGTTCTAGTTGTTCTAGATTAGTATGGATTCCATTATTTTTCCTATCACCGATGTTAAGCTGACTGTCTATAATTCCCTTGGCATGTTCTGTCCCTCTTCTTAAATACAGGAATTGCATAAGCCATCCACCAGTCCTCTGGCACCATACCTTTTTCTAATGAATTATTAAGTACGAGTAATAATGCCTCTACCATATTTTCTGTAGACTCTTTTAAAATATGTGGATGCAATCCATCCAGACCAAGGCTTTAACCTCTTTGAATTTGCTTAGTTTGTTCAATGCAACCCTTCTAAAAAAATTTTAAATGCACTTATCTCATTGCGCATCAGTAGCACAGCACTTGCTCTTTTTAACTGAAGTACTGACAGAATACTTGGGAAGGATAATGATAGAGTATTAGTGAAATTCAGTTAATTAAATTAATCTAGAGCAGAAAGCTAGTATGGTGACCATGAAACTACCAGTTTGTCATAAAAATCCATTTTGGTGCACCAATGTCCTTAAGGAAGGAAATCTGCCCTTCTCATCTGTTCTGGCCTAATTGTGACAACAGATCCACAGCACCATAATTGACTTTTAACTGCCCTCTGAAATATAACAAAATGTAATAAGCATAAAACTAGGCGGACAACCCAGTGTTGAATTAGGAAACAGATTCAGTCAACAAAGCCACACACAGCCAAGTCGACCCTGCAAAGTCCTCCTCACTAACATCTCAGGACGTGTTCCCAAATTGGGAGAGTCGTCTTACAGACTAGGCAAACAACAGTCTGATATAATGATACTCACCAGATCATATCTGACAGCCAATGTTCAAGGCTCCTCCATCACGATTACAACACTTTAGATGCTGAAAATTTGAAATAAAAATGGAAAATGCTGGAAATTCTTAGATGGTCAAGAAGATCTGTGGAGAGAAACAAGGTTAATGGGTGGAACTTAATTGCAGTGATGGGGGTCCAGCCCACTGACTGGAGAACCGGTGGGAACTCTGTGTCAGCTTTCCATGGGAGACCCAATGCTACTTCAGTGCAATCAGGCACTTATCTGGACAAGTGTCAAAGTTCCCACTGAATTAAGACCTCAGAAGGTTGGAAATCCTGACCCTGAGGACTGTTGGCCAATCTGAAACCTGAAGCTCTCCTGTACCGGCAGTGCCACCAGAAGTGGTGACCACTGCTGGTGTTGCACTAGGGCCTAGGCAGAGGATTGGTGACAGATTCTCCAGATAAGCCAAGCAGGTTGGAGTTTCCAGGGAGTGATCAATGGCCAGGAGGTGGGGAGGGATTAACATCAAGGGCTTCCTGAGGGGTCCCCCTCTCCTGAGGCTGGGTCCCCCGATCAAGCAAAGAATTCCTGTGTACAAGGGGCCCCCACACCCCTCAGAAGGCTGTAGTCAAACTCAAAAAGACTTAATCGGAGGGAGGCAGCAGGATATCCACCCTCGCTGCCTGATACCCTCATAACATTTAAGAAGTATTTGGATGTGCACTTGCGAGGCCATGGGCCTAGTGCTGGAAAATGGGATTAGAATACTTAGGTACTTGTTTGACTGGCGCAGGCTCAATGGGCCGAAGGGCCTTTTTCTGTGCTGTAGACCTCTATGACTCAATGGGAAGAATTTTCCGGTTGGCAAGCAGGGGCAGGGCCCGCTTGCCAAAGCATAAAATGATGTGCGTGAAATCGGGTGGGCGTCCCGCCGTCATCGCGCGTCACTTAGATTTTCAGTTCGGTGAGCACGCAGCTAACTCGGCTGCACACCTGCCGAACTGTCAAAGGCCTATTAAGGCATGTTAAAAACTAATTAAAACAGCAAATGAGCTGCCCGTCCAATCTTAAGATTGACGGGCAGGTGAATAGGCCAGTCGGCCTTTGCATTTTTCATGAAACCTCATCCACGTGTGGGATGAGGTTTCATGAAGTGTTTTAAAATTCAATAAAAATTATTTTTAAAATTCATTGACATGTCCCAGCTCATGTGACACGTTTTAAAAGATTTTTTTCCCTTATTTAAATTTTAAAACCTTAAATGGATCTCCCTGAGGCACCTCTGTGCCTCGGAGATTTCTGTGCTCTTTCACGCACATGCACGAAAGAGTGCAGGCCCCGATTCAGGGAATTCCCCCTGCCCGCACACGGAGCGCACAGCACTTCCGAGCAAGCATCGCGGTGGGCAGGCCTTAATTGGCCTGCCCACGTAAAATGGTGGCACGGACCCAATCGGGAGCGCTGATCAGGTTCGCACTCGCTCCAGCCCGCCCCCGCACAACCTCCCCAAAGTGGGGGGGCGATTCAGCCCTATGATTATTGCTGAAAAGAAAGACAAGTTGCCAAATCTTTTCATCTTGCACTCAGCAGGGCAAACAAAAGTGTGCCAAATTTCAAACAATCATAATGGTTTATACTCTAGGAGAATAGGATGCTGATTGATTGGCAAAAGTTGACTCTGATTGACCAAGGCATTGCCATGGAGAAAGCAATGAGGAACTAAGGGAATGTGTTCAATCCTTACATCTATTTTAAATTACTCGGGTGCTTGGGGAGCCTATATTGGTCATTTATCTTATTTGTCGTTTGTTGGATCTTGTAATGAGCAAAATTGACTTCTGTATTTGCCTAAATATACTTAAACATAATTGATAGGCAGTGAATCACTTTGGGGGATCCTGAGCACTTGAAAGGCACTACATAAATGCAAATCTTTCTTTAAATCCAGCACTCTTACTCCTGCAGCCGATTTTTAATCTGATTTTTTTGTAAATCTGAGATTCTGCAGCTGGAAAAAGAGTCAGATTTAGCAGTGTAAACATAGTGAGCTGACTCATTTGAGGAGCTGACTCATGGATGTAAGTTTCCTGGAATCTGAGCCAAATAAACAGCAGCATAAAAGTACTTTTGAAGACACTCACCAGATTCAGTGCTGTTAGACGTCTCCTTTGGGCATCAAAAATCTCACAGCATAAGCTTCTTCTCTGTCACTACCTCCCCAAGCCTAGGATTTTAAGCATAATTTCTTGAAATTGTTGAATTATTTTGGAAAACACTGCTGAGATTTTTCTTATTACAGACAATAATATTCAATGGTTCAGACGCTTTTTTCAGGCAATTCTGTATAGAACACAGGTTCAGTGGATTAATGGTAATCCCAAAGACAAAGGCCTATCTTCTATACTCTTTAATGTCAATTATTATCTTCTGCTTGGTAATTCTTGGCTCTTAAAGCTCACTCGATAATGGAATTTTGTACAATTTTATAACTGGTATTATTTATGGGGTCAAGGGCCTACTTTGATAAATTAAACTGTATAAAACAATTACTCAAAAATATATTTTCATCTCATGGCTTGATTTACGAAAGATGGTAGACCTGAAGTAATAAATCCACTAAGTTAAATGTTATCAGTTGAGTCCTCGATGTGTACAACTGCCGCATATTTAACACTCAAAATTGCCAAACAGAAAATGATCTTCCTTCATAAAATTAGTTCACAAAGGTTATCAATGTGACTAGTCTAATACAGGCTACAAGCTTATGCCTCTAGCTTTTCTTATTTAACCAAGAGAGCTTTGCTTTTTGTAGAGTGCATGCACACACAGATAAGTATCTCTACTCTCCTGGAGAAGTGATGGGTCAACCACAGAGATGCCATTCATTTCCTAAAAGATTGAAGAAAACTTTTAAGAATTCAGTAATGCCATGATGACCTAAGAATGAACCATTCATACATTATATTCAGGGCTTCTAGAAGAGAAGAATATATTCAATGCCCAAATTTGTTTCTTTTGATGCGCGATAAAACATTGGCCTAGTTGGAATTCATAGTGAAGGCCAGAAGCTGATTTATCTAGGGGTAGGCACTTTTGCCCAGTAGTACAAATATTTGACCACAAATTGAATCTCACATTCCTAATTGCCTAGGACTGTATGTTGGTTATCCAAGTTACAATGGAAACAGCTTAAATCCAGAATGTTAATTTTAATTCTTTTAAACTGGCATTAATGGGGCAGTAAGTTCCACAGAGTTGGGTCAGTAGACTTACCACTCTGTTGACACTGATATTGCAGCTACTATCATTTTGAAAGGGACCTACTCCTGGACAGCTGCACGTGTCTGCCCTACTCAACAAAATTGGGGTCCTAATGACTTTCTTAGGTTTACACGGGATATATGGCACAAAAACAGGCAATCTGGCCCAACCAGCCTATGCCAGTGTTTATACTCCACTCAAACCTCCTCCCATCTTTCCTTATCTAAATCTACCATCATATCCCTCTATCTCATTCTCCCTCAAATGCTTGTCTAGCTTCCCCTTAAATGCATCTATACTATTCACTTCAAGCACTCCCTGTTGTAGTGACTTCCACATTCTCAGCACTCTTTGAGTAAACAAGTGTCTTCTTAATTCCCTATTGGATTTCTTGGTGACTGTCTTATTTCGATGGGTTCTAGTTATGTCCTTCTCTACAAGAGGGAATATTCTCTCTGTATCCACTCTATCAAAACCTTTCATAATTTTAAAGACTCCTAATAGGTCACCCCTCAGCCTTCATTTTTTAAGAGAAAAGAGACCCAGCCTGTCAAGTCTTTCCTGATTTGTATACCCATGCATTTCTCGTATCATCCTTGCAAATCTTCTCTGTACCTTCTCCACTGCCTCTATATCGTTTTTATAATGTGGCCACCAGAACTGCACACAGTACTCTAAGTGTGGTCTAGCCAAAGCAGACCCCAGTTGCAATATTAAGAGACACATGAGCAAATTACGGGATATGCACACTTAGGCCTTATGCAGCCTAAGCAGCAGCCATTAATAGGCATAGGACACAGCCACAAAAATGTTTCATATTTACATTTTTGAGGAGCTAGTTCTTCGCCTGACTCCACATAAATAGTGGTGGCTGCTGTCGGTCTGGGCTTACCATCCTTGGCCTCATCTCTCCTCCCCTACACACCTCAGTCTTCCTGCAGCTGGACATCCCATGTAATCTGTGGCCTAAAATTAGCAAGCTGCCTAAAGGTGCCTATTGATGTCCACAGCTCACCAGTTGGATTCAAATGAGACCGGGTCATTAAATTGTGGGGTTTTCTGTGCTGCCTGGGGGCGCAGATGGCCAGTTGCGTGCTCTGCTGTTTGGCCTAGAGCTTTAAATAAAATATGAACTCCTCCCTGAAAGGAGCTCCATCATTCAAAATTAGCTGATCGCCTGAGTGTGAAAATTATTCGGCAATGGGAAAGGACATTTTTTATAAATTAAAATAGTTAGACCTCTTCTGTAAGATTATAAACAGATTTTAAATTTGAAACACTCTCCCCCCCAAAAAAAACATTTTGGCATTTGTCCTGATGTTTCTTAAAATATCTTCTTCTAAGATTAACATGTTATTCGTATTCCTTTATAAAAATAAGACATTTTAAGCTGCTGGGCATCAACTCAATATATTTTGTGATGGGAAGCATTCTTGGATTTGACCTCCATTACTGCTTATGCAGTGCAAGATAACCTCTTCAGAATATTGGTCATAAATCACAATGTAATAAATCCACTCTCCTCTCAGCTCTTTGTTTTGACCAGTTCTCTAAAGGGGCTCTCTTCCTGACCATGCAAGTTTGATGAAGGACCTCACCAGCAATATTAACTTGTCTTTCTCTTGGAGATGCTGACTGACCAGAATATTATTTTTTTGTTGTTGTTTTTACTGCAATAAAACTATTTAATCCTGGTACATGTGTCAAATCAAGCATAGTTAATAAATCATAATTACATAAACACATAAATGTGGCAGCTATGGACACTTATTCACTGCGTATATTTCTTCTCTTAACTTGGACACTCTCCAGAAGATAAACAAGCAACAGGACTTCTGAGCTTTTACATCCATCGCACTCAACCAGCTCAAATGAAGCTTTCCTTCTCATCAATTTAATGTTCCAACAAAGCGACTCTAATAAAATCTCTCCAAATGGTGCATGAACTATGTTCATACTTAGCATTGAAGACATAACTCATTTTTTCCATAGCTTTTAATTGTTCCATCTGTTTGAAATGTTCTTTAATCTTTCTGTTTTTCCCTTTTACTACTCCAGATCTCTCTATTCCTTTGTTGTCCTCCCACTGTTGTTTTCATTATATGTTATATTTCCTCTCATAATGACGCCTTCTTCTTTCCTCTTTCAAATTTCACTCCTAATTTAACCTATAATTATTTATACCAACAATGGATGTAATTTGCCAATATCAGAACCAGGCCTCATACAGTAGCCTTCATTCAAATCCATTATCATAGACACTGTTCTCATAATGCTATTTACCACTAACTCACAGTCAGTGGCAACAAAATTAAGATTTTGTTCCTTGCTCCTTGCTGCTTCTTCCTTAGTGCCTTTGTTGACATTCCTGTGCACTGGCCATTAGTATTTCCATAATTGCCAGTAGGAGATAAATATTTACAATAGCAATATAAAATTAGAAAATGTTAAGAAATATTCATCCATATTTATATATCATGCTTTTTTCATGTTTTTTTTTCCAGTCGCTCTATGATTTTTGTATTAACCAAAACTCACCTCCAACACAAATCTCTCTGTTTCCAGTTTCAAACTGAAAAGTAGATCTGCACTTCACAGTAACCAGCACAATAATCAAAGTTTGAAAACTCAACCAAAATCACATCATAGAAAAAGCATTGGCAACGATCTGAGTTGCTCATCAGAAGCTTCTAGCAACAAAAACACAACAAAAGTGATAGAACATGCAGTTACACAATGAATTGAATAGTGCATTAGAATCCATTAAATATGGAAACATTTTAAAAGAAAACATATTTTATACATCCTGCTCCTTGTTGAATATTTTCCATATTTGTTTTACTTATTATTTCACAGAATGTGGGCATCGCTGGGTAAGCCAGCATTTATTCTCCATCTCTAATTGGCCTTGAGAATGTGGTGTTTCATGGCCTCCTTAAACCGCCTCAGTCCATGTGGTGTAGGTACACCCATAGGATTGTTAAGAAGGGAGTTCCAGGATTTTGACCCAGCGACAGTAAAGGAATGGCGATATAGTTCCAAATCAGGATGGGGAGTGGCTTGGAAGGGAACTTGCAGGTGGTGTTGTTCCCATGCATCTACTGCTCTTGTCCTAGCTGGTAGAGGTTGTGAGTTTGGAAGGTGCTGCCCAAGGAGCCTTGCTGAGTTGCTGCACTGCATCTTGTAGATGGTACACACTGCTGCCACTATGCATCAGTGGTGGAGGGAATGAATGTTTAAGGTGGTGGTTGGGGCCCAATCAAGCAGGCTCCTTTGTCCTGAGTAGTGTCAAGCTTCTTGAGTGTTGTTCGAACTGCACACATCCAGGCAAGTGGAGAGTTTTCTGTCACACTCCTCTCTTGTGCCTTGTAGATGGTGGACAGGCTTTGGGAAGTCAGGACATGAGTTACTCATTGCAGAATTCCCAGCCTCTGACTTGCTCTTTTACCTACAGTATTTATATGGCTGGTCCAGTAAAGTTTCTGGTCAATGGTAACCCCCCCCCCCACCCAAGGATTTTGATAGTGGAGGACTCAGTGATGGTAATGGCAATGAATGTCAAGGGCAGATGGTTAGGTTCTCTCTTGTTGGAGGTGGTCATTGCCTGGTGCTTGTGGTGCAAATGTTACTTGCCAGTTATCAGCCCAAGCCTGGATATTGTCCAGGTCTTGCTGCATATGAACATGGACTGCTTCAGTATCTAAGGAGTCGTGAATGGTGCTGAACATTATACTATCATCGGCGAACATCCACATTTCTGACCTTATAATGGAAGGAAGGTCACTGATGCTAAAGGAGCGGTGTGGGAAAGAGGGGTTCCATTTCGTGGGGCACTGGCATCAGTATTGGAACAGGAGAGATCTGTACCGTTGAGACGGTCTCCACCTGAACCAATCTGGGACCAATGTTCTAGCGAAAAGGGTAAATAGGGTGGTCAACAGGACTTTAAACTAGAAAGTTGGGGGGGGTGCAGGGAAGGGTAAAACTCCAAGAAGTATGACTAATGGGAAACAAAGCAGCAGGTTAGCATGTGGGGGTTGGGGGGGGGGGTGGATTCAACTTCATGGAAAATTATGAAAAAACTGAAAAGAAAGGAGAGCCCAGGAGAGGCTATTGAAGTCTCCAGAGCACAAAATAGGACAGAATGTTTGAAGAGGACTAGGAATCTAACTTCAAGCACATCAGATAAAGGGACAACAATGAGAAAGTGGACGGGAAATACAAGACTGAAGGTGTTGTATCTGAATGCATGCAGTATACGAAATAAGGAAAATGAGCTTGTGGCGCAGATTGAAATTGGCAGGTACGATGTGGTGGGCATTACAGAGACATGGTTGCAAGGGGCTCAGGACTGGGAGCTAAATATCCAAGGATATACATCCTATCGAAAAGATAGGCAGGTTGGCAGAGAGAGTGGGGTTACTTTGTTAGTAAGAAATGAAATTAAATCGATAGCAAGAAATAATGTAGGGTCAGATGATGTAGAATCTGTGTGGATAGAGTTGAGGAACCGCAAAGGTAAAAAAAACATAATGGGAGTTATGTACAGGCCTCCGATGTAGTCAGGATGTGGGGCACGAAATACACCAGGAGATAGAAAAGGTGTGTAAGAAAGGCAAGGTTATGGTGATCATGGGGAATTTCAATGTGCAAGTAGACTGGGAAAATCAGGTTGGTAGTGGATCCCAAGAAAAGGAATTTGTGGAATGTCTACGAGATGGCTTTTTGGAGCAGCTTTTGGTAGGGCCCACTAGGGAACAAGCAATTCTAGATTTAGTGATGTGTAATGAGGCAGATTTGATAAGGGAGCTTAAGGTGAAGGGACCCTTAGGAGGAAGTGACCATAATATGATAGAATTTTCCCTGCATTTTGAGTGGAAAAAGCTGGAATCAGATGTAACAGTATTACAGTTGAATAAAGGCAACTACAGAGGCATGAGGGAGGAGCTGGCCAGAATTTATTGGGAGATGAGCCTAGCAGGAAAGACAATGGAATAGCAATGGCAGGAGTTTCTGGGAGTAATTTGGGAGACACAGCAAAAATTCATCCCTAGGAAGAAGAAGGGAGGACGAGGCAACCATAGCTGACAAGGGAAGTCAGGGATAGCATAAAAGCTAAAGAGAAAGCATACAATACGGCGAAGAGCAGTGGGAAACCAGGGATTGGGAAGCCTATAAAGACCAACAGAGGACAACTAAAAAAGAAATAAGGAGGGACAAGATTAAATATGAGGGTAAACTAGCCAGTAATATAAAAAAGATTGCAAGAGTTTTTTTAGTTATATAAAGGGTAAGAGAAAGGCAAAAGTGGACATTGGGCCACTGGAAAATGACACTGGAGAAGTAGTAGTGGGGAACAAAGAAATGGCGGAGGAACTGAATAGGTACTTTGCATCAGTCTTCACAGTGGAAGACACGAGTGACATCCCCAAAGTTCAAGAGAGTCGGGGGGCAGAGGTGAGTATGGTAGCCATTACCAAGGAGAAGGTGCTAGGAAAACTGAAACATCTGAAGGTGGATAAATCACCTGGACCAGATGGATTACACCCCAGAGTTCTGAAGGAAATAGCTGAAGAGATAGTGGAGGCATTAGTGGCGATCTTTCAGGAATCACTGGAGTCAGGGAGGGTCCCAGAGGACTGGAAAATCACTAATGTAACCCCCCTGTTGAAAAAGGGAGTGAGGCAAAAGACAGGAAATAACAGGCCGATTAGCCTGACCTCGGTCGTTGATAAGATTTTAGAGTCCATTATTAAGGATGAGATTTCAGAATACTTCAAAGTGCATGGTAAAATCGGGCAAAATCAGCATGGTTTCATCAAGGGGATGTCATTCCTGACAAACTTGTTAGAAATCTTTGAGGAGGTAACAAGTAGGTTAGACAAAGGAGAGCCAATGGATGTTATCTACTTGGACTTCCAGAAGGCCTTTGACAAGGGGCCGCACAGGAGGCTGCTCAGTAAGATAAGAGCCCATGCTGTTAGAGGCAAGGTACTAGCATGGATAGAAGATTGGCTGTCTGGCAGGAGGCAAAGAGTGGGGATAAGGGGGTTCTTCTCAGGATGGCGGTTGGTAACTAGTGGAGTTCCGCAGGGGTCAGTGTTGGGACCACAACTTTTCACTTTATACATTAATGATCTAGATGAAGGAACTGAGGGCATCCTGGCTAAGTTTGCAGATAATACAAAGATAGGGGAAGGGACAGGTAGTATTGAGGAGGTGGGGAGGCTGCAGAAGGATTTGGACAGGTTAGGAGAATGGGCAAAGAAGTGGCAGATGGAATACAACGTGGGAAAGTGTGAGGTCATGCACTTTGGTAGGAAGGATAGAGGCATAGACTATTTTCTGAATGGGGAGAGAATTCAGATATCTGAAGTGCAAAGGGACTTGGGAGTCCTAGTCCAGGATTCTCTTAAGGTTAACTTGCAGATTGAGTCGGTAGTTAGGAAGGCAAATGCAATGTTGGCATTTATTTCGAGAGGACAGGAATATAAAAGCAGGGATATGCTGCTGAGGCTTTTTAAGGCTCTGGTCAGATCACATTTAGAATATTGTGAGCAATTTTGGGCCCCGTATCTCAGGAAGGATGTGCTGGCCCTTGAGAGAGTCCAGAGGAGGTTCACGAGAATGATCCCAGGAATGAAAGGCTTAATATATGAGGAACATTTGAGGGCTCTGGATCTATACTCAATGGAGTTTAGAAGGATGAGGGGGGATCTGATTGAAACTTACAGAATACTGAAAGGCCTGGATAGAGTGGACGTGGGGAAGATATTTCCATTAGTAGGAGAGACTAGGACCCAAGGGCACAGCCTCAGAGTAAAGGGAAGACCTTTTAGAACAGAGATGAGGAGAAACTTCTTTAGCCAGATAGTGGTGAATCGATGGAATTCATTGCCACAGAAGGCTGTGGAGGCCAGGTCATTGAGTGTATTTAAGACCGAGATAGATAGGTTCTTGATTGGTAAGAGGATCAAAGGTTATGGGGAGAAGGCGGGAGAATGGGGTTGAGAAACTTATCAGCCATGATTGAATGGCGGAGCAGACTCGATGGGTCAAATGGCCTAATTTCTGCTCCTATGTCTTATGGTCTTATGGTCTTATGATGAAGCAGCTGAAGATGGTTGGGCCTAGGACACTACCCTGAGGAACTTCCGCAGTGATATCAGCGACTGAGATGATTGACCTCCAGCAATAACAACCATCATCCTTTGTGGTAGGTCTGACTCCAACCAATGGACAGTTTTCCCCCTGATTTCAATTAACTCCGGTTTTGCTAGGGCTCTTTGATTCCACACTCGGTCAAGTGTGGCCTTGATGTGAAGGACTGTCACTCTCACCTCACCTTGGGAGTTCAGCTCTTTTGTCCTTTTTGGACCAATGCTGTAATGAGGTCAGGAGCTGAGTAGCCCTGGCAAAACCCAAACTGAGCATCAGTGAGCAGATTATTGCAGGGAAAGTGCTGCTTAATAGCAATGTCAATGAAATTTTCCATCACTTTGCTTATGGTGGAGCGTAGACTGATAGGGCGGTAATTGGCCGGAATGGATTAGTCCTATTTTTTGTGTACAGGACATACCTGGGGAATTTTCCACATTGCTGGATTGATGCCAGTGTTGTAGCTGTACTGGAACAGCTTGGCTAGGGGCACAGATAGCTCTGGAGCACAAGTCTTCAGTACTATTGCCAGAATATTGTCAGGGCCCATAGCCTTTGCAGTATCTAGTGCCTTCAACCATTTCTTGATATCATGTGAATTGAACCGAATTGGCTGAAGATTGACATCTATGATGCTACGGACCTCAGGAGGAGGCCAAGATGGATCATCCACTTGGCACTTCTAGCTGAAGATGGGTGCAAATACTTCAGCCTTATCTTTTGCACTTAGTGGCTGGGGTCCCCCATCATTGAGGATGGGGATATTTGTGGAGCCTCCTCTTCCAATGAGTTGTTTAATTGAGAAACTTATCAGCGATGATTGAATGGCAGAGCAGACTTGATGGGCTGGATGTGGCAGGACTGCAGAGCTTATATCTGATCCATTGGTTGTGCGATCACCTGATCAACTAGCTCTGTCTATCACTTGCTGCTTATGCTGTTTGGCATGCATGTAGTCCTGTGTTATAGCTTCACCAGGTTGACACCTCATTTTTAGGCATGCCAGGTGCGGGTCCTGACATGCCTCCTGCATTCTTAATATTTTATAAACTCCAGTGCTATATGCTCAATTTCACTTAATAATTGCCTTAAAAAACGTAGTTCCCAAACCATTGCCTCTATTTAGTAAAAATGGCCTGATTCTTCCGAGGAGTGGAAATCATCATTGCCACTCCACTCCCACTTTTCTCTGCCATGCCGGAGCTCTGCATTCCTGGCCGGAACTTCCAATCTTGGCTTCTCCAGAAATGTGGAGGGTACATGAAATGGAACTGCTTCTTTGTAGCGCTGGATTGTCAGGGGAAGACAAGCCACACTCCTTTTTTACGGAACTAGCTGAAGTATTCTGGTAAGTAAAGCTTCTTTGAAAATCTACAATGCGAAGTTAAGTGGGTGAGGGGACAGGGTGGGTATGCAGGTAGTGTGGCTGAGGAAGTTGGATGGATAAGGTAAGTGGGTAAGGGGGTAGGTTGGCAACTGGATAGGATGGTGAGGTAAGTGGAGCAAAGGGTAGGGTGAGTAAGTGGGTAAGGGGATAGGTTGGGTAAGGTAAGTGGGTAAGGAGTAGCATTGGTGAGGGGTAGGATGACAGCTGGGTAGATGGTGAGGTCGAGTCAGGTTGAATGGGTCAATGCGGAGTTCGGGCTGAGTGGGGTGGACAGGTGGTGAGGTGTCAGGTCAGCTCGGGAGGAGTCAGGATATCAGGGAGAAGTTGGGAGAGTTGGGTGGCGAGGTCAAGTCTGTCAATGGGAGGGAGTCAGGCTTGAGGGAGAGTCAGGTGTTGAAGACAGGTCAGGAGGGTGTTGAGAGGGTTCAGGGGAGTCATAGGAGTCAAGGAGTAGCTGGGGGGTCAGTTGTATAGTTACCCATGAGTTAAACTAGAACTTTTCTCTCTAACATTTCCAGAGTAACTATCCAGGTAAGTAAGTCAAAACTGTACAAAGTCTCCGACTCTAATTCAGAGTTGGAGACTTTTTCAGAGGGTCCCAGGGAACAGAGGAATTGCCCAACAGATGTTCAAACTTCCACAGCAATTCCCACTGGGTCATTGTGTTGGGACTTCTGAGGGGTCCCCTAGTGAATGCTCCAGGTTACGTCCGATCTCTGACCATCTGGAGACCAGAAGATCTGGGCCAATGTGTCTAACAATTAAACCACTCTAAGGTTCTTTCTTTTGCTCTTCAACAAAACCGTATGATGGTGGATAGGTAATAGTTGGGCCTGATGGTACATAGAGGTGACATTGTAACAGCATAAGGCTCTAGGGAACAGTCAACCTGTTTCTAACTGTTTTTATATGTTTGTAACCTTTCAATCAACAGAAACAAAAAAAGATCCAAAATTATTTTTGTTAGTGTTCAATTTTTCTGTTCTTTCATGGGCTCGGCCAGCATTTATTGCCCATTCCTAATTGCCCTTGAAAAGGTGGGGGTGAACTGCCTTCCTGAACTGCTGCAGTCCTTGTGGTGTTGGTACGCCCACAGTGCTGTGAGGGAGGGAGTTCCAGGATTTTGACCCAGCGATAAGTGAAGGAGAAAGTAGAATCTGAATCTTGATGCAGCTTACTGGAAACTATTGAAAATGTTGTTTCTTTTTAATAAAGCACCATTAACAAGCTCCTATGAGTGAACATGCAATTCGTGCATCAGATTTTAAGCAGTAAGGTAAATTACATTTCCAGCATCATATTTGTGAGTCACAAAAGCTGTTTGTACTAGCTTGCTTTGCTTTGTTGGTGTAAATTTTTTTGTGTGAGAGGTTATACATTACAGGTAATAATATTTTCAGGGAATACAGTTTTGCATGTTCACATTCACATGGCTAACAGCTCATAAAGTGAAAAGGGATGAACCCTCCACATAGCTTTGGTGCAGACTGTCTTTTTTAATGGATCAATATCTGTTATAACATCATCCTAGAATTAAGATTATTTACCTACAAAAGGTAATTTATTAAATGTTTTATAAAATAGGAAATAAATACAAATTAACAGATGCCATTAGTATGTCTACAATGTATATCCCCCAAGTACATAATTGAATTATTCTATTTCTTTTAAGGTTAAAAAAAACACTGCAAAAAATGGTCAGCATTTTTGATTGCTTTGTTGGATGTGAGTCATTAGCTCAAAACCATGCATATCTTGGTATTGATTGAACAATTTAACCCAGAATGTTTAGAAGATGGCTGGTGTTAGAAGTAAAAATAGGAATTAATTTCCTGACACACAAATAGCTGTTTTCTGAAAGCTGGGATTAAAAGGGAATAGATCTATCCATGTATTATTTTAAAAACATACTGTAAATCATAGTGATTTATTTGTACACAACTCTCCGTCTGCTATTCTAAACCACCGCTGAAAATATCCAGCCTGCAACAATGTTATTTTTGATATCTTAACAATTTCATTTTGTCTTGTGCTCTTCAGCTGACTTCACCGTGGACAAGTTTTTAAGTAAAAATGGTTCCAGGTGGAGCATGTTATTCCAAGTGCTCAGCCACTGTACTTTGCAACCCAATATTCTGGATAATGTATCCTGCCTAAGATCATTTTTACTGAATACTATAGAAGAGGTCTGCAACTCAAAAATAATAAAAAGTCTTTGTGTCTACTAAGTACTTTCTTTGGAAGATTATCCTCTGAAATGCTTTTGTTCAATTCTCAACTGAGTATTTTTTAAAAATCAAAATTTGTTATCTACAAGAGAATAGGTAGTCACGAAGCAAAATCTGCATGTAGTAGAATATCCAGTAATTGTTTGTCTTGAAAACAATTAAATATATTGTAAGTTTCATAATAAATGGGAATTAAATGCTCTGTAGCATTGACTGTACGTTCTTTAGCACAAATTCTTTTATGCCCATTAAAAAAGTTATTGTGTGAATTTTACACGTATGGATTTAGCTTATTGAACATTGATTCTTTCAGAGCTTTGAGGTTTTTATTTTCCTGTAATTGTAGCAATACCTTTTAAAATTCCATCACGAAGAAGTTTAAATGTTTCTATTTAATCACATCCATGAGCAGTTAAAGTGAAATTTATGGATACACCCAGAAAAATAAAGTATAATGGTTGTGTCCCAGCTACTGAACATTAACAGGTATGTATGTTTTGCCGACTCACTGTTACCTGTACGTTTGATCTGTAACCGTTTTGTTAGGAAAATCAGATTTGACTTTTAAGATTATGATTAAGACCGCTTCCTGGTCACCAGTATATTTCATTGTATGGGTCATAAAGACAAAAGAATCTTTTGAGTTCCCATTTTTAGCTTGAAAAAAGCAGTGAGCCAACCGACTTCATCTTATCATGAAAACATTTTTTAAAATATTAAAAATCATTGCATACGTCCTCAAGTAGACGAAGAATCCTTGAAATCAAAATGAAATGAATGGTGTCCAACATCAATAAATATCACTACAATACAAAATATTATGAATGTTGGAAATCTGAAATAAAAAGTGAAAGCGCTGGAAATATTCAGCAGGTCCGGCAGCATCTACCGAGAAAGAAACAAAGTTAAAGGTCGATTAAATTTAATCGGAACAAATATCCCTAATTGTGCACACGATAACCTATTCTTATGAGGAGCAGCTTTGTACATAGTGAATGGACTCTGACAAAGCTTAAATTATTACAGAAACGTTTAACCGACATTTATTTTTTAATTGGGAAACCTTTCGAGTTCATGCATTTTACTTGGCCCTGAGTGTTTCCATTCTTCTATTATGTCCTATAATAATGATAACCATTTTGTCGCGATGGTACAATTTGTGGTTGCATACTTATTAGAAGTTTGAAAGTTGCAAGCAAGTTTGCCATTTAAGTGTTCAGTGGGTAGAACAGGAGGAATACATACATATGTACACGTACATACATACTACACGCCTGACTATATGTCAAAATAACCCAGAGTGCCATGTTTTTGTTCCCACTGAGTAGATTTAGTTAGAACGTGTGACTTTGAATGGTCGGTGGTCCAGCTGAATAACTTCTTACAGCTGCCTTCTCGCTGTTGTGAATAAACCTTTTAATCGCGCTGCGTGTTTTTGAGATCATTTGAATCTATCGTGTAACTGAATTCCACTTTTATCACAAGTGAATTCACAAGTCACCCGATAGTCCAGTAAGCGCCATGTGCAATGGATGTGTTGAATTAAACTTATGGAAATAATTTTCGCCAGTAAAAGAAGGAAAATAAAGTTTTTTTAAAAAGGAACTGACACGATGAGCCCAATGGCCTCTTTCTGTGCTGTAAATCTTTCTATGTTTAACAATTGTGATTTGCGTAGTTAACGGTCATGGTTAATTAGAAAATCAACATTTATTTACAGTTTGCGATTATATTTGTTCCTTTAACTTTTGTATTATGTGTGTATTTAGGGTACTTTATTTTTCTATTTTACAGTATGGAGTAAGTTTTTTTTAAAGAAGGCTGACTAGTTCGCCCAGCTTTACGAAAAGCCGATGCATTGCCATCTGTTGGCGTTACCTTGGAGCGAGAACTGCACCAAAATCGCAGTGTAATGGCCGTAAATCATCCTGTGCAGGTCAGACAGTTGGCCTTCTGTTGGGAAATGTTAGGTTGGACTTGAATGTTAAAGCATAATCTTTTTCTTGTTAGTTTAAGATGCAATCCAGAGAAAAAGTCAAAATTAAATGTCATGTCAAATACTGGGGTGCTGTCAAAAGTTCAATGTTAATTACAAAATAACTCCCTCAAACTTACGATCGAGAAGCTCAGGGAGAAATCGTGAAATGTGACTTGCTGTGTTACATTAAAAGAGGCCGTTTTGAACTACTCAGCATTTCAAAATGCCGAGATGGTGTGACATGTATTATAGGTTTTAAGGACACTGCAGTCCCCTGGGTTCCCTAATCAACGTATCGCGTTGCCTAATCTATTTCATAACTTGATTGTCTTTTCCTTAAATTTCTGTAGCACAAGTCATGGCACTGAAATATCTGGAAACGCCATTACTATTCTAAAGTAGGTACAGAAATACAGCAAAGTTGCAACTTTCCAATATCTAAACGCGTTTTAGAAAAATATCTAAATTAACAATGTGATAGCTATCATTCTCGATAGATAGATAGTTGAAAATGTGAAAGATCTGTTCAAATAACGACTATTTCGACAAAAATTATTTAGTATATTAAAATGGCCACTTTTTAAAGCAAAGAACATCATCAGAGTTGTACTTTCAATAGCTATGGGAAAAAATAACGTTAATGGTCAAATTTACTTTCCACTATCATTTGATTCCTTCTACTCAGGAAAATTACTACATGACGTTCTATTGGCACGGTTTCTCATATTATCAACAACAATCAATGTCATATGGAAGTAAGTGAAATGCCCATAAACGGATCTCCATTGTTAGGTATGTTAATATATACATGAATTAATGCCATTAGACTGTATAGGTTAATTAACTAAACATCCTTTCACATAAATATTACAAAAGAATTCCGACCCTTTGCCATAAACTCTATAGTACATTCGATTAGCAATCTGCATTTCGACTAAGAGCAATTTATGTTCGGTTAATTCAAGTGGATTTATGTAATCTATATGTAACCCATCGTGTTACTGAGTAATCAGTGAATTTCAGGTCTGGAGTTAGACAGAATATTGACAGCAATGAAATAAATGGTGTATTCGAAACAAAAACAGATAAGTACTCACTTATTAAAAACACAGAAAGAGAAATCGTTTGATTTTTTTACTGCCTGTTTTTAAAAAGTTGAAAATTTTCTTGTTAGATTTACCTTCTCGAATGTCAAGAAACTTGGAAAAAAATCAATTAGGCTGTGATATGACGGAATGGAAGAATGGAAGGGAAAATCCCCCCCCCCCGCCCCCCCCCACCACCCCCCACCCCCCGTCAAATACGTCGCCGAAAAGTTATTTTAAAATTGAATGTTTTGGCGCAAAGTATTTCAAGAAGGACTGAAAAGATCATTTTAATATGTTGTTTGAGTGGCATTTACAAAGCAATAAACGGGGAAGTCAAAATATAATGATTAATGAAATAAGAAACATATAGACATGGGCTAGATGTCAAAATGCTAGCGTTGGCGAGCTGGTAATTTGGGTTCATTAAGTGTGAAACTGGATATGGAACAACAAATGGAACATGTCTGTGCAATTGAGAATAATTTTAATGATTAAGTGCTATTATGGCTGTCAAGTACATTCGGTTTAGTTGTATAACATGCTTGCTTTGAACATTTTAAAACTTTCCCAGATCCTACAGGAATTTACAATACACAATAAAGTTATTAAAACTGTTGCTGTATTCTCTGTTTAAAAAGTATAAAAAAAAACATGCTCTCTCTCTCTCACACACACACACACAAATTGGTAAGGAAATGCCCGAATTATGACACGAATGCTCTATATTAAAACGGTCCCTTTCCCTTTCCAACAATTTTCTTGTCAATTTCACATGTTTGAAACAACCTAGGGATAGCGAGACTCGGGGGAATGGGGGTAAATGTGTTTCTGGATTACTGTCATCTGATTTAATGAACTTTAAAACGAGAAAGGTTACCGTGTCGAAGTAATTATGAAACATAAAATGAACAATGTACTTTTGTTTTTTTTTGCTTTCACAAATATCGGTATAAGCTTCTGGACGACCCGAAATAAAGGAATACTGTAACATTGGATTTATGAATAGGCTCCATTTAAACCAAACAGTACTGAGGGTCATTGGACAGGTTCCATTCAAATAAGAAAAATTTACAGAGGAGTTGGAAATGAACGTTCAATGGGTGCAAAATAATCCATTTTTTGGAGGATGGGAATCCGTTTGGTGTTTGAGGTGCTTGTTTAAACACGGGAGGAAATGCAACAAAACACGAAAGCTGTCACTGTAGCTGGCTGAGAAACAATGCAATTTTCACCCCGAAGCGGTGCCGAGTGAAAGCATCGCTATGTCCGGTTCTCGTTCATGGCATTAACGAAGGATTTGATACCACCTGTTGGCCTCGGCGCTGTCGGATGGACTGTCTGTTGCTTTCAGACTTGCTGCCTCCTCGATTTTTTCCCCCTCATGATTAATGACGCCAACAGGGGAACTGACCGCAATTAATATTCTTTCATTTCAACAGACACCAACCAGGAATAGCTTCATGTAGCATATGCTGAAAAAACAAGGCCAAATATTAGCGATCCCATCCTGCCTTGAGTAGGTTCATCTAAATGCAGCGAAGGAAACGCAGGCATAAATGAGCTTTGTCGAGGTGCCGTATTAACGGAAACATATCTTTCGACTCAGCTGGGAACTGTCACTTTTACAGTATATTCACAGTCAGTTCCTTCTTTGTTATTAATTTCTGTCACCAAGCACAATTTAACGTCGTCTGATCGCAGGGATATATGTGGAAGAGAAATGGCAATGAAAACTGCAATCGTAAAATCGTACATTTTATTTATGAATCTATAATATATTAAAATAATGTTTACAAAAAACTGCTTTCAAAAATTGACTTGTGAAGACAACTTGATTTGATTTTTAGAAAATTGGTCAGATACAAAGAGGGAAAAACTTCGAATTCCGACAATCTGAAGAAATAAAGAGCAAAGGGTAGGAAATGTGGAACAGCCCCATCGGCATGTAAAATAGATTTTAAAAATAATTAACGTGTCGAATCTTAGCAAATAAATTACAAACGTTAGCCATTTTACACAATTTTCTAAGATCATAATATGCTCACCATATTCAGAAACGTTATCCAACACATTGTTGTATTTACGTTGTAAAATGTGATAAAATGAATTGCTTTGAAAGCAGTTTTGGCGTGAATCTGTTTTAACAGCGACAACATCTACCGCTGTGATCAGCTATGATAAACGACTGACTTTTATTATTGTCACTGATATATTGTGCACTTTTAAACTGGAAAGGCATCTGTGTGTATTTTAAAGTTAAATACGTTTCATTGGATACGTATTAATAATCATGTTATAATATCTAAATGTTTTTTTTCTGAAGAATGTAAAATTAAATTGATTGTGGAAATAATTTATAAGAACGTGCGTAGCAATTGGTAAAAGTTGAATTCAATGTTACCTTATTAATCCATTGCATCCCAGATGAAATTGTTAAAGTGCAAAAATGCATTAAATCTCGTTAAACTTGAATTCGTTGCTGTGCGTTTGTGAAATATGTTTTCCTTTGAGATGCTGTATGCAAAGAGTTACAAGCTGCAACAAAGCCATTGCAAAATTACCATTGCGGTTATTTATTTTAAAAAAGCCTTGTCTAATTTGCGAAATTGCCCCCCAGACTGACAGCGCGAAAATGAAAGGGCTGATCAATAAAATATATACAAAAACAGAAACAGAAATCGGCCGATGCTGCCAGACCTGCTGAGTTTTTCCAGGTATTTCTGTTTCGGTTTTTGTTTTGGATTTCCAACATCCGCAATTTTTTGCTTTTATTAATAAAATATATACTCGCCTAAAGAGATTGTTCAAACAATAAACGGATTATAGGAACTGACTGCAATTTAGAACTAAAAGTTTCTTGCAACATTGATTGAGCAGTTATATTTGGAGCGCCGCTGTAATGTGACTGTTTGGAATTGTACTATCCACTGGAGTGTATGGTATCAAATTTTGTGTGACTTAAAATTCTAAATAGTGCATAAAATCATTCGCGTTAAAGCACATAGAAAAGCGTTTGTAGAACATGTTTATATCGACGTTTAAATGTTGAATTTCGACTGAATTTTCGATTTATAAGTAAAATCATGCCGACCCTGGTTTCAAAACCCACACGCTTAACTTGACAAACGATGGTTCTCTCAAATTATCTGGATGTGAAGCTTCGTGGAAAGGGATATTACCTCATGTAGCGGTTACTTTTCATGTCATTCTAATCATATTTTCATCACTAAGCACAATTTCTGAAACGACGCTAAAATGTATCAAGACTATAATCCTTGAGTCGAATGTGAACAAACCACAATTTGAGTCATTTTTCTAAATGCAGTCAGTCCTATTAATATAGTACTTAGCTGCCAAAATTTGCTGCGCTGTTTTTTTTTTAATCGTTTGACATGTAAAATGAAAGGTACTTATTTTGTAAGCTAAAAAAATCTCTCCAAGTCCCCAAAGCCTAGCCTCCCATACCATACACAGGAGAATAGTTTCTAGTTTAGACAGGGCTGCTCTTTCATTGGTGAGTTATGGACTCCCCTCTGGTTCCCCCTATATATTACTGCACTGGATCCTTTCTAAAAATAACGGCAACAGCGCATATTGAGATCGCAAAGATGATTTTTCATTATTAAGAGTACAATCCTGTCACCTTTGTAAACCACAGGAGTTATCCTCGTTTTCTGAGGTGAATATAATAATCCTTAACAAGAGACGCTTGATTTCAGTTGACCTAAATAACCTAGTCAATCACAAAACTTAATGTTCTGAAGCATAGCCCCAAGTGCAACAGCAATTAATACTGCATACTATTGCCGTTATAAAATATTTTGATAGATACGGATTTAGTGTCGCTATCCTATAGCTGCGTATTTTTCCAAGTCATTTGCTGCAAGTGTTTTTTTTTTCAATTGGATCACATCCAAGAACACACGAAGTTGCAGAACCGAAGTGTCTCATTTCGGCCAGCATCCGGAAAGCACAAATTGGCACAAATATTCATTGACAGGCATGCTCACAGAATCATTTAATAACTTAGAATGGATGCTGTTATTTTCTCTCCAATTTGTGTCCCTTTGAAAGAAATGGGCATGTAGCCGACGTTAATTTACCTGAATATTGTCCCGATTCTTCCGATTGCCGTGAAACCACATACTGCAAAGCATCGCAGTCCTAATAAAAGATCAGTTTCATTTTTTCCAGATATCATATGGCTTTTAACGTCAATTTAATGGAATATGGCATAGTGCAGCATGAAACTAATTTAACCTAGATATCCATGGGCTTGGTATAACTCGGAATTTTATTTGATTTTCTTCTAATTGATTTGAAAGGTATTGTGCTGTGTTTGAACACTATTATTTGGACTTCATTGCTTGCCCGGGTTTAAACCTGGGGCCCGCAAATCACTGAATATCGAAAATGGAAAATTAAATTGCAGTACCAGATTGTAATTATACTTCAAGAAGGAGTTAGCCAACTTAAAAAGAAATGTAACCCCGTCTATCTCGATTATGTTTCTATTGTTGATAGCATTTAAACAAAAAATACTCAGTATATCAAAACTGAAGTCAGAGCTTTAGCTTGTTTTATTTGAGAAAATATTTTCTAATCATTGCCAAGATTTCTTCCTCTGTGAAAACCAGCAATTTGTAGAAATCTAATTAGATCTGCGTAACTTCTTTCCTGTAACAACAAGGCTGAATAATAATGATTTGGTGTGTTTTTTAAAGTGCCTGACAGAATCTTAGGGGTAATAGGATATTCCAAGTACTTCGCCACATCTGCACTTCTCCATATCTGCACTTCTCCACAGCTGCACTTATCCGCATCTGTACTTCTCCACATCTGCACTGCTCTGCCCATTGGTGATCTTTTAAACGATATCCCCTCACTCATTTGCCATTACGATTCACAATCGCATCAGGAATTCGGACATCGCACTTCAGTAACACATGGGTAAAGTGCGATGCTTTTTGTATTTGTAAACAAATGTATGTATCAGTGCTTTTGGTTTTGACTTTGAGTACTGTGGCATTGAAAACGTTTCCAGGTGGCTAATGAATAACACGCTGTAAAACCTATCTTTAGAGTGACTATAATTACCCTTTCATAGAAGCGTTTACAACAGTTATTGGTTTACTACAAAACACAATCGTAACATTGCAAGTTATGTTTTCTGTAAATGTTAATGGATACTAAATCTACGGATCGGATTCATTTAAGCGCTGCGCAGGTAAGCAGCGACTAACCGCGGAACTCGGGAATTTCACTGCAAAGGCGAGGCGAGCTTCCTGCAGGCGGCGCTACATCTTTCGCGCGGCAACACTGAAAACTGTAATGGGACCGAGTTCGCCGCCAACTTCCTGAGGCTTTACATCCAGCCTGTCTCTAAACTCGCCACCGGCTTTTGTGGCAAACAGTGTCATTTGCTTCGATCTTGTAACAGCGTCATATATACAATGTTACATTATAATTATAAAAAGTCAACTAATAAAGCTTTTTCTTTAGCATTCAAGTACAAGTCAATGCATTTTGTTTGGGCGAGTAAGGACGGCACATATTTCTTGGACCATAAGAATCTGAGTGGAATGAAGGAGTGAAAGGGATCTACGCATAGAGATACATACATCATTAAAAGTAGCAAGGCAGTTTAATGGGGCCGTAAAAATGCAGATCAAGCATCGGGTTCATTTCTGGACGATTGAAATGTAGGGAAGTTATGTTAAACCTGCGTCCAATCCAGATTACACCACACTTGGAGTATTGAGCACAATTCTGGCCTCTTTATTTTTTAAAAAAGGATGCAGAGGCATTAGAGAAGATGCAACAAAAAAAAAGAATCGCCAGGTTGATATGCAAACAGAGAGGATATATTTAGAAGAAAGGTTGAACAGGCTGGGGTTCTTTAGGAAAGAGGAGGCTGAGAGGTGATCTGATAAAGTCTTTAATGTAATGAAAGGTTTGAAAAGGTAGGCGTGGAGAAAATGTTTTCACTGCCCTGGGAATCCAACATAAATATCACCAATAATAATCACTAATAAATCCACATGGGAACTCAGGAGAAACTATTTTACCTAAAGATTGGTTACACGCTATCATAAAGATTAAATCGCACAGTTGCCTTTTTAAAGACATTGAGAAGAAAGGAATGGAAGGGCATGCTGATCGGATTAGTTGCAGTACGGTGGAAGAAGGATGATATGGAGCCTAAATGCCGGCAAAGACCAATTGGACCGAATGGCCCTGTTCTGTGCTGTACACTCGGTGACATGAGTTTTAAAAAAAACTGGTGACTTCAGGGGATGGTTTTTAAAATAAAAGCGCGTGTCTCACTTTAGGTTCAACGCCATCAAATACAATAGCATTTAAAAACAATAACAATTTCTTTTATATTGAACAAGTACAATTAAATCATAATAAAGACTCATCTATTCTGCCAATAAATTTAATGTCAGGATTATATTGAGACCAGGATTTTGTTCATTGAAAAAAATAAAATTAGTGATTCTCGGTGGGACCATTGGTTCAGCTCAACAGAAACAAACACCAAACCCACGTTTTACAACCAAAAAGTCACTAAAGTTGGGAAATGTAGTGTTGCGTTTGGTTGAACTTCAGCGGTGGGTTATATGTCTGACGAAGAATAAACATAAAAGGATTGGGACAGGATTTTGTAAATCAAGTTTTATGCCTAGAAAATGATATCGTTGTTATATTAGGAACCTATGCTTGGATTATGATTGGCCAAGGTATGAGTAATGTGTTTATCTGTAGTTTAAATTCTTTATGCAATCCAGTATTTAGTGGCTGCATCCAAAGGTCGGCAACCAAAGCTTTTGCAAAAGGTTGATTGTTTTTAAATAATATTCTGGGGTTACATGGTTATGTGGCGTTCTGTAATAAGCTCATAAAAAAATAATTTGCATTTATATAGCACCTCTTTCACGGCCTCACGGCGCCCAAAAGCGCTTTACATCCAATGAAGTACTTTTGAATTGAAGTCGCTGTTGCCATATGAGTTGTAGAAATAAGTAAAATTTACTTTCTAGATCTAGGCTATGTTTTGCACAATGAGATTGTTTAAAACGTTTCGGCTAGTTGTTAATGTGTATTTGGGGCTAATTGTCCAACTATTCTTATTAATGACAAATTAATGATTAGATGGAGCGCGCACTCTTCTCTCCAGATATTGAGTTGATCAGTTAGTTAAACCATATATTTCCGGACAGCACGGCAGCAGCCGCGCTACTGACTCAGGGTATCCCCAGATTCAGTCAGCGAAGCTCTCACTCTTCTCACAATCAGCTGCTTGTCCACGCACTTTCTCAAAACAAACCTAGAGCCCCATCAGGTACGTTCTAGCTGACCGCAAGCTTTAAAAGGGATACGGAAAGTGTTAGCGAGGCAAGCTTCCGGAAAAGAAAGAAACAAGGACTTTTGCTTGTTTGGATATCAGCAACCCTTCCTGTTTTTGTGTATCACAAACTGTTACAGATGTCATGTCTTAAAGAAGAAATTCCAAACGCAATAGCGCAAGGTTGGCAGTATAGAACGTGGTCCACGAGGCATAGTAGTTAAGGCAGAACACAGGCAGGGGCGATCGCAACAGGGGCGGATGTAAAATAAATCAGTGCAACTTGAATTGGATGAGTAATTCAGATAAAATTAATGCTATGAATATAAGCAAACAAATAAGACAGATGATATTGTGAAGGGCCGTAGGGTTGGCATACAACATTCATCTGTAATATCTATGTATTTACAAGAACGACCAATCCACATTTCCACATGATACTAAGCAAATAATTTTCAGTTTGCAATAACTTATGATATTGCTGTTGTGGATGGCTCCCAAAAGTCCCGTTGTGAACAGACTCGTTATATCAAGCGCCAGTTATATGATCAATGACTGCGTTCATGGTAAATCTGATATTATCTAATGAGGAAAACGTAGCATTAATTTAAGTTTTCTTAATAAGAGCAGATTTCACTAAGAACAAGTTTGCATATGCATCTACACAATTCACTATGAAGAAAGTCCATACCTGAAGGACACATTGGTCAATAAAGGAGTATAGTAGTTACTTGCTTGAATCAGTTCTAATAAATGCAAGAAACTGTCGTGACGAAAGGCGCACCAATCATCTAGGTTATGTTACCCTCAGTATTCCAAGGAAATGTAACTGCACTTACAATAGCATTGCAGGTTGGATAATTGCTGTGACTTCTCTTGTAATTTGATCGATTAAACGCGGTTTGATGCTCCGTTAACACGTGATGCTAAACGTAGTTTACTTTGTAAATTTGTAACTTTTACAAAACTACATTCCAAGAATTTTCTCACTTGGTATGAAATCAGAATAACAACGTTTACCAATTCCATACTACTTAACGCAATTGTCTTTCTCCACCTTTCCCCACACATGGGGCATGGACATACGAACGGATACACTGAGTAATGCCTCATTGTAGCCACATTACCTGCGTAACTAAACAATAGTTAAAGGAGAAATGCAGATGCACGGTTCACATTGTTTCCAAATACAATGGAAAGCCTTTCGGCACGTTGACTTTTGTATCTCTCGACGTCGCGTTAATTGCCAGCGGCTTTAGGTGTGATGCGCAAAATTGCAAGTTTCCGTTGTTGATTAATACCCGTTACTATAAGAGCCGCGTCTAGTTCGCAATGATTACGGATGTTGCAGTAATCAAATTTGAAATTAATTTGATATTTTAAAATATTGGGTTTTCTGAGTCAAAATAATAGTTACATTCGCTAAAATGCTAGCCTGCAGTTGAAGTCCTACAATTCCGCAAACGGCGTTATTAATGATTAAGTATGTTCCTGGTATCGATAATTCTTGTTTGATTAGTTTTGAAACTGTCCACTTTATAGAATGTAATTAATGCTCGCTTACAATCCGGAGGTTTTGAAATTGTTTGCCATTGCAGAACTCGGGCAAAGGTATTGGTGGCCGCATTTATACGTCAATCAGAAATATGTTTCTTCTCCCCAGGCATCAGAAACCTCGCTAATAATACTGGATATTTTTCTAATATTCTGTATTTAAATGTAATTAAACGAAGTCACGCATAATTGGGTAGCTAGATAACTTTCAATGGACCAAAAGTTAGTTATTGATATCTTGTTATATAATATACTACATGTAATATAATGTTTAATAACACTGCATACATTTATAGGGTTCACTGTAAAATATAATTCACAAGTCTGGGCTAATATTCAGTAGACTTGTGTCATAGCGGTATAAATAATTACAGTTCAATAAATATACGTTGCAAAATGTAATTTTGTATTTCTATGAGATAAATATGAACACGGAAGCTTGTTTAAAATAGAATATGTAGCAATAAATCAAAGATGGAACCACGGAGCTTACTGTATTACATTATACCAAACTATCATGCCTAAACATATATCAAAAAGAAATAGACCGCTGGAATTATTCAGCAGGTAAGGCAACATATGTTAGAAAACTGTATAGGGTATTGAGCCTTTTCTTCACACATGTTACTTGACCTTCCGAGTGGCTCCACGGCTTTCTAGTTTGGTGTCGGAATAGCAGCCTCTGCAGTATTTTTTGTGCAGAAATAAAAAGCTGTTACGCTGACAATAGATGCAATTCTTCAGCAAAAGTAAAATTATGCATTTAGCAAAAGTAGCATAACAATGCGCGTTTTCGCGACAGTAAAATAACTTGCATCCACTGTGATGGTTTATTAATGAGGAAAGGTGCGCACAATATTTCAGGTCGCTGATGGTATCACTGCTTATATTGGACAACCCAGGTCATGACTACCCATAACGGTTCCCAATTAATTGCGCACAACAATCTCCATTTTACTGGAAATAAATCTATAGACATAATGGCATTGGAGATTTGTCGCCAGCACGGATAAAGGATTAATGTATCATCATTTATCTTTGTTCAGCGCACCGATCCCAGCTTTTCCTTCACAAAAGATATTTGTTTCCCACCGCCCCCGTAACATTAATCAAGCAGGGACAACATCAGTGTTATCTCTTAAAACAATCAATTGGAGGCAAGTTAACTTCTTCATTAATTTAGGGAGCATGTCAGCAAAAGGATACAAGCTGGTTAAGTGCGACGTGGTCTGTGTCCGATTGCCTTAACTCACATCATTATAATGCCTATTATTATTATTGTACTCTTTACAGTCCACAAGCAATGGCTATAGTAATTATTAGTTGCCCATTTCTCCAGGGCAACACCCTGAAGTGGATTTCTTCTAACTAACGCGATTACCAGATGTAATTTTGTCCAAACATGCCAACAAAGTAGGATGTATGTTTTTGTCAGGGATAGTAACATAATTGCTTGTTGCTCTGAAAGCAAATCCCGTCGCATTATTTTGGAGATCCATCATTATGTTGGGGAGAATGAGTGTTCGTTTAATGTATACAGCGCCTTTATTTGCTGTTAATGCACTTCGCTGCTCTCCGACTGCGCATGTTGCCTGCCAAACATTCAGCAGTAAAAGGGCCAGATTTATTATTATTGTTGCTGCGTAAGTGTCCTACAGTCTACTCTCCAAAAATAGGTCCCATCACTGTATACACTCTGCTGTGTCATAACACTGGACAGTCACTTTTCTACATGAAACTTGTTATATCTGCAAGTTACTCTAAAAAGATCACAGAAAAAAAGTGTTGCGAATTAAAAAACATTGTTACTTAAATGATCCATCTCAGATGCACTCTGCCATCAGTGACGTATGGAACCAGGGTTCCGTGTTCGCTATGATCAAGAATACATGGGGTAGGTAAAGGTTCCAGTCTTTAAAAAAAGAAAATCAAATAGAAGCGACAATCAAAAATCTGCTCTATGACTTTGAATTGTATTAAGTGGCAAAACTTTCTACCAGCTTTTGATATCCAAAACCGAAAGGATTTGGGTGAACCGAATGTGGACGTCTACGAATTTTTCTTGCCTTTTCGTCTACAAGATTGCCTATTCGATCCATTTGACGGCATCTTCCTGTTAACATTGAAAATTATTTCTTTTGAAAAGGGATATTCTATTGCACAAGTTATCCCAACCCACAGTGGAAAAAAATCGACCTATTTTAAATGGAATTGACTGTCCAGGCAAACTATTCCAATGAGCAATTAACATGGAATCGTTGCAATTCTCACCATTTTTAAAGCATGATAATAATTGGTTGTTGCTGCATAACAGGCGTGATTCAAACTCATAAATTTATTAATTCAGAAATTAAATTAGCCTATTGTATTTTTAAAACAGTTTCTTGACCTGGCAATGGGCTTGATTGCTGTAAATGGTTAGCTGGGTCTGTCCATTGGTTTGCAGGATCTGGGAAACATGGTTACATGAACTTTGGGAAAGTACATTACGGAGAAATGCTTTTGTAACTGTTCAATACAATACGATTTGTATTTTTGGCATCTAACCCTTAATGTTATCAAGTCGGATGCGAACATTAATGAGCTGATTCAATGAGCGTTAGTGAATATGAAATAAAGAAATGTTGCTTGCTGAAATAAATATTTCAAAAGCATTACCTCATCGGGCGATCCTAGTGAATTAAATTGCAAATAACCTCATATAAAGTGAACTTTATTCTTTTTGCTTCATTCCTGTCATATAGTTCCGCAAACCTTAAGTATAATTAATTTGTCAAAGGGATAGCGTGTCAAAGATATTCGACACCCTGCTTTGTGGGCCTTTAACGTTAGCAACCACTGCAGCCAACTTTCAATAAGTTTTACTTATCGTTATCATTTTAACGCCGTACCTAAGGATTGGTTTGAAAGGTTCGAATTGCAGTGCAGATCATAGGAACAAAATAAAAGTTATTTTTTAAAAAATTCTAGAGAACCCTGGCTTTCTTAGGCTTTCCATGCCCACCAAGCACAAAGCCTAAGATTGTTTACATAATAGGTTGATGACGTGTGTAGCATGGAATTAAAATCTAGCATTTAACAAGGTATGACTGCTATTAATTAATTTGGATATTTACAGAGAACAAAAGGCACATTTTTCAGTCATAGTAAATTTTATTATTTTAAGACTGGAAATAACGTAGAGCGCACGCTTTCATAAGAGGGATACAACTCCAGATGCACTATTCTGAATCGAGCCATCCTTTGTCGCTGTAATGTTGGTGCTGCAAGTGTTTAAACGTTCATTGCTATTTTGTTTTAAATCCTGGATCCATTCAGGAGAAACTATTAACCAGTTATAACTTTACACGCTGCTATTACAAAAAAAAGCCTGCAATAAGATCGCCCACACTAATCACTACTAAATATCAAAAAAAAACCGGAAAGTGCTAAATTCTTACCCCTATACTGCTCGGATAGAATCACATCTCGAAATGTTTTGAGATTGAGGCAAACATCTTCATAACGTCACCCAAAGCAGTCTGCCAGTGAATGTTAAGTGTTCTGCTCTTTCCTCTGCTGTTCTTAACCGGGAAGTATAATAAAACAATATATATCTCTATAGATATTTGCACTTAAGAGACAACCCGCTGTTTCTCTATGGTTCATACATTCAGCACACATTGCTTCGCAAAAAATAAAAGAAAATAATGTCCAACCAAGACAACCAACTTCGAGATTCTCTTCAGTGAAGTTTAGACAAGAGTGTGTCCGCACCATTTTCTCCCTGTCCCTCTCCGACGGTCTTTCATTATTTGAAGCTGGATACGAATTAAATACCAAAGACATGGATACCATGGAACCTCCATCTGCTGAACCCAGTCTGCAGCTTATACTTAAAACCAACGCAAATAAATACTGTAGTTCTAAGGGCGCCTATTTGAAACTCTGTTCTTGGGCGGGGGGGGGGGTGGGGAATCTATTGAGTTCCCGTGCAAGCGGCTACTGTCCATGCAGGCAGGCAATAAGTGAATGGGTAGTACTGGTAGGACGGCTGAAGTGAAAGCAATGAAGGTCTGAGCAACTCTCCCGGGCTGTACTGTCTTTGATCGTCCCGGATTAACACTTTCACAGCCACTTTCTTTGCTGCTGGGGCCGAAGCCATCAGGTCAGCGGCAAGCTGTCGGCGTTTGGTTTTGTACCGGCGGTTCTGGAACCAGATTTTAACCTGAGTTTCGGTGAGTTTGAGAGAGGCGGCCAGATCCGCCCGCTCGGGACCAGACAGATATCTCTGGTGATTGAAGCGGCGTTCGAGCTCGAATACCTGAGCATGAGAGAAGGCGGCTCTGGAGCGTTTCTTTCTCTGTTTGGGCTGATCCGGGCTTTGGTCAGATTTACAGTCTTCGTCAACGAGGCTTGGAGCTACGGAGTGAAGAATAAAATCTTAATTGAATAGCATTGATCTGCCTGCCTGTCTGTCTGTCTATCTATCTATCTACCTACCTAATCAATTGAGAGGCCATCTATCTCTACATTACTGTGGGTGACTTCTTAAATAAAACGTTTGAGAACACGTGATAAATCTCGAGTTTAAACCGAAGTGATTGTGTGAAATTCTAGGGCGACATTTTCTAGAAATCGCTAATTTAATTTACTTGGAGTTTACTTAGAAATCAATGGTCAGAAAGCTTGTATGTGGATGAGCGTTAGTGACATAAATTGCAGAGAGTGATTGTGAATATTGTATATTTTGTATGCTACCTGATAAATTTTCTGACATTCCCCCGTTACACAGATAGTCCTTACTATCATCCTTCTCAATCTCTTCGCTGAGACTCGCTCCTGCTTCCTTCATTGGTTTCGACTGTAAGGAACATGCTGCAGAAATCTCCAGCTCCTTTTCCGAGTTGCAGATCGAATGATTTTTACAGTCATTTTCATCACTGACGCCTGAATCGGAGTCACAACAGAGCTGTTCATTTGGCAGATCCCTCCCTGTCTCGATTTTCCCAGAAGAGGCACTCATCTTTGGACAGGAATTCAAACCATTCAACATCTTCCAACAGGTAGCAGGCGAAAAGCAGGACACGTCCAAACTTTTCGAGTGTCGATTCTCATCCTTCCTGGTTAAAATAGCTTGGATGGAGAACGGGGTCAAGGTGTTACCACGAACAGCCATTTTAGCGAATGATATTCTCCTCTAACTTTTATACGAGTTGTTTTTTTTTCTCTCTATGGAGTTATCGGTAGTATCCGTCCTTTCCCGGCGAAATGAGGTCGAAAGTCATCGCTTCTTCTTGGGGTTGTATCTGAGCGTTAGGGGAGGTTAACACCAAAGCTCTCACTCGGCTCTTTCTCGTCATTGCTCCCCAGATGATTGACAGCTGCACTACCAAAAGGTAGATTCCTATTGGACCGCCAGAAAGAGGCTCTTTGGTTCAGCGTGTCCTATTGGTTGCTCGGTTGCATCCCTTGAAACAGTGGTGTGCAGAAGGGAGATTTTAAGGAACTACTGCACCTTGGGCTTGTAGTTTTAAAATGCTCTGGAAACCTGCATATATTAAGATACAACAATTATGTTAAAGGCATTAATATAGTCACATGGCCGTGTTAGCTGCATTATTGCCCGCTTCAAGGATTGGAAAGATATGCTCCATATATTGCATATCTCAATATACATTTAAAACGCCCTCCAGGTTTTTATAAGAATTTAATAGCAATCATTGATATGTATTCACCAATGATGGAAGTTCATGATAATGTATTTCAGTTATAATGACGCCTAGCCATGTGCATTAGGTACGAGTGCTCCCCTTGTATCTTTTATGTATATATATATATATTAGATCAACAGATTGGATGGATATATTAAACATACACATATTAGGTACACAGTAGATAAATATATACACATATTAAACATGCTATTTACATAGACGTATGTTGGTTATATAGACATATATCATAGGCACACATATATACATAAGATTTTAATAGATATCAGAGAGGTACACATTTACTGACAAACAGGTAGATAAACAACATTCATAAAACCATAATAACATGGTTTGGTAAATATGGAGAAAGAGAAGCACACGTGTAAACAAGGTTTTCTGATGTTTCAAGGCTGAATTCAGCAAGAACTTCCTAAACCATGTTGGTCGACAAAAATACAATCGACTCAATCACATAATTCAATGTCAATGTCTGTAGGCTTATGTATAAACATGTCCAATTTTGAGACAAGAGTGTCAACCATAAGCAACGGGGGGGTGGGGGGGGGGGGGGTAGAAAAAGACACTGAAAAAACCACCCGTAAGCGTCCTTCAGGAGCTGGGCTAGTCAAGGCATTTGGAATTGTGTTATTGCAGGAAAGGGGGTAAAAACAGAACAGCGTACACATTAAAATGTAAGATAAACCGTTTTAGGCACAGCTTTGCTTCCTGAGTTTTGACAGTCGAACTGGGTGGTCCCGTGTTCATTTCAGCAGCTTAGCAAGCTCCAAATGCCTTCCTCTGGTGCGGCTCACAGCTCCTAACCAATAGGGAGTGGGCGGCCTGAGAAACGATATAAATTATAACGTGTTCGTTTGTTTGCACAGCAATCATGTCGCTAATTTATACGCAGCACAGTGTCAAATGGCGGAGAGCCCCACTCCGCAAGGCTGCTTCACTAAGCCCTTCCCAGTATCTTAAACTTCCCACAACAATGTGTAAAACACGCTTGCACTGTTTGTGTGTATATATATATATAAAGCGCTAACTAGAAGCATTTAATACACCAGACATTTTACGTTCTTCGCTGAATATAAAATATTATTGCTTGAAACATTGAAATTGAAAAGGATTGTATTAAAAAAACAGCGTAAAGTGGTCCATTAAAAAAGCACGTTCAAATTGTGGTTGAAAACATTGTTAATCCTTTATCAAATGGAACTTGAGTTTAGACAAAAAGAGGCCGGGGAGGCTTTGTCAGGTCGGCTCTCATCACCTGTTACATTTGCAAACATCCAAATTGATTTGGCGTAAAAAGAAAGTGCGAGGATGAAACGAAAGACGGAAGCACACAGCTTGCTTAAGTGCTGAGCGCTCCGCTTTCTGACATGCAGAAGTAAAAAGGCGTGACAGAAGTTCCTCTTTGAGTGAGTGGATTGTGTGTCCGCGCCACAGTCAAAATCTCCCATTATTACAAAGCAAAGGAGCCACGGGCTCAAGGTGACACAGTGCAGGAGACACCACTCCCCAATGAGAGGGAGACATCTATCACAGTGCAGTCAGAGATCACCAATAAAATGCTGCAAAACATGTCTCAACATTATTCGCATAATATTAAACATATAACAGTTGTGCATACACTGTAAATATCACATATATCACAATATCGCACCAGTGGTATATATTGCAATGAGTAGCAACCGGGCCCGCGTAAATAAAACCAAGGTGCTGGAAAATCAACTTTCTTGATACAAACATGACCATTTCCTTTAACGAAGTTCTGACATTGCACTGCGGAATGAACGGGAAGATTATTGCAGCTCATTTGGCCAAACTCGTGTAAAGCGAAGCAGGTTGTGTTTGAACGGCCAAATCCCGTTTGCGGACGGATTGCGGCAGACTGCTCCAAAGACCGGCCCTCTCCACACACAGCCTGGAAACTTAAATGTGACATTGACAAGACACCCTATTCCCATTCAGAGATAGATACATGATCAATAAACTTTTTTTTATAAACACGAGGTCCATTTCAAAGTTTCAAGCAACAGTCCAAGTCAACACTAACATTCTGATGCAATCAGAATTTCGAAATCATCTATTTTCTGTATTTCTGAATGCAATGCAGCGTAATTTTCACCAGCTACATCAACGATGTACTTATTTACTTTCAGAGAAACGAATATAGCACGCGAAGGGTACACCCGCTACATGATTAGAGATAGGCAATGCGAAGTTTCATCCCTGTCAATCTCCCAGCCCAGAAACTCCAGTTACCTTGAGCTGCTTTCGCGCGCCATCTAGAGTCTTTAACCTTCATTAGTTCTTGTCGGAAACTAACACCAACATTTTAAAGGTAATTTTAATCTTTCATTCGTGGTAATTTTAAAAAGTTCTGATTTTAATTTGATAACAGCCTTCCAACGCCTAAAGATCATAATCTAAGGCAGTCCACAAGAGCATTTTTAAAGACAAAATGATCCTGGAAAAGAGAAAGTGTTCATGTTTGAAATGCAAAAAAGTACATAATATGATGGGGGGTTAGACACTCCGCTGAACTGCCTTACAATCTTAACTTTCATAAAATAATTATTTTAATACATACTTATTGAGGGTGTCTGCCCATTACTCTCAGTTACCATGCTTTATGCTTCAGATATAGCAATTATAGACAACGTGGAAACAGGCACTTTCTACAGAACTTCACCCTAACAAACGCGGTGAAGTTGCGAAGCAGTGACATCATAAATAAGAACAATGGGCTTTGTGGATCCCCATTCATGAAAGCACTGCAGCAGAATTTCATTATTATCAATAAGGAAGGAATTCTACACAGAATGTCCCCTCCCAGGCTTTCTCTAAGCAGCAGTTTTAAAGTAGGATAACAAGGGATGACTTACAGTATTCCAGATAATGTTACAACAGGGTAAACTGCACTGTAAACAAATGCTGACATTTTATGTAGAGAATAATAAGTACCTGAGTGCGGTCATAATTTCATCTGGTTTTCATTGCAGAAATGAAATTTGATAGGAAGTCTTTAAAAGACATACGCTGCAAAATTTGGTTGTGAAGTTCCCATATTTTTGACCCTACAAGTGCCATTTTGGGTCCAAAATGGTGTGCTCATGACACATGTGCATTTGTGGTGCTGGCTTAGCTGGACACTATTTTGGTGAGGTCATTAGCATGGATACTAGAAGTGTATGCGTTTGTTTGCCGAGTGGGCCAATCATAACATCAGTCAGTGTGTAATGTTGTCTTGACACCAGCCATTTGCAACTACAACACTCAAGCAACTACCCCCTCTTAATCCTGCACAGCTGAAAATGCACTCAGGAGAGGGGTAACCTATTGTGTTATTTAGAAGGATCATCAACCACTTTCAGATTAGTGGCTGATTGATTTCTACTGGCTGTTGCTGTATTAATGAAAGTCTTTGGAGGTTTGTACTGCTACTTAAAGTTGAAGCCTGCAGGAAGTGGTGTGACATGTGATGAAGGCCTTGGTTCTCACTTAAAGGGCTTTGCTCACATTGCTTGCTGTCAGTCATGGATGCTGTAGTTTGTATCCATTTAGACTGCAGCATGACAGGAAGCGTGAACAAAGGTGAACACAAAGGAGGACAAACTGCTTCAAGAGGGAGGAGGGGAATTCGGAGAGGGCTCACAATTGGAGGCCATCTTTACCCAGCATATTCAAAGGAGTAATTCTCCTATCTCAACCTCAGTGAGGAACAGTGTGTGTGACATTTCCATTTGGCTACAGGGGTGCTTGCTGAAATCTGCTGCCTGTTACAGACATGCATGCAGCCTCAGGACAGACAAGGACGGCATTGCCAGTGGCTATAAAAGTGATTGCACAGCTCTGGAGGAGTCCTGTAGCACTCTTCACAGAGCATGTCATGATTCTGTATTCTGTTCAATCTCACCAGTATGAAGGCACAGCGCTAGATGCCAGGTATATAACAAGCAGTTAAGGAGAAAGAGGATGAAGAGGAGAAGCAGGAGAAATGGAGGAGGCAACCAACACAGCCCCATTCCATGATCAGCTCATTTGACTGTGGTACTAGTGAAGGCAACTCCAACTCTCCATTCAACAAGTCTTACACCTTCCCTTCCCTCTGTTACTGACCAGTAACGTGTCCTCTTGGCCACAATGCTGAAATAACAGCCAGCACAAAACAAATATTCCAAACCAACTTTATCATTATCCAAACAAAAGTCAACTATTCACCTATGTGCATTCTCTTAGTCCCTACCTCCCATATGCCTTAGTCTGCCCTGGTACTCCAGTGCAGTGCTACCTCAGTGACAACAGTATGGTTGATGTTCAGTGTGGGAGACTGCAAAGGGTGGCCTCATGCAACTCTGACCCTAGAAGACCCAATTCTGAACAGCATCACCTTGGTGTGAGCAGCAACAGTCTGGGCTGGCTAACTGAAAGGCAATGGGTAGATTGGCAGTGGTGGGAAGAAGAATGATGGGGCTGGGAGTGGTGGTCACTGCCAATACTGCAGTAGGCCCAGGCTTAAGGCCAACACGGGAACACTGGAGGAAAGATAGGGTGATGGATTACCGGGGCAAGTCAGAGAGGCCCTGGCAACAAGGTAAGGGGATTTAGTTTAAAAAGCAGGTGGGATCTTCATGCATGGGCAGACCTTGCTGCACAAGTAGGAGGGACCCCTTACCGGGCTCCTGAAATACCTGTCAGAGTTTAGCTGGCTGGTTACCCACATCGCAAAGCCCCTGCCCACCACTGGTTGAATACCAGTGACAGTGGGATCAGGCCCTTAAGTGACCCTTAAGATGGGGTCTCCACTCTGCACTTTCCTGCCTGATTTTATGGCCCCTACTGCCTCCCAGCCCGCCTCTGATGATAGCATTAAATTCCATCCCTAGAATTTACAGCCATCTTTAAGAAACTGCTGGAGTTTTTTGAAGAGGTAGCAGAGAAGGTTGATAAATAAAACTCTGTTGATGTGGTGTATATGGATTTTCAAAAGGCATTTGACACAGTGCCACACAACAGACTTGTGAGCAAAATTCTAGGTCATGGAATAAAAAGGAAAGTAGATACTTGGATAAGAACTTGGCTGAGTGACAGGAAACAGAAAGTAGTGATAAATAGTTGTTTTTCAGGTTGTAGGAAGGTTTGTAGTGGAGTTCCTTAAGGGTCAATGTTGGAACCCTTGCTCTTCCCGATATATATCAATGAACTAGACTGTGGCGTGCAGGGTGTGATTTCAAAATTTGCGTATGATATGAAGATTGGAAATGGTGTCAGCTATGATGACCATAGTCTTGAACTTCAAAAGGACATAGACATGTTGGTGGATTGGACAGACAAGTGGCAGTTGAAATTTTATACAGAGAAGTGTGAGGTGATATGTTTCGGCAGGAAAGATATATTGAGACAGTATAAAATAAAGGGACCGCCTCTTGAGGAGGTGTAAGAACAGAGGGACTTCAGTTTACATGTACCTAGGTCATTAAAGATGGCAGGGCATGTTGAGAGAGCAGTTAATAATGCATATCGTATCTTAGACTTTATTAATAGGGGCATTGAGTACAAGAGTAAGGAGGTCATGTTGAATTTGTATAAGACACTAGTGAGGCCTCATCTGGAACACTGCATCCAGTTCTGGGCACCATACTTGAGGAAGGATGTGAAGGCATTGGAGAGAATACAGAGGAGTTTCACAAGAATGATTCCCGGGATGTAGAACTGTAGCTATCAGGATAGATTGGAGAGGTTGGGACTGTTTTCCTTGGAGAAGAAAAGGCTAAGAGGAGACTTGATAGAGGTATTCAAGATCCTGAGGGGTATGGACAGGGTAAATAGTGAGAACATCAAGAACTAAAGGGCACAGATTCAAAATAATTGGCAAAAGGAGTAAATGTGATGTGAGGAAAATTTCTTTCCACACAGAAGGTGGTTGGAGTTTGGAACAAACTTTCTGAAAGGGTGGTGGAGGCAGGTTTGATCGAGGTATTTAAGGGAATTGGATTGCTATCTGAATAGATAGAATGTGCAAGGTTACAGGGATAAGGCAGGGGAGAGGGACTAGGTGGAATGGTCTTTCAGACAGCCAGCGCAGACTCAATGGGCTGAATGGCCTCCTTCTGCATTGTAAAGATAACGTGGTAGCAGCAGTTTAGCAGTATGAGCATTTGTGGCAGCAAGCTGAGCTTGCATGACTTCTGTTTGTGCTTCCACTGCAGCACTCAGGCATTGGGTGGCTTCTGCTTGTGCTGCAATGCTGAGGCATTGGCCATCAGGTGTTGCATTATGGTTGGCACAAATGTGAAAAAGTGAAAAAAAAGGGGAAAAAAAAATCAAACTGTGACATCAAAGGAAAGTTACGAGTTGATTGGCTGGTGTATATTGCTGCTTAGGGACTGAGCCTAAACAAATGAGAGGCTAAAAACATTAAAAATTTTAAGTAAAGTTATAAATGTCCGATCTCTAGAGAGCACACCTTGTCCCATGTGGGAACTCCAGGATGCTTCTTTTGTGCAGGAAATGTCATCAGTTGCAGCAGCTAGAGTTCCAAATTTCAGAACTTGAGCAGTAGCTGCCATTACTAAGGTGCATCCATGTGGTTGAATGCTTTGTGGGTGGCATGTTTATAGATGTGGTCACCCACAGCTTAAGGGCAGAATTTTGAGCTCGGTGGATGGGTTCAGCGGGGGTGTGCTGTGGCGGTCAGGATACTGACAGCCGCACGCGATCGAGGCCGGAAGGCGATTTCATGCTGGAATTGCCCAGCGTGAAAGCCGGCTGGAGAACCTCCAAGAGGGGGCGGGTGCGGAAGGGGGCGGGGGCCTGTGGTGACCTGGTGGCTGATTCAAAAGCAGCACAGGCAGCCCATAGGAGGTCGACTGCATCGAAGTTGCAACAGCGACATGGCAGTGACCCAGAAAGGCCAACCCATGTGGGAGGTGACATTGGTGAGGCAATCGTCCTCGCATTTCTCCAATGAGTGCCTCACTGCCCTCCTGGAGGAGATGGCTGCCAGAAGGGACACCCTTGTCCCCAGAGATGGGAGAAGGAGGCCACCACACCTCACCAAGAAAGCATGGGAGGAGGTGGCATCCTGGGTGAGCAGCCATGGCGTAGCATGGCGCACCTGGCTCTAGTGCCAGAAGTACTTCAGTGTCCTACTGCACTCAGGAAGGGTGAGTATGTGTTGGCATGGGCCAGTGTGTTGAATTGTTTTGGGCTGGCCATCTCCCGTGGACCTCAGGAGTGCGAGAGCCTGAGTGCCAACTGTCAATGACACCGGAGTTGGCCAAAGGGAGTGAGCCCAGGCTACTTGGACTGAATGCCTTGTGGCTCAAGGGCCTCAACTCGGATGTGCCGTGCAATGTGTTCCTCAGGTGGGGTTGGCGCTGCAGGTAGAGAGTGGACTGATCAATGTTCTTCTATCCTTTCAGGAGAAGACATCCTATAACAGTATTGAGAGGTCACAGACTGGCGGAGTCCCCCACACATCCTCATCCACTCCTGCTTTGAGTATGAAGCCTTGGGGCTTGAGAGGCACCATGCACCTCGGTCAACCGGCCGCAGTGAGGTTGGGGTGCCAAAGGTAAGAATGCAGTGCACAGAGGTGAGAATTTTGGCTTGTGTAACCATTCCAACATACTCTGTCCATTGATGTGAGCCTCGAACTTTGAGTCCCCGTTGACCATTGAAAGATGAAGGCAACATGATGTAGATCTCCTTTGTCTCACCAGGGTGCCTGGCATATACAGTGACAATGTGATGACTTTAACTAATGACATGTCCTTATTCTCCCTTAGATTCTCCAGCACATAGTTGCTCTATGGACCCCGAAGGGCCAGCCCCGATGCCGGACGACTACCATGCTCCCCAAGCAACTGTGTCACACCCGCTCTCTCAGGCAGGCACCAGCGCAGATACCAGCACCTTGGTGGGCATTAGATCACCGTCTAGTATCTTGGTGCACATTGGTGAGGGCACTTCACACTCTCTTGCGGTGCAGGTGAAGGTAGAGAGTGCCCAGGCTGCCGGCAGTTGGAGGACTGCTGGTGACCAGGGTGATGCTCAGTCAAAGGCTGATGATTGGCCTCTGGAGTCGTCCATTAGGCAGCAGATGCTGGGTCCAGCGGGGTGTACGGGAGGGTCTGGCGGAAAATCAAGAGGGTATGCGTGCCACGGCCTCCATTTTGGAGGAGTCCCTGCTGAGCATGACCATTGCCTTGACCCTCAATGCTGAGCACACTGCCTCCTCCATGGGGAGAGTGGTGATTCTCATGGAGAAGCTGCTCCAGGAGCAGAATCAAGGGTCCCTGGGGTTGCGCTCGGACCTACAATCTCTCACTCAGGCATTAATCTCAGGTGGTCAGTGTCAGTGTGGGAGATGGATTGGACACCCAGTATCCCAGCTCGGTGCCCGTCTATCAATGGTGAGCAGGGAGGCCCAAAGCGACCTCAGATTGGCGCACAAGCAGCCTGTCATCTCTGTGGGCTTCTGTCAGGGTGCTCTGGATGAAGGCAGCAGCTCCTCCGCCCCTCTGCCAGTGACCGTGACATCTGATGAGGCTGTGACAACTGGGGAGATGCCAGCTGTGGCACTGGCTGCTCCCTCCCAGGTGGGGCCAACACAGGCTCCACTGGCCAGAAGACGACAGCCAAGGTCATCAAGGCCAACAAGACAGCAGAGTGAGCATTCTCTCTCCAATGCCGGTGCCAGCGAGGGGGGAGCACCTAGATGTAGCACCCATAAATATAGGTTTAAAGCACCTTAAGCACAAGTGGGGCTGGTCACGGGTGATCTTTTGTTCCCCCATTTAGCTTTCAATTTTTTAATGGTGTGACTACCAACAACGGTTATTGTTCAGTTCAAGAATCTGTGAGTTCCAACATTAAATGACATTTGAATTTGTGTTATTGGTCTGAGTACGCTCCATTTGTTCTGTAGGTGCAGGGTAGGCCAGCATTTAACGCTGGATGTGGGTCTCTTGAAACTTTATTGGACAGGCACTGAGTGTATCTTGGGGGCCAAAGAAAAGGTCCTTTCTGGGATCTAGGATGGAGGCGGCAGCCCTGGCATGAGGTAGTAGAAATAGTGATAGGATATTTGATAGCTTGGGGAATGGACAGGCGTTTCAGAGGCAGCAGCCACAAATCTAGGATGGTGTGTTGCCACCCTGGTGCCGGAGTCAGGAACGTTACTGAAAGGGCTGGAGAGCACCCTGAGGGGGATGGTGAACAGTCAACAATCATTATTCACATTGATACCAACAACATAGGCAGAAAGAGGAATGTGATCTTGTAGTCAGAATTTAGGGAGCTAGGTAGGAAATTAGCAAGCAGAACCTCAAAAGTTGTAATCTCTGGATTACTGAGATGAGGAGAAATTTCTTCACCCAGAGAGTGGTGAGCCTGTGGAATTCACTACCACAGAAAGTAGTTGAGGCCAAAACGTCATATGTTTTCAAGGAGGAATTAGATATAGCGTTTGGGGCGAAAGAGATCAACAGAAATGGGGAGAAAGCCTTGGCTGGCAGCTCTGACTGTCCCATCGGTGCCAGAGCTCAGTAGTGGGTATTGCCGGGACTGAGAGAAGGAGCAAGAAGATGAGTGATGGCTGCCGGAGATGGGTGTGTTCCAGTCTTTTTGGAGCGGGTAGGGTATGAAAGCCCAGGGAGTGGGGAGAGGGGTTGGGGGGCTGTGCTTTGCATGACAGGCGGCGAGGAATGAAGGAAGGGGGTGTGACATCTTGGGGGGCGCATTACACCCAATACACAAAGGGCACCCCCCGAATGAGATGCCCCACTTCCTTCCTGCCACTTTTCACGTAGGCTGCACAAAACACCCTGCCAACCATTCCCAAATGCCTGACCATGCCAACTGTATTGCAGTACAGGCAGTGTATTATCCTGGTCAATAGGCTTGCTAACAAGCCTAGCTGACCTTTAATTATTTAACTATATATGGGGGGGTGGGCTGCCAATTTCGGTGCCCGCCCATGTAGCGCATTTTGGGGGACAGCTGAGGGGTGAATGGGAAGGTGGTGGGCTCAGCACTCATCATATTTTGTGTTCCCTCCCACTCCCCCACCATCCACCGAAAACAGCCCCAGCAATAGCACATAAAATCTAGTCCAACATATATTCCCACAAAGGAGAAAGGTAGGGTAAACAAATCCAGAGCTCCCTGAAAAGTTATCTGAAAAGGAAGAATGAATTGGGTTATGGGAGAATGCGAGGGAATGGCACCAGGTTTATTGCTCAATTGGAGAGCCAGTTCAGACACAACAGGCTAAATGACCTATTTCTGTGCTGTAAAATTCTGTTAATCTGTTACATAGCAGTAGCATAACCATAAACAATAATGCCAGCCTGATATCCTGTGAAAGACCTGTTGCATCTTAAATAGTGTTGGACAAAATGCCCTATTTGCACAGTGGCGTCTTCTCCAAAAGATTAACATGGTGATGTTTAATTTCTAACATTCTTTCAAAATTATCAGCATAAGGATATCCATGCCTTGGATTCAGTGAAGGTTTACCAGATATATCAAGGATGAAAAACTTCAGTTATGTGGAGACACTGGAGAAGCTGGGATTGTTCTTCTTAGAAGGAGAGAAAGTTAAGAAGAGATTTAATAGAAATGTTCAAAATGCTATAGGGTTTTAATAGAGTAATAGGGAGAAACTGTCCACACTGGCAGGAGGATCAGTAACAAGAGGACACAGATTTGAGATAATTAGCAAAAGAACCCAAAGGGATGATGTGGATGGGTTTTTTTTAACATGGTAAGTTGTTATAATCAGGAATGCATTGCCAGAAAGGGTGATGGAAGCAAATTCAATTGTAACTTTCAAAAGGTAAATAAATACAGATTAAAAAAAAAACTGTTCCAGAACTACAGGGAAAGAGCAGCACTACCTGGATAGGTCATACAAAGAACTGTCACAGGCATGATGGGCCAATGGCCTCCTTCTGTGTTATTTGATTCTATGATTCTATTTCATTTGCTGTGTATCACTGGGGAATAACGCTGTAATTCATCTTGAACTGCCTTAAACATAATACAGTTTATATACCTGTGAGTAAGCTGCAGGTCTGTAATCAAAAGAAGGGTCTGGCTGTTTCCATAAATAATTCAAATAAGGAATGACATCATCTGAATGTGCTACCCTAACTCCCTCTTGGGTGTGTTATTTCCTTTAAAAAGCTAAGGTGTGGCATCAAACTTGTCTCTAATTTTTGGAAATTACAAGTATGAAAAGTTAGGGGGAAAAGTCGTGAAAAATAAATTACTGCAGAGGGAAAACAGAGGGAAATGGAAATGATCCTCCAGCAGCCAACCATAGCAGTCCAGATACCATCAGAGTCAGGGGGTCAGCTTAGAAAAATGTCCCTGGGGTCAAACTGGCATCATATGTACATGAGGTGCCGGGGGGTGGTGATGGTGGTTGGGAGAGGGGGGGTTTGCTGAATGAGTGAATCTCATGTGCCCCATAAATTATTTCATAATATAGAAAAGTTTTAGCAGGCAAATTCTTTTAATAGTGGGGAAGCTGCAGCCTGAGCAAGATCTTGACTGTGAGTGATGCTGATCTTCTTCATAGTAGTGGGGAAGTTAAAACCATAAAAGTAAAAGCATACAAAAAGCTGTAAAAAATTAACTTTTAAATCACTTGGCTTGGGAAAAATCAAAATAAAGTTGGGGCTGGACAGAAAGTTCAGTAAATATATTTTTCAAAAATACTTTGGGGGAGAAGGTTCAAAACATCAGGAGCAGAATTTTCTGCCTGTCGGGTGGGGGGGGGCCCAACCCAATCTCCGGTGATCCCCGCCGGATAAGCGGGCCGCAATTGGCCATTGATAGGTCAGCGGGCCTGCAGCTGATTTTGCTGCGCCCCCAACTTCCTGAAAATTTAAATGGGGCGGGATGACGTTGGGGGTTCTGCCTGATGTCATCCCGCGTCATTTTAAGCGTCAGCGAGCGGGCCCCACCCCCTGCTCACCGACAGCAAAATTCTCCCCAGAAGTGTTTAATCAAATATCTTAAAAGAAGATTTTGAGAATAAAAACAAGCCATGTATCCTTACAGACAACACTTACTATGTACATGTATCCAATGTGTGTGAGAATCTGTGACAGGCAAGATGTAACATTCTTAACATTGAAGACTCCTATCTCAGCACGACATACAGGTGCAACTTCTGCAACAAATACAATAATCAGTTGCCCTTACGGACAAGCTCTCATGCAAGTTTTCAATGGAACCTGCTCCACATATTGAAATTATTACATTATGCATGCTTCATATTTTCCTAGATACTAGATCATAATTACATAATGAGTGGAACTCTTTTACTGGTCTCCTATTTCTTATAAGAAAATCCCATCCCTCAATATTCTGCCAGCTACAATGGGGCCAATGATTTGCATGCATAACTGCGTTTATGAATGAGTCACTGAGTTTAAATTATTATTTTTAATCTCTATGTTATGATATAAACACAATATGTTGAGTGCTGTTTGAATTTTTAATTTATTATTGTAAGAAAATAAAACTTGCCCATTGCAACCCACTGTGCAGAACTCAGTCCAGAAACATACATTTTATTTCCATACAGTGGGCAACATACAATTCCAGGCTTTTTTACTGTCTATATGGAATAATAGCTTTGAAAATTCATACCAAATGCATGAGTCACTGTTGAAATTAGCCATGTCTGTTGATGAGGCAACACGAAGTCACCGGACTGAGGACAGCATCAGCTCATATGAGAAAAGGGAGGATAGTAAACTCATCCATGCTCAAAATTATGCCTGTTTCTATTTAACATGTTAAAGGTTGATTCAAATAATATTTTATACGTACATCATAAAAATAAAATTTAATGAACAATATGATCTCTATTTCACCATATGACATGATTAAAAACGTCCTTTGTGACTTTCTGATCACACATGTAGAGATCAGTTCCTATTTTGCAACCCTTGCTGACGGCTGTGTAGGATAAATACTCCTTGTGTTATCCTTTATGCCATACAGGCAAGGACAGCCTTAGGATTGATTCACCATATATTCTGGGCTAGTAGCTCTCAAACAGGATATGATACTACAATTTGTCTCTGTTTTTTCAGGCTACGGAGAGGAAAATTGTCCAGGGTTCTCATTTCTGAATGTTATCCTGATCATAATCATATTCCTGTTAAAACTGCTCATGTGTGGAACAACAGCTGAGAACAGGATCTGGCTCAGATGTATTCTGTGCCCAGGCATACAGATGAGCAATGGTCAATTGAATGAACTACCAGCTTGAAAAGAGGAGCGCTGCTGGCGTGGGGTGGGGTTGGGGGAAAGGGGTGAATATTGGAAGGAAGGCTAGAGGAGAAAGAATATGTCTTTTATTATCCACCCTCTCTTTGGAGCTGCTTCCACCCCTGCCTCAGCTCATCTGCTGCTGAAACCATCATCCGTGCCTTTGTAACCTCTACACTGGACTATTTCAATGAAGTCCTGGCCAATTTCCATATTCCACCATCCGTAAACAATGTCATCCTAAACTCTGCTGCCCATGTCCTTAAATGTACCAAGTCCCATTTGCCCATCATTCCTGTGCTCGCTGACCTACATTGGCTCCCAGTCAAGCAACAACTTGACTGTAAAATTCTCAGCCTTGTTTTCTAGTCTCTCCATGGCCTCGCCCTCCCTAAGTCATAATCCACTCTAGCCCCATAGCTCTCTGAGATAGCTGCGTTCATCTAATTATGGCTTCTTGAGCAACCCCAATTTTCATTGTTTCACCATTGCTGGCCCACCTCCAGTTGCCTGGACCCTAAGCTCAGGAATTCCCTCCCTCAACCTCTCTTCTCTCTATCGCCCTAGCCTTTAAGAAGTTCCTTAAAATTTTTCTCTATGGCCAAGATTTTGGCCATCTGCCCTAATTTCACCTTAAGTGGCTCAGTGTCAAATCCTGCTTTATAACATGCTATGAAGCATTTTTGGGCACTTGATTATGTTATTTACTATATATACAAGTTGTTGTTGTATTGGAAACATAAATGTGAACATTTGTAGGCATGATGAAAGGGGTTCCTGATATATTGAGAAATATTTGAGGAAGTAGTTATAATGCCAAATACTATTTCAAGATGTAGTTTTATCCTTGTAAAAGCTTGAAAATGCCTCAACAAATAATTTGCATTCATTATTAAGGCAAATGCTATACAAATCATGTTATATAAATATAAAATAGCACAAGGTTCCAGCTGAATTAGAAAGAACACACATTGTGTCAGGGCCATGTAATACTGATGAATTATATATATCTGGAATTTATCACAAATACAAGAGAACAATTGGTGTTTGACTGATGTGCAATTTTGAGAGATATATCACCTAACATTCTGACATGCACCCATGCAATTTATAAGATGTCACTGTCAGAAGATCAGGGACATAAGTACTTTGAAGATGTTATATTTGTACTCATTTCATCAATCACTTTAGTTTAACTGTGTAGGTGAAATATAACACTTGTTCAATGCAGATGCAGTTACACAGGGATCAACAGATGGGTGGCATTATTGGGGTGTGACTTCAGGAAAACCTACAAAATATAGCTTTTATCTTATGGGCTCTTTAATAGAAACACATAGGGTAGGGCTTCAAGACTCCATCAGGACCAAATGTTCATCTTGAGCGAGTAGTGTGCCCATCAATGCAATCTTCCTTGGGATGCCCTCCGAGTTTGCTCTGTTGTTATGAATGGTTGGCAGGCTCTCCATCGAAGGGTGGACAGCTCTGGTGCTGAGGCAGGTCACGGACTGTGAGGGCGCCTCAAGGTGGCCTGCAACAGCAGTCAATAGACAGGATCCAGGCCGCTGGGTTGGGCTCAGCCATAATAGCGCTCTTTCATGGCCCACAGCTCCTTCACTGGGACATGGAGCCTCCAACTCCAAAGACTCCCCCAGGGACCTATCAGTGTGTTTGTAAAGATAGCCTGAATATAAATTTGTTTTATATTCCCATCTAAGAAAAATGTCTTACCTATTGACCTATGTTAACTACACATCTGTCTCATAAATGCTATATTTAGTTATTTATTTCCTGTCCTTTGCTGTCAATGTTTTTTTCTCCCCTCCTGGGGTATTGGCTGGTTTGCAAACTGCTGTCCCTGTGCCCCAAACTTAGGTATTTTATCCACCCAACCGTTTTTCATGTACTTTGGCTGGATGTGCAACCTTTCCTAATCCTGTCTTCCTCAGCCAACATTCACTTACAAGAGGGGTCACTAAATAGCAATCATATCTGATTTGCTGCCACAGGGAAGCTGCTTCCACTGAGCTGACGGTTTCCACACATGGCGGGATGGGGCTCCGCGGCAAGGGAAGCAGCAGAATCGCCACTTATTAAGGTTTTAACCACCAATTCCGTGCTGTTAGCAGCCATTCTGCTGTCCCGCCCATGCCTGGTGGTGGCAATGTGTCGGGTGAGCCTTCCTCACACAGCGAACCTCCCCCTCTCCGCTTCGTTTCTTGGACTCCCGCCTCCAAGCCTGTCCCCATGGGACCAGGACGCTTCAAGACATGAATTAATTAATAGCACCAACAACTATTATGCTCAAGAATATTGGAGGTGATAGCAATCTGCGTTGCAATACACAGGATTTATTTTAACATTTCTAAAAACGTTAGATCTTTTTTAGCATCTGCCAACATAGGATTAACATACTTCTCACGAGGGTAGGGGTATTGATTCCCTTTAACATCTCATTTAACAGTAGATTTTTTAGCATTGGACCTGTCGTTTTGTGTGAAAAAATGGCTATTTTAGAGAATTAATCCAACTCCACTGCTAGTTATTAATTGATTGGTTCCAGAGAACTTCACTGAGTGGTCGATAAATAAACAAAGTGGCTGATGTGTAAGAGTTGCTGTTAACTTATTGGACTGCATTTAATCACATTGACTCCATTATAGTCACAAGATAAGTAAAAGAAGAAGCAGATGTTGTTTCTGTGGCCCACAGTCTTACAAAAAGACTGAACAGACTGCTACAAGTTGAGTTATGCTTGTAAAAGAAAGGACAAGCAACATTATTAGATGATTATACATATATATAATTGCATTAAAACAAAAAAGGAAAGCAAGAAGAAATGTTGGTTAACTTCAATTCGAGTAGAAATATTGCCATCTTGTGGCTAGCTTTATTTTGTACAACTGCCCTTTCGAAACCATTGCAGTTTCTGGAATGTAACTTCAGAACAAATTTAACATTAAAAAGTAATTCAATGCTCTCCTTATCAGTCACACTTCCACCACCTGCAACAAACTTCAATGCATTCAAACCTCCATGTCTCACTCCTCTCTCACACAAAGCCCTTCAGTCCCACCTTTTCCATCCTTGTCAAACTTCACTCACTCTGAGTCACTGAATTGATTATATGATTCTCATACACATTGTGCGAAATCAGGCAAGAATATTAGATCACTCATAATATTTTAAGCATTCCGTACAAAGATCTTTAAAGTTGTTCTCCAACCTGTTCTGTTTTTACATATTATTAGCTTTATCATGAACTTTAAGCTGTTTTATAAATTACTTGTAAAGACCCACCAGTGTGTTTGTAAGGGTAGCCTGAATATAAATTTGTTTTATATTCCCACTTAAGAAAAATGTCTAACTATTGTCCTGTGTTAACTTCATATCTGTCTCATATGTGCTATATTTCTGTACTTTGCTGTCAATGTTCTTTTCTCCCCTCCTGAGGCATTGGCTGGTTTGCAAACTGCTGTCTATGTGCTCCAACCTATGGTATTTAATCCACCTAACCATTTTTCATGTGCTTTGGCTGAATGTGCAACCTTTCCTAATCCTGTCTTCCTCAACCAACATTCACTTACAAGAGGGGTCACTAAGTAGCAATCATATCTGATTTGCTCTTACATAGCTAGGGACTATGGAGGCCATTTTTGGTATCATATAACTGCTCAGGCTAAAACCAGTTAACCCAGAACATAGTTGGCAGTGAATTTGAGAGCTCCCTCATCTGTTTTGCTCAGCCACTCAGTGGAATAGCCTGCCAATGCACTGTGTGATCAATATTTACTTTTTAATACAGATTTGATCCTGAAAATCCAAAACTGTTCTGGCACTATCTTGTCATGGCTTTGGCAGGATATGCCGGAACGTTCAAGAACCTGGAAATGCCAAACAGCAAACTTTCTGACATAGTCTAGTTGGGCCAGAGCCTCTACCACTCTTACATGGTTAACATCTTGAGGAAGGGTGGGGATTCCCTACACCAGGAGTTCCAGTGCCATGGGCCTTCCATGACAAGTGACTTGGCGTAAATCTGGTCAGATCAGGCCTACTGCCATAACTACTGGGGGCCATCAGCAGCAGCAGAATTGTATTCAACCACAATCTGTAACCTCACGGCCCTGCATTTCCCCAAGTCTACAATTACCATCAAACCGGTTCAATGAAGCATGCAGGAGGGCATGTTAGGAGTAGCATCAGGCATATCTAAAAACAAGGTGTTAATCTGGTGAAGCTAAAACACAGGACTATTTGCATGCCAAACAATGGAAGCAGCATGCGATAAGCAGAGCTAGGTGATCCCAAACTAACGGATCAGATTTAAGTTCTGCAGTAATGGCGCATCCAGTCGTGGATGGTGATGGACAATTAAACAACTCACTGGAGGAGAAGGCTCCACAAATATTTCAATCCTCAATAATGGGGAGCCCAGCACATCAGAGCAAATAAGGCTGAAGCATTTACAATCCCTTTCAGGCAGTGTCGAGTGGATGATCCATCTCGGACACCTCCAGTGATCCCCAGCATCACAGATGTCAAGTCTTTAGCCAATTTGGTTCACTCCATGTGATATCAAGAAAAGGCTAAAGGGGCTGTATATTGTACAGGCTATGGGGCCTGACAACACCCCAACAATATTACTGAAGACTTGTGCTCCAGAACTAGCTGCTGTTCCAATATAGCTACAACACTGGCATCTAGCCAACAAAGTAGAAAATTGCCCAGACATATCCAGTCCACAAAGAGCAAGACAAACCCAACCTGACTAATTAATGCCCCATCAGTCTACTCTTGAACATCAGTAAAATCATGGAAAATGTAATTGACAGTACCATCAAGCAGCACTTACACAGCAATTACCTGCTCACTGGTGCCTAGTTTGAGTTCCACCAGAGCCATTCAGCTCCTGACCTCATTACAGCCCTGGTCCAAATATAGACAAAAGAGCTGAACTCAGGAGATGTGATGAGAATGCCTGCCCTTGACATCAAGGCAGTATTTAACCGAATATGGCATTAAGGAGCCCTAGCAAAACTGTGGGAAAGCTCTCCACAGTTGAGTTCATACTGAGCACAAAAAAAGATGGTTGTGGTTGTTGGAGGTCAATCATCTCAGCTGCAGGACATCACTGCAGGAGTTCCTCAGGGTAGTGTCCTAGGCCCAACCATCTTTCACTGCTTCATCAATGACTTTCCTTCTGTCATAAGGTCAGAAATGGGAATGTTCACTGATGATTTCACAATGCTCAGCACCATTTGTGATTCATCAGATACCGAAGCAGTCCATGTCCAAATGCAGCAAGTTCAGCTTGGGCCGATAAATGACAAGTAACATTCGTGCCACACAAGTGCCAGGAAATAAGCATCTCCAACAAGAGTGAATCTAACCTTCTCCATTGACATTACCTTCGCTGAGTCCCCCACTATCAACATCCTGGGGGTTACCATTGACCAGAAACTGATCTGGACTAGCCATATAAATATTTGTGGATACAACAGCAGGTCAGAGGCTAGGAATCTTGCAGTGAGTCACTCATCTCCTGAAACCCCAAAGGCTGTCCACCATCTACAAGGCACAAATCAGGGGTGTGATGGAATACTCTCCACTTGCTTGGATGAGTGCAGCTCCAACAACACTTAAGAAGCCCAACACCATACAGAACAAAGCAGCCTGCTCAATTGGCAACCATTCACCCGTTTAAACATTCCCTCCCTTCAGCACTGATGCATAGTGACAGCAGTGTGTACAATATGCAAGATGCACTGCAGCAGTACACCAAGGCTCTTTCAACAGCACCTTCCAAACCTGCAACCTCTACCACCTAGAAGGACAAGGGCAGCAGATGCATGGGAACTCCACCATCTGTAAGTTCCCCTCCAAGTCACACACCTTCCTGACTTGGAAATGTATCCCTGTTCCTTCACTGTCACTGGGTCAAAATCCTGGAACTCCCTCCCTAACAGGACTCTGGGTGTACCTACACCACAGGGACTGCAGCGGTTCAAGAAGGCAGCTCACCAACAACTTCTCAAAGACAATTAGGGATGGGCAATAAATGCTGACCTAGCCAGTGATGTTCACTTCCTGTGAAAGAGTAAAAAAAAACTGTCCTTAAAAGAATGGTGAGCATGGAGGTGGCCAATTAGGAAATGGCCTCCCAGAAAGTTATGCTGGTGGCTGAAGTGATAACTTGGATGGGCTCAGGACCCTCATTTGCCCTTGCCATTATAGTACCAAAATGGCTCTTACTTAAGTCACATATTATATCCCAGTTAACTGTGACAAAGGTGAATTATCTATCTTCAATCCCTCTGAGCTGCCTTTAGACTTTGACATGATTGACCATGAAATTTTGCTCGAAAGCCTCTCCACCATTAACTATCACATTAGGACCAGAAAAGCACCTGCAATGTCTTCTCTTCTTGCTTCTGTACCAATACCTCAGGTGTCCCTCAAGGATCTACCCTTGGCTCCCTCCTATTTTTCATCCACATGCTGCCCCGGACGACATCACCTGAAATCAGGGCGTCAATTTTCTGTCACTCACCCAACTTCGTATTTGTGCTGCCATTGTAACTTTTATTCCGTGAGCTTCAACTTTGCTAGCAAGCCTATTATATGATAGTTTATCAAAAGCCTTTTGGAAGTCCATATATGCTACATCAATTGCATTACCCTCATCATCCCTCTCCGTTCCCTTTTCAAAAGCTCAAGTGAGTTAGCAAAAAATGATTTGCCTTTAACAAGTTTGTTCTGGCTTTCCTTAATTAATCCACACTTGGTTCCAAGTGACTGTTAATTTTGTCTCAGGTTATCAGGCTGGATTTTATTGGGGTGGTGGTGACCTCAATGACGTGCCAGAAAACTGGGGGTAAACAAACTCTGGCAGTTTCGAGAAGGTTCTGTGGCAATTGACAGCTAATGAGTTGCAGTCGAGGTTCCTGCACCTTTAAGGATGGGATTCCACCTCCGAAAATAGGCTGCTCTTCCATTCCAGCAGCGTCACTGGGAGCATTGACACTGCTGGCACTATACTGAGCTGGGAAAAGGAGCTTGGACATTGTCCTTGGAACAAGGTAAGTGGGGTTGGGATTTCTGGGGTCAGTCAGACAGGCCATGTCGAGGGGGAGAATGGTGGTTGGTAGGGTGGGAGGAGCTGCTTCCGAGGGGTGGCCAATACCATGGAGGGCTCCTCACTGGGCCACAGGGTTCCCGATTAGGAGTGCAACCGCACCACCACCTCCCCCCCCCCCCCCCCCCCCCCCCACCCCCACCCCCACCCCCCCACCACCTCAACCCTTTTCTGCAGGGACCATAAGATTTATCCTGACTGTTAAAAGCTTTCCCATCACAGAGATTAAACTGACTGGCCTGCGATTGCTGGGATTCATCCTTCCACTCTTTTCTGGATAGGGTTTTAAAATTTGGAATTCTCCAGTCCTCTGGTACCACCCGTGTATCTAAGGCAGATTGGAAGATAATGGCCAGTGTCTCTGCAATTTTCACCATCACTTCCCTCTATATACTTGGATGCATCTGCTCCGGTCTCTGGTGTCCAACCATTTGGAATTTATAGGAAATCTCATCCACAGGCAAGATGAGGTTTCCAACAGCAATTAAAAATTCAACAAAAATTTTTAAAGTTAATTCAAAACATGTCCCTGCTCATGTGACAAGAGTCACATGAGGGGACATGTTTTTAACAGTGGTAATATTTTTATTTTTGTGTTTTTAAATCTTCAGCTCCCTGAGGCAGCTTTCATTGTGTGCACCCGCATGCATATGTGAACTTCTGCACTCGCCACTCTTCCGCCCTCACCCCGGCAATGCTGTGCGCTGCAGTGCACGTTTTGCACTGGCTGGCCATTAATTGGCCAGCCAGTGTGAAATCGATGTCGGGGCCCAATTGCCTGACGGTGGTCATCTTTGTGACCACTCCCTGGCTCGCCTGAGTGCCCTCCCAACATGGTAAAAATTCTGGCCAGTAAATGCTGGAAAAACTTAGCAGGCCTGGCAGCATATATGGAGAGAGAAACAGAGTTAACGTTTTGAGTATGTATGACTCTTCTTCAGAACTAAAGAGAAGTAGAAATGTGTTGAATTTTATACTGTTTAAGAGGGTTTGGAGCAGATCTAAACCTGTCATAATCTCATCAAATCTCTCCTCAATCTCCTTTACTCCAAGGAGAACAACCCCTTTCCCAACCTTACCTTACAGCTAAAATTGCCCTTCCCTCGGAACACTCTGATAAGTCTCCTTTGCACCCTCTCAAGGAGCTTTACATCCTTCCTAAAGTGTGGTGACCAAAACTGGATGTAATCCTCTAGCTGTGGTCTAACCAGAGCTCTATCGAGCATTCAACAGCTTCCTCCCATTTATACTCACTGCTTCTACTTATGAAGCCCATGATCCGTATGCTTTGCTAACTGTACTCTTAAACTAACTCTTGTCACTAACCTGCCATCTTCAAAGATCTATGCACATGCACCCTCAGATCCCTCTGTCTCTGTACACTATTTAGAACTGTGCCATTTAATAAATATTACCTCTCATACCTTGTGCTAAAATGCATCACTTCACACTACTCTGTATTAATTTCCATCTGCCACTTAACTGCCTATTCTGCTAGCCTGTTTATGTCAAGTTATAAATGATTGGTATCATCCACACTGTCAGCCACACTGTCAAGTTTGGTATCTTCAGCAATTTTTGAAATTTCACTCTATATTCTAAAATCCAAACCATTTTTGTATATCAAAAAAACAATCATCCTATCACTGATCATGCCATCTCCTTATTAAAGGCAGCCCATTTTTCCATTTCAGTTTTGCTTAGCAATATTTCTTTCCAGTTTACTTGGGACAAATCTGTTCTCAACCCACTGAAATTGGAATTCCTCCAATTAAGTATTTTTACTCTAGAATGCTCCTTGTCCTTTTTTCATAGCTGATCTAAACCTTATCATACTATGACCACTGTTGTCTAAATGTTCCCTGCTGACACTTGATTCACTTGACCTCAACTCCCAGAACCAAATCCAATAATGTCTCCTTCCTTACAAAAGCAGACTATACAGCTGCTGAAATCTGAAATAAGAACAGCTAGTCTATGATTTTATTTTATAAAATGCCGGAAATATTCAGCAGGTCAGGCAGCATCTATGGAGGGAAACAGAGTTAATGTTTTGGGTCAATGACCTGTCATCAGAATGTCACTCACCTGTTATGCATCCTTTGACCCCCCTTGCCCCACAATTAGTGGCTGTGCCTTCAGTCATCTTGGCACTTCACTCTGGGATATCTTCCCTAAACCTCTCCCCCTCCCCCTCCCCCTTTCTTTCTGTAGCATGTTCCAGAATGTCCCCCTCTTTGGCCAAGGATTTAATCATCTCATACTTCGCTTTGACATTCATTTTTATTTGATTATGCTTCTGTGAAGCGCTTTGGTATGTTTTTCAGCATTAAATGCATAGGATCATAGAAACTTAGGAGGAGGCAATTGACCCATTGTGCCTGTGCTGGCTCCTAGAAAGAGCAGTCATGCTTAGTCCCACTTTCCTGCTTTTTGTCAATAAACCTGTAAGTTTCTTATCCTCAAGTATCTGGCCAAGTACCTTTTACAAATATTTATGGAACCTGCTTTTTTAGGTATAGTGTCCCAGATTCCATCTGAGTGAAAAAAAAAACCTCCTCATCTCCCTTCTGGATCTTTTTCCAGTGATTTTGAAGCTATGACCTCTAATAATTGACCCATTCGCTAGAGGGAATAGTTTTTCTCTGTCAAAACCTCTCATCACCTTGTAAATTTATGTTAGATCCACTCTTAACTTCCTCTGTTCCAAGAAGAACAGTCCTAACTTTTCCAACTTCTCTTCATAACGAAGATTTGGCATCCCTGCTAACATCCCAGGCAGCCTTCTCTGTATCCTATCTCATGCCTGCAGCTTTCCTGAAGTCCGGTGCCTAGAAGTGTCTAAAATACTCCAGGGCCTGATTTTCATGCTTGGCGTGCGCACCAAGTCAGCGAGAGCGGAAGCGGATGTGGAATCCCCTCCCAGCCATTGTCATGTTGCAAACATGATTTCATGCTGGATGGACAATTAAGGTCTGCCCAGTGTGAAACACATCTTCTCAATGGTCAGGAAGGGCCGGGTAGGGGCGGGAGCCTGTTGGGCACCGGGTCCAATGGTAACCCACGGGCACTTTAAAACCAGCAAGGGCAGCTCCCGGAAGGCTGCCAGGGGAGAATCTTTGGAGTCTGTCCAGGAAACCATTTCATTTGAACAATGGCCTCACAAGCAGCTGGAAATGTCAGGCAGGAGGGCAAGTCGGGTGGGCACTCGGCCCCTCGTTTCGCAGACTAACACCTTGCAGTCCTTGTGGAGGAGGCCGGTGTCAGGTGGGACTCTCTAGTACCCAAGGATGGCTGGAGGAGCCACCGTACCTGACCAAACAAGCCTGGGAGGAGGTGGCAATCGAGGTCAACAGCTCCAACATTGTGTGGCGCATATGGGTGCAATGCCGCAAAAGGTTCAATGATCTGCTGCACTCAGCAAGGATGAGTACTGAATTGGCATGGTTCAGTCTGGAGAAATGTTAAGGGTTGGCTGTCCCCCTGTGGAGCTCGGGGGTGTTAGAGTCTGAGTGCCAACTGTCACTGACACTGGCGCCGGCCAAGGGGGTGAGCTCTGGCTGCTTGGCCTGAGTGCCTTGCAGTTTGAGGGCCACAACTCAGATGTGCCCTGCAAGGTGTCCCAGAGTGGGGTGTTTTGCCAGGCTGCAGTGACGCTGCAGGTAGAGAGTGGCCAAATCAATGCTCCTCTGCCATTTCAGAAGAGAAGCCATAACACCAATGAAAGAACTAAGACAGGCGGCGGGCCCCCAAGCCTCCTCATTCTGACAAAGTACGAGATGGATGCCTTGGAGCTGGAGTGCTACCACCCACCTCAGTCAGTCAGTTGCAGAGAGGCAGGGGTCTCTGATGAAGGCAAGAATGCAGTCCCAGAGGTGAGAGGGTCGGATTGTGCAAACATTCTTGTGTAGTCTCGTCATTAATGGGAGCCTCAAACCTAGAGTCCCCATTGACCATTGAAAGATGGTGGCACCATGATGCAGAATCCATTGTCTGACCAGGGCACCTGGCATGCACAGTAACAGTGTAATGACTTAAACTGGTGCTGACACACATGCAAGTCTTCAGTCGCCATGGCAATGGTTGAGGCTTGCTTCAATGGGCAATGGGTGGAGGAGATGCTGCCTCCCCCATCAGAAGTGTCATGAGAGGAACTTCCAGAAAGGGGCAGCTGCTGCTCGCACCGCCCCCACTCCCCCCCCGCCCCCCGCCACCCCTCCCCCACTACTGGAAGCAATTGGTCCTCCATGCCAACCAGTGAGGTTCCAGGAGCTGGGTAGACGACCAACCTCCTCGTTCCCCTGTCACACCAGATCTCAAAGCCATGGCGATGGTATGCAGGTCTGAGCACATCCCAGTGATTGCATCTGCAAAACTCTCGGTTTGCTCCTCCAGGACAGGCACCAGTCTGTCCATGGAGGAAGCTTGACACTCCGAAGAGTGGATGACTGCAGGGTTCAAGGTCTGGATGGGCACCTTCACGTCCAGGCCAGAGCACGCAACCCCTCTGGTATGCCTGCCAAACCTTCACAGATCTCGCACTGAACATCCAGCATGTTTAAACTTACGGACGACTCCAGAGGCTCATGATCCAACTTAGAATAAGGCTCTGGATCACCCCAAGCGCTCCACCCTCCAGCACTCATTGGGCAAGATGATGGTCTGTAACCTGCCCTTACTGCCAATTGGTGACAATTAAGGTATTATCAGGCGCGCATCGACGGCGGGCCCAGAGGTTGGAATGCCACCGACTTCTGGATGCAGAAACTGCTATTGGCGCATAAGTGTTCTGCCCGTAGTGCTAATGGTAGGGAAAAAGAGCAATTTTTGATATGTGCATGGAAGAGCTTGATCATTCAATATATACAGTGCCACAAGGAAAGAAGCGGTGTTGGATTTCTTTTTGGGAAATGAAGTTAGGCAAGTGGACTGTGTTACAATTGTTGAATATCATGCTATCAGCAACCACAAAATAATTTGATTCAAAGTAACTTTGAAAAGACACCAGAAAATGTCAAATGTGAAAATGCCCAGCTATGAAGAGTAAATGTCAATGATTTAAGAAAGGAATGAGCACAGGCAGATTGGAAAAGGTGATTGCTAAAGTGGTTGCTGAGCAATAGAGGGCATTCAAGGAAGAGATAATTCAAGTGCAAGCTAGGCATATTGCTCTGAAGAGGACGCCTGCCGAAGTCATCCAGGGCAAGGGAGTTAGCAGATCAGACTCTCCAGTGCAGCCACACTACACCGGAGCACTCATAAACTCATGAATAAGGGCACGTGGGTGAGATTATTATTTATTGATACTATTATTCCTTGAAAGCTTGCAGATAAACACCAAACTCACATTCCCTCATGCTGATGTTCTTATTGATTGCTATGGCTTTGTGACTTGTGTCACTTGAGGGAAGAAATCAAAGGTTGAAGAACAACAGGAGGAATCATGTTCTTATGTGGGGTGATGGACAATGTTTGGATATAAGGGCTACAGGACTCATTGCAACTAGGAAGATGAGGGGTGACATTTCACTAAACCCCTTCTATAGATGTGGCAAGGAGTTCTATAGAAACCTTTGCCGTATTAAAGCATCCCTGATGTCCTGGCGATTCACTCGATCATGGCCAGAGCCATCAGCAGGAGCATCACCATAGTCCCCCAAATCATCATCACCATTGTCCTCAGACAATTGACTCCCATCTGGCCAGTCTTCATCCTCTAGGGAATCTCCTCTTTGAATGGCGATGTTATGGAGTGCGCAACAAATCACAGCCATCAGGGACACACCTCCAGACCTGTCCAGGCATCACAAGCTAATTTTTAGGAATCCAATGGTTTGCTCCGCTATGGCCCTGGTGCTGGCGCAGCTCTCACCACCCCCCAGCACCCCCCCAACCCTCCCACCGCCCCTCACCGCCCCGCGCCCCCCACCCCCGTCACCCCCCCCCCCCCCCCCCCCCCCCCCCCCCCAACAACCTTAAACCAGCTTATATTTCACTCCTCTCCTAATATTCACTCAGTTCTGTTGAAGGGTCATGAGGACTCGAAACGTCAACACTTTTCTTCTCCGCCGATGCTGCCAGACATGCTGAGTTTTTCCAGGTAATTCTGTTTTTGTTTTTTTATTTTATATTGTCTGTCTATGTTCTTCCTATCAAAATGCACCACCTCAGACTTTTCCACATTGAACTTCATCTGCCACCTATCTGCCTACACCAACTTGTCTATGTCCTCTTGAAGTTCCACACCATCCTCATCATAGTTCACAACACTCCCAAAGCTTTGTATCTTCTGCAAACTTTGAAATTGTCCCCTACACACCAAGATCTGGATCATTAATATATATCAGGAACAGCAAGGGTCCCAATACCAACTCTTGGGGAGCTCCACTACAAACCTTCCTCCAGCCTGAAAAATATCCATTAACCATTACTCTCTACTTCCTATTTTTCAGCCAATTTTGTATCTTGATTGTCCCTTTTATTCCATGAGCATTGTTTCTTCTCTCTGTGTCAGATCTTGGCACCCTCACAAGCATCATTAGCTATCTTTTGAGTGGATAGGCCTTATCACCGACTAGCTATCTCTCCAACACATCCAGGCCAGTGAAAAGGTCTGGAACCTGTGAGTCCCTAAGAATATACGCGTCATGACTGCTGCCCGGGTACCCAGCACACGCCTTTATGACCCGCCGATTATGGTTGTGCACCAACTGCACATTGAGCAAATGGAAGGCCTTTCTGTTGGTGAAGGTGCATGGCTGTCCCACAGGTGCCTTAACGGCTATGTGTGTGCTGCTGATGGCTCCCTGGAGAAACCTGCAAATCCTCGGGCTCTATCCATCTAGCCTTGGACATCCTATGTGAAGTTGATGTAATTCTCTGCCCTTCGGAATATTGCACATGTGAACACAATGATGCAATGGTGTGCAGCAGGCTGTGTTATCCCACTAAGGTGTGCCTGGAACGAGCCTGTAGTGAAGAAGTTCAGCGCCTCTGCCACCTTTAACGTGACAGGCATCAGATGGCTCCCAAGGCAGCTGGATGTATTCTCCCCTGCAAGCATCTCACAAAGTGATATCACAGTTGCTCTTGAAAGCCTGAGTCTTCTCCTGCACTCACTCAGTCGCAGGCAGCTAAATCATTGCCTGTACACCCTCAGGGCGGCATAAGTTCGCCTGTGCCTCTGCTGAGGGTTTCTGGGCTCCTCCTGACTCGCAGGGTCTGGCGCTGCTCTGTCCCCTTTCTGAGGAACTACAGCACCCTGAACCTCCCTGTGTTCCCTTCTTCCTCTCACCCTTCACCCCCTCCTCCACCTCCTAATCCTTCTCTCCTCCTTGCTGCAGGTTGTTTCTCCAACTGAGATCACAATCCCCATCTGCCTCAGAGGCTTTTCACCCCTCAGCGCTGGGTAAAGGACAGGAATATACACAATCAAGAGAGCCCTCTGAATCAGAGGAGAGTCTCCCTCATGAAAAAAATTCTAAAAGGTTGCTCTGCCCACTCAAATGAGCTGTCCCTGCAGTCAATGGAGTTTGAACTGCAACGCCGAGACTCTGGTCCCTGTTACAGTTTTAAAACCCACCCGAACAAGCTTTCCCATGAAAAAGCGGGTTCCCCAACTGTCGCAAATCTCACCCTGAAGATGTATTATTGCCTTCTGACCATATTATGGGAGTGAGGTGGGTAGTTAATTACCTTAATTGGGTTTTCAATTGCTATTTGAATGACACAGGCAAGTTCCTGACTTTTTGACCCACTCGCTTATCATTTTATTGGGAACCATTGTGATGATGTCATAATCGGCGCCCGATGTCATCACATCCTATAAAACGCTCTGTGAAGCGGCAAACGCTCCCAATCTGGCAGCATATTATTCAGTCCTATGTTTTTCCCACTCCTCATTAGGATAATTAAAGTTTTCTAACATTACTACTACTGTAGTTTTGTTACACGTCTTTGAAATTTGCCAACAAATTTGGTCATCTATCTCCTGCTCACTGAACAAGTTGCCATTGTTTTGGTTTTGTTGTTCATCATCTGTCCTGTTTAACACTATAAAAATAATAAATTGTATTGTGGTTTTATGGAAAATCCTGAAGAAAGGAAAAGAGATAGTGAGTTGGAGGGGTTTAGGGATGGAATTCAGTTTGACTACTGAACTCTTCCTTCCTCCCTGCTTATTTGTTGTTTATGTTCCTGTATATGATTTAGTTAATTTTGGACATTCTTGTAAATTTTGACTTTCTTAGTTAAACTGGAAGCTTTTCTACTTATTTTTCCAACTCCTGTTTGCTGCTCTGTGAAAATAATTTGCACTATGATAAGAAATCATTCATTTTTAGTTTCTATTTTCACCTTATCTACAGCAGCCTAGTTACCAGATCAAGGATAGCTGCACAGAATAAGGTCAATTGACCTATCTTAATTCATCCATAGAATCAGAGAACCACGGAAGGATACCATTCGACCCATTATGTCTGCACTGGCTCTCCAAAAGTGCATTATGACCTAATGCTATTCTCCTTCCTTTTCCCCGCACCCCTACACATTTTTTCTGTTCAAATAATCATCGAATGTCCTCTTGAGTGCCTCGATTGAGCCTGCCTCCACCACACTTCCAGGCAGTGCATTCCAGACCCGAACCACTTATTGTGTGAAAAAGTTTTTTCTCATGATACACTTGCTTTTTTTGCAAATCACTTTAAATCTGTGCCCTCTCATTCTTGATCCGTTTATGAGTGGGAACAGCTTCTCCCTATCTACTCTGCCCAGCCCCCGCATGATTTTGAATATCTCTATCAAATCTCCTCTCAGCCTTCTTCTGTCCAAGGAGAACAGTCCCAACCTCTCGAATCTATCTGCATAGCTGAAGTTTTTCATCCCTGGAACCATTCTTGTAAACCTCTTCAGCACTCTCTCCAATGTCTTCACATCCTTCCTATATTATGGTGCCCTATACAATATTCCAGCTGAGGTCTAACGAGTGTCATATATAAATTCAGCATAATCTCCTTGCTCTTGTACTCTCTGCCCCTATTAATAAAGCCCAGGTTACTGTATGCTTTATTAACTGCTCTCCACCTGTCCTGCCACCTTCAATGATCTGTGCACATAGACACCCAAGTCTTTCCACTCCTGCACTTCCTTCAAGATCTCACCCTTTATTTTATATTGCACTCCCCCCCACCTTAAACCAGCTTAGATTTCACCCCTCTCCTAATATTCACTCAGTTCTGTTGAAGGGTCGTGAGGACTCAAAACGTCAACTCTTCTCTTCTCAGCCGATGCTGCCAGACCTGCTGAGTTTTTCCAAGTAATTCTGTTTCTGTTTTTTATTTTATATTGTCTGTCTATGTTCTTCCTATCAAAATGCACCACCTCAGACTTTTCCACATTGATCTTCATCTGCCACCTATCTGCCTACATCAACTTGTCTATGTCCTCTTGAAGTTCCACACCATCCTCATCATAGTTCACAACACTCCCAAGTTTTGTATCATCTGCAAACTTTGAAACTGTCCCCTGCACACCAAGATCTAGATCATTAATATATATCAGGAACAGCAAGGGTCCCAATACCAACCCTTGGAGAACTCCACTACAAACCTTCCTCCAGCCTGAAAAATATCCGTTAACCATTACTCTCTACTTCCTATTTTTCAGCCAATTTTGTATCTTGACTGTCCCTTTTATTCCATGAGCAATAACTTTTCTCACGAGTCGGTTGTGTGGTACTGTGTCAAATGTCTTTTCAAAGTCGATGTGCACCATATCAATAGCATTACCCTCATTGTCCTTTTCTGTTACCTCTTCAAAAAACTCCAGCGAGTTAGTTAAACACGATTTCCCTTTAAAAATCCATGCTGGCTCTTTCTTATCAACCCATATTTTTCCATGTGACTACTAATTCTATCCTGAATAATTGTTTCTAGAATCTTACCCACCACTGCAGTTAATTCAGAAAGTCCCCAGAGGGACCATGATACTGTATTTAATTGGTTCTTAAATAATTTTAGGGTTTTTACCTCAATCACTTTGCTCAAAAGTACATTCCAAATGTTGATCACCTGTGTGAAGGAGGATCTCCTGCAATGAGTCATAAAGTTGCCTTTTACCACTTTGAAATGTGTCCCATTTACCAACTCCCTCTGTTTAATTTAAAGTGAAATTCCAGCTTAATATTTTTTGCAGAACGCTACATTAAAATAAACTGTGGGAGTGAGATAAAAATGTTAGGATTCTTGCGCTTGTGATTTTATACGATGATAAATCAACTTCCGTTGAATATGTTTTCTTTTGGGGAGAACTAAATTTGAATTGCAGCCGGCTTCCTTTCTGAGAGTTTCTTCCAGCAAAATGCCCAAAATTGACAGCTTGTGGGTCATTTCCTCAACTCAGCCAAAAACTGAATGACAGAGTAACCTTCATCAAATTCAACAGCCTATTTTAATGTTTTACTTGATTAAATTAGTTTCTCATCAAGCTCAAGGTTTAATTTGCAGTCAGGGGAATACAGCACTACATAACAGCATCTGTGATTCATTTTGTTTTAAAATACTGTACCCTTCTTTGAATTATTCTCTTCACATACCTTGCCAAATTGATTTGATTCTTGGCTTGTATTAACCATCCTGACACTTAAAACATTTTTGTCAAAAAAAGTTTCATCACCACTTTGCAATACTTTTTATCATTGTGATAGTGAGAAGCCCACGACAGGCTGAATTAGAATTTATTTTCCTCACATGCTCTTTCAAAATGTCACTCCGCATTCACTGAGACCAGCAATTTTTCTATTTAAGTCACTTTCATCAGTGGAAAGGCATGTAAATGTAATTACAACTTCATTGCTACAGCAGTACTGTTCTCAGAGCAGTGGTCAATTCAGAATAGAACTTTAACCGGTTAAACATGATAAGTTTGTAGGTATTTTATGACACAATCTTTTAAAGTTATTAACGCCTTGTTCTGTTCTATGGTGGAGCTTTTGTTGCATAGATGTTGGGCAGGAAATTGGGCTCAGTTGGGCACCACAGATGATGCTCAGGGATCATTTTAGCATCCAATGCGAGCATGCACAATTTTGCGGCAAATCACGTTGAAAACCGTCTTGTTGAAGGTGTGAGAGCGCACGCACAACTAATGTCCATCAGAAGTATTCGGAGCAGTCAGATAATGATGTCAACCAGTTATGCACTGCTGACTTAATGCTAGTGGTGCCATTTTGAAGCTGAGCTGACAACCTCTCTTAATCTTGCACAGCTAAACATGGGGAGAATTTTCTCCCCATTGGGCAGGCAGTTCGGGAGCGGGCACCGGCGGGTGCATAGCCGATCACCACCCACGATTGGCTGCCCGCCTCCATTTTGCCTGGACAGTCCCTGGAAGCGCTTTGCACTACCTGTGCGGGTGGGGGGATGAGGGCGAGTCGGGGCCTGTGCTCTGTTGTGCGTGCACATGAAAGAGTGCAGAAATCTCCCTGAGGTAGCTCAGGGAGATTGATTTGGAAAACGTGAAAAAAAGAATTTAAAAAATTATTCAGACATGTTCTCTCATGCGACAGTGTCACATGAGCTGGGACGTTTCAATGAATTTTACTAAAAAATTTTATTACATTTATAAACCCTTCATGAAACCTCATCCTGCCTGTGGATGAGGTTCTATGAAAAATGTAGAGGCCGCCTGGGCTCTTCGCCTGCCCGACAACCTTAAAGTTGGATGGGCAGCCCTGTTAATTATTTCAATTGCCATTTAAATGGCCTTAATAGGCCTTTGACAGTTTGGTGGGCGTGCAGCCAACTCCGGTGCGCGCCCACCTAACTGAAGATTGGAATGACGCACGGTGGCATCAGGCTTGCATCCCGCACATCATTTTACATGTCGGCGAGAGGGGCCCATCCCCGCATGCAAACCAGAAGATTCTGGCCCAAGTGTTCAGTAACATGAAAGAACCTCATCAGTGCTAATTAGTGGGATAATCAATTACTTAATATTTGTTGCTGGTTGATTTCTTCTGGCTGTTGTGATGTTTCTACAAGGGTTTAGAGTTTTCCATCGTTCTTATAAGTTGCAAAAGTCTACAGGATGTGGTGTGGAAGCTGCTGAAGGACATTTTGCTGATTTCAAAGTTCTGCACAAAGCAGTTTCTCAATGTCCTGGGTGTAAAAGTAGGCATTCCCCTTGGAATACAGAATGACGGGGAGAATGAGCAGAAGCTATCCAGAGCAAGATAAGTTGTTAGAAGAGTGAGGAGAAGAGAGTGAAGGGCTTTCAGCAGGAGGCCAACTCTGCCCAGGATGTTCAGGGAGGTGCACGGTCAGTGAGAGGAGGCTTCCCCCTGAGCGAGACAGAGACAGGGACCAAGTGGGTATATTTGGGAATTTGGTTCAAAGTGGGAATTTGGTGTATAGGAGGAAAGAGGTAGTTTAGGTAAGGTTTACTGCAAGAAGTAAAGTGGGCTGAGTGGGGAGTTCGCTGAAGGGTGGGGAGGAGGTGCCATTTTTCTTCTACTCTTTTTCAGCCCCCAATGTTTGAAGAAGCAGGTAAACCAGTAACTGGTATTATTAGTTTTATCAGTACTGTAAGTACTGTATTGCTTTATCAGTATTGCAAAGTTCACTGGCAGTGCCGAAACCTATTGGGAATTTTAATTAATTAGCAACTAATTAATTAACACATATTGGGGATGGCAGGGCAGGCGATGCAATGTGATTGCAGGATGTGGGAGCTTCTGGATACCGGTGTGATCCAGGACAAACACATCTCACAGAATCACAGAATCTCACAGTGCATAAGAGGCCTTTCGGCCCATCGAGTCTGCACCAACACGTGAGAAACACCTGACCTACCTACCTAATCCCATTTACTAGCACTTGGCCCATAGCCTTGAATGTTATGACGTGCCAAGTGCTCATCCAGGTACTTTTTAAAAGATGTAAGGCAACCCGCCTCCACCACCCTCCCAGGCAGCACATTCCAGACCGTCACCACCCTCTGGGTAAAAAAGTTTTTCCTCACATCCCCCCTAAACCTCCTGCCCCCTCACCTTGAACTTGTGTCCCCTCGTGTGACTGACCCTTCAACTAAGGGGAACAGCTGCTCCCTATCCACACTGTCCATGCCCCTCATAATCTTGTACATCTTGATCAGGTTGCCCCTCAGTCTTCTCTGCTCCAACAAAAACAACCCAAGTCTATCCAACCTCTCTTCGTAACTTAAATGTTTCATCCCAGGCAACATCCTGGTGAATCTCCTCTGCACCCTCTACAGCGCAATAATCCTTTCCAAACTGTGGCGACCAGAACTGCACACAGTACTCCAGCTGTGGCCTCACCAAGGTTCCATACAACTCAAACATGACCTCCCTACTTATGTAATCTATGCCTCAATTGATAAAGGCAAGTGTCCCATATGCCTTTTTCACCACCCCATTAACATGCTTCTCCACCTTCAGAGATCTATAGACACACACGCCAAGGTCCCTTTGTTCCTCAGAACTTCGTGGTGCCATGTCATTCAATGAATACTTTCTTGTCAAATTATTCCTTCCAAAGTGTATCACCTCACACTTTTCAGGGTTAAATTCCAACTGCAGCTTATCTGCCCATTTGACCATCTCATCTATATTTTCCTGTAGCCCAAGACACTCAACCTCACTGTTAACCACCCGGCCAATCTTTGTGTCATCTGCAAACTTACTAATCCCACCCCCCACATAGTCATCTATGTTGTTTATATAAATGATGAATAATAGGGGATCCAGCACAGATCCCTGTGGATGCCACTGGACACTGGCTTCCAGTCACTAAAACAAACTTTTGTCATCACCCTCTGTCTCCTACAACTAAGCCAATTTTGATTCCACCTTATCAAATTACCCTGTAGCCCATGTGCATTTGCCTTCTTTATAAGTCTCCCATGTGGGACGTGGTCAAAGGCTTTGCTGAAATCCATATAAACTACATCAACTACACTACTCTCATCTACACACCTGGTCACCGCCTCAAAAAATTCAATCAAATTTGTTAGGCATGACCTCCCTCTGATAAAGCCATGCTAACTATCCCTGATCAAACCTTGCCTCTCCAAGTGAAGATAGATACTCTCTTTCAGAACTTTCTCCAATAGTTTCCCTATCAATCTCGTGAGACTCACTGGCCTGTAGTTCCCTGGCTTATCTCTACAACCCTTCTTAAATAGCAGAACCACATTAGCTGTTCTCCAATCCTTTGGCACCTCCCCCGTGGCCAGAGAGGAATTTAAAATTTGGATCAGAGCCTCTGTGATCTCCTCCCTTGCCTCCCTCAGCAGTCTGAGACACAAATCATCCAGACCTGGAGATTTGTCCACTTTTAAGCCTATCAACACCTCCAATACCTTGTCACTCCCTTTATCAATTTGCTTAAGAACCTCACAGTCTCTCTCCCCAAGTTAGATACCTTCATCCTCATTCTCTTGAGTGAAGACAGATGTGAAGAAGTCATTCAACACTCTAGCAATGTCCTCTAGCTCCACCCATAGATTGCCCCCTTGATCCCTTATGGGCCCTACTCTTTCCTTGGTCATCCTTTTCCCATTGATAGACTTATAGAATATCTTGGGATTTTCCCTACTTTTACCAGCCAGAGCTTTCTCATATCCCCTCTTTGCTCTCCTAATTGCTTTCTTAAGCTCCACCCTTATCCACTTATCTGCAGTAAGTGTTTGCAGCTGCAGGAACTTTGGCTCAGAATTATTGAGCTGGAGGCCGAGCTGCAGACACTGCAGCATATCAAGGAGGGGGAGAGTTACCTGGACACCTTATTCCAGGAGGCAGTCACATATGTTAGGATTGGGTGTTCAGATTTGGTCAGTGTTCAGGGACAGGATGGTGTGACTGCAAGTGAGGCAGGCAAGGGGACCCAGAGGGCAGGAGTGCAGGAGCCTTGGCCTTTGCAATTGTCCAACAAGTTTCAGGTTTTTTTCAGCTTGTCTGGATTCTGCAGGGTGGATGTGCTAACTGACCATGGCTTCAAGGTACAGGAAGCCATTCAGGCAGGGGGAGTTACAAGGAATGCAGTGGTAGTGGGGGACAGTATGGTCAGAGAGATTGAAATGATTCTCTGCAGCAAAGAGCGTGAGCCCAGACAGCTGTGTTGCCTGCCCAATGCCAGGGTTCATGACATCTGCTCGGGGCTGGAGAGGAACTTGCAGTGAAAGGGGAGGACCCAGTCGTCGTGGTCCATGTTGTTACCAACAACATAGGCAGGACAAAGAAGGAGGTTCTGCTTAGTCAGTATGAGGAGTTTGGCACCAAATAAAGAAACAAAGGTCATAATCTCTGGATTATTACCTGAGCCACATACAAATTGGCATAGGACAAATCAGATTAGGGAGATGAATGTGTGGCTCAAAGACTGGTGTGGGAGAAGTAGGTTCTGGTTCGTGGGTCACTGGTACCAATACTGGGGAAAGTGGGATCTGTACCGTTGGGACAATCTACACCTGGACCTTGCTGGGACTGGTGTTCTTGTAAGCTGTATAACTAGAGAAATAGAAAGGCTTTTAAACTAAGTAGTGGGGGAAAGGGATCAAATTTGGGAAGATGTGGTAAATCAAGGCAAAAGAGAAAGGTATTATTACGGGAAATGAAAAACAGACCATGACAGGAAGGGATAGAGAGTACAAATCTAATAGTAAATCAACAGATGAGACTAGAGGTTATAAAAAGAATAAAAGGATAAAACTAAAGACTCTGTATCTGAATGCACGAAGCATTCAAAACAAAACAGATGAACTGAGAGAGCACATAGAAATAAATAAGTATGATTTGATAGCCATTGCAGAGACATGGGTGCAGGACGACATGGATTGGAACCTGAATATTGAAGGATATGTGACATTTAGGAAGGACAGGAAGCGAGGAAAAGTGGAGGGATGATTCTGTTAGTTAATGATGGTAATTGCACAATAGAGAGGGATGCCCTAAGCTCAGGAAACCAGGATGTGGAAACAATTTGGGTAAAGATGAGAAATGGTAAAGGCAAGAAGTCACTTGTGGGAGTCGTATAATAGTAACCACATGGTACGATGGAGCATAAAGGAAGAAATAACAGGAGCTCATCAGAAAAGCACTGCAATAATCATGTCTATTAATCTACATATAGACTGGAAAAGTCAGATGGGCAAAGGTAGCTGAGATGAGGAATTCATAGAATGTTTTCGGGTTAGTTTCTTAAGATACCTTGTTCTGGAGCTAACCAGAGAGCAGGCTATAATAAGCCTGGTATTGTGCAACAAGATGGGATTAATTAATGATCTCACGGTGAAGGTGCCCCTACATAACAGCAACAATAATATGATTGAATTTTACATTCAGTTTGAGGGAGGAGTGGGTCCAAGACTATGTTTTTAAACTTAAATAAGGGTAATTATGAGGGCATGAAAGCAGAGCTGGCTGAAGTGAATTGGCAAATTAGGTTTGGGGATAGGTCAACAGAGATGCAGTGGCAATTATTTGAGGGGATCTTTCAGAATACACAGAATAGATACATCCCAATGAGTAAGAAAAGATCCAAGGAACGGACGCACCATCCGTGGTTAACTAGAAAGATTAAAAATAGTATCAAACTTAAAGAAAAAGCATATAATTTTGCAAAGATAGATGGAAAGTCAGAAGATTGGACAGAATATAAGGAACAGCAAAGGATGACTAAAAGATTAATAAGGAGAGAAAAATTAGAGTATGAGAGAAAGCTAGCCAGGAACATAAAAACAAGTAGAAAGAGTTTCTATAAATATTTAAAACGGAAACAGGTTAACAAAGTGAGTGTTGGTCTTATGGAAAGTGAGTCTGGAGAATTGATAATGGGAAACAAGGAAATGGCAGATGAATTGAACAGGTACTTTGCATCAGTCTTCACCGTAGAGGATGCAAGTAACATCCCAGGAGCAGCTTTAAATCAGGAAATTGAAGGGAGGAAGGAACTCAGGAAAATTACAATCACCAGAGAAGGGGTACTAAGTAAATTGTTGGAGCTGTGGGCTGACAAGTGCCTGGGTCCTGATGGACTTCACCCTAGGGTCTGAAAAGAAGTGGCTAGTGAGATAGTTGGTGCATTGGTTTTAGTTTTCCAAAACTCCCTAGATTCATGGAAGTTCCTATTAGATTGGAAGATAGCAAATATAACTCCATTATTCAAAACGGGAAGGAGACAGACAGCAGGAAACTGCAGGCCAATTAGCTTAACATCTGTCATAGGGAAAATGTTAAAATCTAGTATTAAAGAAGCAATAGCAGGGCACTTGGATAAGCTCAAGGTAATCATGCGGAGTCAACGTGGTTTTGTGAAAGGGAAATCATGTTTAACCAACTTGTTGGGGTTCTTCAAGGAAGTAACATGTGCTGTGGATAAAAGGGAACCAGCGGATATACTGCACTTGGATTTCCTTTTGCTAAAGTGCCACATCAAAGGTTATTGCGGAAAATAAAAGCTCATGGTATAGGGGGTAACATATTGGCATGGATAGAAGATTGGCTGGCTAACAGAAAGCAGAGAGTAGACATAAATGGGTCATTTTCTCAAACAAAAACAGAAAATGCTGGAGAAACTCAGCAGGTCAAACGGCATCTGTGCAGAGAAAAACAGGCTTAACGTTTCGAGTCCATATGACTCTTCTTCAGAGCTAGAGTCATTTTCTCGTTGGCAAGATGTAATGAGTGTTGTGCCACAGGGATCAGTGCTGGGACTTCAACTATTTACAATTTATATAAATGACTTGGATAAAGGAATGGATGGGATTGTTGCCAAATTTGCTGATGACACAGAGATAGGTAGGAAAGTAAGTTGTGAAAAGGACAAAAGGAGGCTACAAAAAGATATAGATAGATTAAGTGAGTGGGCAAAGATTTGGCAAATGGAGTATAATGTGGGAAAATGTGAAATTGTCCATTTTGGCAGGAAGAATAAAGGAATAGCATATTATTTAAATAGTGAGAGATTGCAGAGCTCTGAAATGCAGATGGATCTGGGTGTCATAGTGCATGATTGCAAAAGGCTAGTATGCAGATACAGCAAGTAATTTGGAAAGCTATCATTTATTGTGAGTGGAATTGAATACAAAAGTAGGGAGATTATGCTTCAGTTATACATGGCACTAGTGACACCACATCTGGAGTACTGTGTACAGTATTGGTCACCTTATTTAAGGAAGGATGTAAATGCATTGGAAGCAGCTCAGAGGAGGTTTAACAGACTAGGAAAATACCTGGAATACCTGGAATGGGTGGTTGTCTTATGAGGAAAGGTTGGACAGACTAGGTTTATATCCACTGAATTTAAAAGAGTAAGAGGCAACTTGATTGAAACAGATAAGATCCTGAGGGGTCTTGACAGGATGGATGTGAAGAGAATGTTTCCTCTTGTGGAAAAATCTAGAACTAAGGGTCACTGCTTAAAAATAAGAGGTCGCCCACTTGAAATGGAAGTGAAGCAAATGTTTTCTCTCAGAGGGTCATGAGTCTGTGGAACTCTCTTCCTGAAAAGGTGGTAGATGCAGAGTCTTTGAATATTTTGAAAGTAGAGGTGAATAGTTTCTTGGTAAGCAAGGGTGTGATTTGAGGTTACTATCGGATCAGCCGTGATCTTATTAAATGATGGAGCAAGTTTGATGGGCTGAATGACCTACACCTCCTTGTTTGTATGAACCTCAATGAGGAATAATGTGTAAGATATCTGTGCATCAGTAAGGATGTCCTCACAGAAATTTTGCTGCATCCACCGCTGCAACTTTAGAGCAGGACAGCATTGGCAGTGGCTATGAAAGTGAACGTGGTGATGAACTTTTATGCCTCTGGCACGTTCCAGGATGGAGTTTAATATATTTGCAACTTTTCACAGTTTGCCATCCATGGTTGTGTAAGGGAAGTCACTGAAGCATTCTATTCAAAAAGATCTAAATACATTTCATTCTCTCTTGCCAGAGATCTCAGGCATAGTGAGCACATAGCTTCTCAAGAATTGCAAGTTTCTGCAAGGTGGAGGATGCCATTGACTCCATGTGCATCGTTTTGTGGGCATCACATCTCAACTCTGCCCTGTGCCGAAACTGACTGGGATTCCACTAACTCAACATCTACCAGGTGTGCGACCATAGGCAATGCAGCTCAATACCTGGTATCCTGGAAGCAGTCACAATGCCTTCATTCTGTGGCAAGCTGCTTGGTCACTTGTATTTAAGCCACCTTGGGAAAACCAAAGTGTGCCTATTGTATAACAAACTATTCGCTGATGACATGGCTCATGAGTCCAATGCACAACCCACAAGCACATTCACAGCGCAGATATTATGATAGCCTTGCTGCCACATAAAATGTGATAGAGCAAGACCACTGTTGTGCTGAAATAACATTCTCACTGTCCGGACCACTCTGAAGGAGCCCTGCAGTATTTGGCAGAATAGGCATTAAGATTGTCATGCTGCGCAGCCTCGCCATCATGAGGGGACATCCATAAGTGTTCTCATGGAGTTGGCTATCACTTCCACACTGGAAAAGCAGGGCTCCAAGCTCTGCATAAAGCCCTGTGTCAAAGTGGTGCTGAATTCCTCCATTTTTTTGACACTGAAAACCAAGTTTCTAGCAATTAGTCATGCCTACCAATCAGCGATTTTCCCCATCAAAACCTTACCTGAGTCTTCTGCAGCGTGACCTTTGTATGACTTCACCCTCCAGTGAGCTGATATCTGTGATATTCTTTCCCTCTGACCTGGCTGATGCCTATTCATGCCCAGTGTCTCGTCATGTGCAGATCCTGTCTCTAGTCTATCTCCTAAGATAGAGTGCAATGTCAGTGCCAGAACTGGTGGCTGTGAGTGAGAGATCAAGTGATTGTGCTGGCTTTTCATTATCACTCCCTTCTTGGAGTTTACCCATCACCTGGTCAGGTTGCACTTCTTGGGTGTCTGAAAGGGAAAAGACACAGGAGTAAGGATGCGGTGAGCGAGAGGGATGGGGGAAAGAAGAGGTGCATGTTTACACCATCAGATCTGTGTGCGGGATGAGGATGAAGTGGGATGAGGGAGGAGATTTGTTGTGAGGATACTGTCATCTGCAAATGGTTCAGCCTCGCAGCTGGCCATGACCTTAGCAATGGTTGTTTCAATAATGGTGAACAAAATCTCCTCCATGGAGGTGAGGACATGCAGATGTGCCTGTCCCCTGCAGATTAGCTCTTGCTGCCTCTCATCATATATCACCTTGTCCTGGCAAGAGAGAGAACATATTGTCAATGGCTGTTGTGCAATCTGCTGGATGATGTGCCTTTCATGGTAGAATACCTGGTAGTGCGTGCAAGTTGTGAGATGTGGGTGTGAGGCTTGCAGTAGTGCTAAGTGTGTTAGGTTGCAGTGAAATTTATGAATGTTAGGTATGAGTGCTGATTGATAGGAGATTATTGGGAGATGAGGGGTGGGTGTGGTGAATTGAGACTAGTGGTACAGATGGTAGAGTACACCACTTAAAAATGCATTCATTGACCTTAACCACTCGTGTGAGGTCATTGAATTTCTTGCGTCATGTACCCAGGTGCTTGGGGCTTGACTTGTGGTGTTGACCTCCCACTGTCTTTTGACCATGTGTTTGGAGGGCTTTCTGCCCCCAAGCAGATGTAGGACATCTTTCCTATTTTCTACCTCCTCCACCAAGACCTCCAGTGCAGCGTCAGAAAACATTGGGGCTCATTCTCTCCCCTGTGCCATTCCTCTCTGTTTCCCAGGACAGATACGCTTTCTGCATGACTCCCAGCATCTGCTCCAGCCACAATGCACCTCTCTCTTAAGAGTTGCAGCCTAGCTTTAAGTGGTGCAAGTTTGCTTTATGTGGTACAGGGAAGTGACAATTTGGACCCTCTGTTGGTGTGTACAGTCAGTGAGTGATGTGTTTAGTACTGGCTGCATGCAGGTTTCATTATAATCAGCAGGCAGCATGAAGTTGGCATGCTGCACGCATTTCAATCAAGACCACAGGTTAATTGTGCGTCATAATATCCGCATCCATTTTTGAGGGCTGTTCACTTTAGCTCCCATTGTATTCAGTTAACCAATGTCATATAGTTCAAGACAATTATCTATTGTTTCAACCATTTTTGTATTTAATTCTATTGAATAACTTTGCTATTATCCCAGGAGTCAATGCTGCCCATGTCACAGTAAAGAATGAGGCATTAGCAATATTGGATAGGATAAACACATATAATACCCACATCCTCAATGATGGACCAACCCTACACATTAGTGCAAAAGATAAGGCTGAAGCATTCACCACAATCTTCAGCCAGAAGTGCCAAGTGGATGATCCACCATGGCCTCCTACAGAGGTTCCCAGCATCACAGATGCCAGTCTTCAGCCAATTCGATTCAATCCACGTGACAATGGCTAAAGGCACTGGACACTGCAAATTCTATGGGCCCTGACAATATTCCGGCAATAATACTGAAGGCTTGTGCTCCAGAACTTGCCACACCCCTAGCCAAGCTGTTCCAGTACAGCTTAAACACTGGCATCTACCTGGCTATGTGAAAAATTACCCAGGTATGTCCTCTACACAAAAAGTAGGACAAATCCATCTAGCCAATTACTGCCCCATCGTCTACTCTCCATCATCAGTAAAGTAATGGAAGGGGCCATCAACAGTGCCAAGAAGTGGCACTTGCTTAGCAATAACCTGCTCACTGATGCTTAGTTTGAGTTCTGCCAGAGCCACTCAGCTCCTGACCTCATTACAGCCTTGGTTCAAACATGGACAAAAGAGCTAAACTTCCAAGGTGAGGTGAGTGACTGCCCTTGACACCAAGGCAGCATTTGACAGAGTGTGACATCAAGGAGTCCTAGCAAAACTGGAGTTAATGGGAATCAGGGGGAAAACTCTCCACTGGTTGGAGTCATACCTAGCACAAAGGAAAATGGTTGTGGTTGTTGGAGGTCAGTAATCTCAGCTCCAGGACATCACTGCACGAGTTCCTCAGGGTAGTGTCCTTGGCCCAGCCATCTTCAGCTGCCTCATCAATGACGTCCTTTCCATCATAAGGTCAGAAGTGGGGATGTTCGTTGATGATTGCACAATATTCAGCATATTCAGATACTGAAGCAATCCATGTCCAAATGCAGCAAGATCTGGACACTATCCAGGCTTGGGCTGACAAGTGGCAAGTAACATTTGCACCACACAAGTGTCAGGCAATGACCATCTCCAACAGGAGAGAATCCAACCATTGCCGCTTGATGTTCAATGGTATTACCATCACTGAATCCCCCATTATCAACATCCTGGGGGTTACCACCATTGACCAGAAACTGAACTGAACTAGCCATATAAATATTGTGGCTACAAGAGCAGGTCAAAGGCTAGGAATCCTGCAACGAGTAACTCATCTCCTGATTCCCCAAAGCCTGTCCACCATCATCTAGAAAGCACAAGTCAGGAGCATGAAGGAACACTCCTCACTTGCCTGGATGAGTGCAGCTCCTACAACACTCGAGAAGCTTGACCGCGTCCAGGACAAAGCAACCCACATGTTTGGCACCACATCCACAAACATTCACTTACTCCAACACTGATGCACAGTAGCAGCAGTGTGTACCATCTACAAGATGCACTGCAGGAATTCACCAAGGCTCCTTCGAATGCACCTTCCAAACCCACGAGTGCTACCACCTGGAAGGACAAGGGCAGCAGATAGATGGGAAGGCCACCACTTGGAAGTTCCCCTCCAAGTCAATCACCAGCCTGGCTTGAAAATATATCGCCGTTCCTTCACTGTCGCTGGGACAAAATCCTGGAACTCCCTTCCTAACAGCACTGCAGGCGTACCTATGCCACATGGACTGCAGCGGTTCAAGAAGGCAGCTCACCACCACCTTCTCAAGGGCAACTAAGGATGGGCAATAAATGCTGGCCCAGCCAGCAAAGCCCACATCCCGAGAATGGATTTTTTTTTTAAATAAAGAGGACCAACTTAAAAGGTTGGCAGGCCTCAAAGCAGAAAAGTTACCTGGTCCAGATGGGATACATTTTAGGTTACTGAAGGAAGTATGGGTGAAAATTATAGAGGGTCTGGTGACAGTCCTCAAATCCACCTTAGATGTGAGTGTGGTGCAAGAGGACTGGGGGATTGCAAATGTTACTGCCCTGTATTACAAGGGGGACAAGGGTGAACCTGAATAGTACAGGATATCAACTTCATGTCAGTGTTATGGAAGCTTTGAGAAACAATAATCTGGGGCAAAAGTAATTGGTATTTGGAAAAATATGAGCTAATTAATAGAAGTCAGCACAAATTTGTTAAAAGCAAATTGTATTCGAATAACCTGATTGAGTTATTAGATGAAGTTACAGAGAGGGTTGCTGAGGGTAGTGTGGGCAATGTTATGTATCAGAATCTCAAAAAGTACTTGATAAACTAAAACATGGGGCAGGATTTTATGGCCCCATTGCAGTGCAGGGGCATAAAATGCATTGCATTCACAAGTCCATTAACTCTGGCGGGACTGCAAAATCCCATAAGTTTAAAATTCCACCCATAATAGGTTTTTTTTTACGATATTGAAGCCCATAAGATTAAAGGACAGTGTGGATGTGAAGCTGACTAAGGAACAGAATGTAGAAAGTAATGATGAATGGTTGTTTTTTTAAACTGAAGGCAAGAATGCAGTGGTGTTCCCCAGATGTCAGAATGAGAGCTACTGCTTCTTTTGATATACATTATGAGTTAGACTTGGGTATAGGGGGCATAATTTTAAAATTTGTAGAGGGCACAAAACTTGGAAATGTAGTAAACAATGAGGTGAACAGCAACAGGACATAAACAGAACTGTGAATTGGGCAGACACATGACAGATGTGGTTTAACACAGAAAAATTGTGAAATTATACATTTTGGTAGAAAGAAAATGGATAGACAATATCGTCTATAAGGCACAATTTCACAGGAGAGACCTAGCAAATATTTAAAGGTGACAGCATAAGTTGATGGGCTATTAAAAAGCCTGTGGCTTTCTTAATAGAGGCAGAGCATACAAAAGTATGGAAGTTATGCTAGACCTTTATAAAGCAATGTTTAGGTCCGATCTAGCATATCATGTTCAATTCTGGATACCAGACATTAGGAAGGACGTCAGGGCCTTAGAGAGAGTGCAGAAGAGATTTATTAGAATGATACGAGGGATGAGGGACCAGTGATGCTGGGTTGTTCTCCTTAGAATAAAGATTGATAGGAAATTCGACAGAGGTGTTCATAAGCAAGAAGGGTTTTGATATAGTAAATAAAGAGAAGTTATATCAAAGGCAGAGGTTGGAAACCAGGACTCAGGTTTAAGGTGATTGACAAAAGAATCTGAGGCGACATGAGGAAGCATTGTTTAACACAGTGAGTAGCTGTGATCTGGAATGCACAGCCTGTAAGAAGCATTTTCAATGGTAATTTTCAAAATGGAACTGGATAAATACATGAAGGAAAATATTTGTAGGGTTTTGGGGAAAAGAGGGGGCATGTGACCAATTAGATAGCTTTATCAAAACCTGGCATAAATATGATGGGGTGAATTATCTTTCTCTATGCTGCATTCTATGACTCGACCAAACTATTCAATGAGTATCTTTTTTTGCTCAAATGTTTAGAATTCAAATTAATTTCTCTGTCACGTGTTGCAAGCTTGTTGTTTAATTATTGGCATCTACAAAGCAATAAATTAAAGGTAATAATAGTTCAAAACTACATTTGTAAAATTCTACAAATTACAATTTAAATCATATAATAAATTCCAGAAGAAATAAAACCTTAACATCTCACATTGAATTCCTCATAAGGGAATATTTTTGATAAGTGAACAGTCTATTTAGAACAAACTGTTATTTCCTTATCAGAAATTTATGTTTAAAAAGTGTTTGGACATAAGACAGATACATAGTTCAACCTAGCTTTGTGTGATAGAGACAACTCTCTTCACATGAGCTCATGCAGGCCAGCATTTTAGGAAAGATTGTCTGGCATGCGGCTATTCACTGTTGCCCTATTATTAGTCTCGAGCCACCAAACAATGTAAGATACACAGTATATAAAAATGCAGTCATATAAACTGAAACATCATACTATTCCTTTAGGCCAGTATTATTTGTGCCTATGCTATAGCAGCTGTCACAACTTCTCCAATAATATTGCATCCCATGCCAGACAAAAGGTGAATCTAGATAGCTTACAGGTGTGGGCTGACATGTGGCAAATAATAGTTGTACCACATAGGGCTCATATATGTTTACAGCACAAAAGGAGGCCATTCAGCTCATTGTGTCTGCACCGGTCAACAAAGATCTGACTACATTAATCCCATTTTCCAACACTTGGACCATAGCCCTGGAGGCTATGGCAATGCGTGAATATCTAAGCACTTCTTAAATGTTACGAGAGTTTCTGACTCAACCACCCTTTCAAGCAGTAAGTTTCAGACATCCACCACCCTCTGGGTGAAAAAAATTCTCCTCAACTCCCCTCTTAGCCTTCTACCTCTTACCTTAAATCTATGCCCCTGGTTATTGACCTCCCTCCTAATGGAAAAAGTGCCTTCCTATCTGCCCCTCAATCTTATACACCTCTATCAGATCCCCTCTCAAACCTTCGCTGCTCCAAGGAAAACAATCCCAGCCTATCCAATCTTTCCTCATAGCTCAGACCCTCCAGCCCAGGCAGCATCCTGGCAAATCTCCTCTGCATCCTCTCCAGTGCAATCACATCCTTCCTATAATGTGGTGACCAGAACTGCACGCAGTACTCCAGTTGTAGCCTAACCAGCATTTTATACAGTTCCAGCATAACCTCCCAGCTCTTGTATCCTATGCCTTGGCTAATAAACGCAATTATCCCACATGCCTTCTTAACCACCATATCTACCAGCCCTGCTACCTTCAGTGATCTACGGATATTCAAATCAAAGTCCCTCTGAGCTTCAGTACTTTCCAGGGTCCTACCATTCATAGCATAATCCCTTGCCTTGTTAGCCCTCCCCAAGTACATCACCTCACATTTTTCTGGGTTGAATTCTATTTGCCACTGCGCTGCCGACCTGACCAGTCTATTGATATCCTCCTGCAGTATACGGCTATCCTCCTCACTATTTACCACCCTATCAATTTTCGTGTCACCCACAAACTTGTTGATCATACCCGCTACATTTGTCCAAATCATTTATGTACATCACAAAGGAAGAGCCCCAGCACCGGGCCCTGCGGAACCACACTGGAAATAGACTTCCGATCACAGAAACATCCCTCTACCATCACCCTCTGCTTCCTGCCTCTCAGCCAATTTTGGATCCAATGTGCTACTTTGCCTTGGATCCCATGGGCTCTTACTTTCTTAACCAGTCTGCCATGAGGGACCTTATCAAAAGCTTTGCTAAAGTCCATATAGACCACATCAAATGCATTACCCTCATCAATACTCCTGGTTACCTCCTCAAAACATTCGATCAAATTTATCAAACACGACCTTCCCTTAACAAATCCCTGAACAAATCCCTGATTAATCCATGTCCCTCCAAGTGCTGATATATTCTACCCCTTAGAATTCTTTCTAGTAACTTCCCTGCCACCAAGGTTAGACTGACTGGCCTGTAATTTCTTGGTCTATCCCTTCCTCCCTTTTTTAATAATGGGACAATGTTAGCAGTCCTTCTGTCCTCTGGCACCTCACCTGTGGCCAGAGAAGATTTGAAAATTACTGCCAGGACCCCTGATATCTTTTCCCTTGTCTCCCTCAGCAGGCTGGGATACACCTCATCCAGGCCTGTGGATTTATCCACTTTTAAGGTCGCTAAACTGCTAGTACCTCCTCTTTCTCTCTGTTAATTTCTTCTGATATTTCACAGTCCTCCACTCTGATGTCTAAACCTGCATTGTCCTTTTCCATTGTGAACCCGAAACAAAGTATTCATTGAGGACTGCACCCACGTCTTCCGGGTCCACACACAGATTACCCCTATACCTGGTAATGACCATCCTAGACCTTCAATGGCACTACCATCACTAAGGCCCCCATTATCTGCATCTTAGGGGGTCACCAAAGACCAGAAGCTGAACTACACCAATCATCTCAATACAATGACTACAAAAGTAGGGCAGAGACTAGATGTTTTGCCATTTGTGGCTCACCTCCACACAAGCTTTGCTATCTACAAGGTTCAAGTCAGAATTGTGATGCAATTTGCCTAGATGGATACTGCTACAGCACACTCAAGAAGCTTGACAACATCCAGGATACAAAAGTTTACTTGGTTGACATTCCTGTTACCTGGCTTAATACCCACCACTCCCCCACTGGTGCAGAGTGGCCACAGTGTGTATAATCTACAGAATGTGCTGCATAACTCACCAAGGTTACTTTCATTGTACCTCCCCACCGTGAATGCTTTATCACAAAGAAGGGCAGGAGCAGCAATGTCATGAGAGCATCACCACCTTCAAGTTCCCTTCCATGTCACACACCATCCTGACTTGGACATATTTTGTCAAGTTTTCACCATCACTGGAAGAATATTTGGACCATTGTAGGAGCAGCAACAATTGCAAGGTGTGCAACAAATCACAGAGGTTTGCCACCATCCTCTCAGAAAAACTAGGGATGTGCAATAAATGCAGTCTTGTCTGTGCTGCCCAAAAATGCCATTTCTGACACCTGTGAGATTGAACCTGGAAATTTAAATCATCAAAATTTCTTTGGGATGTAGAATGAAGACCACTCCTTAAGCTATTAACCTTACATCTGCTAACAAACATTTTTGTCACCAGTAACGATATTTTCCCTTCTTCTATTCCATTTTGATTATGAAAACAAAATTACAATTACATGAAGAAATTACAAGAATGGAAAACAGTCACTTGAACTTTCAAAAATAGCAAAAACTTCTCTCACAATCTCTTTGGAAAAGGAGCACAGGTTAAAATAATCCCAGAGTTATTAACATTTTGTAAGAAAATTTACTTTACACTGTTCTCATTTTTTTTTCATTTTACAAAATTTGCAAATTTGCATCCAATTGTAAATTTATAGCTTAATGCATTGAAACAAAATATATATTGAAATGCAGTGGCTTGTTTTTTCAGGCAAAGCATGACTTACTCATAACTACAGATCATAAGTTAGAAGTTTTCTAACATTATTTGTTTATTAATTACAGGAATTGGAAGTATCACTGTGGAAAATACAAATGTTTCTAACACCAAGTAATTTTAATTGGGTAAAAGTGCATCACAATCAGTGTATAGGTTCCATTTCAGATAATGAGCTTCCAAACTACTTTTCCATGCCATCATTAAGATGGCCTATTTCCACCTCCGTAAAATTGCTCAACTTGCCACCTGCCTCAGCTCATCTGCTGCTGAATCATCAATGCCATTGCTACTTCTAGAGTGAATATTCTAATGCACTCCTGGCCAGCTTCCCACATTCTGTAAACTCGATGGCATCCACAACTCAACTGCTGTGTCCTAACACATACCAAGTCCCATTCATTCATCACGCCAGTGTTTGCTGACCTACAGTGGTTCCCAGTTAAGCAACATCTTGTTTTTAAATCCCTCCATAGCCTCCCGCATCCTATTTCTGTAATCTTCCCCAGCTGCACAACCCCCTGAGATATCTATGCTCCTCTAAATCTTGCCTCATGAACATCCCCAAATTTTACTGCTTCACCAGTCAGCTACCTGGTCCTTAGCTTTGGAAATCCCACCCTAAACCTCTCAGCTTCTCTACCTCACTGTCCTCCTTTAAGACACTCCTTAAAACCTACCACTTTTATCAAACTTTTGGTCATCTGCCTTAATATCTCCTTTTGTGACTTGGTGTCATATTTTGTTTTACAACATTCCTGTAAAGCACCTTGGGAAATGTTATTATGTTAAAGGTGTTATATAAATACAAATTGTTGTATCAGACTGTAATAAACTTCTCCAGTGCATGAATTCTGTGTGAGGTTTTCAGATTATGTATCTGTGATACCTTTACTTCTGATAATACCTTCCTGAACATGATGAAAATGCATCATCTAGCATTGTGGCCCTTATACTTTTCCAATTGCTTTGTCCTGATCTGACCTCTTCCTTTAACCTCGACGTTTTAAAGACATCTCATCTTCTATATTTTTGTGCAGCAATAACATCCTTAAGTTGCTGTTTATAAATATGTTTCTGCTCATTACTGTTGTTGTCATTAATTAATGCCATAATATATTTTACATTATAAAAAACAACTGATATGTGTTGTTATTTGAAGACAACAACTGCATTTATTGCCAAATTATGAGCAATACCTAGCTCTAGTCATGGATTCAACAGCCACACAAGTCTCTGTAAAAAAACATTTCCCCTGCTTTCTGACCTAAGTCTCACATGTAATCTTATATTTTTGTTCATAATTTAAAAACATCTATCAAATCATTTCATATCATCTGTTTGAATGAAACACCCTGATTTTATATCATTCCCTGTATTTTCCCATGTAAAGAGCCAAGGCTAATAAGAAAATGTGGGAAAGTGCAATATCAGGATATGCCTATCTAAGTGATAATACATAAATAAACCTATTGAAAATGCTGACAGCAATTTGTGTCCTGATTCATCCTTTGAAGCTGTCTTCTGGCAGCTACTCACCCAGGGACCACATGATGCAGGAGCATTTTGTTTCTGCTTCAACATTGTGTACTGAAATAAACATGGCAGAATATATACCCATCTCAATTCTGGTCTTGTTTTCTTGCACATGATATAGTATTCCAAGATAACAGTTGTATTTATTGCCAAAATATATGCAAAATAATTTAAATTGATATTTTGAGTCTTTGTGCTAAAATGGAAATTTCATATTAAAACGAGTTATCCTCATCTTAGTCTGTGGCTGGCTTCCACCTCACCATCCCAAATGATGGTGTCATTCCACAAACAGATCTCAATCTGATTGCAGAGCATATAAGCATGAAGAACACCTTGATGAGACCATCTCATGCACTGAGGTGATCATATGGAAGTCACCAGAATGCAGACTGGTGAGAAAGAAATGCTTGGACGGAGGTTGGGCCCCACACATCTGAGGCGCTGTATGAATGAAACGACAACCTCTAAAAAAATACTTTGGTTCTCTCAATATATTTAAATTTAACAACCCAGATGGATCTCTTTCTGAACTTTGGCTAATACCACACCTCAAACCAACCGCATACAATTTCACCACTTACCTTGCATTTCGATGGGAGTCCAGACGAATTGCTGATGAATTTACTTCAGGCTTGAACGAATTCTTCAGAGGCCTTGAAATCCACTCAGAGCGTTTAGTGATTCAATAGCTAAAAAGTATTTCGCACCTTATCCCTAGGATGAACAATCAATTGTGAAATGATCTGAGACAATTATTCCCATTTTAGCCCTGCTAAACTTTGACTGTTACGGTCCAGCTCCATTGTGTTTACGCTTTAGTCTTTAAAATGCGGAAAATTCAACATCTGTAATTCCTGTTCCAATTGTCTCCCTCATTTCATCCGGGGACAAAGTTTATTCCTGGCTCCTCCTATGCAATCCTACGGGAGATAAACAAGTTGACTGAAACACAATCGAAACATAATAAAGACAAAGCTATTTTATCATTGCCAGTTTCTTTCCCAAATAAATAGTGTTCAAAATGAGTATTAAAGCAATTGCATGGAGGTGTTTGGGATTGTTTTTCGGAGGGCAAAGGCTTGGAGTGGCATCTACGTTATATGAGAGGATATTCTAGTACCATTTACTCCACAACTTGTGTCACATGCTCTTCACTAATGGATGTTTGCTGATTGTATTCATTAGTGAAGAATATTGGTAAAAGTAACTGCGATTCTTAAAGGTTCTTGAGAGTCAGTGGCAGATCTCTGGAAACAGTTTAGATTGTGCCCGAAGGGCTGTCATTTATCTAGCTCAAGCATCAATAATTATGGCCTGAAAGACTAATGTTTTTGATCACTATTGCCCTAAATGATCGATGCTAAGAGCATAGACAGTTTAACATTTTAGAAAAACGCTTCACTAAAAATTAAATTATTTTAATGTTCAATCACTTTTATGGACTGCAGATCCAGATGAGTAAACAGGCCCGCAGTGGATCTTAATTCTACTCTTATAGACATAAGAAAATGATTAGTGAGTTCCACTTCTTAATAAATGATATATAACCATGATTTGCGTTTTAACTTCACCAGTAGATCCGAGCATTTGTCTGATTGCCCGGGATTTTTACCAAACTAAATTGAAAGCTTCCCGTTGGATTAACTCCTGATAGAAATCCGAAAATAACAGACTAGATATGTGTTCCTGTAAATGGTCTGTTTAGTTTCTCTCGCCCTGAATAAATACAAACAGGATTATAAGGGTGATAAAAGCGATTTTTTTCTCCAGGCAGCGACAGGCTGACGCCGCTCCTGTTTACTCCATTAGCTCCATTAGCACTGAGTGAGATCCCACTGCCGATTGTCATTGGGCAACAGTCAGAGAATGTCGAGAAACAACAGTCTTCAACATCTTGACTATAGACAGTTTAAAATATTGTTTTCTCCAATATTAGTCACGTTTTCCTCAAGAATAACGAACCGTGTAACTAACAGATGGCAATAAAAGCAGGACAATCTGTTTCAGAGGAAGAGCCACGTTAAGAGGTTACAGTACTGGAAAGCACGACTGGGTCATTTATAAAACGCTTAATGGGCGCTTTGCGACTGTTCCATAAATAATAGTTGTGTATGAAGGGACATCATTGCGACAACAAAGAACACCGCATAAAATTAACTCCAGTGACAGACAAAACTGCTCCACGTAATTTTAATTGCACAGGGCGCTAACTTATAAGAGAAACAAAAATACGTTAAAACGTTGGGGTTTGACAGTGTAAAGAGCTCAGGTACATCCAACAAGGTAATGCACTCTTATCACACCAGGCACAATCAATAGACTCAACTTGTTCTTTAAGCAGATTGGACACAGTTAAGATTCTTTTCATTCTATCGGACTTATTGTTTATATAAAAGCCATATTAAAAGTAAATTTTAATGCCGTCTTTCTAGATTAGACCCCATGAAGTACGCATATCTTTCTGTATAATTAAGCACGATTATACAGCTTTTCTTGGTCGTAGGTATTTGGCGATTAAACATTAATATAATGGCACAGCAAAGGTACAATTAGTCTACATGCAAATCCGCGAGAAATCAGTATCACGCAAAGTGCTCGTGAGTAATAACTTCAAACCACCTTGCACTGTCTTCCAGAAACAAAAATCAATAAAACATAATTTCAATTCCATCAGTACCCGTGGTTCGTGCTGGGTTGCTAGCGGTTGTCAGATCAATAAACGCGCCCAATATTAAATAATACAACAGCCGCGTAGACTTCGTCAGTAATAACAACAGAAAGTGCTGGGAAAACTCAGTAGGTTGGGCCGCAGCTGTGGAGAGAGAAATAAAGTTAACGTTTGGAGTCTGTACGACTCTCTTCTTCAGAGACTGTCAGGACCTGTCTTGTTAGGGGCAGCAAAGAGATTCCACTGAATGGACTCAAATCCATTACTGCTCGGTTATTTTAATTATTACTGCATCAATGTGTGAGTTACTAGTGAAAAATATTTTAAAGAATGACATAAAGGTTACAGAAATCAGATTTTGCTGAGTTTAATTCGATTTAATATTCGTTGCAAACACAATTCGCTTGTTGCCAACATTCCCATCACAGAGTTCATCCAGCTCCCGCATCTTCCTGGCGTTCGGATAATAATTGGTTAACCGGCTATGGGTGACCCGTGCCTCCCTGGCGAAAAGCCTATTTTAGCTGGAATCTGGTAGCGAATGATCTGAGCCAGAATGTGCAAAGTAGGCAAAATAATAAATAGAGCCCTACCGATTCATGTAAACGACACATTTTCCCCTTTTTACGTCTGATTTGCAACCAAATATCTCATTTGGTTCTCAGGTTTGAGTTAGCTAAAATGGAGGGATTTTACTTTCAACACTTTCTGGCGAATTCTGAACGATGACATTGACATATTTAAATAAACAGTTGAGTTTCAAACATGGCATTACCAATTAAATAATATCTCGTACATCCGTTTCAACAATTGAATTAACACACTGCTTTATTAACTGTTCAAAAGTTACAAAATGTTTCTGTTATTGAGGTGGCGAGTCCAAAGCCTTACGTTTATCAGAAGACAGATCGGAAACTGTTTGACACTTAAGGACTATCATTAGCACATCTGAAAACCTCCTTAGTTTCCTGATCAAATAGATCCGACCACACGTTACAAACAAACCGAATATTAAAAGAATTAAAATACTATAATAAATAGAGTTCCTCGATTTCTTTTACTCAAATTTCTTACCATTCCAGGGATTCATTGTCTTCTTAATTTATTTATAAATTGAAAATTGCTCACATTATACTAAAGTCACCAGCTTAGCTGTCTCAGTCTCGTTTGCCAAGCAGGCTGGTTGTAATCTTACCACGCTCTGATTCCATGGAAAGTTCCTTGCAGAGCCGAGACCCCGGGGTTTTGGTGGGCCTGAGACTGCGCTGCCGAGTAATTCATGTTGCCAACGTTAAAATTCATGCTCATGTTGGCAAATGGGCTGGCAGAAGCATTCTGCTGCACGGCGGGCATGCTCGAATACATGCAGCTGTAGTCTCCGTCACAGGCTGCAGCGTTGTAGCTGGGGTAGATGCTGTAGCTGTACGGTGCCATGCTGACATTATATGGTGCACTGTATGAGGGCGATGCTCCCAGGCAAGGCTTCCCATCATGTACCAACACAGGCACTGCAACCCGGCGAGGGGCAGGAGGGGCTGGGCCCAACTCCAAATGCTTGTCCTGGCGCTGCCGCTTGCACTTGTACCTGCGATTCTGGAACCAGATCTTGACCTGTGTCGATGTCAGTTTTAAGACATTTGCCAGATGATCCCTTTCTGGGGCGGACAGGTATCTTTGCTGCTTAAAGCGTCTCTCCAGCTCATAGACCTGGGACTGAGAAAACAGGACTCGCGGTTTCCGCCGAACTCTCCTTCCAAGGCCTTCCAAAGCGTCGTTTTTCTTTGCTTCGCGCGTTAGATGTTTTCCTTCTAGGTCACAACACAAACACGAGAATGAAAGGAAAGTAAAGCGAACGGTCTATTATCGCGTTCATTTAAACTCTCGGTCTTTATAAGGTGACAGCCCTGCTCTCGCTTGGCATTCGCTTTAAAACTCGCTGAGATTAAGCGCTCAAAGGTATAGACTACGGAAAGAATGAACATTTCAACCTGCGGGCTCCTAAATTTGTGTCATTTACCTAGATTGTTTTGTACCTTATTCTAACTGAACGAAGGTAAAATCAGACCATTTATTTTTTTGAATTCCTGCTGGTCTTGTTGATGAAGGTTTAATGAAGATGTGCAACATTATCAGGTCTCGATACCTTCCTACCCATTCCAGTCCACTTTAATAAACAGCCGACATCAATATCATTCAGGGACTCACATCAACCACTGACAAGCCTTTCCTGACACATTCCCCTACACACTTCAAAGGATCACAACAATTGTAACTTGGCCCTATCATCCAATCAAGGGGGGCACAATATATTGCAGGAAAATACATTATAACTGTGGCCTGCCACATTGTGGAGCAAGATCAAAAGCGGACTGAGCAGAAATGTGCAGTTAAATCGATCCAGTTAATCCGATTCAATAGCACCACACTTCGATTTGATGATTTTTCTAGCCCTTTTGCCAAAATCAGCTCAGTGCAGTGCTCTCGGTTGTACTGGGGTACTTTCCTATGCGGTCTTTAATGATCGGGTAAACTACCTGAAGAGGCTCTGCTCACTGATAATCACTTAGCAAGTATTCGCCCCAGTGTTAGGGCATTTACCTTGACTGCTGCTTTGAAAAGACATGTCCATCTGCGATTCGCTGGAGTTCTCAGTATCATTGACGCTCAGGCCAGGTGAAAATGCCACACGATTCCTCTGGACCTGGGGTTTGCCAACTTCATTTCCAGCGCCTGAGAGGAGAGCGTTTTGAGGTTGAGTCGCCTGCTCCAGCATATAAGGAGAAGACAAGAGGTCCAAAGTTGCACTCAAATGATCTGGAATCCACTGCTTTTGCTGGCGATGTTCGAGATTGAGAATATCCTTTACAGAGAATGGTGTCGTCGATATTGCAGGGCTTGGAAGCATCTCGGGATAACTCCTGGGCTGTAACGGTACTTCTAAACTGTTAGGAGGACGGTGTGCAAATCCTGCCCTACTTTACTGTTTTAATGACGTCAGCTTTAATGGCGCTTACCCAGTTAAAGCGTGACTGACATTAACAGAGGCAGAGTCGGAAAGCTTCAAGTTAAATACGGAGATTTCTATTGGCCACAAGATAGCCCTGGGAAAACATGGCTTTATCCTGGGCTACGAACAACGACCAATTTCCCCTTTGAAGAATGACATTGGCGACGATTTCTTTAAAAGCCAGCATTCTTTTTATCTGGGCTACACTAAAAATATTAAAATGCCCAATTTTCCAGTCGGATTTAATAACCCTGCTACAAAATTAATTGCAATAAAAATTCGTTTAGTGATATTGCATGTTTATATAAACAGAAAGACCCAGCTTTTTAAAAAGTGTCAGAAATTAGCGAGATTTTTACAATGAGTTTTAACGCTTGAAGGTAACAAACACACCCTTTTCAGTTATAGGACCTTTTAGATGTGCTATGAACTAGGTGTAGCAAATATTTATGCAATGAATATCGTAAAACTCACCTACCATAAGGATGCCCTGCGATTTTAAAGCGCCTAGCAAATGTGTACAACGCGATTCTTGCACAGCCACCTGTTGTTGGTGGCCCTTTCCATTTAGATAATGTTTCCAGTGTCATTGAATGGAAGGCGAATTTAACTGAACGGATGCTTTCACCTGAAGTAGCGTTTTCCCGTCCACTGCGAGACTTCTCCGTCCTTCGATCATTCCTCCTGTTCCTCAGCCATCCTGAAAACACTGACAATCCTGTTGCATTTCGTTTATACAGACGTCAGTACATTATTTGCATCTATGTTAAATTCCCGATTCTGTGCTGTGTTATATTAGCCCAACTGCAGCGAAGGTTCCTGCGAACTTAACGTGCGCTTGATAGATAGGCGGGATGGAAAAGGATTTATCTAATCTTGGAAATGTGCTGGCACTTTTAAATGACCTAACTTATTGTGGAAACTTCAAGAGTCAAGTGAAGGATGTTTTCAGATGAAGAGCAGGGGTTTAAATTTGGCTGCAATCGCCATTCATCTAAGAACGAGAAAATAAGGGACTTGCTTTAATGGGTTCTAAGTGCTAGAGTTTGGTTCAAACAAGAAAAAAGATCACAAAAATTATATTCGTTATATTAAAGTTTTTTGTTTATTTCTGTGCTTAGAATTGAAGAGGCTTTAATAAGCTCCCTTTAATGTGCCCCGATTACTAATGTAATACATTTCTCCGCTGAAAAAAAATTCCAGAATTTTGGCAAATACCTCGGGTTTAAAGTACACACATAATTTTATTCAGCGAATGACAGAAAGGTAATTGTATAATTAATGCCTTAGGTGAGTAGGATCTGAAGCACCGACAAGCGGTTTTAATGGTTGACTTTGTCACAGATACAGTGTTCCGGTGGATCATAGGGCATGATAAGTGCTGACCTGCAATCTCTCCCTCACTCAATTAGCATTTTGAGAAGGACATTGTCGAGCTGCATGTCTGTCTTTCTGACTGAGTAATTAAACGCCAGATAGTTGAAGAGGCGAAAGAGCTAAAACATGTACCTCCGCTGTTTTACCGACTGACATGCTGAAAAACGGTTCCGTGCCTACAGTATTATGTAAATTCTATTGAATTAAAGGACATCTGTAAATTGACAAGAAATCTTCCGCAAGACAAGGAATATTAAAATGATTTTTAAAAATTCACAGTGGAATTAATTTAGCAACAGAATTCGATTCGTGGATTATCTGTTTGTTTAATCGATCAGGAGTATGTGGTTTGAAATTGTCTAAATAAAAATGGTCACTTTCTAGATTGCAATGTTCATGTAGACGCACTTATTCCTGTCATAAGTGTAGGGCTGTCATCAGGATTATATTTTGAGTATTTACTTCTACAGACAATAAGGCCAGAAAATCAAATCAAGAAATTAAACAGACTATTGCTATAACTTTGCTTAGTTTAAATTGTGGAAGCTATGTAATTCTAAGAACCTGTAAATAAAAATCAAAGGAATATATGTAGGAAAAGCTCATACAGAATGCAGATCACAGTTTCAATGCCAATGAATTTTCTACTTACAGACATAACGTGCGATACTTGATGTATTACTTATGAATATTTTCAATGTAAAACTCGCAATTGAGATCACACTGTTTGTAATATTGCTTTCCACAATTACACCTCCATAAATTTTGAATTGTTTGTCTAGCATGACATTGCGGGCATATTAAACGACTCATCCATGAAAAGTAATCCTCCTTGTTGTGACATCCATTCTATTAGGAATTCTTGCTGTTAGCACCGTTAAAATTATTTACTTTAAAAGCGCATTTTCTTGCTAAACAAACAGTACACATTATTGTTTTATTTGGAAATAAATATTCCGAATGGACATTCATGGCACATACCATTTGAAGGTGAATTTTGTTTTGGACCATATGTTCCTCAGACAGATATCTCTTTTAATTTAAAGTAATTTCCGATCTTTACCAAGCCGATTATTTTGATCTGATTTTTAAAGAATGATAAGTAAAAAATCGAACTTCGGAAAGTTAGCTCGTATCTTCTCCTTCACTTCATTAGCTGTGGTGCTGATAGTTACAATCCAGGGTCACCTGATAAAAAAACACTTTATCAGCAACGCATTAATACTTTTATCAAACAGATATCACGGCGTCTGTTTCAATTAAAATTCCTTTGGCAAAAATAATGAGTGATAATGCTCGGCAGTTTTCTGATGCAGAGCTGTGTGGAGCTGCCAGCCTGGGCATTTGGACAGCTCACCCGCCTGCAGCAGCCTGCCAAGCAGAAATAAAAAGCCAAATCCAGAAAGTAGAAGGGCCAAGGACAGTGTCGGGTCTGTTCAAAGCAATGAGCTCAATTCGACCTGACCGTCCCTTGCACCGTGAACATCAAATATGTTAACAGCAACTAGAAGCAGTGCGATTTTAGAACGTTTCACTAGAGAATGGTGACCTGACATTGCCCCGTATGGTGTGTGAACCCTTTTCCTTGACTTCTTCAGCCGAAGTGACGGAGTGGTTAGATTTCAGTGAATAACATCTTTCGAGAGGGTTTTTTTTAGATAACAAAAGTTGGTCAGTTTCAAGATATAAACTGCCTTACAATGGCGGGGCGTTTTGTGTTGAAGGATAGTTTTCGATGGCGGCGGAGAGCTAATCGGCTCCCAACACAAGGCACCTATTTCTCAGAAAGTAAACACATGCCCAAGTATTATTTAACTGTTTTGCTTTAAGATGATTAATAATACCCCAGACTGCCCTCACACTTATTAATAAGAAACTTGGAATACATTACAACCTGCTCCCACCACAATCTCACACTCCACGTCCTGAAATCTGTCCAATATCATTTATATAGAATTTAAAAGCAGTATAAGAGTGTTTTTCAAAAAAAAGTTAGTCTTGATTTTTGGGGGCTGGAGTATTTCACTTAGATAGTCACTGACAGAATTATACCTTTGAAATATCCCTTCCCCAAGTTAATTTGTCATAAAATAAGTTAGGCGAAAAGGTGCACATTTATTTGGTTAAAAAAAATCAAGCTAAACTAAATATGGGACTAAACAAGGAAACATGAATAAATGTCGATTTTGGATATCTTCTTGTACATAGTTTACTACTTCAACAAATACTCCAAACTCTGTGCGAATATATTGTTATCTCAATATTGGATTCTTTATAAAGTTGTTTATAAGTTCTCTTAATATGGGATTTCGAGTAAGAGGATTTTTCATCGCGTTTAAAATGCTCGAACGTTGTTGGATTTAATGTAGCAAATATGATTCGAGTTTTTTTGCTTGGTGTAACATAAACTGAAGCCGCTCCTGACCAACTAAATTACCCCCAGTATTAAATATTGTCTGCTAGTTATAAAGGCGGCCGACGATGTAGAAATGTCAGGAGGCTTAACTTCTTTATCAGAGGCAAATCTCCAAGCCGCCGCTGTTCGGTTGCGCTCTGGGACGCATCCATTTCATGCGGCTGAGATAGGAGAGAGGAAGTCGCCAAAAGCATTAAGTGTCGGGCTATTTCTTTTCCGCCCTCTTTAGCTACTGTCAGTCAACATTTCAGAGGCAGCAGCTAATCACTGACCCGGCAATCGACATATTCCCAGCAGCTGTTAGTTGGATGGCCTTACGTGCGTTAACTCGGCATAACTCACTCAAACAAGCGGGTCAAATCTGTCTGGTTTCAAAGCAGCCAAAATACAGTGGTGAGTCATGAGGCCGATTCATGTCCTACGCTGGACAATTGGGCATTTAAAGCGTTTTACATCTGTTGCTGGTTTTTTTTAAAGCCGGTTCATATGAACACGCTGAACTATATGAAGAGGTTGATGTGGAAGCCCAGATAAATACATATCACAGTGCCTTGTAATATTAAGATAAGAATCAGCTTAGAAATGTTTAAAATGATGAGCGTTTCCATTGCGCAAATTTTATTTTACATAGGGTTAACAGCACAAAATAGGCCATTCAGCCCAACCAGTCCATGCCAGCGTTTAAACTCCATTCTAGCCTCCTCCCTTCCCTGTTCATCTAAATCTATCAGCGTAACCCCCTATTCCCTTCTCCCGCGTATGCCTGTCCAGTTTACCTTTAAATACATCTAGACTATTAGCTTCTGTGGTAGCGAATTCCATTCTCACCGCTCTGAGTTGTAGTAAAGCTGAGTGTGACAATAACACAGTATATTCCGCACACATTAAATGAGCTTTAGACTTTGGAGGGCAAAATTAGATCCCAAAACGAATAATGCAAGTTTCAAAAGGCTGGCCATTTATTCCATAGAGTTCCCAACTCGAATCGATATAGATTTTCTTTTGCGCCAGAATATAGGACTCGTTTGTGCATGAATAGGTTTTTGGACGATTCAATGCACGAAAATAACCGAGCTTGCTAATAAAGGGGGTCTGCTACTAAAAGCAATAACACGTGTATTTAGGAATATTATTACTAAAATATTGCAGGGTTATTTTGTTACCGCATCTACAAAAAACGTTCGTTTTTTTTTGTAGTGACAGCGGATACATTTGAGATGATAACTGACCTAAAGGCGATGGGATGGGCATTTAGAAGTACACGTTATTAGGTGTGGTTCATTCAAATATCAACAGGAAGAGCAGCAGAAATCTAAAGGGTTTTCACAGCAGTACTTCATGTTTATTTTCATGTTTTGGAATAAGGGACAAATTTTTTGTTCTCTTCAAAGTGAGAGATATAATGGAGTGCTAAAGTACCCAGTCAGCATTAATCCCTCATAGGTCTGAATATTTCAGTGACAAAGCTAAAAGAAACTTTACACCAATCAAATATGCACTGAAAAAATAAATAAAATGAAATATTTCAAACATATTTGCTTAAATTAGCTTTACATTTCTTCGTCTTTCTTTTCCACAGTTCATCTTTTTTTAAATCATTTTACCTTTGCCTTTTCCCCTAAAGTAATTCCAACCTATATATATAATTTTATGTGAAATTAACCTTTATCCAGTGCCTACCCCTCCAATTGTGAGTGGCTCAAAACCAACCTCAAGAGCTGGAGTTTTAGTCACTGAAACTGTAGATATCTGAAGGTTGACTTGGTCAAGTCTTGGAAGCCAATAAGTCAGATGTGAGCTCCTGCCCTGAGTCAGAAAGAGGAACTCTACCACTGTATAAGTTATCTTGTCCAATGTATAAGATAAAGAGCAATGGGCTACATATATTTAAAGTGCATATATAAAATTAAAATGTGACCAACGGAGGAGGGAATAAAACTTTTTATTAGTTATATTCACAGAGGCGGGGGCTCCAACGTTTGAAAATAGTTGTATATAAAAGGTTCACTGGTTCTTAAAATATATCGTTCGTTACACTTTCCTAAAATCAAAATGAATGACAAATGAATGCTGAAAATAACATATTTTTCTCACTTTGGCCAATCCGTATCAGTCTTAAGCCACAAGCACTTGCTGGTCAGCTGTAGCACAGATATGGAGACCAACATGTCCGAAATACAAGTAGCCCTTCCTTACATGTACAGGAGTTATAACTCATGTGGGCTTTCGAGTGCACCGGTACCTGCGCAACAACAGTTGATGGAACTCGCACTTGATAGTGAAACCCTTAACTTCCAAATATCCTTACTGTCAGAAGCAATTTTCTTCAGCTGGGTCGCTCTGCTTACAGAGGAATCTTCTAACTTGACGAGACAGTGTGTGGAATCCATCAAACACAGGATTAATAAGTCTAGCGGTTACCGTTTCATCTTTAAGAACTGATTTCAAGGCGTGGGACGCATATATAGGTAAACAGTGAAATTAGTGATTAGCGTTGGATTGTGGCGAAACAATTTATGAACAGAAGACATGACGACACTCCCAGAAAGACTTTCGAGCACTTTACTTTGTACAGAAAGTCTCTCAAAGCGTTATTCCCAAGACTTTAATGGACCTTACTAGCATTTATGGTAGATTGAAGTAACGGCTCTCAGTGGTACAACCCCATCACCATTAATATCGATCTCTGTACTTGAGGTGCCCGCGTTAAGCTCTAGCATACAAGAAAGTGCACTCGTCAGCAATAGTCTGTGAAAAGTCCGTCAGCACTTAATTATATTAACCAGTTAAATGATTAATTATTGCCTACACATTAAGGTAATAGTGTTCATGGTTAATAGAATTATATTTTAAATAGAACCTACACAAATGATACACAGTGCCACAGCCTGCTGGTAGAATTGGAAATACAATTGAGATGATTCCGACACTATTTGCTGAAGTGATGTACATAATTGTCTGTTGACTATAAAAATGAAATAACTCAAAATTAAACACAAGATGGGAATACTATAAATATTTTTAAGACAACCTAATGAAATATACCTGTAGGTTCTAGTTTAAGTTGCTTATAATGAACATAACGGCCAGTGAATGTATATCATGGTCGGGTTTTAGCAGCAAAAGAATGGGATGTGTATCAGGTCAGTCAGTATCTGGAAAGGCAGGCTGAGATTTGGGTTATCAGACAAAACCTAAGCTGTGGCTCAGTGAGAGCACACTGGCTTCTCCGTCAGAGGGTTGTACTTTCATATACCATGGCCCCCACCCCCAAAGACGTGATCATATTTATCCGGACAAAACCCCAGTGCAGTACTGAGAGTTTGTACTCTCAGAAGTGCCTTCTTTTGGATCTGAAGCTAAACAGAGGCCATGGGCGGAATCCTGTGCCCTCTCCGTGGTGAGTCTGGTGATGGGGGCCAAATATTCAGGCGGGAGGGTGGGGAAGCCGCCATCTTCCCACCTCCACCCCGATTATACTCGTGGTGGGAAGGCCCGTGGGCGGCTTTCCTGCCCCACTGCCAATTGTGACACTTTCCTGGGCAATTAACGTTCACTTAAAGGCTTCACCCCACTGCCGCTGGCATTCAACCTTTTTCCTTTATTAAGGGGTTTTAACAGTGGCATCCCGTCATCCGGACACACACACTGGGCTGGGGTTCCCGCAGGCTCACCCCGCCTCCGCTAAAATGTCGGGGGGGGAGCCCATCCACGATCCTGATAGCTGCCGAACAGCAATTTAGCGCTGGGAGCAGCATTAATTGGTCTAAGGTGAGACCTCTTTCTTGGGAGCGCAGGCAGCCCCACCAGCTGAGAAGCCCAGGAAAGTGCGGGGTCGGGTGTCTCAGCAAAATTGGGTGGGGGGAGGGAGAAGAGGGAGGAGTGGGTGTGGGGAGAGGTGGGGGGGGGGGGAGGGAATGGAGTGGGAGGAGTGGGGGGAGTAGTGGAGTGTGGGGGCAGGGGGAGTGGGGGAGGGAATGGGGAGAGCGTGGGGCAGGGGGGAGGAGTGGGGGTCGAGTGGGGGAGAATGGGAAGGGGGGAGCAGTGGGAGCGCGAGTGGGTAGAGTAGTGCGGTGTGGGGGACAGGAGGGAGGAGTGGGGGGGAGTAGTAGGGTGTGGGGGCAGGAGGGAGTGGGGGGTGGGTGGGGTGTGAGGGGTTCTGAGGGGAGGGGAGCCAGGGCTGCAGATGGGGTGTTCAGCAGCATCAGGGGCGACAGGAATATGAAGACACTCGACCTGATTTAAAGAACTGCATTACTAGCAGGTTCTATGCCTGTTAGGAACAGCGCTAACGAACCAGGGCAAGAAGTAGGAAAGTCGGTGGGCAAACAACCCAAGTCTACATGCTAACAGGATGGGAGCCTTTTTGCTGAACTGGAAGTTCGGAGTTCCAGCGTAAGTCATTTCCCCGGAACTTCCGAATCCAATATGAGCCTCAATGGCAGCGAACGTTTCAGCGTCCATCCTTCACAGGACATCTTCGGATAGGGGAGTCAAACGGCAATTGAGTTTCCACCGTTTACCCACAGGAATCACGCCGAGAGACTGGGATAAATAGTAAGCAATTGCAGGGACTGATCTGTCATTCTAAACCTTGCTGACTGGACCTGGAAGAACTGAAGACTATTTTGTAAAAAGTCAGCCAGGTTAGATGTAATGGAGCTTTGACAATTGTGCCATGTAGTATGATGTTTTTATCTTCCGGACGCAAAGGGCATGGCTGAAGTACTAAATGAGTGTCTCCTCTTAAGAAAGGCACATTGCCAATGTCACAGTAAAGGGGAAATAGAAGAGGAAATTGATAGAATAAAAATCGATGAAAAAGAGGTGCTTAAGGTGTTGGTAACCCTCAGGGTCCCGATGAAGTGTGACCTGCTTTAATGAGGGAAGTAAGCATGGAAATTGCACTTGGAAAATGGGGCGGTGCCAGAGGACTGGAAAATTAGAAATGTCACAGACATGTTTAAAAAAGAGGTGAGGTATAAACCCAGCAACTACAGTCTAATGTCAAAAGGAGTGACATTTTCAGAGACATCTCTAGGAAAAAAATGCCACTTGGAATAATATGAGTTAATAAATGAAATCAAACACGGATTTACTAGCAATGGAGAGGGAGAATGAGGGTAGGCAGTGTGACTGAAGATGTGTATATGGCCTTTGAAAAGTCATTGATAAGACAATGCTTCCCAAACGTTTCCTCAGAGAGTGTGACCCCATTTTAATACCTCACATTTTGTGTCATTTCAGTGTGAAAGTTTGGGAGGTAAAAGAGATGTTTACTAGGGTGGGGGGTGTGGCGGGGGGGGGGGGCAGTTGTGGGGGGAGAGGCTTCCACCTACTTCACTCCCATCTCTCTCTCCTTCATTTCATCGCTCCCTCCTTCATCTCATCTCACCCTCCTTCACTCCCATCTCTCCCTCCTTCACTCCCATCTCTCCCTCCTTCACTCCCATCTCTCCCTCCTTCACCTCATCTCTCCCTCCTGCACCCCATCTCTCCCTCCTTCACCCCATCTCTCCCTCCTTCACCCCACTTCTCCCTCATTCACCTCACCTCTCCCTCCTCCACTCCATCTCTCCCTCCTTCACCTCTCCCATCTCTCCCTCCTTCACCTGCACATCTCCCCTTCTTCATGTCCTCCATCTCCCCTCCTTCAACCTCATCTCTCCTTCCTTCACCTTTGCATCTCTCCCTTATTCGCCCCATCACTCACTCCTTCACCACCCCATCACCCCCTCCTTCACCCCATTTCTCCCTCCAACTCAGCATTCATCCCTCTTTCACCTTCCCAAACTCTCCCTCCTTCACTTCCCCATCTCCCCCTCCTTCAATAGCCCCATCTCCCCCTCCTTCATCTCCATCTGCCCCTCATTCACCCACATCACCCCGACCTTCGCCCCAATCTCTCGCTCCACCTCCTCATCTCCCCTTTTTGCACCCCCAATATCTCCCTCCTTTACCTCATCTCTCCCTCTGCTTCCCCATCACCCCCACTTTCACCCCCATCTCTCCCCTCCTTCACCTCCCCATCTCACTCTCCTCCCTTCATCTCTCACTCCTTCACCTCCCCATCATTGCCTCCTTTACCCCCATCTTTCCCTCTTTCACCTCCCCATCTCCCCTCCTTCACCTCTCCATCTCCCCTCCTTCACCTCCTCATCTCCCCTCCTTCACCTCCCCATCTCCCCTCCTTCACCTCCTCATCTCTCCCTCCTTCAACTCCACATCCTTCATCCCCATCTCTAACTACATCACCTTCCCATCTCCCCTCCTTCATCTCCTCATCTCTCCCTCCTTCAACTCCATATCCATCATCCCCATCTCTAACTACATCAACTCCCCATCTCTCCCTCCTTCAACTCCATATCCATCATCCCCATCTCTAACTACTTCACCTCCCCATCTCTCCCTCCTTAATCCCCATCTCTCCCTCCTTCATCTCCCCATATATCACTCCTTCACCTCCCCCATCTGCTTCTCCTTCAACCTCTTTCATCCCCACCTCTCCCTCCTTCAGCTCCCCCTCTCTCCCTTCTTCACCTCTATCCCCTCCTTCACAGCCCCCATCTCTCCCTCTTCATATCCCCCATCTCCCCCTCCTTCTCCTCCTCCATCTCCCCCTCCTTTGCTTCCCCATCTTCCCTCCTTCACTTCCCAATCTCTCCCTCCTTCACCCCCAACTCTCCCTCCTTCTGATCCCCTCTCTTCCTCTTTCCCCTCCCCATTTCCCCTCCTTCACCTCCAAGTCACCATCCTTCACCCGCATCTCCCCATCCTTCAATCCCATCTCTCCCTACACCTCATCATTAGTACCCCTTCTTTCACCTCCCCATCTCTTCCTCCTTCACATCCCCACCTTTCCCTCCTTCACCCCCATCTCTCCCTCCTTCATTTCCCCATCTCCCTTCCTTCACCTCCCCACCTCTCCCTCTTCCACCTCCCCATCTTTCCCTCCTTCAGCTCCCCATCTTGCCCTCCATCACCTCCACCATCCCTCCCTCCTTCACCTCCACATCTCTCCCACCTTAACCCCCATCTCTCCTTCCACCTCCCCATCTTTCCCTCCTCCACCATCCCATCGGCCCCCGCCTTCACTGCCCCTATCTCTCCCTCCTTTAACTCGCCATCTTCCCCTCCTTCACCCCAATCTCTACCTTCTTCACCTCTCCCTCTCTCTCTCCTTAACCCCCATCTTGCCCTCCACCTTTCCCATCTCTTCCTCCTTCAACTCTCCATCTCCCCCTCCTTGACCTCCATATCCGCTCCTTCACCTCCCACCCCCCCTACTTCAGCCCCCTCTCTCCCTCCTTAACCTCCCCATCTCTCCCTCCACTACCACATCTCTCTCTCCTGCACCTCCCCATCTCCCCCTCCTTCACTCCCATCTCAAACTTCTTCACCTCCCCACCTCTCTCCCTTTAACCGCCATCTCTCCCACATCTCCCCATCTCTCCCTTCTTCAGCTCCCCATCGCCCTTCCTTCACCTCTTCCGTCTCTCCCTCCTTCACCTCCCCATCTCACTCGCCTCCCCCCATCTCTCCCTGATTCACCCCGGCGCCCCATCCTTCACCTTCCTATCTCTCCCCTCCTTCACCCCCATCTCTCCCTCCTTCACCCCATCTCCCCCTTCTTCACCCCCATATCCCCCTCCTTCACCCCCATCTTCCCCTCTTTCACCTCCCCATCTCCCCTCCTTTACCTCCCCATCTCTCCCACATTCACCTCCCCCATCTCTGCCTCCTTCACCCCCATTTCCCTTCCTTCTCTTCCCCATTTCTTCCTCCTTCACCATGCTAATCCCCTTCCTTTGCCTCCCCATCTCTTCCTCCTTAACATCCCCATCTCTGCCTCCTTCACCCCTATCTCTCCCTCTTTCACCTCCATCTCCTCCTTCTTCACCCCCATCTCTCCACCTTGTCTCCCTTTTCCGGCTCCCATCTCCCTTCCTTAACCTCCCCCATCTCTCCCTCATTCACTGCTCCATCTCCCCTCTTTCACCTCCCCCAGCTCCCCCTCCATCACCTCCCCCATCGCACTCTCCTCCCCCCATCTCTCCCTCCTTCACGTATCCCATCTCCCTGCCTTCACCTCCTAATCTCCCATCCTTCACCTCCCCAAGTCTCCCTCCTTCACCTTCAATCTCTCCCTCACCTCCACATTTCCCCCTCGTTCACACCCGCATTTCCCCCTCCTTCACCCCCATCAACCCCTCCTTCACTGCCATCACCCTGGTCTCTAAATCTCTCCTCCCCAATCTTTCCCTCCTTCACCCACATATCTCCCTCCTCCACCTCCCCATCTCGCCCTCCTTCACCCCCATTTCTCCCTCCTTCACCTCCATCTCCTCCTTCTTTGCCCCCATTTCCCCCACTTTCACTCTGATCTCTCCCATCACCTCCCCATCTTTCCCTTCTTCAGCTCCCCATCTCCCTTCCTTAATCACCCCCATCTCTCCCTCACTCACCTCTCATTCTCCCCTCTTTCACCTCCCCCAGCTCCCCTTCCATCACCTCCCCCATCTCACTCTCCTCCCCCCATATCTCCTTCCTTCACCCCCTCTCCCTCCTTCACTCCATCTCTCCCTCATTCACCCCATCTCACCCTCCTTCATGCCCTTCTCTCCCTCCTTCATGCCCTTCTCTCCCTCCTTTACCTTCAATCTCTGCCTCACCTCCCCATTTCCCCCCTTCACCTCCCCCATCACTCCCTCCTTTGCCCCCATCTCTCCCTCCTTAACCTCCCCACCCTTCACCACCCCATCTCTCCTTCATTCACCCCCATCTCTCTCTCCTTCACTTCCCCGCTCCCCCTCCTTCACCTCCCTCACCTCCCCCTTCTTCACCTCCCCAACTCCCCCTCCTTTACCTTCCTCACCTCCCCCTCCTTCACCTCCCCATCTCTCCTTTCTTCACATCCTCATTTTCCCCTCCTTCATATCCCCATCTCTCCCTCCTTCACTTTGCCATCTCCCCTCTTTCTCCTCCCTAATCGCCTCCCCCTTCACCCCATCTCCCTCTCCTTCACCCCCATCTCTCCCTCCTTCACCTCCCTCATCTCCCTTCACCTCCCTAATGTCCCCTTCTTCAATCACCATCTCCCCCTTCCCCTCCCTCATCTGCCTCTCCTTCATTCTGACCCCCACCCCCCAATCTCCCCACTCCTTCAACCCCAATCTTTCCCTCCTTCACCCACCCCATCTCCCTCATGTGTTGGGCTGATGAAAAGGCAGGGTTTCACCAATAACAAACACCTACCTATTGTTATGAAGCCATGCTGTATAGTAAAAATGACCTTATGGATTTACTGGCTGAAAACACTGATAAGGATTTGAAAAAGCTGACACTGCATCCCAGTGATGTTTAAGAGTATGGGGAGAGGGGGAGGGGGGGAAGTGGTGGTGTAGTGGTTTTGTCACTGGACTAGTAAGTCAGAAACCTAGGGTAATATTTTGGGGACCTGGGTTCAAATCCCCCCATGGAAGATCATGAAATTTGAAATCAATGAGAATCTGGAATTAAAAGTCTAATGATGACCATGAAACCATAGTCAATTGTGGTAACCATCTTTTTCACTAATGCTGCTTCAGGGAAGGAAATCTGCAGTCCTTATCTGGTTTGGCTGACTGACATGTGACTCCAGGCCCACAGCAATGTTGGTGGCTCTTAAATGGCCTAGCAAGCCACTCAGTTGTATCAAATCACTAAAAAGTCAATAAGGAATAAAACCAGATGGACCACATGGCATTGACTTAGGGGCTGGAGATGACAATGGTAAACTCAGCCCTGTTGACCCTGCAAATTCCTCCCTACTAAAATCTGGGCACTTGTGCCAAAATGGGGAGAACAGTCTGAAATAGTCATCCTCATGAAATCATACCTTATAGATAATGGCCCAGACATCACCACAGGCAGGACAGACCCAGCAGAGAGGGAGTTGAGCTGTGAGTTCTCAACATTGACTTTGGACCCCATGAAGTCTCATAGCATCAGGTCAAACATGGGCAAGGAAACCTCCTGCCGATTAATCAGTAATCCTCCATGTTGAATGCCACTTGGAGGAAGCACTGAGGGTAGGAAGGGTGCGAAATTCAATCTGGATGGGGGCTTCAATGTCCATCACTAACAGTAGCTTGGTAGCACCAATACGGACTGAGTCCTAAAGGACATAGCTGCTAGGCTGCGGCAGGTGGTGAGGGAACCTACAAGAGGGGAAGACATACTTGACCTCTTCCTCACCAACTTGCCCGCTGTAGATGCATCTGTCCATGAAAGTATCGGTAGGAGCGACCACCACACAGTCATGGAGACAAAGTCCCATCTTCACATTGAGGATACTCTCCATTGTGTTGTGTGGCAAGACCACCATGTTAAATGAGATAGATTTCGAACAGATCTAGCATCTCAAGACTAGGCAACCATGAGGCGCTGTGGGCCATCAGCAGCAGCAGAATTGTACTCAACCACAACCTGTAACCTCACGGCTTGGAATATCCCCCACTCTACCATTACCATCAAGCCAGGGGATCAACCCTGGTTTAAGGAGGACATGCCAGGAGCAGCACCAGGCAAACCTAAAAATGAGCTGTCAACCTCGTGAAGCTACAAATCAGGACTATTTGCAGGCCAAACAGCATAAATAGCAAGTGATAGACAGAGTTAAGTGATTCCACAACCAACAGATCAGATCTAAGCACTGCAGTCCTGCCACGTCCTGTTGTGAATGGCGGTGGGCAATTAAATAACGCACTGGAGGAGAAGGCTCCATAAATATTCCCATCCTCAATGATGGAGGAGCCCATCGCATCAGTGCAAAAGACAAGGCTGAAGCATTCGGAACAATCTTCAGCCAGAAGTGCCGAATGGATGATCCATCTGGGCCTCCTCCAGAGGTCTCCAGCATCACAGATGCCAGAGTTCAGCCAATTCGATTCACTCCACATGATATCAAGAAACGGCAGAAGGCACTGGATACTATGAAGACTATGGGCCCCGACAATATTCTGGCAAAAGTACTGAAACCTTGTGCTGCAGAATTGCCAGGCCCCTAGCCAAGCTGTTCCAGTACAGCTACAACATCGGCATCTACCTGGCATGTGGAAAATTGCCCAGGTATGTCCTGTACACAAAAAGCAGGACAAATCCAACCCAGCCAATTACTGCCCTATCAGTCAACCCTCCATCATCAGTAAAGTGATGGAAGTGGGCATCAACAGTGCTATCAAGAGGCACTTGCTTAGCAATAACCTGTTTACTGATACTCAGTTTGGGTTATTCCAGAGTCACTCAGCTTCTGATCTCATTACAGCCTTGGTTCAAACATGGACAAAAGAGCTGAACTCCAGAGGTGAGGTGAGAGTGACTGCCCTTGACATCAAGGCAGCATTTGACAGAGTGTGGCATCAAGGAGCCCTAGCAAAACTGGAGTCAATGGGAATCAGGGGGAAAACTCTCCACTGGTTGGAGTCAAACCTAGCACAAAGGAAGATGGTTGTGATTGCTGGGGATCAATCATCTCAGTCCCAGGGCATCACTGCAGGAGTTCCTCAGGGTAGTGTCCTCAGCCCAACCATCTTCAGCTGCTTCATCAATAACCTTTCTTGCATCATAAAGCAGAACTGTGGATGTTCGCTGATGATTGCATTGTGTTTAGCACCATTCGTGACTCCTCAGATACTGAAGGAGTCCATGTCCAAATTCAGCAAGACCTGGACAGTATCCAGGCTTGGTAAGTGGTAAGTAACATTCAAGAACAAAGAACAAAGAAAAGTACAGCACAGGAATAGGCCCTTCGACCCTCCAAGCCTGCGCTGATCATATTGCCCGTCAAACTAAAACATTTTGCACTTCTGGGGTACGTATCCCTCTATTCCCATCCTATTCAAGTATTTGTCAAGCTGCCTCTTAAACACCACTATCGTACCTGCTTCCACCACCTCCTCTGGCAGCAAATTCCAGACACTCACCACCCTCTGCGTAAAAAACTTGCCCCACACATCTCCTCTAAAGTTTTCTCCTTTCACCTTAAATCTATGTCCCCTAGTAATTGACTCTTCCACCCTGGGAAAAAGCTTCTGACTATCTACTCTGTCCATGCCACTCATAATTTTGGAAACTTCTGTCAAGTTGCCCCTCAATCTCCGTCACTCTAGTGAGAAAAATCTGAGTTTCTCCAACCTCTCTTCATAGCTAATAACCTCTAGACCAGGCAGCATCCTGGTAAACTTCCTCTGCAGCCTCTCCAACGCTTCCATATCCTTCTGGTAATGTGGCGATCAGAATGGCATGCAATATTCCAAGTGTGGTCTATCTAAGGTTCTATACAGCTGCAGCATGACTTTCCAGCTTTTGTACTCAATACCCCTGCTGATGAAGGCAAGCATGCCAAATGCCTTCCTGACAACCTTATCCACCTGCGTTGCCACTTTCAGTGACCTGTGGATCTGTACATCCAGGTCCCTCTGCCTGTTGATGCACTTAAGGGTTCTGCCATTTACTGTATAATTCCAACCTGTATTAGACCTTCCAAAATGCATTACCTCGCATTGACTGGATTAAACTCCATCTGCCATTTCTCCGCCCAAGTTTCCAACTGATCTATATCCCGTTGTATCCTTTGACAATCCTATTCACTATCTGCAACTCCTCCAACCTTAGTGTCATCTGCAAACTTACTAATTAGCCCAGTTACATTTTCCTCCAAATCATTTACGTATACAATTGCACTTGCAATGATGATGATTCACACCACATAAGTGCCAGGCAATAATCATCTCCAAAAAGAGAGAATCCAACCATCGTCCCTAAACATTCAATGGCATTACCATCACTGGATTCCCTACTATCAACATCCTAAGGGTTACCATTCACCAGACACTGAACTGGACTAGCCATATAAATATTGTGACTACAAGAGCAGGTCAGAGGCTAGGAATAGTGTGATGAGTAACCCTCCTGCTGACTCCCCAAAGCCTGTCCACCATCTAAAAGGCACAAATCAGGAGTGTGATGGAATACTCCCCACTCGCTTGGATGACTGCAGCTCCCACAACACTCAAGAAGCTTGACACCATCCAGGACAAAGCAGCCCATTTGATTAGCACCCCATCCACATACATTCACTCCCTCCACCGCTGATGCACAGTAGCAGCAGTGTGTACCATCTACAAGATGCACTGCAGGAATTCACCAAGGCTCCTTAGACAGCACCTTTCAAACCCACGACCACTACCATTTAGAAGGACAAGGCCAGCAATTACAAGGGAACACCACCACCTGGAAGTTCCCCTCCAAGCCACTCACAATCCTAACTTGGAAATATATCACCATTTCTTCACTGTTGCTGGGTTAAAAACCTGGAATTCCCTCCCAAAAAGCACTGTGGGTGTACCTACACCACATGGACTGCACTGGTTCATGAAGGCAGCTCACCACCACCTTCTCATGGGCAATTAGGGATAGGCATTAAATGCTGCCCTAGCCAACGATAACCACGTCCCATGAATGAATTTTTAAAAATCATCGGCAGTAGGAAATGGAATCCTTATCCAAATATGTAAAAGAAAAACAACTAGAAATTCAAAGTATAATTAAAAAGTATTCAGCAAGGATTTCAAAAGGGAAAGTAACGTAGTAGATGTAATATACTTGAATTTCTTAAGGGCTTCTATAAGGTAGGCTCAGGACTAAGTTCAGAACATGTCCAGTCAGGGGACAAGTAACAGAATGGATAACAAGCTGGCTGCAAAACAGAAAACAAAGAGTAGGAGCTGAAGATAGTCACTCAGATTGGCAAAAGATGGGAAGTGGTGTTCCACAAGGAATGTTGCTGAGATCAGTGTTGTTCACCATTTACATAACCAAATTGTACTCAGGAATCAGATGTACAATTTTAAAATTTGTGCATTACCCCAAATTGCAAGTGCAGCTAATATAGAAACAAGACTGACACAATAAAGCAAGGTATTAAGAAATTTGCATAATGGCATGTAATTGGCAAATGAACTTCAATATAGATAAAGTGCAAGTTAGTAAGTTTTGGTAGCAAGAATAAGGAGGCCACGTACTCAGTGGAAAATAAATGGTGTAGAGGAACAGAGGGATTTGATGTACAGATACACAAATCACTAAAAGTAGCAATGCAGGTCAATAAGGTGATTAAAACAAAGCAAAGCACTGGAGTTCATTTCTAGAGCAATAAAATTGAAAAGCAGAGAAGTTTTGTTAAATATGTATAGAACCTTCTTTAGAGCACACTTGGTGGAGTTTGAATGTCCCTTCTGATCTCCATGTTATACCAAGGATATAAAGGCATTGAAGAAGGTGCAAAGTTTATAAGATTTTATAAGAATACCTTTCAGAAAATGTTGACCAGGCTTGGGGTTTTTTTCTAGAAAATGGAATTGTAATGGGTAATCTGATAGAGGGTTTTATGTTTATGAAAGTGTTTGATAGGATAGACAGAGAGAAGATGTTTTGACTTCTGGGCGAGACCAGAACTATGGGCCAGAAATATAAAATAGGCGTTAATAAATGAAAAGGAAATTCAGGAGAAACTTCTTTATTCAGAGAGCAATTTGAATATGGAGCTCACTACCACTAGAAATAGTTGGGATAAATAACATTAATGCATTTAAGAGTAAGCTAGATAAGCACAAGCTGGAGAGAGGGATAGAAGGATTTGATGAATGGGTTAGATGAAGGAAGGGAGAAGCCTCATATAGAGCTTAAATAATAGCATGGATCTGTTGGGCTGAATGTCTTGTTTCTGTGCTGTAAATACCTTGTAATACTATGGGCAGAATTTTCTGAGCCCACTGGTGGCGGGCATGATAGGTGGCATGTGTGGAAAATATGGTGGGACCCACTTCACAACAGCACAAAGGCAGGTTGCAATCATCCACTCAGCCTGCCAACGGCAGGCCGCGTTTCCTGCCATCGGTCAGCGAGGAGCTAATTGTAATACATCAGCCTATAATTAAAAGGCCATCCCGCCAGGCTCTTGGAACCCTGCCATATTGTCCGTCCACGTCAGCGGGAAAGCACGCCGACGTGTTTCACATCAGCACACAGGCAACGTGCACCTGGCAGCCTTCACTTTGGGGGACCTGAGGTGAGTGAGCAGCAGCGTTCACCACAGCTCGACTGTTGTTTACAGGCCTCAGGGGTGCTTGAGGGCAGGAGCAACTGATGCCTGGCAGCGCATGCGACTGCTAAGGAGTAGGGGTGTCTGGGGGCAAGTGCTCTCCAGTCTCAGAGATGACTGCTGAGGGATGAAGAGTGTCTGGGGGCAAGTGCTGGCCAGCCTTGGAGGCGACTGCTGAGTGCCGGGGGGTGGGGGGGGGCAGGGGCGGTATGGGGGTCAAGTGCTGCCCTGTCTCTGCATCCCGTGCACATGCAATTGAGGTGGGGGCAGGGTAAGCGAGGGGAATGGCCACACATCAGGGACACCTGTATAAACTGACCATTCCTCTGCAACTGAGACAGAACAGGCACAGCCATAATGATATGACTGGGGTCAGACTCCTAGCCTGCCCATCCACTCAAGCATCGCAGAGGCACCAAAGGGCCACCAAATGCTCCATATCTTAGCCCACCCACCCCGCCCCCCTCCCCAACTCCCCCCACGGCACAGACTTCGAGTCCATCACCACTTTACTGGACCGTGGAGCAGTTGGACTGCACACGTTGTACAATCTCCTCGCCAAGTGTACCAGTCACTGCTGGAGGCGCTCACAGCCCCTTGTAATCTCAGCATCCTGGTTTGGACCAGTGTCCCCATGTCACAGGTTGACAGGGCAGCCATGCAGTGCACTCATCTTTGGCCATCCAAGGGGTGACCAGCACTCTCTGGGAAGCATTAAGGTGTGGTCACATGGCCAGGAAAGGTGCTAAGTACAGCCATGATAACTATGTCTCTCTCTCTCCTTCATGCTGCAGGAGGACCACGGCAGGATCATGGATCCTGGTGACCTAGCTGTATGCCTGATGGCCTACAGAGACTGTAGAAGAGAGGAGAGTGACTGGGGGTCCTGGCTGTGCAAAGGCAGGAGCAGCAAACTCATGAAGACAGGAGCTCCCACATACACTGTCCAGGAGCAACAGCGAGCCATGGCTGGTCAGTGCCTAGCAACACCCAGGGTCTATAGATGCCGCCTGCCATTCCTGCAGATAATTGAGAACCAGTGTTGCCAGCGACTGCGTATGTCTAGGGACCTGGTGGCTCACATCTGCCACTTACTGCAGGACTTGGCGCCAAGGGGACATGGAGGGCATCCACTGCCAGTGGCTGTGAAAGTGACTGCGGTGCTTAATTTCTATGCCAGTGGCTCCTTTCAGGGCTCCACAGGTGACCCTGTGGGATTTCACAATCCACCACCACAAATGCATCCATGAGGTCACGGATGCCATCCTCTCCATGGCACACAACTTTGTGCATTTCGCCCAGGACCGGAACAGCCAGGATGCAAGGGTCATTGGATTTGCCCTGATCTTGGGATTCCCACAGGTGCAGAGTGCAATGGGCTGCACTCATGTGGCGCTCAGGTCTCCATCGCTACACTTGGTGGACTTCATCAACCACAAGGGATCCACTCACTGAACGTGCAGCTGATAGCGACCACCAGAAACACATCCTGCAGGTATGTGCATGGTTTCCAGGGATTGTGCATGATGCCTACATCCTGAGTCACTCACAGTCTGCCAGTCTTCCAGGGTCCACAGAGCCTGCAGAGTTGGCTCCTTGGGCACAAGGGCTACCTACAGAGGGCGTGGCTGATGACACCTGTGCGGCAGCCTCAGACTGCAGCAGAGCAACACTATAATGAGGCTCATGCAGCAGTTCACAACTTGGTGGAGCAGACCATCGGGATGCTGAAGATGCGGTTCCGGTGCCTGGACCAGTCTGATGGAGCCCTGCAATATAGTCCACAGAGGGTGTCAGGCATCATCATCATCATTTACAACCTGGCGCTGCAATGTGGTGAGGAGCAGGCTGAGGAAGAGATGAAGGAGCAACATGTCTCCTCCGGTGAGGAGGACGCTGATGGGGATGAGGGCGAGGGGGTCCTCGATGGTGATGATGATAGGGATGAGGCTCTCGCACTGGCCAGACGAGGCAGGTGCAGTTGAGAGGCCCTCATAGCTGCCAGATTTGTGGAGGATGATGACAACATGCAGTGAGGTATCCCCGTCAATCCTCACATCACAATTGTAAACGTTTGACTCCAGTCTGGCTTATCTCAGTGCCAATACCCTCTGTGAGAATACTCCTGTCATGGAGATGCAGTGGAGGCCCTAATAGTCACTCAATTGCAGGAGGATGATGACAACATGCAGTGAGGACACTCCATGGATCATCACATAGCCTCTGAGAATGTCTGACTCCTGTCCGACCGAGGGCAGCTCACTTGCACTCCATGATCAGGGACATCTTAGAGACGCAGTCATGAAACTTTAGATGCATCTGATGCTGTGTCCGCCTTCAGCACCTCAGCCCTTCAGGAACTGGTGCATAGCATCACTGGTAGCAGATGCTGGTGTGTTGGGCGCCAACTCCACCTTAAAGATGGTGAGAGCACACAGAGAGAATGAGAAAACTCTGTGGTGCCTGCCCACTACATTCTGGCAGCAATGACCAGCACTGCCGAGGTGCAGGCATCAGTAATGTTTCCACGGAGTGTGAGGCTGGACCATCAATGTGGTCTCAAGGCTGCACAAAGCACAGGGAAGAGGACCTGGACTGAGACACCTGCCTTTTATCTTGTGCAGGAAGGTTTCACATCTGAGTGACAAGAGCACTGCTCATCAAAACAAAGAGCCACAGGCAGGGAGACATTCTTCGGAGTTTATTGATAATAGTGAACAGTATGTACAAGTGATTAAACCCATGCCCAGGCTGTGCAACTAATTTTCCTTAACTTTCCTAATCCTGCTGCTGTGTCTTGGTGCTCTCTGAACATCCACGGTGGGGGTCGAGGCAGCCTGCTGACTGCTACGCCCTGTCTGTGATGACTTTGGCGGGTGTCCTGTAGAGGGCTGAGACCTGGAGGGCTCTGGCCTGCTTTCGGGGCCCTGTTATGTGGCAGCCTGTGAAGCTGGATCTTCGGATGTCACAAGAAGAGTAGAGTCAGATGGGCCGGTCACTCCCAGAGTCACCTGGGTGGATGGCCCTGGAGTGTGCACCTGCTGATCCTTCTCCCTATGGATGCCCGAGGGCCCCTGGTTGACTCCTTGAGTGGAAGGGGTAGCTGGAGTGAGATTGAGCTGCCCATCACCCCTCCTGTGTACACACTGTTGGAGGCCAACTATGGTATCAGCGATGGAGTTAAGCCCAGGCAGCAGTGCAGGAGTGATGTCCTGGACCAAGTTCTCTGTGGTGGCTGCCATCCTGCCAGTGTTGACCTCGGTGCATTGCAATGCCGGCGCTATCACCTCAACCTGAAGACAGACAGACTCCTCCATCGTGCCTTGCAATCTGAGGCATGCAGCAGCCATCCCTTCCAGCAACTGTGACATGCCGGAGTCAGAGGCTCATCATCTGACTCGGACTCAGCAACATTCTGGCCTCCAGCAGTCCTCCAAGTGCTTAGGGACCTGGGAAGTCCCTGCCTCCGCCTGCTGTGGATCAGAAAATGCGATGTGCTCACCAGATTGTGATCCTGAGGCTACTCTAACGCTAGATCCCGCCGAGGTGTGTCTCTGCGATGGCGGAAGGTGTGGGTGAGCGCTGTTACGGGACTTCAGGGAAGGTGCCTTCAGATTCCTCTTCGGAGGTTGCTTGGAGGCCGTCTACTGCTTCCCAGATGTGCCTGTGAAAGCAAGAGGAGATAATTAGTGCATGGCAGTGGCCTGTGAATGAGGACACATCACTCACAGCATGGTTGTCTGATGGATGTTGCACTGCTGGATCCTCACGTGGTAGAGCAGCGCCGATGTCACCATCAGCACAGGACTGGTCCCGGTCATCACTGGCCAGCTGGATGGCTCTGTTTTCAAATTCTGTGAGGACTTGAATTCCGGCATCCCTCCACCTGTCTGCAACCTTTCCCTCCTGTTGTGACCCAGTTTGTCCTGCATTGATAGAGATGAGTAGAGTCTATCAGGACCCCTGCCCGGCCAGAAGATAAGTATGCCTGGCCTGTGTGGGTGGTGAGTGGTCCCATGGATGGGATGAAAATAATGACAGTGTGTGTGAAATAATGAATGGTGATGTCCCTTGCACTAGCAGCGAGTGAGGGTCCTGTGGATGTGTGATGGGTTTGTGAGTGTGTGAGTTTGGAGTGATGAAAAGTGACTTACCCTGGCAGAATGGAGGAGATCATTCATCCTTTTGTGGCACTGGGTGGCTGTCCTCCTCTGCAGGGCGTTTGTGCCGACCACCGCTGCCACTGCCTCCCAAGCTGGGTTGGTGAAACATTGCTATCTTGCTGCCAGAGCAGGGGGGGTAGAGCACATCTCAGCAGGCCTCCATGGCATCCAGCAGTCGCTCGAGGGACCCGAGGTTGATGCGGGGGGCTGCAGTCTTTTTGCCTTTTCTGGCCATGTCTCCCAAGCAGCGGTGGTGAGCTGGTGGTGATGAGCACTTTGCTGGCGGCAGCCTTTTAAAGATGGCGGCCAGCATGATGCAACAGCCGGGTGATGGCGAGCGGGTGAATGAGAGCTTGCCCGCCATGGAAACGGCGTGTTTTGCGGGAGTGAATATATAACGAGGTGGGCTCAGGAAGTTATGGCGTGAAAACCATTTTCATTGGCAGGTCGGACTCCATTTTACCCGCCCTAACGCACTTGGTGCAATTCTGGGAAAATTCAGCCCTATGTAATTGATAATGTTTACCTGGCACTTTTGTTTCACAAATATTATAAGAAAGTTGTTAGCCCAAGCTAGTCTTTTCAAACTTCGCTGCAGGGTGGAATGGGCGGGTTTTTTACTGAAGCAGTTGTGAATGGATTTGAATACTTTTATTTTGCAGTTAGCAATGTACAGTCATCAGGTAGAGGTTGCATTTACACATATCTGAGTCATTGATAAAATATGTCATACTGTACATTACACTTGTGAGAAAGCAAGCACACATATTTGTTCTAGACAAAAATGGAATAAAAACTTCTGGCAATTTTCACATATTGCATTAACCTGAAAAAATATAATGAATGTTTTCAAAATTACATCTTGAACAGATGGCCCTTTAATTGTATTTTTTGTAAATATCTTTCATTTTTTTTGTTGAGCAGGTTTTTTATCCATTAAAAAAAATACATTAAGACTGACTTCATTACTTCAATGACACAATCAGGCCAGATATGCCATAAGATAGGCAGCAGTGTTTTGGGTGAGCTGAAGTTTATGGAGGATGTTCGATGAGAGACCATCCAGGAGAGCAAAAAAATACTCTGATTTGGAAGTGGTCAATAAATGGATGAAGGTCTCAACAGCAGCTGGGTTGTTGTAAGGACGGAGGTGGGCAATATTGTCAATGTGGAAGCAGAGGATCATTATGATGGAAAGGATATGAGGGGTTTCAGACAATTTTATTTAGAAGTAAATGTATTATTGGGTGAATTGTATAAAGTCTTTCATCAGCAAAAATCTATATTTTTCTGAATGAAATATTATAGGTACAAATTCATTTCTTCTGATAGCTAATAGGTATTTATCCAAAGAGCTATTTCAATTATACTTGTACCTGCTAAACAGCTTGTTTGTCTTTTAAAATTCATTGCACATTTTGTGGTTCTATGAAAATGATTTAGCCATTACTGTGTCTAGTGTAAATTGCAAATTGTAACAGTTCAGTCATATCTACCAGTAAAACACCATCACATCACTAAAACAAGATATAACTTAAAAGTTTGCATTTACAATATACAAGATTAATAAATAGTACAGGTCATACCAAAAATAAATTCTAGATTTGCAACACACGCAGAATGTGAACAGTTTTAAGTTCCAAATGCAGGTATGGTTATTGGAGAGAGCCTGCTAACCATTGGATTTTTCTAGTTTCTGAAGGTACACAATTGGATTCAATATATAAAAAATGACTCATATCAGGTGAAACTGGACAGGGTCAAAGCTTTTTAGGAAACTGATCTTGTTTCGTCTGCAATTGAAGGAAGAATTAAATCATCTAATAGAGGCTGAATGATGGAAAATTGATACATCAGTCACAAATTTTTGTCATACTTTAAATCTGTGGAAATTCAGTTTTGCATTCATTGCCATTCTTACAGAAAATGGACTTCTCCTGATTTCCTGCTTTTCTACAGGCGGGCAACTGTAGAGAAAAGATTGACACATTGTTCACAAGCATACATGTTCTGTACAGAGAGGAATATTTTTAAATCCAGAAGGTGGTTAAGTTGTAATTACGTGCATACAGAAATCATTTCTAACTGGTTTGTTTTTTTAATATATTGTAAAATATATATTCTCTAATGATATTAGTAATGATGACATGGTTGTATCCAAATGCAATATTCGCATCTTTGCTGGAATAGAATTGCATAATGTCTCCTGAGATTACTGTCAATGTTGCCAAGATTAGCAATTATAAAAATAAATCTTTGAAAATCCTGTTCCAATTCCTAATTCTTGCATCACACTACCATCACCTAACACACAAGATATCAATCAGCCCTATTATGTTTAACACAATACAATGATCTGCCTCGAAGTCACTGAGAACAGCATCACCCTCAGGAGTTCATGAGTCTCAATAATATGCTAAAAAAAAGTAGCACTTACTGGATATTATACTAAACTGAAAGAAAAAACAGTGGAGAGTCGGCTAAAGGTAAGAATAACCTACTCATGGTGGGGGCTCAGATGTACCAACCCCAAATCTGAATCTTTATCTGGAATTATTGTCTGCAACTTATACCAAGCAGCCTGTCTGAAAAACCATCTAACAAAACAGAAAGGTCTAAGATATTAAAATGGTGCATTTACCCAAGATCAAATTTTAAACAGGCTAACTGACTGTTACATATTTCAGGCTAATGGTTGAAAAATGTTTTATGCTGCATCTTTTTGTGAAATTTTAAAATACTTTAGTTTTTCAGGTAATTGGAGAACTCCAGAAAGAATTAAATGTATTATTTACACTTTGCTATTGAAGAAAATGCTTAGAAGATGATCCAAACGCTTCACCCTGGACAGAAAGTGTTTATTAAAATTATGTAATTGTTCAAAATCATCCAGCTTTTCTCTCTCTTAAACATTGTTACGTGATATCCCATGATAATGCTCAGAGATGTCAAAACCAAGTACAGTCTTCAGGTGGGTTAGAGGGCAGGAACAGTTCATCTATGGCATACGGGTAGAATTCAGTTCCCATTTTAAAGACATGCATTCTGTCCTTAATTTTATATTTCCTTTATGAAATGCTATATCTATATTTATAATGGACCTTGCCTATGTAAACATAACAAACTGCAATCACTGCCTTTTGCCAATGGTGATGCTGCAGTACCTCCACAAGAGGGAGACTGCAATTACAATGTGACAAGTTTACATGGACAGTCTCATTATAAACGTGGCATTGCAATTTATTATGGAAAAAGTTGACATGCAGACATAACATTCTTATTCTAAATGTTAATGGGCAATATTTTTTCTAGAGCAGGGCATAGCGTGTAGTTAGCCATTTTTCTTTACCCTTCAGCTTGAACATTTTTGCCCGATAAATTGCTGGATGCACAAGCTGATTACAGCACAGCAAGAGCAACGAGGCTAGGACCTTAGTGAACAGGGGGATCACCCATCTGTTTCCATAAGGATTTAAGGATTGAGAAACAAATATAGGAATGATAGAGAAAGGAAATTGGATGAATTAGAGTCAAATCAGGCACAGAAAAAAGGGAAAGTACTTTCATATGGAAAGGAGAGGAGGATCAATGCTCAAATGTTCTCAAACAACTCCTTGCATTAGCAAAGGCTTGAGAACAGCAATATTTCTTGCATTCTCAGTGGGAAAGTAATAGGAAGCAATTGAAACCTTAAATATGCGACTGTATTAAAATAGAATCTTCTTCTACATATGTTATACCATACAAAAACTTGCTGTCATAGTTTGGACCAATTCAATTTCAAATTTGTCTTAATTATTTGTGAGTGCCATTAACTAATGCAAAAATAAATATAAACTTCAGGTCACCCTATTAGAACAGTGACCCATAATAAGTAGTTTTATGGGAAAGAGAAGGAAAGACAAAATGGAAATGTCCAAATATGCAAAAAAAGGCCACTAGTAGGTACAACAATTGCTCTAAAACCAGCAGCTGTGCAACTACATGCTCAATTCAGATTATCCTTTTATTTAATGTTGAATATACAATGTACATACAAGTGTCTCAAGCTGCATTATAAGAAAAATTTATTGGTAATGATTATTTCAGTTTCTCCCCAGATGTCACTGGAATGTCCATGTCTATAATAGTGTTTGATTATCTAAACTCCAGTTTTTATAAATTAAGCACTATATACATGATTATATATTTTAAATCTGTACAACATATGATGATTGAAACTATTATTTTTTACATATGATGCATACCAATTAATTAATCATAGCAATAATAATTAATGGCCTTAACATGATTGATTGGAAAGAAAGATTGAAGATGTGTGTATTTTGAAGATACCTTGACAGCTCTTGGATTGAAATGCAGCATTTAACTGACCCAGTGCAAAAGATTAAACAGGAAAGTTCCATTACATGGTTCATGACCTCCTGCAGTGTAAATAGCCGTAACTGCAGCACACTTTAAAGATTCATTTCCTTTCCTTAAGCATACTGATTAAGCTTTAGGATTTGTTAATTTACTGCTACAAGAATCAGTTGTGCTTTGTTTCAATCCTGTTAAGAAAAGCAATAACTTCAAGGGGTGTGGTAACACCTTGAACCTCTTTATGGTTTACTGGCAGATAGTTTGCCAAAATAAGGTGTAAGATCTAGATAATACACCTGTTATCAGTACCAAGTATTGAACTGCAAGCTCATTTCTTTGTGACAAATTGCTGTTCATTTTAAATGTCTCCCATTGTTGTTGGATGATTTATTTTAAGCAGTCCATTGCCACAGCTTTTTTTTCATTACAGGCAAGTTAATGGGATGTGTAACAATGCCACTCAGTATACAGAAAAAACCCACTAACCCAAACACCTCATAAAATGCTGCTGAAACTGCATGGTAAGCAGTTCAATGAACTCACAGACATTTGTACACAGTCTGGCAGACAGCAGCAACCTTATTTGGAGCGCCCCTGGGAAATGTGACTGAAGTATTATAAACTGTTAACACTTCCAAATGATTCAGCATGACATGCTACAAGTTTGCCTTAAACAAGCGAAATAAAACAACCATCTGGCATTCAAAGCAAAAATAAATTTGTTGAAGGCAAAAGGAATATTTTTTGTGAAATATTTATCCATATTACATAAATCCTTTAAAATAATATGGATAATAATAAATTAATTAATATGGATAAATATACACTGTGACTGAACTAAATGATTTGATGAAAATATTTGTAACCAAAACACCAATGATGATCAACATGCACACTGAGGCTTTGAACCCTCGATAATCACTTTTGCTGAAATTATTCCAAAGTCATCAATAGCTCGCACTGGTAATTAATATAAAGTTCAAAATTATTTTGTAATATTAACAGAGCAAAGTGTAACCCATTTGCATGACATTTGCATGGCATTTTCCTGTCCACTACATTAATGGATGAATTATAATTAGGTATATGTCATTTTTTTCTGCAGAAAATTGGGTGTTGTGTATTGTGGACAATTGTTTTGGTTCTGTGAAGTGGCCACAAACAATATTCCCCTAAGCTGCATACATTTGTGGCTGTGCAGCAACCCACAAAGTACCATGCAGGCCACCCACAGGTTGTCTCCTTTAAGATACCAAGGATGAGCAACGGCACAAAGAAATTTAAAGGTACTGTGCATTGAAATGCACAGGCCATACAGATGAAAGGGCTATTGGCCATGTTTATATCCCAATCAAATCAATACTGCAGACTGTTTACAGAAGCCATGACATTCAGTAAACTATAATTATGGAAGATGAAGATTCTGTTTCAACATGTTATAATCCTGAAATGAAAAATTAAATTAAAAGACCTTTATGTTTTAAGTTCACGTCCTCGAAATTGTTATCACTTTTCAAATCCATGCCAATCTTTCCAGCAATTCAACATTTAAAATCCTCCAATCAGGCTTCGGCCCTTACTACAGAACCAAAATAAGCCTTATCAAAGTCACAAATGACATCCTATATGGCTGTGGCAAAGGTAAACTATTCTTCCCAAACCTTCTTAATCAGCCTGAAGTCTTTTACCACACCGTCCTCCTCCAACACCTCCTCTGTGTCATCTAGCTGGATTCGATTGCCTTCTCCTGGTTCTATTCATATCTTTCCGGTCATGGCCAGAGAAAAATCTTCAGTGGCTTCCGTTCCCACTCCTGCACCATTTCATCTGGCACCCCCTAAGGATCAATTCTTTGCCCCCTTCTATTTCTCATCTACATGCTGCTCTTCGGTGACATCATCCATAAATACAATGCCAGGTTCCAAATGTACACAGAGGATACCCAGATCTACATCACTGTTACCTCTATCAAACCATCCATTGTCTCTGATTTATCACAATGCTTATCTGACATCCAGTTTTGGATGAGTAGATATTTCCTCTAACTAAATATTGGGAAGACCAAAGCCAATGTCTTCTGTCCCAACCACAAACTCAGTTCCCAAGCCACTGATTTCAGTCCTCTCCTGGCAAATTCCTGAAGCTGAATCAGACCTTTCAACAGCTCGGAATCACATTTGACTCTAAGATGAGTTTCCAATCACGTGCCTGATTCGTCATCAAGATTGCCTTCTTACAGCTCTGTAACATTGTCCAACTCTCTCCTGGTATCAGTTCCTCTGTTGCTGAAACCCTCATCCATGCCTTTGTTACCTCTAGACTTGACTATCCAATGGTCTCCTGGTTGGCATCCCATCTTCCATCCTCCATAAACGTAAGCTTACCCAGATTGCTTCTGCCCACATTCTAACTCACTCACCCTCATTCACCCTCAGCCATGTGCTTACTGATCTAAATTGACTTCTGGTAGGGCCTTCACCAAAGTTGTAGGATTGCTTTTATGGAATCCCATCCCACAATTCCAAGAGATAAAAGCTAGGAGCTGGCTTTTGAACTACAAGAAGGGAATTCTCTCAAGTGTTCATCCATGACTTTAGGAAAGCCCCTTACTTCAACCAGAAAGTGTTATGAATATGAAGTTTTATAAGGTGGCTACATTTTAAATGGTTTCTTTTAATTCAAGGTGCAATGGAACATGTGATCTCCTACTAGTTCGGCCCCACGATAAGCCAATGTGAAATGGTTACCGGGTGGGTGTCCAGATCAAGTCCTATTGAAACCCAAGTGCCACATTTAACATCTGAACACAAAGGCAGCAGTTCTTGCTTTGGCAGACTTACAGGCTGTCAGGTTACTGATCCAGAAACCCTGTACATAGAGAGAGATGCTGCTGGATGAAGACTTGGGGGAAGCAGCAGGGGGAAAAGCTGTTTTGTGTTAGTCACCAGGCAGAATGTAGGTGGAAGTATGTTCTCTGGTCGAAGAGGCAGAAGCTGTGGAAATAGAAGGACACTGAAAGATTCACCCTGGTGAGGCTGGGTGATGGAATCATTGGAGTGGGCCTTGCTGCTGAAATTCATTTTGGGGTTCTCAGAAGACTAAGAGAAATGACTTTCAATGGACACGGGTCATTACAACTCAGTGAAATGGGGAGAAGCGAGCCCATCAGAAGCTGGGAGTAACTTTAGAAGGGTTCCTTTAAAGAATACAATTCTGCAGAGAGTTCAGAGTGAAGTATAAATATGTCATGTGGTTATTGGTTGTGGTAAGAAGCTAATAAGTTCTGTAGTTTAGAGTATTAGTTGCCTACAAAGAAATGTTTAGTCAATGTTGATTTTAGAGTTTTTTTTTGTTACAGTAAAAGTTTTAAATCTTGAAATCTTGTCATGCAATTCCTTTAAGTCGTCACTGGGAATTCAAATCTTTTTTTAAATGTCATCGGTTTGTATGGGGATCATAACAAAAGACGTTAAACAACAGGCCTTTCCCCAAAAGTTGTGACTGCAAGAGGAATTAAATGTTCTTGCTGAGAATATTCCTCCACTTGAGTGGCCATTTTTTCCTACCACTAACCTCGCCTTTCCCTCCTACCGCTGACCACCCCTGTATCTGACATCTGCGGCTCTATGTCCCTACCCCTGCTCAGCTGCCAGCAGTGACCTACATCTCAAAAGGCACTCACGATCTGTTGGACAAGAACAGTGTTTAAATCTCAACTCACCCACTTGGTTATTTCTTCTCCCTCATCACCAGCCACCCCAAATCCCTGTTGCGCACTCTTTTTCTCTCCCACTACTTTCCTCTTCTGGGTGGATAGTTCTCTGCTTGTTGCCTACATTTGTCATCAGAAAAATCAGCCCAGGGACTAGATTCTTTTCCCTGCCATGACCAATGGCTCAATATGTGAGGTTATGCACTTTGGCAGGAAGAATAGAGGAGCTGAATATTATTTAAATGGAGAAAGACTGCAGAAAGCTGAAGCACAGACAGATTTGGGGGTCCTCATGCATGAATCACAAAAAGTTAGCATACAAGTTCAGCAGGTAATGGGGAAGGCAAATGGAATGTTGGCCTTTATTTCAAAGGTAATGGGGTATAAAAATAGGGAAGTCTTGCTAAAACTGTAGAAGGCATTAATTAGACCACACCTAGAATACTGTGAACAATTTTGGTCCCCTTAACTAAGGAAAGATAAACTGGCATTGGAGGCAGTCCAGAGAAGGTTCACTAGGTTGATCCCAGGTATGGAGGGATTTTCTTACGAGGAGAGGTTGAGTAGGTTGGGCCTGTACTAATCAGAGCTTAGAAGAATGAGAGGTGACCTTATTGAAACATATAAGATTCTTAAGGAGTTTGGCAGGGTAGATCAGAGGTTGTTTCCCCTTGTAGGAGAGTCTAGGACCAGAGGGCATAATCTCAGAGCAAGGGGGTGCCCATTTAGGACAGAGATGAGGAGGAATTTCTTCTCTCGGAGGGTAGTGAATCTGTGGAATTCTTTACTGCAAAGGGCTGTAGAGGCTAGGTTGTTAAGTATATTCACTGCTGAGATAGATGGATTTTTAATCAGTCAGGGAATCAAGGGTTATGGGGGAAAGGCAGGAAAGTGTTGAGGATTATCAGATCAGCCATAATCTCGATGAATGCAGGCCAAATGGCCTCCTTCTGCTCCTATGTCTTATCATCTTGTGGTCTAATATACACCCACGGCCAGTTGGCCTGCACCACCAGTTGTCGGCCTACTCTGTCCTATAACACACAGTCATAAGGCACTGCCAGAGTACTCATCACCTCACATCCAAAAGTAGAAGGAACAAAATATAGAGAAAAGCTTTTTAAAAAGGAAAGAAAGAGTAAAAATGCAGTCAGGAAAAAAGAAAAGCTGCAGTTTCAAGATAGGCAAGACAGAGGGCAAGTTGTGCAATTTGTATATTTAAGCTACTTTATGCGTTTCAGCTGGGTGAGCTGCTCAGCTATTCACAGTGCTGGCTGAATATTTCATCAGCTGAGGCTGGAGTGTCAAAGGGATGGAGGAGGTATCTCTTTATCCCTCCTGCCCACCTCAATTTTCAATTGCTGACTATCCATTCTTCAGGTGCAAAATGGATGTCCATGAGTTAAATTTCTCCCCTGTAATGCCATATGGTATTTTCAAAATTTACCAATCCCCAAGGTATGGCTTTTATAACCCCTTTCATCTAAATGTAGTGTGAGATGCTACTCTAACATGACCATTCATGTCAGAAAGAAAATTTGGGAATAGCTGATAATACAAAATAGAAACAAAATCATAACTTAATATTATAGCGAACATAAAATATTTAATTTTGAAAAGGTTTTTTACACAATACATTTTGAAGAACATTAATATTCACAGTCTGCAATATAGGAAATTGCACAATTATGGAGATTACACTGATCTTACGCACACAATAATACCATTTTTGTGTAAATGTCTGAGTGCAACCTGGCTAAAAACAGAAGAAATTCCACAATGTAGGCCAATAGTTCATATTTAACTTAGTTTCTTTTCTGGCCTATCCACTGCCTGAATATATTGTACAACCACAAGGTGGCATACTAAAAAGAATTATTTCATCATAATTTCTCATCAATTGGGTAAAACCTGAAAAACAACATTGAGCCTCTAACATAGTAAAACGTCCCAAGGTGATTTATAGGAATGTTATCAAACAAAATTTGACACCGATTTAAATGAATGAAGGAGATGGCGGGCCAATGATCAAAAAACTTAGACAAAAACGTAGGTTTTAGGCAGCAGCTTAGAAGAAGATAGAGAGATAGAGAGGCGCAGAAGGTTTAGGGATGGAATTCCAGAGGCTGCATCCAGGTGGCTGAGAGCACACTGCCAATGGGCACGCTCAAGAGGTAGGGGTTGGAGGGGTACAGATTTTCAAAGGCTTGTTGAGCCAGAGGTGGCTACCAAGGTAAAGAGGGGTACAGGAAGTTTAAAACAAGGATGCAAATTTTAAAATTGTGGTGCTGCTAGATTGTTGGCCAGTTGCAATGGGCATAGTGGTGGTAGGTGATTGGGACTAATTTTGAGTTCGGATGTGGAAGCAGAGTTTTGGATCAGTTCAAATTTATGGGAGGGCAAACTTGGCCAGCAGAGCATTGGATAAGTTAAATCTAAAGGTAACAGGATATCAGTGTGGATTTTAACAGTAGATGAGCTGAAGCGGGGCAAAGTGAGGTGATGTTACGGAGGTGGAAATAGGCAGTTTTGATGATAGATATTTTCCAGGGCTCATATTTGTGTTAAATATGTCGCAGAGGTTGTGAACATATTTCCTGGTAAAATTACCTACAAATTATCCAAGTTTCATGTTTCAAAATAATCCATATTTTGCTCGCATTGGCAATAAAGGTCATTTTATAGTGCTGTTCTTTGTATAAAAAGTCTTGCCTGCCAAGAGCATATATTAGGAATTCAGGTGCATTAATGGTTGGAATTCATGTATAGGACCCTGAAGTTTTTTGCTCTCGGTGGGCAAAGTTCACCGTCAACACCACAAGCTTAGGAAATCGCACCTTATTGTCACACACCTATAAAAAACACTAACCATTTAAGCTTAGAGAGGCTGCAAAACTATGGCAAGTAGCTACATTTCAGTCCAACACAATACAAACTTCCTATATTTAATCACTTAAAAATAAGATTTTTATAAATTGAATAATACTGTTGGAAGACAGGCCCCAGGTTTAGCTTCCTGGCACTATTTCTGTAACACAAATCCAAACAATTACATAATATACAAAATTAATTTAATGCCAGTCCCAAGGCTATATTGCTATATTGCACTTGATGGACAACTCTGTGTAGTTAGTTGGCAACCAGATGCTTCAATGCCAGAACTCAAAAAGGTGCAACAAATGTAAGAGTTCCACTAACATTATTCTTCCCCTACATCTCATGAACTTCCTATAGGCTTATTGTTCCCCACATTCCTGGCTCTGAATTTTGAGGTTCTTAGCTCCAACTTCTATTTTCCCAACCATAGTACCAACCCTGTTCAACCTTTCAGAAGGCTATCCTAGTTTTATTCTGATAATTGATTTTTAAACATGAAAACACACACATACCAGAAGGATGGATTTAGGTTCCATTCCAAAAACTTGTGTTTGTAATGTAGGCTGATACTTGAGTCCAGTACTGAGGAAGTGCTGCGCTGTCAGAAATGGAGCTAGGAATCCTGTGGTGAGTAACTCATCTCCTGCCCACCATCTACAAGGCACGAGTCAGGAGCATAGTGGAATAGTCTCCACTTGCCTGGATGAATGTAGCTCCAACAACACTCAAGAAGCTTGACACCATCCAGGACAAAGCAGCCCACTTGAGTGGCACTCGATCCACAAACATTCACTCCCTCCACCATTGACGCACAGTGGCAGCAATGTGTACCACCTACAAGGTGTACTGTAGGAAGTCACCAAGGCTCCTTCAACAGCACCTTTCAAACCCACGACCACTGCCACCTAAACGGACAAAGGCAGCAGATAGATGGGAACACCACCACCTGGAAGTTCCCCTCCAAGTCACTCACCGTCCTGACTTGGAAATATATCGCTGTTCCTTTACTGTCACTGGGTCAAAATCTTGGAACTCCCTCCCTAATAGCACTGTGGGTGTATCTACACCACATGGGCTGCAGCGGTTCAAGAAAGCAACTCACCACCACCTTCTCCAGGGCAATTAGGGATCGGCCTAACCAGTGATGCCCACATCCCATGAATGGATAAAAAAAAAACTAAGAACCCCTGGGGGTCTATACTGACTTTTCAGTCAATCTGCAAAATAATGTCAAGGTGCTTACATAGCAGGGCTGGCCTTACTGATGGGAAATGTGGGTGACCACCCAGAGCGCCATAGACAAGCAAATGAGCAGCGACCGAAGGCAGGCCTGGTATGAGCCAGGAGGTGGGAGTGGAGTGCATCAAACATCACACCAAGGATTCACAGACCCTGCAACAAGAAGCATTACCAAGATCTATAACTAAATATCTGTTCTATTAAACATCTTATCAAAATATTCTTTACCTCAACACTTCCATATTATGAACATTATATGGTATCATAATGTAGGTGGGGGTCTGTGATTACTAATCCAATTGAAAGGAGCCACTCAATCAAAAGAGTTTGAGAATCACAGAGTAGACAAATCAGTAAAGAACAAAAACAGACCAGTACGCACAAAAAACAATCATTAGGAGATGAGCAGAACATTTAGTGAAACTGCTAAATTAACCTACTCCGACGGAGTTCCGAAACTCATTTGCAGCTAAATACAAATAAACCCCAGAGAAGAAATGAAGATGGCCATAAAGAAACTGAAGAGGAGGAGCGCCACCGATCCCACTAGAAACATCCACTGAAATATGGCTCCAACTCAGAAGGGGAAACAGAAGGGGCAGGTTGAGTGTGCTGTTATAAAGTTACCAATGAAAAAGAATCTCACAGATTGCAAGAACTGGAGGCATCACATTATTTTCAATACCAAAGAAAGTCTTAAACAGGATTATCCTTGAAAGAATAAAGACAGAATAAATGGCTCAGAGATGAACAGGTTGTTTTCAAAAGGCAATTCACACAATGACCATATAACCACAATATAGTGGAACACTCAAATGAATGGAACTCTTCTTTCTATCTCATGTTCACTGTGAAAAGCCATTTGGCAGTCTGGACTGATTTGCCTTCTGGAATTTTTGATAATTTGATAATGTGCAAATTCAAATTACCCAAACAACATCTCAAAAAGATAAACATCCTGTTTTAGACACAATTGTTACATCAGTGCTTTTTGTGCTGCATGGAAACATGGGCTGGAGTTTTCCATCCCCTTTGTCATTGGGCATCATGGCGGCCGTGAGCGGACAATATGGCGGAAAGGCCAAAAATCAGTTTCACGATGTCATGAAACCAGATTATGATCATCCGCTCCACCCATCAACGGCGGGCCACGTTTCCCACTGCTGGATGTCAGGAACTTCATTTTAATACATCTGCATGTCATTATAAGCCCTGCTCACCGGAATCATCCCCCCACAGTGGATCATCCAGGCATGTCGGTGTGTAATCACGCCAATGAATTTCACAACTGTACATAAACAACATGCATCAGGCGAACTGTGCTTCGCTCAGAACTTTGAGGTTTGTTTGCCTACTTTGCTTCGGGCAGCACAAGTGGTCATCAGCGCCAGACTTCACAGACAGCACCACATCTCTTTTAGGGGGGCTCACGGGCAGGTTTCTACCTACCAGACCAGCCATAACGCGGGGGTGGCTTTTCAACGGTTGCAGAACTAGTGCTTGTTTGGGCAAAGGAAGAGGCTGCAGGGCGAGGGCTGTCCTGGGGAAGAGAGATATCCCAGGGTGTGTGTGGGGGCATGTTGCCTCAAAATGTGAAGTTCTGTGTGAGAGAGCTGGCAGTGAGTGAGATGCCTTGGAAGTGTGTGAGTTTACAGTGATGAGATGGTTGCCTTACCCTGGCAGCACGGATGAGATCATTCATCATCGTTTTGCACTGGATGGCCAACCTCTTCTGTGCAGGGTTGGCACTGACCACCACTGCCAATGCCTTCCAAGCTGGAGTGGTGAAATTGCTGGATCTCCTGCGACCAGATGGGGCTGGAGGACATCAAGGTGGGCATCCAAAAGGCATTCCAGTGATGGGTCATTGAACTTTCCTTGGCTTTCAAGGCCATGTCTTCACTGGAGCAGTTCTGGGTTGCAAACATTGAGAACTGTGTGTGCTGCTGCAGTTTAGATATGGCACCCAGAGTGAAGAAATGGTGTGGTAACAGTGTGGCAGGTGAATCAGAGGCCGCCAGTGAGATGGCGTGTTTCCAGTGGCTGAATAATTAATGAGGTGCGAAGCGAACAATACAACATGAAAAGCCGCCATTGTGGCTGCCAGATAAAAAATCCCTTTTCCCTCCAGCTACCACACTTAGTGCAAATCTGGGATGATTCCGCTGATGGAGAGGAATGTAGACTATAACAAACACTTTGGAAGCTTTTGATGATAAATGTCTTTGAACAATCTTGTGCACATGCTAACCAGAGACGGTCAAGACTAAAGGACAGGAGAGAACAGGATTGCAATTAAGATGTAGAAAATTTGGTTTGGATTGGAGGCAGACTTAGAGGACCCCATCTTTACTCACTGAAATGGAATCCCCAAGTAAAGGTGGACCAGGCAGACCAAAGCCAGTTTATGTGCAATAGCGGATTTTGTGAAGTGAAAAGGATTGGGTTGGATGTGGAATCAATTGAAAATGGTTTCCCAAAACAAATTTCATTGGCATAAACAATTGGAAAAGCTAAACTCCACAGGGAGCAATGAGATTGAATGCTGAAAATATATATTTTTTTTACTTGTTCATGAAATGTGAGAGTCAATGGCAAGACCAGCATTTATTGTCCATCCTGATTTGCCCTTGGGGGTGCTGGTGAGGGTGCTGCCTTCTTAACCTGTTGTAGTTTGTATGGTGAAGGTACTCCCACAGTGCTGTTAGGGAGGGAATTCCAGGATTTTGACCAAGCGATGGTGAAGGAACAGCGATAAAAGTCAGGATAGTGTGTGGAGAACTTGAAGATGTTGCTGTTCCCATGTGCGTGATGCTCTTGTTCTCCTGGGTGTCAGAGGTTGCAGGTTTGGAAGGTGCAGTAAAAAGAGCATTGGTGAGTTGTTGCAGTGCATCATTTAGATGGTACACACTGAAGCTACTGTGCACCAATGATGGAGGCAGTGAATGTTGAAGGTGGTGAATAAGGTGTGGATCAAGTGGGCTGCATTGTCCTGATTAGCACTAAGTTTCTGAGTATTGATGGCCCTGCACTCATCCTGGCAAGTGGAGAGTATTCATTCATACTCCTGACTTGTGCCTTGTAGATGGTGGACAGGCTTTGAGGAGTCAGCAGGTGAGTTACTTGCCTCAGAATTTCCAGCGTCTGACCTGTTCTTGTAATCACAGAATTATAAGGCTGGTCCAGTTCAATGGTACCCCCCAAGATGTTCAGGGGATTCAGCGATGACCATGCTGTTGAATGTGAAGAAAAGATGATTAGTCACTCTTCTTTTGGGAGGTAGTCATTGTCTGGCATTTGTATGACAAGTTACTTGTCACTTATCAGCCCAAGCCTTAATTTTGGCCAGGTCTTGCTGCATGTGGTTATGGGCTGCTTCAGTATCTGAGAAGTTGCGAATAACTGAACACAGTACAATTGCCAGCAAACATTACCACTTCTGACCTTATGATGGAGAGAAGGCCATTGATTAAGCAGCTGGAGATGGTTGGGCCTAGGACACCCTACAATAACCATAACCATCTTCCTTTGTGCTAGTCATGACTCCTGACAGTGGAGAGCTTTGTCCCTGATACGAATTGACTTCAATTTTACTAGGGCTCACAACACCTCATGCTTGCCCATTTTTGAGCTGCTACACCTGTTCTGAATCTATTCCATTTGTCATGGTGGCAATGGTTGTCCTCAGTATGCAGATGAGATTTTGTGCCCACATGGTTTGTACAGTGGTCACTCCTACCAATAGTGTCATTGACAGATGCGTCTATGACAGGTAGATTGGTGAGGACCAAGTCAAGCAGGTGTTTCATGCATGTTGTTTCTCTCTCACCGCCTGCCCCAGGCCCTGTCTGGCAGCTATTTCCTTCAGAGCCTGGCCAGCAAAGGTGCTACTGAGCTACTTTTTGTGATGCGCATTGAAGAGCCTGACCCCGAGTACTGTCGCTGCTTCTTCTAAGTACTGATTCGTCAGTTCAGGGAGGGCATTTTGTGGTAATCAATAGCAGGCTTCCTTGGTCAAGTTTGACCTGATGCCATGAGACTTCTTGAGGACTCCTTCCTGATTGCACACTTCTTCCCTGCCACTTTGTGTGTGTGTGTGTGTGTGTGTGTGTGTGTGTGTGTGTCTGTCTGTCCTGCTGGTGGGATGGCACATACCTAGAGATGGTGATGGAACAGTCTTGGACAATGGCTGTAAGGTATGATTCGGTGACATGACTACGTCAGGCTGTTATTCGATTAGTCGGTGGCGCAGACACATGTCTGTCACACGTCCTCAAATGTTCATTAGCTGGGTTGATTGAGCTGGTTGTGGCTTTGTTGTTTCCAGTGCCTAGGTCGATGCCAGATAGAATGTTGATTTTATTCTTATTGGACATTTTCGTAGCAATTGCTATGGCATTTCAGGGGACAGTTAAGGGTCAAGCACTTTGCTGTGGGTCTGGATTCACATGTAGGCCAGATCAGGTAAGGACAGCAGATTTCCTTCCATAAAGGACACTAGTGATTTTGATGGGTTTTTAATGCCCATCCAGTAGTTTAATGGTCACCATCACTGAAACTCATTGTTTATTTCAGATTTATTTAATTAATTGAATTTAAATTCCCCAGTTGCCGTAGCAGGATATGAACTCATGTCTCCAGAGCATTAGTTCAGGCCTCTGGATTACTAGTCCAGTAACAAAACCAATAATACTGTTTCCATAAGTGTCCAACTGCGAAAAATTGAGACAGGAAATGCATGTCACACTCAAAAGGTTTAAATATATAATAGAGGATTTTCAATGAAGCTGCTTAGTTTTATAATGATAGGTGTGTTTATGCCCTAACAACAATGCCATTCTGTTACAATTATAAATAACTCAAATTTCATTTTCGAAATGTATTGTTATGTAATGTGTTGAACTCTTTATTTTATTTATATGCCTATTTTCAACAATAGCATTTTGAATTAGCGAGGAAAAGTTGACAGTATTTGCACACCTTCTCCCCCCCAAAATGCTACTCAGGATGAATTGGAAAGCTTCCTGAGTTGGAGGATGTACCATCTTAGAACAAATTTAATTTAATTTATTGCAGAATGTTTCATCAGAGGTCTCTAATTTACAGGGATAAAATAAATCAAATCCTATCTTTAATTATATTGTATTCTGTGGTTTTAATCAATGTTTTGATGATTGTTTTCTGCAACTGCTGATTTTTCTGTGAAAACTATACCAGCATCCTTTACATTTAACATGTTTCTTCAGACTGTATTTAATTTTTACCTCTTAACAGTTAAAAAAATATATATATAGCAAGGAAGGTATACAAGATTTACCAGGTGAGGGTTAAGTATCTGGTATTCAGCTGCAAAAAGAAGGAAAGGTATGTCAAGGGATTTAGTAGTATTGGAGCTCTGCCTGGGCTGTGGTAGCATGGATGGGCTGGAGAGTCATACTGAGATTTGGCAGCATTAGTGTAGGAATCTTGCAGTTTAGCAGCATCGGCTGGCCTGATAGCCCTGGTTTGCAAGTTTCTAGAAGATCCGTGTAATCAATGAATGAATTGTTTTGTGACTGGAAAAAAAGGTTTTCCTTAAATAAATAAATATCACTGCTGCATAAGTAAAGTTACAGATTCCACTCCCTGTCTTTGCTTCTCTGGAATGGTAAATATTTATGGATGCTAAATTCAGCTAGGAATTTTTATGTTGCTTGGAAAGTGGTCAGGACTGGACAGGGCTTGGAACCAACATCCTCCTAAATGGCTAGTCATTCTGTCAATTCTAAACATTTCCGGAAATCTCAAATAGTTACGTGAGGTCAGAGTCCCAAAAAGAAGTCTTTACTTGGCTGCAGGCCATCCAGATGCAGGTATATGGGATGTAGAGAGAAGTGCCTACTTACTCGGACCTGCACCTCTAAAACCATCGAGAGACTTGCTTCTATTGCTACAGGGTGTTCTGCCACCCTTTGCATGGTGATTATTGAGGCAAGTAGCAGGGAACAAAATAAACACAAATGGCTGGTTTCCCAATTTTTCCCTCCATAATTTGGATGACTAAGCTCTACTTTCCCTCATTTTTGTCTAAGATTAATCCAGCCCTGTCACCCTAAGTCAATTAACCCAGAAGGGAAAAACAGTTTGGACCAGTACTCTTATTTTCTAGTTTTTAGTGGTGTTCCGTTTTAAGGTATACAAGACCAGTTTGGACCAGTACTCTTATTTCCCACTTTTTACTGTTTTTTCCTTCTGGGAACTTGCAATATATTGTACCATGTTACCCAGATTATAACTTACAACACTCAAATGCAGACCAACCAGCATACTCATGTTTGCATAGTAACTTTGTACATAGCTCCCTGACTTGGTAGCTTGTCCTGCAGCCCCAAAACAGCCTTGGCACAAGAGCAGCCAACACATATAGAAAAGGACCTATAAACCCAGACTTACAACATCCTTATTGTTATAAACTAACCATGAGTAATACCATAGGATATTCACTGGCGAATTGTGTTCAGCATCTATATTCCACTTTGTTACAGATACGAAAAGGGGGGAAATTCAACTCATGGTTGCCCATTCCTCTGGCCTAAAAATAGAAGAAAACCTTAGATTTTCATGCCATGAGCTGCCTGCTCAAACTATGCTGGAATTGTGCCAACGCCGTATTGACTCAAACGAATTTTAGTCATTCAGTCCGCCTGCCGGAAAGCAGATAGGGCCCAGTAAATCGATGTAAATTAAGGCCCTGTGGCTGCCAAATTGAATTTTGGAAGTATTCGTTCATTCCGCCCACAAATCCTTGGTGGGAACAGTTGTGAAGAAGGCAGCACCAATGGTATTTAAAGGAAAATTCAGGCAGATCTTTGGTTAGTCATTTTAGAACGCTTGAGGGCTTTTAGGCCTACAACAACTTATATTTTTATAGCACCTTGAACTTAATAAAGTATCCTAAGATGCTTCAGAGGGGCATTATAAAACAAAATAAAGCCAGACAGTAATGGAGATGCTAGGGCAGATAACAAAAGCTTGGTTTTAATAAGTCTCTTCATGGAAAAAGGCTGTGTTGGATACTCTAGTTGAGTTTAGAAATTGTACAGTTTTTCTTTAAGAGCTACAGGACAATCTCTGACTGGAGCTTGTGTGCAAAGTCTACCAACATGGATGTGCTTCTCAGTCTGCCTCTGGGGCTGGATAGTGAGAAAGAAAAGCAGGGAAAGCCTATAGCTACTCGAAGACGAAAGAGATTGGGGGGAGGGTGGGGTGGAATGGGCCTTAAAGCACTCAGTGTGTAGGAAGAGAACATCTTACCTCCAGCTAACTGAGCAGTAAAGCGTGTGCAGCTCTGCTTCACCACCAGGACAGGCTGTAACAGAGTGATGCCACTTGTTGAAACACCAATTGCGACACTACTGTTCACACACCATCTGCAAGGAGTGGGATGGAATACTCTCCACTTGCCTGGATGAGTGCAGCTCCAGCAACACACAAGAAGCTTGACAAAGCAGCCCGCTTGACTGACACCCCTTCCACAAACTTTTACTCACTCCACCACCAATAAACAGTAGCAGCAGTGAGCACCATTTACAAGATGCACTGCAGAGCCTAACCAATGCTTCTTAGGCAGCACCTTCCAAACCCACGATTGCTACCATCTAGAAAAACAAGGGCAGAAGATGCATGGAACACCACCACTTGGAAGATCCCCTCTGTAGTAATTATGGTTTTTGCAAGGAAGATCACATGATCTGTAGTAACCAATAGGAGAGTAGCGCAGGCTACCTCAGCAGACAGTGTAGAGATAGAGTTGGAGTTGAGAGCAGACGTGTAGTTACTGCCGAGTATATTGTAAATAAATTTAATGTTTCCACCCAGGAAGTGTCTGCAGATCAACTCTAACAACAGTAGTAGCAACTCGGCCACCCTTACAACAAACTGGCAATGAGGGTGGGTGCTGTCCCTCACCTAGCGATTGAGAGTGTTTAAGATAATTAAAAAGAAAGAAAGATATACTCACCAGGTATGCTGTCACTTTATGTTAAAGAAAAAATGGCCCCTGATCCAAATGGCTAAGAAATCTCCAGAAGCACTCCTGACATTTAAAAAAATAATACCCAAATTGCAAGACCCCTGTGTGATAATCCACAAGATGGGTGAGAGAAAAATTAAGAAAAGAGAATCTGTACTTACATTTTAAACAGGCGTCAGCCACGCAGTCTCAGTAGGTTAGAGGAGCTGGCACACAGCTTGCAAGTGAAAAAAGGGGCAATCAGAGCAGAAAGCAGTGCTGCAGTTTTAAATTTAAGCAATAAAAATGGCCCTGATTGGACCATGAGGCCACTGGGTCTCCTGAAGTGCAGGACGCCCACCATCAAAAGAACGTGTGGAGTTAAAAAAAACAGAAAAAAACCTCACAGAATCATTCAGGAAAGGGAGAAGAAATCACTGCTGTGTTTTTTTCCAAACAGGAACAAAGTTTTACAAACTTAAAACAGAAGGAGGTTCACAATTATGGGGATCCTGCCAAAACTCAAAAAGGGTGGGAAACACAGCATGGAAAAGCTGACAGCTGCAGAGACAGCCCGAGAAAGAAACGGTGACTGCTCTTAAAGTGACAATACATTTAAAGTGGTAAATACAAGAAAAATGGCTATGGACAGAAAATTAGAACAGACCTTAGAAAGAAGCAACTCTGGCGAATGGAACAAGACTCCCCAAAGAGAGGGCAACAGGAGACCTCAGAGGAAGGGCAACGAGAAATTAAAAATTGGAAAGGACAGCTGATTGTCCTTCAAGATCAAATGCAAAAGGAATGTATCACCATTCAGCAACATGAAGAAATGAAGACTGTGTTAAACAGCAGAATGGAAGCACAGCAGAAGAAACTTAAAGAGGGCTCAGGGAAGCCCTGGTAATCAAAGAGGGCTCAGGGAAGCCCTGGTAATTGGAGAGGGCTCAGGGAAGCCTCGGTAATTAGAGAGGGCTCACAGGAAGCCCTGGGAGTCATGTATAGCTGGATACAGCCAGGAGACAGGAGTTCAGAGAAACTCCAAGGCAGTGCCAGCTCAGTGAAGCTAGCTGTCTGGCAAAGAGCTGAAGAATCAGCTGAATGAAGCTAAAGGATCCTTGAAAGGAAAAGTCATAGCACTTTCCAAGATGTGAGCAGATAATGAAGTCATGGGTAGCTAAACTACTGGACCAAAACAAGTTGAGCTGGCATCTGAGAGAAGCCTGGCCAATAGTGAAGTCAAAAAGAAGGCCGAGATTAAAGTCTGTGCTAGAAGGAAGAAGGCACCTAGAAAGAAGATATATAAATACTAATAGGGCAGTAATTCTGGCAGCATATGGATACACTTTCATACATAGGCATGACAATCAAATCGCAATCACCAATGCCCTTAATCGTTTGCCTTTACAAGAAAACAATGAGCACGTCCCAGTTTCACAGGAACTTGTCTTACTGTTAAATATCTTAGATTCCTCGCCGGTATGTGAGGGCTATTAGGAGCTGGCACGATAAAGGAGTTGAGGTCTGGGGCAGATCAGCCATGATCTTACTGAATGGCCTACTCCAGTTCCTATTTCTTATGATTATAACTCCAGAAAAGGAGGTTTCTGACAAAGAATCTGAAGTTGTGGAGCTGCGACATTCCACACGTACCAGGAAACCACCTGACAGACTGAACTTGTAAATTTCTTACTCACTGTAAATATTATGTTGTCTTGAAAAATATTGTACTTGTATATATAATATATATAGCCAAGTTAAAGGGGGAGGAATATAGTAATTATGGTTTTGTTTAGTGTTTAATGTACCTTTAAGAATAATATTTGCAAGGAAGATCACATGATCTGTAGTAAATAATAGGAGAGTAGTTTGGGCTACCTTCGCAGATAGTGCAGATATGGAGTTGGAGTTGAAAGCACATGTGTAGTTGCTGCTCAGTATTTGGAAATAAACTTAATGTTTTCACCCAAGTTTCTGCAGATCAACTCTATCAACAATAGTAGCAACTCAGCCGTCCATATCAAACCCTCCAAGTCACTCATCACCCTGACCTGGAAATATATCGCTGTTCCTTCACTGACGCTGGGTCAAAATGCTGGAAATCCCTTCCTAACAGCACTGTGGGTGTACCTACACTACAGGGACTGCAGCGGTTCAAGAAGGCAGCTCACCACCACTTCTCAAGGGCAATTAGGGATGGGCAATAAATTCTGGCCTAGACAGTGACATCCACATCCCGTGAATTAATAAAAGAAACACTTCAAAGCTAATGGCTCTGAATATGAACTTGGTCCTGTATCTCCCAGGGTCATTGCAGGTGGCAACAGGTGACATTAGGAAGGCAAGTCAATTTGCAGTGCATTGATGCATCAAACCACTTACAAATGCATTCTTTGCTAAGCTAAATATGTTCATCACTTTTCCCAGTAACAAAGCAAGAAGATAAGCCTCTATGTTTTGCCAGGACAATCTTTTTGCCCACATTGCTGGATATGACTGACTAAAACCACTTATTCTTGCATGTTCCATCTCAAAAAGTAAGGAATGAATCCACTCTACATTGGCATCAGACCACAGGCAGTGCATCTTGTCTTGTTTGCTGGTACAATATTGTCATGATGCCTTTATCCTACAGCTGTCTTCAACCTCCACTCTCTTCCACCCAGATCACTGGCAGTTAGTCAGGCTGCTTGAGGATTAATGGTAGCCTTGGAGCACATGGCTCATTGCATCTGTCAGGAACTTGATCATAGATGCAGAGGGGCAAATACAATCAGAACTACAGCTCTACCAGAGGTCTGACTGAACAAACCATTGGCATTTGGAAACAGAAGTTTCACTGTCTATATAGGCGCTAAGGCATCCTGAAAAATAGCCCTGAGGGTGCCTTCAGATTTGTCCTCATTTACTGCATGCTCCATTACTTTTCTCTGCAAGGGGACAACCATTATAACCAGCTGGGCAGGAAGAGGAAGTGCAGGAGAATAGCAAAATAATCAGGAACTTTATAATCGCCAAACATTGAGAAGTACTTTGATTGAATTATCCCTCCCCTCACTCCACACCAACAGTTCCTTCTAGCATCAGACATAGCCCTTAAACCATTTATGTCAACACCAGGATGTACATTACCATTATTTCATTAGGCATAGACAAGCGCCAATCCAAAGAAACTGCATATCAATAAATTGGTTTCGAGCCATTCATTTTCCAATTGTGATCGAACAATTCTTTTTATTTGTTTGGGAGATGTGAACCTCGTTGCCAACATTGGCATGTTATCCAGCCCTAATTGCCCTTGAAAAAGTGGTGGTGAGCTGTCCTCTTGAACTGCTGCAGTCCTGCTCCCATTGTGCCACTTGCAAGGGTCTACACTTGAACACTTCCACTGCTCTACGTGAAACTGAGAGGAGTGGTGTGACATGATGCTTTCATGCCATCCATGCATTTATTCATGCCTGACAAGCTGGGAGTTATTGGAAGAATGGCAGCTGACAGAGATGTCACCAAAGGCTCCATTACTGAGGGCCTGCTACAGTGTGCAGAGGTGACCACATGCTTGGTGATTCATTGCATTGTTGCTACACCATGCACAATGGCCCTTTGCACGTTTGAGGTGGGTTCCTCCATACTCTCCCAGCATTGTGTGCAGGGTCCCCAGGTGACATACAGTTTCACTTAGAAGTTGATGGTGCACAGCCAATCTTCTCCTATAGGTTTGGCCCTTGAAGTCAACATCTATGTCCACTGCTACAGGGTTAGACTACAGGCTCCCTCTCCAGCAAGCTGGTTTCTGAACTGTCCCATCTTTCCCCCAAACCCCCTTACTCTTACACACTTGTGCTTTATGACTTTCCCAGTGCATGGCTCTCCCGCTAACCCTCTGAATTATGCAGGATTCCATTTTCTGAGCTGGTATCTGCAAGGGTAAGATTAACAGATGGCATGCCTTCAGGAAGGCAGTCCTAATTTTCCTGCTCCAACTGGGGCTGTTACTTGTGATGCATCTAAAAGAGGGAGGCAGAGTAGGTCTGGCAGTTAGTGCCAAAAGATAAATCAATGGTAGCTTAAAGGAGCACCATCTCATCATGTAGAGTGGGTGAGTGGAGAATGCAGTACTTCACAACTCAGAACACTTTACCACACTTTTAAAATGTTTTGAAGTGTGCTGAGGTCATGAAAGGCATTTTTTAAAAATTCTAAGACTACTCCATACTCTTAGCCTTCTCCTTACCATGATAATTACAAGAAAGAAAGAAAGTCCTGCAGGTTTGTCCTAGATTTTGCACTTTCACCTGGTTGACTGTTACAATACTGGAGCTTTAGCTTGTAATCAATGCTTTCACAATCAACGAAGTTGAGACTGGGACATTTCACATAAAACTCATACACAGTCAGACAAAGAAGCCCGACATGTTTGGGCTGAAGATGAATCCAGGTTCCAAGAGATGAAAAAAACGTACTATAACCTGCTAGATGATCCAACTGTACAATTATTAACATTACTGTGAAGTACATTGAGGCATGTTGTTATGTTAGAGGCGTCATTATAAACACAAGTAAGAAGTGTCATCAGTTGCAGCAGCTTGAGCTCTGGGTTCCAGAACTTGAGCAGCAGCTGGTGTCACTGGGGTGCATCCCTGAGGCTAAGAGCTTTGTGGACAGCATGTTTAAAGATGTGGTCACCTCAAAGCTTAAGAGTATACAGGGAGGGAATGGGTGACCAGCAAGCAGTCAAGAAGAAAGAGGCAGGTAGTGCATGAATTCCCTGAGTGCACCCCATTCACCAACCAGTATTCAACTCTGAATACTGATAAGAGTGATGGCTCATGTGGGGGGTGCAGCCACAGCCAAGTCCATGGCACCATGAGTGGTTCAGCTGTACAGGGGGGCACAAAGAAGATTGGAACAGAAACAGTGATAGGAGATTCGATAGCTCAGGGAATAGACAGGTGTTTCTGCAACTGAATCTAGGGTGGTGTGTTGTCTCTCTGGTGCCAGAATCAAGATTGTCACTGAAGGGCAAAGCACCCTGAGGGGGAAGGTGAACAGTCAACAATCATTATCCACATTGATACCAACAACATAGGGAGAAAGAGGAATATGGTCCTGCAGTCAGAATTTAGGAAGCTAGGTAGGAAATTAGAAAGCAGAACCTCAAAAGTTGTAATCTCTGGATTACTCCCAGTACTATGTGCAAGTGAGTATAGAATTAGAAGCATAAAGCAAATGAATGCGTGGCTGGAAAGATGGTGCAGCAGGAGAACTTTAGATTCTGCGAACATTGGGACAGGCTCAGGACCTGCCTGTGGAGTGGCGTTGGGGTTGTGGGGTGGGGGGGGGGGGGATGGGGGGGGCAGTAGAAATAGTGAACTGAGGACTGAGCCTTTCAGAGTGATTTGCTAATGCTATTAGGAAGGGTTTAAATTAACTTGGCAGAGGTATGAGAACCGGGAGGTAATATCAGAGAGGAATACCAAGGTGCACAGAATATTGGCAGATATGGGTAGCACTGGAGTAGGAAATGGTAACTTTTGGGTTCGGATTAAGGGATAAAGGATACTTGAGTGCGACTTATGATACAGTGCAGGAGTTGAGTGTGACTTTCAATAAAGTGCCTGAGTTGAGCGCTTCAAGGAGTTAAGCGGAGGAAGGAAAAGGGGTGTTTGGTTGCTTTTGCCTAAACTTTTTAGCATCCAGGAAATGATTCTTGCTCTGCTACAGGAGAAGAAGCTGGTTAAATGGTGAATATCTGGTAAGTGATTAAGGTTTATTCTATTCCTAAGGATCAAAATAGTATATTTTGAGTGAGAGGTGACTGGGAGAGGATAAAAGACACAGATCAAGAGGCCTACCTGCAGTGAGACCAGCAGCGGAGTGATGTCACAAACCACAACATGATATGAGTGCAGGGAAAGCAGCTGATTGGTGAGTGGGATTGGTGAGTATTTCTAGTCTTTAAAGTAAAAATAAGTTTGTGTTTAGGTCTCTCGTCTTTTTCTTTTCTCTTTTCTCTTTTGTAAAAGTAGCTTGTTAAGTATAAGATTGATGTTGGTGTAAAAAAATTAATTGCAATAGTGTGTAAAGAGCGAGGGATTCTTCAAGCGTAAAGAGTAGGGATACTAGAGTAATTAATAAATTAAACAAAATATGATAGTGATGGTTGGACAGGTGATGTATTGCTGGGAGCTGCTGGACACCAAGGTGATCCAGTGCGAACACATCTGTAGTAAGTGTTTGCAGCTCAAGGAACTTTGTGTCCGAGTTGAGGATCTGGAGTCTGAGCTGCAGACATTGCACCACATCAAGGAGGGGGAATGTTATCTGGACACTTTGCTCCAGGAGGCAGCCACACCTCTCAGATTAGGTAATTCAAATTTAGTCTGTGATCAGAGACAGAAGGGTGTGACTGCAGGTGAGGCAGGTATGGGGACCCAGGGTTAGCATTCGAGGAGCCTCAGCTCCTGCAATTGTCCAATAGTTATGAGGTTCTTGCACACTGTGTGGGTGAGAGCGGTGACTGCAGGGAGGATGAGTGAACTGACCACGGCACCATGGTACAGGGAACCATTCAAGTGGGGGAGGAAATAAGAAAATAGTAGTGGTAGGGGACAGTATAATTAAGGGGATAGATACTGTTCTCTGCAGCCATAAGTGTGAGTTCTGAAGGCTGTGTTGCCTGCCCGGTGCCAGGGTTAAGGACACCTCCTCAGGGCTGGAGAGGAACGTGGAGGTGGGGGGGGTGGGGTATGCGATCCAGTTGTCATCGTCCACATTGGTACTAATGGCATCAGTAGGACGAGAAAGGAGGTTTGCTGAAAGAATTTGAACAATTAGGAGCTAAATTAAAAAGCAGAACCTCCAAGGGAATAATCTCGGGATTGCTACCTGAGCCAGGGGAAAATTGGCATACGGTAAATAAAGTCAAGGAGTTAAATGCGTGGCTTAAAGATTGGTGTGGGAGGAATGGGTTTGAGTTCATGGGGCACTGGTACCAGTACTGGGGTAGAATTGAGCTGTTCCGGTGGACAGGCTTCATGTGAACTGTGCTGGGACCAGTGTCCTGGCGAATCGAATAACTAGGGGAGAGCTTTAAACTAAATAGAGTGGGGGAGTATTCTGAAAAGAGGATATGTAGGCTTACAAAGCAAAAGGATATGGCAGCATTGCAGGGCAGCTATTTAGGTAATGATACCCAGAGCATACAAACATTAAAAAAAGCAGAAAATAGGGCTAAAGGGGGAAAAATGGTAAAAAGGCAAAATTAATGGCTCTTTACTTAAATGCATGTATCATTCAGAACAAAATAAATGAATTAATGGCACAAATAGAGGTTAATGGGTCTGATCTTATAGCCATTACAGAGGCATGGTTATAAGGAGATCAAAGCTGGGAAATAAATATTCAGGGGTATGTGAATTTTTGAAAGGACAGGCAGGAAGGAAAGGGTGGTGGGGTAGTGAAGGGTTCTCAAAATTCACACATTTTTCATATCATCAATAAGGATATGACTTTTGGACTTTTATGGCAGAGGACCCAGCTGCTGAGTTAAGTGTAGAAGCCTGCAGATAGGAGGCTAGGACCAGAGGAGACAGAATACGCATTCTTCCCTTTAAAACAATCAACCCAGAGAAAGATTTCATCTTACATGAAACTAAAGTCCATCAAAATCTTGCATATATAATTGCTACTAACTACTAAGGCAGGAAGGCCACAATCAATGCAATTATGCAAATTAATCAATACTCCACATATAGAATGGCTTTCAGTTCAAAACTAGTTACGGGACAGGAAGACAATGATAAACATCATACAAGCCCATTAAAAACAACGAGACAACAATCACCTGGGGAAGCCCACCAAAATCAAACAAAGAACTAACCTTGATTTGGATTGAGATAAGAAATTCAAAAAAACAGTATAACTGAGCCACCAGTTCGAAAAGGGAGCAGATCTGAAGGGGGAGCAGTTTGGAATGGTTGAAGCAGAGTTTAAGCAGGGTGAGAAATTTGGAGTGGTTGTAACTGAGCCAAGCAAAGGGAGGAGATCTGGAAATTTGTAGGCCCGCAGGCAACATCAGGGCAAGGGGCATGGGGTGGCAGGCTCGACCGAAGACAACAAGGCCGCAACCGCAGCCCTCCACGAAGATCAACCACCCACAACCGCGCCCTCCACCCAACTGAAGAACCTTCGCAGATTCCACAAACCAGGACCACATGGGGACAGCAAGCCCCAGCGGACACAAAGAGCGTATCCCAAAACTGCAACCGGCTTACCTGGCCGGATTTTGAGCTGTCAAGGAATCCTGGTTGGTGAGCATGATTTCTGACCTCTCCTAGTTTAATTTAGTTAGGTTTTGGGGGTGGGACATTAGTAGCGTGATTTTCCCTCATTATGCCATGTGTTCCCCATTCTTAACTAAGTGTACTTTGTAGGTCTGTATAATCTCAGTGTAATCCTAATGTTATAAGTTCATTTGTGACTTCAATAAACCCAGTTTTTTTCTTGCACCAAAACCAGTTGCCTCCTGCACTTTGTCATAACCCCCAAATAAGTCCAAGGTCTAGAACCCAGGGAGTGGGAGCGATTCGGACCACTCAGAAGTCAAAGGTGAAGCTGACACACACCTCCACCCCCTACAGGTAGTTTTGTTAGTACTAGATGAAATAAGTATGATAGCAAGAAATGATTTTGGATCAGAGGAAATAGAATCCATATGGGTGGAGGTAAGAAATAACAAGGGGAAGAAGACACTGGTGGGAGTATCTATAGGCCCCCTAATAGTAGCTATACTGTTGGACCGAGAATAGATCAGGAGATAAGGAGGGCATGTAAAAAAGGCAGTACATTAATCATAGGTGACTTTAATCTTCATGTAGATTGGGAAAATCACATTGGCAGAGGTAGGTAGCCATGAGCAAGAATTCATCAAGTATATTTGGGACAGTTTCCTAGAACAATATGTTGTGGATCCAACCAGGGATCAGGCTATTTTGGATCTTGCAATGTGTAATGAGGCAGGTTTAATAAATGATCTCAGAGTAAAAGATCCCCTAGGAAACAGTGACAATAACATGATAGAATTTAGCATTCTGTTTGAGAGTGAGAAACTTGGGTCAGAAACAACTGTGCTAAACATAAATAAGGGTAATTACAAAGGAATGAGGGCAGAGTTGGCTGGAGTAGATAGGGAAAGGAGTTTAGCAGAAAAGACGGTGATGAACAATGATAAATGTTTAAGAAAATAGTTCATGACTCACAATAAAGATATATCCCAGTGAAGAAGAAGGATTCTAGGAAGGGGATAAACCAATTATGATTAACCAAGGAAGTTAAGGATGGTATCAAATTGAAAGAAAAAACATACAATGTAGCAAAGATTAGTGGTAAACCAGAGGATTGGGAAAGTTTTAAAAACCAACAAAAGGTTACCAAAAAAATAAGAGGGAGAAATAAACTTTGAGAGTAAACTAGCAAAGAATATGAAAATGGACAGTAAAAGCTTTTTTAAATATATAATAAGGAAGAGAGAGGCCAAAGTGAACATAGGCCCCTTAGAGAATGAAGCTGGGGAAATAATAATGGGGAACCAGGAAATGGCAGAGGAGTTGAATAAATACTTTGCATCAGTCTTCATGGTAGAAGATACTAATCGCATTCCAAAAATACTAAATAATAGAGACAAAAGTGGGGGAGGAAATAGATATAATAACTATCACTAGAGAAAAAGTACTAGGGAAACTGATGGGACTAAAGGCCAATAAGTCCCCTGGACCTGGTGGGTTGCATCCTAGGATATTAAAGGAAGTAGCTACAGAGATAGTGGATGCACTGATAGTAATCTTCCAAGAGTCCTTAGATTCTGGAAAAGTCCCAGAGGGTTGGAAAATTGCCAATGTAACACCCTTATTCAAAAAAGGAGACAAAAAACTGGTAACTATAGGCCAGTTAGCTTAACATCTGTCATTGGGTAAATGTTACAGTCTATTAGAAAGGATGTCATAGCAGAGCATTTAGAAATACATAATATAGTCAAGCGGAGCCAGCACGGCTCCATGAAGGTGAAATCATGCCTGACAAATTTATTAGAATTATTTGAGGAGGTAACAAGCAGGATAGATAAAGGGGGGGGCCAGTAGATGTAATATACTTGGATCTCCAAAAGGTATTTGATAAGGCACTGCACATAAGACTACTTAATAATATAAGAGCCCGTGGTGTTGGGGGTAGTATATTTGCATGGATAGAGGATTGGCTAACTAATAGAAGACAGAGAATTGGGATAAGGGGGGGCATTTTCAGGATGGCAAGCCGTAACTAGTAGGGTGCCACAGGGATCAGTGCCGGGGCCACAGTCATTTGTAATGTATATTAATGACTTTGATGAGGGAAGTGAATGTACTATCTCTAAATTTGCAGATAACAGAAAAATAGGTGGGAAGGCAAATGGTAAGGATAACACAAAGCGTTTACAGAGGGATATAAACAGGTTAAGTGAATGGGAAATAAGTTGGCAGATGGAATATAATATAGAAAATGTGAGGTTATGCACTTTGGCAAGAAAAACTGAGGACCTGAATATTATTTAAATGGAGAAAGACTGCAGAAAGGTGCAGCACAGAGGGATTTGGGGGTCCTCATGCATGAAACACAAAAAGCTAGCATGCAAGTTCAGCAGGTAATAGGGAAGGCAAATGGAATGCTGACCTTAATTTCAAATGGAATGGAATATAAAAATAGTGAAGTCTTGCTGAAACTATACAAGTCCCTAGTTAGACCACACCTAGAATACTGTGAACAGTTTTGGTGCTCTTACCTAAGGGAAGATAAACTGACATTGGAGGCAGTCGAGGGAAGGTTCAATAGGTTGATCCTGGGTATGGAGGGATTTTCATATGAGGAGAGGTCGAGTAGGTTGGGCCTGCACTCATTGGAGTTTAGAAGAATGAGAGGCGACCTTATTGAAACATATAAGGTTCTTAGGGGGCTTGACAGGGTAGATGCTGGGAGGCTGTTTCCCATTGTGGGAGAGTCTAGGACCTGAGGGCATAATCTTAGAGTAAGGGGTCGCCCGTTTCAGACAGAGATGAGAAGGAATTTCTTCTCTTAGAGGGTAGCGAATCTGTGGAATTCTCTACTACAGGGGGCTGTAGAGGCTGGGTTATTAAGTATATGCAAGGCTGAGACAGACAAATTTTAATCAGTATGAGAATCAAGGGTTATTGGGAAAAGGCAGGAAAGTGGAGTTGAGGATTATCAAATCAGCCATGATCTCATTGAATTACAGAGCAGACTCGATGGGCCAAATGGCCCACTTCTGCTCCTCTGATCTTATGGTCTTATGGTTGAAGTAATAAAGTCTATATCAGGGTTACTGTACATGTATGTGTATGTAATAAATGAGATTGGTGAGCTACAGGCGCAAATTTCCACGTGGAAACATGGTGCTGTGGCAATAACAAAGACCTGGCTCAAAGCAGGAGTGGACATTAAATATTCCTTGATACAAGTGTTCAGGAAAGATAGAAAAGGGGACAGGGTGGCAGTAATGATTAAGGAGGACATTGCAGTGCTGGAGAGAGATGTCCCCAAGGGTTAGTCCATAAGACCATAAGACATAGGAGCAGAAATTAGGTTGTTCGGCCCATTGAGTCTGCTCCGCTATTCAATCATGACTGATAAGTTTCTCAACCCCATTCTCCCACCTTCTCCCCGTAACCTTTGATCCCCTGACCAATCAAGAACCTATCTCGGTCTTAAATACACTCAATGACCTGGCCTCCACAGCCTTCTGTGGCAATGAATTCCATAGATTCACCACTCTCTGGCTAAAGAAGTTTCTCCTCATCTCTGTTCTAAAAGGTCTTCCCTTTACTCTGAGGCTGTGCACTCGGGTCCTGGTCTCTCCTACTAATGGAAACATCTTCCCCAAGTCCACTCTATCCAGGCCTTTCAGTATTCTATAAGTTTCAATCAGATCCCCCCTCATCCTTCTAAACTCCATCAGGTATAGACCCAGAGTCTTCAAACATTCTTCATATGTTAAGCCTTTCATTCCTGGGATCATTCTCGCGAACCTCCTCTGGACCCTCTCAAGGGCCAGCACATCTTTCCTGAGATACGGGGCCCAATTGCTCACAATATTCTAAATATGGTCTGACCAGAGCCTTATAAAGCCTCAGCAGCACATCCCTGCTTTTATATTCTAGTCCTCTCGAAGTAAATGCCAACATTGCATTTGCCTTCCTAACTACTGACTCAACCTGCAAGTTAACCTTAAGAGAATCCTGGACTAGGACTCCCAAGTCCCTTTGCACTTCAGATTTCTGAATTCTCTCCCCATTTAGAAAATAGTCTATGCCGCTATTCTTCCTACCAAAGTGCATGACCTCACACTTTCCCACGTTGTATTCCATCTGCCACTTCTTTGCCCATTCTCCTAACCTGTACAAATCCTTCTGCAGCCTCCCCGCCTCCTCAATACTACCTGTCCCTCCACCTATCTTTATATCATCTGCAAACTTAGCCAGGATGCCCTCAGTTCCTTCATCTAGATCATTAATGTATAAAGTGAAAAGTTGTGGTCCCAACACTGACCCCTGCGGAACTCCACTTGTCACCGACTGCCAACCTGAGAAGGATCCCCTTATCCCCACTCTCTGCCTCCTGCCAGACAGCCAATCTTTGGGTTCAAGGACAGAATCTATTTGGCTAGAGCTAAGGAACAAAAAAGGTGCAATTACATTGCTTGGTGTAGAGTATAGGCCATCAACTAATGGAATAGATGAAGAGGAACAAATCTGCAAGGAAAATAAAAAGAAGTGCAAGAATTAGTTATAATGGGTGACTTTAATTGTCCAAATATAGTAGTAGTGGGGATCAGTGTAGGGTAAAGGTCAGAGAGGGACAGGAGTTTCTAGACTGTGTTCAGGAAAATTTTCTGCAGCATTTTATTTCCACTCCAAGGATAATTGAGGTACCGCTAGACCTAGTTCTTGAGAATGAGGTGGACAAAGTCGATCAAGAGTTAGTAGGAGATCAGTTATAGGACAGCAGTTATATCAAAAGGTTTAGATTGGCTATGGAGAAGGAAAAAGAATGATTAAGAATTCCAGATTTCTACCACCCTATGTATGAAATAGAACTGAGTTACATCTGAAATGTCCTAGTTTTAATTTTAAGGTTGTGTCCCCTCATTCCTGATTCCCCCATCAGAAGGAATAGTTTTTATTTTAAACACCTCGATCAGATCACCTTTCAATCTTCTATAACCAAGTAAATACAAGTCAAATCTATGCACTCTCTTCATAATTTAAACCTCGAAGTCCCAGTATCATTCTGATGAATCATAGCATTTTACAACTTAGAAAGGGGTCATTCAGTCAAAGGGCCCTCTGGTGATTCTTTGAGCAATCAACTAATCAACTAATTTACTCTTTTCTTTTATTCATTCACGGGACATACAAACATACAAATTAGGAGGTGTAGGCCATTCGGCCCCTTGAGCCTGCTCCGCCTATCAATAAGATCATGGCTGATCTGATTATAACTTCAACTCTACATCCCTGTCTACCCCAATAACATTTCCCCCCTTTGCTTATCGATAATCTAGCTACCTCTGCCTTAGTGAACTCTGCTTTCATGTCTTCATAATTGCCCTGATTAAAGTTTAAAATTCTAGTCTTAGACCCACTCTTCTCTCCCTCAAAATGAATGTAAAATTCAATCATATTATGATTGCTGCTACTTAGGGGCGCCTTCACCATGAGATCATTAATTAATCCAATCTCATTGCACCATACCAGATCTACTATAGCCTGCTCTCTGGTTGGTTCTTGAATATGCTGTTCTAAGAAACTATCCCAAAAATATTTTACGAATTCCTCAGCTAGGCTATCTTTGCCCATCTGATTTTTCCAGTCTATATGTTGATTAAAATCCCCCATGATTATCGTCATACCTTCAAGCTCCCATTATTTCTTCTTTTGTACCCCATCCTACAATGTGATTACTGTTAGGGGGCCTGTACACCACTCCCATAAGTGGCTTCTTGCTTTTATCATTTCTCATCTCTATCCAAGCCGCTTCTACATCCTGGTATACTGAACGTAGGTCATCCCTCCCTATTTTGTGGATACCATCATTAATTAACAGATTTCCTAACCATTTCCTAACTTACTGTCCTTCCTAAATATCATGTACCTTTTAATATTCAGACTCAATCTGTCATCCTGCAGCCATGTCTGTCTCTCTGTAATGACTATGAGATCACACTTAGTGCCATTAGAAATGATTATCAGTTCATCTGTTTTGTTTCAAATGCCATGTACATTCAGATATAGAGCTTTAGTTTTGTCCTTTTATTATTTTTTCAACCTCCAGCCTTATCTGCTGATCTACTCTTAGATTTGTGCCCTATACCCCTTCCTGTCATGGTCTGTTTATCATTTCCGATATTAACACCTTTCTCTCTACTCTTTGATATACCACATCTTCCCAAATTTGATCCCTTGCCCCCACTATTTATTTTGAAACCCTCTCTACTTTCCGAGTTATGCAGTTCACTAGAACATTGGTCACAGCATGGTTCAGGTGTAGGCCATCCCACTGGTACAGCCCCCACTTTCTCCAGTACTGGTGCCAGTGCTCCACGGACTGGAACCCACTTATCCGACACTGGTCTTTGAGCCACACATTCATTTCTCTAATCTTATTTTCCCTATATCAACGTGCACATGGCTCAGGTAATAATCCAGAGATTATTACCTTTGCGGTTCTGCTTCTTAATTTGGTGCCTAGCTCTTCATACTGACTATGCAGAATCCTTTTTCTTGTCCTGCCTATGTTGTTGGCACCAACAGGGACCACAACAACTGGATGCTCCCCCTCCCACTTTAAGTTCCTCTCCAGCTCAGAGCAGATGTCCCGAATCCTGGCACCGGGCAGGCAACACAGCCTTCTGGACTCTCGTTTTTTGCGATAGAGAATAGTGTCAGTCCTCCTCACTATACTGTCCCCTACTACCACTACTTTTCTTTTTGCTCCCCCCACTTGAATGGCTTTCAGTGCCGTGGTGTCATGGCCAATCTGATCATCCACCCTGCAGACCTTGCTTCCATCCACACAGTTTGCAAGCACTTTAAACCTGTGTGACCATTGCAAAGACTGAGATTCCTCCACTACTGTCTGCTCAGTCCCTTTACCTGTCTCACACATGGTCATGCCCTCCTATCCCTCATCGCTGACCAAAACAGACAACCCTATTTTAAGAGGTGTGACCATCTTCTGGTACTAAGTGTCTAGGTATCTCTCCCCTTCCCTGATGTTGTGCACTGTCTGCAGTTTGGTGTCCAGATCAGTAATCCTGATCTGGAAATCCTCTAGCTGCTTACATTTTCTGCAGATGTGTTTGTCCTGGATTGTGTTGGTGTCAGGAGCTCCCACATTCCACAGCTGCAACACAATACCTGTCCTGCCATTGTTACTTGTGGTAATTTAATTACTTTCATAATTAATTTAGAATAATTCCTATGCATACTAAAACTTACTGTGCTTATTAAATGCTAGTACCACCTACAACTAAAAGTTATACATTTCTTAATTCCTAATTGGCTTACCAGTTGCTCACCCAACAGCACCTTCCACTGCACCAAAGTAAGAAAAAAATATAAAAATAAAGCAACCCAAACTTGTATCAGCTCACTCTGCTTGTAATCTGCACTCTATGTATTGCCTATTCCTAACTTCCATTGAGAAAGTGGTGGTGGGCACTTTCTTGAAAACTAAGTGGCTGGTAAGGCAAGTTCAGAGGGAAGCTAAGAGCCAACTGTAATGCTGAGAGTCTGAATCAGATATAGGCCAGGTCAGTTAAGCATAGCAGATATCCTTTCCTAAAGGAGATTGGTAAACCAGATGAGATTTACGACAAACATAAAAGACTTGCATTTATATAGCACCTTTCCTGACCTTGGATGCCTCATTGTGCTTTACAGCTAATGAAATAATTTTGAAGTGTATTCCCTATGGTAATATTGGAGACACAACAGACAACTTGCACACAAAGCTAAGTGACCCCATAACTAATAGTTCAGATTTAATCTCTGCTGTCCTGCTACATCCAGCCGTGAATGGTGATAGGCAATTAAACAACTAACAGGCACACGTAGCCTTATAAATATGCCCATCCTCAATGATGGGGGGAGCCCAGCACATCAGTGCAAAAGACAAGGCTAAAGCATTTGCAACAATCGTCAGCCAGAAATGTTGAATGGATGACCAACCTTAGTCTCTTCATGAGGTCCCCAAAGTCAATTCAATTCACTCCATGTGACATCAAAAAATGGCTGAAGGCACTCGATACTGCAAAGCCTATGGGTCCTCAACATTCCAACAATATTACTGAAGACTTGCTCTCCAGAACTAGCCGCACCCCTAGCCAAGTTGTTCCAGTACAGCTACAACACTGGCATCTACCCAGCAAGGTGGAAAACTGCCTAGCTATGACCTGTCTACAAAAAGCAGGCAAATCCACCTAGCCAATTACAACCCCAGACTACTCTTGATCATCAGTAAAGTGATCGAAGGGGTCATCAACAGTGCTATCAAGAGGAACTTGCTCAACAATAACCTGCTCACTGACACTTATTTTGGGTTCTGTCAGGGCCACTCAGCTCCTGACCTCATTACAGCCTTGGTTCAAACATGGACAAAACAGCTGAATCAAGAGGTGAGGTGAGAGTGACTGCCCTTGACATCAAGGCAGCATTTGACAGAGTGTGGCATCAAGGAGCCCTAGCAAAACTGGAGTCAATGGGAATCAGGTGAAAAACTCTCCACTGGTTGGAGCCATACCTAGCACAAAGGAAGATGGTTGTGGTTGTTGGAGGTCAGTCATCTCAGCTCCAGGACATCACTGCAGGAATTCCTCAGGGTAGTGTCCTCGGCCCAACCACCTTCAGCTGCTTCATCAATGATCTTCCTTCCATCATAAGGTCAGAAGTGGGGATGTTCCCTGATGATTGCACAATGTTCAGCACCATTTGTGACTCCTCAGATACTGAAGCAGTCCATGTCCAAATGCAACAAGGCCTGGACAATATCTAGGCTTGGGCTGACAAATGGCAAGTAACATTCGTGCCACACAAGTGCCAGGCAATGACCATACCAACAAGAGGGAATCCAACCATCTCCCCTTGACATTCAATGGCATTAACATTGCTGAATTCCTCACCCTCAACATCCTGGGGCTTACCATTGACCAGAAGCTGAACTGGACTAGCCATATAAATAACAAAAACAAAAATACCTGAAAAAACTCAGCAGGCCTGACAGCATCTGCGGAGAGGAATACTGTTAATGTTTGGAGTCCGAATGACTCTTCATCAGAATGTTTCAGACTCGAAACGTTAACTGTATTCCTCTCCGCAGATGCTGTCAGACCTGCTGAGTTTTTCCAGGTATTTTTGTTTTTGTTTTGGATTTCCAGCATCTACAGTTTTTTTGCTTTTATCTTAGCCACATAAATACTCTGGCTACAATAGCAGGTCAGAGACTGGGAATTCTGCAGCCAGTAACTCACCTCCTGACTCCCCAAAGCCTGTCTACAAGGCACTAGTCAGGAGTGTGATGGAATACTCTCCACTTGCCTGAATGTGTTCAACAACACTCAAGAAGCTCAACACCATCCAGGATAAAGCAGCCAATTTGCTTGGCACCCCATCCACCATAAACATTCACTCCCTCCACCACAGATGCACAGTGGCAGCAGTGTGTACCATCTCCAAGATGCACTGTAGCAACTTGCCAAGGCTCCTTCAACAGCATCTTCTAAACACATGATTTCTACCTGCTAGAAGGGCACCAAATGCATGGAACACCACCACCTGCAAGTTCCCCTCCAAACCACACACCATGCTGAGTTGAAGCCGTTCCTTCAGTGTCACTGGGTCAAAATCCTGGAACTCCATTCCTAACAGCACTGTGGGTGTTCCTACAACATAAGGACTGCAGCAGTTCAAGGCAGTTCACCACCACCTTCTCAAGGGTAATTAGGGGTGAGCAACAAACGCTGCTGAACCAGCAATGCTGCATCCAATGAAAGAATAAATAAAAACACAGGAAGCTCCCACAAACAGCAATGTCATAATGATCAGATAGTCTGTTTTTGTAATGTTGATCAAGAGATAAATATGGGCCAAGACAACAGGGATAATTTCCCTGCTTTTCTTTGAAATAGTATCATGGGATTTTCTTTACAGCTATATTAGACAGCAAACAGGGCCTCAGTATAGTACCTATCAAGGGGATTACTTTGTCCTGAATGGTATGGAGCTGTTAGAGGTTGTTATGAGGTTGTTAGAGCTGCACTCATCCAGATGGTGGAAAGGTTTTGTGGAGTCAGAAAGTGAATTACTCACCACAGAATTGCCAGCCTCTGACCTGCTCATGTAGCCACAGTATTCATTACTGCAGTTAGGTTTCTGGCATTTCCCCTAGGGAACTGGCAATGGTAATGCCATTGAACGTCAAAGGAAAATGGTTAGACTGAATGGTCATTTTCTGTCACTTGTGTGACATGGATGTTACTTGCCGCTTATCAGCCCAAGCCTGAATGTTGTCCAATCTTGCTGCATGTAAATAGGGACTACTTCAATATCTGAGGAGTTGCAAATGGAGCTGGACACAATACAATCATCAGCAAACATGTCCATTTCAGACCTTATGCTGAAGGGAAGGGTATTGATGAAGCACTGAAGATGGTTGGGCCCAGGACACCACCCCGAGGAATTCCTGCAGCAATTGCCTGAGACAAAGATGATTGACCTTCACCATTTTCCGCAATGACCTTCCTTTGTATGACTCTAACCAGTGGAGAGCTTTGCCCCTAATTCTGATTGACTTCAGTATTGCTAGTGCCACTTGATGCCACACTCAGTCAAATGCTGCCTTGACATCAAGGGAAGTCTCACCTCACCTCTTGAGTTCAGCTCTTTCGTCCAAGTTTGGACCAAGGCTGTAATGAGATCAGGAGCGAGTGGCCCTGATGGAACCCAAAGCGAACACTGCTGAGTAGGTTATTGCTACATAAATGTCACTTGCTGGGACTGTCACTGACACTTATCACTTTGCTGACACATCAGGGTGGGCTGATGGGTGTTAATTGGTCAGATTGGATTTGTCCTGCTTGTTGTGGATAGGACATAGCTGGGCAATTTTCCACATTGTTGGGTAGCTGCCAGTGTTGCAACTGTACTGGATCAGCTTGGCTAGGGGTGTGGCTAGTTCTGGAGTAAAAGTCTTCATTACCACAGCGCGGCACATAGCTTTGCTCTATCCTGTATTGTATAAGATGCATGATGTTAAGTGTCTAACGCTTTTCTAGAATTTAACCATTTTTTTCTGTATTACCAAGTCTATGTCATCACATCTAATTCCTCTAACTTGTCTTGTACCCTTTCATTCCTACCACTGCAATCGTGCAAAAAACAAGACAAAGTAGTCACTGTACCACTAGCATTCCTTCTTCAGATCTAAATCAGCACTACCCTTTTGCTTTATGTTTATAAAATCCTTAATGTTACCTAAAAGCTTTTCTTCATATTCTCTCAGTCTTTAGAATTTCTTGTTTCCCTTCAATTTTTATTTTCCACTTGATTTTTCTGTAATAAATAGACCCTGATTTATCATAGGCAAGGGTCCATAAAGGGTCAACATTAATATATATTGAAGTACAGTAGCCCTAATGAACTAGACATGAGTGTACAGGCTATCACAGATGCAAATAGCCTGGAATGAATATTGACTAGTCTTTCAAAATTCAGTAGGAAACAGGAGGGAAAACATTAGGTAAAATCTTAAATTACACAGGGGGGGCAAACGAAAAAAATGAAGAAATATAGAGAACATTAGGACTATAGATTCTCCCAATGATCATAAATTTGTAATATAATGTATTCAATGAAAATCAAGACAACCTACATTTCGAAGAGTGTATTGTTACAGCAAACAGATCCCTAAAAAAAAGCAATCTCAAAATCCTTCAGAAGAACTTTCAGAGGTCTTGGACTCAAAGAAGGAAGTAGATACAAAACAAAGAGAAAAGGAACAACTTGCACTTATACAAAGCCTTATCATGTCACACAGATCCATGCCAAAGATTTTCACATATCATTACTTTGAAATGATTTGGAGTAGCATTTTGAGTACAGCAATATCTCTCAAACAGCAATGAAATGAAACAAACAGTTCATCGATACTTATAGGAAGGAAGTCCTGAAATTTACATAGAAGCTTGCATGACTACCGGATGTCTTGAGGTATTTTCTAGATAAAGTACTTTTGAAGTGGAGTGTAATCTAGGTACAATGACTATTTTAGTGATTTTGAAGCATAATAATTTTTGCTCTTTTATTCACCAGCTTCACGATTCCCTACAATTGGAGTCACTTCTGCCTATATCCTTGCTGAACTAAACAAATACATCAATTTAAACAACAATCCTGAATGAATTATAGAAACTTCATGTACATTACCAATCCAGGATAGAATGCTTAAAAAGTAGTCACCCATTATAATTCTGTTCCTGCACTTTTTTTAAAAAAAATTGGTCAACATACAATATTGTTTTATCCATCTCCTTTACATGGTATGGTGATCTGTGAAGTGCACCTAATAAAGAAAGAGTTCCTTTCTTATATTCAAAGCAAAACAACAAGACTAGCTTTTGTTGTAACCAACTAACCAAGTGTTCTTGACAAGTTATTTTGTTAACCTCGATAACATCTTCACATCAACTGGAAATTCAGTAAATGATTCAAATCTATCATACTGATCACAGCATTTTATATCCTACCATTCATCTTTAAAAGGGAAAGATTGTGTAAATTAATCTCAGTATTTTCTTCACATACAATGTGTTAAATATTCATGAATTCTGCAACATTCTCAAAGGGACCTACAGACACTCAGCACTTCAGCATGGAAATCTGTATACTCATTACTTGTTGCACAAATTGGCACTCATTCAAACCACAGGATTGCTGTGAAAGGAAAATTGTAAAATATCATACCAGTGCAGTCCTGGTGTTATTCCAAGTTTGGGGCCTTGGCACATTGTTGAGGCAGCTTAGAAGCTTTACCACTGTAAATCCAGAGGGGCAGTTATTGATGTGGCTATTGACTGCTCAAAGGGTTTACGTTCTCAACTCCCCTCACCTCGAGCATATAAATTTCAAAACGTAAGTAAATGCAATAAATTTACTAAGTTAAACAGAAGGTTTAACTCCAAGTAGATAATTGCTTAAGTAAGCCCATAGACTGAACTATTCAAAATGATTGAAGAGCAAACGAAACAAAGAACCTGGAGTCAGTCAACAACACCTAGAAGAGTGGGTGCAAAGCAGATTGGGAAGCAGTAACCACCGCCTAGAAGAGCTATCCAATCCAGTTCAGTCTGTGGCTCCAGACCGAAGCAGCTGCCTTCTGAGAGAAATCAAAGCGTGACATCACAGGAAAACAGATAAGTGACAAGTCTTTGAACGTTTTGCTCGTTCATCTTCAAAACTCTTGTAATTTATTAGTAATTGTAAGTTTTTATCAATTGCAGTAATGTTTTTTAAAATTCATTTATGGGATGTGGGCATTTCAGGCTAGCCCAGCATTTATTGTCCATCCCCAATTGCCCTTGAGAAGGTGGTGGTGAGCTGCCTTCTTGAACCACTGCAGTCCATGTGGCATCGGTACACCCACAGTGCTGTTAGGAAAGGAGTTCCAGGATTTTGACCCATTGACAGTGAAGGAACGGCGATATATTTCCAGATCAGGATGGTGAATGACTTGGAGGGGAACTTCCAGGTGATGGTTTTTCCATGTATCTGCTGCCCTTGTGCTTCTAGATGGCAGTGGTTGTGGGTGTGGAAGATGCTGCCTAGGGAGCCTTGTTGAGTTTATGCAGTGCACATTGTAGATGATATACACTGCTGTCTGTTGTGCATCAATGGTGGAGGGAGTGAATGTTTGTGGATGTGGAGCCAATCAAGTAGGCTGCTTTGTCCTGGGGTGGTATCAAGCTTCTTGAGTGTTGTGGGAGCTGCATCCATCCAGGCAAGTGGAGAGTATTCCATCATATTCCTGATTTGTGCCTTGTAGTTGGTGGATGGGTTTTGGGGAGCCAGGTGAGTTACTCGTCACAGGATTCCTAGCCTCTGACCTGCCCTTGTAGCCACAGTATTTATATGGCTAGTCCAGTTCAATTTCTGGTCAATGGTAACCGCCAGGATGTTGATAGTGGGGGATTCAGTGATGGTAATGCCATTGAACGTCAAGGGGTGATGGCTTGATTCTCTCTTGTTGGAGATGGTCATTGCCTGGCACTTGTGTGGCACAAATGTTACTCGTCATTTGTCACTAGCATTAGTAAGGTTATTGGGAGTAGCAGTGTTTAGTAATTTTAAATTGCTTAAAAATAAATCAAATAACACATAATAAAAATGGCAGGGCAGGTGATGTGCTGCGACTGCAGAATGTGGGATTTCTTGAATGCCGTAGGCCCTGAGAGGCTTAGCTCAGAGTCACTGAGCTGGAGACACTGCAAAGCATCAGGGAGTGGAAAAAGTTACCTCAACACTTTGTACCAGGTGGCAGTCACACACCTTAGGATAAGGTCTACTGATTTGGTCAGTAGTCAGGGACAGGAGGTTGTGTGAATGAGGCAGGCATGGAGATCTGGAAGTTAGAAGTGGAAGAGCCTCAGCCTTTGCAATTGTCCAACAGGTTTGAGGTTCATGTCTGGATGAAAGCAGTGGCTGTAGGGTGGAAGAGAAAACTGATCATGGCACCATGGTACAGGAAGCCATTAAAGCATGGGGGCGGGGGGGAATGGATGTTGTGGTGGGGATGGCAGTTAATTGGAATGAATCATTGCGGACAGTGTAGTCAGGGGGATAGACGGGGTTCTCTGCAGCTGAGAGCAGGAGCCCAGATGACTGTGTTGCTTGCCTGCTGCCAGGGTTCGGGACATCTGCTGTGGACTGGAGAGGAACTTGCAGTGGGAGGGGAAGGATCCATTGGTTGTGGTCCATGTAGGTAGAACTAAGAAAGAGGCTCTGCTGAGGGAGTATGAGCAGTTAGGGTAATACCTAGGGTAATTACCTCAAAGGTAGTAATCTTTGGATTATTACCTGAGCTATGAGCCAATTGGTGTAGGGTAAATCAGATTAGAGAGTGTTAAATGCATGACTCAAATATTGCTGAGGGAGAAATGGATTTCAATTCATAGGGCCCTGGCACCAGTTCTGAGCATAGTGGGCGCTGTCGCATTGGGACGGTCTTCTCCTGAACAGTGCTGAGAAGAGTGTTCTACTGAGTCGTATACCTAGGGCAATAGGGAGGGCTTTAAATTAAATAGTGGGGGAAAGGAATCAAGTTTGGGAATGTGTGATAAATTATATAGAGAAGACAAGGCAAGAAAGCAAGTAGGAGTAAGGGAAATGATGATCAGAGCATGGTAGGAAGGGACAGTGTACAAACCTAAGAACGCACCAGCAGATAAGGCCAGAGGTTATGAAAATAGTAAAAAGGCAGAACTAAAAGCTCTGTATCTGAATGCACATATCATTCATAACAAAACAGATGAATTGACAGCACAAATAGAAATAAATATTTATGCTATCAGTTACAGAGAGATGGCTACAGGATGACAAAGACTGGGACCTGAATATTCAGGGTGCATGACATTTAGGAAGGATAGGAGCTAGGAGAAGGTGGAGGGGTAGCTCTGTTAATTAAAGATGACATTGGTACAATAAAAAGAGATGATCTTAGTTCTGGAGATCAAAATATAGAATCAGTTTGAGTATAGATGAGAAATAGTAAAAGTAGGAAGTCACTTGTTGGAGTAGTTTATAGATTCCCTAACAATAACCACACTGTAGGACAGACTATACAGGAAGAAATAACAGGGGCTTGTGAGAAAGGTACAGTGATAATCATGGGTGATCATACATACAGATTGGACAAATTAGGTTGGCAATGGTAGCCTGGATGATGAGTTCATAGAGTGTTTTAGAGTTCATTCATAGAGCAGCATGTTTTAGCACCAGCCAGAGAGCAGGCTATATTAGGTAATGTTCGATGAGACAGGAATAATTCATGACCGCATGGTAAAGGTGCCCCTAGGTAGCACTGATCATAATGTGACTGAATTTCACATTCAGTTTGAGGGAGAGGCAAGTGGACCTAGGGCTACTGTTTTAAACTTAAATGAGAGCAATTTTGAAGGCATGAAGACAGAGCTGGCTAAAATGAAATGGAAAATTAGGTTAAGGGATAGGTCAGTAGAAATGCAGTGGCAGGCATTTATGGAGATATTTTAGAATACTCAGAATAGTTAGAATAGTTACATTGCCGTGGAAAGGACTCCAAGGGAAGAACACACCATCCGTGGCTAACTAAAGAAGTTAAAAACAGTATCAAACTGAAAAAAAAGTGTATAATTCCGCAAAGATGAGTGGCAGGTCAGAAGATTGGACAGAATATAAAGAACAGCAAAGAATGGCTAAAAAGATTAATAAGGAAGGAGAAATTAGAGTATGAGAAAAAGCTAGCAAGAAATATAAAAACAGATAGTAAGAGTTTCTACAGGTATTTAAAAAGTTAAAAAGGAAAGTGAGCATTGGTCCTCTAGAGTGAGATTCTGAGGGATTAATAAGGGAAAATAAGGAAATAGTAGATACTTTGCATCTGGCTTCATTGTACAGGATATAAATAAGATCCCAGAAATAATTGTGAATCAGGAGGTGAAAGGGAGTGAAGAACTTAAAACGATTACAGTAAAGTCCTGCTTTTCACGACTTCCTTGTTTATGGGTTACGTTCCCACTTTGTGCTTTGTACACTGCATCGCCCATCACATGAGCACAGCTTGAGTGTGGGATTGGTTAATTTACTATGAGAGAGTAGGAATAGATTGGATATTAGGTGATATATCTTTTCTTAGAGAGCGGTGAGGCTCTGGACTATAATACAGGCTGGTGTGGCAGTTGCTGAATTTCCGAATGCCTTCAGAGGGAACTGGACTAGTTACTGCCGAAGACAGAAATCACATAAAACAAAATGCAAGTGTCTTTATAATCCTTTGTAATCCTTGGCTCATGTGACCACCTTGGCTGCTTTCAGTGACTTGAGGTGGGGATCGGAGAGGTATTTTGCAGGATATATGGCCCTGGATTTTTCTTTTTTTCATTGACCGCGAATTTTAAATGGGTTGGGAATAAAACTTCCAGTGCTGGAAATCGGAAACAAAAAGTAAAAATGTGGAGTATACACAAATCTAATAGCTTCAGTGAAGAGGAACACAGCTTTTTATAGAATACTGTAACTTCCCAAACCAATGCTGCCCTTGCATGGCTGGAACCTATCCAAATGAGTCCCCTTCAAACGCATGTTTCTCCTTTGCAATTTCACAATTTGCAAGGCTTTGTGGGAATGTAACCCCTGTGAATGGTGGGACTTCACCATACAATCAGCAGGGAAAGGATACTGAGAAAATTATTAGAACTAAAAGCTGACAAATCCTCAGGTCCTGATGGACTTAATCCTAGGGTCTTAAAAGAAGTGGATGCTGAGATAGTAGATGCATTGGTTTTAATTTTCCAAAACTCCCTAGATTCTGGAAAGGTCCCATCAAATTAGAAAATGGTGAATGTGACTCATCTATTCAAGAAAGGAGGGAGAGGGAAAGCAGGAAGCTACAGGCCAGTTAACCTCAATGCAATCAGGCAAAACCAACATGTTTTTGTGAAAGGGAAATCAGGTTTGACTAGTTCATTAGACTTCTTTAAGGGAGTAACAAGCAACCAATCCAACAGAGGGCAGTAGTGAGAAGTGACTGAAGCATTCTGGGAGAAGTCACCACAGACACCGTGACTCAGAAGGGGATCAGGGAGGACCCACTGTCAAAGAATGGAATAGCCCCAAACATTACATTGCTGTAATGTTCCCATCTCTCCCTCCTCCTCAAACTAAAAAAAGAGAGGGAGAGGCAGTACCTTCAGGAGTGCACCAGACCTGCGAGGGATACTCTTCTGAAAGTGGATTTTAAAAAAAAGCACTTTTCAATCTATTAGTTATTCATTGCTTAATACTGAGATAGGAGCTAAAAAAAAGTATAGCGTATTACTGTACAAGTATAATTAGTCAAGAAACAAGGTTCCTTGCTAACATAAATAAGGCCCCGAGCTAGCATATTTTTTAAGGGAGTAACTAGCTTAATCAAGAGGGATGTCATGGCAGGAGAACTCAGACCCGTGATATGCTCTTCCTGCAGGATGTGAGAAACGAGGGACGCTTCCTGTGTCTCTGTTGACAATGTGTGCAGAAGGTATGTCCAAATGCAGCTTCTAGCTAACCGAATTTCAGAACTGGAGCTGCGGGTGGACTCATTGTGGAGCATCTGCAATGCTGAGCAAGTCGTGGATAACACGTTTAGCGAGGTGGCCACATTGCATTTGAAGATTACATTGGCAGAAAGGGAATGGGTGACCATCAGGAACAGTAAAAGACTCAGGAAGGTAGTGCAGGAGTCCCCTGTGGTCATCCCCCTCTCTAACAGATATACCGCTTTGGATACTGTTGGGGGGGATGGCCTCTCAGGGGAAAGCAGCAATAGCCAAGTTCATGGCACTGTGGGTGGCTCTGCTGCTCAGTGGAGCGGGAGGAAAACAAGTGGCAGGGCTATACTGATAGGAGATTCAATAGTTAGGGGCATAGACAGATGCTTCTGTGGCCGCAAATATGAATCAAGGATGGTATGTTGCCTCCCTGGTGCCAGGGTCCGGGAATTCATGGAGCGGCTGCAGGACATTCTGGGGAGGGAAGGTAAACAGCCATTGGTCGTGGTACGCATTGATACTAACAACATAGGTAAACTAAGGGATGAGGACCTGCAAGCTCAGTATGGGGAGTTAGCAGATAAATTAAAATGCAGGACCTCAAATGTAGTAATCTCAGGATTACTCCCAGTTCCACGTGCTAGCGAGAGCAGGAATAAGAGGATAGACCAAAGACCAAATGAACATGTGGCTGGAGAGATGGTGTAGCTGGGCGGGATTCAGATTCTTGAGGCACTGGGACCAGTTCTGGGGAAGGTGGGACCTGTACAAACCAGATGGGCTGCACTCTGGGACCAGTGTCCTTGCGGGGGCTTTTGCTAGTTCTGTTGGGGAGCATTTAAACTGGTCTGGCAGGGGGATGGGATCCCAGGAGTAGGATCAGATAGGTCAGATTCAGATCAGAAAAATGGAGGTAGAACATTAGCTTGGGACGTTGTGATAGACATGGAGTTACAGGAGAAGCAAAGTTTAAAAAGTGTCCAGCAAGGGAAATTGCCAAGTTTAAATTGTTTATACTTCAATGCAAGGAGTATTACAAACAAGTTAGATGAGTTAAGGGCACAGGTAGACTCAAGACAGCAGGATGTCATTGCTATAATGGAGACCTGGCTAAAGGAGGGACAAAGCTGGTAGCTAAATATCCCTGGTTATACAGTCTTCAGACATGATAAGAGTAGGAGATAAAAAAAGGAGGGGGGGGGGGTGGTAAGCACTAATGGTTAAAGAATCAATTCCAGTTGTGAGAAGGGATGATATACTAAATGGGTCAACAAACAAGGCTTTATGAATTGAGCTTAGAAATAAAAAAGGGGCAGTCACACTACTGGGAGTATACTATGGAGCCCCAAATAGTGAAAGGGAGATAGAAGAACAAATATGTAGGCAAATTTCTGCTTGTAAGAACAAGAGGGCAATAATAGTAGGAGACTTCAACTATCTTAATATCAACTGGGATTCAAACAATATAAGGGGCACTGAGGGAGAAAAATTCATGCAGTGTGTCAAGGAAAATTTTTTCAATCAATCAGTGGCAAACCCAACAAGAGGAGATGCAATTCTAGACCTAGTCTTCGGGGACGAAGAAGGGCAAGTGGGTGAAGTGACAGTTGGCGACCATATCGGGGACAGTGATCACAATTCAGTTAGATTTGGCATTACCATGGAAAAGGACAGAGATAAGGCAGGAGTAAAAGTCTTGAACTGGGGGAAGGCAAATCTTGCAGAAATGAGAAGGGACTTGGCTGAGGTGGATTGGACAGCACTGCTGGAGGATAAAACAGTGGAAAACCAGTGGGAAGCACTAAAAAGCGGGATCCTAATTGTACAAAGTAGACATGTCCCCTACAAAAATAAGAGTGGTACTGCCAAATCTAGACCTCCCTGGTTGTCTTGAGGAATACAGGGGAAGATCAAACAGAAAAAGAAAGCGTACGATAGGCACAAAGAACTAAGCACTGCAGATAGCCTAGACAAATATAGGAAGTGCAGGGACAAAGTAAAAAAGGAAATAAGGAAATCAAAGAGAGGGCATGAGAAAAGATTAGCAAGTAAAGTTAAAGATAACCCAAAGATGTTTTACCAATACATTAATGCTAAAAGGTTAGTTAAGGAAAAAGTGGGACCTATCAGAGATGAAGATGGAAACTTGTGTGTAGATGCAGAGGCTGTGGGAAGGGTTTTGAATGAATATTTTGTCTCCTTGTTTACAAAGGAAAGGGAGGATGTAGATATAGTAGTCCAAGAGGAACACTGCGAGATATTGGATGGGATAGTCATAAAGAGAGAGCAAGTACCCGAAGGGTTGAAATCCTTGAAAGTTGATAAGTTGTCAGGGCCAGATGGATTGTTTCCGAGGATGCTGAAGGAAGTCAGGGAGGAGATAGCAGATGCTCTGAGAATGATTTTCCAATCTTCTCTAGATACAGGGGAGGTACCGGAGGATTGGAGAAATGTAAATGTAGTTCTATTATTTAAAAAGGGATCAAAGGAAATGCCAAACAATTATAGGCCAGTTAGTCTTACATCAGTGGTGAGCAAATTAGTAGAATCAATCCTGAGAGATAGGATTAACTGTCATGTTGAAAGGCGTGGACTAGTCAGGGATGGTCAGCATGGATTTGTTAAAGGAAGGTCTTGCCTCACAAACTTGATTGAATTCTTTGAGGAAGTGACAAGAAGGGTTGATGAAGGTAGTGCAGTGGATGTTGTGTACATGGATTTTAGCAAGGCATTTGACAAGGTCCCATATGGCAGATTGGTCAGGAAAGTAAAAGCCCATGGGATTCAGGGTAATGTGGCAAACTGGATAAAAGATTGGATTTGTAACAGAAAACAAAAGGTAATGGTCAATGGATGCCCTTGCGAATGGAAAGTTGTCTCAAGTGGTGTTCCATAGGGCTCGGTGTTGGGACCCTTGCTGTTTGTGTTATGTATTAACAATTTGGACGTGAATATGGGGGGCACGAATGGGAAATTTGCAGACGACACAAAGATTGGCCGAGTAGTGGATAGTGTAGAGGATAGCCATAATCTCCAAAATTATATAGGTGGGTTGGTGGAGTGAGCGGTAAAGTGGCAGATGGATCTTAACATAGAGAAGCGTGAGGTCATACATTTAGGGAGGTCAAACAGTTACAGGGATTACAAATAAATGGGAATATACTAAGAGGGGTAGATGAAGTGAGAGATCTTGGTGCACAAGTTCACAGGTCCCTGAAGGCAGCAGTTCAAGTAGACAAGGTTGTAAAGAAGGCATATGGAATTCTCTCCTTCATTGGCAGAGGTACAGAATATAAAAGTAAGGATATAATGTTGGAATTGTATAAAACACTGGTGAGGCCACAACTGGAGTATGGTGCACAGTTTTGGTTGCCACATTACAGGAAGGACGTAATAGCTCTGGAGAGAGTGCAGAAGAGGTTTACAAGAATGTTGCCAGGGTTAGAAAAGTGTAGCTACGAGGGGAGATTAGTTAGGTTGGGGTTATTGTCCTTAGAACAAAGAAGGCTGAGAGGTGACTTGATTGAGGTGTACACAGTTATGAGAGGAATAGACAGAGTGGACAGGATAAAATTTTTTCCCTTGATGGAGAATTCTAGAACCAGGGGACATGGATTTAAGATAAGTGGCAGAAGGTGTAGGGGGGACATGAGGAAGAACTTTTTTACGCAGAGGGTAGCGGGTGTCTGGGATTCGCTGCCCAAGTTGGTGGTAGAGGCAGAAAATTTAAACTCTGTTAAAAAGTACCTGGATCTGCACCTAAACTGCTGTAAGCTGCAGGGCTATGGGCTGCAGCAGGAAGGTGGACACCTGGGTGTCCACGGGCTGACATGGACAAGATGGGCCGAATGGCCTCCTGTGCTGTAACTTTTCTATGGTTCTATGTAGGTAAAAGGGAATCTGTGGATCTGCTGTACTTAGATTTCCAGAAGGCATTTGACAAGGTGCTTTGACTATGCAAAATAAGAGCCCCTAGTGTAAGGGGTAATATATTAGCATGGATTGAGGATTGTTTAGCTAAGAGGAAACAAATTAGGAATTAATGGATCATTTTCAGGTTGGCAAGATGTGAGGAGAGTACCGCAGGGATCAGTACTGGGGACTCGACTGTTTACAATTTATATAAATGACTTGGATGAAAGGACTGAATGTATGGTTGCTAAATTTGCTGATGATACAAAGATAGGTAAGAAAGTAAGTTGTGAAGAGGACATAAGGAGTATAGGGATATAGATAGTGAGTGGGCAAAACTTTGCCAGATGGAGTATAATATGGGAAAATGTGAACTTGTCCACTTTGGCAAGAAGCCAGGGCAGAAATAGCAGATGCCCTGAGGGTCATTTTCCAATCCTCACTGCCTAGGTACCAGAGAACTGGAGGTCTGTGAACATTGTACCAATATTTAAAAAGGGTGCAAGGGATAGGCCAGAAAATTATAGGCTGGTCAGTCTGACTTCAGTGGTGGGCAAATTATTGGAAGCAATTCTGAGAGATGGGATAAACTGTCACTTAGGAAGGCACAGATTGATCAGGGAGAGTCAGCATGGTTTTGTTAGGGGAAGATCGTGTCTTACTAAATAGAATTTTTTGAGGAAGTAATAAGGGGGATTGATGAAGGTAATACAATGGATGTTGTCTACATGGATTTTAGTAAGGCATTTGGCAAGATCCCATGTGGCAGACTGGTTAGAAAAGTGACATCTCATGGGATACAGGGGAAGGTGGCAAGTTGGTTCCAAAATTGTTTCAGTGACGGGAAACAACCGGTATAGACAATGGATGCTTTTTTTTTTTGAGTGGAAAGCGGTTTCCAGTGGCGTTCCACAATGCTCAGTGTTGCTGTTTGTCATATACATTAATGATTTGGACTTAAATGTGGGAGGTATGATTGGGAAATTTGCAGATGACACAAAAAATTGGTCGTGTAAGTGATAGTGAGGAGGATAGCTGTTGTCTTCAAAATGATATCAATGGATTGGTTGAGTGGGCGGAAAAGTGGCAAATGGAATTCAATTTAGAAAAGTGTAAGGTAATGCATTTGAGGAGGGCAAACAAAGCAAGGGAATACTCAATAAAGGAAAGATATTGAGAGGGGTTGAGGAAATGAGAGACCTTGGAGTGCATGTCCACATGTCCCAGAAGGTGCAGGATAGGTGAATAAGGTGGTAAAGAAAGCTTTTGGAATGTTTTCCTTTATTTGGTGAGGTATCGAATACAAAAGCAAGGATGTATTGCTAGAACTACATAAAATGCTGGTTAGGCCACATCTGGAATCTTGTGTACAGTCTGGTCACCACATTACAGGAAGGACATAATTGCTCTGGTGAGAGTCTAGAGGAGATTTACAAGAATGTTTCCAGGGCTTGAAAATTGCAGCTATGTGGGAAGATTGAATAGGCTAGTTTTGTTTTCCTTAGAACAGAGGAAGCTGAGGGGTGACCTAATTGTGGTGTACAAAATTAGGAGGGGCCTAGATAGGGTAGACAGGAAAGGGGTCAAATAGCAGGGCGCATAGATTTAAGGTGATTGGTAGAAGGATTAGAGGGGACATGAGGGAAAACGGAGGGTAGTGAGCATCCGGAATTCATTTGCTAAATTGGTGGTTGAGCTGAAAGACTCAGGGTATCTGGGTCTGCACCTGAAGTGCAGTAACCTGCAAGGCTACAGACCAGGTGCTAGAAAGTGGGATTAAAAGAGCAGCTAGTTTCTTTTTCTCTTTTTGGCTGGAACAGACAAGATGGGCTGAATGGCCTCTTTCTGCATTGTAACTTTCCTATGGTTCTATTAGAAAAGCAGCATATTATTTAACTGGAGGGAGATTGCAGAATAGAGGGATCTGGGCATCTGGTACTTCTTAGAAATTCATTTACGGGATGTGGGCTTCGCTGGCTAAGCCAGCATTTATTGCCCATGACAAAAACAAAAACAGAATTACCTGGAAAAACTCAGCAGGTCCGGCAGCATCGGCGGAGAAGAAAAGAGTTGACGTTTCGAGTCCTCATGACCCTTCGACAGAGAGTCGAAGGGTCATGAGGACTCGAAACGTCAACTCTTTTCTTCTCCGCTGATGCTGCCGGACCTGCTGAGTTTTTCCAGGTAATTCTGTTTTTGTTTTTGTTTTGGATTTGCAGCATCCGCAGTTTTTTGGTTTTTATTTATTGCCCATCCCTAATTGCCCTCGAGAAGGTAGTGGTGCACTGCCTTCTTGAACCGCTGCAGTCCTTGTGGTATAGGTACACCCACAGTGCTGTTAGGAAGGGAGTTCCATGATTTTGACCCAGCGTCAGTGAGGGAACAGGGCTGTATGATACGAATTAGGAAAAGTTAGTATGCAAGTAAGTACAGCAAGTGATTAAGAAACAATAACATTCCATTTGCCTTATTGCAAGAGGAATGGAATTTAAGAGTAGGTATGTTTTACTACAGTTGCACAAGGCTTTGGTGAGACTACGCTAAGAGTCATGTGTACAGTTTTGGTCTCTTTATTTAAGGATATAAATGTGTTGGGAACAGTTCAGTGAAGGTTCACCCAACTGATACCTGGGATGGGGGTTTATCTTCTGAGGAAAGATTGGACAGGCTGCATCGGCACCTGAAGTTTAGAAAATTGAGAGGTGATCTTAGTAAAACACAAGATCCTGAGGGGACTTGACAGGATGGATTTTGAAAGGATGTTTCTCCTTGTGGGAGAGATTAGGACCAGGGGACCCAGTTTAAAAATATAATCGGTCTCCCGTTTTAGAGAGAGATGAGAAGAATTTTTGCTCTCAGAGGTCATGAATCTTTGGAACTCCCTTCTCCAGAGAGCGGTGGAGGCAGGATCATTGAATATTTTAAGGCAGAGGTAGATAGATTCTTGGCTAAAATGGGAGTAAAAGGTTATTTGGGGTAGGCAGAACGTGGAGTTGAGGCCACAATCAGATCAGCCATGATCTTATTGAATGACAAGGCTGACTTGAGGGGCTGAATGGTCTATTCTTGATCCTAAAATTCACGTGTATGTTCATAAATATCAGGTATCAGGAGACAAGTTAAATTAAGACATTTAGGGGTTAAGGGAATTCAGGCAAAAAAAAAAATCAAGGGTGGAAAAGCTTCTAACGTAGATTACTGATGTGGACTGCAAAATGGATTCAAGAGTCAAATGAAAAAAGTTTCTGAAAGTGAATGGGATATTGAAAAAGGTCGATGATACTGAGCTTTTGGGAATGATAGCCTGTTCCTAAGAATTAGTTTCTAAATTCCTCTCAGCATCATTTAAAGTGCTATAGCTCATAAAAATTACTTTTGGACGGAGCAATCACTTGAAAAAACAAATCATTCATTGGGCGCGGGTGGGGGCTGGTGTTTCTTGCCCTTCTTTAACTGCTCGAGGTGGTAGTGGTGGTAAGACATCTTAAAATTTTTGCAGGCCATGTGGTGTAGGCATTCATACAGTGCTGTTTGGTAGCGATTTCCAGGGTTCTGACCCAGCGGGTATATTTCCAAGTCAGGATTGTATGTGATTTGGAGAAGAACTTGCAGCTGGTGCTGTTCCCATGTGCCTGCTGCATTTTTCCTTCTAGGTGGTAGAGATTGTGATTTCGGAGACAGTCTTGATTGCACTGGCAAGTTACAACAGTATATCTTGTTCATGGTGCACATTCCAGACATGGGGTGTTGGTAAGGAATGCTGTTTATTGTGGTGGATGGGATGCCAATTAAGCGGGCTGCTTTGTCCTGTATGGTGCTAAGCTTCCTGAGTATTGTTGGAGCTGTACTAATGCAGGCTAGGGGAAAGTATTCCATCACACTCCTGACTTGTGCCTTGTGGTTGATGGAAAGGTTTCAAGGAGTCATTTTCTGTGGAATACCCAGCCTCTGCCTTGCTGGTGCAACTACAGTATTAATGTGGCTGGTCCAGATAAGTTTCTGCTCAATGGTAACTCCCAAGATGGGGGTTGAGTGGGGAGGTTGAGTGTGGGCAATTTAATATTGACTGTCAGGTGGAGATGGTTAGATTGAGAAGACCATTGCCTAACATGTCTGGCACAAAATGTTATCTGCCACTTATCAGTCCAAGTTTGAATGTTTTCCAGGTTTTGCTGCTTGTGGACATAGACTGCTTCATTATCTGAGGAGCTGTGAATGGGTGGGAATACCGCAATCATCAGGAAAAATCCCACTCCTAACCTTTTGGTGGACAAAAAGTCACTGATGAAGATTGTTGACCTTAAGACACTGCCCTGAGCAACTTCTACAGCAATGGCCTGAGGCTGAGATGATTGGCCTCCAACTGCCACAATCATCTTCCTTTGTTAGGTATGAGTCTAGCCAGTAGAAAGCTTCTCTCCGCCCTCGCTGACTTCAATTTTACTTGGGTTTCATGATGCTACACAGTCAAATACTGTCTTGAGGTCAAGGGCAATTGTGCAGCTCTGAAATTCTGCTCTTGTCTATGTTGGAATAAATGCTGTAATGAAGTCTGGAGTAGAATAGTCTACACAGGAGCCAAACTAGGTGGGAATTGGTTGGCTTTGCAAAAAAGGATGTTTTTCCACTTTGTCAAGTAGATATACTGGCATTGGAGGCAGTCTAGAGAAGGTTCACTAGGTTGATGCCAGGATGGGGGGATTTTCTTATGAGTAGAAGTTGAGCCTGTACTCACTGGAGTTTAGAAGAATGAGAGGTGACATAAGATCCTTAGGGGGCTTGACAAGGTAGATGCTGAGAGGTTGTTTCCCCTTCTGGGATCGTCTAGGACCAGAGGGCATAATCTTAGAGTAAGGGGTCACCCATTTAAACCAGGGATGAGAAGGAATTTCTTCTGAGGCTAGTCAGTCTGGAATTCTTTACTGCAGAGGGCTGTAAAGGCTGGGTCATGAAGTATATTTAAGGCTGAGATAGACAGATTTTTAATCAATAAGAGAATCAAGGGTTATGGGGAAAATGGCAGGAAAGTGGAGTTGAGGATTATCAGATCAGCCATGATCTCATTGAATGGTGGAGCAGACTCGATGGGTCAAATCGCCTACTTCTGCTCCCACATCTTATGGTTTCATACTACACAGTACAGCTACAAAAATGGTATAAGGTTCTGGCATAGAAAGCGTAAACATGGGACTGGGTACAGTACCACTCAATGTGATGTAAAGGAACATATGACCTGAGTCTAGAGGGCAGTTTTGTACTGTGCAGAGACATGTGTAGAGGCAAGCATGGAGACAGCTCCGAGCATGGACCTTTTAATGTATAAAGTCACAAGTAGTTAATAAACGCTTATTGTTAAAATTTATGATACCCAGAACCTCTTCATGAGACCTATGAAACTCCACACATCTCACAGCATGGTGGCAGCTGAAAAAATTTAAAACCTGGAAGATTGAAAAAAACAGAAGCATTCTGATCTGACGAGAAGCACCAAAAACAAAGGTGCAGAAAGAGGTCATCAGAGAAAAGCTCCAAAGCAGGAGGCAAAAATAAAACTCCACACTGCAACAGAGGATTCCACTGAATCCCATGGAAGTCCAGCTTCAATGCCCAGAGTGCAGAGTCAGAAGACCTAGCAGGGCTGAGCTAAAAAGCATAATTTCTTTGCCAGGATGAGCTTTAAAAAGCTTTTAAGCAAGCAGCAGTCAAAGGCCATTTGGCCCCTCGAGCCTGCTCTACCAGTCATTAAGGTCATGGCTGACTTGTTTGTGATGAGTTCCACATTCCCATCTACCCCCAATAACATTTGATTCCCTTGCCTAACAAGAATCTATCTGCCTTAAAAATATTCAGTGACCCTGCTTCCAGTGCCTCTTGACACACAAACCTCAAAATTTCTCATCTGTTCTTAAAGGACTCACCCACAGGAAGAAACATATTTTCCATGTCCACTTTGTTAAGACCATTCAGGATCTTATATACTGCAATTAAGTCACTCCTCATTCTTCTAAACTCCAATGAAAACAAACCCAGCCTGTCCAACAGTTCCTCAGAAGACAACCTGCTCATTCTAGTTATCAATCTAGGAAACCTCCTCTGAACTGCCTCCAACACATTTACATCCTTCCTTAAATAAGGAGACCAGAATTAAACAGTGTTTGAGATGTGGCCTCACCAATGCCTTGTATAACTGAAGCATAATCAGGATGTTAATGTTCAACTCCTCTTGTAATAAAGGATAACATTCCATTAGCCTTCTCGATTACATGCTGTACCTGCATACTAAGTTTTTGTGACATGCACTAGATCCCTCTGCACCTCAGAATTCTGTAGTCATTCACCATTTAAGTAATACTCTGCTTTTTTATTTTTCCTGCCAAAGTGAACAACTTCACATTTTCCCACTTCTTACCTATCTATTGTTCATCTGCAAATTTAGCTACCAATCCTTTATTCCCTTCATCCAAGTCTTGATGTAAATTGTAAAAAGTTGAGGCCCCAGCACTGACCCCTACAGTCCTCCGCTCATCATATCCTGCCAATCAGGCAAAGACTCATTTATGCTTATTGTTTTCTGCCAGCCAATCTTCTATCCATGCTAATATCTTTTATTTTCTGCAATAACCTTTGATGAAGCGCCTTATCAAACACCTTCAGGAAATTAAGTACAGTGGTACAGTGTGTCTACAGGTTCCCCTTTACCTACAGCCTGTTACTCCTTCAAAAGAACTCCAATAAATTGTTTAAACAGGATTTTCCTTTCACAAAACCATGCTGACTCTGCCTGATTACCTTGTATTTTTCTAAGCGTCCAGCTATAACCTCCTTAATGATCAATTCTAACACCCTCCCCATTACAGATGTCAAGCTAACTAGCCTATAGTTTCCTGTTTTCTGCCTCCCTCCCTTCTCGAATAGAGGAGTTACATTTGCTACTTTCCAGTCTGATGGAACCTTTCCAGGATCCAGGGAATGTTGGAAAATTAACACCAATGCATACTCTACCTTATTAGCCACCCCAGCGTCTTAAAAGAGGTGAAGTCCATCTGGAAACACATGGTGGCCAAGCTCTCTCCAAATCAAGAAAAAAGATCAGCAGTTAAAGAACCCAGCAAAAGCTGGGAATTGATGGTTTCATGACCTGAAAAAAAGAACTTAAGATACTGTAGGAAAGACAAAAAAAAGTCAATCCAGGGAGTCTCTGCTGAAAATTCAGGACACAAGTTGGACTGCCATTACTGCAGGAGCCCACCAAAACTCATTAAGTAGTGCACAGCAGCACCATCTTGGATTCCCTAACAGCATTTAAAAGCTATACACACTTTTAATCTTAAATGGGTATGGATTAAGAATCTACCTTACCGGACCAATTTGGACTCATCCAAGGCCCAGGTCAATCAAAACATTGGGGATGTTGACGAAAGATTCCTTAGATGCATGGTTGCAGGCCTGGAAAGAAAGACAGAAGCTGAAGTAGGTTCAATAGCCAATGATATAATAGCTAGATGAGGAATGAATTAATCCTCAGGAAAATTTGCCAAGTTTGAAAACTATTTGACACATTTTAATTTGTGTAGTAACAAGCACCTTGAAAGAGCAAAGTTTAACAAATGTGTCCAACAGCAAGAACTGGTTGATTCCTTGATTAATGAGCAGTGTAGGACGGTTGAGGGTGACTACGGTGACCTGAAATCAAAGCTAATCAGGGACAGAATTGTTTGAGTGGTAGACGATGCACTTTCAGACAGGCTTCAAGCTGAAGAAGATTTCACTCTTGAAAAGGCCATTCAGATTGCGAGGTAATTGGAAGTCTGTTTAGAGCACAGGTCCATCTTAAGGATTGAAAGCAAGCCATGGTACAGGGCAACACCCCACTGTCCAGCTAGTAAAACAGCAGAGGAGCAGAGATACTTCAGGCCAAGGAAAGCAATACCCTAAGTGACCATGAGAGGGCAGGCAACTATGCCACTGCTATGGAGCCAAGCGACCTCACAAGTGTGATCAATGCCTGGCAGTCTCAGCATTGTGTTTCAATTGCAACTGCATAGGACACTTCAGAAAGCTATACAAAGCTAACAACCAGAGATACAGATGATCCCAAGATAATCCATGAGGTCGAGGTTCCACACCAAGAGGAAACACAACTATGCTTCTTAGGTAATGTCAAAGATCAGGGGTTTTCATTCTGGAATGTGGACATCTTGGTTAATGGTCATCTCAAACTAAATTTGACACGGGAATCAGTGTTGTGATCTTCTCGGACAAGGAAACATGGCTGAGACCCCTCTGTGAATGACAGACATGTTACCTGGAGGAATAACACTTTTGGTTATAGGCATGATTCTGGAATCATTAAGATATGGTGGAAAATAAATCTTTGAAGTTGAGTGCATCATCTGTAACCAGTCTTTTTCCCTTCTAAGCAGAGATGGTGTTGCCCTGGACCTTCTTAAAATGGCAGATGTCAAAATAACCTGTCATCAATTACACAGAACAGCAAGTCCCGAGAGCTCAACAGAAAAGATACTCTCGACCGCGACTTGAGCTCTGAATTGTCTTCACTCTTTGCAGAGCCAGTTTGTCCATTTTCTTTGTAGGTGCCAGTAGCTTCTTGTTGGACAGACCAGCCAACCACTCAGGTGGTTATCATGATGCCTTGAGGGGAAAGCAGCCAAGAGATGAACCAGCAGCAAGAGGAGCCTCAACCTCCGGCTCCGACATCTACTGGTAAGATGCCTCAAGACACCATGGCACAGATGCTGCAACCTCCGGCCAGAACAACTGTTAGCTAAACGCTGGAACAGAGAAACAGCCATCAATCAACTGCAGCACACCTGAGGCAAGGGAGCAAACTAATGAGAACATCATTGCACAGAAAGCTAAACTGAAAATTAGCCCCATTGATAGGTCACAATCCACACAATAGGAGCAGACATCTTCCATCCCAATGTGTATCATAGCAAACTGTACGTAGGAAGAAAAACAGAATGAGCACTATAAATGAGCTGCGAGTTTGTCCTTCGCATAAGGAATGGGATAAACCAATGATTGATTACAGCAGATGGGAAATCAAGGAGTGGCTTACCTCCAAAGAATGAAAAATGAGATTCAAAATCAACTAAATGCCAGAATGACCACATTCAAAGCAACCTCCTATACATTAAGGTTTATCCAGTACAGAGCCTACCATTCCTCCAACTGTTGTAAAGACAAGAGCTGGAATAATTATAAAGCCTCCAGGCCACCTGAACCTGCAAACAAAGAAATGGGGGATGGTGGGGAGAAGGGATAGTAGAAGTAATGTAAATAATTCTGGAAAAAAAAAAGACAAAGCTTTTCATCTTGCACTCATTAGGACACTTCACAGGAATGCCAATATAAGGGGGAAAACAGCAACTTATACTGTATGAGAAGAGGGAACTGATTGGTTGGCAAGTGTTGTTTCAGCTAAATAAATGACAGCCATTCACTGACTCATTCCTCAGGGCAATGCCTTGACCAATTAAGATCAAGCCACCTGTTTTAAATTCCAAACCATGCTTGGCAATTAACTTAGTCATCATCACTGGTGCATTCTTCATGGCAACACCCCTATTAGAGTCCACTTGCCAGTTATATTCAAGTTCTGTACTACCAAATGACTAAAGTAAATATGTTGGGTAAAACAGGAATGCATTTTAAATACACTGGATAATGGCTTTGGGGGCGGGGGTGTAGTATAAGGGTCTGACATAGAAAGGATTAATGTGGGTACAGTACCACCTACAGTGTGATGTTAAGGAGCATATGACCCAAGTCTAGGGGGCATTCCTGTACTGGACATACATGTGCAGAAAGGCAAGCATGGAGACAGCTCTTAGCTTTGACCTTATATTGTATATATGTATACAGTTACACATAGTTAATAAACACACTGTTAAACTATACAAGATTCAGTCTCTTCATGAGGTCTACCAAACTACACACATCTTACAACATAGTGGAACTGTTTAGTTAGAGGCATGGTGGTGTCTGGAACACAGGTCTTCAATGCTACAGCTGAATTTTAATTCAGGTTTGTGAAGGGGCATAAATCTAAGCAGTGAAAAGGGTTTATGAACCCACTAATGCAATCCCATATGCTTAATTACAGCATAGCATAGTTGGCACATTTTATCACCAAAAACTGTCCTCAGGTTACTGGATTTGGCTACCAGTACTTTAAATTGGAACCATTTAGATTTCAGTTTGGCTACCTTACAGATTCTATGGCTAAACCACTTCACACCCTTTATATTTCAGAACAGTTAAAATAGAGGTGTCAAATGCAAGGGGTAAATATGTTTAATATTAGGGACAATCAGGTTTAAAAGCACTTGGAACAACTCCTGAAATATGTTGGAATATTTTGTATACAAGATCTGTTTTTACTTTCAAGCAAGAAACATTAAATAGCTGGCTTAAAGCAATGCAATCAAACACGCCAGCTCAACATTTCCCATATTTAGCATGCCACCAGCATTTACATAAAATGGCTCTAGGGAATTCTGCAAGCTTCATGTTTGGTAAATAATGCTGCTTCTACTTTGAGAAGTTGCAACTTCTTACAACCTTCTGGGGAAAACCTCCTGGAGAAATGCTGTTATGTGCATCCAACACAATAGACACACTCTGGATAGCTAAGTTCCATCAATAAACACTTGGCATAGCTCCTAGGCCTTCATCTCAAATTGAGGCATGCGAGACTCAAGCATTTAATGCCAGCTGGGTACTGAACGTTCCTGTCCCAGACAAATGTTAATTGGCATCAAGGATCAAGAAAGATGCCAAGTTGCTTGGAATCCTAAACTGATGACTAGTGGGAGCTTATAACAGCAGCAGCTCTTCATTGGAAGATATCAGATGGAAAAAGGTACATGGAAAATATGCACAATTAAAAATGCATTATGAAAATAATTTCTTCACTTGGCAGAGTTAAGTCAGACAACAGAATCATCTGATCCTCTAATAGCACCAAAGTCAAAGTAAAACAGACCAGTAAAATCACTTGTTTTATCCATTTATCTGTTGTCAGTCAGGAAATTAATTGGCATCCATAACCCTAGACCAGGAAAAGGCAGGGATTTAAAAATGCCAGACCTCCCATTGCTCATTATGTAATGATGCTTGCTGAAAAGTACATTTGTGGACATTAAGTTCACACTGCTCACTCCTATCCACAGCCCAATGGCTTGCCAACACAGATACATAAAAACCAATTAGTGTGCCCAAATTAGCTAGTATTTGTTGAAATGTGTAAATAAATTAATGAAATAATTCTTTAACAAAAAAATACAAGGCCAATGACCAGAATTTCAAAGTCACTCAACTAAGATTAAGTGATTCAATAGCTGGTAGATTAAGACCAGCACAATTACAACTAACTAAAAAGGTACAATATTATTTCACTAATTAAGATTAATTAGTTGTATATCAATTCAACAATTAAAATGGCTTCTTGTAGGGAATGGTACAGATCTCCATGCAGGAGCTAGACTATTACATTTTAGCTATTGAAGTGACATCAAGTTTTATATACAACTGAGCTGGGAGACACATTCAATTCCAATTGTTCTGACCATATTAACAAAACTGATGAGCCACTATAACTAGCCACAATTCATGCTTACTACATGCAAGCAGGCACACTATTTTAGCTACACCCTCCAAAAAGTAATGACTTGTAGAGGAAATAATTAGGGGCAAACATCATACTACACAGGTACATGTGGATGATAGGCTACAAGTGTGGAAGAATGCAAAACTTAACCTTGGTATGTTACCAGGAACATGTCAAACTGAGACCAAGCACTGAAGTGCACATCAGGCTATTTTTTCATATCTCCTAGTGGTCAAGGAAAGAACAGCATCAAGTGATGGACTAGACTATCAAAGAGGAAACATCTATTCATGTGAAACCTATGGAAATTCTGTTTATACTAAGAGGGAACCAAATTGATTACCAGCCTCTGAACTGGCTGAAAGAACAGCCCTGAATCATAGTACAATTAACTTGGCAAAATCTTAGCAAATATATGGATGCTCATGCAAATGTCCCTCATTTTTATACCACGAATAAAAAAAAGTGATGCAAATAGCGTTTAGGGGTTCATTCGGCCACAATTAAGTAATAGGAAGCAATAAACTGGTAAATGAACTCAAAGGCAGCCATAAATCTGTAAATCATTTAACTAGATTGCAATATGAAACTGGGCTGTAACAATGCAAAAAATCCAAATACAATTAAGTAGGTTTAATTAGTAAAAAGGTGCAGCAGCAAAAAATCATTGTACAGATATTTACATCTTTTCCAGCTCTATTTACACAATAGAATTGGTACTGGAACAATCAAAGCCATTAGATGTTTACAGATAGATCTTTTACAGTAAGCAAATGAATTTGACAGCACAGTGATTGAGACTTCAGTTTTAATTTCCCTCCCATTCATAGAAGTTTGATACTTTACACTATTATTAACTACACAGGAGTATTTTGATCATCCAGTTATGAAATTGCCTTTGAAGTACTCTATATTTTATCTTTTTTAAAAGACAGAATTTTCACTAGTATTAGAACTATTGTATACAACAGCAAAAGTTAATGCCTGATTTGGGGAAAATAGGTAAAGGTGCTGTAATACCCCAGTGTTTTATCAAGCTACTAGTAATCACCAAAAACTGTACATTTAGCTGCTAAATACAGAAATCTGTGCATAATTATGGAAGTCTATATATAGGCTTTTCAGTTTTCTGGTTCCAATATTCATCTCTAGATGTAATGTTGTCTAATCCAGTGCTTCTTCCTTTTCTATTGACCTTCTTGGGTTTCACAGATCCTGGTGTTCGTTTTTCACTGACCAATGTTGCTTGCTCAGCTATTCTGCAGGAATCATCTTGTACCATCCTCCTCAAAATACCAAGCTTTGAACCAATTCGAGATTGTATACTTCTCCTTATGGCATCAGCAATACCAGTATCACAGTCAAATAATATCTTTACAAATTCAAAGTATGCCCTGTTTAAAAAAAGGACATCCACAGTTTTACATTAATCCTATTTCATTGAAGAAAAATGTTAATTTCTTCACACTGCATTTAATTGTATGTTCACAAAACACAGCTATCTTTTGGAAGGTAGGATGTTATGGTTTTAATTTGAACTTGGCACTGCCAAAATATTCATTCTTTTGCAAAGATATAATGGGATATAATAGTATTTAAATGGAGGGTCTTGCCCACTGGCTGGAGTGCCAGCAAGAGCCCTGCATTGCCTCTTTTTTGGGAAGGCCAGCCATTTAAGTGCTGATCAGGCACTTAACTGGGCAGTGGTGGCCCTTCCCCAGGGTTAAGGGCCCAAGGGACAGAAGCCCAGAGGACTGCAACTTTTCATTGTTCAGCAGTGCCACTGGGGAGGTGGTGGCTGCTGCCAGTACTACAATCACCCAAGGCCCAGGTGAAGTGATGGTGGGAAAGAGGGAGAGGGCAATTAATAGGGTGGGGTGACAGGTGGGGACACAGAGCAGAGGGTCAGCAACAAGCACAAAGAGGTGGCTCTCAGCAGCACCCCCCATCCCTTTCCTGTTTCTGGGTTCCAGAATCAGGCACTCAGTGCCTTTGAACAAGGGGCATTGCCAACCACAAGAAGCCTGCAAGGAACCCCGACAGGGTTTACATCTCGTGCTGCCGCTGGGCAAATAGAGGCGATGGAGTGAGGCTCTTAAGTGGGCATTGTCACTTAAGGGTCTCAATTGGTGGCAAGTCAGGAAGGCCATCCTTGGGCCTTCCCACCACAGACTTAACCAGGGCAAAGGTGGGAAGGCAGTGTGGTCCCCACCTATCACCCTCCTGCCCTATTAAATGCCCCCCTGCTGTCAAACTCACCATGGGGCAGGGCATTAAATTCCACCCAATGTGTCTGAAGGGGGTGCATCTTCCTTTCTACCAGTTCTGCCATTATGGGATGACAATCTGAGAAAATGCTCAGAAGCTTCTAGAATGGCATCATCACCACAACTTGACTTATTTGGGCTACCCAACTGTTTTCAACAATATATTCCAGCATATCATATGTTCAAATAATGAAAGATGTATAAGGAAAATTACATATCTATGTTAGGGATCCTTCAATTCAATGGATAGACTCCCCTCTTAACATTTAAAAATTAAAATAAAATGCCTTGAACAACATTTTAAAAGATGTGTCAGCCTTTGAATTGCATCAGAGTCTAATTAGTTTAATCAAAATCTTTTTGCTCATTAAATTTCAAATATAACCCATAGGGTTCTTGAGAAAGCCTGCACCCAAATTTTATTCAGAACGTAAGCAGACGAACAGCTGCCTTCAACATTGTGGCAGCATTTATATGGAATATAAAATGATGCCCTAGCAAAATTGAGGTCAATGGGAAAATCTTCAGGTGGCAGTCATAAAGATGGTAGCAGTTGCTAGAGGCCAGCAGTCCAAAATCACTAGGATTTCCACTTGCTGGTTCTTTGGCTCAACCATCTTTAGTTGCTTCATCATTATCTTCCCTCAGTCATAAGGTCAGCAGTGGAGCTGCTTATTGATTTTAGTGTTTGGCTCCACTTACAACTCTACTAATAAAGTGCTCATACCAGCCACCACTAGGACCTAGATAACATCTAGGCTTGGGCTGACAAAGATAATATTTGTACCATGTATAAAAGGGCAATGAAGAAACAGGAAGAAAGCCAACCACCTTCCCTGAACTCCAACAGCAGTGTTATCACTGAATCACCATCATCAATATCCTTAGGACAGGTGTCACCATTGACCAGAAAGTGAACTGGATCAACCATGTCATGGTTGCAAGAACATGTAAGAATTCAGTTGCTTTGATATGGGTGGTTCTAGTCTCTCCAACATTTGCAAGGTTAGTGTGATGAAATGCACACATCTCACCTAGATGGATGCTGTCATAACATAAGCAACTTAACACCATCCAGAACAATAGTGAGGCCATTGAGCTCAATATCCACCCCTTCCATCATTGCCATGATATGTGAGTGTAGCAATGTTATGGAAGCACCATCACCAATTTCACTTCCAAGTCATAAACACAGGTTATTTTCCCCAATAGGTGTATTTTAGGCCCACAAGAACCTCCTCTGGCCCTTACATCATCTCACCAGCCAACATATTTTTTCTGATTGAAAATACGGGAACTTAAAAACTACCGGATGACAAAAGACCAAGGTCCATCTAGTTTGTCATCTACCATCCTGGCAATTGCATAATACAATGTTTGAAATTGATTAATCATAGCTATCAATTAGCCCACAACACTCAGTTGGGACAAGGAAAATCCCATCAATTGGGAGCTTTTGAAACCATAGTTTTAAAGTCACCAGTTCTTCCTAAGCAGATCACATTCACCCATTTATATCTGAAATCACTCCCACAAAATCCTAATTTTTCTCACTTTCTTCAGAGTTCAATATCATATGCCACCATCTGTAACTCTCCAAAAAGAGCCCCACAGATGACAGGAAGGAGACAGTGCGAACACAAAAATATGCCTTTTGTGCCCTTGTTATACATTATGAGTGCCTGGCCAGAGGGCTTAGGGTGTAGTGGGCCAGAAGCCCCTGGTTCAAGTGCCACTTCAGGATTTGAAGGCCATGGAAGGTGCGTTAATAACGTGGCCAAACAGTCTGATCAGCAGACTGGAAATCCTAATATACCTGATGGCAGGTGCTAAGAGCAGAAGAGATTTTCCTGGTCAGCCATTCTGCAGAAGGCAACAGCAAACCACTGCAGTACTTTGCCAAGCATAATCATGGACCAATCCAATGGAAGTCCCTGGTTGCCAATGCCCCTTAGGGCTTGACACCTGAAGGAGGAGTGCCTGAAAATCAACCTGAGCTGTAATACTTGAACATAATTTCTCTCCACTTCATCCAGATAGGATGAAACGAATGAACCCAAAATTATTTGCATCCTGCACATGCAAGCTTTTCCTAATCTTTTCAGCTGGTTGGAGAAAACTTGCAGTTCAGCATTGGGACATGCCTACCCATTGAAATGAAAATTAATTTGCAGTTTGATAACTTTAGCAAATACAAATTTTCTAAATTGAAGAGTTATGGGCAATAGCATTTAAGATAACAATCTGAGACAACATATCAATTTAAATCCAATTTCTTTTTGATTATTGACAATGGCCCCAACTCAATACTACAGGCTTTGATCCAACAGCAAAATCCACCTATGCAGATTAGGTCATTAAAAATCAATTACTTTCCATTCTATAGGTCAGAAGTTACAGTGCTGTTCATTGTCAGAACATCTGATCTAAAGGGGGACTAATCTATTAGTTTTGTATACTTTGGCCATCATCGACTTGAAAACCATTAAGTGTAAACTAGTAACTCATTCCTGCACTTTTGAACACACTGAAAGCAAGACAGCCTAGCTTTCTCTTCCCCCTTAAGGAACTAGAATTTAAAGCCAAAGTGGTCTTTCCTACACATACCAGTTTAAAGATTGGTTGTTCCTGGGCCAATGATCCAAACCAAAGATTATAAAGCAGGCCAAAATATTTTACTAGTGCACTAAGAAAACCACAAACATTCAAGAATCCAGCAAGCTTTAGTTGCAGTATCCACACAGAAAGTCTAATTATAAAGACCATCACAAGCTTTTGCGCTGTAATTTTGACTATGATAAGCTTATTGTACTGCAGTTGAACTGCAAAGTACAGGAGCACAATTATGTAAGAAATTGCAAGCTTATTTTAGGAAAATTTAAAGCCACAATTTGGTGAAATTACAACATACTCCACATACCATTGGCAAGGTATGCCCCTCACCATTTGAGTTGGCTAAGTGTAAAAACGTCTGCAATCGAATCTCATTTACTACTGATAGTGTTAGCAAGTATGTTCAGTTAATTAATTCAGTCTAGTTAATTTTTGCAAAGTTCCTTCTAGTGTGCATCATTGTGCTTTACTCCAATCTTGGAAGAGAGTGACCTTGAGGTGGTGGATTTCTGTACCAGCCATCCTTACTTGATTAAAGTTGCTAATTTCCACTACTTTATGAACAGTTTTGCCATGCAGAATTTCTTCTCCCTCATTCAAAATCCAGGAGCCAGTCAACACCACACAAATTTAATTTTAACATGGAAGCTTGACATCCCAATTTAGTTTTTAAGCAATCATTTTGGGCTAATTTGAAGCGAAAGGACAATTTGTTTTTGTCCATTTAGTTTTTGTTCAGTTTACTTTGAAGGTAGTAGAGACTGAAGCCCAAAGTTAATGCATAAAGAGAACCACAATATACTGCTCACTTCTGGGATTACTTTAATTTCAGCCCAAACTACCCATGGGTGCCGGTCATTTTACAGGTACAGGATATACAAATATCCACACTGCTTCAAGGATTGCTCCCAAGATTGAACCAATAAACTGCTTTGAATCACACTATACTTGAACTGGTACCTCAACAATGGCATTGGGTGATAAATGGGAGTAGGGGGATAAAAGTGAGTGCCTGCATTCTTCCCTGTTGATCAGTACAAGAATTCACATTTGCGAATATTAACTACACACCACACTTAATTCTGCAACATCTTTACAACCAAAATGTTATACAAAATTTGAACAGATTTTCTTTCCTCCATTTACTATAGAAAAGAATTCTAATTGACTATCAATATAATTAATAGAATTCCTAACTGCAGTTTATAACTTATTGCTTGAAGTTATTGGCAAAATAATTTGAATAAAATAATGGATTATAGCTGAAATGCAAGTTTGCTGTCCCAAAATAAGCTAGTGTGCCATGAGCATTGCAGTAACTGAGCAGAGTATGGCATTTTATAGAAAATTATACTATGGGCTGAGAACCCTTTAGGAAATTGACATTAGTTATTCACCTCCTAGAGCAGAGCCAATACAGTCATGACAAATGGAACATGCATTACTTAAAACTATTCCACATTTGAAGTTTAACCACTTATCTAGTCAAAATTCAAACCATTTATCAAGATTCACTGCAGAAAAAAGGGTCATCATTTAAGGAGCACTATTAACATTGCAGACAGGGCCCAGTTGTACTGTTTAATCCTGTTGAAAACAAAGTCACTTTGATTAAAAAGTAAATCATACAATAGGCAGAAATAAACAGTGTGAATAGCAGCACTTGAAGGTTTTTGTTCAAAAGTTCAAAGTGAACAGAATTTCAAATGACCAAGAATATGCTAAAATTGAAAGCTCAAGATGCCAAAGCATTCTTCAAAAAACTGGAATGCTAACCCTAGAACAACGAGAATTTTCTTCTTCAGGTTGATATAGAATGTACACTAGCTTTTCACATGTCAACAGTTGATTATACTGCAGTACTGCCAACTTAAGTCTGAAATTCAGCTGAATTCATTAGCTCATAAAAAACTCAAATTGTACTGTAATTTCAAGTCTGAGCAGTTTCCTTTTTTGCAGTCAGCACCGTTTTCAAATATTTATCCCTCAGCCTATCTGGAAAACTAAAATCAACTGTTCATCTTCAAATTGAGGCAAGTCTCAGGATTAACCTTTTTTTCTTAAATTCCAGACAGCTTAATCCTGATAGTTCTTCTCTTCCAGAAATCAAGTTTCCCCAACTCCTATTTTTGTGCTTTTATTCATCAGGAGGCATTGAGGAGCTCCCAACTCTTGCACATAGATTATTAGAATGTCTTCTTTTTAAAAATGCTGAAGGAGTGCTAGGTGTTGCTCTGTAGTTTGCTGCTGTAGAGGATACTAACAGGTTATGACTGTCCTATACAGGTATTATCTAATTCAATAGATCATCCTCATCTACCCCCTTTAACCCATGCTATCAACTGAAATAAACAAAATGTCAGCCAATTTAGGAAAATAAAATCTAGCCAAATCCTCTTGGGCTCCAAGACTTGACCAAATTCTAGGAGACCAGCAAGTGGATAACAACCCTAATAAACCACCTGCTGCAGATGTATTGGCCACTGACAAACTTATCCAACTCCCTTTTGAATGGAAGCCCACATTCAGAGGTTGTGTTGGTTAACTTGCTCTAGAGGCTAAACAGAAGTACCCTCCAGCATCTAAACTAGTTTATGTAAATTTTCTAGCCCTGCCTAGTCTATCTGGCAAGGTGCCAATGCATCAACCTATTGGTTCTCCTTTGGAGCTTCTCCCAAGGTCTCTTATCACCCACTGTTTGTAGAAACAAAACCTAGTATCTCATTTATTATACTTTCAATGGTGTATAATGTACCATGTGAGTTTTGACAACGTGAAAAGTTATATTCAAACTGCCTCTTCCATTTTTGTAGGAACACCAAGTCCTGTCGTCAATGACCAGGAAACAGAAATCAGCACATCAGTTTGCACTTGTTGCCAGCGCATGCGCAGTTTCTTCAACTGCTTATGTCATGACTGTGCAGCCTGAAACCTCAGCTGCTAACATTCCCAACACTATGCTTCCTCTGCTCCATAACCCCATTGCTCTCCTCGCATTTCACCACTCTCTCCTGTTCCCCCACATGGCTCACTTTCAGAACAGACAGCAGTGGGTGGCTATGGGGGAAAGCAAGAGGAAGTGAGTGGCAGTCATGATCACTAAATCACTTAAAAAGCTAATGAAACTCTTGTTTTCAATTGTATGCCAATTGTCAGTTCTTAAGACAGCATTGAGCTGGGACAATGCCAGCATGCAAAACTCCCTAAGGATTATCCAAGTTAATTTGGAACTACAGACAAATTTATCTGGGTGCAAATGGCCACCAATTAGTTTTCTTTGAGGACATCCAATTTTCCTCTGCATTCCTACCCACCTCCATCCCCCCTCACCATTTTCCTATGGCCTTTAGTGAGTTGTGAATGCTTATGTGAAAGATGCACACCCACTGCAGTAAGTTTCCCCATTTTAAATTGGGAATGACAACTGGATTCCCCCATACACACCATTTTTGTCTTTTACTGCGGTATTTTGGAAGCCCATTAAAAGCACACCATTTCTGACAGTTTGTGAAGAAAATGCAAAACCTGCTGAGGAGTCGAGAAGATTCTGAAAGAAAAAAGTGTAAAAGTATTTTCAAACCTTGAAATGTCATTATTAGGAACTGTATTACAATGTAGGCATGTTGTAAATGCAATGATTCATCATAGGGATCTGTCCTTTAAAGGTAAGTTGACCCTTACCACTGACAAGCCTAGTGTTTGTTCACTTGCATTACTGTGCTTTTCCAATGGAGAAAGCACCATAATGCAGTGAAAAAGGTTACAAAAAGCCCTGTTAGCCTGTGATTTAAATAGGGTTGGCTAAAAAAACTGATTTTGATATTTGAAAAAATATAACAAAGTGCTGCGTAACTTGGAAAGTTCCTGCATAACAGGAACTCTGTTTTGAAACAGAAATGAGCACCTTCTGTTTTTTTCTTCCTAGAGGGCAGTCTATTGTTTGGACAGCTGTGGCCATTATCAATGCTTGGCTGAGTTTCAGGTCCTAATGGGTTTCAGGTCAGTAGGTGCTCCATTCATCTGAGAATGAATGACAGCTTCAAGAAGCAGATTATCCCTTTGATGTGATTTCTGGTTTGTTGACAATTAATAGAATTACAAATATTATAATTTTTCATATTGCAGAACAATTTTTTTCTTCAGAATTAATGATACGGAGGCTTTTATTAGATGGTGAGGTTTATTCCCCCCAAAGGAATGTAAAATATTTTCTATTGACATTACATGGAATCTCAGGAGTGCATGTAGTGTATAATAGGTAGTGGCTATGGAGGATAGATGGGAGGCATGGAGGCAGGTGGGGGGTGAGGGGTGAGGTTTAGGGAGCTCTTAAACACTGTTAGGAGCTGGGATACTTGGAGAACTGAGACAGGCTTTCTAAGTATCTGCCTTTGCACCCACACTCCTGCACCAGCTCACGGCTTGCCAATTGCACTGTGAACCTGACCCCAGTGTGAAAAGACAAAAATGTCATGTGAAGTCATGGGTTGGGCATACAGCTTGTAAGCCACAGAAGTGCCCAGTTTGGGTTTTCTCCAAACCTAGAGGCAGACTCAGCCCACTGTTTGATGCAGGTAACTGCCTGGGATGTTGTTGGCCATGACACCATCTGCGCATGTGCAAAATGTACTCCTAGTGTTGTGGCACAAAAACAGCCTTGTAGGAAAGGTAAAACACTGCAGATACTGGAAATCTGAAGTAAACAGAAAATGCTAGAAATTCTCAGGTCAGGCATAATCTGTGGAGAGAAACAGTTAAGATCTCAGGTCTGTGTCTTTGTCAGAACTGGAAATTACTTTGTAACAGTTTTAAGTAAGCAGCAATGAGGAAAGGAAAGAACAAAAAGGGAAGGCAGCAGTGACTTAATAACAAAAGGGATCAATGTTCAAGGCAAAACAGGGTTGTAACTGGGAAAAAGATAGGTCTAGAGGAGCTGTAAATGGTAGCAGCAGAATCAATCCCAGCACCTTTTGTATAAGAGAACAGTGGTATGAGCTGATGTCCAGGAAGCTTTTAAGTGCTGAACTGAAATATTAGCTGACATTCTAAGCTTCACTGGAACAGTCAGCTGAGGATAGAAAGGTCAGAGTGGGGCAAAGAATTACAATGACAAGCGTCTGCAAGCTTAGGGTCATGCTTGCTGACTAAATGGAGATGTTCAGCAAAGTGAACACCCAATCTGTGTTTGGTCTCTCCAATGTGGGGGACTGCACAGTGAGTACAGGGTATTAAATTGAAAATAAAACTAAAATTGCTGTTGCGCCTTCTGGATTGGGGTTTGACAATTTCAGATCATAACCATTGTTTTTTGAAACTACATGCAGGTAATAATTTTGCTGTTTCATTTACACCTCCCATCTTTTATTTATTTACTTGTTCTACTAATCTCCTTCTGCCTTTCACTTTCATCCCTCAATTGAACCACACTATCCAATCTTCCCTTCCCCACAGCATGTTACATCTAATATTTCTGTTCTGAAAAAGTCAGACATGCAAAGTTAACTTTTTCTCCAGATGCTTTGACTTGCTGGGCATTTCCAGCATTTAGTTTATATTTGTGTGAACTGGTTAGAGAAGAAAAAAAGTGTTATAGTTGCAAAGTTAAATGATTTATATTTAAAAGTTGCTTTATTTGCATCAGCAACATTGAGGTTACCAATTCATGAATGGCACCATTAGAATAACATTACGTCAAATTTCTTCCAAATCAGACTGGATACTAATGTCAACCATGAGTAATAATCCAATCATTTGTATACAGCATTCTTTGTCTTTCAGCATTGATATAGTTTAGCTGGATTTGATCTTCACAAGAGGGGTAAAGTGGTCTTGATCACAATTTTGACAAAGTTAATTAAAAAAAACTATCTGCACTGACTTAACAAGCAAATGTTTGTGAGGATTTCCCCATTCCTATAGATTAAAATGTCATGGACAGGCACAGAGAAATAATTGTAAAAGCCAGTGGAATGCTGGCCTTTATGTCTGTCTAGGAGAACTAGAGGTCACAATACAGCTATACAAACTCTGGTTAGATTCCACCTTAGGAAGGATATATTGGCCTTGGAGGTTTACCAAAATGATTTCTGGGCTCAAATGCTTGAATTACAAGGAGAAATTACCCAAATGTAGTGTATTGGCAATTGTATTGTGCATTTTTCCCCACTTAAGGCCACCATACACAATTATACCAGTAGAGTCTAGGAGAAATAAAAAGGAATCCATGGAAGACATTTACAGCCCTGTCATGGTGGGGCGGGGTTGTAAAATGCAACAAGCCATTCAAAAGCCCATTGACTTCAGCAGGACTGGAAAATCCCACCAGCAGGAGGGGCTGTAAAATTTCGACCCATGTTTTAACAGCATGTGCAGTTCCGATTCTGAATGCTTCTTAATGAATATCTTGTTTCTTCCCAAGAACTTCACAACATCTAGGGCTGTATTCCCAGGGAACTGAGGGTAGAAAGAGTGACACTATTTCTGACAAGTCAGAATGTAGTACTGGGCACATAGTATAAAAATTAAAGGGAAATCTTTCAGGAGTGGAGTTAGAAACAACTACATGCACAGGTAGAAGTCCCAATAGTGACAGCTGGTGCTGGGTCAATTGTCAATTTTAACTTATCCAAAGGTATTAATGGGTATGGAGCAAAGGTGGATAGAGTTAGATCACAGGATCACAGACTTGTTACAACAGGCCATTCAGCCCATTGTCTCTGCACAGGCTCTCTGAATGAACAATTTCCTTAGTACCATTATTCCTTCTTCCCCATATAATGCTGCACATTCATCCTTTTCAGATTTTGCTCTAATTCCCTTTTGAATGCTTTGATTGAACCTACCGCTGCCACCCAGGCAGTGCACTCCAGACCTTAACCACTGAATGAAGACATTCTCTCATGTCACTTTTGCTCCTTTTGCCAATTACTTTTCATCTGTGTTCTCTTGTTCTTGATCCTTTCATGAGTGAGAACAGCTCCTCTCCCTATCTACACTGTCCAGACCCCTCATGATTTTGAATTCCTCTATCGAATCTTCTTTCAGCTTTTTCTCCAAGGAAAACAGTTCCAATTTCTCCAACCTATCTTCAGAACTGAAGTTCCACATCCCTGGATCCATTCTTGTGAATCTTTTCTGCACTCTTATGCATTCACATCTTTCCTAAGCTGCAGTGCCCAGAACTGGACACAATACTCCTGCTGAGGCTGAACTAGTGTCTAATACAAATTCAACATAACCTCCTTGCTCTTTGTACTCCATTCCCTAAAAATAAATAAAGTGTAGGATGCTGTATATTTTATTAACCACACTCAACATGCCCTGCCACCTTCAAAGTTATGTACATTACACTTCAGGTCCTTCTGCACCTCTTTAAAGCTGTACCCTTTATCTTATATTGTATCTCCATGTCCTTCCTACCAAAATGAATCACTTCACCTCATTGAATTTTACCTGCCACTTGTCCGCCCATTCCATCCAATTGTCTTTCCTTTAGAAGTTCTATACTATCCTTCAGTTCACAATTCTTCCAAGTTTTGTACCAATTTTAAAAATGTGTCCTGTACACCAAGATCTAGGACATTAATGCATATCAAGAAAATCAAGGGACACTGACCCCTGAGGAACTGAACTACAAGGCTTCCTCCAGCCTGAAAAACATCCATTAACTGCTTCTATTCCCTGACACTCAGCTAATTTCATATCCACATTGCTACTGCCCCTTTCACTACATGAGCTATAACTTTGCTCTCAGATCTGTTGTGCAGCACTGTATCAAATGCCTTTAAGAAGTCAATGTACCCACATCAACAGCATTGCCCTCAGCAACCTCCCCATTACCTCTTCAAAAAAAAAAAAAAATCCAGTAAGTTAGTTGGCCATGATTTTCCCTTAAAGGAATCCATGATGAATTTCTAAATTAACTCAGTTGTCCTCATGGCTATTAATTTTGATCTGAATTATTGTTTCTATAAGTTTCCCCACCACTGAGATTAAACTGACTGGTCTACACACATCAGCCACAATCTCATCGAGGGGCAGAACAGGCTTGAAAGGCTAAATGGCCTACTCCTGTTGCATCTCAAACAAGATGAGAGTAACCAGGCATGTAGTGATACTGGAGTGCATCAGAGCACCAGTCTGGCACCTTCTATTTAATATTCACTGCTGGATGGCAAAGTCCTTTGTTGATTGGCCATCCGTTAAATGCCCCACCTCATTTTTCTTTCCACTGATCTAAGTGGAATCCACTCCATTAACTATCTAACTGGATTTTAATCCTCGCTGCCTCCAATATTGAAATTACTTGTTTCTGGAAGTAACACATGCAGGGGGATTTGGCTTATTGATGGTATCAGAACTGGAGGGAAATCCTCTTGCAACCACGTGGGACTGTGTGATGTGTGACGCAGAGTTGGCCAGTGCAGGCTGAGTGAATTCTACCTGTGGTATTGTATGGGGCATAATGGCAAGTTTGGCCACAAGTTCCTGGAGTTTGATTTCAGGCTGGGTGGTAAGAGTTGACTGGAATGCCTGGAGCTCAGTGTGGCTGTGAATCTGGAGTGTGGAAAGGTTAAGGAGGGAAGGCTGGGCCCAGGGCCCTGAGCCTCATGCTGCTGCTGCATGTCTGAGTCAATGTGAAGCAGCAGCAGCAGCAACAGCAGTAATCCTCTTGTACAGCTCAGACTGAAGAAAAACAGACCTTACAGCTCCCTTCACACAGCTCTCCCATAAACAGGCATTTCAGGGTCTTTGAAGCTCAAGGTTCCCGGGATCTTAAGCAGCAGCAATATCCTTAAACACCTTGTGTTTGCCTACTGAACTTTAACCCACAGCAGGTTCTGCCACAGCAGAGCTGGAGAATCTCACCCCACATGTTTAGCAAGTTCCTTGAATGTATCTATAATAGAATCAGAATGTTTAGATCACAGGTGGCCATTCAGCACATTGTCAGTTCTCAGCAACAGCAACTCAGCAGGTCCCACTCCTCTGCCTTTTCCCTGTAAAATCTTCTGTCTTTAGATAATTATCCAGTCCCCCTTTGAAAACCACAATTGAATCTGTCACCATCACATGCCTAGGCAGTGCATTCCAGATCCAAACTACTTGTTGCATAAATAAGTTTTTCCTCATGTTGCCTCTGGTTCTTTTGTTAATCACCTTAAGGTTCTCGACCTTCTGCTGATAGGAGCAATTTCTCCCAATTCATGGTCTCCAGGTCCCTTACGATTTTGAGCACATCTTACAAATCTCCTCTCAACCTTCTCTTCTCCAAAAAGAGCCCCAGCCAATCCATCCACATAACTGAAATCTCTCATTCTTGGCACCATTATTGTAAATCTTTTCTGCACACTTACTAAAACCTTCACATCCTTCCTATTGAGGCTGAACCAGTGTCTTACAAAAGTTCATAACTTGCTTGCTTTTGTACTCTGCCCCTATTCATAAAACCCAGGATTCAGTATAATTTATTAACTTTCTCAACCTGCCCTGTCACCTTCAATAATTATGCACATATAGTCCCAGGTTCCTCAGCTCCTGCGTTCTCTTTAGAATTGTATCCTTTATTTTATGCCACCTCTCCTCATTCTTCTGACCAAAATGCATCATGTCACACTTCTCTACATTAAAATTTAATCTGTCACATGTCTGCCCTTTCCATCAGCCTGTCTATATCCTCTTTAAGTCTATCACTATTCTCCTCAGTTCACAATACTTCCAAGTCTTCCATCATCTGCAAATTTTGAAATTATTCCCTGTACTCCCAGGTCTAGTTATTAATATAAATCAAGAAAAGCAATGGTCCCTCTATATACCATTCCCCAGTCAATTAAATAAAGTTCTGTAATTCATGTTTTTAAATAGGCTTGAATTAAATAATTAAACAGCTGCATAGTGAAATTCTAACTATGCTAATGAATCAAAATATCATATGGTTTGAAATAAAATGTCTACTGGCACCAATATTTTTCACTTAATAACCATAGTTTTACTGATGCTTGGTGACTCAAATGATTAATACATAGGAAAACAACATAATTGTAGATTTAGAAATATCGTCAACACATTTTCTTAAGAGCTCCTGCACCTCAAAATTTGGCACTATGCCCCTGGTAATCAGTGTAGACCACTTTACAGAACTGACTTGTTGGGGGCTGGTGGGGCAGAGGGTGGAATCAGTGGTGAATCCTTTTAATGAAGGCTTCCTTTTCCGATATCTGAAATTTCAAATGGAATGAGAGCAGCGGACTTTACACTTATCCATTTTCTACTCTTGTCAATGCCTTCAGACAGTATGCCTGACCAGTAAAATGTTTCTTGCAAATACAAAATAAACCTGTTAAAATCAATGGTGAAAAGTACTGGACAAAGAAAAACAAGCATTACTATCAACAACAAAAAGACTTGAAGTGCGAGCTGCTCGAACAATGCCAGATGAAAAAGTAACTGCAAGATAATCAATATAACTTTCAGCTGGCAGTATTCCCATCTATCTGCTGCCCTTGTCCCATGACCACTACCATCTAGAAGGACAGGGGCAGCAGATAAATGGGAACACTAGCACCTGGAATTTCTCCTCCAAGTCACTCACTATCCTGACTTGGAAATATACTGCCATTCCTTCAGTGTCACTGGGTCAAAATCCTGGAACTCCCTAACAGCACTGTGGGTGTACCTACACCACATGGACTGCAGTGGTTCAAGAAGGCAGCTCACCACCACCTTCAAGTGCAACAAGGGATGGGCAATAAATGCTGGTCCAGCCAGTAAAGCCCACATCCCATGAATAAATAAATAATCTTACATAATCCAACAAGCCAAAGTAGGTTCCTGTGTCCTGGTAATGTTTACAGCTTTATTGCCTATCTTATCCATACTACATGGAACAAAAATTTAAAAATCCAAGCCAGACAACCCAGTATACACTTACCCATTTAATAGCATAGTGTGTAGATCAATCATTTCTGCAAAAGCATCAGCATTATCATTTGCCACAGCACAGATGTCATACTTCTGGTAACAAACCACCTGCAGTTCAGAAAGGATCTCCTGTATTGCAGGACATCTTCGAATACTACAGCTGAATCTGGACTTAATCCCAATAGCATTACACTTCAGGAAATCTTTGATAAATTGTTTTCCCTGGAAGGGGACAGAAATACAGATAAAACAAGTGTACCAGATCATATCAAAAGAAACTAATGCACTTTTCACTGTTTTGAGAGTCACCATTTCATAAGCAGGAGTTTCTGTTAGGTTGTGCTATTTCTTCAGTGCAATTCACCAGGGATCAGCTAAACCAGCACAAGAGGGGAATTTCAGGTGCAAATTGCATTTCTGCAATATTTGCACTAGTTTAAAAACAATGCTGGAAGTTGGTCTCACCCACAAAAAAGAAACCACACCACAGATTGAATTAGCCACCATTACAAATTTGCTTCTTAATTAATTCTAATGTTAAAAAAAACTCAGCTTAAGAGCAGGCAGAGGCCTCACAGCCCATGGCAGTCTTGGGCTTCAACTCCATTTCCCCATTCGATGCCCATATCCCTCAATTTCCTGAGGGAATTCCTTTGGCTCAAGAACATCAATAGGCACCTTTTAAAAATTAAAAAAACTGACTATTGTACATCACTAACTAGCAAATGATTCTATAGTTTATCAATCCAATTTTAGTTATTCAAATCAGGCTATTCAGTTGGTGAACTAAACAACTTTTGTTTATATAGCACCTTCATTGTAATGAAACATCCCAATGAGCTTCACAGGAGTATTGTACACAAAGTATGACACTCAGCCTCATGAGGTATAGATCAGATGACCAAAGCGCAGATAACTTGGAGGGTTGTTGGGTAGACACGATGGGCTGAATGGCCTCTTTCTACATCATAACACCATAGATCCATAGAAAAGTTATGGCCGGAGGAGATGGAGATAGAGAGGGGAAAGGCCATGGGGGGTGGGTGGGGAAGAGATTTGAAAACAAGGATGAGAATTTTTAAAATCAAGATGTTGCTTGACTAGAAGCCAATGTAGGTCATTGAGCAAAGGGTTAATAAGGGGATGAGACTTGCTATGGATTAAGACATGGGCAGAGTTTTGGATGACCAAGTTTACAGATGGTAGAATATGAGGCACCAGCCAGGAGTCTGTTGGAATAATCAAGGCCAGAGGGAACAAAGATGCGAATAAGAGTTTTAGCAGATGGGCTGAGACAGCAACAAAGTCAGGAAGTGTTACAGCGATGAAAAGAGTCTTAATGATGGTGTGAACATGAGGTTGGAAGCTCATCGCAGGATAAATGTGATACCAAGGTTCCAAACAGACTAGCTTAATCTCAAATCGGTCTGGCAGCATCTGTGGAGAGAGAAACAATGTTCAAGTTTCAAGTCTAATATGACTCATTTTCAGAATCGAAAGAGCCATCATACTGAACTCAAAACGTGAACTGTTTCTCTCTACACATGATACCAGACCTGCTGAGTTTTTCCAGCACCATCTTTTCATTTCAGACCTCCAACATCCACAGCATTTTGCTTTTATTTTGGGAGGGGGATGGAGTCGGTAGATTGGGAGCTGAATTTGGAGCCAGGACTGGCAACAATAGCTTAACAGACTTCCCAATAATTAACTGGAGGAAAGTTCTGCAGCTCCAGTATTGGATGTCAGATAAGCAGTCTGATAGCTTAGCAACAGGTAGAATTGTCGAGAGGTATGGTGGAGAGGTCCAGCTGGGTGCTGTCAACATACATGTGAATACTTATGCAGTGATTTTTGGGATAATGTCATTGGTGGGAAGCATGTAAATGGGAAATAGGAGGGGGCCAAGGATAGATCCCTGGTAGACAGAAGGAAGCGTGTGGGAGCAGGAAGAGAAGCCATTGCAATGGATTCCGGCTAAAATGAGAAAGATAAAAATGGAAGCAGGTGACAGTCCCACCCAGCTAGCCAACAGTGGAGAGGCCTTGGAGAAGACACTGATTCAAAATGCTTATTTTGTGAAACCCATTTTCAGCTGTATTAATAATTGCAAACAGGTTATTTGATCAAATCTTGCTTAAAAAGGGAGTTCTAAAGCACTGCCTGATTGCGCTGTGTTTCATGAGTGTGTTGTTGATATACAAGTGCGTTTGAACAGAATCTAGAGTGTAAATTCTTGAAACTAAATTTGCCAAATTAAGTCTAAACTTTGAGACAACCGGCACGAGATAGAAAATAAACACTGGCCCCATTTAAAAATAATTACATTCCCCCTACAGAAAAACAAATCTTATATTTTTGAGGGCCAGTTGTCTTGCTAAATAGGGGAAGAGGAGGAAAAAGGAAGTGTATTTTAATTTGTAATGTAGGAGAGATGAAGAAAAATTAAGAATGAGAAACTCACCCATGAGTCTCCAGGCAGCATGTTGATGATTCCAATCACCTCACCATAGATGAGCAGGCCCTCAGGCCCTAATCACTTTCCCATATGGGGGAAAAGAAAGAATTTGAAACATGACACCAAGGATCATGAGGACTCGAAACGTCAACTCTTTTCTTCTCCGCCGATGCTGCCAGACCTGCTGAGTTTTTCCAGGTAATTCTGTTTTTGTTATGTTCCTGCAACTCTGGCTAGGTTCCTCTGCCTAATATTCCTAGGCTGGAGACAGGTGAAAAGGCAGGAAATGCAAAAATCTCCTTGAGGGTTATCCCACTGCTTCAGTCACATTTCAAACAGAATTCATTTGACAGACAATCTCCTGTAGGTGTTCCCAGCTCTCCTGTATTCTGGAGAAAGTCTTCTTTCACACAATCAACCTTGATTACACCCAGCTACACAGCTCCTAGTAACAAGCTACTCATTGTTGCTAAAATCATAGAATGGTTGCAGGACAGAAGGAGGCCATTTAGCCCATTGGTGTCTGTGCTGGATCTGAGATCAACTCATTTAGAGTCAACACCATTTATGTAGAAAAGCAAATATTTCAGATTTCCAGCATCTGCAGTATGAAAAAAAGCACAAAGTGCAGGAAATACACAGCAGGTCCGGCAGCATGTGTGGAGAGAAACAGTTAATATTTCAAGTCTGTGACCTTCCATATGAACCATTGATATAGCACCTTTACCATAGTAGAAAGGTCCCAACACATTTCAAAGGGACATTAACAAAATTCAACAATGAGCCACACAAGGAGGTATTGGGACAAATGACTGAATGTTTGGTCATAGAGTTAGGTTCTAAAGGAGAGTCTGAAAGAGGAGGGTAAAAAAATTAGGATTAGAATTTCTGTTTAGGGCCCAGGCAACTGAAGGCACAGCTGCCAATGGTGGAACAATGAAAACTATTGGGGGGTGGTGGTAAGATTTGGGGTGAGGGAAAGCACACAGGGGTGGAATTGTCCCAGATTTACACAAAACGCAGTAGTGGGCAAGGAAAGTGACTTTTTACCCTTCATCTGCAATGGAGGCCTCTCACACCACATCGTTCCAGACTTGCTGCATTAATTATGCATTCCTGGGAAATGTGCCGTTTCCATGGCAGGCAGCCTCCAATTTACCTGCCAAGCCATCATCTCACTGCTCCATCACACTGGGCACCATATTTAAAGTGCAGCTGCACACACACCTGTGCTCCCAGCCCATGACTGCTGCACAAAAAAAACAGTATGGCCCCATAAGGCAAAAAGACTGTCGCCCCTCAGTTCAGTGACACGTCCCTAGAGTGCCTTTTAGATGCCATGGAGGTCCACTGTGATGTCCTCTTCCCACACTCTGGCCACAGGAGGGGCAGCAACCTCACCAATCCAGCTTGGGAGGCAGCAGTGGCCAGTACCAACACCCTGCAAAAAAGAGGACAGCCACCCAGTGCCACAGAAGGTTGAATGATCTCCATTCCACCCAGGTAAGTCACTCTTCTCATCACTCAACTCACACTCAAACCCATCACATGCCCACAGGGATCTCACTCACTGCCAGTTCAAGGGACATCACCATTCACTGTCTCACTTCCATGGTCCTCATCCCATCCATGGGACCACCCATATGTGCCAGGCATACTTATCTGACCTGGCAGGCTCCTGCTTACACCCTCTCCATCTCTATTCTTGCAGGAAAGCTGGCGCAAAAACAGGAGAGGTCACAGACTGGTGGAGGAATGTCTAAAATCAAGGTCCTCACAGGCTTCAAAAATACAACCATCCAGCTGGCCAGTGAGGATCTGGACCGTTCCTGTGCTGATGGTGAGGTCAGCAGTGCTCTACCAAGTGACGATCCAGCAATGCAACATCCATCAGATAACCATGCTGTGAGTGATGTGTCCTGTTTCACAGGCCACTGCCATGTGCTAATTATCTCTCCTTGCTTTCACAGGCACATCTGCCAAATAGCCAAGAAAATGCATTACCCAGGGCCTCCAATCAAGCCCCAAGGGAAACTCAGAAGAGGAATCCATAGAAACTCTCCCTGAAGACCCATCACAGCGTTCACCCACACCCCTCCACCAGCACAGAGAGACACACCTTGGTGGGACCTACCTTTAGGAATAGACTCAGGATCACAATTTGGTGATCACATTGCACTGATCCACAGCAGGTGGGGGCAGGGACTTCCCAGGTGTCTGGCACTCAGGACTGTTCTCAGAGATTTTCTGAGTCTGGGTCGGTTGACGAGCTTCTGGACTCTGTCATATCACAGTCGCTGGAGCTGCAAAGGCAAGCTCGGGAACATCAGGAAGGGATGTCTGCTGCACTCCTCAGATTGCAAGGCATGATGGAGGAGTCCATCTGCCTTTAGGCGGAGGTGACAGCATGGGCATGGCAATGCACTGAGATTAACACTAGTAAGATGGTGGCCGCCATGGAGACCTTGGCCCAGGATGTCACTCCTGCACTGCTGCATGAGCTGAACTCCATTGCCAATGCCATAGTTGGCCTCCAATAGTGTTTATGTGAGGGAAGTGGGGCAACCCAACCTCACTCCAGTAACCCCTTCTCCAAGGCATCAGACCTTAGACATGCAAATGCATTAGAATGAGGTTTCTGACATCCAGTAATGGGGAACGTGGCTGCCATCGAGTGACTGAGTGCACAATTAGAAACTGTTTTCATGATGTTGTGGTTTCTGGTCTTCTTGCTGTATTGTTTGCTCACGCCACTGAACATGCTCGATGGCAGTGGGCATGGAAATTCTGCCCTGGGATTTGAAAACATGAATTTTAAAATGCAGATGTTGCTGGAGTGGGAGGCAATGTAGGTCAATGACGGGTGAGGTTTACTTGGTTTAAGTTAGGATTTGGGCAGCAGAGTTTTGGATGAGCTCAAGTTTATATCGGTTAGATTAGATGGAGGCGAGCCAAGAGAGCATTGCAATAGTCAAGTCTAGAGGAAACAAAGACATGAAAGTGGCCTCATCAGCAGATAATCTGAGGTAGCAGTGGAATTGGGCAATATTATGGAGATCAAAGTAGGGATGTGGTTGGCAGCACATCTTGGCCCACCATAACACCAAGGTTGCAAACTGCCTGGCTCAGCCTCATACTGTAGCCATTGAAATCTGAGGCAGGGACAAAAGGCAATTGCTTCAATCTTCCTAATCATTAAGTTCAAGGCAATTCCTGTTCATCCAGTACTGAATGTCAAGCAGTGACTAATCCTCCCATGCCCTAATTTACTCTACCCAGAGGCACATTTCCTGTATCCAAACATTCACTTCACTCCCACCCTCACTTCACTCCCACCCTCCTAACTTAATTACAGCATTAACCTCCTCTTTCCCCAGCCCAAATTTTTGCTGACTCACTGTCCAACTTTGCTCTATGTAAAGATGTTCCAGTGAGTGCTTTATAAATACAGAATATAAGGTTTTCAGAACTGATGAAAACCTGGTAAAGAGTTACACAAAAACCTAAAGAATTAACCGAACCAGCCTTGATTCTAAATCTATACTCAAATGACTTGGGTGAAGGGATGGAGTGTATTATAGTCACATTTGCTGACAATATAAAGACAGCTAGGAAAGCAAGTTTTGAGGAGGACACAGAATCTACAAAGGGATATAGACAGGTTAAATGAGTGGCCAAAAATTTGGCAGGTGGAGTAAAACGTGGAAAAATGTGAGCCTACTTATATTTGTCGTGAAGAATAGGAAAGCAGAGTATCCTTTAGCTGGAGAGATGCTGTGGTGCAGCAGGTTCTGGGTGTCCTCGTATGTAAACGACAAAAAGTCAGCTTGCAGGTACATCAAGTAATTAGGAACGCAAATGGACTGCGGCTTTCATTACAAGGGGGATGGAGCATGGAAGCAGTGATGGAGCATGGAAGTAGTGATGTCCTGTTACAGTGGAACAAGCTTGAAGGGCTGAATGGCCTACAGCTGCTCCTATTTCCTATGTTCCTAACTGTACAAGGCATTGGCGAGACCACACCTGGAGTACTGTGTACATTTTGTCTCCTTATTTAAGGAAAGATGTACTTGCATTGGAGGCAGTTCAGAGGAGATTCACTAGGTTGATTCCTGGGATGAAGGGGGTTGTTTTATGAGGAAAGGTTGAGCAGGTTGGGCCTAAACTCATTGGAGCTTGGAAGAATGAGATGTGATCTTATTGAAAGATAAGATTCTAAGGGGGGCTTGATAAGGATAGATGCTGAGAAGATATTTCCCCTCATGGGGAATCTAGAATTAGGGGTCAGTTTCAAATAAAGGGTCTCCCATTTAAGATGGCGATGAGAAAGAATTTCTTCCCTCAGTGGGTTATTAATTTTTTGAATTCCCTACCCCATAAAAGTAGTGGAGGTAGGATCATTGAATATATTCAAGGCAGAGTTAGGCAGATTCTTGATCTACAAAGGATAGAAGAGTTATGTGGAGCGGGGTGGAAAGTAGAATTAAAGCTACAATCAGATCAGTCATGATATTACTGAATGGTGGAACAGGCTCAAGAGGCCAAATGTCTTACTCCTGTTCCTATATGTTATGTGCAGATAAAAGGAAGTGCAAATATTTGAATAATTTAAAAAATAAATCTACTGGGTCTGTATATTGAAGAGATGCCCTACATGAAGACTAGCCGCAGCTCATGCTGGGAACAGGTAGATTACAATTCTGTGCACAACGCAGCAAATTACATATGTTTATATCTAACAAGCTGGATTCTTGAAATTTAATTCAAGGTGTGGATTATTGCTTTAGTTTATATTATCAATCTAAAAATTTCAATACTAAAACATTGACTGTGATGATAGTGTCAAATATTGCAGCTGGACCTCATTCCTGTGGGAGCAAAGACAAATCCATATAAACAAGCTTCAAGAGGCAGTTATTAGCCAAAGTTTATGTAGCATAGTGATTTACTTCAGAAACAGAGTTACAATAATCCAAAGAGGACAAGCTGGAGAGGGATCATAAAATTTTACAAGACAGTGGGAAACTTCACTGCTTTTCAGTTATTGGAGAAGGGTTGAAGAAACAAATTTGCACAGAAAACAGAAAAAATAGACCTGCTATTTGATCTACCTTCATATGCAAGAGTTGTGAGATTTCTGAGGTGCTACGAAGTACTTAAACTGTATTAAAGTTCATCCATCTGTTGACATGATGCTGGATTGAAACACCAGAAAATGACTGGCCGAACTAACCTATGCCACGTAGTGGTGAAGTCCCAAGACTCAAAACCAAGTCAAATTCAAGTCAAGTTCTAATGAAAGCTGTCAACCAGAAACCTTGGCTGGAATTTTCCAGCCATTCATGCCAGTGGGATCATCTGGTCCCACCAGTGAGAATGGAGATTTCAATGGCTCGCCGATCCCACCACAAGGGAACCTGCTGCAGGAGTGGCAGAAAATTCCTGCCATTAACTCTCTTTACAGATTCTGCCTGACCTACTAAGTGTTTCCAGCATTTTCTATTTTTAATTTTGATTACTAGAGTCCACAATATTTTGCTAATGCATCAAAATCAAGTCTGTTTGGTGGATCGCTGCGATTTTATATACAAGGCCCTGTTTCTTCTGTCATGTGGAAAGGGGGAAAAGATCTGTCTCTGAAAGTAATCTGTAGAAAAAAAGGTGTAGGAATAAATTAAAGGCCTCTTTAGGTGGAAACATTATTCTAATCTTGGTCCCTACTAGCAAGGAATTTTAAAAAATGGCAATTATATAAACTAACTAAAAATGAAAGTAATAATCTGCATCTTGAATTAAATCTCAGTCAAAGAATCAACCTTTTTTGACATTAACATATTGTTTGCTGCATTGTGCACAGAATTGTAAAATACCCAACCCAGCATGAACAGTTGTTGGTCTTCATGTAGCTTGGCTCTCTAATGCATAGATGCAATAGATTTTTAAATCAACTATTTGCACTTCTTAATATTCGAACATAAATAAGAGGAGTAGGCCCTTCAGGCCTGCTGTCATTCAATAATATCATGGCTGATCTGATTGTAGTTTTAATTCCACTTACTTGCCTAATATATCTTTCAAAGATATGCTCTCCAATGCTCCAGGAGGCAAATCCACCACCTGGCTAAGTCAGAGAAGATGGAACTTCAATCTCCACTCCATGGAGAAACTTTCCCAAAGTTATCTGGCAATATCTTGTGAAAAATTCAGATTTTGGGAAAGGCGATTAGGGTCACCTGCTAGACCCTCTTTCAAATGGCCAATGTATTGTCTTAAGCTGAACCAGTATTTGCACGAATACTCATGAGGGAGTTTGAAGTATTTCCCACAAACAGCATTATGTTTATGCAACCACCAGCTTAGTATAGCTTCATGTTATAGTGGGCTGGTTCCATGCTGCATTTCCTGCTGGTGGGAATGGCAGGTATTTGTGCCCGATTCCACACTTGGAAGCTCATTAACTACATAGAGGCAAGTATCTCTCCGAATCACCTGGCAAGTTGGGAGCCGATTCATCCGCCCTGCCGTTATCTGGCGGGGTCAAAGGTCCGGGTGCCAAGAGACCCACAAATGTCTGGGAACTTGAAGGCTGCAAGCCGTAAGACAGCAGCACCCCACTTCTGTCCCAATGCCCTCAAGGTCTTGATCTGAGGAGTGTAGCAGCTTAGGGATGTTCTTTATCCCAAGCATACCAACCTCACCTCCCTAGCCTGGGAGGCCAATGCAAAGGAGGTCAGCACATCACAGCTGGCAACCACATCTGAAACACCATCCAGTGCAGGAAGATGATGAATGATCTCCATTAGTAGGGGACACCACCACGGATTGTCAGAAACTTTCACATCACCACCGTTCCATCTATCATGTTGCTCACACTCCATCCTCAGCCCCTTCTGGGGAGGGCTCAACACACACAAGGGGCATATTTCCCAACCTATGCTCCATCCCTTCTCATAATATTCCTTTTGTCAGTCAATCTCTCCCCACTTAAATAAATATGCTGCTTTTCTATTCTTCCTGCCAAAATGGAAGAGTTTGCATTTTCCCCACATTATACTCCTCTTGCCATTTTTTTTTTTTTTTGCACTCACTTAACCTATCTATATTCTTTTGCAGACTATGTGCCCCTCAACTTACATTCCTACCTTTCAGTCCCATCATCCAAGTCTTTGATATAGATAATAGCTGAGGCCCCAGCATTCATCCCTGTGACATTCCACTTATTACATCCTGCCATCCCAAAAATGACCCATTTATGCCTATTCTCTTTTGTCTGTTAGCCAACTAATTCTCTACCCATACTAATATGTTACCCTCTACACCACAAGCTCTTATTTTGTGTAAGAACCTTTGATGTTTTACATTGTCAAATGCCTTCTGGAAATCCAAGTACACCACATCAGCTTTATCCACATTGCTCATTACTTCCTCAAAAGAACTTCAGTGAATTAGTCAAACAATTTCCATTTCACAAAACCATGTTGACTCTGCCTGATTGCATTAGCATTTTCTAAGGTGACCTGCTAGAACCTCCTCAATAATAGATTCCAACATTTTCCATATACACGTTAAGCTAATGGGCTTGTGGTTTCTAGATTCCTGTCTCCCTCCTTTCTTGAATAGAGGAGCTACATTTGCTATTTTCCAATCTAATGGGATCTTTCCAGAATCTAGGGAATTTTGGAAAATTAAAACCAATGCATCTATCTCAGCAGCCACTGATTTTAGGACCATAGGATGAAGTCCTTTAGGATCAGGAACTTGCCAGTTTTCAGTTTTAATAATTTTTTCTCATTACCCTTTTCCTTGTGATTGTAATTGTTTTAAGTTCCTCTCTCCCTTTCACCTCAATTTATAATTATTTCTGGAATGTTATTTGTGTCCTCTACAGTGAAGACAGACACTAACTATCTGTTCAAATCATCAGTCATTTCCTTATTTTCCATTAAATTCGCCAGACTCAATATCTGAAATTTGAAATTAGCATGAGCATTGAAACTACTGCTGTTTGTGCTCTTCTTCCCTGCTCCCACACCATCACCTCTGATGTGCCCCAAAGATCTATCCTCAGCCCCTTCCTATTTCTCATTAGCATGCTGCCCCTCAGTGATATCATCCATAAACACTGCATTAGTTTTCAAATGTAACCTGATGACACCCAGCCTCTCTCAACTCCAGAATAACCACTAAATTATCAGACTACTTATCCAATATTCAGCACTAGATGAGCAGAAATTTTCTCCAATTAAATGCTTTGAAGACTGAAACCATTGTCTTCAGTTCCCACTCCAAATTCTGTTCCCTAGCTACCAACTCCATCCCTCTCCTTGGTAACAGTCTAAAACTAAGCCTGTTTGTTTGCATCCTCAGTGTTATATGTGGCCCTGAGATGAGCTCCTGACCACAAATTCACACCATTAAATCAAACCTATCTATTTCCACCTCATCTCTGTTCATCTGCTGCTGAAACCCTCATTTGTCTTTGTTACCTCTAGACTAGCTATTGTTCTGAAAGCCAACTTACCTTCCTCGTTGAGAGCAGAGATCGGGAACTCAAAGTCCCAACAGACCTTGGAGTTTCCACATATGAGCAATTCAAGATTAAGTACTTTGAACAGAGGACTATGATCCCCAGCAGGCCATGAGTTTCATCACATCCGCAGTGGGCAGCAGTGTGCCCGGCCATGTATGCTGTGTTCTGGGTTTCCCCTCTGGCTGTTAAAAGACTTAGCCATCCTGACACCAGTGCACCTGCATAAAAGGAAAAAGGGTGCAAAAACCCAGGTCATGTGACTGGGAGACTGGGAGCAGAGTGCCATTGCAGAGAAGAGTCCCTGGCTGGGGACATGGAGAAGACCCAGTTAAGAAGAAAGGAACTGAGAAAGAGGCTCCAAGCAGAAGGGCTGAAGCTGGCAAACTTTAAGTGCTGAGGGCTCAGGAGAAGGCCTCACCATCAAAAGGCGGCTCAGAAGAAGCACTGAAGATCTAAGGCGGCAGTAAAAGGTTGGTGACTGCATGCTGTGGGCTGTTGGTACCCCTTTGGAGCAGAAGTGTTCTGCCTGGCACAGCTGAAGAGCTGAAGCAAGTTGGTGCTTGAGTGTACACTTAGGAATTCAGGGGAATGGAGTCTCAGGAGACAAAGTTGAAACCCTGAAAGGTGGGCTGTTACTGATGCTGAATTAGTTGGAATTCTCTCCAAAAGTCACTCCAAGGTTATATCTTCAATGGTGGAGACTGGAATCCCTCATGAGAGACAGAGTTCCAACAAGATTAGTTGACTCAGTGCTCCTGATGTCAGGGTGGGTTGTGAGAAATCTGTGGAATCTGTCTTTGTTGCATCTCCCATGGGCAGTACTGTGTATTCGACCACACGTTTACCTGTTAATTCACATGTACTTCATTAAGCCTGAATGTTAGGCTACCCAAGATAGATATTGTAAGTTGTTTTTTTTTTGCTTGTTCAAAACCTGTAGAATCTGGTGGCTTTATTCACTTTGCAAGTGTCTTGAACATCAAACTGTCTACTTTAAACAAAATGTTATTGGTCCCTTACTGGATCATACTAAACATTGAGGGTCTGATCCAGGATCATAACACTATTCCAATACATTCCTATTGGCCTCATACATCCTACCCTCAATGAGGTTATCCAAAATTCTGCTGTTCATGTCTTAACTTGCAATAAGTCTCATTCATCTACTATCCATGTGCTCTGACCTACAGTGGCTTCTGGTCAATCAATGCCTAGATTTTAAAATTCTCATCTTGGTTCTCAAATCTCTCCATGGCCTCAGCCCTCCCTTTTCTAACCTCCTTCATCCTCACAATCCACCAAGATATCTGCACTCATCTAATTCTGGCCTCTTGAACATCCTCGATTTTAATCGCTCTACCATTGGTGGCTGTGCCCTCAGCCCTAGATTCTGGAAATCCTTCCCTACCCCTCTATCCATCTTTCCTCCTTAAAACCTACCCCTTTGGCCAAGATTTTGGTCATCTGACCTCATACTTACCTATGCAGCTCAGTGTGACTTTGTTTTTATAATGTTCATGTAAAGCACCTTGGGGCATTTTATTACATTAAGCCCACTAAAGTAGTTGTTTTTGCTCCATAAATCTAAATACAGGAGCAAGTACTTCAAGAATCAGCTGGCTGTAGCATTTCTCCTAAACACCCAAATCAAAACAACCAGGAATAACTTCATTCCACTTGACCCTGTCCTAACAGTTAGAGAAAGCACAATGGGAAATTTTAATCATGCTATCTGCTGGGTACTTTAAGAAAATGTCCACAAGCTTTAAAACTTGAATTTAAAAAAATAGCTATTACCTGTATATTAAAACTTCCTGCATTCTGGAGAAGAAGTCTGCAGATATCATACAGATTATCTAGCTCACAGGTGCTGTCTTCCAAACATTCAAAAACATCACATCCCACATCTGGAGCATTTTGCAAACAGTTATTGATTTCAACTGTTGGAAATAGAAAGTAACATACAATAAGTTTCCTAATTATTACACTATGTTTGAGCAGCAAAAATAGCCTAAGGACAATTCTCAATGGCAGGATGACAAAAAGATGCATTACTTAGATTGGCACTATGATACAAAGGGAAGCTCAAGCAACTTATACAATGGCTTGAACTATAGAGATGTTATTGTTATGTTGTCTTTTCTTAGAGTCTTTTCCATCATCTCCCAAATACTTGAATTCATTCTATAATATGGTGGAAGAGGAGAGGGAGATACACAGTCCAAGATATGTAGTTATATATATCTAGACTGTCATTTTGTTGGGTCATACAAATAGGAAGCATAGGGACTTTAGAATCAGCAATAGAAGTGGCGCATATAGAAACAAGTAAACATAGGAATTGAACATAGAAAGCTATTTTTGCCATAAACGAGTGATACCGATCAGGTCGATTTAACCTCAAATCAGATAACACCCATCATGCGGGTATAGGAATGTGATTACCACGCCATTGTATGCAACAAGTCTGTGTTCATAAATTTCTTTTAAAATGGAATGTAAAGCAGTTTATTTAAAGTTAAGGAAACGCGCAATAAATACAGTAATAGCCACATGATAATTAAAGCTGAATAGTAAAACGAAGGGCGGGCAGAGATACAAAGGACAGAAGGCGAGACAGGACGAGAAGTCATCTAGGCTTTCCCCTAAACCTGCAGAAACACAGAAACGTTAACGCAAAAGTGGTACAGCAGATTATCTAACTCACCCACAGTCCTCTCACCCTCCTTGCCCACTTCTCCAACATCTTCAGCTTTCTCCCACCTTCTAGTGCCCCAACCCCCTCCCCGACCCTCCAGCTGTGCCTCTCCAGGAGCTCACCTGCACGCTGCGCGTACCCTCGCACCTTCTCTTGTGCTGCAGCGCCGCCGCTGCCGCCGCTGGACTGCTTCTCGCCGAGCAGCTCACTCACATCTAAGCGCTGCCCGGCAGCGACCTGAAATCGGAGAAGTAAGAGCAACATCGACAGATAACCCTCCATCCCCACGGCGAGACTAGCAACCTCTGAATTCCTTGAAGCGGCAGCAGGTTAAGATTGGGATTTTTTTTTTAAATCACGTGGGGAAAGGTGGGAGGGGGACTTGAAATAGAGCGAGGAAGAGAATCACCGCTAGAGACACTTGCACCAAATCTCACACAGGAACTGCTGAAGCTCAGACTGACAAGGTGAGGTATTTTATATCTTAAAAATACCCGTGTCATCAAGAGAAAAAAAAAATACATTTGCACGTGCTCCCCAGCAATTTTACATCTTTTTAAAAAGTGATCCTTAAGGCTTGCATGCCGTTTCAGGAATGTTATGCCTCTTTTAATTGAAGGAGACACTGGGTTGATAGTGTCATCAGCAAAAACAGTGGCCCATTGGCAGAGGGCAGAACTAGTTCCCAACCAAATCAACATAAAATATAAACTTATCATATTAATGTTCTTTTCTCGGTCGACTGTGCACTCCAGTCCCCCCGCTGCTCACTCAGGAATTTTGTGGGGTGTAACAACGATGTGGTGTGTTTTCCCCCGCCCAACTTTGGCCTGTTCTCACATTTAGTTCAGATATTTTAGCTTTACTGCATATGACTAAACAGCCTGTCTGTCAATGTACATCCAGCGCATACTTTACCGACACAATTTGAATAAAACTGCAAAAATGAAGATTTTGGTACAGACTTAGGGGTTAAAATCCCCAGATCCCCAGCCGATTCCATATTTTTGATCACTCCCCTCTGTGTAACGCTTTGGAACATTTCCCCCCGCCCCCCAGCTTAATGAAATTGTGGACAACTCTCACCTTATTACCCTCACTTTGGAAAAGTCTGAATATACAAGATGGACAGTCTAGTTATCACGCTAAGCTAATTAATAACAAATCCCAACCTTAAAATAGCGCGCTCAGGCACAATAATTTGAGGCCATCTACGGAGACACGCTCCCACTTTCTATCGGGGACCTGGGTTGGAGGGTGTTGCATGCAGCAGTTCCGTATAATCGTAGAATGCATAGGTTCACGGCCTCCCAGGACACCTGCCCTTTTTGCGGTCTTGGAGTCCGTAGACCATGCATATATATAGGGTGTGGTAGGCTGCACTCCCTTTTTAGTTATTTGAAAAACCTTTTATTAATGTTGTTTGCACTTCAGTCCCATGCTCCTGATCTATGGACACCCATTGCGGAAGGGGGTCGGGAAGGAGGAGGACCTCCTCGTGAACCTGCTCCTGGGCCTGGCCAAGTTGGCTATTAACAGGTCCAGGCAGCGGGCGATCAACGGGGGAGTCCCGCCCGATTGTTTGTCCCTCTTCCGCGGCTACGTTCGCGGCCGGATGTCCCTGGAGAGGGAGCACGCGGTGTCTGTTGGCACTCTCAAGGCCTTCCATGCTCGGTGGGCACCGCGGGGACTGGGGTGCTTTATCGACCCCTTTAATCACATTTTAATTTAAAGTTTGTAAGTTTCCTTTAAACTATGTTATTGGTTTTACAGCTGACCTGAATTAGGGGCTGTGCCTGATTTATCCCAATTTTGTTAATTTGGTTTAATTGTTTTAACTCTATAAGAGTTACAAGCTGGACAATCTAGTTATCATGCTAAGCTAATTGATAACAAATCCCAACCTTAAAATAGTGCGCTCAGGCACAATAATTTGAGGCCATCTACGGAGACACCCTCCCACTTTTTATCGGGGACCTGGGTTGGAGGGTGTTGCATGCAGCAGTCCCTTCTAATCGTAGAATGCACAGGTTCACAGACTCCCAGGACACATGCCCTTTTTGTGGTCTTGTGGAGTCCGTGGACCATGCTTATATAGGGTGTGGTTGGCTGCACTCTCTTTTTAGTTATTTAAAAATCTTTTATTAATGTTTTGTTTGCACTTCAGTCCCATGCTCCTGATCTATGGACACCCGGTGCGGAAGGGGGTCGGGAAGGAGGAGGACCTCCTTGTGAACCTGCTCCTGGGTCTGGCCAAGTTGGCCATTAACAGGTCCAGGCAGCGGGCGATCGAGGGGGGAGTCCCGCCCGATTGTTTGTCCCTCTTCCGCGGCTACGTTCGCGGCTGGGTATCCCTGGAGGGGGAGCACGTGGTGTCTGCCGGCACTCTTGAGGCCTTCCGTGCTCGGTGGGCACCGTGGGGACTGGGGTGTTTTATTGACCCTCTTAATCACATTTTGATTTAAAGTTTGTAAGTTTCCTTTAAACTTTGTCCTTGGTTTTACAGCTGACCTGACTTGGGTGCTGTGCTTGATTTATCCTTTATTTTGTTAATTTAGTTTAATTGTTTTAACTCCAAAAAAAAAGAGTTACAATAATTTGATGCCCTCTATGGAGGTGTCCTCCCCCTTTCTATCAGGGACCTGGGTTGGAGGGTGTTGCATGCAGCAGTCCCTTATAATCGTAGAATGCACAGGTTCACAGACTCCCAGGTCACCTGCCCTTTTTGTGGTCTTGTGGAGTCCGTGGACCATGCTTATATAGGGTGTGATTGGCTGCACTCCCTTTTCAGTTATTTAAAAAATCTTTTATTAATGTTTTGTTTGCACTTCAGTCCCACGCTCCTGATCTACGGGCACCCGGTGCGGAAGGGGGTCGGGAAGGAGGAGGACCTCCTCGTGAACCTGCTCCTGGGCTTGGCCAAGTTGGCCATTAACAGGTCCAGGCAGCGGGGGGGAGATCGAGGGGGGAGTCTCGCCTGATTGTTTGTCCCTCTTCCATGACTACGTTCGCGGCCGGGTGTCCCTGGAGAGGGAGCACATGGTGTCTGCCGGCAATCTCAAGGCCTTCCGTGCTCGGTGGGCGCCGCGGAGACTGGGGTGTTTTATTGACATCACATTTTGATCTAAAGTTGGTAAGTTTCCTTTAAACTTTGTCCTTGGTTTTACAGCTGACCTGACTTAGGGGCTGTGTTTATTTTATACCTCATTTTGTTCATTTTGTTTAATTGGTTGACTCCTAAAAGAGTTACAATAATTTGAGGGCAGACCAGCAACCAACATGGTGTTCGGTTGTATGCACTATTTTGATAGAATGCCGTGGTTGTGAAACACGTTAGGATGTTCTGAGAATGGTCTAAGGTGCTATAGAAATTGATTTTTTAAAAAATAAATACTGAAAATGAAACTGTACCACTAATAATCTTGAATAATCTTGTCCAGCGCATGCATTTCATGTCCACAAGTGGCACTTTGTCACACTTTAAGATTTATTATACAAACTTAAAATATAAATAATTACAATGGAATGTTTATGCAAAGACTTTATAATTGGGAAACAATATGTGAATCTGTTGCCATCATGATGTGTTGAATCAATGGAATCAAAGTTTTCAACTGTATTTTTTCATCAATTGACATTTTTAATATTCGGTGTTAAGGTTACAAACAAAAATACTTATTCACAACATCATTTAACTTATTTTTGTCTCGCTTACTACCTTCATTAAAGTTTCTATTTGAAGGCTTCTGCCTCTCCCCAAAGCACAGCTTGAATTTGATATTTTTGCTTGTGAGCTCAAGGCAGCTTCTGCTGTCTTGAGCATGTGCAGTGTGCACAATTTCCCAGGATACATTAGTAGAATTTTAGCCTAGCTAAATGATAGAATACTTGTCTCTCAGTCTCGAACAAAATCTGTTTGGCTGGTTTTTAAAATTACATATTTGAACAGAAGACACAGGGCACATTTCAAAACATTTATATTCTGATAAAATTTATAGAGATTATAAAATATTAAAATTGGTGCAAATATTGTGTACCCTAGTGAAAAATGCTGTGTAAACATTCCTGTAGTGCTTTCCATGTAAAAATTTCTGGAGGTAGTGATGATGCTTTCCCTGATGTTCCTTGTATCACCAGTAGATGTTGGTTTAACAGAATTTCTGAACGTTGGCCTGTATTGGAACATAGTAACAGGAGTAAGTCATTTAGCCCATCAAGCCTGTTTCTCCATTCAGTAATATCATGGCTGATCTGTATCTTAGCTTCATCCATCTGCTTAGCTAAACATAGTTTTATATCCTTGTTGAGAAGAAAATCAATTTCTCTTAGATTTTAAATTATTAATTAAGTCGGCATCAATTGATATTTGTGGGGGAGAGTTCCCCACTGCTGTCACCCTTTCCATGAAGAAATATTTCCTAACTTCTCTCCTGAATGACTTGGCTCTGAATTCAAGATCATGCCCCCTTGTCCTAGACTCTCACATGAGCTGAAGAAGTTTTTCGCTGTCTACCTTATTCATTCCTTTCAAAATCCTAAACGTCACAATCAAGTCACCCCTTAGCCTTCCATATTCCAGAGAGAACAAGCCTAGTTAATGCAATCTCCCCTCATAACCTAGATCTTGGAGCCCTGGTATTATTCTGGCTAATGTGCACAGCTTTTCTTCCAAGACTAATTTCTCCTTTTGCAGTGGCAAAACAGTAAACTGTGTTCCATGGCTTTGTATAGCTGCAGAGAAAACCTCCTCCCCTTTATAGTTCATCCATCTAGTTAAAAAGACTAGCATCTCAATAAACTTTCTGATTTTTTTTGTTGAATAACACATCTTTGGCAGGAAGAATAAAAAGAAGTATATTATCTAAATGGTGAGAGATTGCAGAGCTCTGAGAGGCAGAGGGACCTGGGAGTCCTAGTGCATGAATCACAAAAGGTTAGCATGCAAGTACAGCAAAATAATTAGCAAAGCAAATAGAATGTTATTATTTATTGCAAGGAGAATTGAATACAAGAGTAGGGAGTTATACATCAAGTGTACAGGGCACATGTGAGACAAAATCTGGAGTACTATGTACGGTCTTGGTCTCCTTATTTAAGGAAGGATGTAAATATGTTAGAAGCAGTTCAGAGGTTTCTTTTTCATTCATGCTTAAGATGTGGGTGTCACTGGCTAGGCCAGCATTTATTCCCCATCCTTAACTGCCCTTGAGAAGGTGATGGTGAGCTGCCTTCTTGAACTGCTGTAGTCCATATGGTGTAGTTACAACCACAGTGCTGTCAGGGAGGAAGTTCCAGGATTTTGACCCAGCAACAGTGAAGGAATGGTGATATATTTCCAAGTCAGGATGTTGAGTGACTTAGAGAGGAACTTCCAGGTGGTGGTGTTCCCATCTACCTGCTGCCTTTGTCCTTCTAGATGGTAGTGGTCGTGTGTTTGGTAGGTGCTGCCTAAGGGGGCTTGGTGAGCTCCTGCAGTGCATCTTGTAGGTGGTATAGACTGCTGCCACTGTGCATCAGTGGTGGAGGGAGTGAATGTTTGTGGGTGGGGTGCCAATCAAGTGGGCTGCTTTGTCCTGGATATCGTTGTCTTGGGTGTTGTTGGAGCTGCACTCATCCAGGCAAGTGGGGAGTATTCCATCATACTCCTGACTTGTGCCTTGTAGATGGTGGACAGGTTCTAGGGAGTCAGGAGGTGAGTTACTTGCTGCACGATTCCTAGCCTCTGACCTGCTCTTTTACCACAGTATGGCTAGTCCAGTTCAGTTTTTGGTAAATGGTAACCCCCAGGATGTTGATAGTGGGGGAATTCAGTGATGGCGATGCCATTGAATGCCAAGGTGTGATGGTTAGATTCGTACTTCTTGGAGATAGTCATTGCCTGACACTTATGTGGAATCGAATGTTGCTTGCCACTTATCAACCCAAGCCTAGATAGTGTCCAGGTCTTGCTGCATTTGGACATGGACTGCTTCAGTATCTGAGGAATTGTGAATGGTGCTGAACATTGTACAATCATCAGTGAACATCCCCACTTCTGACTATAATGGAAAGAAAGCCATTGATGAAGCAGCTGAAGCTGGTTGGTTTACTAGACTAATACCTGGAAGGGGTGGCTTGTCTTACGAGGAAAGGTTGGATAGATTAGCCTTGTATCTGCTGGAATTTCAAAGAGTAAGAGACGACTTGATTGAAACATATAAGATCCTAAGGGGAATTGACAGGGTGGACGTGCAAAGGGTGTTTCCTCTTGTGGTAGAATCTAGAACTAGGGGTCAGTATTTAAAATAAGGTGTTGCCCATTTAAGACAGAAACAAGGAAAAAATATTTCCCTGAGGGTCGGGGGTCTTTGGAATTCTCTTCTTCAAAAGATGGTGGAGGCAGAGTCTTTGAATATTTTTAAGGCAGAGGTAGATAGATTCTTGATTAATAAGGGGATGAAAGTTTATTGGGGGTAGGCAGGTTATAATCATATCAGCCATGATCTTATTGAATGGTGGAGCAGGCTTGAAGGACTGAATGGCCTACCTCTGCTCCTAATTCATATGTTTGTATGGATGTTTGTAAATTTTGTGACCTGCATATATGGACTCCTAAATCATTTTGGACCACCATTGTTCATAGCTTTTTAACACTTAAATAATAGCCTGATCAAAATAGATGGTCTCACAATCACCTGCTTGAAATCCGTCTGCACAAATTTTACCTATTCACTTAATCTAACAACGTCTCTGTAATTTTATGCCCCCTCTATACTACCTGAAAAACCATTAAACTTTGTGTCATTGGCAAACTTGGATATATGGCTTTCTATTGTACTATCAGTGTCATGAATAAAAATAGTGAACATTTTAGGCTTCAGCATAGATCATCGTGGGACACAACTAGTTACTTCCTTACAGTTTGACATCATACCAATTATTCCTATTCTCTGTCTTCTATCACCTAACCAATCTCCTAAATAGGTCAATAATTTGCATTTAATTTCATGAGCTTTAATTGTAACCTTATTGAATGTTTTCTGGAAGTTCATATAATCTCCATCCATTCCCCACCTACTACTTTAATTACTTCCTCAAAAACTCAATTAATTTTGTTCAACATGACCTTCCCTTTATAAATCCATGTTGGTTCTCTATAATCAGCTTAAACTCTCTAAATGCTCAGTCATTCTGACCTTGATTATAGACTCCAATTATTTCCCACAGCAGATGTTAGACTAAAAGGTCTTTAATTCCTGCTTTCTCTATCTCACATTTTTAAAGAATAGAGTTATATTTGCAATTCTCCACTCTAAAGAGATAATCCTGGAATGGAGAGAACTTTGAAAGATTATGGCTACAGCATCTGCAGTTTCCTCACCTACTTCTTTTAAAACCCTGGGGTGGAAATCATCAGGTGCTGGGGATTTATCAGTCATTATTATTTTTCTAATACCATTTCCTTGATTACATTAATTTTAGTGAGTTCCAATTCTTGCTTTATAATTAGTTTCCCTGGGATGTCAGGTTTATTATCTTCTTCCTCTAATGTGAAAAATGACACAAAGTAATTATTCAACAATGCATGCCTTTTCTTTATTTTTAAGTGCAATATTACTCATTTTTTGAAGGGCCCACATTATCTTTGACTACTCTTTCCTTTGAATATATTTTAAAAATTCCTACTGCTAACTGTGATATCCCTTGAAGTTTCTTTTCATCTTCCTTTTACAACTGTATAATTTTTATCTTCATTGGCTGTTCTTCGTACCTCCCCCAGTCCCCTGGATCTAATCCTTTGCACTTTGAGATCCTCTTTCCTTTAGGTTTTTTAAATCTCACCTTCTTTGTTGAACTTGAGTGTTTTGTTTGGTAATTTATTAGTTTCAGGTCATTTTTTAAATCTCCTATTGTTCATCTGTCATTTATCTGATAATTATTTTGACCAGTTTACTGCTGCCAGCCTCTCTTCCATTCTATCAAAGTAATCTTACTAAAATATGGAAGCTAAGTAACTGTTAAGTTCCCCCTTTTCAAATCTAACATTGAATTTAACCATATTATGATTGTTGTTGAAGAAGAGTCATATGGATTTGAAATATTAATTCTGTCTTTCTCTCCACAGATGCTGTCAGACCTGTTGAGTTTTTCCAGGATTTTTTGTTTTTGTTTCAGATTTCCAGCATCCGCAGTATTTTGCCTTTATTTTGGCCTGTTCTCTGGTTGGTTCCAGAGCAAGTTATATGTGCTCTGCCCAAAGGCAGGTTGTTGACTCATTGTCTGCTGATGCTTCGTCCTGAGCCGTTTTCTTGGCAGATTTTGGTTAGTGGTGGTTTGCCATTGCCTTCCACTCTCAGGGAAGGGGCAGGAGGCAAACCTAAAATCTACCTCAGCCAGAATGGGAATCAAACCCGTGTTGTTGGCATTGTTTGGAACCGTGTGCTAGTCATCTAGCCAAATGAGCCTATCAGCCCCCTTTCTAAAACATATTGCTGCAGAAAATGACCTTGATTCCGCTCAAGCAATTCACTACCTTTCTGAATAGAGATATTCTGCTCTTCTGAATCTTTATCAAAATTAACATCTCCCATTAAAGCAGCTTTTCTTTTGCTACAGGTCTCTCTAATCTTTAAATTAATACATGCAGCCACATCATTGCTGCTATCAGGAGGCCCGTAGATAACTGTATTACTGCTTTATTTTCTCTTATTCCTCAATTCTATCTGTGGGCTCTCTGCTGATTACTTTCCATGCTCTGTGTTCCTTTACTCATTTTGTAATGGCACCTTTCCTCACTCAGGTTCCCTTCCTCCTCTTCCAGTTTCCTTAATTTTTTTTGTAAGATTTTATAACATGGAATATCTAACACCCAATCATGACCAGTTTGCAGTCATGTCTTTGTTATGACATCATGAGATACCCTCTAAGCTGAATTTGAGCCTCTTATTTACTCAAATTATTTCTTATACTCCATGTGTTAGTGTGTAGAAACCTTTATTTGGGTCAGAAACTCTCATCTATCCTTCTGTACTGATGTTGTCTTGCTCATATCATTTAACTTAACATGTAACTTATTTGTCACTCCTGCTGTAAATATCTTAGTTATTTTAGTATTCGCTTCACCTGGAACATCTATATTATTGTTTGTGATCTGAACTCTGTTTTTGTCCATTTTTTCAAATCCTCAAACTATAATTTTTACTGTTGTTTCCAACCAAGCCCTCTCTGATTTCTTAGTTTAACCTTTTATTTGTCACTCTTATTTATCCTTTCTGTTAGAACCTTGGTCCCAGCCCAGTGCACATGCAGCATGTCCCAATGGTACAGCTCCCACCTATCCATAAAATGGAAACCCTCATTCTCACGCCACTCCTTTTGGTCACATGTTTATCTTTCTGATTTGAAGTTCCAACGCTAATTAACATGTGGCTCAGGTAATAATCCTGAAACTACTAACATTGAGACCCTGAATTTTAATTTAGCTCCTAACTCCTGGTACTCTGTCAGCAGAACCTCCTCCCATTTCTTCCCTGTGTCATTGGTCCTGATATGAACCACAACAACTGGATCTTCTCCCTCTCTTTCCAAATCCTTTCCAACTGCATCAAGATATCCTTTCTCCTGGCACCAGTCAATTAACTGCTTCTCATGTCACAAACCACAATACTTCTGTTCAGCATGTAGTTACAGCCTTCCCACCATTGGTGGTGCTGTGTAGCACACCATCTGCCATTTCTCTGCTACATCAAGATGCAGAATTTTCCGCTCGTTGGGCGGGTGCGTGCTCGACCCAGATGAGTGTAAAATGACGCGCGATGACGTCGGGCGAGCGTTCCAACGTCATCCTGCACTCGTGCGATATTTCGGTTGAGGGGCATGCGTGGGAGTCGGAGCTGTGCCCACCATTAATTAAGAGGCCAGTTAAGGCCCTTGACACCCCAATTGATGGCGATTTAACGTTGTCCGTACGATTTTTTGCTCATCACATGGGCAAAATGGGCAGGCAGGCAGCCCACAATTTGTAAAACGTCAATCCATGGGCAGGATAAATAGGGTCAGCAGCATTGCCAGTGTGAGTAGTGATGAGTTTTGGCAATAGTTTGCTGCTGGTTGCTTCTTGGTACTTGGCAGATTCATCTCTGTTCTGAGCTTCATTCTTAGTATTTCCTTGCGTCATTTCAGGACTCATTGGTGTTTCCAAGGCCCCCTGAGGACTCGGACTGTGTGGACCTTTCCAGGAATCAGACAGCATTCCCTTACCCTGGTAATGGGGATTGTGGTCTCCACTGGAGGCACCTCCTCTGAGGAAGAAAAGGAGCAGAAGGGAGAGGAGGCCAGGTGTCTCTGTGCAGATTTCAGGGGAAGGATCTGTGGGAAGACAGGTGCAGGCACAAGGGGCGCAGGGCCAACAGTAGTCCAAGGCTGAAGGGGCCACAGGAGACGCCACTAACCTGCTCTCAGGGTTTACAGGTGGCGATGCAGCTACCTGAATATGTCTGACGTGCAATACCAAACGAGGCTCCGCCTCTCCAGGGAGACAGTGACTTCCATTTGCCAGATGATTGGGCCTGAGATCAGCTTCGACTGTGTGGGTAGACACCCCATGCCAGTGGCTTTGAAGGTCACAGTCGCCCTCACCTTCTATGTCTCCAGCTCTTTCCAGGGGCCAGTGAGGGATCTATGTGGAGCCTCCCAATCAGCTGTCCACAGTGCATCAAGCTGGTGACAGAAGCTCTGTTCAGGCGGGTATTGACTTTCCTTCATTTATATACGGATGAGGCCAGTCAGGCGGAGCGAGCCAGAGGCTTTGCAGCCATTGCTGGCTTCCCCCGCGTCCAGGGTGCAATAGGCTGTACACATGTGGCCATCAAGTCACAAGCAGGTGAGCCCGGTGCCTTCATCAACAGGAAGGGCTTCCACTCTGTGAACGTGCAGATAGTGTGTGACCACAGGATGCAGATGCAGAGTCTGTGCAAGGTAACCAGGCAGCTCCCACAATGCCTACATCCTCAGACACTCCCAGGTGCCGGGGCTCTTCAGTGCTCCAGCCCAATTGGCTGCTGGGTGACAAGGACTAAAAAGATGGCTCATGGCGCCTCTCCGCCATCCAAGAACAGAAGCTGAGCAGTGGTACAATAGGAGCCACACCTCCACAAGGGCGATGATAGAGAGAGCCATAGGCCTTCTCAAGATGCGCTTCAGATGCCTGGACTGCTCAGGGGGCGTACTCCAGTACCCCCCTTAAGCATAAGAGGGACTGGTCACAGGTGATCCTTTGTTCCCCCATTTTTTTCCTTTTTTTAATGGTTTGACCATCAACACCTGATATTAAAACAAAAAATGCTGGAAAAACTCAGCAGGTCTGACAGCATCTGTGGAGAGAAAGACAGAGTTAATGTTTCGGGTCCGTACGGACTGTGTCTTTCTGATAGTGGTTGCATGTTGCACTGTCCACAATCTGGCACTGGCAAGGAGGGATCCACTGGAGAAAGAAGATCTTGATGCAGCTGCACAGGCCCCAGATGATGAACCCAGTAGTGAGTCAGAAGAGGAGCGCGGTGAGGAGAATGCTGAGGGCATGGAGCCAGACCTCGGTAACAACCAGGGAGGCAGGGGCACCTTGATCCAACGCCCCTTCAGCTAAGCTGCCAAATAAGCGTTACCACTTCATGCCAGGGCTGCCTCCTCCATCCTTGATCTCAGAAATTATCCTTTCCTTTGTCCCCAAGGTATACTAAGTGCCTGTGCAATAAAGTTTGGAGTCACCCACGTCCAGCATTACATAATAGCCTATCCTGCACCTACAAAATAAATGAAGCGCACTCAGGTCAATAACACAAAAGCAAATGTAATATAATGTTGGCACTCACAGATTATGAAAAGAACAATATCAGGTGTTAAAGGCTAAATGCTGCAGATGCTGGAAATCTGAAACAAAAACAAAAAATGCTTGAAAAACTCAGCAGGTCTGACAGCATTTGTAGAGAGAAAGACAGAGTCCGTATGGACCCGAAACATTAACTCTGTCTTTCTCTCCACAGATGCTGTCAGATCTGCTGAGTTTTTCCAGCATTTTTTGTTTTAATATCAGGTGTTGATGGTCAAACCATTAAAAAAAGGAAAAAAATGGGGGAACAAAGGATCACCTGTGACCAGTCCCTCTTGTGCTTAAGGTGCTTTAAACTTAAGTTTGCGGGTGCTATGTCTAGGTGCTCCCCCCTCTCTGGCACCGACATTGGAGACAGTCTGCTCACTCTGCTATCTTGTTGGCCTTGATGACCTTGGTGGTCATCTTCTGGCCAGTGAAGTCTGTGCTGGCCCCCTGGGAGGGAGTGGCCAGTGCCACAGTTGGCATCTCCCGAGTTGCCACAGCCTCATCAGATGCCACAGTCACTGGCAGAGAGGCGGAGGAGCTACTGCCTTCATCCAGAGCACCCTGAGAAGAGCCCACAGAGATGTCAGACAGCTCCTGCGCCAACGTGAGGTCACTGTGGATCTCCCTGCTCACCATTGATGGATGGACACTTAAGTGGGATACTGGGTGCCTCATCCATTTCGCACACTGGCACCAACCACCTGAGGTCAATGCTTGTATGAGGGTTTGCAGGTCCGAGCACAACACCAGGAACCCCTGATTCTGTTCCTGGAGCAGCATCTCCATGAGAGTCGCCACTCTCTCCATGGAGGAGGCAGTGGGCTCGGCCGTGAGGGTCAATGCAGTGCTCACACTCCACAGGGACTTCTCCACAAGAGAGACCTTGGCACGCATACGCTCATGGAACTCTGTCAGATCCTCCCGCACACCCCGCTGAACATCCAGCATCTGCTGCCAAAGGGACAACTCCAGAGGCTCATCATCTGCCTTCAACTCAGCATCGTCCTGGTCTCTAGCAGCCCTCCAATTGCAGGCGCCCTGAGCACTCTCCGCCTCTGCCTGCCCCTCAAGTGAGTGTGAAGAGCCCTCACTAATGTGCACTGAGATACTAACTGCCACTCTAATGCCCACCAATGCGCTGGTATCTGCGCTGGTTCTGGTTCAGAGAGTGGGTGTGACACAGGTGCTTCTGGAGCATGGTAGTCCTCCAATGTCAGGGGTAGCTCCTGGAGGTCCTGGTATTGGCTGCTTGGTGGCAGATCTAAGACAGAACAAGGACATGTCATTCGTCAAAGTCATCACACTGTCACTATGCATGCCAGTCATCCTGGTGAGACAATGGGGATCTGCATCATGGTGCCATCGTCTTTCAGTGATCAATGGGGACTCCAGTTTTGAGACTCCCATCAGTGACGAGACTATACAAGAATGTTTGCACCATCCAAAACTCTCACCTCTGTGCACTGCATTCTTATCTTCATCTTGACACCCCAGCCTCATCGCAGCCAGTTGACCGGGGTGCATGTGCCTCTCCAGCTTCAAGGCCTCCTGCTCATATCTGGAGAGGATGGGAAGATATAGGGGTCCTCCACCAGTCTGCCCCCTCTTAATATTGTTATGGGATGTCTGAAAGGACAGAGGAGCATTAATTAGTCCACTCTCTACCTGCAGCGCCATTACAGCCTGGCCAATCCCAGCTGAGGGGCACCTTGCAGGGCACATCTGGGTCGTGGCCCTCGAGCCGCAAGGCACTCAGTCAAAGCTGCCAGGGCTCACCCCCTTGGCCAGCTCTGGTGTCATTGACAGTTGGCACTCAGACTCTAACACTTCTGAGTTCCACGGGGGGACGGCCAGACCTTTACACTTCAACACTCTGACCCATGTCAACACGGTCCTCGCCCTTCCTGAATGTAGCAGGTCGTTAAATCTCCTCCGGCACCGTACCCAGATGTACTGCACCACTTAGTGGCTGATCATCCGGGCTGCCACCTCCCCCATGCCCTCTTTGTGAGTGTGGTGGCCTCCTCTTCCCATCTCTGCGGACAACAATGTCCCTTCCGGCAGCCACCTCCTCCAGGATGGCGGCGAGGCACTCATCGGAAAAATGGTGGGGCTGCGGAGTGTCCAGCCGACCTCACCTCCCATCTGGCATCTATATCTTCATTTGCAGCCATGTCGTTGCAGCAGCTCCGATGCGGGCAGCCTCCCTGGGGCTTCCTGCTCTGTTTTAGAAACAACTGCCATTGGACCCGGCAGCTGACAGGCCCCGCCCCCGTCCGCCCCTTCTCAAACATTCTGTAGCCGTTGTTCACGCTGAGCGGGCCTTAATTGGCCCACCAGCGTGAAATCGTGGCCGCGGCCTGATCGTGGGTAGCTTTCTGACCCCTCCTGCTCACCCCCGCTGAGCCCGCAGGTCAAGGGCAAACTCTGCCCTAGTACTGGCACAATGGGCCTCAATGCTCAATCATTTGCTGGTGATTTTTTTTTTCTCCAAATGGCATTTGAATTTGTATCCCTGTTTATTTAAAACATTTGAATGTTCTTTTTCCCCACAGGACTTGCAGATGAGAAAATTCCCCAAATCTTCCTGTCTTTGGACTGTCGGAGACCGGATGCACGACTGAGATGCGCATAGGGACCCCATGAAAGTCCTAAACTGCGACCTACATGGGAATTTCCCAGGAAGTTTCAGCCTCCAAAGGGAAATTTCCCTGCTCCTTGGGACTCTCTGCATTAGACTCTGAGTTAGAGTCGGACGTTTCGAACAGTTCCGATGTACTTACCCGAATAGTTACTCAGGAAATGTTAGACAGATTGAAACCTAGTCTATCTCCTGGGTAACTACACAACTGATTCCACACCCCCCCCCCCCCCACCCTCCCCAACCCTCTTTAATGTGCCCTGACCACCCAACAAACTCCCACCCCCACCAACCCAACCTGAGTGACCACCTGACCAACTGGTTAACCTGCAGCAACCCCCCCACCCCCGGACCACCCAATTACCCCCTCACCACTGCCCCAATCATCTGATAACTCTCAGACCTGACCAGCACCTCACCTGCCTGCTACCTCACACACTTACCCGGCCTATGCATCTACCCATGGCTCGGGAGAGGGGGGTGGAGAAGATGTCAAACACTGGGGCCCAGGGCTAGAGGGGATCCTGGGCCCCTTGTTTTAAACAGAGTTTCTTGTCATTCAGACTGAGCAGCCAGAGTCACAGACCAGCTTTAAAAAATCAGAACTGGAGACCTGCAATCTTTTTAAATCCAGTGTCAGTGTCAATTTTACTGAGTCGCTGCACTGCAGCTTCCAGCTTTCAGGCAGCTTCGTGGGTCCAAGTTTTTTTTTGTTGAAAAGCCCATCAGTAAACCGAAGCTACCCGAAGGTCAACAGCAGTGCAGCCGCTGGCAGGAGAGTGTCCTTACTTGAAAAGTGGTAAGTGAAATCCTTGCAATCATAGAAGCAATTGGATGGTGTGTGCGTGTGTGCGGATGTGTGCATGTGTGTGTTTTTGTGTGTGTGAGTGAGGGTTCGTGGGGAGGTGTGGAAGGAGTTTGGAGAGGGGACAGGATGGGGTTTTGTAGGGAGGTGGTTTGGGGGGAGCTAGGAGAGGAGGTTGGGGGTATTGGTTGGTTAGAGGAGGGGTTGGACTGGTGTTTGAGAGGAAGTTGGATTGGGGGTTGGGAAGAGCTTGGATTGGGGGTTGTGGGGAGGTTAGCTACATAGTTGAATTGTTTTGTAAGTGTGGTGATTTCATCATTGCCACTTTCCTAACATCAGTTATCGCTCTGCGATTAATCATCCTTAGACAAAATCTATATTTATATAACACCTTTCACAATGTCTCAAATTGCTTCGTAGCCAATTAAATATTTTTGTGGTGTAGCCACTGGTAAAATGTAGGCAATGTTATTGAATGACAGGGCAGGCTCTAGGGGCCGAATGATCTACTCCTCCTAATACAGATGTTCATTTGTTATTCTGGGATGGATGAGATGAACTGGGCTAGATGGCCTTTGTAATCCAAAATTATCTTGTGAACAGAGGATGGAATCATGGCTGGAGTTCTGTTTATTTTGTTGCTCATGGAAGTTTACTGTTAGCAGGCTTTGTGGGGTGAGATTGCCAGGATAGGAGTGCATAGTGGGCTCAAAATGAATCAGTAACCTGTTTTACACTCTACATGATTCTCAAGATTCTTTTCCATAGACTTCAGTTTTGGCCTTTTATCTACTTACCTAGTATTGCATCTAACTTGGTGCTTTTTATGAGCTTTTAGAGGTACTGAAATATTGTGATAAATTTGTGTTGCACAGATATTGAAAATATATTGTAGTGAGAAGCAGCAATCAGCAGAGTCTTCAGACTTGCTGATCAAGAAAACACAGATACAATTGTGAACTATTCAGTCTTTTCTTCTGGCCTCTTAAAAGTTGTGTTACACAGAGACACCTGAGGGCTCCAACACTTATCACTGGTAGTGAAGACCTACTTTGTTCAATCATTCCATTTTATTGCTCAGGAATCCTTTGATTTTTTCTATTCTGTGAGATAACTGATAAAATAGAATCCAATTACACCCTTTGTATGAAATAATTATATTGAATATATCATGCACCCAGGCAGGAGAAAATCTTCTAATTCTTCTACTGAATGGAAAATATCTTGTGCAGTTTATCTGGGTCGAAAGTATTGAATATTTACCCCAAATATGAATTTACTGTCACTGCGTCCATATGGTGCAATGTGCATAATAAGGGCTGAGGCAGTAACTGAAATCAATGTTATCATCTGCACAGTGATATAAATAACTAATGGGATATTTTCCTGTAAAATTAGCAATATTGCATGATGCTGTTAAAGTAAAATTTGTACTTTCTGGTTTGTTTAACAGTTGTGTTGGATCACCTATAGGATGCACACAAACTAACACTGCATCGTATTGTTGCTGCTCTAAATATTAATGACCCATGCTGCATATATATTGGATGATATTTGTAAACAGATGCCAACAATGGGCATTATCATTTTACTAGGACCTTTCTGTGATTGGTGAAGTGATTGGTGAATCTTGGAAGGGAAAAATTATTATGCATGATTGAGGGGAAGTGTTAAAGTAGCGGGAGGAGGAATGAGGGGTCTGGGAACAGGAGAAGCATCGGGGCCCATGATTTCTCTCCCTGGCTCTGCACCTACCCACTTAACACAGCCACCTACCCACCTTACCATGCTACCCATTCACTCATTCATCTACTCACCCCATTCACTAATATTCAAACTCAACCTTTAAACTTACCATATGGCAGCTGGTGCTGTAAAAAGGGGTGTGTTCTGTTTTCCCCCCAGATCTAATCTGTTGCAACAGATTTCCCTGATGGCACTGCACCCTACATTTCTGGGAAAGCTGGGCTTGGAAGTCCTGAAGAAATGTGGAGTAGCATTGAGTCAGGGGAATGTTCAAATGGAGTAGCAATCCAATGATGATTGCTGCTCCTCAGAAAATCCGGGCCATCAATTCACGTTCTTCACTCACTGTCTCTGGCCTCAGTCTATGTACTGCCACTTTACCCTCTGCTCCTGTTGCTTTCTCAGTCTATTGACAACCCATACTATGACTGTTCATCCCTCGGTCCCTCTCCTCCCAGTATGTTTGGCAGTTCCTTTGACTCTTTGCTGCACAGCAGCCTATGAGATCTCCCACTTGTATTGCACACTGCTCACTGACCTATTCCTGGCTGGTTCACCAGCCTGTTATCTGCTCCCCGCTCCATGGAGGATTTTGTCAGTATCAACCTGTTCTCTGTTCTCTGCTACTTACCAGTCTGTTGCCTCTCCCAGCTCTCAGTACAAGCAGTTGCCCTCTGGCCTAAAATCTGCCCTTCACCACTTTACAGCCTCAGAAACCCGGACCGCAGAACTGTATCCACAAGTTTGCAATTGGGTTTTTATAGAGATATATGCACTCTTAGAAACATAGAGCTAAACTTCTTCTTCGAAATTCCAAGTAAGGCTTGCAGGCCAGGTGAAAGGGAGAGGATGGGAGAAGAGGCATGTTAAATACTGAGATATACACATTAGAGGTGATATGATGAGGAACAACAGGAATGGAAGGCAGCAAAAAGGTTAAGAGGAAGGGAAGTGAGAACATGGGTATAGAAGAAATAAGGACCTTTGCAATTCACTGCCCCAGAAAGCTATGAATGTTTAAGTCAGTATATTTAAGACAGAAGTTCTTGGGTAGGAAGGGAACTAAGGGAAATGGCAATATTGTTGAGGTAGAAGAACAGCTAGGATTTAATGACTGGTTGAGCAGGCATGAAGGGCTGAATGGCCTACTCCTGCTCATGTTTCTTGCCTTCTAAAATATTGACAATGCTGTATTGAAAGTCATAAGATCAGAAGAAATAGGAGCAGCAGAAGGCCATTCGGTCCATAAAGACTGTTTCACTATTCGATAAGATCATGGTTGATCTGATTGTGACCCTAACTCCACCTTCCTGCTTGTCCCCAATAACCCTTGACCCCCTTATCAATCAAAAATCTGTCTAACAGCCTTGAATATATTCAAAGGCCCAGTCCCCATTTGCTCTCTGGAGGAGAATTTCACAGACCAACTAACTTCTGAAAGAAGAAATTCCTCTTCATCCCTGTCTTAAATGGGAGACTGTGCTGCCTAGTTGTAGATTCCCCCATAAGAGGAAACATCCTCTCAGCATCTACCCTGTCAAGCCCCCTCAGAATCTCATGTTGCAATAAAATTACCTCATTCTTCTAAACTCCAATGAGTATCGGCCCAATATGCTCAATCTTTGCTCATAAGGTAACCCCTTCATCCCAGGACTCATACTAGTGAACCTCCTCTGAACTGCTTCCAATGCAATTATATCCCTCCTTAAGTAAACTGTGCACAGTGCCCTAGATGCGGTCTCACCAATGCCCTGTACTGTTGTTGCAAGGCGTCCTTACTTTTATATTTCATCTCGCTTGCAATAAAGGCCAACATTACATTTGCCTTCCTAATTACTTGCTGTACCTGCGTGCTAACTTTTTGTGATTCATATACAAGGACACTCAGATCCCGCAATACCACAGTATTCGGCATCTCTTTCCACTTAAACAATATTCTGCTTTTCTATCCTTCCCTTCAAAGTGGTTTAGCTCACATTTTGCCACATTATATTCCATCAGCCAAATTTTTGCCCACTTGAAATTGCCCACTTCAGTTGCCAATAGCAAAGTTTTTTTAAATTCATTCATGGGATGTGGACATTGCTGGCTAGGCCAACATTTATTGTCCATCCCTAATTGCCCTTGAGAAGGTGATGGTGAACTGCTGTGTTGAACATGGTGTAGGTCCACCCACTGTGCTGTTAGGGGGGGGGAATTTTGGATTTTGACCCAGCGACAGTGAAGGAATGGCGATATATTTCCAAGAGAGAATGATGAGTCACTTGGAGGGGAACTTCCAGATGGTAGTGTTTCCATGTATCTGCTGCCCTTGTCCTAGATGGTAGCGGCTGTGAGTTTGAAAGGTGCTGTCTAAGGACCCTTGGTGAGTTCTACAGTGCCTCTTGTAGATGGTACACACTGTTGCCGCTGTGCATCGGTGGTAGAGGGAGTGAAGCAATATGCCACTCAAACAGAGCAAAGGGATTCAACTTCCACCCTTTTCATGTTGCCACCTGGTGCCCTAGTTAGGTCAGTCTTCTTAACCATGAGCTGAAACATGCTGCAGTTCTATTTTCAGCCTTCCCATACTAACTACCTAAAAGCTATCTTCAAATCTGGTCAGCCTCTAATCCATGGTCTCAATTTACATTTTAATTAACTTAATAAGCTACCCACTGCTTGTGGGCTGGTAGCCATTCTGCCCCCAAACCAGCCTCCAGTGAGATAGTGGCGGGTGTGAGGCGGGGCAGGATGTTTCACCAAACCAGCAGTGCAGAATTATGCACCTGTCCACCTCTAATCTTGCTCTAATTTTAGAGCAAAAATCCTGCTCCATCTTGTTCAAGTCCTCTTTCCCCTCAAGTCTCCCTCTCCCATTATTCCATTCTGTACACCTCTGCCCATCTCTTCTCCTTGCTTCCACTCTCCCTCTTTCCCATCTTTGCCTGGGTTCAGTTATTTTAGCATTTTCTAACCTGTTTGAACAGATTACCTCACCTGCTTTTGACTCCTATGTGCAACTAGTTTGACTGATAATACATTAAAATCTTTATGTGGGTGACCTCATTCCACATAATCCCTGTTACATCAGTAGGTGGTGCTGTAATGGGCTTTTCAATACAAAGTGGCTCTTATTGTTACTAATATCCTCGCCCACATGCAGCCTATGCAAGAACCATATGCTTATAAGATCATGGGATCTAAAGAAAATAAGAAATAGGAGCAGGAATAGGTCATTCGGCCCTTTGAGCCTGCTTCGCCATTCAATACGATCATGGCTGATCCTCTATCTCAACGCCATGCAACTCCTGTCCTCTCCCCTTACCTCTTGATGCCTTTAGGATCTAGAAATCTATTACCTTCTTAAAAATACTTAGTGACCTGGCCTCCACAGCCTTCTGTGGTAGAGAATTCCACAGGTTCACCACCCTCTGAATGAAGAAGGTTCTCCTCATCTCAGTCCTAGATGGCCTCCCCGTATTCTGAAACTGTGACCCCTTTTTCTAGACCCCTCCAGCCAGAGGAAATATCATCCGTGCAACCAGTCTGTCCAACCCTGTCAGAATTTTATACTTTTCAATGAGATCGCCTTTCATTCTTCTAAACTTTAGTGAATACAGGCCTAGTCGATCCAATCTCTCCTCATACGACAATCCTACCATTCCAGGAATCGGTCTGGTAAACCTTTGCTGCACTCCCTCAATGGCAAGTATATCCTTTGGTAAGGAGACCAAAACCACTCATAATACTCTAGGTGTGGTCTCACCAAGGCCCTGTACAGCTACAGTAAGACATCCTTACTCCTGTACTCAAGTCCTCTCACAATGAAGGCCAGCATGCCATTTGCCTTCTTAACTGCTTGCTTCACCTGCATGTTTGCTTTCAGTGATTGGTGTACAAGGACACCCAGGTCCCTTTGTACATCAACATTTCCCAATCTATCACCATTTAAATAATACTGTGCCATTCTGTTTTTCCTACTGAAGTGGATAACTTCACACTTATACACATTATGCTGTATCTGCCATGTATTTACCCACTCACTCAATTTGTCTAAATCACCTTGGAGCCTCGTAACATCCTCCTCACCACTTACACCCACCAAGTTTTGTGTCATCAGCAAACTTGAAAATATTACATTTGGTCTCCTCATCCAAATCATTCATAAGTATTGTGAACAGCTGGGGCCTAAGCATTGATCCCACTGGTACCCCACTAGTCACTGCCTGCCATTCCACAATGACCCACTTATTCCTACTCTCTGTTTCCTGTCTGCTGACCAATTCTCAATCGATGCCAATATACTACTCCCAATCCCATGTGCTTTAATTTTGCACACTAACCTTTTATGTGGGACTTCATAAAAAGCTTTCTGAAAATCCAAATACACCATATCCACTGACCGTCCCTCATCTATTCTGCTAGTTACGTCCAAAAAGAACTTCAGTAGGTTTGTCAAACATGATTTCCCTTTCATCAATCCATGTTGACTTTGTCTAATCCTGCTGTTCTTTTCTAAGTGTCCTGTTATCACATCCTTTATAATACTCTAGCATTTTCCCTACTACTGATGTTAGGCTAACTGACTTGTAATTCTCTGTTTTCTCCCTCCCTCCTTTTTTAAATAGTGGGGTTACATTTGCCACCCTCCAATCTGTCAGGACTGTTCCAGAATCTACAGAATTTTGGAAGATGACAACCAACGCATCAGTATTTCCATTCAATAAGATCATGACTGACCTGATTGTGTCCTTAATTCCACTTTCCTGCCTGCCTCCATCATATTTACTCCCCTGTCCCTGGAAAATCTGTCCAACCCAGCCTTCAATATATTCAATGACCCAGCCTCCATTGCTCTCTAGGGAAGAGAGTTACAAAGTCTAGCAACTCTCTGAGAGAAAAAAAATCCTCCTCATCTCCATGCGTTGGTTGTCATCTTCCAAAGTTCTGTAGATTCTGGAACAGTCCCAGCAGATTGGAGGGTGGCAAACGTAACCCCACTATTTAAAAAAGGAGGGGGGGAGAATACAGAGAATTACAGATCAGTTAGCCTAATATCAGTGGTAGGGAAATTCCAAAGCATTATAAAGGATGTGATATCAGGACACTTAGAAAAGAACAGTGGGATTAGACAAAGTCAACATGGATTGATGAAAGGGAAATCATGCTTGACAAACCTACTGAAGTTCTTTGAGGGCGTAACTAGCAGAATAGATGAGGGACGGCCAGTGGATGTGGTGTATTTGGATTTTCAGAAAGCTTTTTAATGAAGTCCCACATAAGAGGTTAGTGTGCAAAATTAAAGCACCTGGGATTGGGAGTATATTGGCATCGATTGAGAATTGATTAGCAGACAGGAAACAGAGAGTAGGAATAAATGGGTCATTTTTGGAATGGTAGGCGGTGACTAGTGGAGTACCAGTGGAATCAATGCTTGGGCCCCAGCTGTTCACAATATTTATCAATGATATTTTTAAACTATGCCTCCAATTCTGGACTACCCCACAAGGGTAATCATTTTTCCAGCATCCATCCTGTCAAGTTCCTTCAGAGTCTCATATGTTTCAATAAGATCATCTCTTATTCTTCCCAATTCCAATGAGTATAGGCCCAACTTGCACAATCTTTCCTCATAAGACAACCCTTTAATTTCAGAAAACAGTCAAGTACATCTTCTCTGAACTGCTTCCAATGCAATTGTATCCCTCCTTAAGTAAAGAGACCAAAATTGCACACAGTACTCCAGATGCCTTGTCACTAAGGCCCTGTACAGCTGTAGCAATATTTCCCTGTTTTTATACTCCATTCCCCTTGTAATTAAGGCCAATATTCCATTTGCCTTCCCAACCACTTGCTGTACCTGCATGGTAGCTTTTTGTGATTCATGTGCCAGGACACCCAGATCCCGCTGTACCACAGATTTCTCTCCATATAAATAATATTTTGCTTTATTTGTTCTTCCTGCCAAAGTGGACAAGCTCACATTTTCCCACATAATGTTCCATCTTCCAAATATTTTCCCTCTCACTTAACCTATCTATACCCTTTGTAGATAAAAGCAAAAAACTGCGGATGCTGGAAATCCAAAACAAAAATAAAAATACCTGGAAAAACTCAGCAGGTCTGGCAGCAACTGCAGAGAGGAACATAGTTAACATTTTGAGTCCATGTGACTCTTCAATAGAACTTAGTAAAAATAGAAAAGAGGTGAAATATAAGCTTATATTTTACCTCTTTTCTATTTTTATTTAGTTCTGTTGAAGAGTCATGTGGACTCGAAAAGTTAACTGTGTTCCTCTCCGCAGATGCTGCCAGACCTGCTGAGTATTCCCTTTGCAGACTCTTTGGCCTGAATTTTTATTCCGGGATCAGGAGCACAGAGATGGGATGATACTCGGCACAAACCGGACCCAGGAAAAGGTGCCTGGGACTTCAATTTTCGGTCTGGGGGTGGTGAGGTGTAATGGGAGTTGTGGCAGGCCCTGGAGACAGTTCCTGTGCTGCCTCTGCACTGTTGGCTGCAGAGGTGAGCTTGGCAGAAAGGGCCGCCTTGGTGCTGTGGGACTTTGTCACAACTTTGGAAAAAAACAAAAAAAAGCCCTCAAACCCTCACCCCTCACACTCCTACACACTTCCCATGGCCCCTCCATGCCAACGTATGCACATCTACCCATCCCCATGGTCCTTTATAACCCCATGCCAACTTAATGCTAACTTACGCCAATCCATGCCCTCCAACCACCACCCTTTGCCTTTACAACCTCTTTGTGAACTCACCAATTATCCACCATGGGCAGGCCTTAGACCTATGCTGAGATTAAATAAATTTAAGTGTCCATTGGGGAAGTCACTATTTTAAAAAACAGTCTCATTGATAAAATCCCATTTGCTACATTTAACTTCCTTCAATTCTTAATCTCTTAATCAAATACCTAGTCAAAGGGAACAGTTAAGCTATTAAGGCATTTAAATCACCTGCCCTTTAAATATTTGAAAAGCCTGTCTGCAGTGTTAAATAGATCAGTGTTTGCAAATTTACTCTGTCTATTGACATAAGTCTAAGGGCTATCATTATAGGATTGGTGCTGCACATCTGGGCCAGGATTTTCCATTTGTCGGGTGGGCTTGACGGGAGCAGGCAGGGGCAGTCGCAGAGCTGACCGCCGCCTGCAATTCGCTCCGCACTGCGATTTCATGCAGCTGGGCCAATTAAGGCCCACCTTGTGTGGATCGCAAGTGATTTTGCTGAGCGGGTGGAGGAAGGAGGGAGAGTCGGGTCCAGAGCTCTTTTGTGCATGCGCGTGAAAGAGCGCTTCAATCTCCCTGAGGGATGGAGCTGCCTCATGGAGAATGGACCGCTTTTTAAAAATAAATAAATACATTAAAATTTTAATGAAACATGCCCCCTCATGTGACTGTGTCACATGAGATGGGATATGTTTTTATTTTTCAAAGAAACTTTTTATTTAATTTGTAACAGCTTTAGGAAACCTCATCCTGCTCGTAGATGAGGTTTCCTAAAAAATGTAAAGGTTGGATGGGCAGTGTAAAATTTAGCTTAATTACCTCATTAATGGTGTTAATAGGCCTTTCAATCATTGGCAGGGGCACAATTGACTCCGGCACGCGCCCGCTGAACGGAATATCACTCAAGGTCGGGATGCATGCCCGATGTCATTGCATGTCATTTTACGTTCTGGTGTGTCGGGTGTGTGCCCACATACCGAATGTAAAATTTTGCCCCTGAATTCACAGACTATCATTATCTCAGTGGGGTGCCTGTCAGTTCAGTTTGATTGACAGCTCCAAGTGCTTATACAATCCTTTTTATAAGTACAATTGCTTGTTCTTTTAAGGCTTGAATTTCCCTTTGTCCAAGTCATTAATATGGATTGTAAATAGTTGAGGCCCCAGCACTGATCCCTATGGCACTCCACAAATTACAGTTTACCAACCAGAAAATGACCCATTTATGCTGACCCTCAGCTTCCTGTTAGCTAACCAATCCTCTGTCTATGCTAATATGTTATGCCCATCACCATGAGCTTTTATCTGGTACAGAAACCTTTTTTGTGGCACCTTATCAAATGCCTTTTAGAAATCCAAATACACCACCTTGACTGGTTTCCCCATTATCCGCCCTGCTTGTTACTTCCTCAAAGAACTCTAATACATTAGCAAAACATTATATTGACTCATGATGGCCCTCCCACCTCACCTCTCCAATAGGACCCCCACCCCTATCTCCCCACTTTCTTTGAACCTATCCCCCTGCCTGCCATGAGACACCTGGCAATTACCTAATCCAGGATTTAGAATATGGGGATTGCTTGCAGTCCCAGTTGTGGCCACTGGCACGACAGAAGTACTGGCCAATCAGATTGACTGGCAGCCCTCTGAGGTGGGTCTTCTTCCCAAGTGAGGGGCGGAAGACCCATCTATGGCCAATTAACACCCCTTGGAGGTTTAAATGGCTGCAGGACTGCTGTTATTGGTGGGGATGCATTCCCCACTGACTCGGGCTGGCAGACTGGGAAGTCCTGCTAATGGTTACAAAGTGAACAAGATTGTGTACCAAGGTATGCAGCATTTGAAAAGGCAGATAGAATGGAAGAGGAGGGGGAGTAACTCTGAAAGTAAAGGATGGTTTAAGAACTGTTGTGAGAAAGGATGTTAGCTCAGAAGATTAGGAAGAAGAATCAATAGGGGTGGGGATTAGGAATAACAAGGCTCGGAAAATGCAGGTGGGAGTAGCTTATAAGCTCCTTAACAGTAGTTATACTTTTGGACAGAGTATTAAGCAATAAATATTTGATACTTATAATAATTGTGGGGGACTTCAATTTTCATTTAGACTGGACCAATCAAACTGGCAAAAATAATCTGGAAAATGAGTTTATTGAATGCTTTTGTGGTAGCTTGCTGGATCAATACATTTTGAAATCAATTAGTGACAATACTATTTTATATCTAATATTGTGCAATGAGGAAGAATTAATTACTAATCTCATAGTGAAAGATCTGCTGGGACAAAGTGATCATTATATAATTGAATTCATGTTAAGCTTAAAAGTGATATAAATCACTCCTAAAGAAGAATCTTAAACAATTTCATAGGTATGAGGAAAGAGCTACGCTACAAACATGAAGTTTGTTAGCTTTCGGGGTTGTCTCTTTAACTTAGGGTAACATTGAGGAATGAAGGGAGTCATGTGACCTATTCTGAATTTTGCTGCTTCTTCTTCTGGCCCATCTTGTTGGGATTACCTGAGGGAATGAGACAGAAAGAAAGAAAGAACGAGCGAGAATCACCGAGTAACCAGAGCTGGCCCTCCTCTCCTGCTCCTCCTGCTGCCGCCGTGGTAACAACCAAAAAGTTTGGGTGGCTTGATGGTTAAAGGGGGACACAGGTTGTTTTACTGGGAAGAAGATGTAAAATATTCACACCTGCAAACAATGACCAGTGTCTCTGTGTTGATGGTGAATAGACTGTTCATCTCCAAGTCACAGGAGGTGTGAGGAATGTCAGGTTTTGTAAATAGTTATACTTTTAATGGTTGAATTCCTTGATAAAACAGAGTCAGGGGTTTAGAAGATATTTAATTAGTATTTCTTCCTGGATATAAGGTCCATGTGACTCACTTTGCCACAGAAATGGGCTTTGAGAGGGTAACAGGCCATAGAAAGCCATTGTGATATTGATAACAGGTTTTTCTTAAAGAGAGTCCTGAACCTCTCACTCTGCATGAATCTGTGTGTGTGTAAGAGAGAGAGAGACAGCTTGTCCTACACCTTCAGAGAAAATGCTGGTCCCACCAGTGACCCTGTGAAATGGAGTTGGGAGCTTATGCTCAGGTTGAAGAGACTAGGTTTGTGAGCATTTAAATTAAACTGAAAGATTTGTGTAGCTTGGCTGGAGGGAAGAACCTCCAATTTGTCCCTCACCATGACAGTCAGTTCTGAGATTAAGAGTTGCCTGGCTGGGAAAGGAAAAGAAATTGATCAAACCTGCGGGAGCCTAGAATCCCTTTGCACTTGTTCCTGGAGAATGAAGTGACCACTGAACAGATAGAGTAAAATATAACTGTGGAGGGGGATTTTCTGTAGTTTAAAAGTTAAATGGGGGATCTTTTATGTGATTTAGAGTATAAGTTGTTCACTTAATAGTGTTTAGATAATGTTGCTTTAGTTTGCTTCTTACAGTAAAAGTCTTAACTTGAAATCTTGTCATGTGATCATTCTAGTCAGCCACTGAAGTTTGAATATCTTTGTAAAAGCTATTGATCTCCATGGATAATTAGGAGCTTTTGCAGGATTTCAAATCCACAAGCTGAGACAATTACACTGAGATGTGCCAAAATTTAGACTGACAAGATTTTATCGTGACTTTTGCTGTTTTCACTAGAAAGTTAAAATGGCTATGTCTATTGCTGAAGTGTTCTTCAAGAGAAAGAACATCTGCCTGTGCGTGCCTTGCAACAGTTAACAAAGATTCATTTTAGGGCTGTGGCAAAGAAGTTGGAAATACATTTAAAAGTAGGCACTAAAAAGACAGAAATTGAAGTATTGGCTCAACATCTGAACATTAGGAAGAAAAGAATAATCCTGATAAAACATAAATGGAGTTGGCTAGGATTCAGTTGAAAATGAAATAAATGGAATTCAGTAAAGGAAGAGAAATGAAAAAAACCTGAACTTGAATTTCAAAAGTGCAAAAACGCAGGAAAGCCTTGCAGTTCAAAGAGAAAGGATAAATTAGAAAAGGAAAACTTTGAATTGCAAAGACAGAAGGAAGCCAGAATAGTTGGACTGGACAAAGAATGGCTTCAATTATGTGATCAGGGAGACTTGATGAGTTAGCTTTAAATCCTAAGCTTGATTTGGCAAGTAATATTCACTTGGTGCCTAAGTTCAATGAGGAAGGATTTGAAATATATTTTGTCTCGTTTGAGAAAATTGCTAAGTTACAATGGCCTAGAGAAATTTGGAAAATTTTATTACAAGGTGTTCTGGAGAAAAAGTGTTGGAAGTTTATTTGACCCTTTCAGATGAACAGTCTGCAGTCTCTGGGACGGTCAAGCCTACTGTGCTTAATGGACGCAACTTTGTTCCAGAAGCACAGACAAAAGTTTAGAAATCTGAGGAATCAAACTTTTGTTAAATTTGCTGTAGAGAAAAAGAAATGGTGTTTGATTAATGATATAGAGCTATGAAGCTTGAGCAAGGTTTTGAAAACCTTAGAGAGGTGTTGTTAATGGAAGAATTTAAAAACAATGTCCCTTTAGGAATAAGGTGCCACCTAGAAGACCATAAAGTTTCTAAGATAATAGATGCTGCTATTAAGGCTGATGGTTACGAACTACCCCACAAACAGCAAGCCTTTGCTTTCAAAGCCACAGAGCATCTGGAGAAATAAAGGAAGTGATAGTGAACAGGACAACAATTACAATTAGGGGGACAGCAGAACTGAGAAGTCAGGAGCTCCTCAGAGCAGTAAAAAAGACAGCATGAAAGATAAGTTAGATTCAAGGGGACCAACATGTTACTTTTGTCAAATGAGAAGCCATGTGAAAGCAGACTGCTGGAGATTAAAACCTAAAATGGTAGCATTTGTAAGGATGCGTGACGTGATTACAGAAAATATTGCAGCAGTAGGTTGTGCTAGTGACGAATCAGAAGATTCAAATGTATTTACCATTGGTCTAAATCAAAACATAGAGGATTATAAGGATTTTATATTTATGGGTGAGGTCTCCACATCTTTGTATTGTGAAGCAGGTAAACAAATAAATATTCGATGATGTTGACGGTGCAGACACGATGGGCTGAATGGCCTCTGTTCCGTAGCTTTTCTATGGTTCTATAAGGGGTCAGATCAATTGCAGATGGTGGTAGGTGACAAAACTCTCCCCAGAAGGGATGCTATTTAGGAATGCATTGATTAAGGGTATTAATGGAGGTTGTTTAACCACTCTGTTGCATAAAATTAATTTAAAATGTAGTTTAATTTTTGGTATTGTAGCTATGGAAATTGTGTTGCAGTTGCCTATTAATGACATTGATTTCATATTAGGGAATGATTCACTGGAGATAAGTTGCTGCCAACTCCAGTGAGGTCAGTCAAGTCCTGTGAATTGGTAAAGTTGGAAATGTATCAAATACATCAAGTGACATACAGAAATCCACGACTATCTGTATTCCTATGTTCCAACCAAACGTGTCCAAAAAGTCAGAAGTTCAGACTGCTGAAGTTAAAAGAACACTGAAACCTCAGTCTGACAACGGAGCGTTAAAACAAGCTGGAAACAATTGGAAGCTACCCAAATTAAGCCTGCAGGCAAACCCTGAGCCATAGGTATTAAAGCAAAATGCAGCAGTAATGCTCCTGGCTGATTGAGAAACAAAAGGAGACAGCCGCTGGGAATTCAAATACCTTTTTAAAATTTATCAGTCTTTATGGGGATTGTAACAGCTGGCTAAGATTTATTGGGTAAATAGACTGAAAGGAATGGTAGTAAATCAACAGTGGGAAACATTTAAAGAAATAATTCAAAATGTTCAACAAATATGCATTCCATTAAAAATCAAAAACTTAGCATGAAAAATCTATCTTTGGCTTAGTAAGGAAGGAAAGGATAGTATTAGATTCAAAGGAGAGGCTTATAATGTAGCAAAGAATAACAGTAAACCTGCAGATTGGAAATGTTATAGAAACCAGCAAAGGGCCGCCTTAAAGTTGATAAAAAAGAAAAAAAATGGAATATGAGAGTAAACTAGCCAGAAATATAAAACAGATAAGAGCTTTTACAAGTATATAAAAGGAGGAGAGTAGCTAAAGTAAACATTGTTTTCTTAGAGGTAGAGACAGGAGCAATTGTCATGGAAATGAGAAAATGGTAGAGACATTAGATAAATACTTTGGTTTCTTTTCACAGTAGAAGACAAATTACATACCAGAAATTGAGGGTCACCAAGGGGATAATCAGAGTGAGGAACTTAAGGTAATTAATATCAGTAGAGAAAAAGTTATTGGAGAACCTTATTGGACTAAAATCCAAAAGATCCCCAGGATCTGATGGCCTGCATCCTATGGTTCTAAAAGAGATAGTTGCAGCGATACTGGATGCACAAGTTATGATTTTCCAAAATTCCCTAGATACTAGAAAAATCCTAATGGTCTGGAAATGAGAAAATTTAACATCGCTATTCAAGAAAGGAATGAGAGAGAAAACAGGGAATTACAGGCCAATTAGCCTGACATCAGTCATTGGGGAAATGCTGGAATCTATTATTTAGGAAGTCTTGCAATGATTTTCTAAGTGCATTGTTATAATCAGCCAGGAGTATTTTGGAATAGTGAAATCTAGAGGTAATAATAGCATGGATAAGAGTTTCAACAGCAGAAGAGCTGAAGCAGAAGTGGACTTGGGTGATATTACAGAATGGAAATATGTGATCTTACTAACAACACATGAGGTTGAAAGCTTATCTTGGGGCCAGATATGGCACTGAGTTTGAAAACAGTCTGATTCAGCCTCAGACATGTTGGCAGCAAGAGGGATAAAGTCAATGGCTAGGGAATAGAGTTTGTGACAGGACCAATTACAATGTCTTTAGTCTTTCCAGTATTTAATTGGAGGGAATTTCTGCTTATCCAATACTCAGACAAGCAGTCTGACAATTTAGTGACAGAGGAGAAATCAAGAGAAGCGGTGGTGAGATAAAGCTGAGTGTCATCAGCTTACATGTGGAAATTGATGTGTTTTCAGATGATGTCAGTGAGGAGCAGCCTGTAGATGAGAAATAGAAGCGGGCAGAGAATAAATTCTTGTGGAATGCCAGAGAAAACTCTGCAAGAGCAGGAAGAGAAGCCATTGATGGTAATTCTCTGATGACGATTAGATAGATAAGAATGAAACCAGGTGAATGCAGTGCTGCCCAACTGAACAATGGTAGAGAGGCATTGGAAAAGGATAATGTGATCAGTTGTGTTAAAGGTTACAGGTAGGTCAAGAAGCATGAGGAGAGATAAATTACATTTGTAAATGCCACATAAGAACAAGGAAATGGAGCAATGAAGTGCAAATGGAGGTGAAGCAAAGATCATCCATGACCTAAAGGAGATATTCAAATGCTGGAGGTATTTTGAGAAGAACCTTGAGCCTGATTCTTGTGGGATACCAATCCCAACCAGCCTCCAATTCTCCCTCTTCCAGTTTTGACAGAGGTGGGTCAATGGGGTGTGACCAATCAGCTCTCAGGATTGGGCCTATCAATAAAAAAATTTAAGCAGGCTGCATGCCTCCATTTTAACTAACATTTTATTTTTAACTGTTGCAGAGCAGCTGAAAGAAGGTGAGAAGGGCCAGATTCGTGAGGTGTCTTTGTTGCACTGCTTGTGGGCTAGGAGGGGCAGAGGCACTTCTCCTCATCCTTTATGCACCCTACAATCAGCTGACTACCATCCCCCAAGTGATGCCAGAAAACCCCCAACCCCACTCGATGCTCAGAGCCCCTCTGTGATGTCTGATCTGCACCCCTCCCACTGACCCCCACCCCATAACAATGACAAACTTACCTGCCATTCACACCCTGGCTGTTTCCCAATAGATAGTCTGGCTGGCTGGTGGGTGGGAAACTTGTTAGATCATTTAAAACAGGTCCTGCAGTTATATTTGTCAGGACCTGTGGGAAACCTTTACTTCTAGGTTTCCTATCTGGGATCGGATGGGCAGGTGGAGTTGAGGTCGAGGGTCAGCCATGATCGCCTTAAGTAATGGAGCAGGCTGAGGGGGCCATATGGCTGACTCCTCCAACTTTTTATTTTCTTAAATCCTCCTCCTCCACCCTGCTCTCTTCCTGGCTTTGGGATATTACTGAGCTCCTAGGGTCAGTCGTCCAAGGTAGGAGACACTACTAGAGACACTGAGGCTTTTCAGCCGGACTTGAGGCAGACGCAAAGTGATCCTGTAGAGGCACCTTTTTTACTCCAGCTCAAAGTAATTTACATTCAAAGTACACATAACCAGCTTTGTGGTTTCCTTTAAAACAATAACCTCCCTATCTATACTTACAAAATTTGTGCAAGTATTTGACCGTTACAGTATCTTGCACCTGAATTACATAAATTATTTTCTTAAGATTCATTGTGGTTCACTGCACTTAAATACATGGGCTTAAGTCTGCAATGTGGATAGATCCAACCAGAACTGGAACTTGGCCCACAGGCCTGCCTTAAGGGTGAAGCTTAAACTAATACATGCATAATTATCCTTTTAGGTTGCTTGCACATATTGTTGGAATAGTGAGGAAGGATTAAGTTATTTTTTCTACACATATTTTGAACATGTATGCAACTATCAATGTTCTGGGTTTATTCTCGGAGTCTTTAACAGATATTTGTGTTCCTAGTTGGACGGTGCTGGGTGATTGTTCAATCATTTTGATTCTGTACCATATTACAAAACTTATTCTAGTAGTGCTAGTAGTTTGTAAGTTAGTAAGCGTGGAATTATTTCCATAGGTAATCATTAAATGCTGTTACAAGAACCAGGTGTCACAAATGACTATCATTCTATCTAATCATAGATTCATAGAATGGTTACTATGCAGAAAGAGGGCATTCAGTCTTTCATGTTTATGCAGACTCTCTGCAAGAGCAACTCAGCATGATCGACTTCCCAACCCTTTCCCTGTAGACCTGCAATTTTCTTCTCTTGATCCAATTCCCTTTTGAAAGCCATGATTGAATTTTTCTCCATCACACTCCCTGGGAGTGCACTGCAGAAGCTAATCACTTTCTGCATAAAAATACTTTTCTTCATCATGTTGTTGGTTCTTTTGCCATTCACCTTCTATCATTGTCCTCTTGTTCTCAACCCTTCTGCCAAAGAGAACAGTTTCTCTCTATCTACTCTGCCTAGCTCCCCTCATGATTTTGAACAACTCTGTCAAATCCCTCAACCTTCTCTTCTCCAAGGTGAATAATCCCAGCTTCTCCAATCTATCCACTGAACTCCCTCATTCCTCAAATCATGTTCATAAATCTTTTCTGCATCTGCTCTAAAACTTGCACATCCTTCTTTAACTGGGGTATCCAGAATTATACGCATGCTCTAGATGACGCCAAGCCAATGCTTTATAAAGGTTCATCAAAACCTCCTTGCTTTTCCACCTGTGCCTCTATTTATAAAGCCCAGGGTTGCACATTTCTTTTTAGCCATTTTCTCAAGATGCCCTGCCACTTACTATGGTCCCTCTGTTCCTGCAACTCCTTTAGAATTGTACCTTTTAGTTTATATTACATTTTGTTAGGAAGAATGAGAAGTATCACCACACAATTCTGTGTTAATTCATCTGCTACATGTCCATCCATTCCACCATCCTCTTGAAGTCCATTACTATCCTCTTCACAATTCACAATACCTGCAAATTTTGTGTTGTTTGAAAATTTTGAAATTGTGCCCTGTTCTGTCAAGTCTAGGTCATTACTATATAAGAAAGGCAATGTACCTTGAGCTGAACCCTGGGAAACCCAACTGTATACCTGCCCCCAGCCCAAAAAAAAAACAGCTGTTCCTGTCACTCAGCCATGGTAGACACTTTCCCCGTTAATCTATAGGCTTCAACTTAGCTGAAAAACCTATAATATGGCATTTTATCAAAAGCCTTTTGGAACTCTCTGTTCACCACATCAACTGGATTACATTAACTCTCATCCATTACCTTATTAAAAAACCTTAGTCAAGTTAGTTAAACATTTGTGTTTAACAAATCTATGTTAGCTTTCCTTAATTAATCCAAACGTGGCCAAGTGACAGATAATTGCCCAAGATTATTGTTTCTAAAAGCTTTTCCACCACCAAGGTTAAACTGACTAGTCTGTAGTAGCTGGGATTATCCTTACACCTTTTTTGAACAAGGGTGTAAGATTTGCAATTCTCCATTGCTCTGGCACCAAGCCCTCATATCTAAAGAGTTTTGGAAGGCTGTGGCCAGTGTATCCTCAATATCCACCCTTCCTTCCCTCAACATCATCGAATGTATCCCATCCAGCCCCAGTGACTTATTAACTCTAAGTACAGCCAACCTTTCTTATAGTTCTTTATCAATTTTTAGCCCATTTAGTGTCACAACCACCTTGTCTTTCACTATGGAAGCATCTCTTCCTTGTGTTATGACCAGGTGAAGAGGGGGTTGAATGACTCCCCTCTTTGCCCTCTCCTTGTTTGACCACAGCAGGTTTTTTTTGTTTGAAAAGGATATACTTGACAATTCAGGGGTACTTAGCTATTTATGTGCTGCAATCATAAAAGAACCAATAGGACAGTTCAGTTGAGTTTAACAAAGAAAGAGGTTAGCTTTATTATACTTAAACCGAGTTAAGTAAAATTACAACCGACTTTCGCACTCACGCACTCGAAATTCACACCACACAAATGCAGATTACAGAGTTGGGAAGGATAGGTTGGCCAAATTAGAGTCCATCAAAAGTAAGAGTATACCGCCTGTAGTTTGGCGACTCAACTGGCTTCAGGCTGAATTCAATGGTCTCGCTGCTTCTGATTTAAAGGTGTAGGCAACAGAGTTGGCTGCTTTTCAGGGGATGGTAGTGCAGGGTTAGATCCTTTTAAGAAAGCTCTGTCTGCAGCAATGCCTCCCTGGATGATCACAGTAAGCAATCAGGCCTCGAAGATTACAACTGGGGGTTGATGAGAGAGGGAGGCAGGGGGATCCCACTTGGGTCTTCTCTCTAAGTTGCTTGTCCTCAGTTCATCAGAGGAAATATGCTTTTAAAACATACAAAGGGTTGGCTTGTCATGTGACCTCCTTTCTCCATCTGTCCAGGGCAAGTTAAAAAAAATACATTGTCCGTCTATTGCACAGGTGACTTGATTAGCTCATGTCTGGAAGATTACCTAGCCAGGGGCCCATTGTCCAACTGGTTAGTCTTAATGGCTCATCTCCAACAGTTGATTGCCATAGATGCCTCGCTAATCAGACAGGAGATGTGAGTTGGGGCGAATTTACAATGAAACACACCTTTCCATGGCATGGGGCTCCCAAACAACAGGGGGGCCCCATCAAAACATTCAAACTGGGTGCACGAACTGATGCTGCATTTGCAAAGTTAAAAAGGGAAGTGCTAAGTAAATCACTTATTTTTGGTACTGAGTCCCACTTGTGACGGGAATTATAGACACTATCTCGGCAACATCTCTGCCTCTGATCAGCTGCAAAAACATATCTGAAGAAAGCACCTTTCAGATGCACTCGCTTTACTGACAAATGATCATTTTGCAAAGTGGGTCTGTCTCAATCTCTGTCAAACTTTCACAAAGTAAATAGTAAGACTGCTATTCCACTAGGAAATCGATGCTTAGAAAAGTAAGTTTGAAAAGAGATTGAAATGTTCAGAAATAATACAAAAGATAGCTAGGAATTACTCCTTCTCCAAGCAGGTTGCCGCAGCAATTATATTTCCCCCTTGTTTTGATAAATCCCTCTCCTCCCAAATACACTTTCTGATACAAGGCATGCCACTTGCTAACAAGCCTAGAATAGACTGCTTGGGGCAGTTGGTGAGCCAACTTGCTTTACCCAACAATAGTGAAGTCTGTCTGCTCTCCTCAGCCCATGATCACCAGTGCAAATAGGGAGCTCACTCATTGGTGTTTGAATGAATAGCCAGAGCCATAGGTTATAGGTGTCAGTGGTGGCTCAGATGCTAGCAATCTGGCCTCTAGGTCAGACGGTTGTGGGATCAAGTCCCACCCTTGTCCAGGCAGATACTCCAGGGAAGTACTGACCTGTCAGAGATGGCACCTTTGGATGTAATAGATCCCACGAGACTATTTTGAAGAAGAGCAGGTGAGTTACCCTTGGTGTCCTGGCCAATATTTATCCCTCAATCAACATCACACAAAACAGATTCTGGTCATTATCACATTGTTTGTGTGAGTTTACTAGGTGCAAACTGCTGTGGCACTTCCCACATTCCCATTTCAAGGGGAGAATTTTCTCCCCATCGGGAGGACTGAGCGGAAGCAGGAACAGGCAGGTGCGCAGCCGATAACTGCCTGCATGCCACCATTTTACGTTGGTGGACCAATTAAGGCCCAATTAGTATGATGGGCACCCAGAAGCGCTGTGCGCTCCCTGTGTGGGCTGGAGGAGGAGGCTGCCTCAGGGAGATTAGTTTCATTATGAAAAATTTAAATAAAGAAAAAAAATAATTCAGACATGTCGCCTCATGTGACAGTGTCGCATGAGCTGGGACATGTCAATGAATTTTAATTAAAATTTATTTGCTTTTTAAATTGTTCATGAAAACTCATCCTGCCCGTGGATGAGGTGTCATGAGAAATGAGAAGCCGCCTGGGCTCTTTGCCTGCCCGCCAACCTTAAGGTTGGACAGGCAGCACAGTTAATTATTTTAATTGCTATTTAAATGGCCTTAATAGGCCTTTGACAGTTTGGGCATGCAGCTGACTCCGGTGCGCGCCTGCTGAACTGAAGATCTGAATGACACGCGGTGACGTTGGGACGCACGCGTCATTTTATGTGTCGGCGAGCGGGCCTGGCCCCCGCATGCTGATCCAAAGATTCTGGCCCAAAAGTACTTCAATAGCTGTACAGCTTTGGGACTTCTGGTGGCCATGAAAGGTGCTATATTATTATAAATCTTTAAATTTTGGTATGGCTTTGAGGTGGTTTTAAAAGTTACCAGTCCACCATGTTGGGGCAGAAGCAATTGTAATCGACACTTATGGCTTGCTTCTTACCTCAATAGTTCCACGTTAGTCTCAATGACAGGAAATAAATAGAGACAGATTCACCTGGCAGTGCTCTGGGCTACATCCTGTCAGCTGGTTTCAAAGCCACATCTCCAGAATAATTCCTTGGCTCTCACTCCAGACATTGTGTCCAACGCAGAGAGACACCAGAAACTGGATTGGAAAACAGATCGTGGTTGGATGTTGAAGGGAAGATGCTGGGCAGTCTCAGAGCCTCACTCCACTCATTACCGTTTTCTCTCAATAATTAGCAAGCTTTGATGGCGAAAGGAGTTTCAGGAAAACCTCGGCCAGTTTGGTCAGCGATTGAAACATTGAACTCAAGCCAAGCTTTAATTTGATTTTAATTGAAATGATTGTAATGCGGGCCGGCCTGAAAACACATCAGCTCATGCTCTTCCACTGAGTGACACTTATGAAATTTTCCAGTGAGTGATGAGATCTCAGTGAGGTGAAATGTTTCTCTGGTCTCCTAGGTAACAGATGTGTTGTCAGTGCTGCTTTGCTTCAGTCAACTGTTGGCACCAGCGCAGGGCTCCAGCCTGCCGTCTCCATCTCTGAATAAAATTATACCGATAGACTGACATATCAATTTCTGAGAGGGCATCTAGTCAGCTTCCATTTTCTACCTGCAGACAATCTCCTGTTTTCTCTCTATGTATAATCTGTCCTGGGATTTTTGGCTTTTTTTCATCAGCAAGTTCCATGATTGCTTGCCTCACAGTGCAATATTTACCATCTTTACCATCATTCAGACAAGAAGTAAGCTTGGATTTCAACAAGTTTTTTACAAGTGAGAAGCACTGATCAAGTTGTGTATTTTCTTGGCTTCGCCTTTCCGGTCCTGGGGGGAGACGGGGCCCGAAAATGAAGCTGAGCACAGGCCCCCACTGTGCGCCCCTGATGTGAGTCTTTTGCTCTCGCCTGAATTAATTGTCTTTGATGCGTTTTGCAGACAGACAAACTCCACCCCAATTAATTGGAACGTGGAATGTATGGTAATGCAAATTGGGCTTGGCCACCTTGGATTATGAGTTCAAGTCACTTTAGTCTGTGTTTTTAAAAAACCTGTTTTTAAAAGTTCAATTCATGTTTTCAACCAGTGGATTAAAAATAATTTTTTGGCATAAAGCACATCTTCATGACACTTGATAAAGACAGATACTCATTTAGTACCTCAGCCATGCCCTGTGTCTCCATGCATAGGCCCCCATTTTAGTCCCTAGTTGGCCGCACCCCTTTTCTTATTATCCTTTAACTACCAGTTGCATCCATCCGTGATAGTATTGGTAGAAGTGACCATGCACCCCAGGTGGAGACAAAATTCCTTCTTCACAGCTTCATTTGTGCTATGTGGTATTATTACTATAATAAATCGGATAGATTCAGAACAAATCTAGCAGCTCAAAACTGAGCTTCCGGTGCAGTGTGCTATCAGCACCAGCAGAATTGTGTCCAACCACAGCCTGTACCCTCATTGCCTCACTCAACATTAAATGAGGAGACCAGCCCTGCTTCAATGAGCAGTGTGGAAGAGCATGCAAGGAGCAGCAGCAGGTGTACTTAAAAATGAGACACCAACCTGGTGAAGCTGCAACACATGTGAAACTAAACAACAGAAGCAGCATGTGATAGACAAGAGTTAAGTGACCCCACAGCCATGATCAGATCAAAGCATTGCAGTCTTCCACATCTAGTGAATGGCAGTGGACAGTTAAGCAACTAACAGGAGAAGGAGGCCCCATGATCATCAAGGGGAGGTGCTGGCATAGTGCTATTGTCATTGGTCACAGCAGATGGTGGAATTTGAATTCAATAAAACCATTCTTGATTGTATTAAAAACCTATCTGGTTCACTAATGCCCTTTAGGGAAAGAAATCTGCTACCCGTACCTGATCTAGCCCGCATGTGACTTCAGACCCACAGCAATGTGGGTGACTCTTAAATGCCCTCTGAAATGGCCTAGCAAGCCACTCAGTTGTATCAAATTGCTAAAAGCAAGCCAGTAAGGAAGGAATGAAACTGGACAGACCACCCAGCATCAATATTGGCACCAGAAACTATAACAGTAAACCCAGCCCTTTTAACCCTGCCAAGCCCTCCTTAATAACATCTGGGGGCATATGCCAAAATTGGGAAAGCTGTCTTACAAACTGGTCAAGCAACAGCCTGACATAGCCATACTCATGGAATCATATCAGATGGATAATGTCCCAGACTCCACCATCACCATCCCTGGATATGTCCTGTCCCACCGCCAGGACAGACCCAGCAGAGGTGGCAGCACAGTGGTGTACAGTCAGGAGGAAGTCGCCCTGGGGCGTCCTCAACATCAACTCCAGTCCCCATGAAGTCTCATGGCATCAGGTCAAACATGGGCAAGAAAACCTGCTGATTATCACGTACCGCCCTCGCTCAGCTGATGAATCAGTGCTCGTCCATATTGAACACCACTTGAATGAAACACTGAGGGCAGCAAGGACGCAGAATGTACTCTGGGTGGAGGGCTTCAATGTTCATCACCAAGAGTGGCTCGGTAGAACCCTCACAGACCGAGCTGGCCGAGTCCTGAAGAACATAGCTGCGAGACTGCATCTGTGGCGGGGGCGAGGGAAACACAATCTGTAGCCTCATGGCCTGGCATATCCCCCACTCTACCACCACCATCAAGCCAGGGGATCAACCCTGGTTTAATGAAGCATGCAGGAGGGCATGCCAGGAGCAGCACCAGGCATAGTTAAAAATGTGCTGTCAACCTGGTGAAGCTACAACACACTTACCTGAATGGTGGTGGACAATTAAACAACTCACGAAGGAGGAGGCTCCACAAATATCCCCATCCTCAATGATGGAGGAGCTCAGCACAGCTGTGCAAAAGATAAGGTTGAAGCATTTGCAACAATCTTTAGCCAGAAGTTCCGAGTGGATGATCCATCTTGGCCTCCTCCAGAGGTCTCCAGCATCACAGACGCCAGTCTTCAGCCAGTTCGATTCACTCCACGATATCAAGAAATGGCTGAAGGCACTGGATACTGCAAAGGCTATGGACCCTGACAATATCCTGGCAATAGCACTGAAGACCTGTACTCCAGAACTTGCCAAACCTGTTCCAGTACAGCTACGATACTAGCATCTATCCGCAATATGGAAAATAGCCCAGTTTTGTCCTGTACATCAAAGCAGGTCAATTCCAACCCGGCCAATTACCACCCCATCAGCCTACCCTCAAGCATCAGTAAAGTGATGGAAGGGTCATCAACAGTGACACCAAGCGGCACTTGCTTAGCAATAACCTGCTTACTGACACTCAGTTTGGGTTCTGCCAGGGTCACTCAGCTCCTGACCTCATTACAGCCTTGGTTTAAACATGGACAAAAGAGGTGAATTCCAGCAGTGAGGTGAGAGTGACTGCCCTTGACATCAAGACCACATTTGACCAGGTGTGGCATCAAGGAGCCCGAGCAAAATTGGAGTCAATGGGAGTCAGGGGGAAAACTCTCCATTGATTGGAGTCATACCTGGCATGAAAGAAGATGGTTGTGGTTGTTGGAGGTCAGTCATCTCAGCTCCAGAACATCACTGCAGGAGTTCTTCAGGGTAGTGTCCTCAGACCAACCATCTTCAACTGCTTCATCAATGATCTTCCTTCCATCATAAGGTTAGAAGTGGGGATGCTCATTGGTGGTTGCACAATGATTAGCACCATTCACAACTCTTCAGATACTGAAGCAGTCCACGTACAAATGCAGCAAGACCTGGACAATGTACATGCTTGAGCTGACAAGTGATGAGTAACATTCACACTACAGAAGTGTCAGGCAATGACCATCACCAGTGAGAGAGAAGCTAACCATCACCCCTTGATATTCAATGGCATTACCATTGCTGAATCCCCCACTATCAACATCCTGGGAGTTACCATTGACCAGGAACTGAACTGGGCTAGTCATATAAATACTGTGGCTACAACAGCAGGTCAGAGGCTAGGAATCCTGCAGCAAGTAACTCACCTCCTGACTCCCCAAAGTCTGTCCACCATCTACAAGGCACAAGTCAGGAGACTGATGGAATGCTCTGCACTTACCTGGATGAGTGCAGCTTCAACAACACTCTAGAAGCTCAAAACCAACCAGGAGAAAGCATCCTGCTTGATTTGCATCCCATCCACAAACATTCACTGTCTCCACCACCGAATCACAGTGCCAGCAGTGCGTACCATCTAGAAGATACACTGCAGGAATTCACCAAGGCTCCTTAGACAGCACCTTCCAAATACAAAACTGCTACCATCCAGAAGGCCAAGGACAGCAGACATATGTAAACACCACTGGAAGTTCCCCTCCGAGCCACTAACCAGCCTGACTTGGAAATATATCACTGTTACTTCACTGTCACTGGGTCAAAATCCTTGAACTCCCTCCACAACAGCACTGTGGGTGTACCTACACCAGATGGACTGCAGTGGTTCAAGAAGTCAGCTCGCCACCACCACCATCTCAAGGGCAATTAGGGATGGGCAATAAATCCTGGCCTAGGCAGCAACGCCCACATCCCATGGATCAATTAAAAGAATCCTCAACCTCACTGATGGCGGAGACCCACACATCAGTGCAGAAGACAAGGCTGAAATGTTTACAACCATCTTCAGCCAGAATTGCTGTGATGATCCAGCTCAGTCTCCTTTTTTCCCTTTTATTCTTTCATGGGATGTGGGTGTCACTGGCAAGGCCTGCATTTGTTACCCATCCCTAATTGCCCTTGAACTGAGTGACTTGCCACACCATTTCTGAGGGGCAGTTAGGAGTCAAGCACATTGCTGTGGGTTTGAAGTAACCTGTAGGGCATGGCAAATTTCCTTCCCTAAAGGACTTTTGTGAACCAGATAGGTTTTTACAACAATCAATCGTAGTTGTCATGGTCATCATTACTATGACATTTTAGATTTGTTAATTGAATTTAAATTCCACCAGCTTCTGTGGTGGGATTTAAACCCATACCCCCCAGAGCTTTAGCCTGGACCTCTGGATTGCTAGTCCAGTGACATTACTACTACACCTCCTTCTCCATCTTCTGTAGCATATCTCTTTAATTGCAATGAAAGTGTTCAACGTAAATTTTAAATGACGTCTTTGGGGAAAAAGATTTTTTTTTTCATTTTGATTGACCACTGAGTTTTCAAATTTGAGATTTCTGAATGCAATTTTACTTTGTGACTGCTACATAGTATGATTTTAAAATGAAACCATTTATGAGCCAGTGGCCTATTAGTTTCTCAAATACTCATGGGAGATGGTTTGTTGGGTTGATGCTACCTGTGGTATGTACTGCTTAGGCACCATTAACCAGTCTTATAGAAGTTACCAAGAAGTCTTTATTAACATTACCAACCTATGTATACATATACAGTAGAGGGTACAGGTATGGAGAGGACTCCATGGCATATTCTTACATGTTGCAACCTAGCTCTACACTGCTGACCTAAGCTCTAGGTAGATGCTGTAGTGATTTTAAGTAAAATCTTTCATACTGTTTTAGGGATCATGATTGTACTGATAAATCAGCCCTAGGTGAGGGTAATCTTAAGGGCAGAGCTTTCTAGCCGTGGACTTGGTTCAAGCATGTAGCTTCTTCATGACCCCTGTTAATAAAGTTAACTGTTTCTAACAAGAAACCTGTCGGATAGACCAAGTTATTGCAATTGGCGACGAGGATTAATAGCTCCGATGCTGCACCTCGAGGATTAATAGCTCCGATGCTGCACCTCACCTCCTGAATGTGAATATATCAACTTTTAAGGAAAAAAAGAGAAGTATACTCACCAGTTATGCCACTCTTCAGCGGAATTGACCCGTACAACTCGTCCATGAAGACTGGAGCCAATACATATAGCACCTAAGTTTCTACTTTGTAGGGAATGAAATAACAGTGGAGTAGAAGCAGAAAGCAATTCTTCTAAGTATGTGCAGTAGCAAGACATATAACCTCATCCATATTCTCGACGGCTCCGAATGCGTCCAATTGCAAATCTTTTAAAGAGCTAATAGCCCTCGTGAAGACACGTTTCAGCTTAAGCCATCGCTGATTATGCAAAGGTTCAAGTTCATCTCTGGAGTAAGGGTGAGTCAATCGCAGCGTATAGCGTGAAGTTAAAACAGTTGGCTGAGCACTGCGATTTCAGAGATACTCTCAATGACATATTGTGAGATCGTTTGGTTTGCGACATACAAGACGACATCATTCAGCACCATTTACTTGCAGAAGTTAACATTGATCTGAACTGAGCCATGGAGATAGCGCTAGCAACGGAGAGTGCTGAGAGGGACTCGCAGGCTTTGCAGAGTATGCAACATGGCACCGTTCTTCAGTTGGGGCGGGGACCAGGGAGACAACTGCGAAGCAGGAAACAGTCTCTGCTGCTTGAAAAACTAAAAGGAATACTAGAAGCATCTCACCAGCTGTAGTAATTGTAAATAAAACCTTTCATACTGTTATGGGGATCATGTGACTGTACAGACGAATCAACCCTAAGCACGGGTATTCTTAGGGGCAGAGTTTTCTAGCCTTGGTCTTGGTACAAGTATGTAGCATCATCAGGAGCTCTGTAAAATAAAGTTTACTGTTTCTAACAAGAAATGTGCCTGGTAATCCAAGTTTATTACAATTGGCGATGAGGATAAATAGCTCCAATGCTGCACCTCACCTCGTGAATGTGCGTATTTTGATTTTTAAAGGAAAGTATACTCACCAGTCATGCCACTCTTTGGCAGAATTGGCGAGTACGACTCATCCATCAAAGATTGGAGTCAGTATATAGAGCACCTAGGTTTCTACTTTGTGGCAAATGAAATGATGACAGAGGAGAAACAGAAGGCAATTCCCCTAAGTGACCGTGGGAGTAAGACATTTAACCTAATCCATAGACTGTACAAAATTCCTATTCCTTCAAGAGCTGGTGGACCTTGTGAAGACACATTTTCAGCCTAAACCCTCTGTGATCATTAGATTCAAGTTCAACTCCAGAGTAAGGGCCCCCAGTGAGTTGAATGCAACATACATTACAAAGTTAAAACAGTTAACAGCACTGTGACTTTGGAGAGGCCTTAAATGACATGTTGCGAGACTGCTTGCTGTGCGGCATACATGACAACACCATTCAGTGCCATTTACATGCAGAAGTTAATATAGACTTGGAGTGAGCCATGGAGATAGTGCTAGCAATAGAGAGTACAGAGAGGGACTTGCAGGCTTTACAGAGTGTAGAACATGGCACCTTTTTCAGTCAGGGCGGGAAGCTGCCGCCGGGTGTGACGTAAAAACCAGGGAGACTACCGCGAAGTGGGACACAGTCCCTACCATTCGAAAAACAAAAAGAAATACTGGAAGCAGCTCACCAGTAATTCAAAAATTAAAGTGTTACTGATGTGGGGGTAATCATGCACTGGAAACCTGCAGATTTAAAGAGGCAGAATGCCACTACTGTCACATAAAACGGTAGGTTATGAAACAGTGCAGGGCAGCCAATCAGACAGCAGGCCAAGTTAAATGAAATACACAATATAAATGAACTAGAAGCTACTGATACTGGTACCTATTCCTTCTACAATCTGAAGGCTAGGAAGACTGAACCAATCACCATTAACTTTCAAGTAAATGGAAGGTCTCTGGTCATTGAGGTTGAAACAGGAGCATCAACCACAGTGATGGGAGAACACATCTTTAAATATCTTAGAGAAGGTACCCCGCCGTTGAGTTTGGAGCAAGTCACAGCTCAGCTAAAAATGTATACTTGCGAGGTAATACAAGTGAAAGGCATCACCTCTGCACTTATATCCTACAGGCAACAAACGGCCCAGCTGCCAGTAGTTGTTGTAACAGGTGAAGGGCCTAGCCTTCTGGGCCATGATTGGTTGAAAGAAATTAAACTCAACAGATCAGGAATTTTTCAGAACAGGAGGAATTCTTGAGTTGTTAAAATAAGAGAGTATTCCAAGAGGAATTGGGAAAAATAAGGGGCCTACAAGCAAAATCATACATGGATTCTGAAGCAAAACCCTGTTTTTTTTTTCAGACAAGACCTGTGCCTTACACCCTAAAGGAGGAGGTGGATGCAGAATTGTGCTGCTTGGAGAAGTTAGGAATAATCCAGCCAGTCCGATTTTCAAAATGGGCAGCACCCACATTCCCTGTGATGAAACCAAACCAAACCATTCGCACTTGCAGAGACTACAAATTAACCGTGAACAAGGCTGCGAAATTAGACAAATGTCCAACCCCAAGGATTGAAGATCTGTACATTAAACTTGCAGGAGGAAAATCCTACACTAAACTGGACATAAGCCACACATACCAACAACTAGAGCTGGACAACACAACTAGAGGGTAAATAAAAACAGAAAAAACTGGGAAAACTCAGCAGGTCTGACAGCATCTGCAGTATTTTGATTTTATCACACATCTAGAGGGTATGTCACCATAAGCACACACAAGTGCCTGAACCAATATACACAGCTACCCTTTGGTGTGTCGTGGGCCTGTGTGATTTTCCAAAGTACCATGGAAACGTACTACAAGGACATCCACTAGTTGTAGTGTACCTGGATGAGGCCCTGATTACAGCATCCATGCAAGCAGAACATTTGGCCAACCGAGAAGAGGTTCTGAAGCGATATTTGGAGACTGGTGTACATTTGAAAAAAGTTCACTTTCCAAGCGACGGAAGTCATGTATTTGGGTCATTGAGTGGATGCCCAATGGTTGCATCCAGTAGAGGAGAAAGCCAAGGCAATCAAGGAAGTGCCCTCTCCTACCAGTGTCACTGAGCTCAATTCTCTTTTGGGTATAATAAATTATTACAGTCACTTCTTGTATGATTTATTTAGAGTATTAGACCCTTTACACTTATTATTGAAGAAGAACCACAGATGGTCCAGGAAGGCACAGCAAAAGAAAGCCTTCATAAAAGTGAAGAAGCTTTTACACACATCGTGTTTGCTAGTGCACTATGACTCATCAAAGGAATTGATACTCACTTGTGATGCATCTCCCTATGGAGTCGGAACGATATTGTCACACAAGATGGAGGATGGATCTGAAAGGCCAATAGGATATGTATCCAGAACCCTCTCTACAGCTGAGAAGGGTTACTCTCAAATTGAAAAAGAAGGCTTATCTATCATATTTGGAGTAAAGAAATTCGATCAATATTTGCATGGTCAACAGTTCACCATAATGTCAGATCACAAGCCACTTATGGGTTTGTTTAGTGAAGATAAAGCAATCCCACCGATAGCTTCTGCTAGAATTCAAGGGTGGGCTTTAATTTTGTCGGCATATGAGCATACTTATATGCACCGTCCAGGATGATTTCTTCAGTCTTTTAATAGAGATGTGGATTTTGATCTCCAGCTGCCTCCATGTTTTGTTGGGTTGTCGCTTTCTGTGTTGTGTACTGCTTATCACTGATACGCAGTCTTGTAGAAGTTACCAAGAAGTTTTTATTAACATTTCTGAACTATGTACATATTTATAGTAGAGGGTTTTTTTTTATTCATTCACAGGATGTGGGCTTCGCTGGCTGGGCCAGCATTTATTGTCCATCCTTAGTTGCCCTTGAGAAGGCAATGATGAGCTGCCTTCTTGAACCGCTGCAGTCTATGTGTAGGTACACCCACAGTGCTGTTAGGGAGGGTGTTCCAGGATTTTGACCCAGCGACAAGGAAGGAACGATGGTATATTTCCAAGTCAGGATGGTGGAGTTACTTGGAGGGGAACCTCCACGTGGTGGTGTTTCCATCCATCTGCTGCCCTTGTCCTTCTAGGTGGTAGTGGTCGCAGGTTTGGAAGGTGCTGTCGAAGGAGCCTTGGTGAATTTCTGCAGTGCATCTTGCAGATGGTACACACAGTTGCCACTGTGTATCGGTGGTTGAGGGAGTGAATGATTGTGGATGTGATGCCAATCAAGTGGGCTGCTTTGTCCTGGACAGTGTCCAGCTTCTTCAGTGTCGTAGGAGCTACAGTCATCCAGGCAAGTGGGGAGTATTTCATCACCCTCCTGACTTGTGCCTTGTAGATGTTGGACAGGCTTTGGGGAGTCAAGAGGTGAGTTACTCGTCGCACGATTCCTATCCTTTGACCTGCTCTTGTAGCTACAGTATTTATATGGCTAGTCCAGTTCAGTTTCTGGTCAATGCTAACCCCCCAGGATGTTGATAGCGGGGGATTCAGTGATAGTAATGCCATTGAACATCAAGGGGCGATAGTTGGATTCTCTTTTGTTGGAGATGGTCATTGCCTGGCATTTATGTGGTGCGAATGTTACTTGCCACTTGTCAGCCCAAGCCTGGATATTGTCCAGGTCTTGTTGCATTTGGTCATGGACTGCTCAGTATCTGAGAAGTTGTGAATGGTGCTGAACATTGTGCAAGCATCAGCGAACATCCCCACTTGTGACCTTATGATGGAAGGAAGGTCATTGATGAAGCAACTGAAGATGGTTGGGCTAAGGACACTACCCTGAGGAACTCCTGCAGTTCCTTCTCCAGTTCCTCCTGCAGTGATGTCCTGGAGTTGAGCTGACTGATCTTCAACAACCACAATCATCTTCCTTTGTGCTAGGTATGACTCCAACCAGCGGAGAGTTTTTCCCCCGATTCCCATTGACTCCAGTTTTGCTAGGGCTCCTTGATACCACACTCTGCCAAATGCTGCCTTGATGTCAAAGGCAGTCACTCTCACCTCACCTTGGGAGTTCAGCTCTTTTGTCCATGTCTGAACCAAGGAGGCAATGAGATCAGGAGCTGCGTGGCCCTGGAGGAACTCAAACTGGGCATTAGGGACCAGGTTATTGCTAAGCAAGTGCCGCTTGATACCACTGTTGAATCTGACTGAAGATTGTTACAAATGCTCCAGCTTATCTTTTGCACTGATGTGCTGGGCTCCTCCGTCATTGAGGGGATGGTTGTGGAGCCTCCTCCTCCAGTGAGTTGTTTAATTGTCCACTACCATTCACGACTGGATGTGGCAGGACTGCAGAACTGAAATCTGATCCGTTGGTTGTGGGATCACTTAGCCTTGTCTATCTTATGATGTTTGGCACGCAAGTAATCCTGCTTTATAGCTTCACCAGGTTGACACCTCATTTTTAGGTATACCTGGTGCTGCTCCTGGCATGCCCTCCTGCACTCTTCATTGAACCAAGGTTGATCCCCTGGCTTGATGGTAATGGTAGAATGGGGGATATGCCAGACCATGAGGTTACAGATTGTGTTTGAGTACAGTTCTGCTGCTGTTGATGGGCCAGAGCTCCTCATGGATGCTCAGTCTTGAGTTGCTACATCTGTTCAAATCTATCCCATTTAGCACAGTGGTAGCGCCACACAACACAATGGAGGGTATCCTCAATGTGAAGGTGGAACTTCATCTCCACAATGACTGTGCAGCGATCACTCCTACTGTCATGGACAGATGCATCTGCCGCAGGCAGGTTGGTGAGGATGAGGTGAAGTATGTTTTTCCCTCTTGTTGGTTCCCACACCACCTGCTGCAGTCCCAGTCTAACAGCTATGTCAATTAGGACTCAGCTAGCTCTGTTAGTAGTGGTGCTACCAAGCCACTCCTGGTGATGGACATTGAAGTCCCCCACCCAGAGTTCATTCTGCACCCTTGCCACCCTCAGCGCTTTCTCCAAGTGATGTTCAATATGGAGGAGCACTGATTCATCAGCTGATGGAGGGCGGTACGTGGTAATCAGCAGGAGGTTTCCTTGCCCATATTTGACCTGATGCCAAGAGACTTCATGGGATCTGGAGTCAACGTTGAGGACACCCAGGGCAACTCCTTCCCGAGTATACCACTGTGCCACCACCTCTGCTGGGTCTGTCCTGTCGGTGGGACAGGACATACCCAGGGATCATGAAGGAGGAGTCTGGGACATTATCTGTAATGTATGATTCCATGAGGATGACTGTGTCAGGCTGTTGCTTGACTGGTCTGTGAACACTAGCCCCCAGATGTTAGTAAGGAGGACGTTGCAGGGTCTACACGACTGCGATTGCCATTGTCGTTTCTGGTACCTAGACCGATGCCGGGTGGTCCGTCCGGTTTCATTCCTTTTTTGTGACTTTGTAGAGGTTTGTTACAACTCTGTGGCAGAAGGCTTTTAAGAGTCAACCACATTGCTGTGTGCCATAAAACAAATCAATTGGTGATATTCCTTTCAGAGCATCTGTAAAGCATTGTAACTTTACGTCTTATTCATGCTTGACAACAGGTTTTCAGAGTCATTTTACCACAACGACACACAAAGCAAGTTTTAATACATAAAAGTAATTGGTTCTTGCTCAAATGGAAAAAGCTTTGTGTGAAGTTTAGTTTTACATGTTATTGCATTCCACATGGTGTAAAGTCACCTTCTGTCCAACTGTTCAGGAGTACTAGATGGCTGCTGCATAAATGAGATGTGATATAGCATAGCAACCAAGTTTGGCTAGAATTAATTCACACACTCAAGGATATGACTGTTTGAAAAACGCTGGTAAGACATTGGCCTTTTTTCACAATTGCTAAGAACACTACTGTAATTACAGGTTAGCTTACACTCAGCGTCAATCAAAATGCCTTAGATATTTCTTTCCATGCTTATTTAAAAAGCAATTGTGTTTATCTAATTTAAATCCTGAAAACTTGAAATCAGTCAAGCTATAAGATTAAAGAAAGACAAAAAGAAGAAAAAGTGAAAGAAACATACGACACAAGGAATGCAGAGCAATCAAGAAATATTGCCAATGCTTAAAAGTAAGGTGATTAGCCATAATTCACAAAGGACAATAGGCATCTCTCTCCGTTAGAGAGAGACAATTGGTTATATATAGCTATATTTATATATAGGTTATACAAGTGTGGCACAAGGTGAGGAGGCAGACGTCCATGAACTACCACAGCTCGTTTGGGATTAAACCTGCCATCATTCTGCATTGCACTCTAGCCATCAGAGCTAACCAACCCCACAATGAATAAAAGTATTGAATTCTTTCCAACCTACAAAAGTTAATGTCAAAAATGTTATTCTGCCTTTCTTGGTGGCTGACAAGGTTACTGAATCTTTAAAGCGGACTTGATAAAGTGAATTGTATTATTTTTGTTGGGTGCTCTTCCTCTTTACGATGTGAGTTTGAGTACTTGGCAATTCAGTTGTCTCCCTGCAGTCTGACAGCAACACCACTGTTTCAGTCAAAAACTAAACACTTGGCATTTGGCACATTTTCATTAAATTACACTTTTCAAAGGATTATGGGGTGAACTTCATTGCTATTTTGGAAGTGCAGGGGTGGCACTGGATGTATTATTCATGAGGGAGTTTAGGTATTTCCCAGTTAACAAAATTTGTATTCAAAGCTTTTGTCTTATCTGCATCTGAAACACTTCACTTCTACCTATATTGGCGGATCCTGGCAGACGCTGCAAGTACTCTAACTTAAACTGAGTTCACTGGTAGTGCTGACCCAGGATTCAGTTTGGGGATATCACCTTCATAAAGCAGCAATTACACAACTAATGTTTCACAATCCTCTCTGGATAGGGAGGACATCTTGCATTATGGCTACCCAGCTCCCCTCACAGCAATTACTTCCATACAACCTGAAAAACCTGTCCTCTAATAGAGTACAGCCTCATATCCCCACATCTCTTATATCGGCTTTCCCATGCTATTTGAGCACACATTTCTCAACTGATACCCTCATTCAAGCTATTTTCTTGCAGCATCAACAAGAACCGCTGGCTCTCATTCTGACATGTAGAAATAAAGTGACATGGGCAGAAGGATCATAGGAAGCTCAAAAAATAATCTGAAAACTCAGGGGAATTCTTTCAAAGATGCACAATCAACAGAAATGCATTCCTCCTAAGATGGGGTTGGTAACCATTCTTTTAACCCCAACTATCTGGCTGGTGCCATTTTGAAAGATACCTGCTGTTGGGTGTCCAAGTTTAGACTCCTAGGGCTGAATTTTTAATCACCCCTGGAGACAAGATTGGGTTCAGCAGCCATGAAAATAGTACTCTTGGATGGTGTGTCAGTCTTCTGATGCCTTTGTGATGAGTTGCAATTTTGAAAGGGAGGTTGGGTTGGAGGAACTCCTCCAAGTAACCAGCTGTTAAGCACATTGAAGAGCTTGCTAACAGGCTGGAGCAGCTCAGAAGGAAATTTTCAAAGGTTAGAAACAGGAAGACTGAACAGCCTGGGGCACATTAGTGCACAGCAGTCAGGCACACTTGTTTGGACCATCAGGCCACTGGCTTTCTGCTCTCCTGCATGCTCCAATCTGCAAGGCAACAGCAAGCCCAGTCATCGCTGTCTTTGAAAATCACCCTCCAAAGCCAATTCCTGTCTCCAAATAGCAGCCAGCACCACTGAATGGGCCCTGAACTGGCCTCTAGCCCAATTAAGGCTTTGCATATCAAAACAGAGTCAGGAAAGTGATGCTTACATGGTTTCCAGGATTGTGACCTGGAAATTATCTGGGCATTGGATCCTCCTCACCGGATTGCCTAAGAACCTGGGTGCTATTTTAGTTTTGAAAGCTTGAACCATGATCCAATCATTTCCACAGGCAATAGAAGTGGTGAAGTACAGCAAACATAGCAAAGGAGCATAGGAATAGGAAAAGGCCATTCAACCTCTTGAGCCTGTTCCACCATTCAGTTAGATAATGATTGATCTGTATCTTAACTCCATTTGGTCGCCTTAGTACCACTTCCATTAGTACCATTGCTTAAGATTTATAATTCTTAGTTTTGAAAGTTTCAATGAACTAGCTTTAACAACCTTTGGGGTTTCCATATTTCGAGATTTCCATACCCTTTGTATGAAGAAGTGCTTTGTGACATCAGCACTGAATCACTTAGCTCTATTTTTAATATTTTTGTGGGACAGGCATCTGAAGCTAGCAGCATCTACCTTTAAATATACGGACCAGATTCTGAGAATGTTATAGAGACTCAACTGCAATATTTACCAAAGGGCTGGGAAGGAGAGTATCAGGTAAGTTTAAACTTTTAGTATTTACAAGATTTCCTTGTGGACCAAGGGCAGAATTTCACAGTTGACGTGCAGGGGCGAGCCCGACATGCATGCATGTAAAATGACAAGCGATGACGTCAGGCGTGTGTCCTGAGGCCAACACGCACCATCGCGATATTTTGGAAGCCGAGCGCACTATGAGTTCGGAGGCGCACCCTCCGTAAGTTAACGGGCCAGTTAAGGCCCTTGAGGCAGCAATTGAAACCGATTTTGCGCAGCCCGTGTGATCTTCAGGGTGTCGCATGGGCGCAACGGGCAGGCGGGTAGGTCACATTTTTAAAAACCTCATCCACGGGCGGGATAAGAGGGGTGAGTGGGCTCGCTAATGCAAGTTGTTAGAACTTTAGTTTATTATTTACTGCTACTTGCTTGTGAGAACAGAACAACTTCATTTCACTTCAGAGCTGCCTTGACAGAAATAACAGGCTTCAGTTCAAGACTCTGGAGGAATCATAACACTTGGAGCTTTCCAGGTATCAGACAGCCTTCCCTTACCCTGGGAGTGGGGGTTGTGCTCTCCGTTGGAGGCATCTCCTCTGAGGAGCAAGAGAAGGCCAGAAGGGGCAGGAGGCCAGGAGTCCATATTCAGTCTCCAGGGGAGCCACCTGTGGGAGGACAGGCACAGGCACAAGGGGTGCAAGGCCAACAGGAAGTCCAAGGCAGAAGGGGCCGCAGAAGACACCATTACCCTGCTGCCAGGGTTTACAGGTGGCGATGCAACTACCTCAATATGTCTGAGGTACAATACCGAAGGATGCTCTGTCTCTCAAGGGGACCATGACTTCCATCTGTCAGATGATAGGCCCTGAGATCAACTCGAACTGTGTGGGTGGAAACCCCATACTAGTGGCTTTGAAGGTCACAGTGACCCTCAACTTCTGTGCCTCCGGCTCTTTCCAGGGGCCAATGGGTGATCTTTGTGGAGTCTCCCAATCAGCTGTCCACAGTTGTGTCAAGCAAGTGACAGATGCTCTATTCAGGCGTGCATTGACTTTTATTCACTACCGCTGGGACGAGGCCAGCCAGACACAGTGAGCCAGAGGCTTCGCGGCCATTGCTGGCTTCCCCACGTCCAGGGTGCTATAGGCTGTACACATGTGACCATCAAGGCGCCAGCAGGTGAGCCCAGTGCCTTCATCAACAGGAAGGGCTTCCACTCCATGAACGTGCAGATAGTGTGTGATCACAGGATGCTGATTCTACAAGTCTGTGCAAGGTACCCTGGCAGCTCCCACAACGCCTACATCCTCAGACACTCCCAGGTGCCGGGGCTCTTCAGTGCTGCAGCCCAGCTGGATGATGGCTGCTGGGTGACAAGGGCCATCCCCTCAGAAGGTAGCTCATGACGCCCTTCCGACATCCAAGAACAGAAGCTGAGCAGCGGTACAATAGGAGCCACACCTCCACAAGGGCTGTGGTGGAGAGAACCATCAGTCTTCTCAAGAATCGCTTCCGATTCCTGGACCGTTCGGGGGCGCACTCCAGTACCCCCAGATCGTGTGTCACTGATAGTGGTTGCATGCTGCGCTCTCCACAATCTGGCGCTGGAAAGGGGGGACACAGTGGAGAGATGTTGGCGCAGCTGCTCTGGCAGCAGACGATGAGTCCAGCAGAGAGTCCAAGGATGAGCAGGCTCAGGAGAACGTTGAGGGAATAGACGCCAACCTGGACAACCTCCAGGGAGGCAGGGACACCCGGGAGGCTTTGATCCAATGCTTCTTCAGGTAGCCAACCACAGATGGACCTCTAATACTTGCCAGGGCTGCAGGCTCCATACTCGATACCTGAGGGCAACATTTGCTTGGTCAACAACATGAACTCAAAAGCTCAATGACAAACAAGTCACTTATAACATCATGGGCTCCCCTTCACCTGCAGAATTAATGAAGCACCCAGGGGCTTGTTGAGAACCAACATATTTAATGTTTTGCAGCTTGGCATACAGAAATCAAACTAAATGAAAAGGTGTTGAACATCACACCAACTTAACAGTAAATTAAAACTGGGGCAAAAGAAAACCACTTGTGATAAGTCCGTGTTGTGCCTAAGCTGCTTTATATTTACACTTGCAGGTACTACGTCTAGGTGCTCCCCCCTCGCTGGCACTGACATTGGAGATAGCCTGCTCACTCTGCTGTCCTGTTGGCCTTGATGTCCTTGGGGGCATTCTCTGGCCAGTGGAGCCTGTGCTGTCCCCACCTGGGAGGGAGCGGCCAGTGCCATAGTTGGCATCTCCCCAGTTGCCACAGCCTCATCGGATGCCATGGTCACTGGCAGAGGGGCAGAGGAGCAGCTGCCCTCATCCACAGCGCCCTGAGAGGAGCCTGCAGAGATGACAGGCAGCTCGGGCACCAACATGAGGTCGCTTCATAACACCCTGTTCACCATTGATGGATGGGCACCGAGCTGAGATATTGGGTGTCCAATCCATCTCCCACATTGACAGTGACCACCTGAGCTCAGTGCCTGTGTGAGGGCTTGGAGGTCCGAGCGCATCCCAGGAAGCCCTGATTCAGCTCCTGGAGGAGCCTCTCCAGGAGAGTCACCATTCTCTCCATGGAGGAGGCAATGCGCTTGACCATGAGTGTCATTGCATTGCTCATGCTCCACATGGACTCCTCCATCACTGACACCATGGCACACATTCCCTTATGTATCTCTGCCAGATCGTCCCGCGCACCCTGCTGGACTTCCAGCATCTGCTGCCTCAGGGACAACTCCAGGGGCTCATCATCAGCCACTGACTGAGCATGTTCCTGGTCCCCAGCAGTCCTTCAACTGCCGGCGTCCTGGGCACTCTCTGCCTCCACCTGCACCTCCAGCCTCACCACTGTGCACTGAGATACTAGCTGACAATCTTATTCCCACTGAGGTGCTGGTATCTGTGCTGGTGCCTGCCTGACTGAGAGGATGTGATGCTGGTGTGTTCGTATCATCTGTGCCCTCAGGCCTCAGCGGCCGTCCCTCAGGCTCTTGAGTCTGTGCGTGCTCTGGTGAGCCTGAAAGGAAGAACAAGGACATTTGATTAGTTGAAGTAGTTACACTGTTGATGTGCATGCCTGGCACTTGGATCAGGATGGGCTCCTCCTTCCATTATCAATGGGGATCCCATGTTGGAGGCTGAAATCAACAGTGGAATGGTTGGACTGACAGACATTGTGACCTCAGTGCACGACACTCTTACCTCCCAGTGTCACCGCAGCCGGTTGATCTAGGTGAATGGCACCTCTCCAGCTCTAGTGCCTCCTGCTTGTATCTGGTAAGGATTAGAAGGTGGGGCTGCCCCCTGCTAGTCTGCAGCCTCTCTGCATTATTGTGGGCTGTCTTCTCCTGAAAGGAGAGAGGAGCATTGATAAGTCCACCCTGTCCCTGCATTGCCTTTGCAGATTGGCCACCCCCACCTGAGGAAAACCTTGCAGGACTCATCCAATTCCTGACCCTGGAGCTGCAAAACACTCGTTCCAAGCAGCCAGGACTGACCCCCTTGCCCAGAAGCTACCTCCATGACATTTGCCACTCACACTCTAAGAACTTTCAAACCCATAACCACCACCACCTAGAAGGACAAGGGCAGCAGATAGATGGGAACAAGTTCCCCTCCAAGCCACTCACCATCCTGACTTGATAATATATCACCATTTCTTCACTGTCACTGAGTCAAAATCCTGGAACTGCCTCCCTAACAGCACTGTGGGTGTAGCTACACCACATGGACTGCAGCAGTTCAAGAAGGCAGCTCACCACCACCCTCTCATGGGCAACTAAGGATGGGCAATAAACGCCGTCCTAGCCCCAGCAACACCACATCCTTTGAATGAATGAATAAAAAAACAAAATTCTGAGGGGCAGGGGTGTTGGGGGGGAAGCCTAACTGCTGCGCTATGTGACCCACGCCAACACAGTACTCACCCTTCCTGATCGCAGGAGATCATTAAACTGCTTGTGGCACTGCACCCATATGCATCTCACCACGTCTTGGGAGCTGACCCATGATGCCACCTCCTCCCAGGCGCGTTTGGTAAGATAGGGGGGGGCCTCCTCCTCCCATCCCTTGGGACACGGATATCCCGGCGTTTTGCCACCTCCTCAAGGAGGGTGACGAGGCACTCATTGGAGAACTCAGGGGCTGACTGCTCCGCCGACCTGCCTTCCCGCCTGGCCTGCTCTCTGATGACGTTGTCCATTGCAGCTAACCGAACTCAGTGGCAGCCTTAGGACAGCTGCCTGCGTTGTTTATGAATAGGCTGCCAGGTCCCCATTGGACCCCGCGGACATTGGCCTTCCACCACCGCCCACCCCTTCTCGCTGTTCCTGGGAGCTGTGAGTTATGTTGGGCGGGCCTTAATTGGCCCACCCGGGTAAAATCGCAATGTGCACCCGATTGCGGGCGGCGGTTAGGTCCCTGACCGTCCCCACATGCTCCTGCCAAGCCTGCCTGCCAACTGAAAAATTCTGGTCCAGGAAAAGCAGGAATGCTTCTCTGGGCCCCACACACAAGTCTGGGGCCTCCCATGTCCTGGGCTTCCCCAGCCCGGCTGCTTCAGAACAAGCCACCCCTGGACCTAACTCACCCTTAAGGCTTATCTTTGTGCCAAGGACTATTCTGTCAGGTCATTACCAGTGGTATCCTGTCACTTTGAAATTTTCATGGTGCTAATTTCCTCTGGGTTCCAAAGGGAAGCTGACCACCCATTTTAAAATGAGCCCTGAGAGCTGACATTTCTCGAAGCCTTTCACCATGCTGGTATGTGAGCTTGCCATTTGACCTGGTCCTGCCCCACCCCTCCACCAGCTTGCACTGATTCCACCCCCCTTTAAAATCATGTTGGGTATTTCCTTTGGTTCAGTGTCACTGGTCAATCCCATAAGCAGTTCTTGTATCCCCTGAAAAACAGATTAGTTAGCAAATGTAGCAAGACCCAGGAATGAAAACAGAATGTACTGGAAAAACTCAACAGATCTGGCAGCGTTTGTGGAGGGAGAAACAGAGTTAACATTACGAGTCCAATATGACCTTTCTTTGGAACTGAAGAAAGGCAGAAATGTGATGGGTTCAATTCTATTGAAAAAGAGGGGAGGGGCAGGTGAAGCAAAAGAGTAGGTCAGAGATAGGTTGGGGGGGGGGGGAGATTAAATGACAAAGATGTCATTGAACCAAAGACAATGGGAGTGGTAATGATAATACTAAAGGAACAAAGGATTGGTCCAGAGTAGGTGTGAATAGCTAGAATAAAGGTCAGTGCTCTCTGAAAGCAAAATAGCAGAATGTGGTAATAGCAGAATAAGGTCGGCACTGTCTGAAAGTAGATCTCCAGCATCTGCAGTATTTTGCTTTTATTTTAGCAAGACCGAGGGTTCAACAGAGAACTCTTGTCATTGAACTCCAGCTTCTTGGAATATAGCATGGCCTGCCAAGTAACCCATTTTACTTTGTAAGTAAGGAAAGCAATCACTGTACCAGACTGAAACCTTAGTGTTTGGATACATTTATTAAACATTTAATAGGTAAATGAATAATGCTCTGTGTCAAACAGTACTTTTACAGTAATTACTATTCCTCAGAATTCCAAAATAACAGCCACTAACTATGCTGACTTGCAACCATAAAATTGGTCTTCGAAGCATAGTCACTACTCCCTATGTGTATTGCTGAAAAAAGACATTTCAAAGCTTTTTATCTTGCACTCATCAGGACACTTTGCAAGAATACCAATACAAGGGGAAAAACAACAATTTATACTGCATGTGAAGAAGCGTAATGGCTACCCCGATTGAATCATTTCACGCTGTTTAGCACACAAACTAAAGCCGTCACTGTTGGATCTGAAAAGTACCTAGTCTACTTCAGATTACCCTAGCAGGGCAAGGTATCTCAAAAATTTGAGCAACTGTTTCACGCTGTTACTATGCAGTAGCAAGACAAGTGGTGTTTGCCACGAACAGGATGCTGCCGTCAAGCTAAAAAGACATTTTGCCTGTCACACAAATGAGTAATGTGGTAGATGAATTTCAGTGCTAGTGTGATGCTAGGCATTTAGGTTGTACATCCCAAAGACTAGCACTATGTCCCAGCTGCTGTTCACAACGGGTAAGGTACAGACTGTACCTAATCAGCCCATGCTTGCAAAACTCAAAGCACCGTGTCCAATATTAGATGTGATTCCACGATTCAGCAACATTTTCTAAATAATCCTCAGTGTGCTAAGAATTATGCTGACAACCAATTTATGATTGTCACTTGGGCTCACAGTTTGGCGCATTTGTGTATACTGGAAGCTACATATATTAATACACAGGCCCTGTTCTTTGTAGACAGAAAGAACATGTACACATATTACGTCTATTTCTGCTGAATAAAATAAGTGACAGCCATTCACTGACTCATTCCTCAGGGCAGTGCCTTGACCAATCAGAGTCAAGCTGCCTGGTTTAAATTTCAAACAATGCTTGGCAGTTAACTGTCAGTTAGCATCACTGGTGCATTCTCCATGGCAACACCTCCACCATTCAGAGTCCACTTGCCAACCCTCTTCACATATAGTATTAATTGTTGTTTTCCCCTATATTGGTATTCTTGAAAAGTGTCCTGATGAGTGCAAGATAAAAAGCTTTGACATGTCTCTTTTTTCAGAATTACTCAAATTCTGTACTACCAAATGACTACTTTCTATGTGGCTAATTGTTTCGACAATGTGCTTTGAATGTCTTTGTATCTCTGCTGACTTTAGACTGAATAATGAGCTGAGTGCAGGAAACCAAATACAAACCACAATTGGAAACTCCTGGATAAAGAGCTGTGTTAATAAGTCAGCTATCCAACCTCCTCATAAACCTTGAACACAGACACAGCAGGCAGTAAAGCATACAATTCCCTGTAATTTAACATGATCCCATTATGTCAATCACACAATATGTTCAAATTAAATAAAATATTAGTCTATCCCAAATGCACCTGTCAAATCTCTGTTTTGATTGGGAAAAATCAAAAGACATCCGCCAAGACATTCATAAACTGCACATGTCTCTACCTTGTCCTGAGGTGTGAACATGATATTTTATTATATTTTAATATATATTCTCCACAGCCAGAAAAATAAGCTCACAGGACCTAACTTTTAATATTCTAGGTTCTGTAACAAAAGAGAAAGAATCCAATAAATAATCCACCAGGGACAAAAATACTTTATTCTTGTCACAGTGTTCTTTTATTCTTTTATTCATTCATGGCATGTGAACATCACTAGCAACGCCAGTATTTATTGCCAATTCCTAATTGCCTTCTTAAACAGCCGCAGTCAGTATGGTGAAGATACCACCGGCCTGTTATGAAGGGACTTCCAGAATTTTGGCCCAGTGTTGATAAAGAAACAGTGATAAAATTCCGAGTCAGGGTTATCTGTGACTTGGAGTTGGTTGTATTCCCATGCGCCTTCTGCCATTGAGGTGGTAAAGGTTGCAGGTTTGGGGGTTTCTGCCAAAGAGGCTTTGGCTGCAGTACATCTGTAGATTTTACATACATAGTAGGCTGCATTTTACTGCAGACTTCGGGACCCCGATGACAGGTTAAAAAGCAGCTCCTGAACCCACAGTTCCCAGCAGCAGGACTGACTCAGCAATTTTACCACAAATGGCTTCTTAATTGGCTGCCTGTGGGCTTGCCATCCAGGGGTTCATGGCTGCCAAGTCCAATGGCTGGCAGCTCTGAGGTAGGTTGGAGATTTCAAGGGCACCTCAAAATATGGCAGGAGGCTGCTCTGCTGTCAGTAAAATGCCAGTCAGGCATTTAATTATGCAGGTCAGCTGCCTGCCTTCTTGGAATGGCTAGGCAATCTGCCTTGCAGCATGCCTCCTGCCCACTGCTGGAGAACCTCCCCTCTGGTGGGACAGTGATGTTAAGCCATTCTGAAGTGGCTCCCGTCCATTTTACCACCCCTCTGCTTCCCTTCACAATGGCTGGGGCCCGATAACATTCAATGACCTCGATGTGCCTGACGCGAAGGGAGTGAATGCTTATGTTCTGGATGGGCTTTGTCATGGAGGGTTCCAAGCTTCTTGAGTGTTGTCGGAGCTGTACTCATCCAGGCAAGTGGAGAGCATTCCATCATACTCCTGACTTGTGCCTTGTAAATCGTGGACAGGCTTTGGGGAGTCAGGGGATGAATTACTCATGCAGAATCCCCAGCCTCTTGTATCCACAGTATTTATATGGCTGGTCTAGTTCAGTTTCTGGACAATGATAACCCCCAGGGTGTTGATGTTGTGGAATTCAGCGATTGGGTAAGGGTGTTGAATGTCATGGGGAGATACTTAGATTCTCTCTTACTGGAAATGGTCATTGCCTGGCACTTGTATTCTGCAAATGTGACTTGCTACTTTACAGCCCAAGCCTTGTTGGCCAATGTCTTGCTGCAAGCATCCACACCTTTGATCAAATGATGTAGGGAAGGGATCATCATCAACATCTATAAGTCATAGGTCAGGAGTGTGATGGAATACTCTCCACTTTCCTGGATGAGTGTGACTCCAACAACACTCAGGAAGCTCATACTATCCAGGACAAAGCAGCCCAATTCATCAGCATCCTATCCACCAATTTAAACATTCACTCCCACCACCATAGTGCATAATGACCATACACAAATGTACTGCAGAAACTCGCCAAGACTCCTTCAACAGCACCTTTCAATCCTGTCACACCTACCACCTAGCAGGACAAGGCCAGCTGATGCATGGGAACACCACCACCTGCAAGTTCCCTTCCAAGGCACACACTATCCTGACTTAGAAATATTTCACTGTTCCTTCACTGTTGCTGGGTCAAAACTCTGGAACTCCCTTCCAAACAGCACTATGTGTGTATCTACATCAGGTGGATTGTGGCAGTTCAAGAAGACAGCTCACTACCACCTTCTCAAGGGCAATTAGGGAAGGGCAACAAATGCTGGCCCAGCCAGCGATGTCACATCCCATGAAAGAATAAAAAATAAATAAATAATAATTAAAAAGGGGAAAACAGAGAATAGGATTTAAAGGAAAAGCAAAATACTGCAAATGCTGGAAACCTGAAATAAAGAGAGAAAATGCTGTTAATAATCAGTAGATTAGGCAACAGCTATAGAGAGAGGAAGAGAGTTAATGTTTCGGGTTGATGATCATTTGCCATTGGCTTTAAAAGCAGATTATTTTGGAATGGTTGGAAGTTGGTAGTGGTGTCCCACAGAGTTCAGTTGCGGAGCCATTTCTGTTCAATATGTACATCAGCGATTTGGATAGAGATCTAGAAGGAGTGGTGTTGAAGTTTGCAAATAATATCAAAATAGGAGATATTCTTCAGAACAGTGACTGCACTTCAAAAGCACTTCATTGGCTGTAAATTGCTTTGGAATGCTGTGGGGTTGTGGAAAGTGGTTTATGAATGAAAATTCTTTCTTTCAGCTCAGTGTCAATGTTTGCCTAATTGCTCCCCTGTGCCTTGAGATATTTCCCTCTGTTAAAGGCACCACTAGATGCAAATTGCTGTTGTTGTCAGTAAACTAATGGTCATTGCTTTCATCACCATAAATCATGATAAATGAGGGCTAATCCAGGAAATTCTGAAGTTCCAACCCATCGATAGCTAAAATCAGCCAGGTTACTTGCCTGCTGGAAAGTAAACCCACCCAAAATTGCTGAGTCTTAATTCATATTTGTTAATTGGATTATAAGGACATAATTGGCCCCTGACATTTACACTTCTGTAACATTGCTTGACTCACTCTACCTCAGCTCATCTGCTACTGAAAACCACATTCATGCCTTTGTTACCTCCAATGTTGACTTTTTCAGTGCAACCCTGGCTGACCAGCTACGTTTTATCATCTGTAAACTTGAGGACATCCAGAACGCTACTGCCTTCATCCTAACGCGCATCAACTCCTACTCACCTATCACCCCTGTGCCCAATAACCCACATTGGCTCCAGGTTAAGCAAGATCTCAATTTTAAAATTCTCACCCTAGGTTTCAAATCCCTCCATGGCCTCACCTCTCCCAATCTCTCAAAACTCATCAAGCCCCTTGAATCCTCCTGCATTCATCTAATTCTGTCTTCTTGAGCATCCACTGCAAAAGTAATTTTTCATTCCTATTGCTTGCTCTATACTAATTCTTGTTATCAGAGATGTATCTCTCCTCAACGGCATTATGGTTCCATCCAGATGTCATTAGCCATGGGAGACCAGCATATCCGTTAGACCTAAGAAGCTAACCCGGCAATCAGGATTCCTCCTGAGACATGGCAGAAATGCTTTGCTGATGTGCATCACTCTGCCATGGCATCTGCCTCCATACTTGGCATTGGCATGAGGGAATTGATATGTATAACCACAGACAAGGTGTACATTGATAGAGTGAACATCCTTTTTTTTACTGTAATGATGAGCTATCTAATTCAAGGCATGTGAGTGTAGCCTATGACACAAATGATCCTGGGTAATCTTGCTGCCCTATGGGGCTGGACAGCAGATTGATCTAGTTGCCTATAACCAGTATCGACTTTGATGAAGTTGTCAGCTATGACAAGCCGAGCATTTGTGGCTTCCCTAGTGTATAGATTGGCTAATATGACAGAAGTCCCTTGTTGCAATTTGGGATGAATCACTGGCATAAAAATGAGGAGCATGCAATGGTTACCATCTTTGCTACAGTAAGTGTGTATCTGCAGTCCACCTACAACAGAGAACAGTGTATCTTCAAGGGAAGGGTAGTCTCCTATGGAATTACTCCTGAGAGAAATTCATAATGTATTGTGTCTGGATACTCTGTTGGCACAGTATCTTTGAGAATGTTTGGTTCTCCACTGGCGCTGACTTATTTCACTGCCTTTCCATTGAACCACTCGCTGTTCTCCCTCCCTTTCATCCTCCATCCTCCATCATATATATTGTATTCCTCCATTCAGAGCCCTACTGGGAAGCCTATTTTGTTGCTTTCAAAGATTGTAGAACAAAATTTTTCTTAGAGGTTTTCCTGATCTCCCACTGTAATATTTCTGGAAACCTTGGAGAGACAGCATAAATAGCTAAATTTACCATTTCCCTGGAGTTTCTGCCAATGTTAGACAAAATACTGAAAAAAAAACCCATGGGACCTTTATCCCTATATACCAAGTCCTTCTGAGCAATGATTTTAAAGAGGACCTGGATTGTAAATTGAAGGTTTTAAGTGAGAAAGGCAATAGTAAATTCAGAAAGATGCAGGTAAGGTAAAATCTTTCTAACACAAGGTTGCTGCCCTTTAAGACTCCACTAACCCATTGAATTCCTGATCCTTGAAGGCAAGACTTCTTCATACAATGGTGGAATTCAGAGTGGAAATGATCGAAATTTTGATACTCAAGGTAGCTTGGAATGTGCTTTACATGGTACTTCCGTCAATACAAAAACTGCCATCAATCCACCTTACCAGAGCCTGGAAATATTTGCACATTATTCCTGGTGATTAAATGATCAAAGAAGAGTCTGATACTGTGTTGCTTAAATCATTAACAACTTCTGCATTAGTCAATGATGTGTGCCAATTGCTCATTAACATGGATATATATATATTTCTCTGCCCATTTTCAACTACATTCTCATTTCTAAAATTGATACTTAGGACTAGAAATTCATGTACCAATTTTTTGGACACAGGGATCATGATTCATGACTTACATGCGCCAGTTCCAAATTTGGCACATCCACTTCACCTACACCATTGTAGTGTGTGACCAAATGGGCCTGGCACTGCTCCCACACCTTTGTGCTGCCGGTTGTCTCTGTGCTCAGTAGGGAGCTGAACAGCAAGGTAAAGATACCACATGGTGCAGCCTGCCTGACATCTGTAGTAGAGAAAATGCTAGAATCTGTTATAAAGGATGTGATAACTGGACACTTAGAAAATAATGACAGGACTGGGCAGAGTCAACATAGATTTATGAAAGGGAAATTATGTTTGACAAAGTTTTTTGAGGATACAAGTAGCAGAATAGATAAGGGAGAACCAGTGGATGTGGTGTATTTGGATTTTCATAGGGCTTTCAATAAGGTCCCACACAACAGGTTGATAAGCAAAATTAGGACACATGGGATTGGGGATAATATACTGGCATGAATTGAGAATTGGCTAACAGACAGGAAACACAAAATATGAAAAAACTGATCATTCTTAGGTTGGCAGGCGATAACTAGTGGGGTACCGCAAGGATCAATACTTGGGCCCCAACTATTCACAATCTACACCAGTGATTTGTATGTGGGGACCAAATGTAAAATTTCCAAGTTTGCTGATGACACAAAACTTTGTGGGAATGTGAGCTGTGAGGAGCATGCAAAGAGGCATAAAAAAGATTTAGATAGACAAAGTGAGTGGCCAAGAACATGACAAGTGGAATATAATGTGGGAAACTGTGAAAAGTTATCCGTTTTGGTAGGAAAAACAGAAATGCAGAATGTTTATTAAATGGCGAGAGATTGGGAAGTGTTGGTGTCCAAAAGGACTGGGTGCCCTTCTTCATAAATTGTTAAAGCTAACATGCAGGTGAAACAAGCAATTAGGAAGGCAAATTGTATGTTGGTTTTGTAAGAGGGTTTGAGTACAGAAGTAAAGAGGTCTTGCTGCAGTTGTATGGCAGCTCCAAAAAAATCCAGATGCTTTGAAAAAGTAGAAGACCTTAAAAACTACCCTACCTGCAAGTTGGGTGCCTGTCCCTCTAAGGAACACATGCAGGGCTCATCTTGCATCTCTGCACCTGTTGTTTTTAGAATGATGTACAAATATATTGCCCAGATCTGTGTGATCCACATTTGTTTCCTGGTATCATATCAATTAGTTGGGCTGTGCGACATCGAGGTAACAGTGATTCACGGCTTCCTGGCACACACAGGAGACAAATCCTCATGAGCCCTGTACCTGTTGGAATGCAGTGCAGGCCATGCTGGAAGTGGCTGGCAGCAGGCACACGTCCCAGCATGAACCACACGTACATGACCCCCTGGGCTGGACAATGCTATAAGTGATGAATTTCTCCCCCTTACATTTTTATTGTGGTAGGTAACAATCACTAACTTACAAATATTGCAAGAGGAAGTCTACAAGAGTTTGTCTTATCTATGTATCTTGCAGATTATTGGTGTGCAAGATATATATTCTGAGGAAAATAATTAAGCCATCAGAGACAGAGTCCAATGCATTTAAACTTTTGGGTAGCCAACCATAGGAGCATGCTGACTAGCCTCCAATAGCAGGATTGAGTGGCTAAAGCCATTTTGAAGACTAAACTTCATTTAAGTAGAACCAGTGACCTCCCCACTTCTAAATAGCATCCTGATTCAACCAGTTTAGGGCTGGCACAAGATTAGGTAGCCCAGAGGCCACTTGGCTAATAGCATGGGGTGGGGGTGGGGGTTGGTTTAGAGGGAGGGATCGCAAAATGCTAGCACACCAGGTTATTTAATGGGTCTGGGGGCAGGGGTTGGGGGTGGGAGAAAGTTACAGAAATAGGGTGGATGAGGCTATGAAATGACTTGAATACAGGGATAAGAATTTTTAAATTAGAGGGATATGTGTTGGATAGTTAATTCCTTACCCTTTTTAATGACAATTTGTAAAGCTAGAGAAAGTAATATGTCCTGCAACTAACTTCATTTATTGTTGTTTCAAAATGTTTGTCTTAAGACTACATTCAGTATAGTACACACAGTCATATATCTAAAAACTTACATGTAAAGAACTTGCTGAGAATTTTGAGCATCACTTACCCAAAGCTGTTCACATGCCCAATCTTGAAGGCAGCGACGTTCCTACTGAATTTTGCGTTGTATCTATCCTTTATACTACTTTGAAAACAAGCTTTCATTGTCCAGTTCTTACCGAGGTTAACTACGTTGTGTATTTTATTAGCCTTGGGTCATCAAACATTCAGTGATAAAGATCTCAGGTCCTGGTTAATGTTGTGCTGCACTGTCTAGGGATTTAACCTTCATCAACTTTTGCTTCCTATGTTTGCTCTTTCTGAACTATGGCTTTTGGCCTGGGGGTGTCATTGTGATCCAAAGATAGGATCTGCCAGCACACAGTTTAAACCAGTTCTGATTTACTCATGTGGCTTAGCCATAGTTGCTACATAAGCTTTTCTGTATTGAAATAATCGAAAAACATATCTATATGCATACATGTAGGGACTGGGAGCCAATGTAAATCAACTGGTCAAATGGGGCTTGTTGCATGATACAATAGTCAATTGACTTTGACAAAAGCTAAAGTTTATGGAGATATTAGGAAAGATGACCAAAAGCTTGATAGGTAGGCTATAAAAGGAACATCTTAAATGTGGAGAGAGTGTTTAGGAGGGAGATAATGTGTTTAGGGAGGGAATTTCAGGGTTTAGGGCTGATGGTCACCAATGGTGATCAATTAAAAGTGAGGATGCACAAGAGACCAGAATTGGAGGAGTGCAGAGATTTTGGAAGGTTACAGGGCAGGAGGAGCTTACAATAACAATTTGTATTTGTCTTTAACCTAATGAAACATCCCAAAGCACTTTACAGGAACATTATAAAACAAAATATGACACCAAGTATAAGGAGATATTACAGCAGAAAACCAAAAGCCTGGTCAAAAAGGTGGGTTGTAAGGAGCATGTCAATGGGGAGGTAGAGAGGTGAGAAGGTTTAGAGAAAGAATCCCAGAATTTGGGGCCTAGGCAACTGAAGGCATGGCCACCAATGGTGGACAATTATAATAGGAAATACACAAGAGGCCATAATTAGAGGAGCTCAGATATCTCAGGGGGTTGTGGAGCTGGACGAGATCAGGGATAAGGAGGGGAGAGATTTGAAAACACAGATGAGAATTTCAAAGTCAAGGTGTTATTATCAAGTTATTATATGTCTTCTTAAATATCTTTATGGCAAATCTCCCAGTCTCCAGGTTGTTGGGGACTGGGTGCATGATTGGGATGAGTGTGGGGATCCCTCGGGAGTCCTGATGTATGGCCCTATATGGGAATTGCCCGGGAAGTTTCAACTTCCGATGATATTATGACCAGGTGAGAAGGGGTGAACTGGCTCCCCTCTATTCAACCTCCTCAGTTGGTCACAACAAAGGTTTAAGTTTCTTTTTCACAAGGATATGCTTATTCCAAATCAATGTGTATTTAAATATTTAAGCCGTGGGCAATAAGGAGCCAATCAAACAAAGTTTTCTTGAGTCAAAAAGAGAGCAAATTTATTAACCACTAAACCCAAGAAAAATAATAAAAACACGGCATCAAGCATTCAGCCCTTATTCAATCATTCGGGCACACACACACACACACATACAGAGGTATCTGAAATAAGGGGAGTTAGAGTCCAATTAAAAAGAATTTAAGCGAATGTACGGTTAAAAATCCTTTGTCCTTGAGGCATAGATTTTAAATGTTGCAGCCGATTTAGGTAAGCTGGTTTCTTGGATGCGGTCAGATGCAGAAGATGTTGCAATTATTATAAGATTTCAGTTTGCTGGTAGGTTTGTGGTAGAGTTGGCTTCTGGAACTAGGTGACACTCATGTTCCAAAAGAGAGAGAGGAAGAGAGAGCAGCCTTTAGCCTGTTTCCTCTGCTGAAAACTTTCTTGACACCACCTGTGTCACTTGCAATCTCTCTCAAGTGGCTGGGCAGCCTTGCCTTGAAATACTTCACCCATTGTGTATTTCCAAGAGGTTTTGTGTGTATCTGTTTGTGGTAGGCATTGTTTCAATATGCAGTACTTTGTATTTTTAAAGTCTTTTTCTGAGACAGTTTTGGGTTTCTATGGGTATCTGGATTATAGGAAATGTCTCTCTCATCACACTCCCCTTTGTTTCTCTCCTTCACTATGGAATGTGGCCTTGCAGTTTTAAGTAATTGCTCTGTCTCATTTCAAATTGCAATATTTCCAATCAGTTCAAAGTTCAATAATCATATTTTCAAAGAATAAAGGGGGTATAGCTTCATGACAATGGGCAATTCCCCTGCTCCCCTGGACCCTCTGCGAATATCTCTGACTCTGAGTTAGAGTCAGCAATTTCGAATTGTTCTGATGTACTTACCTGGATAGCTACCCAGGAGATGTTAGCTGGATTAAAACTAAGTCTAATTCCTTGGGTAACTAGACAACTGGACACCAATTACCCCCACTGACCTCCCCCACGACTATACCCCCTGACCCCCTAACTATCCCTTGAACAACCTGACTAGCCCTATGACCCGACCTGACCTGGCTATCCTCCTGACACCCCCGACTACCCTCTAACCACCTGATTATAACCCTGTGATCAACTACTCTTCCAACCCATGCCAACTACCCTCTGGCCACTCGACTACCCTCCCAAACTGACCCAACTATCCCCTGACCGGCCAACCGCCCCGACCACCCTCCCGGCCACCTGCTACCCTCACAACCTGGCTACCCAGTCACCCACCTACCCCCTACTAACTCTGCCATCCTACTCACTTACCCACCTACCCCCAACCCATTTATTCACTTACCCACCTCATCCACTCACCCAATCACTCATCCATTAGTTCAGCCATTTGTTAACATCCATTCACTAATATTCAGACTGGACCTTTAAACTGACCATGTGGAAGCTAGTGTCATAAAAAGGATGTTTGTCCTGTCTTCCTTTGATCATGCTGCAACCCGATGGCGTTCTCTGAGGGACTCTGCGCTGGGTATTTCTGTCAAAATCAGGCTCGTATAACCCAACAAGAAACGTGCAGTAGCATCCAGTTGGGAAAATTCATGGACACAATGGCAATCCATCAACCATTGCTGTTGTTCGGAAGATCTGAGCCATTCTCTTAGTTCCACTGTATGAGTACAGAGGTGTGAGTGGGCATTTACTCAATGGTTCATTTAAGTGATGTGATGTTGTCCTTTTTAGGAAAGTTGGACAAATTTCATATGTCAGCCTTGCTGAAGTATACTTATAACTTTACCAATTATATTTTGTGAATGCTCGGAATTAATTGTTTATATACATTGGGATTCTGGATGAACACCATGAAGTGCAGTATAGCTGTATTCAGTTAAAGGAGAGGTTTCTATTTCTAAGCAGTCCACTATTAAGTATTGAATTCACTGTCTTGTCTAAATTTTTTATAGCTTATAAATACTATATATAACTATACAACTATGAACACTCATACCCACATCGCCCTGACCACCCGTCTACCCTCCTGGCCACCCAACTACCCTCTTAACACAACTCGATGACCTCCCTGATTCCCCAACTACTAACTTATATAATTTTGAAATATTTTTGATGTGGCACTGCTCAAAACTCTGTTAATTTGCTTCATCTGTCCCATTTTAGCCCTTGGTATTTGTTTCAAAAAGCCTCTCACTCAGCTTTTCCATCCTCTCGCTTATTAATCGCTTTTATATAAAGCCTGTCTGTCCCTTCCTTTCTCCTTGATAACCTGCCACTCATTTCCTTTTTTCATTAATTCCTTTGTTAATGGTACCTGCAGATGTTCTTGATTTCATATTGTCTTCCCTATTGATGGTGATGTTAGTGCTTTACATTTTATTAACCACCAGGAACTGTACATTGCTTTAATGCTAGAAATTGCCATTGTTTGAATTATGGAACCAGAAGAATTTGCATAACAATGAAATCAGTCTTCCTCCATTCTGTAACATTGTGCTAGACATCACAGCAACAGCCCGCAGGGTATTCCATTCTTCAGGCTGACAGGAACAATTCAGCTCAAGCAAGGTTAAAGGGTGAGGAATGGGGGTCAGGGTTGAGGGAAAGGAGAATAGGGGGAGAGAGAGAGAGAGCGTGAGACGAGAGCGCGCGAGAGAGAGAGAGAGAATACAAATCTGAGACCCAAGATAATTGGAAGGGTGGTATTGTAGGCAGGCACAAAGGAATTTACCATTTTGGTGAGTGTGGGGTGGGTGTCCCCAATGCACACAGGACACACCCCAAAGGAAGTACCCCCCCCCCCTTCCTTCCTGCCTTTTTAACCTCAGATGGTGAAAAAGCAGGCTGGGCATATTCCTCTGTCTTCCATTGCCCACTGTATTATGGTGGCAAAGGTGGAATTAGGCCTTTAAGTGCCCATTAATTGGCTAGTGAAAAACCTTGGTAGGCCATAGTGCGGGCAGTTGGAAGATTCCTTATCCACCCACCATTTCGTGGAGGACAGCCCAGGAGTGGGTGAGAAGGCAGTGGGCTTGCCATTCTTCCTATTTTATATGCCCCCTCCCCTGCCTCAAACCCACCTGTAGGGGGACCATAAAATTACCTCCTCCCTTCAGCCAGATTATTGGAGTTTGGGGTTGTAGTTTGAGCCATGATTGGAACTTGCTGCCAAGGCTGCAACCTGAAAATGCATTGAAGAACAGGAGCAAGGGGCTGGCTGAAAGTCTTGTGGGGCAGGTAGGTGGACAGGCAGACCAGAGCTGCAGCAAGACTGCTTGTCAGAAGCTGAAACACTGGGCTGGAGCAGGCCTGAGATATGCAAAGTGACAACTTAGACCACCTAGACAGTAAAGACCTAGATATTGGCACTGGTTGCCACAAAGAGAGGATGTGAAAGATACTATAGCTAAAATAATATCAGTTACAATAGGACGCAGCAGAGGCAGTGGATTCAGTCAGAAGTGTTACAAGATTCATAGTCTAGTACCTTCTGTGAGCATGGAAAATAATAAGGGTTCAAGTCGGGATCAAACACTATATGGAAAGATCAGAGCTCCAGGAAACCTGTAATGCACAAAATATTGTCCAAACAAGATAACTCACATTTATTTTTTTAAACACTTTGTCACGACGTGGCAGGTGGTATGTGCCAGGCAAACTAAATCCACAAGGGAAAATTGGCCATGCTATCACAACGGTTTTGCAATTTGTATTTATTAAGAGAAGACTTATGTACTGAATTCAGAAGAATTGAGTCCACTAATTTTAAAATTAAGTTAAAACTTTTATTAAGAAAAGAAAAAAAACTAAGACAATAAACACACAAGATTACAGATACATGGTAATTTAGTCTTAACAGTTCCCAAAATTCTAATTTAAGTAAGCTCCCAACTACACATCCCCTTTGAGGCAACAATCCAAAATAGATTTGAAATTATAACATCAATCCAGCAAAGTTACTACAGCACCCATTCAACAGCAGAATTCCAATGGCTTTTTCCAGCTTTGGTTACTGGGCACAGCAGATGTCTGCAGAAGTGGCTTTTCTTCAAGGATTGCTTAATATTGTGTACTTTCAATCTCAGATGGCCACCCACCCCCACCTAACCTTCCATTCTTCTTTAAATACATTTCTGAAAATTCCATTGTTGTACAGGTCTTTGGAAATTTACCTCCCCATAATAAAAATCTTTCATATTATCAATATTGCCAGTACTTTTTGCCATAAAACCTTATGGGAAGAATTTTTCCATCGGCGAGTGGGGGTGGGGCCTGCTTGCCGACATGTAAAATGATGCAGAATGACATCGGTCAGAACTCCCGACGTCATCCCGCTTCATTTGCATTTTCAGGTCGGAGGGAGTGCAGCCGAGTCAGCTGTGCGCCCGCCGACCTATCAACAGCCTATTGAGGCCATTCAAAAAACAATTAAACCAATTAATGGACCTGCCCGTCCAACTTTAAGGTTGGCGGGCAGGTCGGGAGCGCCGGCAGCCACCTGAAAAAGCATGAAATCTCATCCATGGGTGGGATGAGGTTTCATGACTGAATTAAAAAATTAAGATTCACTTTTATTTAAAGTTATGTCTATGTCCCAACACATGACATTTTGGACATCACACTGGCCGAGCCTTAATTGGCCCACCCACGAATAATGGCAGCGCCCCCGATCGTGGGTGCTGATCGGAGGGCTGTCTGCCCATGCCCGCTCCCACACTCCCCTCCTCCCCCTCCCGATGGGGGGAAAATGTTACCCTATGTCTTCTTTGAAAGTCCACAATGCCCCTCCCCCTCACCTAAAAATGCAAATTTCATTCACACCTCATCTGTGGAACCCTCATTCTCACTTATCCATCTCCATTTCAAAAATTTGCTTTAAAGCTAACTTTTGATAATTTCAGCCTTGCGGTCTGACTCTAATTCAATTAAATCAGTCACACAGATAGAACCATTTACAATTAATAAGTTTACAATGATATCATGAAAAACATTATAGGTTTGTAATAACTTCCTGTAGTAAACTGTGGTAAAATTTCTATAGGTGTCCTCTTGCTCTCCCAGTTAAATGGCATAAATGGCAATGTCTCCTAATTTTCGTTCCTGTGGTTAAGTGAAATGGATCAAGCGTATGCTTGTGAGTGTGGGAAATATGGCCCCTATTCCTGTTATGGAGTAAATGTATTTTATGGACTAGATAATCACCCAATTACTAGAGTTCTTTGAAGATGTGACAAGCAAAGGTGGTAATGGGGATCCTGTAATATACCTGGACTTCCAGAAGGCCTTTGATAAGGTGCTGCACAAAAGATTAATACACAAGATAAGATCACATGCAATTAGGGGTAATATATTAGCTTGGATAGAGGATTGGCTAACCAACAGAAAGCAGAGAGTCAGGATAAATAGGTCTTTTTCTGGATGGCAAGCTGTAACTAGTGGGGTGCCACAGGGTTCGGTCCTTGGGCGCCAACTATTTACAATCTATATTAATGACTTGGATTCAGGATAGAAGGTACTGTAGCTAAATATGCAGATGACATCAAAATACGTAGGAAAGTAAGTTGCAATGAAGAAATAAGAAATTTACAAATTGATATGGACAGGTTAGGTAAATGGGCCAAAATTTGGCAGATGGAGTTTAATGTGGATAATTGTGAGGTTATCCATTTTGGTCAGAAGAATAAAAAGGCAACTTATTATTTAAATGGAGAGAAACTTCAGAATGCTTCAGTGCAGAGGGATCTGGGTGTCCTCATGCATGAATTGCTGAAAGCTAGTATGCAGGTACAGCAGGTAATAAGGAAGGTAAATGGAATTTTGGCATTTATTGCTAAAGGAATAGACTATAAAAATAGGGAAGTATTTTTGCAACTGTACAAGGCATTGGTGAGACCGCACCTGGAGTACTGTGCACAGTTTTGGTCCCCTTACTTGAAGAAGGATGGAGTTGCATTGGAGGCAGTTCAGAGGAGGTTCACTAAATTGATTCCAGAGATGTGGAACTTGTCTTATGAGGAGACATTGAGCAGTTTAGACCTATACTCGCTAGAGTTTAGAAGGATAAGAGGAGATCTAATTGAGGTATTTAAGATGCTAAAGGAGATAGACAAAATAGATGTGGAGCGGATGTTTCCCCTTCTGGGGCATTCTAGAATGAGAGGCCATAGTTTAAGGCTAAGGGATGGTAGATTTAAATCAGAGATGAGGTGGAATTACTTTTCTCAAAGGGTCGTGAATCTATGGAATTCACTACCTCAGAGTGCAGTGGATGCCGGAACGCTGAATAAATTTAAAGAGGATATAGACAGATTTTTAATTAGTAATGGGTTAAAAAGTTATGGGGAGAGGGTGGGAAACTGGAGTTGAGATCGAAATGAGATCAGTCATGATCGTAATGAATGGTGGGGCAGGCTCGAGGGGCTGAATTGCCTACTCCTGCTCCAAGTTCTTATGTTCTTATGTTCTAATTGTCAGCTAGGGGATAGAACCCTGCTGTCAATCATTGATACAATGTGATTGGTTACAGTACCATTACTTTATGTGGAAGTGAACAGAGAGATGCTTTATATATTTTGTCATGGATTAATTGCATTTTCATAACCTCAATAACAGCATAACTTCTGTTCAGTACTAGTGTTTTCATTTGGATAGTTCAGGGATTCAAGAATATCCTCCATGATTCTAGCTGCAATTAAAGATTTTCACCCATTTTTCTTTTGTGGATTAGTAGGATATTCAGCCTTGAGGGCCAGCATGGGACCTATTTCTAATGGCCAAACGGATGTGCTTGCTAGCACAGGCCACATGATGCCAGTCAGAAGCAGGAACAGCTCACAGAGCCAGAAATGTTAGTTTGTGGCTCCCTCGTCTTACTAACCAATCAACAGTTTTCCACCAAAGACAATACACAAACCCTACAAAATTCATCATTATATTTGTGAAGCCCTTAATATCATGACCCAACCAAAACTCAGTGATTATTCTCAGTTCAAACTATATGAATAATTTGAGACATGGCACGTATTAAGAGTAAAATCATTTGGGGGAAGCTATGACATTGGACTAGAAATTGGGTCTAGAAATTCAGTCACACAGCACCAGTTTTTAAGGATCTAAGGTGGGCAGGAAGCACGTGTTCACTATGAGCCACAGGTATGGCACCCACTTAGTGATGATAAAGTCTAAACAATTGACATGCAGTGCCCACCCCATGAAATTTGCTTTGCATGTGCAACTTAAGGGCCTATATCTGTTTGAAGCCCCCATTGCAAGACTGCTTTGCTGTGAGGCATCCAGCACCAGCTGTGTGTTGACAGGGTTTTGGCCGAGATTGTGCCAATGGAGAGGGAGATACCCCAAAGATGATCTGGCAATGGCTCTTATCAGTTGTTCTGTACCTTTGGTCTTACGCTGAATGTTAACCAAGTTTGTTCTATTAGAGGACAAATAGCTGCAAGTTAATTTCAAGTGCGCCCCTTAGCAGCTAGCTCAAAGTTGACAGTGGCAGGAGCCTAGAGCTGAATTAGATTATGAAAATGTCTCCACGAAATTCTTATTAATACATTTAGCTATATTTAGAAATGCTACTCCTCTCTGAATCTTCTGTCATAATTCTTTCTCTTGTTTTCTTTATAGCCCGGTCTGGATTAATTACTTGCTGTTTGTTTTGCTGTTTCCCTCCATTATGAAGCATTTTCTTTGCTAGATTCCTCTTTGTAAAATATATTTTCACGATTCAGTGGGGATAGTGCGCTGTAATATCAAGCCCCGCTGCTCCCCGAGCCGTGACAAATGTGAAAAATTTGACCAAACCACCAGATTGCCCCAATTCTACCTAACTGTTTAATTTAGATTAACAGAATATGGGCACCAGGTTTATAAACTTAATAAGTAAATGATAGCTTATTGAACAAATTGTCTTTAACTAGTGGCCAAAGAAAGAAATATGAAGTATTAACTTCTAACACTATAACTTAAATTCTACCCCTTTCTTAAATCCCGACATACATAACACACACACACACACACACAAGACACACAAAATATGGATTTTAAGGATGGGATAAAACAGTTCAATAACACCAATCCGGAGTACAGGATTCAATGGGTTGATTATGATCAATGCTTTCCAGATTCCTTTCAGTTCTTGTTGGTGACATGAGGTGGTCTTCCAGCACTTTCAATATTTAATTCACTGGTTGAGAACTTGCTTTTCAATGTCTCTAACAGTGATTTTCTCCTTTTTCATTTTGCAGGGGTTTCCTCGGAGAGAAGGAGCAGGTTAGAGATATGAGGAAGAAAGATTTTAGATGTTTTCTCTTTGCAAGCCAGGAACCTTCTGCTGCATTGCTACCACACAAAATCTTGGTCACCTGGTCAGAGGCCAATTAAAATGCTGTTGCCCCTTGGTCCAGGACTCCTTTCCAGCACCATCCTGTCTTTCATGGCACACTCTGTTCCAGGACTGCAAAGTTGTATATATCTCTCATCCTGTTCCAGGGGACATATCCTTCAAACTGCAGCCATTGTAATTCTAACCCACAGTCTAACCGAAAACAATAAGATATGCTCCTTATAATATTTATGACCTGTTACACCTTAAATTCCAATTAGACTTCCTTATGTGTATATGATTGTTAATTTACATTTTCATAAAAATTACATTTTGATTTCAAAACCCCATATTTCAACACTCTTCCAAATTTTGGGTTTTATAGGCTATGATTTAACGTTCATGTTTCAACAAAAGGGACCAATGTCCTTTTTTCCCAAATTAACATCCAGCACCAGTGTTATCATTTTGAGCACATATGGTGAACCATAAAATTATTTCTTTGAGTCATAAGGCTCAGGGTAAACAATACCTATTAACTACATTGATAATTCTACACTTAGCAGGCTCCTGCCATCCTACAACTGCATTTTCTTCAAAAGCCGGATAGAATTACAATTATAAGAATTCCCCTCTTTCAGTCTTAATCCATCATTTTATCAGGCTAATTTTAGGTTTACTCTCTTCCCTGCCCAAATTCGGAACTAACTAATTAGACTAACTAAATAAAAAAATGCTTTATCTCGGGCACCACATTCATCTTCAGTACGTTAGTAGTACATTTCAGAGAAAAGGAGAACCCTTCCTCTTTCCAGCTCTCACTCTGATTTATCAAACAATGCCACCTAATATTATAACCCAGATATATGGTAATATGGAGGGGCAGTGTGTATGTGCCAGATTCGGGCCCGCCACCCCCTGGATGCAAATTGGAGGCAGCCACAGGAGCTGAGTGCCAAGGCAGGCTAATTAAAAGAGAACTGGACTGCTATGTTGGAAAACTGAGGCAAGCCTTCAGGCTGGCCCACCTCCACACCTACACTTCTCCTGGCTCACAAAATGGACTGTGAATTCTACGCTTGTGTGAAAAGACAAACAGCCAGGCAAAGTCACACATGGGTCATGTGTCCATTTCAGAAGGTGCAAAGGTGCACAGATTGGTTTTCCCTGAGCCCATAGGAAAATCCGGCCCATGGACAGCATTACTAGTGACTGTGAAGGTAACTGAGCGCCTCAAATGTTATTGCTCCTGCTCCATCCAGGCTAGTGCAGACGATATCTACAATATTGGCCAATTTGCCAACCACAGATGTTTCAAATAGGAGACTTATTTAGCAAAGCCAACATTTTCAGTTGCTTTCCCATTGACCAGCAGAATGACAAAGTTACCCAACATGACTGGACTACTGGCATTCTATAAGTGTCAGGGGGTAATTGAGAACTTCCATGTGGACAGCTAGGTCCTAGACATAGTATAAAAAACAAAGGAATTCAAAACCATCAGCACTGAATCAGGCAAGTCAGTGCTCGCGACCCAGGCAATGCCTTCTATACTTTCATTTTGTGCTAATCATCAGTACAAGGAAGGTGAAGGAACCATGTAAGCTTGGCTCCTCCAATACCCTCAACCCTGGCTAACAATGTTCTTGCAACAGCCACTGGCAGAGTACAAATACAATCAGGCCCATGCAACCAACAGGATTAATAAGCATCAATTTTTTTTTGTATTATTCATTGACGGGATGTGGGCTTTGCTGGCTAGGCCAGCATTTATTGCCTATCCTTATTTGCCCTTAAGAAGGTGGTGGTGAACTGTGATTGGCAGATTGGTATTATGCTTCAGCTTTCTGGATAAGTCAGGAACACCTAACAATGCAGCATCCCAGGATGCCCAGGAGCACTGGCATCTCCTCAATCTTGTACAAAGAAGCCTAATCAGGGACAAGGAAAAGGTGCAATCCTGAATCAGGGGCATTGCAGGAGATAGATGGTGACCATGAAGAGGTGGCCCTTAAAACAATACTGCAGTGGAGAAGATTGGAGCAACAGTGATTGCCTACAGGTATTCTGGTTCTGGTGTCTGAGGTACATAGTGAGAGTTGTACTTCAGGATCTTACTCAAGTGATGGAACGGGAAGTTTCATCCTCTGTGGTCACTGTAAAGGAAAAACATTATAGTACCACAAAATACGGCTAAAGGGGAAAAGAGGAAGGTATAACACTGTGTAACCAAACTGAGGCAGGAAAAAGCAAAAGCTAATGGTGGAATACAGCAATCACTTCCACCCCCACTTACCCAACCTTTTTTGATGGATGATGAGGTTGAGAGCTGCAGGATGAGGTACAGGGGTTCTTCTTTTGGAACTCCAAAGTACTGTCTGAGAAGACAGGTGAAACAGTGTAGTATTAGGGTGCTTGGGACTGTAAGGGTTAATGTGGAACTGGAGAAATAGTACTGCCCACATTATGATGTAGAGAGTCACAAGGGAGTGGTAGAGTGTAGTGGGGAGTCTGGTAGAAGTCGGCATGAAGATAATACCCAGTCAGGACTGTATCCTATCTATATGAACATATGTGACGAAAGTATAACAATTTTCATAATATTTTTCTGGTTATTGTAAAGTAGGTTTATGGGTTTAAGTATAGGTGGTTCTGCCTGTGTGATATAATTCCATTTGGAGTCAGGTAAACTGCAAGCTGGAAATCAAAAGAAGCTAGATGTAGAAAGGTGCTTGAAATGCTGAGTAAACATGGATGCTGCCTTAGCATGTAAGGTGTGATGGGAATTTGCATTTTTTGGCATGGGAAGGGATTATTGGATTTCAAAGGGATGTTAGTCTGTTTACAACTAGCCAGATAAGCAAGGCTAAGGGATGTATTTATTTTTCCCATGTAAGATCTAACAGCACTAATGAAGTAGTCTCAATGAAGCCTCCAGCATTTGTGCATAACTCTGTTACATAACGAAACTGAAGATGGGGAAAAGCCACTTGGAATTCCACTGTTAAGTGGGTATTGTGTTAACTTACTGTTTCTGATTTAAATCTAAAATCTGTTCTGGTCTGTTGCTTTAATGGGAGTGTAACTGGGAGTCAGGTTGATTAGGAATTTTAGGAGTTATTGTAGAAGTAATTTGTAGCCTTATACAGGTGCTTGAAATCTTTTATATTTTGTTAATAAGTATTCTAATTTAATTTTTAAAATCTCTAAAGGTCTTTGTGAACTTATTACTTCTGAATTCAGGGTTCATATCTTGTAACAAATACAAATTGAAAATCCTCAATGTGAAAATGGGACTTAATCTCCACAAGGACTGTATAGTGGGCACTCCTACCGATACTGTCATGGACAGATGTATTTGCAGCATGCAGATTGGTGAGGATGAGGCAAAATATGTTTTTCCTACTTTGGTTCCCTCACCACCTGCCACCGACCCAGTCTAGCAGCTACGTTTTTAGGACTTGGCCAGGTTGGTCTGTAGTGGTGCTACCGAGCCACTGTTGGTGATGGACATTGACTTCCCCTGCCCAGAGTACATTGTACATTCTTGCTACCCTCGGTGCTCCCTCCAAATGGTGTTCAACTTGGAGGAGTACTGATTCTTTAGCTGAGAAGGGGGGGGGGTGGTGGTGGTGGTGGGTGCAGTGGGTGGTGGGGGCAGCTGGGAATGGCAGTACGTGGTAATCAGCAGGAGATTTCTTTGTCCATGTTTCACCTGATGCCATAAGATTTCTTGGGGGCCGGAGTCGATGTTGAGGACTCACAGGACAACTCCTTTCCAATTGCATATCACTGTGATGCCACCTCTGGTGGGACAGGACATACTCAGGGATGGTGATGGCAGTGTCTGGGACATTATCTGTAAGGTACGATTCCGTGTGTATGACTATGTCAGGCTATTGCTTGACTAGTCTGTGGGATGGCTCTCAAATTTTGGCACATGCCCGAGATGTTAGTAAGGAGGACTTTGCAGGGTTGACAGGGCTGAGTTTGCCATTGTTGTTTCTGATGCCTATGTCGATGTCAAGTGATCTGTCCAGTTTCATTCCTTTTAGGCTTTTTTAGCAGTTTGATACAACTGAGTGGCTTGTTAGGCTATTTCAGAGGGCATTTAAGAGTCAACTATACTGCTGTGGGTCTGGAGTCACTTATAAACCAGACCAGGTGAGGACAACAAATTTCCTTCCCTAAAGGACATTAGTGAACCAGATGTGCTTTTACAACAATTGGCAATGATTTAATGGTCATCGTTAGACTTTTTAATTCCAGAATTTCATCAAATTCAAATTCCACCATCTGCCTTGGTGGAATTAGTCCCCAGAGCATTACCCTGGGTCTCTGGATTACTAGCCAGTGACAATACCACTACGCCATCGCCTCGCCCTCAAGGCAACCATGTGCGAATGAGAAAAAGCTTTTTAAAGTGAAGTGAAAGCAAAAAAGCAGCTTCAATTCGATTCTCTAAGCTTAGAAAAGCAACTAGCTGGCCAAAACGATTTGTTCAAAAGATTTTCAGCAGAACTGCTGGTTTAAAACAGCTCCATAACTGAAACAGGAGCCCGCCAAATCCTGACAAATGTGGGGAAAAAAAAGTGCCATTTAAAGAGAGTATATAAAGCTGCATTCCCCTGTGCTGAAAACAGCCATGGATGGTAAATCAACACTGCCAGACCAATTAAGACAATTGGAAGGGTCAGACCAGGCACAAAATTGGGTGCTGCAGAGAAAAAGATTTTTAAGATAGATAATAGCATCAGGATTGAATAAGAAAACAAAGGCTGAACAAGTGAACACACTATTATATTTAGTAGGTCGAATAGCCAGACAAGGAATAAATGAATCTTCGGATAACTTTGAAGAAGTCATGAAGCCCTTTGACACCTATTTTGAACTAAAGAGTAATAAAATTTTGGAGCAAGCAAAATTTAACAAGAGCTCAAAAGCTCAGGGAATCTGTAGACTCTCTTCTAAATGAGTTATATAGATTGGCTGAAGGCTGTGACTATGGTGATCTCAAGATGGAGCCCATGAAAGGCTGAATAGTGGTGGAGGTGGCCGGTGATACTCTTTTGAATGTACTCGTATTTAAAGAAGTTCGGACTTACTGGCCTGCTGGCCTACTCCTGCTCCTAATTTGTATGCTTGTATATGACTTTGAAAAAAGCCATCCAAATCTTCCAACAATCAGAAGTCCACTAGCAAATCTGATCCATTTTGCATCACAAAGTTAAACTATGGTATGGAGCAACCCCAACAGCCCAGCTTATAAAGCAACAAAAGGGCAAGGAGATTCCAGGGCAAGGAAAGCAATACCCAAGCAAAATAAAAGATGGTGGCAAACCATGTTAGCACTGTGGTACCAAAAGACCTCACAGGCACAGTTTGTGTCCAACAATCAGTGTGCAGCTCTTTCACTGCAACCGCCTGGGTCACTTTGGAAAGATGTGTAAGTCCAAAAGCACGAGATGTATGGAGGATCTCAAGCAAGTCCATGAAACAAATGAGCCATATCAAGAAGAAGAATTCCAACAATGTTTCCTCTTGGGAGAAATTAAGGATCCCAGATTCACATTTTGGAATGCTGGCATAAATGTAAAAGGTCATCTCATGAATTTCAAATTAGACACAGGAGCCAGTGTGACGTCTTATCAGATAAGGAACTGTGGCTAGCGAAACAATGTTTGAAGCCACCTGCAACACAGTTATATCGAGACATCAAGCTTCAGGTCAAGTGTACATTGCAAGAAATGCTCCAACATAAAAACAAACAAATATGGGAGACGTTATGTGCTCCACAAGAATTTTCTTTCCTGAGCAGGAAAGCCTGTGTCGACCTCAACCTCATCCAAAAGATCAACAAGATTAACCAGCAAGGTTATGGTTCCAATTTTAAAACAGGTTTTCTAAAACTTTTCACTGGGCTGAGACAAGTGAACACTGTAGAGAGCATAACACTGAGAAATTATGCCAAACCAGTGTGCTCGTTTACACCACAGAAAATACCACACCTGCTTATGAAGCGAATACAACAGCAACTTGAAGAGATGACCAAGATAGGGGTCATTTCCCCTGTCACTCAGCCGACAAAATGCTGTTCTCGGCTGGTCCCAGTTTTGAAGCCAAATGGGTTTATTCGCATCTGTGTCGACCTGACAGAACTCAAGGCAGTGGCAAAGGAAATCCACCTCGCCCTCACAGCTTGACTAAACTCTCCAAGAGCAAAGTGTTTTTGAAACTATATGCCAACAGCAGCTTCTGGCAGATTCTGTTAGACAAGAAAGCTAAGCTTCTGACAATTTTTATCACCCCATTTAGCAGATTCTGCTTCATTCATTTGCCCTTCAACATTACCTTGGCACCTGAGACTTTTCAGCACACATGTTGGCCATCTAACAAGGCCTGAAAGCAATCATCTGCCATATGGATGATACTCTTGTCCATGGTGTGACTGTCGAGGAGCATGACAGTAAACTCAGTTGTCTTGAAAAGCTTTCAGGAAGCAGGATTTATGCTGAATGATAAGTGTGATTTCTCAAAGACCTCCAACCGGTTCTTAGGTCATATTGCGAGCAGCAAAAGCAACATGGTGGACCCACACAAAACAAAGGAAATTAACGAATTTCCAACCCCATCATCCAAAGACCTCCAAAGATTCCTGGGCATGATGAACCAGTTGGCAAAATTTCTGCCCAACCTGGTGCATGTCACAGAGCCTTTGCGACACCTTCTCAAAAAAGCCCAATCTTGCACACCAAGAGCAACCATTCCATCAGATCAAAGCTATGCTGCTCCCACAAGGTAACCTGGCTCACTATGACCCATCCCTGCCAAATACAATCACAATGGATACCTTGTCAACTGAATTAAGGGCAGTTCTGTTTCAAGATGCTGCCAACCAGTATATTACACATCCGGGGGCTGTCAGACAGAGATGCGGTATGCAGTTATTTAAAAAAGAGGCCCTCGCAGTAATGTGGGCTTATGAGAAGTTCTTTGACTATCTTGTTGGGCTGAAAGTAATCATTGAGATAGATGATAAACCATTGGTCTCGTTATTGGACGAGAAAGAGCTCACCAGGAAGACCCCCAGAATTCAGAGATTCCTATTGCGTCGCATGCACTTTGCATATGAGACTATGTACATGCAGGGTAAGCATCAAACAACGGAGGACGCACTGTCCAGAGCCACACTCGAGCATCCTGTGACACATGGTGTCAATCTGGCCGATGAACTCGAGTCATATTCCCACTTCGTAACAACACAGTTGCTGGTGAGCTCCAAAAAGCTTCAGCTGATATGCCAGGAGCAGATGCAAGATGAAGAGTGCAACCATGTACTGCCTACAAGGTTGGCCACTGCAGCGTCCAGATGGCAATGTTATGAAAATTGCAAACAACAGAAACACTTCACTGTTATTGATAATCTGCTAGTGTGTAATAAGTGTCAGGTCATTCCCATCTCACTTCGGCCAGAGATTCAACAATGAATCCCACAAGGCCACATGGGCATCACAAACTGCAGAGCACGAGCCCAGACTGCAGTGCAGTGGCTGGGAATATCAATAGCAATTGAAGAGATGATTTTAAACTGCCAGGTGTGCATGCTGTACAAGCCAGTCCAGAAGGAGCCCCTTGTCCCCACACAGTTCCCTACCAGACCATGGGAACGGTTGGGAATGGATCTATTCATATACATTGGCAGGTCCTTCCTCCCCATTGTTGATTACTTCTTGGATTGAAGTGAAGCATTTAGACACAACAACCAGAATCTTTGCAATCCATGGCATCCTGGACCAGGTGGTGTCCGACAATGCGCTGCAATTTGCTATTGAATACTTCACCAATTTTGCCAGGAATTACGGATTTCAACATCTCACCAGCTCCCCAAGGTATCCACAATCTAATGGTGGGGCAGAATGGGGGCATCCACACAATTAAAACTCTCCTGAAGAAAAATGACAACATTCCGACATTGCTTTTGACATATAGATCCACCAATAGAATGTAGGTTAGCCCCATCAGATTGCTGAAGGGCAGCAAACCTCACACTCAACTTCCCATGTTGCCAGAGATTAATCCCAGGGTTGGCAGTCAGAGACGATCAGAAGGTTTAGGACCAAGAACAGTCTGTGACAAATTTCCACTACATAGGAGATACCATACTAGAAACCTGACCAGGCTAAACAGAGGTGACAGGGTTTGGGCCAGGGCCCTTGATAGAGAAGGTGTCATTGTCCTGAAGGATGAAGATCAATGACAGTCTTACTTGATACATACCCCAGAAGGCACAATCAGACAGAACAGGAGGAGAAGTCTTCTCATTCCTAATGACAAACCTCCTATCATATGCTCAAGTGAACCAGATGTAGAAGCCCAAATAACTGAAACACCAAGTATTACAACTTCAACTCCAGACCAACAAAGTCAGCCCAAAGCAGTTGAGGCTACAACTCCTCCAAACTTGAAAAGAATGAGATCTGGAAGAGTTTGAGCCACCAGACCATGTGAATTTGTGAAGTCAGAGGCTTGGCGGGAGAAGGGGTAGCATGTAAATATTAATGTAAATATATTTGGGTAAAGGTTTGAGGGTGGGGTGAGGTGTAGTATTAGGGTGTTCAGGACTGTAAGGGTCAATGTGGGACTGGGGAAACAGTACCGCCCACATTATGATGTAGAGAGTTACATGGGAGTGATAGAGTGCAGTAATGAGTCTGATAGAAGTTAGCATGAAAATAACACTTAGTCAGGGCTGTATTTATACACATAGTTTTGTGTTATTAATAAGCAGCTATTGTTCAACCATACAAACCTTTAGATCTCTTCATGTGACAACATGCAACCCTACTACACATAGTTGATAGGATTAATATATTGCACATGACCCAAAAGACTTGCGAACAGCTGGAGAAGATGCCAGACTTAAAATATTTTCCAAGGTATGGTTTTGTAACAGTATTATATTGCAGGTAAATGGGCCATGTGTGCATGCCACTAAGTGTTGTCTGTCAATCCAATATACATTTACTGCTTTGTATGTGTATCACCTGACAATCTCATGATCCCTTCACTGTTTATCATGTATACCTATAGTCGAACAGGCATACATTCAAGCTACAGTTTAGGAATTACAGTGGTACACTGGAATATTAAAATGTCTTCACAGAGCATATCAATACAGCACACTTTATTGATGGTTATTACTATGGTCTACCTGCTAGCTACTAACTAAAGCATGTGGGTTGGACAGACATATGTCAATGTATATGCTCCACCTCAATCATAAGAGGCATACACTGACACTCAACAGCCAGCCACCTCACCTATCACTTATACTGGTGAAGTGCCTGTAAGTAGCACGAGTATAGATTCTGAAAAAAAAGAAAAAAGATAAAATATTCTGTCATGGGATATTGAAATCAAACAAATAGTAGGGGCACATGTTTGCAACTCCTCAGGTACTGAAGCAGTCCATGTCCAAATGCAGCAAGTCCTGGACAATATCCAGGCTTGGGCCAAGTGGCAAGTAACCTTCATGCAACACCTGTGTCAGGCAATGACCATCTCCAACAAGAGAATCCAACCAGCAACGCTTGATATACAATGGCATTACCAGCACTGAATGCCCCATTATCAACATCCTGGGGGTTACCATTGAAACTGAACTGGACTAGCCATATAAATACAGTGGCTACAAGAGCAGGTCAGAGGCTAGGAATCCTGTGGTGAGTAACTCATCTCCTGACTCCCCAAATCCAGTCCACCATCTACAAGGTACAAGTCAGGAGTGTGATGGAATTCTCTTCACTTGCCTGGATGAGTGCGGCTCCCATAACATTCAAGAGGCTTGACACCATCCAGATCAAAGCAGCCCACTTGATTTGCATCCCATTCGCAAACATTCTCTCCCTCCACCAGTAACAGCAATGTGTACCATCTACAAGATGCATAGCAGGAACTCACCAACACTTCTTAGCAAACCCACGACTGCTACCATCTAGAAGGACAAGAGCAGCAGGCACATGGGAACGCCATCATCTGGAAGTTCCCCTGCAAGTTACTCACCATCCTGACTTGGAAATATACCACCGTTCCTTCACAGTCGCTGGATCAAAATCCTGGAACTCCCTTCCTAACAGCACTGTGGGTGTACCTACACCACATGGACTGCAGCAGTTCAGGAAGGCAGCTCACCACCACCTTCCCAAGGGCAATTAGGGATGGGCAATAAATGCTTGCCCAGCCAATGACACCCACATCCCAATAATGAATAAAAAATCTATACTGATTACTTATAAGGTATTCATTTTTATTACTCTGTATTTCACCTTTCCGCACAGTTTTCTTCTGATGTTGCAGGTAAGGTATTAACCGAAGTGCTCCTTTAGAGTGCCAAGATATCTCAAAGGACATGCTCAATAATGAAATAAGAACAAAAAATGCTCGAAATACTCAGCAGGTCAGGCAGCATCATTGGAGAAAGAAACAGAGTTTAAAGTTTCAAGTTAATAACCTTATGCATTTTCTGATTTTATTTCAGATTACTGCATCTATAGTATTTTGCTTTTGTATACTCAATAATGTTTGTTGCATGGATCTTGCATCTGCATTCAGCAAGTATTATTGACTGTTGTAAGGATTTGATGAGCTGAAGATGGTAACTTCTGTCTCCTAGAAACCATCCATTCAGCTTAGATTTTCCTTTAAATAAACAAAGCTCACAGAATTGCCTTAAAATAAGGAAATTGCAACAGTTGCCTAGGAATCAGGGATGACCTGTTTGATCCTGCATTGCTGGTCACTGACTGTTGAGAATGCTTTTTGGTTCATTAGCAGAATGGGGTTTTCTGTAAGGGCCCAGATAACCCTATGATTGCCATCACTAATTCCCCAGATTTTTGAGGAATTCTACAGTGCAGAAGAATTGCAATACCTTTTTGTTTTGTTGCTGGGGGAAATGATGAACGTGTTTTCTTCAGTGAATAATTTATTAGTAGCCTGCTTGCTGAATTTTGTACACTGCAGATTGGCTGATATTAAATATGTTGCCTAGGTAGCTTGGCAGAAGCCAGTGGCATAAAATTTCAGGGACATGGTCAATTTCATACCACAGGCAAGAGCATTCATTTTATTGACCAAACCTGCAGGTCAGAGTCTCCCAATTGATGCATAAATTTAATACATCTATTTTGTTTTTTTATATCTGCACATTATGAATTCTACAAGAGACATTAACTTTATTTCTCCACAGATGCTAAGCGCTTGGTTTAGAATGTTGAATTTTCATTTTGTAGCTCCCAATAGTTTTTATTTTAGGTTTTTTTTTAAAAGGCTCTTAGCTAAAAAAAGGTTTCTGACCTGTGTTCTGTACCTATAAAAATTGAAGAGTAACATGTATTAAGGTTTTGTCACCTTAAAGAATCCTTACCATGAAGTATGTAACATATATATTTTGATGGTCCGTGTATTATCCTGAAGACATGCTTTATGTCAAAAAATGATTTGTAGTTCATCAGCTGGAAATATGAATTGAACTTTCAAAAACATGCTTTTTAAAACACGGAGACTGAAAGCAACCTGAAATCACGGCCCAAGATGGCTACCCCATTTTGCATTACTGTACATTCCACATTCCAATTCATTGGAATGGAGACAGCATGTCTGAAAAACCAAATATGCACATAGTGTGTCCCCATAATCTTAACCCATTTTGTGCCAAAAACGATTACCTCCTGGGGAATGCGAAAGACCCACATCTCCTGCCTCATTAGAAAGGCATTAAGGCAATCACCCGAGGTATTCAACTGTTGGAGACAAACTATTAAGCCTAATCACTTAGAAAATGGTGCCCTGCCTCAGAGAGCTTCCCCTACACAATCTAATCAAGTTACTCTCGGACTACATAGACAGTAACGTTATTTGGATCTCCTGGACAGTTGGAGAGGGAATGTCACATGACAAGCCAACCCTTTGCATGTTTTAAGCACATGTTTTCTCTGTAGTACTGAAGACAAGTAGCTGAGAAGTTAAGATAGAAGACCCATGTGGGTTCCCTCCTGCCTCCCTCTCTCCAACCTACCTGGCAATCTTCGAGCCCTGTTTGCTGACTGTGACCATCCAGTGACACCCCTGCTACAGACAGTGATTTCTTAAAATAATTCAACCCAGCACTACCATCTCCAGAAGAACAGCCAACTCAACCACCTACATCTTTAAATTGGAAGCACAGAACTGCCAAAGGGAAGTCATAAGATCACCAAATTCAGCCTGAAGCCAGCCAGGTCACCAAACTACAGACTGTATATTCTTTTTACTTTTTATGGACTCTATTTTGATCAACCTATCCTTCCCCACTTTGTAATCTATATTTGTGTGTTTGTGAACTTGGCAGTGTGTGTGCATGCAAAAGTATATAATTATTTTACTTAGCTCGGTTTAATTATAATGAAGCCAACCTCTTTCTTTGTTAATCTCAAGGAAACCTACCTGTTAGTTATTTTATGATCACAACATGTAAACAGCTAAGTATATGCTTTTCAAAACAAAAAACCTGTTGCGGTCAAACAAGGAGAGAAAAGTTGCGAGTCATTCAACCCCTCCTCACCTGATTGTAACAGTGTGTCAATGCATGAGCGAGGGGGTGAAGAATAACAGCAGGATTGTATTACCTTGGGTTTTAGTGATTCCTCCACCCTCACTTTCCTGCTCCCTTAATGCTCTTGTGTCCAAGATGGTGTCTTCAAACAAGATTCACATCCAATCTTACTTTTCTGTCTTTTATTCTGGGCCAAGTTCTGCAAGGAGAGTAAATTGGAGATGTAGCAAGATTTGGGAGTACGTATACTCGCCCATCCTGCAGCTGGTTGCCTGACAAGGGCTTAAGCTCCAAGGTGATATTTGTATTTGTCTAAAGCTGCAACATGGAGCACAGGCCTGTTTCCCCTCTGCCAATGTCGCACAGGATAAACTTCTATGAACATTTTGGATATGTCAGCACAAAATGGGTTAAGATAATGGGGACACACCATGTGCATATTTGGGGCAGACACATTCAGTATTAGAAAAAAAAACTTCTTCTGCAACTTTAGCCATTATCTTCCTGACCAGTATCCAAGTCCACTGGGCAATGCAAATATGGTTGCCTCTACCTGCAATCTGCAGCAACATTGCTGGACCAGCACTTTTGAGGAGAATGCCCTTCTCAGCCAAGCAGAACAACACTCCTTTCCTGCACTTTCTACATTACAAAGAATAGCACTTGAGTATAAATTAAGTGATTTCTGTTCAACAAGCTTCCATTTCCCAGCACAATTGAAACGAACTCTTTCCCCGTTCTCTCCTGCAAGATATTTAACCACTGGACAGCTGCCTTATCAGTCTCAACATTCTACTGATCAGCTGCTGTGCAGGCAAGAGATTGCACAATTTACTAAAAATAGAAATATCAAGGGTTAAGAGGCAGGCTAGAATTCTCCAAAAATCATTAGCAAGAAGAGCTTGCATTTCATAGTGCCTTTCACACTTTAAGACATCCTAAAGTATTTCACAGCCAATGAATTATGTTCTGTTCTTATGAATTACTTTTGAAATATAGTCACTACACTGCACTGTAGTAATGCAAGGAACTGCAGCAAATAATTTGTGACAGGCCCTAGATTCTTACAAAGGGTGTCCTGATTTGCAGTTGTATTTTTAGAAGAACGCCCAGAAAAACAACATAAGGAGCTGAAAATGGCCATTTGTGTCCTTTCTCCCGAGTCCCATCAAAGTTACAGCATGAGATCAGGGACAATTCTGTGGAAATTCAGGGTTACGATTTCAAATATTGGTTTGGTCATACAGAACTTGAGTATTGCTGAAAAAGGAGACATGCTGTTGAAGATTTTCTTGCACTCATCAGGACAGATTTGCAAGAATATCAGTTGTACAGGGAACAACAATTGTTGTTCAAATCATGCAGTATAAATGGCTGTCCTCCTTACAATTGGTATTCTTGTGAATCTGTCCTGATGAGTGCAAGATGAAAAAGCTTCGCCAGCATGTCTCTTTTCTCGGTTGCTTTTTCCTTACGGTGGCAACATTCTCAACAGAAACTGGACAGCAAGCCTTTAATACCTTTATAAAAGCTGTGCTATTAATCATCAAAAGATATAAAAGAGTGGTAGCTCTGAATTGGTTTGTAATGTCAGACTGCAAAGCTATGCAAAATTTTCACCCAAGATTGTCCATGAGTATAAAGATAAACAAATTAATTATTTTTAAAATGCCTCCAAGATCTCATCCAAAAATGATTCACCTCAACTTTAGTTCAGGACTGGGACCAACAGAAAGCAAAGAAAGGAACTAGCTGACCAAGGGTAAATCTGAGGGTGCAGAAAGGCTATGGATGGGTCAGGGAGCAGACTGACTGATGGGCAAAAGGAAAGAGCTCAAGCTCAAAACAAACCACTTCTTATTTGACTAAAAAAACACTTCAAATAAGACCTCCAAAAGAACTATTAATAATGAAGTGTTTGAATCGAAAAGACTAAAATTCCTCAGCAAGTCTCAAGTTTTCATTTTAAAGTTGCAAATTCTCAAAAATATGCAAATTTGTGACAAGCTTCCTGCCCTGATGACCCTTACTGTGTATCTGACAGCACAACAGTCTTTTAAGTGATTATAAGGATTTCATAATAAAAATAAATTTGTTTTCCAATCTAAGTAGGTACAGGAAGTATATTGTCCTGAGCCAAGTTTCTCCATGAAAAGTGGATATTTTATTTGATTGCAATAATGATCAGTTTTATAATGCATTAAGCAGGAACAATGAGCAATGCAACTTGCTGCCAGAGAAGGTTGCTTCTCTTTGAAATGGTGAGATTAGTGCACTGCACTTTGTGTTTAAATTCAAGAAAAGCACAGACTTCCTCATTAATATTTGCTTTAGCTTGAATTTAATCTTGTATTTTCGATCTGGGAGACTCCACTAATGACAGGCAACTTGTAAAAACTGTTACAAAAGTACAGACCAGGCGAAATCAGAGCTATTTAATAGACTGTCACAAAAGTTGGACCTGCTGTTGATATCTTCTTGGATTAAAAGTGGTGTCAACTGCTCCCATAAACTGATCTCACTTGATTCACTCTGCCTAATATAAACGAATACAAAATTAGGGAGGTTATGCTTCAGTTATAAAGAGCACTAGTGAGACCACATCTGGAGTACTGTGTATAGTATTGGTCACCTTATTTAAGGAAGGATGTAAAAGCATTGGAAGCAGTTCAGAGAAGGTTTACCAGACTAATTCCTGGAATGGGCAGGTTGTCTTATGAAGAAAGGGTGGACAGGCTAAGCTTGTATCTGCTGGAGTTTAGAAGAGTGAGAGGCGGTTTGATTGAAGCATACAAGATCCTGAGGGATCTTGACAGGGTGGATGTGGAGGATGTTTCCTCTTGTGGGAGAATCCAGAACTAGGGGTCACTGTTTAAAGATAAGGGGTCACTCATTTAAAATGGAGATGATGTGTAATTTTTTCCTCGGAGGGTTGTGAGTCTTTGGAACTCTCTTCCTGAAAATGAGGCAGAAGCAGAGCTTGAATATTTTTAGGGCAGAGGTGGAAAGATTCTTGGTAAGCAAGGGGGTGATAGGTTATCAGGGGTAGGCGGATGCAGATTTGAGGTTACTATCAGATCAGCCATGATCTTAGTAAATGGTAGAGCAAGCTTGAGGGTCCTAATGGCTTACTCCTGCTCTTTGTTTGTATGTTTGATAATGCCACCCAGATGTTTAACAATATTACATTCTGAACCAGATATTTGTGTCTTTTGCATGGGTGTTTTACCGATCTCTTTGATAGACAAAATAAACATTCTGGTAATAAGAGGTTAATGTCAAATCAAGAAGCTGGTTTATTTTGCAGAATATTTTTGTATAGCTGAACAAAAGTTTCAAATCCAGACTTAAAAAATTTATCCCATAAAACTTCCTTTAACAACACAAAACAACAAAACACCCATACTGTTCTGAATAGCATATGCTGTGTTCAATTCTTGGTTTTCTTTGATGGGGAAAGTTGGGTTGGTTATCAGCTTCTGATTGGAAAACTGATCAACTGTATTTTGATTTCCAGCCCAGACAAGAGAGTTACCTTTTCACAGCCATTTGAAACTCATCACATTAAAAACTCAACAAGAAGGGGTATTTGACCACTGGTTGAAAAGTTTGGATCCAACTTGAGTGAAGGGGAAGTTTTGGTGCATTGATGCATTAGGCCAGAGACTTTCTTGGGTGTTGGCCATAATGGAGGAGCAAAGTTTAGCATTGCGGTGGAGGGGCCTCTCAGAAGAATAGGGCCCAAATTTGCCTTAACCACTCCTACCCCTTTCTATGTGCCTACTCCCTGACCCATCCACAGTCCTTTGTGCGCCCTCAAGTTTGCCCTTGGTCAGCTAATTCCTTTCTTTGCTTTCCATCGGTCCCGGCCCTGAGCTAAAGTTGAGGCTAATGATTTTTGAATGAGGTCATAGATACTTTTAAAAAATAATTCTTTTGTTTTAAGTCAATGTTAAAGCAATTTTTTTAGAAAAAAAGTTAGCTTTCTCTGAAATGGAACAAAAATAATTTTCTTAGAGAAACATAGAAGTTCTGACACGGTTTATAGTGGAATCTGTGGACCATTGATAAGCATCTGCTCTTGAGATGTTCAGTCAAGTCCAAATTCAACCAAGCACATCCCACATAGCTACTGTTATCTAAAAGTTCCATACTTTAGCCGACAAATGAGAAACTATCTTGACCAAAAAAGGAGAAGAAATAAAAGAGTGCACTGAAAGGAAAACAACAAAAACAAGAAGATTGACAGTATAACTTTTTTTTAAGAAAGGGAAATGACTCATAGGAAGTGCTAATGGAGAGTGGCGATGTGAAACGTTAAGCAATTTTCTTTTCTTTAAAGCCTTTGAAAAGCTTGTTATTTTAGCTGAACTGTACTAAGGATCACAATGCCAATAAAGGTTTCGAGAAAACAGCTTACAACCTGGCTTTATATTGTTACTGGTAAGTGATACAGGAAACAATGCATGCTCCTCAAATTGAAGAAGAGTTGAAAATGATGCACCAAAACGTTAAACGTTCATTGTTGGATCCACTTTTGCTTTCAATGTCTGTAGATTATTTGGATTTTAGTTTGGGAGCACAATATTGAAATTTGCAAAATTTATTAATGTCTGCTGTTAAAAATGGGTGCAAACAGTTGTTTCAGAACTGTCTTCAAAGATTGAGACAGAATTTTGTTACTACTATTTTCAGCTGTTACTTTATAATCATATTTTCTGGTCATTGTAAAAGATACATGTGTTACAGAAGTATTTTTCAATTTGTCTCTCACTGTAAGCATTTTCAGGGTCATTGTGTGCACCAGGTGCATAATAAATTCTTGTCTCCCAGAATCTTCAGCCACATGCCTAAATGCCAGTTTCAGCCCTCACAGCACCATTGTGAATTGTTCCAATTCTCATGTCAGCCAGCATTATACTCTCTTTAAATGATATTAATGCTTACTGCTGAATTAAATGCACATCTGTACTGGAAACATCTTAGTTTGGTTTTAGGTTGAGAATGCTCAGATCTCTTTGTGTAGGTCCCTTGCTACTGCTAAAGGGTTGATTAATAGGAGGTGACAGGGCAGTCTTACAGAACCAGTTTGTCCCCCATATGGTTCAACTTGAATGAAGCAAGAGTTAACCCTATTAACATCATAAACTGGCATATAACTCCAAAAACAAAGTTAATTGGATTTTTTAAAAGAATACAAAAAATCTCTTCTGATTGCTAACTTCCTAGAAGAAATTTGCTAATAAGATCCACAAAAGTGTGCTGCATTTCTGATGATAGAATGATTACATGGGGCAATCTTTCGATCTCTGGATTGTCGGAGACGCGACTTGTAACTGAAGATGCACGTCGGGACCCGGTGAAAGTCCAGTTGCTTGGACCTGTGACAATTGCCCGGAAAGCTTAAACATCTGACGGGCAATTATCCTGTTCCCCGGGCCCTCCATGAATATCTCCAACTTTGATTTAGAGTCGGAGACTTGGGACTGTTTCACAGTACTTGCTCGAATAGTTACCCAGATTAAAACCTAGTCTAACAGCTGGGTAACTACACCACTGATCCCTCCCACAACTCCTGACATGACCTCCCACCCCAACCACTGTCCCAACAACTCCACTAACCCCCGCCTCCCCGAATACCTCCTGACCACCTAACTACCCCCACAACCACTGCGCTGACCCCCCTGACTGCCACCTGACCCAACTCCCCCCGACCACCTGACGGACCTCCAGACCCGACCCCACTATCTGCCGCCACCGCACCCCCCCCACCCCCAACCCCCAACACGACCCGACTACTTCCCAACCTGTCTATCCACTCAAACCTCATGCACCTACCCACCTCACCCACCTATGCATTCATTCACTCACTCAGATTGGAGAAGTTTTAAACTTAAACTTTGGCAGCTAATGCCATAATTAGGCAGCATGCCCCATCTCACCCAACTCTAAACTTCCAGTGTCCTTCGACTATTGTTCCACTCTGCCCAAGTTTTCCAGATTCGATTATCACGAGCAAGGCATATCTTGACAAATCGCCTCTTCCCTCAGGTCACGACAGTCCTGATGATGCAGAATTCCAGGGATTCTGGTGTTCACTTTCATATAAAAGCAAAAAACTGCGGATGCTGGAAATCCAAAACAAAAACAGAAATACCTGGAAAAACTCAGCAGGTCTGACAGCATCTGCGGAGAGGAACACAGTTAACGTTTTGAGTCCGTATGCTCTTCAGCAGAACTAAGGAAAAATAGAAAAGAGGTGAAATATAAGCTGGTTTAAGGGGGAGGTGGGACAGGTAGAGTGGGATGGAGGGCCAGTGATAGGTGGAGATAGCCAAAAGATGTCAAAGACAAAAGGACAAAGGAGGTGTTGAAGGTGGTGATATTATCTAAAGAATGTGATAATAGGTGACATTAAGGGTAGAAGGCAGGACGAGCAAGGTACAGATAGCCCTAGTGGGGGTGGGGTGGGGGGAAGGGTTCGAAATAGGCTAAAAGGCAGAGATAAAACAATGGATGGAAATACATTTAAAAATAATGGAAAAAGATGGGAAAAGAAAAATCTATATAAATTATTGGAAAAAAGGGGGGATTGGAAAGGGGGTGGGGATGGAGGAGAGAGTTCATGGTCTAAAATTGTTGAAGTCAATATTCAGTCCGGAAGGCTGTAGAGTGCCTAGTCAGAAGATGAGGTGCTGTTCCTCCAGTTTGCATTGAGCTTCACTGGAACAATGCAGCAGGCCAAGGACGGACATGTGTGCATGGGAGCAGGGTGTAGTGTCGAAATGGCAAGCGACAGGGAGGTCTGGGTCATGTGTGTGGACAGAGCAAAGGTGTTCCGCAAAGCGGTCACCCAGTCTGCATTTGGTCTCTCCAATGTAGAGGAAACCACATTGGGAGCAGCGAATGCAGTAGGCTAAATTGAGGGAAGTGCAAGTGAAATGCTGCTTCACTTGAAAGGAGTGTTTAGACCCTTGGATGCTGAGGAGAGGGGAAGTAAAGGGGCAGGTGTTGCACTTTCTGCGGTTGCATGGGAAGGTGCCGTGGGAGGGGGTTGAGGTGTAGAGAGTGATGGAGGAGTGGACCAGGGTGTTCCGGGGGGAACAATCCCTGCAGAATGCCGCCGGGGGGGTGTGAAGGGAAGATGTGTTTGGTGGTGGCATCATGCTGGAGTTGGCGGAAATGGCGGAGGATGATCCTTTGAATGCGGAGGCTGGTGGGGTGATAAGTGAGGAAAAGGGGGACACTATCATGGTTCTGGAAGGGAGAGGAAAGTGTGAGGGCGGATGCGCTGGAGATGGACCAGACATGGCTGAGGGTCCTGTCAACCACCGTGGGTGGAAAACCTCGGTTAAGGAAGAAGGAAGGCATGTCAGAGGAACCGTTTTTGAAAGTGGCATCACCAGAACAGATTCGATGGAGGCGAAGGAACTGAGAGAATGGGATGTAGTCCTTACAGGAAGCGGGGTGTGAGGACCTGTAGTCGAGGTAGCTGTGGGAGCCGGTAGGTTTGTACTGAATATTAGTGGACAGTCTATCACCAGAAATTGAGACAGAGAGGTCAAGGAAGGGAAGGGAATTGTCAGAGATGGACCATGCCCACCAGCCTCCGTATTCAAAGGATCATCCTCTGCCATTTCCGCCAACTCCAGCATGATACCACCACCAAACACATCTTCCCTTCACCCTCCCCAGCAACATTCCGCAGGGATCGTTCCCTCCGGGACACCCTAGTCCACATCCATCCACTCCTACACCTCAACCCCGTCCCACGGCACCTTCTCATGCCACCGTAGAAGGTGCAACACCGGCCCCTTTACTTCCCCTCTCTTCACCGTCCAAGGGCCCAAACACTCCTTTCAAGTGAAGCAGCACTTCATTTGCACTTTCCTCAATTTAGTTACTGCATTCGCTGCTCCCAATGCGGTTTCCTCTACATTGGAGACCAAACGCAGACTGGGTGACTGCTTTGCGGAACACCTTCGGTCTGTCCGCAAGCATGACCCAGACCTCCCTGTCGCTTGCCATTTCAACACTCCACCCTGCCCTCATGCCCACATGTCCATCCTTGGTCTGCTGCATTGTTCCAGTGAAGCTCAACGCAAACCGGAGGAACAGCACCTCATCTTCCGACTAGGCACTTTACAGCCTTCCGGACTGAATATTGACTTCAACAATTTTAGACCATGAACACTCTCCTCCATCCCCACCTGCTTTCTGATCCCCCCTTTTTTCCAATAATTTATAAAGATTTTTCTTTTCCCACCTTTTTCCATTATTTTTAAATGTATTTCCATCCATTGTTTCATCTCTGCCTTTTAGCCTATTTCGATCCCTTCCCCCCACCCCACCCCCACTAGGGCTATCTGTACCTTGCTCATCCTGCTTTCTACCCTTAATGTCACCTATTCCTTAGATAATATCACCACCTTCAACACCTCTTTGTCCTTTTGGCTATCTCCACCTATCACTGGCCCTCTATCCAGCTCTACCTGTCCCACCCTCCTTTAAACCAGCTGATATTTCACCTCATTTCTATTTTTCCTTAGTTCTGTTGAAGAGTCATATGGACTCGAAACGTTAACTGTGTTCCTCTCCGCAGATGCTGTCAGACCTGCTGAGTTTTTCCAGGTGTTTCTGTTTTTGTTTCCAAACACTTTAACCGCTCTGTAAAAATGTTTATCCCCCCAGAGAGAATTTTACTTCTGCTTGCTATCATTTCCTCCGGAACACAGAGGGCCTGTTCCTTGTCCTGTCTGCATCTCAGCAGCAACTTTTCTCTGTTCTGAGAAAGGTGCTAAAATTGCCATTCCACACGCAATGGATTTCTTTTTGACTTTCCCTCTCCATGGCAACCTGAGGCCGCATGTGAGCTTCTTAGAACAGAGGTGTTTACAAGGTAATACAGAACTTGCTGAAAAAAAGAGACTTGTCAAAGATTTTTGCCTTGCACTCATCAGGACACTTCGCAAGACTACTAACACAAGGGTAAAACAACAATTTATACTGTATGTGAAGAACGTGCTGATTAGCTGGCAAGTGGACTCTGATTGGCAGATGTGTTGCCATGGAGAATGCACCAGTGATGGTGACTGACAGTTAACTGCCAAGCATTCTTTGAAATGTAAACCGGGCAGCTTGACCCTGATTGGTCAAGACATTGCCCTGAGGAATGAGTCAGCAAGTGGCTATCACTTATTTTGTTCAGCTGAAACAGATGCAATGTGTGTACATATTCTCTGTCTGCAAAGAACAGGGCCCTGTGTATTAATATATGTAGCTAGTTATGCATTCCTTTCCAGAATTCTCTGTTTTACTTTAAGTTAAAGGTACATTTTAAAATGTGATCATCTTGCAAAGTTCAGCATTCATGACACCCTTGTCTAGTCTCAGTCCTCTCACCTCTTGAGTGAAAAGGTTGTAGGTTTTAGCTATACTCCAGAGGCTTGAGTATGTAATTTAGGATGACATTTCAGCACAGCATGGAATTAGTGCTGTACTATTGATGGTGCTGTTTTTTGGGTGAATCATTCATCCGAGCTTCGGATAGTTGGAGATGAGACATATCCCTTAAGATGTGCCACGGGATCCCTTGGAAGTCCCAATGCAATGACTCCATGGAAATTGCCTGGAAGGTTTGAACTTCCAATGGGCAATTTCCCTGCTCCCCAGGACCCTCAGACAAATTCTCCAACTCTGAGTTAGAGTGGGAAACTTCAGACAGTTCTAACTTACCTATCTAGATAGTTACCTAGGAAATGTTAGACAGAAAAAAACCTAGGGTAGGCTTTTCTGCACCCCGCCCACCACCGCAATCTTCTGGTCCCACCACAAGTTAATGGACTTCTGGCTGAGGCAGCGTCTCAGCTGCGGTGGGTCCTGCCCGCAATGGGGCCAGAAAACCAGCCCTAGTCTAATTCTTGGGTAACTATACAACTATACAACTGATACACTGACTGCCCAGACTCCCCCCTTGACATCCCAATTACCCCTGACCAGCCCCCACCACCCGACTACCCACCCCACCCCCCAACCTACATGAGTATTCCCTGACCTAATCACCTGACTTTCCTCTCATCGCCCAACTCCCACCCCACCTGGTCCCACCACATCCCGTCCCTTCGACCTGACCTAAGTAACCCACGACATGACCTGACTAACCCGACCCAACTACACCCCAGCCCACATACCCATCTGCTTCCTGCCTGCCTAACATCCTAACCTGCCACCTTGCCACCTCACCTACCTTCCCATCTGCCACCCTACCTACCACCTTATCACTTTAATCACCTGCCACCCTGCCCAAATACCACCCTACTAGCTACCACCTTATCCACCAACAAACTTATCACCTCAGCTTCCTGCCACCCTGTCCAACTACCACCCTACCACCTCACTCACTTACCACCCTACCCCCTCACCCATCCTACTCCCTTACACACTGACCTTCTCTCCACAACTTTTCAAAGAAGCTTTGGGACATTCAAACTCTTTACTTACAGAATATGGCAACTAGTACAGTAAAAAGGGGGTGTGGTTCGTGCATGGATTCTCTCTGCTGCTCCTTCTGAGGATTCCTGCACTGAATTGCTGGATCCTCCATCAGAAGACTGCCCTATAAAATCGGAGGAAGGTAAGTGTGTATTTTTTTGCCTGTTCAAGGTTGGAAACAGGGGGTGCCAACCCTGAATGGAAGATTTGGGCTATTATTTCAAGGGCCTTTTGGATGGAAAAAGGACAACCACATGGTACATTTGGAGAAGAGTAAGGCTGTTCTCCTGGTGTTCTGGCCAACATTATCCCTCTTACTGTTTGAGAGACCTTGCCATGTTCAAATTGGCTTGCCCTTCATTGAAACAGCCACTGCACTTCAAAAAATACTTTGACTGTGAATGACTTAGGGACATCATAACATGAGGTTATGAAAGATACAGCCTAAATAGAAGTTCTTTCTTTTCTTTCTGACTTTCTCTATTTTTTACCTCGTTCTTACCCTCACAATGAGAAATTGGCATTCCTATGAAGGGGAAACATTGACATTCATTAATTTTATTGCGAGTTTAATCCTGAAATCAGCTTACTGATATTTTGATATCATTTATCTAATAGATTTAATAATTTTATATCTTATAATGATAAAGACTATGAAAGTAGAAAATCTTTAATATTTTCATTGGGCAGAGTTTTCTGCTCAGCAGGTGGACAAATCGGCCAGGTGATCTTTGCATTTTTGTGGAAACCTCATCCAAGGGTGGGATGAAGTTTCCATGATTAAATTTAAAAAAGGATTTAAATGTTTTGAAAAAAAATTTATCATCTGTGTGTTCCGGTGTCTCATTCTGACTCGCGGACATTTTATCCACCACCCCCACCCAACCGATTTTAAATTCTGTTTTTATTGATTTTAAACTAGTCAGCTTCCTGAGGCAGCTCTCTGCCTTCAGGGAGCTTTCCTTCCACACTCGTGCTGACTTCAGCGCTTGCCCTCCTTCCACCCCCACCCTGGCAGCGCTGAGCTTTTCAGCATGCCTTTCATCATGGCTGGCCATTAATTGCTCAGCCAGTGTGAAATCGTGGTCAGGGGCCAATTGCAGTTGGTCCATTCCCCGGCCCACCGACCCGAAAATTCTGCCCATTACGGCTCACTGTAACCCTGATAAACATTTTACTGGTGCTCTATCACCATCCATTATACATAACCGACTTGAGTGAAAGGTAGTGAAGTTACAGTTGTATCAGAAGCATGTATGACCGTGATTCTATGACTTTAATCATCAATAAATTTTTAATGAGAGAAATAATGAATTAGGCGTTTTTATCTGCCTCAGTGACAACCTTGATCAAACCTGTGTGGGTTTTATTTTCTCTCTGCAGTGATGGCAGCACCGGGGCAAAGGGTTTGGTTGTTACTGAGACTCAAATATTGTCTGAATCTCTAAGATGACAACGCAAATGTGGAAAATATTTCCATAGACTATTGCTCTCACATGTCTTGTTTTTGTAAAAAAAGTGTCATTTAAAAATATAAGGGAAATAATGCTGTATCTAGTAAAATAAAGTGGAAATTTATTATTCAGAAAGCTACCTCACATCTCTGCTTCTTCTTTTGCAGTTTCTGCTAGTCAAGCACAGCAAAATAAGGTGAATGGGTCAGTTGGGAGAAGTGCATTGCTCCCATGCTCTTTCAGTTTTATTAATGGCCAATACATCAACTTCAGTTGGCTGAAGAATAATTCATTGTTAATAACGGGAACTGTTATTAACAATGGCAACTCTGAAGTCAATATTGAAGATGAAACTTATCGAAACAGGATTCAACTGCCAGAAAATTTTTCATCTGGGAATCTCTCACTCCGAATCACTCGCCTGGGACTAAAAGATCTTGGTATGTACAGGTGTGAGGCACATAGCAAGAATCAAAGTATCAGATCTGAAGAGACCTTCCTTACTGTTACCAGAGGTAAGATGGCAGGCGTTCAAAGAAAAATACTTTTAAAGTGTTTCTAATTCCCACTTTAATTTTCCTAGTTTTGTTGCAGATGTGAGAATGTAGCAAAGATTTAGAATTTCTAATGATTAAAAGAAAATGTTTCCATTGAAATGTCATAACCCTAAATCATTTGAAGGGTGATTATCTGCACTCTTACTGGCGCCTTTTATGCTGGAGAAGCAACCTTGGTGCAGATGATTTCTGTAGAACTCCCCATGATTTTTCTTGGTTAAATTCTTCTGCACCAGCAATATTGTGAATGGATGGTGGGCAGTGGAGAGAACTTTCCTATTCAACATCATTGGCAAACAACTTCATACTCACAAGGACCAGGTAACAAAATGTATAATGGAATTTTGTTATCTCAATGGTTGTAGAAACAATGCTTGTCCTAATCAAATAAAAAAAGTTTTCACATAGTTTTATTTGTAAGCAAGAATAACAAACTGTAGAACTGTTTACAATGCACTATTCAATGGTCAAAGCTTTGTTTCTTTTAAGTTTGAAAAATACCCTTTTTTTTTCAGATAACGTTTCAAAACCCATTGTCAGAGTTTTTCAAGCTCAAAATATTACAGAACAAAGCACAGTCGTATTGAAATGTGAAGTTGCAAGTGGCTCTTTACCTATCAATTTTATGTGGCACAGGAAGGCCAGTAAGGCGGAAAAAGCCAAGAAAATAAAACATTATGATCAAACACTGGTGCTCAATCCCAGAATGAAGGAGGGTAATGGTCTTTTCTTCTGTAAAGTCAGCAATAATTTTAGCATGGAGAAGAGCAGCCCAGTGGAAATTCCAGTGCCTGGTAATCTGCCTTATTACTGTATAAGGATGTATTTTCTAGATAAGTGAATTTCACAAAACTATTTAGCTGGGATTTATTTTTGTAGGTTCTATCACATCCTCAGTGGAAACCACTCTCAACACTTCAAACAATACCAGTGCTACCAGAATTCCATGGCTGGTGATCACCAGTACTTCAGCGGTGATATTATTCATTGTTTGCATAATCTTGACAACAGTGAGGATGGTTAAGAAAAGAATGAAAGGTAATAAATTTACAGCAAATGCTGCTAAAATTCAATGATCAGTTTAACATATTGATATAACAAACAATTGTACTTTCCCTCCTGTGTCCTGATGCCAGACAAGTGTTGGAATTAACATGACTAATTGTCTAAGGATTGTATTATTTATCCACCCTGAAATCTGAGTGACTTTCTGAGAAAACAAACATTTGCCTAGATAACTATATTGACTGCATGTCACAAAAGCAAAACATTTGCTGTTAAGCACTTATGAATGTGAAAGGTGTTACACAAATGCAAATTCTCTTTCCATTATTAATTCATATATGTACGAATATCATTTGAAATGGACTTTAATTTCTTCCTTTTTTTCCCCTTTCTTGCTGGTTGTGGTCTAAAAGGTATTTGGGAAACCTGTTCCCAGTTTATGCTCTGAAACAGCTACAGGTGTCAAGGGAACCATGAGGATAAGTTGTCCTCCATTTTATCCGCCTATTTTCAGGGAGGAAAACAAACCAAATCAATGTATTGTCACACAATGTGCTCTGGAGGCACAGGTTGTCAAGTATTGTCCGTACTATCAGAATTGAATATGAAACATCCAGATGATTATTTTGTTTACTTGACCTAAAGAACATTTGAATAATAATGCTGTGGGGTCAATTGGAGAAGTTCTGCTCCTGGTACACAATCTTTGAAAATTACCCTTGCCAATCTTAGTTCAACCAATATTTAAACAGTTATTTCATTACTCCATCTTTTAAACGTATTGACTTATAGCACTTTAGTTTTCTTTTGAGAAATTTAAGAACGGGGGATAGGTCCTGGCTTAGTTTGTCTTAGCTAAACTAGCTATTTTAATCAAACAGAAAAAACTGGAAATAATCAGCAGGTTTGACAGCATCTGTGTTAATGTTTCAAGTCCGTGATCTTATATCAAAACTCGGACCTTGAAATGTTAAGGGCAGAGTCTTCTGTTTGGCATGCGGAGTCGGGCCTCGCATGCCGACATGTAAAATGATGTGTGGTGACATCAGGCGTGTGTCCCCATGTCACCGTTCATCATTCTGATCTTCCATTCGGTGAGCGCGCACCAACCGAAATGTCAAAGGCCTGTTAAGGCCATTAATAAAACAATTAACCCAATTGAGAAAGCTTCCCATCCAACCTTAAGTTTGGTGGGCAGGCGAAGAGCCCAGGCGGCCTTCGCATTTTTCATGAAACCTCATCCACTGGCGGGATGAGGTTTCATGAAGGATTTATAAATGAAATAAAAATGATCAAAATTCATAAACATATCCCAGCTCATATGACACTGTCACATGAGGGGACATGTCTGAATTATTTTATTTTATTTTTTTTACAACTTTACAATCGCACTTAATCTCCCTGAGGCACGGAGCTGCCTCAGGGAGATTTATGCACGTGAAAGAGTGCAGGCCCTGACTCTCCCTCCTCCCCCCGGCCCACACAGGTAGCGCTGAGCGCTGCTGGGCACATGACATGCTGGACGGGCTGTAATTGGCCCGCCCATGTAAAATGGCAGCGTGCAGCCAATCACAAGTGGCGATTGGTTCTGCACCCACCTCCGTCCACTCCCGACCAGCCCGCCCGACGGGGAGAAATTCTCCCCTAACTGTTTCCCCCTCCACAGATTCTGACAGGCTTGCTGAGTATTTCCAGCATTTTCTGTTTTTATTTCAGATTCTCAGCATCCTCAGTATTTTGCTTGTATAGCTATTTTAATCATTATGACGATTTTAATCAACATAGTGGTAATGCCATTCTTACAGCCAATAAAAAATTGAGAATGTTATTTTTTCCATAAGTTATTACTTTCCATAAAAATGTATTCCATTAAAAAAGAACTCAGCAAGAAAGATCCACCCCGTGTCTTCTTACGGAGATTAAGATTAGTACTAGTACAGAAGAGGCTTATAGGCCTGGGTTTTTCCTATGGCGGGTGGGCTGGGTGGGACTGGGTGTAGAGTCGATCGCCACCTGCGATTGACTGTGTGCTGCCATTTTACGCGGGTGGCAATTAAGGCCCACCCAGCTGTGTGGGTGGGGGGAGGAGGGAGAGTTGGGGCCTGCGCTCTTCATGCATGCACGCAAAAGAGCGCAGCAATCTCCCTGAGGCACGGAGCTGCCTCGGAGATTGCATGGTTATGAAAATTAATAAAGAATGGATTTAAAAATTTATTCAAACATCTCCCCTCATGTGACAGTGTCACATGAGTTGGGATATGCTTGCAAAGGAGGGAATATTTATTACTAAAAGCTTCAGGAAATCTCATCCTGTCTGCCTGGGCTTTTCGTCTGCCCACCCACCTTAAGGTTGGACGGACAGCATTCTTAGCTACTTTAACTACTTTCTTGGTTGCCTTAATAGGCCATTGACATTTCGGTGGGCACACAGCCGACTCCGGTGCATGCCCATCAAACAAAATATTGCGACGGTGCGCAATGATGCCAGGACGCACGCCCACTGTCATTGCATGTCATTTTACGCGTCAGCATGTCGGGCCCGCCCCCGCGTGCCAACCAGAAGATTCTGCCCATAATGTTGTAAGTCTGAGGATTGGAGTGTTTTAGAAATCAGCAAAGGGCAACCAAAACAGTTCCTTGAGAGTAGGACAGCCAATTACATTGTGAATCTATACAAAATAATGGCATCTCTAATTTTGCATAATGCATATATCACTGCAAAGTTAGATTATGTCATGCCCATAAAACAATAGCTACAATTATTCTGCAAAGAATCATTGAAGAAATCCTTTTTGAAGAGAAGGCAGCTTTTGGAGAGAATGGACTGTTGCTGCTGTAGATAGCAAAGCTCCATCCTGCTATCTCACGACATACAGACACCATTTCAAGTGGTTGACAAGGTCACTACTGCTCTCAATTTTTCCGGCTGCGGCTCATTTCCAGCCATCCAGTAGTGCATTGCTGAAGCATTTATCAAATAGGAACAGAACAACAAAAGAAATAGGAGCAGGAGTAAACCACATGGCTTGTTGACCCTGCTCCAACATTCACTGTAATCGTGGCTGATCTTGGGCTTCAACTCCATTTTCCTGCCCACTCTACAAATCCCTTGATTCCCTGACAAACCAAAAATCTGTCTATGCCAGCCTTAAATGTATTCAATGATGGAGCATCCACAACCCTCTGGAGTAGAGAATTCCAAAGATTCACAAACCTTTGACTGAAATAATTTCTCCTCATCTGAATCACAAACAATCAGCCATTTTTCTGAGACTGTATCCTCATGTTTTAGAATCCCTGACCAGCAGAAGCAATCTCTCAGTATCTCCAAACCCACTATCATCTAGAAGGACAAGGGCAGCAGATATATGGGAATGCCACCACCACCTGGAAGTTTCCCTCCAAGCCAATCACCATCCTGACTTGGAAATATGGCACCATTCCTTCAGTGCCACTGGGTCAAAACCTTGGAACTCCCTCCTTAACAACACTGTTCAAGCGGTCCAAGAAGGCAGCTCACCGCCACCTTTTTAAGGGATGGGCAATTAATACTGACCTAGCCAGTAATGCTCATATCCCAGAAATGAGTAAATAAAAACCCCTATCAAACACCTTACATTTAAACTAACTTGGCAGGGGGGTGGGATCCTGAGAGGAGGTTCAGTAGGGGGAGAATCACAGCCAAAGTTAGAAGAGAGAGCAAGTGAGTCTCGAAAACACAGAAATTATAGGCCAGTTAAGGCTCAAGGGATAAAAACAAAAGACTGCGGATGCTGGAAATCCAAAACAAAAACAGAATTACCTGGAAAAACTCAGCAGGTCTGGCAGCATCGGTGGAGAAGAAAAGAGTTGACGTTTCGAGTCCTCATGACCCTTCAACAGAACTGGGTGAATCCAAGGAGAGGGGTGAAATAAAGCCGGTTTAAGGTCGGTGGGGGGGGGGGGGGGGGGGGGGGGGGGGGAGAGAAGTGGAGGAGGGGTGGTGTGGTTGTAGGGACAAGCAAGCAGTGATAGGAGCAGATAATCAAAAGATGTCACAGACAAAAGAACACAGAGGTGTTGAAGTTGGTGACATTATCTAAATGAATGTGCTAATTAAGAACGGATGGTAGGGCACTCAAGGTATAGTTCTAGTGGGGTTGAGGGGGCATAAAAGATTTAAAAATAATGGAAATAGGTGGGAAAAGAAAAATCTATATAAATTATTGGAAAAAAACAAAAGGAAGGGGGAAGAAACAGAAAGGGGGTGGTGATGGAGGAGGGAGGTCAAGATCTAAAGTTGTTGAATTCAATATTCAGTCCGGAAGGCTGTAAAGTGCCTAGTCGGAAGATGAGGTGCTGTTCCTCCAGTTTGCATTGGGCTTCACTGGAACAATGCAGCAAGCCAAGGACAGACATGTGGACAAGAGAGCAGGGTGGAGTGTTAAAATGGCAAGCGACAGGGAGGTTTGGGTCATTCTTGTGGACAGACCGCAGGTGTCCTGCAAAGCGGTCGCCTAGTTTACGTTTGGTCTCTCCAATGTAGAGGAGACCGCATTGGGAGCAACGAATGCAGTAGACTAAGTTGGGGGAAATGCAAGTGAAATGCTGCTTCACTTGAAAGGAGTGTTTGGGCCCTTGGACGGTGAGGAGAGAGGAAGTGAAGGGGCAGGTGTTGCATCTTTTGTGTGGGCATGGGGAGGTGCCATAGGTGGGGGTTGAGGAGTAGGGGGTGATGGAGAAGTGGACCAGGGTGTCCCGGAGGGAACGATCCCTACGGAATGCCGCCAGGGGTTGGTGAAGGGAAGATGTGTTTGGTGGTGGCATCATGCTGGAGTTGGCAGAAATGGCGGAGGATGATCCTTTGAATGCGGAGGCTGGTGGGGTGATAAGTGAGGATAAGGGGGACCCTATCATGTTTCTGGGAGGGAGGAGAAGGCGTGAGGGCGGATGCGCAGGAGATGGGCCGGACACGGTTGAGGGCCCTGTCAACGACCGTGGGTGGAAAACCTCGGTTAAGGAAGAAGGAAGACATGTCAGAGGAATTGTTTTTGAAGGTAGCATCATCAGAACAGATGTGACGGAGGTGAAGGAACTGAGAGAATGGGATGGAGTCCTTACAGGAAGTGGGGCGTGAGGAGCTGTGGTCGAGGTAGCTGTGGGAGTCGGTAGGCTTGTAAAGTGCCCCAGAATTATTACATTTCCATTGTTACAAGCTCTAATAATTTATTTATTAATGTTTTACCCAACAGCATAATTACTGTTAGGGGGCCTATAAACTACTCCCACCAGTGTTTTACGACTCTTGATATTCCTAATTCCCACTTATACTGATTCTACTTCATGATCTTCAGAAACCAGATCCTTTCTCACTGATGTCCTTATGTCATCCTTTACTATCAGGGCTACTCCTCCTCCTTTGCCATTCTGTCTTTCTTTCCGAAATATTGTTTACTGTGGAATATTTATTTCCCACCTTACAACCAAGTCTTGATAATGGTGATGAGATCTAAATCCTTTACCACTATTTGTGCCATTTGTTCATCTATCTCATTCAGATACTTCACACATTCGGATAAAGAACCTTTAATTTCATTTTTTACTGCTGTTTCCTGTTGACCTAATTCACAAATGCACAATTGTTAAACTTTCTGTCCATCCTATCCCACTCTGTTTGTCTTTACCCCCATTGCTATACTATTACAATGTCTCAAGCCTTCTCTTTGGATTTCTAAATCTCCCTTCATCCGAACTCTACCCCGCAAAAACCTCTGCCCTGCCACCCCCCACCCCCCCACCCCCGCTCCCCACCCCCGCCCCCACCACCCACAACCCCTTTTGTTTAAAGCCCTGTCCACAGACCTTGTTATACAATTGGCCAGGACACTGGTCCCAAACTGCTTCAAGCAGAGCCCATCCCAAAGGAATAGCTCACTCTTACCCAAGTACTGTTGACAGTGCCCCATGAATTGAAACCCCTTCTTCCCACACCGCTCTGAGCTATGTATTCAATTCTGTAATCTGCTTGACTTTATGCCAATTGGCACATGGCTCAGATAACAATCCAGAAATGATAAAAGCAAAACACTGCAGATGCTGGAAATCCAAAACAAAATCAAAAATACCTGGAAAAACTCAGCATGTCTGACAGCATCTGCGGAGAGGAACACAGTTAACGTTTCAAATCCATATGACTCTTCAACAGAACTAAGGAAAAATAGAAAAGAGGTGAAATATAAGCTGGTTTAACGGGTGGTGGGACAGGTAGAGCTAGATAGAGGGCCAGTGACAGGTGGAGATAACCAACAGATTTCATAGACAAAAGGACAAAGAGGTGTTGAAGCTGGTGATATTATCTAAGGAATATGATAATAAAGGTACAGATAGCCCTAGTGGGGTGGGGTGGGGGGAAGGGATCGAAACAGGCTAAAAGGCAGAGATAAAACAATGGATGGAAATACATTTAAAAATAATGGAAATAGGTGGGAAAAGAAAAATCTATATAAATTATTGGAAAAAAAAGGGGGATCGGAAAGGGGGTGGGGATGGAGGAGAGAGTTCATGATCTAAAATTGTTGAACTCAATATTCAGTCTGGAAGGCTGCCTGCTGAGTTTTTCCAGGTATTTTTGAATCCAGAAATGATGCTCTGCTTTTTAAGTTGGACCCTAACTCCTCAAATTCTCTTAGCAGAACATCATTCCTGATTCTACCTATGTCACTGGTTACCATGTGGACCATGACAACTGGATCCTCCCCTCCCACTCCAAGTTCTTCTCCAGCCATGAGGAAAACTCCTTAACCCTGGCACTAGGCAGGCAACATGACCTTCAGAGCTCCCAGTCATGGCTGCAGAGAACAGTATCTATTCTCCTGACTATACTGTCTCCTATGACATTCCTCTTCACTCCCCCCACTTGAATGCTATCCTTCATTACGGTGCCACGGCCAGTCCATTCACCCACCTTGCAGACCTTCTCCTCATCCACACAGATAGCGAGCACCTCATACCCATTTAACAAATTCAGGGGCTTAAGCTCCTCTGTCCCTACACACTGATTCCCCATCCCTGCCTGACTCACAGTCACATCCTCCTGTCCCTGACCACTGACCAACTCTAAGGTCCTGACTAACATAAGAGGAGTGACTGCGTCCTGGAACAAAGTGCCCAGGTAACATTCCCCTCCCTGATGCTACACAATATCCAAAACTCAGACTCCAGCTCAGTAACTCTGAGCCAAAGTTGCCCAAGTTGCAAATACTTACTGTAGATATAGTTGTCTGGGATTACAGGTTCCCATATGCTGCAGTCACAGCACACCACCAGCCCTGCATTTCTGTCCAAACTTATTTATTTAATTAGTCAATTGGTTACTAATTTACACATTAATAGAAAGTTGCACTCACCCAGCTTGGAGACAAAGGAAGAAAACACACCAACGGCTGGAGGCTGAAAAAAAGTAGAAAAAGGAGCACCTCATTGCTCCTCTGCATTGAATTCCCACCTGAACCAAATTCCCAACTATAAACACTGTGTCTCACTCTGGCATGGTCTCCTCTCCATGCATCCCCTCACTCCATGTAGTTTTGAAAAACCTGTCTGCTTATATAGAGCACCTGATGAGTCACGAGCTAGCTTCGCTTCCTGCTACAGTAATTAACACCTATTGAACCAATTTCATCTGATTGACAGATAATTGTCACTGACATGCAGCTCCCTGTTTAACAAGGCTATTTAACTCACTCGAAGTTTGAAAGATCTATGTCACAACTGGGACCTCACTGATGTTCAGTTTGGGTTCTGTCAGGGCTGTTTTGCTCCTGACCTCACCACAGCCTTGGTTCAAACATGAACAAAAGAGCTGAACTAAAGGGGTGAAATAAGAGTGTCTGAAGTAGGCCTTGAAACATTTTTAGCTGTGACATTCCATGTTCTCTTGGGACTAAGCTGTCAAGTATAACCCAAATAGGAATTTTCCAGAAAGTAGTTACTTTACATTCTCAGCTATCTTTTGCTCAGTGTCTTTGCTTGTTATGTCTTTTTTAAAAAACACATGTCTTCCTTAAAATGTGCAATATGCCCATAAGTAATTCAGGGCCGTAATCCACTGCTGCAACACCAAGTGTGGCATCAAGGAGCCCTAGCAAAACTGGAGTCCATGGGGATCAGGAGGAAAACTCTCCAATGGCTGGAGTCATTCCTAACACACAGGAAGATGATTGTGGTTGTTGGAGGTCAGTCATCTCAGTCCCAGGACATCACTGCAGGAGTTCCTCAGGGTAGTGTCCTTAGCTCAATCGTCTTCAACTGTTTTATCAATGACCTTCCTTCCACCATAAGGTGAGGATGTTCACTGATGATTGCACAATGTTCAAAACCATTCACAACTCCTCAGACACTGAAGTAGTCTGTGTTCAAATGCAGCAAGGCCTTGACAATATTCAGGCTTAGGCTCATAGGTGGCAGGTTAACATTCGTGCTACACAAGTACCAGGCAAAGATCATTTCCAACATTAGAGAACCTAACCCTCTCCCCTTGACATTCAATGGCATTAGCATTGCTGAAACCCCCACTATCAGCATCCTGGGGGTTACCACTGATCAGAAACAGAATTGAAGCAGCCATATAAATAGTGTGGCTGCAAGTGCAGGTCAGAGGCTGGGAATTCTGTGGTGAATAACTTCACCTCCTGACTCCCGAAATCCTATCCACCATCCACAAGACGGGATTGTGATGGAATAGTCTTCACTTGCCTGGATGAGTGTGGCTCCTACAACACTTAAGAAGATTGACACCATCCAAGACAAAGCAGCCCGCTTGACCGGCACCCCATCCACCAACTTAAACATTCACCCCCTCCACCACTGATGCACAGTGGCAGCAGTGTGTACCTTTTACAATATGCACTGCAGCAATGCACCAAGGCTCCTTTGACAGCAACTTCCAGAGCCACAACCTCTACCAGCTAGAAAAACAAGGGCAGCAAGTGCATTGGAACATCGCCACCTGTAAATTCCCAACCAAGTCACACACCATCCTGACTTGGAATTATATCGCCATTCCTTCCTTAGTTGGATCAAAATTTGAACTCCCTCCCTAACAGTACAGTGGGTTTATTTGCAACACATAGATTGTGGCGGTTCAAGAAAGCAGCTCACCACTAGCTTCTCAAGGGAAATTGGGGATGGGCAACAAATGCAGCCTTTGCCAGCAACCCCCACACCGCATGAAAGAATTTTTAAAAATCCTGATGCTGTAGAACCTTTTATAGGAATATTTTGTAGGAAATGATACATTTGTATAAGTAAGAAAGGTGGCGCTCAAGCATTTGAGGTAAACTGTATGCCGGAGACTTCAGGTATTACTAGCAGAAGCAGAGTAAAGAATGGTGGATGTTGTAATTGTTCAAAAACAAGGAGGATCAGGTAAACATGACCACCAAATACTATCATATTTCAGACGTGTCATGTATGAATGCTAAGCAACAACAAACAATTCTATAATTTGACTGATTTTAGAACATTCAAACTAAAGAAACATTTTAGGAGTGTTTGTGTAAGTGTAACTAAGGTGGCGTCTCTGAGCCATGTTAGAAGTGGTGGCAACTGACAGGATTACAAAAGACAGGGGATGATTATTGGGCATGGTAGATTGGTGCTGGAGTATGCCATTTTGTTGTAGGTGACAATAAATGGTGAATGTATAAAACATAAAATCATCTGGACACCTATTGCTTGGATCTTCCCTATTCAAGAAATAGGATGTTCTTTCATTTAGGTCCTCAATTATTAAAATGTGACAATGGCATCTTTGATCTCATATTAAGAGATATATTAGTGTTTGCATATGACTGGGCATTGTGATATCATTTACAGGAACTAAAGAACAAGTTCCAGTCTCACATCTGATGTGTTTCCCTTTGGTTTTACAAATGTTGTTCTTTATTTCAACCCATTTGCCAACAGCATCTTAAACATTTTTAATACTTTATGAAACATGTTGAGTATTACTTCTAACAAAAGTTCACTGTTTATAACTGCATTGGGAGATTCCTACTCAAGGCTTTGGGTGGTAGCTAAGATAAGGATAGTTCTCTGATCTTAAAGCAACCAGCACCACATTCAACAAAAAGACATAAATGAGAAAATTAGAAACCTGGTGGGAGTGTATTTATTATAAGTCCTAAGTATGTTTTATGATTTCTAACTTATTATAGAAAAGCAACAGCCAAGTTCAATTTTCCTACTGAGAGACCAAAGAAATATTGCTGTACAAACCAATGAAGAGGTAAACCCGCACTTCATGCTTTTAAAAAAAAATGTTGTATTTTATTGAATTGGGTTAAGTAGTGTTGCTATTTGTGCTGTATTTTTTTTATTATTTTCCTTATTTCCTCCTCCCATTCCTTTTCCAAAGGCCACTGACTCTGGCTGGATGTGTAGCCAGCAGCTGTCCAATACCTTGTCCTGTATACTATTCTTCATGTTCAACTCCCCAGGCCCTAAGTTCTGGAGTTCTCTCCCTAAAAGTATTTGCCTTTCTCTTGTCCTTTAAGATACTCCTTAAAATCTATCCCTTTGACAAAGCTCTTCCTCATCTATCTTAATACCTCTTTATGTGACTTGGTATGAAAATGTTTCTGATAATGCTTCTATGAAGTGCTGTGGACGTTTTCCCACATTAAAGGTAGAATCAGAGAAACCTACAGCAGAGAAGGAAGTTATTCAGTCCATCATGCCTGTGCTGCACTTTGGAAGAGTAACAGCGCTTAGTTCCACAACCCCACCTTTTGTCCATGAGGAGCACTCCTGGACCACAAGGTGCCATTACAAAATTTAGAATAAAATAATACTTACCTGGACCTTACTAGCCCAATCCTGTTTTTTCAACTTTGAGACTAAATACCCAAATTATGCCTTTGAATCCTGACATTTGTATATTTAAGAGCCTCCTCCTTAATGCTGAAAATCCAGGAGTTAAAATCTAGTTAGGGAAGGGTAAGCAAAAAGAGGCTAGCATTGAAAAAACAAAGCAGGTTCTGCCTGACCACCATTTTAGCCCCTTAACCAGACCTCAAGTATCTGGCACATAATTTAACTGCACTGCATCAGACTCAAGCAAGACCCTAACCTGACTTGACATTTGCATAATATGTACTTTTCTTCAAGGCTAGAAACCAAGAGTGGGAATCCTAGCTGATTTCCTCCTTGCACAGGATTACATAGGTTATATTGCATGCCAACAAGCCATTTGGCCCAACCAGTTCATGCTAGTATTTATGCTCCACTCGAGTCTGTTCCATCTTTCTTCATCCAAAGCTATCATTGTAATCCCTTCTTCCTCATATGCTTGTCTAACCTCCCCTTAAACGTGCCTATGCTGTTGCTTCAACACTTGTGGCAACAAGTTCCACATTTTCACCATTCTTTGAGTGAAGTTTCTTCTAAATTCCCTATTTTGTTTCATTGTAACTATTTTATACTTTAAGATTGTAACATTATAATTGTGTTCTTCCCTCCAAGAGAAAACATTCTCTCTGTATCCACCGTATGAAAATTTTAAAGACTTCCATTAGGTCATCCCTCAGCTTTTTTCAAGAAAAAAAGAGACAGTTTGTCAATCCTTTCCTGATATGTATGCCCACACAGTTCTGTTAACATCCCTGTAAATCTGTGAGGGTGTTGGATAGCTGAATTGGCTAGATGGCTAGAGCATGTTGCAGAATGATACCAAAAGTGCGCTTCAATTCCCATACCGGTTGTGGTGGTTCACGGAGGGCTGCCTCCTGCCTTGCCTCATGCTTGCAGAGTGATACCCCTCAAGTTATATATAACCAACTCTCTCTCTCATGAAGAAGGATGTCTGTGCTCTTTGTGGACTATGAACAATTAACTAATTACCTTGTAAATCTTCTCTAACTTCTCCAGTGCCTCCATATCCTTTTAAAACATGACGACTGGAACGGCATGCAATACTCTGCAGCATGGTCTAATGTTTGATACAGGCTTAGCATAACTTCTCCACTTTATAATTCTATCCCTCTGAAGTCTATTTCTTGGGTTTTTTTTAATGCTCTTGCTAGCTTGTGATGTAACTTTTAGTGATTGCTACATTTGTACTCTGAGAACCCTTTGTTTATCTAGCCCACCTAAATTTGCACCCTCTAATAAACAACCTTCCTAGTCTTCCAATCAAAATGTACTACCTCATATTTATATGTTGAACTTCACTTGTCAATTATTGGTCCATTCTGCAAGTTTATTGATGTTCTTCTGTAACCTGTTGCAGTCCTCCTCAGTATTGACTATCTCCTCTACCCCAATTTGATGCCATCCACAAATTTAGAAATTGTATTTTTGATTCCAAAGTCCAATTTGTTAATGTAAACTCTGAATAGCAGTGGTGCCAACACTGATCCTTGCAGAACACCACTTCCCACTCTGAATAACTATCCTTTATGCCCACTCTTTGCTTTCTGTCTGGAAGTCTGCCAGTAACCCACTCAGCCACTTGTCCCCTGGCTCTACATTCTCTGACTTTATTCATTTGTATATTATGGAGCACCTTACTGAAGGATTTTTGAAAATCCAGATAAATTACATTTACTGCATTACCATTGTCTACTCTGTTACCTCATCAAAAAATTCAGTAAGGTTGACCAAACAAGATTTTCCCTTTTGAAATCCATGCAGACTATTCATTATTAAATATTTAATTCCCAAGTGTTCTTCTATTCTCTCTTTTAGAAGGGATTTCATTATTATTCCTACTACTGATGTTAAAAGAACTGATCTATAATTCCCTGAGCATATTTTGTCCTTAAATGAAGGAATTACATTAGCTGTCCTCCAGTCCTCTGGCACTTCACGTTTTACAAACAGATTAATCAATATGTGTTGTGCCTCTGCTATCTCTTCCCTAGGTTCTTTTAAAATACATAAATGCTTTATCCTCTGTTTATTCAATACAGCCCCATTTTTAAATTTTAAATGCAATTATTTCATTGCTTATCTCATCGTTCAACATCAAGTCTACCAGTTCCATCTTCCTGGTAAATACTGAAGCTGAATAATTATTTAACAGTTCTGCCATCAATCGTTACCTGTGATATTATCCTGACTATCCCTTAAAGGACCTATTCCAATCACAGCCGTTTTCTAAACTGATTTTCCTGTAAATATCTTACTATTTTACATTTCTTGATAATTTAATCCAAAGCTGCTCTTTGCCTTCCTTCTCAACAAAGGGATGCAATGCAGAGCCAGTTGATAAGCTCCAGCTGCAATCAGCAGGCTGCACAATAAAAACTAAACCTGGAACATAACTTACTGTATAACTTATTACACCATGCAATATGAGACCATTAAGACATAGGAGCAGAAATTAGGCCATTCGACCCATCGAGTCTGCCCCACCATTCAATCACAGCTGATAAGTTTCTCAACCCCATTCTCCTGCCTTCTCCCCGTAACCTTTGATCCCCTTACCAATCAATAACCTATCTATCTCAGTCTTAAATACACTCAATGACCTGGCATCCATAGCCTTCTGTGGCAATGAATTCCATAGATTCACCATTCTCTGGCTAAAGAAGTTTCTCATCTCTGTTCTAAAAGGTCTTCCCTTTACTGAGGCTGTGCCCTCGGGTCCTAGTCTCTCCTACTAATGGAAATATCTTCCCCACGTCCACTCCATCCAGGCCTTTCAGTATTCTGTAAGTTTCAGTCAGATCCGCCCTCATCCTTCTAAAGTCCGAGTATAGACCCAGAGTCCTCAAACATTTCTCATATGTTAAGCCTTTCATTCCTGGGATCGTTCTCATGAACCTCCTCTGGACCCTCTCCAGGGCCAGAACATCCTTCCTGAGATACGGGGCCCAAAATTGCTCACAATATTCTAAATGTGGTCTGACCAGAGCCTTATAAAGCCTCAGCAGCACATCCCTACTTTTATATTCTAGTCCTCTCGAAATAAATGCCAACATTACCTTCCTACCGACTCAACCCGCAAGTTAACCTTAAGAGAATCCTGGACTAGGACTCCCAAGTCCCTTTGCACTCCAAATTTCTGAATTCTCTCCCCATTTAGAAAATAGTCTATGCCTTTATTCTTCCTACCAAAGTGCATGACCTCACACTTCCCCACGTTATTTTCCATCTGCCACTTCTTTTGCCCATTCTCCTAATCTGTCCAAATCATTCTGCAGCCTCCCCGCCTCCTCAATACTCCCTGTCCCTCCACCCACCTTTGTATCATCTGCAAACTTAGCCAGGATACCCTGAGTTCCTTCATCTAGATCATTAATATAAAATGAAAAGTTGTGGTCCCAACACTGACCCCTGCGGAACTCCACTAGTCACTGGCTGCCATCCTGAAAAGGACCCCCTTATCCCCACTCTCTGCCTCCTGCCAGACAGCCAATCATCTATCCATGCTAGTACCTTGCCTCTAACAGCATGGGCTCTTAACTTACTGAGCAACCTCCTGTGCAGCACCTTGTCAAAGGCCTTCTGGAAGTCCAAGTAGCTAACATCCATTGGCTCTCCTTGTCGTTACCTCCTAAAAGAATTCTAACAGATTTGTGAGGCATGACCTCCCCTTGATGAAACCATGCTGATTTTGCCCTATTTTATCATGTACTTCCAAGTATTCTGAAATCTCATCCTTAATAATGGATTCTCAAATCTTACCAACGACTGAGGTCAGGCTAATCGGCCTGTAATTTCCCATCTTTTGCCTCACTCCCTTCTTAAACAGGGGGTTTACATTAGTGATTTTCCAGTCCTCTGGGACTGTCCCGGACTCCAGTGATTCCTGAAAGGTCACCACTAGTGCCTTCACCATCTCTTCAGCTATCTCCTTCAGAACTCTGGGGTGTAATCCATCTGGTCCAGGTGATTTATCCACTTTCACACCTTTCAGTTTTCCTAGCACCTTCTTCTTGGTAATGGCCACCATACTTATCTCTGCGCCCTGACTCTCTTGAATTTTGGGGATGTTACTCGGCGAGCTATCAAAGGAATTGTTTACGGGGTGGGGGGAACTCTATTTTTGCCCAGTTTTCTTAATTACAAGCCTGTTTCCTGTAAAGAATATGGCTGTTATAATTTTATAATTTTTTTTGGACAGTTTAGCCTTTTCTTTCCAGACTCCTGTCATAGACATCAGAAATTGGAAGATGACAATGTCATGGTAGGAGTTAGGAGCGATGCCCATCCCATTTCCATTTGAAATCATTGATTGTTCCAAGAAATTGTTTGCCATCTGTTCTTTTGTTACATAGAATGTAAACTAAAGAAATAGGCCACTTAGCTCACCAGTTCATGTCAGCTCCAACTCATCTTTCATCTAACTTTCAGCATAATCTTCTGTTCCTCCTGTCTCTGAAATAAATGTATCTATCCTCAACTACTCTGTGCTAGTGAGTTCCACTCCTTGGGTAAAGAAGTTTCTTCTAAGTTTTCTATTTGATTTCCTGGTGACTGTCTTTTATTGAAGGTCTCTAGCTTTGCTCTGTCCCACAAGTGGAATCACACTGGGCGGTATTTAATGGAAGTCATGGGAGGTTGACCAGCCGGCTGGAGAGCCAGTGAGAGCCTGGTGTCGACTTCGTTCAGAAAGCCTGCAGCAATGGGCCTGAAGAAACCTGCACCACTTGAGAGTTGCTGGCCAATCAGCAGCTGTGGATTGCAGGGCAGCACCATAAGGGGAAGCAATGGCTGCTACTGGTAATGCACATGGCCAAGGCCTAGATCATCAAGATCCAGGCCAGAAGTAGGTGATGGTGGGATGGGGTTCACAGGGGTCTGGTAGCAAGGCCTATATCCCTCCCAAAGTCATCCCATGATCAGGCAATGTTCCTTTGACCAGAAGTCTGCAAAAAGCCACAACAGGCTTCCCACAAGGTGAGTCCCTCACCTGTTACTGGTTGAATACCAGCATTGACAGGGATAAGGTCTTAAAGTGGGCATGAGCTTTCCCACCCTGAACTTAATCAGGGCAGAGGCACAGTCCCCTTCCACCTGACTATGCACCAATGCCACCAAACTTGCAAAGTCTACCCACTCTGACAATATCACAACCTTTCATAAATTCAAAGCCCTCTGTCATCCCATCTCATTTCAAATGAAGAGAGACTCAGCCCGTTTATCCTTTCCTGATAGGTATAACTTAGTTCTGGCATCACCCTTGCAAATCCCTTTTTGCACCCTCCAGTGGCTTTTTTTTTAATAGATGGCAACCAGAACTGCAACATCAGTGATCTTACCAAAGTTTCAGACTAACTTCTGTATTTTTCCAATTCTATCCCTCTGGAGCTAAACTTGAGTCCTTGGTTTGCTTTTGTTATGGCTTTATTGACCTGTGTCTAAACTAATAAGTGATTTATATATTTGTACTCTCAGATTCCTTTGCTTCTCAATTCTATTTAGATTCCTATTTTTCAATATGACTTGAACATTTCTTTAGCAAAATGCAATACAGGTTGAAATTCATTTGCCAATACATGCCCATTCTTCAAGTTTATTATTGTCATAAATGATATTTTCACATGTTTTATGTACTGTTGTTGATTGGTGTGTGATTTGTAAAATACAAAATATGAATAATGTCCCATTAAATTGTCCCTTTATTCATTGTATAGGATTTGGAATCTGGAGATTTTTGGAAAGAAAATAATGATGTCACTTATGCTACCATTGATCACACTAGACGACTGTCCAGACCACCAGTCAATCCAAGAAATACATCCAGACAGTTTACTGAAACTGCCTCAATGATGCACCAACCATACACCAATTTCCACATAACGTACTAATGTATGAGATAAAGTCACTGAACAAATGTGTACTGTGAAGAGCGTACAACACCTAAAAACTGTGTGAAATGAAGCATATTTTAGTGCAATTACTTTTAATACAACAGAACTATTAAATGCTTAATGTAGTTGTTTCAGTATCACAAGACAATATTTGTTCATTTTTGTATTACTAACAAAGGCTAAATAAAATGTTTAAAAAATTATAGACCTATTAAAGTTATGTTTAAGTACCTATAATTTTTCATGACAAATCACAAGAAATAAGCACCTTTCAGAATTTAAGATTTGAGAGAGAGAAGATTCACAACTTTTGCAGGTAATTCTTATAATTTTTGTAAAGGTTAATGGGACCTTAAATAGAACACCATAGGATGGTCAGGATATGATCTTATGAAGCAACTGTTCTGGTAAATGAGTTTGTTGTGATGGAAACAAAGCTCAAGGAGCCAAGATATTTCAAATATCATGAAAAAAGAACTGTTGCTAATTTTCTGTACAGAAAGACAGAAGTTGTTAAACTCCTTAGTTGAAATCCCTCATGCGGACAATACATAATCAGCTTCCTTTTAAATAAATATTGGGATAGTCTCTAAATAAATGATCTGAGTTCTTTATACATATAAAAGAAAGGAAATTGCTCTCAACATTTAAAATATATTACAAAGTATCAAAGTTCCACTTTGAAATTTGATAGTATAATATTCCACTCATCATTCATGTATTATACTGTAAATACAAAATACTGCAATCTAAAAAAATGCTTTTTCAAGAAAAGGTTGAACTCTCCGTTTTACCTTGAGTTTCATCCCCAAGTGTTCATTGCCAGTAATTTTACATTGAGGTAATCCTACAAACAGCAAGATTTGAATACTATAAATGTTTATCCTCAACGAGAAACATTTTTAACACTTCACTTGCATAACAAGCATTATTAGATGCATGCATTTATATTCTAATATAAATATATTTACATATTTGGAGAGCACAAAGCCCAATTGCTACAAACACAGGTTTAATTTTGTTTGGCGAGAGAACTGTAGAA